>NC_138999.1:76558291-78031133 GCF_964374135.1 Grampus griseus | reverse complement strand
CATAAAGAGAATACTGTGTAATGTAGTGAACACCATACCCACCAACATTCTCACAGTAAATAGAACGATGAGTTTCAGAGGATAGTTTCTTATAATGTAGTTGATTACCAATGGCCAAAGAGCCATTTTGAGAAAGCCATTATTTGAGAAATCAAAATGGTTTGGCTCCATCACACAGCTCTCTGGTTATCTGGCTTCCTCTAGGGATAGATTTTAAAGTATAGTCAGTTCTGGTATCACAGGACTTATTGTACCCTAAAACTCACATTTTTCAAAATTGCACAGTATAAATCACAGGACTCATGGCAAAAAATTGGGTTGGGGGCACAACATTGAAACACTTTGTTAATAACACATTTAAAAAAACAAATAATAGGAACTTAATAAATATGGTAGCACAGTTTTACATAGGTTAAATGGTTAAAATATAAAATACATAAATGCTACAATAAATATGGCACCTTACCTTGAAAAAGATCTGAAGTTTTCTTGTGGAAATGGGTTTCAGAAGAGTTGCAGCTTGTGAGTCATTGTGAGGTTGCATGGAGGGATTATCTGAAATCACATGGAAAGTTGTAGCATCAGATTTTGATGGGTATGACTCATTTTACTGAGTATGGAATTGTTGCCAAACACCACAGCT
Organism: Grampus griseus; assembly: GCF_964374135.1. Classification (NCBI taxonomy): domain Eukaryota; kingdom Metazoa; phylum Chordata; class Mammalia; order Artiodactyla; family Delphinidae; genus Grampus; species Grampus griseus. The sequence continues at coordinate 78,030,490 of NC_138999.1, read as the reverse complement.
AAAAATCTTTTCCAGTCTTACATCCTGACCATGTTGCTCGGCATTTAAGTGTTCTTCAAACCCTTCCTGTAGCTCTTTAAGGCATGAGTTTATAATACTCATTTATCCAAAATTGAAAATTTGGTCTACTGTATAGATTAACTTATGTATCACTGCTGGAAATTATTTTGTAGATTTCTCATCTGCACTCATGGCTTTGTCTGACAGCTAAAGGCTTTGAGAATTGTAGATATGCTTCAAACCATAAGGTTGCCACCACTAAGATTAAAAGACGTCACATCTGCAGGATTTGATGATTTCTATTTAAGGCCGTTGTGTATAGATAGTCTGTTCTCTTTGTGAGAAAATTTATTCCCAGTTGTTGTGTTTTTTGGTCTATTATACACTTGATAATATTTTTCACTTTCTCAGTTTCTTTAGGCCTTGTTGTTCCTGACTCTATAGCAGTACTTGAAGTTTTTCCAGCCTGTATGAGTTTTTTTTCCATACCGACAACCAATTCTCTGATTCTCCAACACTAACTGGGGGTCCAACAATTCAATTCAATTCTGACACTACCTAGAGTTAGAATCAGATCCCACAAGACTTTCTCCACCTCTGATGCCAGTGATAAGTCGTAGGGACCAGCCAGACTTCTGACTGACCTGCTATAAGTAGGGGTTCCCATGACCTCATCCTCAGGTTTGACAATTTGTTAGAATAGCTCCCAGAACTCAGGAACACACTTTACTGGTTTATTATAAAGGATACAACTCAGGAACTGCTAAATGGAAAAATGCTTAGGAAGGTTTGGGGCTGTGTGAAGTGCAGCTTCCATGCCCTCTTTGAGTGCACTACCCTTTTAAAACTTTGATTTGTTCATCAACCTAGAAGCTTCTTGAATCTAATTGTTCAAGAGTTCTTATAGAGCACGATCTCCAGTCCTCCCTGTACCCCAAAGTCAAGGACTGGGGCTGAAAGTTCCAACTCTCAAATCACTTGGTCTTTCTGGTGACCTGAACCATCTTGAGACTATCTAAGGACCTCATTCTAAGTCACTTCACTAACATAAACTCAGCTGTGATCAAGAAGAGCTCATTATGAATAACAAAATACACTACTATTACTCAGTAAATCCCAAGGGTTTTAGGAGCCCTGTGCCAGGAATCTTGGACAGAAACCAAATATATTTTCTATTATACAACACAGCATAGACATTTCTTTTGTTTTTGCACTTAGTCACTGACGGGTGACAAAGTGGATTCCTTTCTCACTGTTGCTTGGAAGACATCACATGTTCTTTCAGTTATTTTCTTTCTAAACACTTTATAATTTCAAACTTCTCCTCAATACTTAAAATTTTCCTTTTCATGCACTGCTTGGTGTTTTTGAACTAAGACACTTATCCATGCTGTGGAAGTTGATATTTTAAAATATAAAGATGCTCACAATTTCAAAAGAATGCCAAAACAAAATATTGTAGGATGATATATGTGGTGAACTAAAGTAGCTGATCGATTTATGAGACGTGTGCCTATGTATTTTTACACTGAGCACAGTTTTCTGTGTTCACCTAATGACTTTTGGACTATAATCAAATGTGAAATTCTCTCAATGCTCAAATTGTTCCTTAATATACCAATTGTGTTGGAACAAATTCATGTCTTCAAAAAAATGTTATGGCAGAACTGACCACATCTTGAGGAATGAATGGACAGCATAGTCTTCAGACAATACTACCTAAATAATGTATATATTTCTCACCTAAAGTTGTTTTATAATATTGAACAATAGAGCTCAAGATGATCTTCCCTAATAAGTAGCTGGAGTGCAGTTATTCTATACTGGTATTTATATGAAATACTACATGCCTTAACCTGGAAAATCAGAGCTAAGATTCAGGACCCAACACTCTATCTTCCTTGCCAAAATTAGCTAATTAGCTATAAGATCAACCTTTAGCAAAAATAAATAAATACAATTTAAAAATAAGATAAAATACAAATTTTAAAAAGGTGAAAGGCAGTAATTTCTGATACTACTACCATCCTTTAGTATTTTAAAATTTAATGTAGCTTATGATGCAATTTCAAACACTTAAGTCAGCATTTATCATGTTTTTACAAAGTCCATGAGAGCAAGCCATTTACCCAGTTAATCAAGCAACAAATATCTGAGTCCAAGTATAGGCAATAAGTTTAAACTCCTTCAAGAAGCATATATCATTCTTTCCATTTTACTTTCTTCATACCCTATTTATTTGCTGCTGCTGCCACTATATTACTACTACGAAGTTTGTTTCTATCACCATTAGGAGTTGCCCCATAATTGACTAAGCGCGACTTAGCTCAAGGATGCTTTATATGAAAACTACTGTAGAAATCTTTACCTTGGAAGAAGGCACAATATTAAAGTTATGTCATACTTTATCAGCTAGTCTCCCGTAAGAGAAAAGTACTTTGAGATGTTCTCTTGCTTTTTGGCATTGTATAATTTATCAAATAAAATGAACAGCATCATCCACAAGAGATATGTGAAAAGCTGAGTGACTGATTTGAACATTAGGCTCAAACTATTCCCTTTCTTGTCATTTCCAGCAGACAGCATGAAACAAATTTGAAAGCTTTCTTTTAGTGGAGTTTTGTTTTGTTTTGTTTTGTTTTGTTTTTTTCGGTACACGGGCCTCTCACTGTTGTGGCCTCTCCCGTTGCGGAGCACAGGCTCCGGACGCGCAAGCTCAGCGGCCATGGCTCATGGGGCCAGCTGCTCCGTGGCATGTGGGATCTTTCCGGACCGGGGCACGAACCCATGTCCCCTGCATCAGCAGGCGGACTCTCAACCACTGTGCCACCAGGGAAGCTCTAGTGAAGCTTTTGAAATAAGTCAGCCACCCTTAGGGTGTGGGACTATAACTTCTGGTTCTACCTAGTGGGAAAGCACTATAATATGAGAGAAGACACTGTTTTGAACAATTTGTAGTATAAAGACAAATGCTTACTATTAAAAAAGGAAAAAAAAAAAAGAAAAGTACACCATTTGAAATGCTAGCCCACCAAAAAATGGTGACTTTTTAAAACTTTTTATTGGAGTATAGTTACTTTAAAATGTTGTGTTAGTTTCTACTGTACAGCAAAGTGAATCAGCTATACATATACATATAAATGGTGACTTTTTTCAAGGAAATTCATAATATCATGAATCAGAGTATAGGACAGTGTTCTCCACTAATTTCTAGTTGGAAGGGGTACCTTCTTTGAAGCCCTTCAAAGTGTTAATACAAGAGAAGTACACTTGTGAAATGTGAATTATAAAGATAAATGAGAGATGGAGAATATTACTTAAACCTAGATCCTTCTATTATTATTCCTGGTAGGAAATAGCAAAATATTTCCTGTTTTTATGTTAAAAGAGAGGAAAAATAAAATTGACAAAAATTATTATTTTTAATGATGAATGTTGCCTTGAATGGGAGCAGTGTTAAAAAAAGAATAATATTTAAACACTGTAATTAAAGGAATGTGTTTTCTCTTACAATTCTGTAGCATAATAAGCCAATATGTTAATATGTTTAATTATACCTTTTAACACCTTTGAATGAGATACTTACATAGTGTATTTCAAAAGACAAATAACTGACCCATAGCCTATAATTTATTGGATATTCTTAAGGCTATTTTATTTTGATATTTAGGTCTTATTATAATTTAATATTTTTATTCAATAAACATTTTTTTAAACAACTATGTGCTAGGGACTCTGTTAGGCATTGGGGAAAAATAAAAATAAGATATACAGTATAGCAGGAAGTTCTTTAGACTCTATGACATATCCTAATATTATCGATCAAATACAAACTATCTTTTTGACTTGAGTAGTGTCAATATAAAGAGATGATGCAGCAGCTTTCTTACAATCATCATTAGCATATTAATTAAATTAAAGACATTATAAATAGGAAAATCCATTATCTCTTTGAGGTATAGTTGACTTATATATTAGTTTCAGGTGTACAACATAGCAATTCGATCTTTTTATAGATTATACTCCATATAAAGTTACAAAATATTGACTATATTCCCTGTGCTGTACATTACATCTTTGTAACTTATTAATTTTATACCTCGTAGTTTAGAAATCAGTTATATTCATACTGTTTCTATTTACTTAAAAAAAAAAGGTCCAGTAGAATGAAGCTGCTTTGAGCAATAGAGCATGTAATAATTCATTTGTGAAAAGTTCCATTATCCATAAACTTGCTACAATATTCTTATCTGTTCAAAACTGAGTCCTTTTCCTATTTCATTCATTCATTCATTTATTTATTCGTTCATTCATTGTGGTGATAATTCATTTATCAAGCAAAGCCTCAGTCCTAGGCATAAAAGGAGAAGTCAACATGGTTGCTGTTCTCAAATAGCTCAGTCTCTTAACTTGTTCTAGCCCTCTATACTCATTTTTCCTAAAATGACTGCACCCCTGAAAGATTTTTCAATAGTAATATAAGATCAAGTAGTTCAGGACAAAGGTTTGAAGCAGGGAAACAAATCAGAGTAGAGTAAAGATCTGATCCCTTACCTTCTTCAAAGCCCTTTGGCAATAAGCTCAATATTCTACTATAATAATAGAAGAGAAAAATTGGTCCAGGGATACCCCCTAAACTTCAACTCTTTCCTATACAAGACAGCTTATTTTATTTATTTATTTTGCAGACACTTAAATAGTACTTAACACTTGCAGTGTTCCAGGTGCTGTTTGAAACACTTCAAGATCACAAAGCACTTTATAAGTAGGCCCTGGGTAGTAGAAAATATACAGTATAGAAGCTGGTAGAATTGAAATTTCTGGTGAAAAACTAATCATAAGGTTAATAATAACGACTAATACGACATGTGCCTGGGATTTATATACATTTACTTTTAATACCAATTGAAAGCCTATAGACACAACCTGTTGCCATCCCAGTTATACTGTTGAGTAAAACAGAGGCTAAATAAATTGAAGGTCATAAAGTACTTGATGGAGCCTGGATTCAAATACACATCTGTTTGACTCTAAAGCATAAGTTCATACACATCACACTGAACTGGTTCTGTGTGAATTTGGATGCACAGTTAACAACCTTCTGGCCGTAAAAATTCTACCTCATAGTTTCTCAAATATTCTGAAACTCTACCATTATTGATTCATTTTTAGGGATCTCTTTCATTTTTTAATTGAGCTATTTTTTTTTATTGGAACTTTCTTTTTATTTTATTTTTTTAACAACTTTACTGGCTTATAATTGCTTTACAGTGGTGTGATAGTTTCTGCTGTATAACACAGTGGATCAGCTATGCATATAAATATATGCCCATATCTCCTCCCTCTTGTGACTCCCTCCCACCCTCTCTATCCCACCCCTCTAGGTGGTCACAAAGCACTGAGCTAATCTCCCTGTACTGGGTTGCTGCTTCTCACCAGCTACCTGTTTTACATTTGGTAGTACATATATGTCATGCCACACTCTCACTTCATCCCAGCTTACCCCTCCCCCTCCCGTGTCCTCAAGTCCATTCTCTTCATCTGCATCTTTATTTCTGTCCTGTCCCTAGGTTCTTAAGAAACTTGTTTTTTTTTTAGATTCCATATAAATGTGTTAGCATACGTTATTTGTTTTTCTCTTTCTGACATACTTCACTCTGTATGACAGTCACTAGGTCTGTCAACCTCATTACATATAACTCAATTTTGTTTCTTTTTGTGGCTGAGTAGTATTCCATTGTATATACGTGTCACATCTTCTTTTTTTAATTCTTTTTTTTAACATCTTTATTGCTTTACAATGGTGTGCTAGTTTCTGCTTTATAACAAAGTGAATCAGTTATACATATGCATATGTTCCCATATCTCTTCCCTCTCGCATCTCCCTCTCACCCTCCCTATCCCACCCCTCTAGGTGGTCACAAAGCACTGAGCTGATCTCCCTGTGCTATGCGGCTGCTTCCCACTAGCTATCTATTTTACGTTTGGTAGTGTATATATGTCCATGTCACTCTCTCACTTCGTCACAGCTTACCCTTCCCCCTCCCCATATCCTCAAGTCCATTCTCTAGTAGGTCTGTGTTTTTATTCCCGTGGTACCCCTAGGTTCTCCATGACCTTATTTTTTTTTTCTTAGATTCCATATATATGTGTCAGCAGTTTTGTTTTTCTCTTTCTGACTTACTTCACTCTGTATGACAGACTCTAGGTCCATCCACCTCACTACAAATAACTCAATTTCATTTCCTTTTATGGCTGAGTAATATTCCATTGTATATATGTGCCACATCTTATTTATCCATTCATCTGTTGATGGAAACTTAGGTTGTTTCCACGTCCTGGCTATTGTAAATAGAGGTGCAATGAACATTTTGGTACATGACTCTTTTTGAATTATGGTTTTCTCAGGGTATATGCCCAGTAGTGGGATTGCTGGGTCGTATGGTAGTTCTGTTTTTAGTTTTTTAAGGAACCTCCATACTGTTCACCATAGTGGCTGTATCAATTTACATTCCCACCAACAGTGCAAGAGTGTTCCCTTTTCTCCACACACTCTCCAGCATTTAGTGTTTGTAGATTTTTTGATGATGGCCATTCTGACCGGTGTGAGATGAGATCTCATTGTAGTTTTGATTTGCATTTCTCTAATGATTAATGATGTTGAGCATTCTTTCATGTGTTTGTTGGCAATCTGTATATCTTCTTTGGAGAAATGTCTATTTAGGTCGTCTGCCCATTTTTGGATTGGGTTGTTTGTTTTTTTGTTATTGAGCTGCATGAGCTGCTTGTAAATCTTGGAGATTAATCCTTTGTCAGTTGCTTCATTTGCAAATATTTTCTCCCATTCTGAGGGTTGTCTTTTCATCTTGTTTATGGATTCCTTTGCTGTGCAAAAGCTTTTAAGTTTCATTAGGTCCCATTTGTTTTTATTTCCATTTCTCTAGGAGGTGGGTCAAAAAGTATCTTGCTTTGATTTATGTCATAGAGTGTTCTGCCTATGTTTTGCTCTAAGAGTTTGATAGTGTCTGACCTTACATTTAGGTCTTTAATCCATTTTGAGTTTATTTTTGTGTATGGTGTTAGAGATTGTTCTAATTTCATTCTTTTACATGTAGCTGTCCAGTTTTCCCAGCACCACTTATTGAAGAGGTTGCCTTTTCACCATCATATATTCTTGCCTCCTTTATCAAAGACAAAGTGACCATATGTTCATGGGTTTATCTCTGGGCTTTCTATCCTGTTCTATTGATCTGTATTTCTGTTTTTGTGCCAGTACCATATTGTCTTGATTACTGTAGCTTTGTAGTATAGTCTGAAGACAGGGAGCCTGATTCCTCCTGCTCAGTTTTGCTTTCCTAAGATTGCTTTGGCTATTCATAGTCTTTGTTGCTTGCATACAAATTGTGAAATGTTTTGTTCTAGTTCTATGATATATGCCATTGGTAGTTTGATAGGAATTGCATTGAATCTGTAGATTGCTTTGGGTAGTATAGTCATTTTCACAATGTTGATTCTTCCAATCCAAGAACATGGTATATCTCTCCATATGTTTGTATCGTCTTTAATTTCTTTCATCAGTGTCTTATAGTTTTCTGCATACAGGTCTTTTGTCTCCTTAGGTAGGTTTATTCCTAGGTATTTTATTCTTTTTGCTGCAAGGGTAAATGGAAGTGTTTCTTTAATTTCTCTTTCAGATTTTTCATCATTAGTGTATAGGATTGCAAGAGATTTCTGTGCAGTAATTTTGTATCCTGCTACTCTACTAAATGCATTGATTAGCTCTAGTATTTTTCTGGTAACATCTTTAAGACACTCTATGTATAATATCATGTCAACTGTACACAGTAACAGTTTTATTTCTTCTTTTCCGATTTGGATTCCTTGTATGTCTTTTTCTTCTCTGATTTTTTGTGGCTAAAACTTCCAAACTATATTGTATAAGAGTGCTGAGAGTGGGGAACTTTGTCTTGTTCCTGATCTTAGCAGAAATGGTTTCAATTTTTCACCACTGAGAACGATGTTGCCTGTGGGTTTGTCATATATGGCCTTTATTATGTTGAGGTAAATTCCCTCTATGCCTACTTTCTGCAGGGTTTTTATCATAAATTGGTGTTGAATTTTGTCAAAAGCTTTTTCTGCATCTATTGAGGTGATCATATGGGTTTTCTCCTTCAATTTGTTAATATGGTGTATCACATTGATAGATTTGCATATATTGAAGAATCCTTGCATTCCTGGGATATACCCCACTTGATCGTGGTGTATGACCCTTTTAATGTGCTGTTGGATTCTGTTTGCTAGTATTTTATTGAGGATTTTTGCATCTATGTTCATCAGTGATATTGGCCTGTAGTTTTCTTTCTTTCTGACATCTTTGGTTTTGGTATCAGGGTGTTGGTGGCCTCATAGAATGAGTTTGGTAGTGTTTCTCCCTCTACTATATTTTGGAAGACTTTGAGAAGCATAGGTGTTGGCTAGTCTCTAAATGTTTGATAAAATTCACCTGTGAAGGCATCCGGTCCTTGGCTTTTGTACATTGGAAGATTTTTAATCACAGTTTCAATTTCAGTGCTAGTTATTCGTCTGTTTATATTTTCTCTTTCTTCCTGGTTCAGTCTCAGAATGTTGTGCTTTTCAAAGGAATGTGTCCATTTCTTCCAGGTTGTCCATTTTATTGGCATATAGTTGCTTTCATGATCCTTTGTATTTCGGCAGTGTCAGTTGTTACTTCTTTTTCATTTCTAATTCTATTGTTTTGAGTCCTCTCCCTTTTTTTCCTGGTGAGTCTGGCTAATGGTTTATCAATTTTGTTTACCTTCTCAAATAACCATCTTTTAGTTTTATTGATCTTTACTATCATTTCCTTCATTTCTTTTTCATTTATTTCTGATCTGATCTTTATGATTTCTTTCTTTCTGCTAACTATGGCTTTTTTTGTTCTTCTTTCTCTAATTGCTTTTGGTGTAAGTTGAGATTGTTTATTTGAGGTGTTTCTTGTTTCTTGAGGTAGATTGTATTGCTATAAACTTCCCTCTTTGAACTGCTTTTGCTGCATCCCACAGGTTTTGGGTCATTGTGTTTTCATTGTCATTTGTTTCTAGGTATTTTTTGACTCTCTCTTTGATTTCTTCAGTGATGTCATGGTTATCTAGTAATGTATTGTTTAGCCTCCATCTGTTTGTAGTTTTCACAGACTCTTTCTTGTAATTGATATCTAGTCTCATAACATTGTGGTCAGAAAAGATACTTGATGCAATTTCAATTTTCTTAAATTTACCAAGGCTTGATTTGTGACCCAAAATATGATCTATCCTGGAGAATGTTCCATGAGCACTTGAGAGAAAGTGTAATCTGTTGTTTTTGTCTGAATGTCCTATAAATATCAATTAAGTCCCTCCTGTTTAATGTATCATTTAAAGCTTGGGTTTCCTTATTTATTTGCAATTTGGATTATCTGTCCATTGGTGAAAGTGAGGTGTTAATATTCCCTACTATTTTCGTGTTACTGTGATTTAACAGTTTATGGCTGTTAGCATTTGCCTTAGATATTGAGGTGCTCCTATGTTGGAAGCATAAATATTTCTTCTTCTTGGATTGATCCCTTGTTGATTTAGTAGTGTCCTTCTTTTTCTCCTGTAATAGTCTTTGTTTTAACATCTATTTTGTCTGATATGAGAATTGCTACTCTAACTTGATTTTGATTTCCATTTGCATGGAATATCTTTTTCCATCCCCTCACCTTCAGTCTGTATGTGTCCCTAGGTCTGAAGTGGGTCTCTTGTAGACAGCATATATATGGGTCTTGTTTTTGTATCCATTCAGCCAGTCTATGTCTTTTGGTGGGAGCATTTAATCCATTTACATTTAAGTTAGTTATTGATATATATGTTCCTATTACCATTTTCTGAATTGTTTTGGGTTTGTTTTTGTAGGTCTTTTCCTTCTCTTGTGTTTCCTGCCTAGAGAAGTTCCTTTAGCATTTGTTGTAGAGCTGGTTTGGTGGTGCTGAACTCTCTTAGCTTTTGCATGTCTCTAAAGGTTTTAATTTTTCCATCAAATCTGAATGAGATCCTTGCTGTGTAGAGTAATCTTGGTTGTCGGTTTTCCCCTTTCTTCACTTTAAATATGTCCTGCCACTCCCTTCTGGCTTGCAGAATTTCTGCTGAAAGATCAGCTGTTAACCTTATAGGGATTCCCTTGTATGTTATTTGTTGTTTTTCCCTTGCTACTCTCAATATTTTTTCTCTGTATTTAATTTTTGATAGTTTGCTTAATATGTGTCTTGACGTGTTTCTCTTTGGATTTATCCTGAATGGGACTCTCTGTGCTTCCTGGAATTGGTGAATATTTCCTTTCTCATATTAGGGAAGTTTTCAACTATATTCTCTTCAAATATTTTCTCAATCCCTTACTTTTTCTCTTCTTCTCCTGGGACCCCCATAAGTCGAATTTTGGTGCATTTATTATTGTCCCAGTGTTCTCTGTGACTCTCCCCAATGGTTTTCATTGTTTTTTCTTTATTCTGCTCTGTGGTAGTTATTTCCACTACTTTATGTTCTAGGTCACTTATCTGTTATTCTGCTTCAGTTATTCTGCTATTGATTCCTTCTAGAGAATTTTTAATTTCATTTATTGTATTGTTCATCAGTTTTTGTTTGCTCTTTAGTTCTTCTAGGTCCTTGTTAAATATTTCTTGTATTTTCTCCATTCTATTTCCAAGATTTTGGATCATATTTACTATCATTACTCTGAATTCCTTTTCAGGTAGACTGCCTATTTCCTCTTCATTTGTTTGGTCTGGTGGCTTTTTATCTTGCTCCTTCATCTGCTGTGTATTTCTCTGTCTTCTCATTTTGCTTAACTTACTGTGTTTGGGGTATCCTTTTCACAGGCTGCAAGTTCGTGGTTCCCATTGTTTTTGGTGTCTGTCTCCAGTGGGTAAGGTTGGTTCAGTGGGTTGTGTAGGCTTACTGGTGGAGGGAACTTGTGCCTGTGTTCTGGTGGATGAGGCTGGATCTTGTCTTTCTTGTCAGCACTACCATGTCCAATGGTGTGTTTTGTGGTGTCTGTGAACTTACTATGATTTTGCACAGCCTCTCTTCTAATGGGTGGGGTTGTGTTCCTGTCTTGCTAGTTGTTTGGCATCGGGTGTCCAGCCTTTTAGCTTGCTGGTCGTTGAGTGGAGCTGGGTCTTAATGATGAGATGGAGATCTCTGGGAGAGCTTTTGTCATTTGATATTACATGGTGCCAGGAGGTCTCTGTTGGACCAATGTCCTGAACACGGCTCTCCCTCCTCAGAGGCTCAGGCCTGACACTGGCCAGAGCACCAAGAGACTGTCAACCACATGGCTCAGAAGAAAAGGGAGAAAAAATATGATAGACAGAAAGAAAAAATAAATATAATAAAGTTATTAACATAGATAAAAATTATTAAAAATAAAAAGGTAATTAGGGCTTCCCTGATGGTGCAGTGGTTGAGAGTCTGCCTGCTGATGCAGGAGATACGGGTTCATGTCCCAGTCTGGGAAGATCCCACATGCCACGGAGCAGCTAGGCACGTGAGCCATGGCTGCTGAGCCTGTGCATCCGGAGCCTGTGCTCCACAATGGGAGAAGCCACAACAGTGAGACGCCCGCGTACCACAAAAAAAAAAAAAAAAGTAATTAAAAGAAAGAAAGAGAAAGAAAGAAGAGAGCAACCAAACCAGAAAGCAAATCCACCAATTATAACAAGTGCTAAAAACTATACTAAAAACAATAAAAATTAAAAATAAAATGGACAGCTGGAACCCTAGGACAAATGGTAAAGCAAAGCTCTACAGACAAAATCATAGAAAGAAGCATGCATGTACATACTAACAAAAAGAGAAAAATGAAATATATATATATATATATAATGATGAGAGCGACCAAATCAGTAAAGAAATCTACCAATGATTATAAGCTCTAAATACTAAACTAATATAAACATAAAACCAGAAACAAATTAGTTGTAGAAAGCAAACCCCAAGTCTATAGTTCCTCCCAAAGTCCACCGCTTCAATTTTGGGACGATTTGTTGTGTATTCACATATTCCACAGATGCAGGGTACATCACTTTGATTGTGGAGATTTATTCCGCTGCTCCTGAGGCTGCTGGGGGAAATTTCTCTTTCTCTTCTTTGTTCGCACGGCTCCTGGGATTCAGGTTTGGATCTGGCCCTGCCTCTGTGTGTAGGTCGCCTGAAGGTGTCTGTTCCCCACCTGGAGAGGAGGGGGTAAAGTAGCGACTGATTAGGTTGCTGTGGCTCACTTAGGCTGGGGTGAGGGAGGGGTACGGAATGAGGGATGAGCCTGTGGTGGCAGAGGCTGGTGTGACTTGCAACAGCCTGAGGCCCGCCATGTTTTCTCCAGAGAATTTGTCCCTGTATCACAGGACCCTGGCAGTGGCAGGCTGCACAGGCTCATGGAGGTGAGGTGTGGATAGTGACCTGTGCTTACACACCGGCTTCTTGGTGGCTGCAGCAACAGCCTTAGTGTTTCATGCTCGCCTCTGTTGTCCACGCTGATAGCTGTGGTTCACGCCCATCTCTGAAACTCGTTTAGGCAGTGCTCTGAATCTCCTCTTCTTGGGCACCCCAAAATAATGGTCTCTTGCCTTTTAGGCAGTTCCAGACATTTTCCCAGACTCCCTCCCTGCTAGCTGTGACACACTAGCCCCCTTCAGGCTGTGTTCACACATCCATCCCCAGTCCTCCCTCTGGGATCTGTCCTCCAAAGCCTGAGCCTCAGCTCCCAGCCCCCACCCATCCCAGGGGGTGAGCAGACAAGCCTCTTGGACTGTACCAAGTTACATCCCCATCAACAGTGTATGAAGGCTCCATTTTCTCCACATCCTCGTCAACATTTATTATTTCTTATTTTTTGTTGATAGCCATTCTGTCAGTTTTGAGGTGATACTTCACTGTGTTTTTTCTTTGCATTTCCCTCATGGTTAGTGATATTGAATATCATTTCACATGCCTGTTAGTGATCTGTATGTCTTCTTTGGAAAACTACCTATTCAGGACCTCTGCACATTTTTTTAAAAATTGAGGTATAGTTGATTTACAATATTATAAAAATTTCAGGTGTACAATTCACAATTTTTAAAGATTATACTACATTTATAGTTATTTTATTACCTATATTCCCTGTGCTGTACAATAAATCATTGTAGCTTATTTATTTTATACATAGTAGTTTGTACCACTTAATCATTTACCCCTATCTTGCCCCTGCCTCTTCCCTCTCCCCACTGGTAGCCACTACTTTGTTTTCTATATCTGGGAGTCTTTTTATCTTTTGATATATTCACTAGTATGTTTTATTTTTTAGATACAGCATATAAGTGATTATATACAGTGCTTGCATTTTCTCATCTGATTATTTCACTAAGCAAAAATACCATCCAAGTCCATTCATCTTGGGGCAAATGGCAAAATTTCATTCTATTTTTATGGCAGAGTAGCATTCATATATATATATATATATATATATATATATATATATATATATATATATATATACACACACACACACAAAAACACATCTTTTTTATCCATTCATCTGTTGGTGGACACTTCGGCTGCTTACATATTTGGCTATTGTAAATAATATTGCTATGAACATTGGGGTGGATATATCTTTCTGATGTTTTCATTTTCTTCAGGTATATACCCAATTATTTGTTGTCTTTTTTATGATCTCCACTCTGACAGGTGTGAGGTGTTATCTCATTGTGGTTTTGATTTGCATTTCTCTGATGATTAACAATGTTGAGCATCTTTTCATATGCCTGTTGGCTATCTGTATGTCTTATTTGGAAAAATGTCTATTCAGGTCTTCAGTGCATCTTTCAAAGGGTTGTTTGTTTGTTTTTTTGATATTGACATGTATGAATTTTTTATGTATATTGGATATCAACTCCTGGTCAGTCATATTATTTACAAATATTTTCCCCCATTCAGTAGGTTGTCTTTTCATTTTGTCAGTGGTTTCCTTTGCTGTGCAAAACTGTTAAGTTTAATTAGGTGTCCTCAGGAGACATATCCCAAAAAATATTGCTAAGGTTTATGTCACGAAGTGTTCTGTCTGTGTTCTTTACTAGTTTTATGGTTTCCAATCTTACATTTAGGTCTTTAATCCATTTTGAGTTTATTTTTGAATATGGTTTGAGAAAATGTTTTATTTTCATCCTTTTACATGTAGCTGTCTAGTTTTCCAAGCACCACTTTTTGAAGAAACTGTCTTTTCTCCATTGTATATTCTTGCCTCTTTTGTCATAGATTAATTGACCATAGGTGTGTGGGTTTATTTCCAAGCTCACTATTCCGTTCCATTGATCTATGTGTCTGTTTTGTGCCAGTGCCATGCTTTTTCAATTACTGTAGCTTTGTAGTATAGTTTGAAGGCAGGGTGCATGATTCCTCCAGTTCTGTCCTTCTTTCTCAAGATTGTTTTGGCTAATCCAGGTCTTTTGTGTTTCCATACAAATTTTAAAATTATTTGTTCTATTTCTGTGGAAAATGCCATTGGCATTTTGATAGGGATTGCATTGAATCTGTAGGTTCCAATACTATGCTGAGTGCAAGTGAAGAGAATGGGCATCCTTGTCTTTTTTCTTATCTTAGAGGTGGTGCTTTCAGCTTTTCACCATAGAGTATGATGTTACCTGTGGGCTTATCACATATGGCCTTTATTACATTGAGGCATGTTCACTCTATACCCATATTCTGGAGAGTTCTTTTTAGTCATAAATCAATGTTGAATTTTGTTAAAAGCTTTTTCTGCATCCACTGAGATGATCATATGTTTTTTATTCTTCAATTTGTTAATGTGATACATCACATTGATTTGTGGATATTGAACCAACCTTGCATCAATGGGATAAATCCCACTTGATCATGGTGTATGACCTTTTTAATGTATTGTTGGATTCAGTTGCTAATATTTTCTTGAAGGTTTTTGCATCCATGGTCACCAGTGACAGTGGCCAGTAATTTTCTTTTTCTGTGGTATCTTTTTCTGATTTTGTTGTCAGGGTGATCCTGGTCTCATAGAAGGTGTTCCAAAGTGATCTTTCCTCTATAATTTTTTGGTATAGTTTCAGGATAGGTATTAACTCCTCATTGTTTGGTAGAATTCACTATGAAGGCATTGGGTCCTGGACTTTTGATTGTTGGGAGTTTTCTTTTTAAATTACTGATTCAATTTTATTACTGATAATTCACCTGTTCATATTTTCTATTTCTTCCTGGTTCAGTCTTGGGAGATTTTACAATTCTAGGAATTTGTCTATTTTTTCTAGGTTGTCCATTTTATTGGCATATAGTTGTTTGTAGTAATCTCTTATTCTCTTTTGTATTTCTGTTGTGTCTGTAATTTCTCCTTTTTAATTTCTGGTTTTATTGATTTGGGTCCTCTATCTCTTTTTCTTGATGACTCTGGCTAAAGGCTTATTGATTTTATCTTTCCAAAGAACCAGTTCTTAGTTTCATTGATTTTTTTTCTTTACTTTCTACTTCATTTATTTCTGCTGTGATCACTAGGATTTCTTTCCTTATACTGACACTGGGTTTTGTTTGTTCTTCTTTTTCTAGTTACTTTAGGCATAAGGTTAGGTTGTTTATTTGAGATTTTTCTTGTTTCATGAGATATCCCTATAAACTTCCCTCTTAAAACTGCTTTTGCTGCATCACACAGATTTTGCATTTTTGTGTTTTAGTTTTCATTTCTCCTCAGGTATTTTTAAATTTCCTCTTTGATTTCTTCAGTGATCCACTGGTTGTTTAGTAGCATACATTTTTAGCCTCCACGTGTTTGTGGGGGCTACTTTTGCTGTTTTTTTCCTTCTAGTTGATTTCTAGTCTCATAGCATTGTGGTCAGAATAGTTGCTTGAGATGATTCAATTTTCTTAAATTTACCAAGGTTTGTTTTATGGCCTACAGTGTGATCTATCCTGGAAAATTTTCCACGTGTACTTGAATTGTTATATCTGCCTGATGATTTGACCCTTTTTTGTATATCTATTGAGTCCATCTGGTCTAATGTGTCATTTAAGGCCAATATTTCCTTATTGACTTTCTGTTTAGATGATCTGTCCATTGATGTAAGCAGGGTGTTAAAGTTCCCTACTATTATTGTGTTGCTGTCAATTTTTCCCTTTATGTCTGTTAATATCTGCTTTATGCATTTAGGTGCTTCTATGTTGGGTGCATATATATTTACAATTGTTATCGTTTCTCCTTGGATTTATCCCTTGATCATTATGTAATGTCCTTCTTTGTCTCTTGTAACAGTCTTTGTCTTAAAATTGGTATTGTCTGATATAAGTATTGCTATCCCAGCTTTCCTTTGATTTCCATTTGTGTGGAATATATCTATCAATCTGAATTGAGTCCTTTGTAGGTAGCATATACATGGGCCTTGTTTTTGTATCTCATCAGCTGGTTTATGTCTTTTGATTAGAGAATTTAGTTCATTTTCATTTAAAGTAATTATTGTTATATATGTTCTTATTGCCATTTTATTAGTTTTGGGGAGGTTATTTTTGTAGTTTTTTGGTTCCTTTTCTCTTTGTTTGTTCTCTTGTCATTTGATTATCTTTTGTGTTACATTTGGATTCCTTTCTCATTTTTGTGTGTGTATCTATTATAGATTTTTGATTTGTGGTTACCGTGAGTTTTATATATAGAAATCTCTCTCTCTCTCTCTCTCTCTCTCTCTCTCTCTCTCTATATATATATATATATATATATATATATATATGATTGTTTTATGTTGTTGATCTCTTAATTTCAAGTGCATTTTAACAACCTTGCATTTGTACTCTCCTCCCCTCACAGTTACTCATTTTGACATCCTATTTTCGTCTAATTATTTTGTGAATCCCTTAACTGCTTATTCTGGATTTAGATGATTTTACTACTTTTGTCTTTTAACCTTCCTACCAGCTTTGTATGTGGTTGATTTTCTACATTTACTGTATATTTGCCTCTACTGGATGAGATTTTTCCTTTCCTAATTTTTATGTTTCTAGTTGTGGCTTTTTCTTTTTAGCATAGGTAAGTACCTTTCACATTTCTTGTCAAGCTGGTTTGTTGGTGTTTTGCTCTTTTTGCTTTTGCTTATCTGTAATACTTTTGATCTCTCTATCAATTTTGAATAAGAGCCTTGCCAGTTAGATTATTCTTAGTTGTAAGTTATTCCTTTTCAACACTTTAACTATATTATGCTACTCTCTTCTGGCCTGCAGAATTTCTGCTGAAAAATCAGCTGATATCTTTATGGGAGTTCCCTTGTATGTAACCTGTTGATTTTCCCTTGATGCTTTTAATATTGTCTCTTTATCTTTAATTTTTGCCATTTTAATTACAGTGTGTCTTGGTGTATTCCTCTTTGGTTTGATCCTGTTTGGGACTCTCTGTGATTCTTAGACTTGGATTTCTGTTTCCTTTCCTAGATTAGGGAAGTTTTCAGCTATTATGTCTTCAAATATGTTCTTTGCCCCTTTCTCTTGCTTCTCCTTCTGGGTCCTCTATAATATGAATCTTAGCATGTTTGATGTTGTCTCAGAGATCTCTTAAACTGTCCTTATTTCTTTTCATTCTTTTTCCTTTTTTCTGTTCAGCTTCAGTGATTTTCACTACTCTATCTTCCAGCTCGCTGATTTGTTCCTCTTTATCATTTAGCTTACTGTTGATTCCTTCTAGTGTATTTTTCATTTCAGTTATTGTATTCTTCATCTTTGGTTGTTCTTAATATTTTCTAACTCTTTGTTAAAAACTTCTAACTTCTTGCTCTGTGCATCCATTCTCCTGAGTTCTTTGATCATCTTTATTTTCATTACCCTGAACTCTTTCTCAGGTAGATTGGTTATCTCCACTTCACTTAATTCTTCTTCTAGGGTTTTATCTTATTCATTTGTTTGGAACATGTTCCTCTGTCACCTCTTTTTACCTAACTTGCTGTTTTTATTTCTATGTATCTGGTAAGTTAGTTACGTTTCCCAACCTTGGAGAAGTTGGAGACCTCCTATGCATCCCAGTAGTGGACTCCCATCTCATCACCAGAGCTATATGCTCTAGGCTTAACACCTCTGTGGGCTGTGTGCGTCCATGTGTTTTGTTATACTACTACTGTGGGTTGTTTGGTAGACTTATTTGGCCCCTGGCCCAGTTGATTGCTAGGCCCTGCCTTGTGCAGTGACTGCTGTCTGTTGGTTGGTGGAGCCAGGTCATGAGGCAACTGGCTGCATAACCCTGGAGGGCCTCAAGGCAGTTCTGGCTCACTTGTGGTTGAAGCCAGGTCCTGGAGCTAATGTCAGCCCACTGGTAGGCAGAGCCATGTCCTGGGGTCTGGTTGCAGGGCCCTGGGGAGTCTTAGCTCTAGTGCCTATACACTGGTGTGTGGGGCCAGCTCCTGGGCTCTCTGATGGGCATGGCTGTATCCAGGGGCAGCTGTGGGCTCATGAAGGTCTTAAATCAGGCTCTCTGCTGGTTGATGGGGCTGTGTCTCAGCCCAGTTATTTGCTTGGCCTGAGGCATCCCAATACTTGTGCTTAAAAGCTGTTATGCCGATGCAGGGATGGGTCTTGGGGCTAATAAGGTAGAGGGAGGATTCCAAAATGGTGCTCACCAACACCAGTGTCCACATGGTAGAAAAAGCTCCCCAAAATGGCTGCTGCCAATATCTATGTTCCTAGGGTGAGCTCCAGTTTCCTCCTGCATTTCTGGGAGACTCTCCAAGTTCAACAGGTAGGTCTGACCAAGGCTCCTTTCAAATTAGTTTCTGTCCAAGGTCCCAGAGCCCGTGAACTTTTGTGTGCATCCTTTAAGAATGGATTCTCTATTTCCCACAGTCCTCTGAGTCTCCCAAATGTAAGCCCTGCTGGCCTTCAAAGCCAAACATTTTAGGGGCTCATCTTCCTGGCTCAGGACCACTGGGCTGGGGAGCATGATGTAGAGCTCAGACTCCCACTCCTTGTGGAGAACCTTTACAATTGTAATTATTCTCTCATTTGTGGACCACCTACCCATGGGTATGGGACTTGACTATATCACATCTCTGCCCCTCCTACCTGTCTCATTGTGGTTCCTTCTTTATATCTTAATTGTAGAAGATATTTCCTGATAGGTTCCAGTCTTTTTCATTGATGGTTATTCTGTAAATAGTTGTAATTTTTGATGTGCCCATGAAAATAGGTGAATTCCATTTTTAAATCAGATTGCTTTGTTGATACTGAGTTGTATTGAGTCTCTTTCTTAAAAATTCAAAAAACAAGAATCCTAGTAGTATATTGAAGGAGTTTTGATAATGAGTTGTCAGCCATGCACAGTGAGACCTGGGAACAGTAGTTGGCAAAGTCCATGAAGAAAATGACCTGGCTAGATAGAACAAGGAAGTTGATAAGAGCTGGTGACTTAATTGACTTAACAGTTTACCTGTCCACCTCTGTCTACCCAACTCTGATTGCCAAATGTAAGAATGAAACATGAGATTATATTTGTAGCATCATTTAATTTGCAGCATGCATTCCTTCTTTTCTGTGGATTTAAATTAAAGTAATAAGTTTGTGGTAGACATCTGCTTTAACAGAAGAGTATCAGTTTTGGCACACTGGATTTTCTTTTTAAACCAGAGACTAGATTAATAAAAGTATGGCCTCAGGAAAATAAGTCTTAAAATTTTGTATTCAGGACTTAATTCATCCTTAAGTGGATTCCTTTCTTTTTCTTCTTTCTTTTAGGTCTTTCTACTCATATCAGAGTCCCCATTCTTGTCAAAACATGCCTTATTGAAATTTCTTTCCATCTACTGTTGTAGTTTTAGCTATTTATCTGACATATAAGCATACAGTAGTGCCTGGATCTTTCTCTCTTTTTAAATTTTTTTTCAATTCAACCCTGATATACACATTTAATATGTATACACATTACTCCACTGCTTGAAATCCTTCAATGCCTTCCCATCTCAATATGCGTAAAAGCCAAAGTCCTATAAGGCTCTATACAATGTAACTATTCTGAATGTTGATATAATAAGGAAAAACAAAAGTGAAAGATAATCCCATGTTACATCTTCAAGTCTTTCAGTATTTTTTTTTTACTCTTCTGATGGTTCTTGAAAAATTTAACAGTTTATTTAAAAAAAATCTTTAAAAGTAGCTGTCATAGTGCAGCCCAAACACAGTACTATCCCATTAACCGAATCCTGAAGAAAATCTTTGTGACATCAGCAAAGGTAAACTTCCCACACAATTTACCTTAATTTGGTGTTAATCATGGAGCTTACATTAAAACACTTACATTTCAAAATAACTCAGAACTGGCAGAAATCTTTCCTTTTTCTTCACCTTCTAAAATGGGAAAATTTTAAAACTTCTGGCAATAAGAAAAAAGTTCTTTATGCCTTATGGCATCACTTATCCACACTGCTGATGATAAAGTTTGAAGAGAAATTGAATTACATTCTATACAAGGTTGAATTCTACAAAAGCCTGTGACCACACAATAATGAGCATCATAGCAATATGAGCCTTTTGTTCATCATTATAAAATTTGAATTCATAATTTTAATAGTGTGTTATTATGCATTTGTATTTAATTTGTCTATGCTGCTCACATACAACATAAAATACAATTACAGAGAAGCAGTGGGAAGAAAAAAAATAATGACCATCCCAACAGGGATATGAACAGAGATTTCAATTTTACTGAAAAGACAGAGAGATAACATTGAGGACGGGAAACATAAGAAATATACTTCAACTAGTAAGTTTTTCCAGCTTTTGCTTTTATCATTTGGGGCATATCAAATCATGTTACCCCTCTGTCTTAGTCTGTTTGGGTTGCTGTAACAAAATTCCACAGACTGTGTAGCTTATAAACAACAGAAATTTTTTACAGTTCTGGAGGCTGAAAGTTCGATATCAGGATGCCAGCATGGTCAAGTAAGGGTGCTCTTCAAGATTGTATCCTTACATGGTGGAAGGGGCTAGGGAACTCTGAGATCCATTTTTTAAGGGCACAAATTCCATTCATGAGGGCTCCACTCTCATGACTTAATCACCTCACAAAGTCCCAACCTTCTAGTACCCACACATTGGGCATAAGGATTCCAAACATGTGAGTTTCAGGGAGACACAAACAACCAAACCATAGCATCCTCTGCTTAAAATCCTCCAGTGTCTTCCCATCTCAGTAAGCGTTAAAGCCAATGTCCTACAAAGCTCTACACAATCCAAATCCCTTACTTCTCTGACTTCACCTTCTCCTTTGCTCTTTCCACTCCATCAATATTGTCTCCCTCATTATTTCTCCACAGTCAAGCTCAGAACTGTTGTATTTGCTTTTCCTTCTGGTAGGAATTATCTTTTCCCAGATATCCATATGTTTCAATCCATTGCCTCTAGATCATTGCTCAGATATTGCCATCTCAGTTAGCTTTTCTCTGACCATCCTATATAAAATTACAAATCCCACCCATTCCTCTTTCCTGCTTCATTTTTCTCTTAACAATTATCCCTTCTAACATGATATATAATTTACTTATTTATTTTGTTTATATTCTGTCCTCCCTCACAAGTATGTGAGCTCCATGAGGGAGCTCTTTTCTATTTGTTCACTCCTCTTTCCCCAGTGCTTATGACAATGTCATGCACATAGTAGGTGCTCATAAATACTTGTAAATGAATGAATAAACGGTGGATAGTCATATAAAGGAAAACAACTCTCTGTTACACTTATAGTGTATGGACCTTGAAGCTTGCTCACAGTTAAATATGTGCGATATTCTTACAAAAAGTTTTGCATAAGCCACCTCCCCCTCTTTTGTTTCTAACTGAAACTTCCTTTTTACCTTCCTAAAACCAACATGATGTATATTTTCAAACATGATTTTCATTTTCCATTGGAGAGCAAACTGGATTTTTTCAAAGGGAAAGATAACCTCATAAGCGAAAATATATTTGAAACCCAGAGCATAAATAGCATTTCAATGCTCTTTGATAGGGTACACTATTACAGGAAGCTAAATATCAAAGTATAGAAGTTCTTCCTTTCCTGTCATATAATACAGCAGTAAGAATATGCTCTCTTGTAAGTTTGAAAATTGAGGATTATTCATATTCTAAATGGAACTTCCAGGAAAGTGTGTGTATATTGGGGGGTGAGTAGACAAGATGGGGGATGTCCTTAAAATTAACAGAAGCCCATGAGATCTGATACAGGATCAATGCCTTTTATTCTTATAACTTTCAGTGTAGAATTTATATGAAATATTTATTTAGCAGTATATCATCAGCTGAAAAGGACTGGTAAGTACAGTAAATTATTAATTTACAACCCCTTTGAACAAAAAGCTAGCTTTTTAATCATGAGGCTGCTAAAGAATCCCTTAGCATAAAAAATAATAGGTATCATTGCTAACATGGGAAATGTCACTGTGATTTTTAAAATAACCCTTCTATTATCACCCAGATCTTTACAGAAAAAGCATGCTAATTCATCCTTGAAAATCGATTCACCCTCTATCAGTCACATATGCTAAAAAAGACTGCAAAATGATTGTGAGAAAGGAGTAACTATTGTCTGCACAATGTGAATGAGTAGATTTAAGCTGCTATTAAAAGAAATAAATGACCTAATTTGGGTTAAAATGTTTTTCATGGTGAAACTTTATTATATAACACATTATTAAAACATGTTTTGGGCTTCCCTGGTGGCACAGTGGTTGAGAGTCCGCCTGCCGATGCAGGGGACACGGGTTCGTGCCCCGGTCTGGGAGGATCCCACATGCCGCGGAGCGGCTGGGTCCGTGAGCCATGGCCGCTGGGCCTGCGTGTCCGGAGCCTGTGCTCTGCAACGGGAGAGGCCACAGCAGTGAGAGGCCCGCGTACCGCCAAAAAAAAAAAAAAAAAAAAAAAAAAAAAAAAAAAAAAAGCCTTATTTTCCCAACAGACTGCTAGCATTCTAGTTAATAAGTGAAATCACATGGACTGTGCTGCAGTCCTGTGCATCACACTTGCTGCGTACAAGCCACTTAAATTAATCATTCATTGTTTTTGGTTATGAACTTCAATAGATTGACCAGTAGGATGTACAATAGCAAATTAATCCCCTTAAGATAAAATATGAAAAGGAGAGATTATAATTTTAATATTATATAGAGAATTACCTGTGTACTGTAATCTCTTGTTTTATAATACGTGGTTCTTTTCTGAGTTTCTAAATCAGGAATTTAAACATCTCAGATTAGTTAATCTACTATACTGTCTAACAAAATTATATTCTTCTCCAGATTACACTGGGCACATTTTGACAGAGCCAAGCTATGTAATCAGAGTACTTGGGCTGGAGCAACTGCAGGGAGGGGATTTTGAGAGCACTATTAATGATTATACTGTAAATACACATTTGCATATGCACTGCCCCAGAAAGATTAATGATTACTCATTTACTCATTCAACAAACATTTACTGATATTTAATATACTGAAATCCAAAATACAGCCATACTTTCAAGGACCTCACTATCTGATTGGGGAGCAGCATGCAACACAAATAACCTATACTCATAATATATTGTTCTATGTGAAATTATAGAGATATATTTTTAGGTTTAGTGTAAGAGGACTGATAAACTCTGCTTACTTAAGTCAGAGGAATTTGATTTGGATCTTGAAGGAGTGACATATAACTATTTATGTGGAAGTTACAATGAATTTATAGTCTCCAAGTTTAGATTGGTACACAACACTTTTCAGTAATTCTGCCACCAAAAAGATAGATAAACCCTCAGACTCCTTTCCAGTGCTCCCCATTGTCTATTCCAGACTTAGGTTTTTTTCCCTCAAATCTATCATTCCACCTTCTCCTTTAAGTCTCAACAGAAGACGGCCTCTCACTGCACTGAGGAATTTGAAGCCACAAGGCAAAACTTCCTACAACCTTCTTCCTTCCTGCCTCCTATGTTTCTTCATATCCATGTATTCTTTTCTTTCTTACTCATAATTCAAATGGAAGAGGGGTTCTTTTCTTCCCCACATGGCTAATTTCTCCCCTTTTGCTTCTCTGAGGAACTTGTTCCATCAGATACCTTCTTTATATCCGTTGTCAATAACATAAATCTCTCTAACCATCAAGCTGTTTCATTATAACTAACAGTCATCACAAGAGCAGTCTATATTTACTGCCTCTACTTAGTTGCTGCTCATTGTCCCCTACATACAACCATCTGGATTCCCAAAAAACCCTACCATTCCTTTGAAAGGAGTCTTCCTAATTTACCAAAGGGCTCAGTATTCTCAAAGGCACCAGTCACTTTCTTTTTCTTATTTCATATTTCTTTGATGTTTGAGACTTTTGGGCCACTGTCTCCTTCTTGAGACTGTCCTTCCTCAGCTTCTCTGACACCCTTTTCTCCTGGTTTTCCTCTACTTCTCTGGCTTTAAAAAAATCTTACTC
Source organism: Grampus griseus (assembly GCF_964374135.1). Lineage (NCBI taxonomy): Eukaryota > Metazoa > Chordata > Mammalia > Artiodactyla > Delphinidae > Grampus > Grampus griseus. Next base: position 78,006,005 of record NC_138999.1, on the reverse strand, counting down.
TCTTTTCAAGTAATTCTGCACGTACATCCCTAAAATATTGATGATGTTCAGAGACCCAGCCTTACCTCCTGCTCTTTTGACTCCTTAGCCTCTTCCTGGATAACCACAGATATGCCCATGTCTACACTTCACTTCTATGCCTATAACTCCAAAGTTTCTACCTGAACTCACTACAGAATTCCAAATCATATACATTCTTACTTCCAACTGCACAACTACATTGTAATATTCCAGTGGCATATCATTAAACAAACTTCCTCCCTCCAGTTTTTTCTTCCTGCATCCCATCTTTCTTCTCTCCCCAAGCACTATCTGGTGCCCACTAAAGTTTAGGCTTAAGAAAAAAAACCTCCATGCTCTTATTACATGCAGCCATGCCTCCAAAAGTAAGAAACAATGCAAGCTAGGATATGAAATACAGGAAATAAAAGTGACCTCTTTTAAAAACATTCTAGAACATGCTGGCATCATTCTAATAATTATAAATCATGGATGGATAACATACAAATATAATTATAACTAATAGAGTGTCTTATGACCTTCAAAACATCCTAGTTTAATGAAAGTCTTTAAGTGACAACATATTGGCTAAATACATGTTCACTTCAGAAAGCTATAAGGAAAAACCTTGGAATTATAGTAGCAATTTAATATTTCATTTGGGATAATCTGAGAGCATGTTAAAGTTTACATTTAAAATAGATTTCTAAGAATACCACTAATTATCATAAGCTAATAAGCAAGTATAACTTATAATTATTTTCTTAGACTTCCTCCCAAGTATTTTCTCAAAGCAAGGGGAATATGTTGAGAGTAGTATTATCATTTTAAGCCAAATGCATGTTTCAGCTTAGGTCATAACTGAAATGAAAGTGGAATTTACACCCAGAGGAAGAGCAATATCCTCTCAGTTTGATTGTGAAGATCTGATCAGGTTAGTGTGTTCTGATTTCATTTTCTAAAACAATCTTCAGTTTCTTATTCCTACTTCTTACTAATACAGTATGTGTCCTCAGGTTCCCCATAATCAGCATCGAATTTATGGGGGATGAAAAATAGAAAATAGTCAGTTTAGCATGATTTATTCTACGTAAAATAACCGGCTTACTTGTTGGTTTTATATTAGCTTGTTTATACTGAATTAATTTCCTCACATAAATGTTTGAATTTTCTATTTACATTGGTTTCCAATCTAGAGAAATCTGAGAATATAAAATAATTCTCTGATTGAAACGTCCCCAACTCATGTCAACAAGTGGAAACAAAAGTTAAGGTATAAAATGGAGTCAGCAAAAATTTCTGCCTATTAGAAATTAAAGTACAATACCAGTTTTCATATCAGCTATAGCCATTACTGGTGTTCACCTTCTAGCTGGCCAGTGTGTATAGTAGCCTGTGCTCTTTTATACCATATAGTACATTTTAAGTTGTTTTTCAAAATAGCATACAGCTTATTTTTTGCATATATTAGCAGATCTTTAAGATATGAGCAAATAGTGTGCTTAAGCCTGCATCCATTGTTTTTAATGCATATTTTGGTATCACTATGTTTTTGTTTCTTTCATTTACATTATTGTCAAACATTTATTGAGTAACTGCTTTGACAAGTACTGTTCTCTGGGAGATACAAAATCGAAAAACAAGGCAGGGTCTCTAAACATAAAGTTATTACAGTCCAGTGGAGGAGAGAGATGTACCAACAACAATAATTCTTTTTTTTTAATAGTAAAATGATAGTGGATATTCCAAGGACAGGAATGGTTATTTCTACCACAAGCTTAGGTCAGGAGAAGTGTCATGGAGGGAGTTTTTGAAAAATTTTAAGCTGGAAAATGACATTGTCAGATGGACATTATATATAGATTACTTTGATGGACAAATAAAAATCATTGGATAGGTGCAAAATTGGATCTGGGAAAACCAGTTAGGAAATTATTTCACTTATCTACACAAAAGAATATGAAGCCCTGACCTCAGGTGCTGAGGATGGAGAAGAAAAGACATATACAATGTGAAGGATGTTGAATCAGTTGGGTATGAGGAGGTTGAAGTAGATATTGGAAATGATTCCTAAGTTTCTGACTTGACATAGTGAGACATTAATCAGGATATGAGATACAGGAAAACACAGGTCTAGGGAAGGAATTTATGATGATGGAATTAATTTTGGTTATTTTAACCTTGAGAAACCTGTAGGACATCCAAGTGAAAATGTCCCATTGAAGTTGGTTTTGTTCATCTTAATCTCAGCGGCAAGATCTGGGAGGAGGAAGGATTAAGATTTTTGAGTTGTTAGCATATTGATGGTAATTGAAGCACTAATAGTGAATGAATTTATCCAGGGATAGTAAGATAAAAGGACTGAAGATAAAACCCTAAAGAACACTTGCATTAAATGGAAAAAAAAAAAAAAGGCAAGCAGTCAAGGACAGAAGCCACTCCTCAAATGGTAAAACACAGGAAAAGAGCCAGGGCAATGTGTTATCAAGGAAGCCTAACACAAGAGACAGCTTAAGACAAAAAAAAGAGTAGTTAGTTGTGTCAAATATCTTATTCTGCCTGAGACTGCTCCTCAACAGGAGTTGAAAAGGAGTATTTGCAGTTATTTTTTTCATATTGGCTCAGCTGATATTTGAACCAAAATATGTAATTAATTCTTGCCCTTTCTCTGTTTATGGGAAATTTTAATGGAGAGAGAATAAGCAAAAAGAAAACAAGAAGGATTGGCTGGACTTATGTCAATGTTTCCTGTCAAACTAAGGAGCAGACTGGGATGGGTTGTGAAGTTAAATTTTGATGTTAACTAATTTACTACCATGAGTTTCTAGGTTCAAAGGTGAATATGATATGACTCTTATCCTCAAGGAGCTTATGGTTTAATATAGAAAACAGATAAATGTTTAACTCTGGTACAACACAATGAGAGATAACTAGAAGTATTACTTTCTTGGAGAATTTACTCTTTAGTTCTCTAGTTCTCCCTGATTTGAGTGTTTAGATCACATTTCCATGTTCTTTGAAGTATTAAAAACACCAAAAAAAAAAGAATATCATATTTACACACAAGTTTAAATGACTTTTGGAATTTTCACCATGGATATTAATTTCTTGATATGGGAGCATCAGTTTCCTAATCTGTTATACAATACAAACACTTCAAAATAGCATCTATATATATGTAGACAGCAAATAGCCTGCCTGAATTTCTCCCTACTAAAAAAAAAAGAGAAAATGAAAATAATCATTCCAAATTTAATAATTGTGTTTCTCTATAGATACACTCTCTCCTCTGGAGTTGGAGCTTTGCACATCAAAACATTTGACAGCAGCAAAATATATACATTATGTACTTTTAAGCAAAAAACGTAAAACAGACAATGCATTATATTGGTATGTAAGCCAACAAAATAATATCATTAAATTACATTAAAAGAATAAGAATAATAACAATTTAAAAACTAAATTGTTTACAGACATATGATCTATGTAGTGTTTACACTATCAAAATAATGTGTCTGGCAAGATAATCACCCAGTCCCACCAATTCATAATCAGCTGTATTTAAAGAATATTCTCCAAACTATAATTTTCTCATTATTTCCCTCATTTCAAGAGTCCAAATTTTTCTTTATCTTGGGAGCCATAAACTAAAAGATTGATATTAAAATAAAAAGACAAGTTCATGTAGTGGAGAATATAGCCTATCTATGGCTATAAAAACCTGGAAGATTTAGAGTAATATTTAAACTTCAAGCCAACGGCCTTGATTAAAACATATTTTGTGAATTGGAATAGATTTTGACTGAGAACCTTTTGGCTTGTTGTTTCTGTAGCATTAAGGCTTTCTCTTCTAGTCTTGCAAATTAGACCTTGGTTAAACATTTCCTTTCTATGGTTAGATTTCCTTTTCTCCTTCTTAAATGTCTGACAGCCATCTATTCCAGCGAGCTTTCAATTTAATAATTTATCTGGGAAAATATTTTGAATCTTATTTGTAGAAGTTTTTAGTCTATAATTTATTTTCCTTTGGATGTGATTCAGAACTTAGTGTTTCAAGGTGAAGGATACTTTTAGTTATTATGCTAGGGATTAAAAGGCGACTTTGTTTCTGCTTTGATCAACATATCATTTCCTTTGAAATGTGGTAAATCCAAAATCTAATAAGAATTAATACCCATCCACTGGCGCTTTTACATGAAACCATCTACAACATGAACATGGGGCTATCAGAAAATAATAAATCAATGAAAGGGGTAAAATACACTTCTGTATTTATAAATCAAATCTAAAAATGAAGCTGAGCATTAAGACATCCCAATATAAAAAAGATTTTGTGGTTAGTTGTGATTGAATTCAGTCATTGTTAAATATGATTATAAACCCTTAGACAGATGATTATTTCATGTTCAAGTCACTGTCTAATAACATGAAAGATTTAAGCTGTGACTCTCAAGCCCAGAGGGATGCAAAGAAAAGAACCATCTAGAGCACAGTAAGGGAAACCATCACATTCTGCAGTCCTCTCTTATATCAACCCTTGGAGGGAACAGAGTCCTCAGAGGCTTCTAGAAGCTGTTCTTCCAAGCACTCAATAGGAAAGTTGCAAAGTGAGACTGGAATCAAATTATAAATTTGCATTTAAGGTTTTACGTTTTACATGCCTACCACTCCAAGGATCTATCATATGTTTTTAGCTCAAATTAATTTACCATTTTATTCAAAAGCTATAACAACTGTATTTCTTCATGCTAATTAGGACAAGTTTAAGCTGCCAATAAATATTTGTTTACTTACACATTCTTTAACATTGTTTTAATTGGAAAGTTGGAATAGAAATAACACAAGAGCAAGGGATATTGGATAGATAATTAATTAACAAGTAATACCATGGAAATAATTATAAAACCTGTTACTCATCTCCTAAATCGACATATGAATGTGTATGGTGTGTGTGTGTTTGTGTGAATGTGTGTGTATGAAAATGAAACATTTAGTTGATAAGTTAGGAATATCTATCCAACCTTTAATTTTAAACAGATGGCTCATACTGTCTAGAGAGTATTTATTGAATAATCATGCATAATCACAGAAATGGTTCAATAACAATGAAATGCAAATGTTAAAATATTTGCACAAATAATTACTAAGATTGATTTTATAAAACTGATTTTTAAATCACTGTGTTGTGTTTCACATCTATTTTAGACTCTGTTTTCACTTCAGTATATTTCCCCTAACTCTGTATATATTCCACCAGCTGTTCTTTATAGTTAAGTACTGTACTTCATGGCTTCCTTCACCCTGACCCCTCTAAGTCAGGTTCTCTCCTTCACTGGGTTTGCACTCTTCTGAATATCCCTTCTCTTCTTTACCTATTTAACTTGTACTTCTCCTTTGTTTCTGGACTCCAGTAAAATTTCCTTGAGGAAACCTTCCCTGGGCTTTCTGACTAGGTTAAATTCCTATTATATGTTCCCACAACACTACCTTGCTCTCCTTCATACCAGTTTTCACAGCTTTAATTTTATATTTATTGGTGTGATAATTTTATTAATGTCATTTCCCCTAACAAGATGGTCAGCTACATGAAACACTGTGCTCATTTTGGCTCCCCATTCCTTATTCTTCCTTCTCCTGTCACAATGCTTGATATCAAGGAGGTACTCAATAAGTGCTGAAGGCAGGAAGGAAGCAAGGAAGGAAGGAAGGAAGCAAGGAAAATATGAGTGGAAGGAGGGAGGAAAATACCAAAATAAAGTTTATTCAGCTGAAGTAAAATAGAGGAGAATTTGTCTTTCTTCTTTGATAACAGAGATAAATAGTTGTGACATCTCTTTTCCTCTTTCATTGGTTAATCACTGGAAATCTGTACGGCAGGTCAGTTATCCAGAAAGAACTCCTGAACTAAGGGGAAAGATTCTACCTCTTGATGTCAGATTTTAATGATTGAACAGGAATTCAAGTGCGGTTCATATATGTATTGTATACATTTTAAAACAGGGTAGTGAAAGTCATTCACTATTTCACTATTCTGGTCAGACTGATCCTCAGAAATATGTATTTTGGGTGCAAAGGTCATGACAATATTTCTCTTCCTCTTTTTTATGAAAACATCGTGGAATGATGCTAACTGGAAGCACATAGATAAATGAGACAGCCAATACATTTCCAAATGCTCAGCAGTGCCTCTACTTTACTTGGGGATTAGTGGTTTGCTCCACTAAAAATCACAAGTCGGATGGAGATTGAACTTTTTGTTTGAATATCTTTTCATGTTGTTCAAGCACCCCTTAGGTTAAAAAAGTTTTACTCAGTTGTCACCTTGACATTGTTACTGTTATTTCTTTCCCAATTGAAATCATAAATCCTGTTTTAAGAATCATTTAAACTTTCTGCATTTATATGTTATTTTCTTTTTAAAAAAATAAATTTATTTATTTACTTTTGGCTGAGTTCTTTCTTTCTGTGTGCAGGTTTTCTCTAGTTGTGGAGAGTGGGGGCTACTCTTCATTGTGGTGTGCAGACTTCTCATTGAGGTGGCTTCTCTTGTCACAGAGCACGGGCTCTAGGCATGCGGGCTTCAGTAGTTGTGGCACTCGGGCTCAGTAGTTGCGGCACGTGAGCTCAGTATTTGCGGCACATGGGCTCTAGAGCACAAGGACTTAGTTGTCCACGGCATGTGAGATCTTTCCGGACCAGGGATGGAGCCTGTGTCCCCTACATTGGCAGGCGGATTCTTAACCACTGTGCCAACAGGGAAGTCCTGTTATTTTCAATGTAACTGAAAATCTTTTTACCTTCATCAATCATAACAGCTGTGTTTCCTTTAAAAAGTATAGTAAAAGATCAATTGGATGTAGAGGTGGAGGAGGAGAATGAGTGATGATTAAGAATAAAGATGCATAGTGTATATTTTATTGATGATCAGATTAAATGGAACTTGAGAAGGAGGTTCCAAGATGCATTGCTCACTTTACCAAACATTCCTTTCATATGGTCTCTTTCTATTTTAGATGTAATTTGACACAGAGATGGTTACAAAGTGCAGGGAAACACAGGCTCCCTAAGCAAAACCAAACGATATTGACTAAGTGTTGTGTCACTGGAAGCAGACATTCAGACTCCCCGATGTTTTAATTTTTGATTTAATTTTTTGATAATGCATATAGTTGCATCTCTGTGTCTCAGACAGGAAAGAGAAAAAAAATGACAAGCTAAACCATTAGGGGGTTTGCATCTACTTACCAGGTTTTTTATACTTTCTCTATTTTTAATATCCCAAATCCTGAGGCCTCCCAGGATAATAAAAGAGATGTGATTGGGTTATTATCTGTCAAGGATAAAATACAGTGACTCATACAAAATTAAATCAAAGAGATTTGTAAAGTCTAAAATGATATCATGTTCCCCCCATTCTCATAATCAAGTTCTCATTTACCTTGGGTATATAAATATGCAGTTAGATGCTCTATTTTTTCCTATTTCCTGCACTCTGATCAATGCCTCTATGACCTATTACTATGTAGAACACATCTACTTCATGAGCATGTATTTGGATCATAAAATGAAGCAAATAGAAAAATATATTTTTTTTCTTCTAAAAGCATCTAGTTGATCATACAAAAGTCAAACCTACTGAAAAGTTTCCAATTGTTTGATTTCCAAAACTAAGGCCAAGGTTCAACTCCTCCACAGTTTTAGCAGCTTAGGAAGTTTTCTTTTGTCTGTATCAATTTAAATCACTTGATTTTATAACTCAAATTCTCAGATTGGAAAGTTGTATGCTTTGATATTTTTATTTCAACTAATAGTAAGGGGCTCTTAAAGCAATGTTTTTATGATTAATCAAAATGACTCTGTTAGCTTTGGGGTTAGAACTAATGAGTGTGAGAAAGAGATAAGAGCTAGAAAAGGGAGTAACGGCCACTTTTTAAAATTATCACATACACAAAAAAATAAAAATAAAGTTTGTCATAACATTTTTTTGCCTACTGTGATGATAATGAACATAAAATGAATAGCAATTTTTTTATTCAATGCCTATGTGCCATGAACTGTGCACTCAGTATCCATTATAGATAGGTTTTATAATTTATAGTTTACATGCAGATCAAGGATCTAGGTAATTAGACCTCAAGTCCCTCAGATAAAATTGACTAAGATTAAATATGATTCAATTAGACATCAAGACTTGCTCTCATTGTTTCTGCACAGAGTAAGGTATAACCTATTCTTCATATACTGGTGAAATTCAACTTACTCCTTTAGCACAAATCAGATGAATCTGTTACTTTGCAGCAAAGGATTCTGCTTCTGCTTTATCAATCTGCTAACATGGCCAGATAAAACTGTATATTTTTATACTTGGAAACATTCAAGGAATGACTTGATTCTTAATTAGCAGGTAAAGGATTCTTACATGAAAGGTATTTTCTCCCACCATAACAGAGAATATATATTTATTCCTAGTAGAGTGGTAAAAACCAAGGGGAGGGGTGTGTGTTTGTGTGTGTGTTATAGAAAAATGTTGTGACGCTCATATATAATTTATTTAGCACAACGCTAACAATCTCTCTTACAACAATGTTACAGGGAAGTATCTGCAGGCAACACACTGAGAGAGCTTGCAATTTTGACCTATCTTGACTGTGGATTTTGATAACTCTTCCTATTAGCAAGCTTTGCTTTAGTAAGTAACTCCTTACAAAATGTTAGTGACTTTTGAGTAGCTCAAGTCCCAGGTCGCCTAGACATCTGTTATGAAAATCGTGGGTAGGTGTTGATTGATTCTGCAAGGAGTGAAAAACTAGGAGGCACAGAGTTGCCTAGAGATCTAGATAACTTCTTGCAGTGCATTCTGATGCTATGATTTCACAATTCTTTGGTAATGGTGATGAGGATAATTTCTGTGCTTCTTAGCTCCCCAAACCCATTGCAGAACACATTCTGAAATTTCCCAGATGATGGAAGTTAAAGTTTGATTAAATTGAGAGTTGTGAAATAGTGGCTAGAGGGCATTCAGCACAGTTAGAAAAAGAATAAATCTCAAGTGAGAGTTTACTGCCTTCCTCAAAGAGGACCTAGTGTTATGGTTCTGTTCTTGCTCCATGAGTACCTATAGTGCCGGGTCTTTTTATTCTCCTGATGCTTGGTTAGTACCTTAGAGTGAAATGTGAAGATTATTGAACAAGAAATTCAGAGTCATGAAATGATTCAAGTATTTCATCTATACATTTGACATTTAACTAAAATAAGGAAAATAAATGATCTGGACTCTGAGTTAGGCAATTCTTTAAAGAAGAAAGAACATGGGAAATGATTGTTTTTTTCTATCAAAAAGTCTTAGCCTTAGATTGGAAAAATTTCTCTGAACAAGGAAGAAAATAAACTTAATTTAACAAATATCTGAGTGCCTAATATGTGCCAGTGGGGGCTGGGGGGAATGCATATATGAATTAGAGGAGACCTTTACTTTTGAAGAGGTCACAGTACAGCCAGAATGACAATTAGCAAAAAATTGCATTTTTTCACACACCTTAGTGAACTTTTAGATTAGATTATTTCATTGTGCACTATCTGTTAATAATCTTGGAAAGCACAGTGAAACCATTTATGAATTTATTTCCAGCATATTAACTAAAAACTATACCCAGAAAAAAATGATTCAATATTCCTTTAAAGGCCCAGGTAAATCTCACTTCTTTCACAGAGTTTTCTCTGTTTGCTTCAAAGTACACACCGTTTTTTTTTAACTACCATATTTCATACTGCCTAAAATATCTACATAAATTCAGTGGTATACTGTGTCATTATTTAAAATCTTTATGAATGAACTTTCCTGTATTAGGGTGTAAGCTATATGAAAGTAAAATATTTTTTTGTCTGTTTGGTATACTATTGTACCTATAGCATAGTAAATATTCAACAACATTTGTTGAAAGAATGCATAAGTTAATTAAAGGAAGTGTTTTGTTACTCATTAAGTAGCTTGACAAATAATTCATTCTGGTTTTCTATTTTAATTGTCCAAGATACTTCTTACAATTGGCTAATTCTGTTTTTCCTTTTTGCTTCAAAGCAGTAACATGCAAGCAGATGCCTATGACTTCCCTAAGGTGAGACTAATGTAAAGAGCAGTGAAGTGTCTTTCAAATTATGACCCACTAAAATGTGCCGAGAAATCAATAAACAGATAGATAGCTCTTATAATCCACATTGTTAAAAAAAAATGAAAAAGAAAAAGAAAAGAATCCTCATCATTATTTGCTCCTCTTCTAATTGGTTGGGTGTTTTCTAGTTGAAGGAATACTGAGTAAAGGGTGATTTTAAATATATATGTATATATAAACATATATGTATATATAAGTGCTTCACTAAATCAAAAATATTTTTTTCTACAATTATGTTTGACCCATGTTCTCAAATATTCTTAGTTAACTAGAATCCAAATTTTGAAAAAGGCCATGTATTACTGCAGTCCTTTGATTAGTTTGCAAACTGCTAAGAATATACCTCCAAGGAATGCACTATAAACCAAATGTCATAAATGTAGATTTTGAAAATCAGCTGTGTCTTGCCATGTTGCTTGTTTTGACTACCAAAAAACAAACTAAAATAATGTATATGCTTAAAAAAATAAAAATAGTATTGCATTAAATAGAATAGAATACATGCATAAATTCATTTCTGTTGAGTGAAAAATCGCACCAGAATTTTATTGTGTCCTTCATCTCTATTCTCTCATTTGTTATCATATTCAGACAATTTAACATCCATGTTGATAGCTCATTCATCTCCTCAACCTCACAATTATTTTACTTCAGCTGGTCAACTCTTACACATACTATCTTGGAAAGCACCTGTCCCCAAAACACAACAATCACCAACAAACAAGATCACATGGCATCATATTCTTTCAGCTTTTATTTCCTGTACTTAGACTTACCCCTTTCAGACCATAATCTCCTTATCATTTAGTATATCCTGCTCAACTCCACTCATTATATCTTTTTTTTTCTCTCTTTCGGTCCATTTACAACCTGATCTTTACTAAACTACTAATTTAATAGCTTATGACTTTTTAACTTAATATTTTTATTTTGAGATAATTGAAGATTCACAAGCAACTGTAAGAAATAGTATAGCTAGATACTGCATACCCATTACAGTATTTTAAACTATAAGCACAGTGTTACACAACATACCTTTAAAACTTTTTCATCTTGCATGACTGAAATTTTATATACATTGAACAGCAACTTCCCATTTCCCCTTTCCTCCAGCCCCTATTCTACAATCTGCTTCTATGAGTTTAACTATTTTAGATTCCTCATATAAACGATATCATGTTCTGTGTCTGGCTTATTTCATTTAGGATAATATCCTCCAGGTTCATCCATGTTATTACAAACGGCAGGATTTCTTTCTACTGTAAGGCTGAATAATATGCCTTTGGGTATGTGTGTGTACACACACACATATATTGTCTTCTATATCCATTCATTCATTGATGGACATTTAGGTTGCATCCATGTTTTACCTAGTGTGGATAATGCAGTGAAAATGAGAGTTCAGATGCCTCTTCAAGATCTTTTGGATATATACCCAGAAGGAGGATTATTAGGTCATATGGCAGTTTTATTTTTAATTTTTTCAGGACTCTCCATATTGCTTTCCATAGTGGCTGCACTAATTTACATTCCCACCAACATTATACAAGGGTTGTCTTTTCTCAACATCCTCCAACAGTTGATATATTTTGTTTTTTAAATAATAGCCAACCTGGGACTTCCCTGGCGGTCCAGTTGTTAAGGCTTTGCCTCCAATGCAGGGGGTGTGGGTTCTATCTCTCTTTGGGGAGACAAGATCCCACATGCCTCGTGGCCAAAAAACCAAAAATTAAAACAGAAGCTATATAGTAACAAATTCAATAAAGACTTTAAAAATTATCCTCATCAAAAAAATCTTTTAAAACAAAATAGCCAACCTAACAAGTGTGAGGTGATGTCTCATTGTGGTTTTGATTTGCATTTCCCTGAAGAATAGTGATGTTAAGCACCTTTTCATATACGAGTTGACCATTTGAATGTGTTCTTTAGAGAATTGTCTATTCACACACTTTTCCCATTTTTTAATGATGTTATTTGATTTTTGCCATTGAGTTCTAAGAGTCCCTTATATATTGTGGATTTTAACCCTTCATCAGATATATGGTTTGCAAATATTTTCTCCATTGTACAAATTGCCTTTTCATTTTATTAATTGTGTCTTTTGCCATGCATAAACTTTTTTGTTTGATGTAACCCCACTTACCTATGTAGGCTTTTGTTGCCTGTGCTTTTGGCATCACATCCAAGAAATCACTGCCAAGACCAATATAAAGAAGGTTTTCCTCTCTGCTTTCTCCTGGGAACTTTATGGTTTCAAGCCTTACATTTTAGTCTTGTTCCACTTTGACTTCATTTTTGTGTCTGTTATAAGATAAGCATCCAATTTCATTCTTTTTTTTTTTTCAATTTCATTCTTTTACACATGGACATCCAGTTATCACAACATCATTTATTGGAGAGATTATCCTTTCTTTATTGAATGTTCTTGGAATCTTTGTCAAAAAGTAGTTGAAAGAATTTGTGTGAGTTTATTTCTGGGTTCTTGATTCTGTTCCATTGATCTATGTGTCTGGTATTATGCCAGTATCATAGTGTTTTAATTACTATAGCCTCATAAGATATTTTGAAATGGGAATGTGCAATGCCTCCAGCTTTGTTATTCTTTCTCAAGATGGTTTTGTCTATTTTGGGTCTTTTCTGATTCTATATGAATTTCAGAATTGCTTTTTATATTTCTGAAAAAACTGACATTGAAATTTTGGTGCAGATTGCATTGAATCTGTAGACTGCTTGGGTAGTATGGACATTTTAACAATATTAAATATGCTGATCCATGAACAAGGTATGTTTTTCCATTTATTTCTGTTTTATTTCATTCCTTTCATTAATGTTTTGTAGCCTTCAATATACAGATCTTTACCTGCCTTGGTTAAGTTTTTTTTTTTTCTTTAGCATCTTTATTGGAGTATAATTGCTTTACAATGGTGTGTTAGTTTCTGCTTTATAACAAAGTGAATCAGTTATACATATACATATGTTCCCATATCTCTTCCCTCTTGCGTCTCCCTCCCTCCCACACAACTTATCCCACCCATCCAGGCGGTCACAAAGCACCGAGCTGATCTCCCTGTGCTATGTGGCTGTTTCCCACTAGCTATCTACCTTAAGTTTGGTAGTGTATATATGTCCATGCCTCTCTCTCGCTTTGTCACAGCTTACCCTTTGCCCTCCCCATATCCTCAAGTCCATTCTCTACTAGGTCTGTGTCTTTATTCCTGTCTTACCCCTAGGTTCTTCATGACATTTTTTTTTTCTTAAATTCCATATATATGTGTTAGCACACAGTATTTGCCTTTCTCTTTCTGACTTACCTCACTCTGTATGACAGACTCTAGGTCTATCCACCTCACTACAAATAACTCAATATCATTTCGTTTTATGGCTGAGTAATATTCCATTGATTATATGTGCCACATCTTCTTTATCCATTCATCTGATGATGGACACTTAGGTTGTTTCCATCTCTGGGCTATTGTAAATAGAGCTGCAATGAACATTTTGGTACATGACTCTTTTTGAATTATGGTTTTCTCAGGGTATATGCCCAGTAGTGGGATTGCTGGGTCGTACGGTAGTTCTATTTGTAGTTTTTTAAGGAACTTCCATACTGTTCTCCATAGAGGCAGTACCAATTCACATTCCCACCAGAAGTGCAAGAATGTTCCATTTTCTCCACACCCTCTCCAGCAGTTATTGTTTCTAGATATTTTGATGATGGCCATTCTGTCTGGTGTGAGATGATACCTCATTGCAGCTTTGATTTGCATTTCTCTAATGATTAATGATGTTGAGCGTTCTTTCATTGTTTTTTGGCAGTCGGTATATCTTCTTTGGAGAAATTTCTATTTAGGTCTTCTGCCCATTTTTGGATTGGGTTGTTTGTTTTTTTGTTATTGAGCTGCATGAGCTGCATATAAATTTTGGAGATTAATCCTTTGTCAGTTGCTTCATTTGCAAATATTTTCTCTCACTCTGAGTGTTGTCTTTTGGTCTTGTTTATGGTTTCCTTTGCTGTGCAAAAGCCTTGAAGTTTCATTAGATCCTATTTGTTTATTTTTGTTTTTATTTCCATTTCTCTAGCACGTGAGTCAAAAAGGATCTTGCTGTGATTTATGTCATAGGGTGTTCTGCCTATATTTTCCTCCAAGAGTTCGATCATTTCTGACCTTACATTTACGTCTTTAATCCATTTTGAGCTTATTTTTGTGTATGGTGTTAGGGAGTGATCTAATCTCATACTTTTACATGTACCTGTCCAGTTTTCCCAGCACTATTTATTGAAGAGGCTGTCCTTTTTCCACTGTACATTCCTGCCTCCTAAATCGAAGATAAGGTGACCATATGTGCATGGGTTTATCTCTGGGCTTTCTATCCTGTTCCATTGACCTATCTTTCTGTTTTTGTGCCAGTACCATACTGTCTTGATTACTGTAGCTTTGTACTACAGTCTGAAGTCAGGGAGCCTGATTCCTCCAGCTCTGCTTTTCTTTCTCAAGATTGCTTTGGCTATTCGGGGTCTTTTCTGTTTCCATACAAATTGCGAAATTTTTTGTTCTTGTTCTGTGAAAAATGCCAGTGGTAGTTTGATAGGGATTGCATTGAATCTATAGATTGCTTTGGATAGTAGAGTCATATTCACAATATTGATTCTTCCAATCCAAGATGATGGTATATCTCTCCATCTATTTGTATCATCTTAAATTTCTTTCATTAGTGTCTTATAATTTTCTGTATACAGGTCTTTTGTCCCCTTAAGTAGGTTTATTCCTAGATATTTTATTCTTTTTGTTGCAGTGGTAAATGCGAGTGTTTTCCTGATTTCACTTTCAGATTTTTCATCATTAGTGTATAGGAATGCCAGAGATTTCCGTGCATTAATTTTTTATCCAGCTACTTGAACAAATTCATTGATTAGCTCTAGTAATTTTCTGGTAGCATCTTTACGATTCTCTATGTATAGTATCATGTCATCTACAAACAGTGACAGCTTTGCTTCTTCTTTTCTGATTTGGATTCCATTTATTTCCTTTTCTTC
This sequence comes from Grampus griseus, assembly GCF_964374135.1. Taxonomy (NCBI): domain Eukaryota; kingdom Metazoa; phylum Chordata; class Mammalia; order Artiodactyla; family Delphinidae; genus Grampus; species Grampus griseus. Next base: position 77,990,801 of record NC_138999.1, on the reverse strand, counting down.
TCTGATTGCTGTGGTTAAAACTTCCAAAACTATGTTGAATAAGAGTGGTGAGAGTAGGCAACCTTGTCTTGTTCCTGATCTTAGTGGAAAGGCTTTCAGTTTTTCACCATTGAGAATGATGTTGGCTGTGGGTTTGTCATATATGGCCCTTATTATGTTGAGGAAAGTTCCCTCTATGCCTACTTTCTGCTGGGTTTTTATCATAAATGGGTGTTGAATTTTGTTGAAAGCTTTCCCTGCATCTATTGAGATGATCATATGGTTTTTCTCCATCAATTTGTTAATATCACATTGATTGATTTGTATATATTGAAGAATCCTTGCATTCCTGGAATAAACCCCACTTGATCAAGGGGTATGATCCTTTTAATGTGGTGTTGGATTCTGTGTGCTAGTATTGTTTTGAGGATTTTTGCATCTATGTTCATCAGTGATATTGGCCTGTAGTTTTCTTTCTTTGTGACATCCTTGTCTGGTTTTGGTGTCAGGGTGATTGTGGCCTCGTAGAATGAGTTTGGGAGTGTTCCTCCCTCTGCTATATTTTGGAAGAGTTTGAGAAGGATAGGTGTTAGCTCTTCTCTAATTGTTTGATAGAATTCGCCTGTGAAGCCATCTTGTCCTTGGCTTTTTTTGTTGGAAGATTTTTAATCACAGTTTCAATTTCAGTGCTTGTGATTTGTCTGTTCATATATTCTACTTCTTCCTGATTCAGTCTTGTCAGGTTGTGCCTTTCTAAGAATTTGTCCATTTCTTCCAGGTTGTCCATTTTATTGGCATAGTGTTGCTTGTAGTAATATCTCATGATCTTTCGTATTTCTGCAGTGTCAGTTGTTACTTCTCCTTTTTCATTTCTAATTCTATTGATTTGAGTCTTCTCCCTTTTTTTCTTGATGAGTCTGGCTAATGGTTTATCAATTTTTTTTATCTTCTCAAAGAACCAACTTTTAGTTTTATTGATATTTGCTATTGTTTCCTTCATTTCTATTTCATTTATTTCTGATCTTATCTTTATGTTTTCTTTCCTTCTGCTAACTTTGGGGGTTTTTTTTGTTCTTCTCTCTCTAGTTGCTTCAGATGCGAAGTTAGATTGTTTATTCGAGATGTTTCCTGTTTCTTAAGGTAGGATTGTATTGCTATAAACTTAGAACTGCTTTTGCTGCATCCCATAAGTTTGGGTCGTCGTGTCTCCCTTGTCATTTGTTTCTTGGTATTTTTTTATTTCCTCTTTGGTTTCTTCAGTGGTCACTTCGTTATTAAGTAGTTTATTGTTTAGCCTCCATGTGTTTGTATTATTTACAGAACTTTTCCTGTAACTGATATCTAGTTTCATAGCGTTGTGGTCAGAAAAGATACTTGATACAATTTCAAAGTTCTTAAATTTACCAAGGCTTGATTTGTGACCCAAAATATGATCTATCCTGGAGAATGTTCCATGAACACTTAAGAAAAATGTGTATTCTGTTGTTTTCATGTGGAATGAGCTATAAATATCAATTAAGTCCATCTTGTTTCATGTATCATTTAAAGCTTGTGTTTCCTTATTTATTTTCATTTTGGATGATCTGTCCATGGGTGAAAGTGGAGTGTTAAAGTCCCCTACTATGAATGTGTTACTGTCGGTTTCCCCTTTTATGGCTGTTAGTATTTGCCTTATGTATTGAGGTGCTCCTATGTTGGGTGCATAAATATTTACAATTGTTATATCTTCTTCTTGTATTGATCACTTGAGCATTATGTAGTGTCCTTCTTTATTTCTTCTAATAGCCTATATTTTAAAGGCTATTTTGTCTGATATGGGAATTTCTACTCCAGCTTTCTTTTGGTTTCCATTTTCATGGAATATCTTTTTCCATCCCCTTACTTTCAGTCTATGTTTCTCTGGGTCTGAAGTGGGTCGCTTGTAGACAGCATATATATGGGTCTTCTTTTTGTATCCATTCAGCCAATCTGTGTCCTTTGGTGGGAGCATTTAGTCCATTTATATTTAAGGTAATTATCGATGTGTATGTTCCTACTCCCATTTTCTTAATTGTTTTGGGTTTGTTATTGTAGATCTTTTCCTTCTCTTGTGTTTCCTTCCTAGAGAAGTTCCTTTAGCTGCTTTGGTAGTGCTGAACTCTCTCAGCTTTTGCTTGTCTGTAAATGTTTTAATTTCTCCACCAAATCTGAATGAGATCCTTGCTGGGTAGAGTAATCTTGGTTGCAGGCTTTTCTCCTTCATCACTTTAAGTATGTCCTGCCACTCCCTTATGGCTTGCAGGGTTACTGCTGAAAGATCAGCTGTTAACCTTATGGGGATTCCCTTGTGTGTTATATATTGTCTTTCCCTTGCTGCTTTTAATATGCTTTCTTTGTATTTAATTTTTGACAGTTTGATTAATATGAGGCTTGGCATATTTCTCCTTGGATTTATCCTGTATGGGACTCTCTGTGCTTCCTGGACTTGATTAACTATTTCCTTTCCCATATTAGGGAAGTTTTCAACTATAATCTCTTCAAACATTTTCTCAGTTCCTTTCTTTTTATCTTCTTCTTCTGGAACCCCTATAATTCGAATGTTAGTGTGTTTAATGTTGTCCTAGAGGTCTCTGAGACTGTCCTCAATTCTTTTCATTATTTTTTCTTTATTCTTCTCTGCAATAGTTATTTCCACTATTTTATCTTCCAGGTCACTTATCTATTGTTCTGCCTCAGCTATTCTGCTATTGATCCCATCTAGAAGATTTTCAATTTCATTTATTGTGTTGTTCATTGTTGTTTGTTTCATCTTTATTTCTTCTAGGTTCTTGTTAAATGTTTCTTGCATTTTGTCTATTCTATTTCCAAGATTTTGGATCATCTTTACTATAATTATTCTGAATTCTTTTTCTTTTGCCTATTTTCTCTTCATTTGTTAGGTCTGGTGGGTTTTTATCTTGATCCTTCATCTGCTGTGTGTATTTCTGTCTTCTCATTTTGCTTATCGTACTGTGTTTGGGGTCTCCTTTTTGCAGGCTGCTGGTTCGTAGTTCCCGTTGTTTTTGGTGTTTGTCCTCAGTGGCTAAGGTTGGTTCAGTGGGTTGTGTAGGCTTCCTGGTGGAGGGGACTAGTGCCTGTGTTCTGGTGGATGAGGCTGGATCTTGTCTTTCTGGTGGGCAGGTCCATGTCTGGTGCTGTGTTTTGGGGTGTCTGTGGACTTATTATGATTTTAGGCAGCCTGTCTGCTAATGGGTGGGGTTGTGTTCCTGTTTTGCTACTTGTTTGGCATAGGGTGTCCAGCACTGTAGCTTGCTGGTCTTTGAGTGAAGCTGGGTGCTGGTGTTGAGATGGATATCTCTGGGAGATTTTCGCCATTTGAGATTATGTGGAGTTGGGAGGTTTCTTCTGGACCAGTGTCCTGAAGTTGGCTCTCCCACCTCAGAGGCGCAGCACTGACTCCTGGCTGCAGCACCAAGAGCCTTTCATCCACACGTCTCAGAATAAAAGGTAGAAAAATTAGAAAGAAAGAATTAGTAGAAGAAGAAAGAAAGAACGAAAGAATGAAATAAAGGAAGAAAGAAAGAAAGAAGGAAGGAAAGAAAGAAAGAACAGAGGGAGGGAGGGAGGAAGGAAGGAAGGAGGGAAGGAAGGAAAAAAGAAAGAAAGATAGAAGATAAAGTAAAATAAAATAAAGTAAGATAAAATATAATAAATTTATTAAAATAAAAAAAATATTAGGAAAAGAAATTAAAAAAAGAAAAAGATGGATAGAACATTAGGACAAATGGTGGAAGCAAAGCTATACAGACAAAATCTCACAAAGAAGCATACACACTCACAAAAAGAGGAAAAGGGAAAAAACCCTAAATCTTGCTCTCAAAGTCCACCTCCTCAATTTGGGATGATTCGTTGTCTATTCATGTATTCCACAGTTGCAGGGTACATAATGTTGATTGTGGAGCTTTAATCCGCTGCTTCTGAGGCTGCTGGGAGAGATTTCCCTTTCTCTTCTTTGTTCTCACAGCTCCCAGGGCTCAGCTCTGGATTTGGCCCCGACTCTGTGTGTAGGTCGCTGGAGGGGGTCTGTTCTTCGCTCAGAGAGGACGGGGTTAAAGGTTCAGCTGCTTCAGGAACTCTGGCTCACTCAGGCTGGTGGGGAGGGAGGGGCACGGAGTGCAGGGCGAGTCTGCAGCGACAGAGGCAGGCATGACGTTGCACCAGTCTGAGGCGCACCATGCGTTCTCCCAGGCAAGTTGTCCCTGGATCCCGGAACCCTGGCAGTGGCGAGCTGCACAGGCTCCCTGGAAAGGGGGTGTGGATAGTGACCTGTGCTCGCACACAGGCTTCTTGGTGGCAGCAGCAGCAGCCTTAGCATCTCATGCCCATCTCTGGGGTCCGTGCTTTTAGCCACGGCTCACGCCTGTCTCTGGAGCTGCTTTAAGCAGCACTCTTAATCCCCTCTCCTCACGCACCAGGAAACAAAGAGGGAAGAAAAAGTCTCTTGCCTCTTTGGCAGATCCAGACTTTTCCCCGGACTCCCTCCCGGCTAGCCGTGGTGCACTAACCCCACGCCACCAACCCCAGTCCTCTCCCTGTGCTCCGAGCAAAGCCCGAGCCTCGGCTCCCAACCCTGCCTTCCCCCGCGGGTGAGTAGATAAGCCTCTCGTGCTGGTCAGCACCGATCCGCTGTGCGGGAATCTCCCCGCTTTGCCCCCCGCACCCCTGTTGCTGTGCTCTCCTCCACGGCTCTGAAGCTTTCCCCCTCTGCCACCCGCTGTCTCCGCCTGCAAAGGGTCTTCCTAGTGTGTGGAAACCTTTCCTCCTTCTCAGCTCCCTCCCACTGGTGCAGGTCCCGTCCCTATCCTTTTGTCTCTGTTTATTCTTTTTTCTTTTGCCCTCTCTAGGTACGTGGGGAATTTCTTGCCTTTTGGGAGGTCTGAGGTCTTCTGCCAGCGTTCAGTAGGTGTTCTCTAGAAGCTGTTCCACATGTAGATATATTTCTGGTGTATCTGTGGGGAGGAAGGTGATCTCCGCGTCTTACTCTTCCGTCATCTTCCCCTCGTCTGCCTTGGTTAAGTTTATTCCAAAGTATTTTATTCTTTTTGATGCTGTTGTAAACTGGCTTGTTCTCTTAATTTCCTCTTAGATTGTTTGTTATTAGTGTATAGAAATGCAAATGATTTTTAAAGTTGATTTTGTATCTAGCAACTTTCCTGAATTTGTTTATTGGTGCTAATATTTTTTTGGTGGAGTATTTAGTTTTTGCTACATATAGGTCATATCAGCTGTGAGCAGAGGTAATTTTCTTCTTTCTTTCAGATTTGGTTACATTTCATTCCTTTTCCTTGCCTAATTGCTGTGGTTAGGGCTTCCAATACTATGTTGAAAATAAATGGGGAGAGTGGGCATCCGTGCCTATTTCCTGTTCTTAGAGGAAAAACTTTCATTTTTTCCATGTTGAGTATAAGGTTATCTATGTTTTTTTTCCTATATGGCTTTTATGATGCTGAGGCAATTTCCTACAGTTCCTAACTGGCTGAGTCTTTTTTTTTTAACAACTTTATTGGAGTATAACTGCTTTACAATGTTGTGTTAATTTATTCTGTATAACAAAGTGAATCAGCTATACGTATAGATATATCCCCATATCCCCTCCCTCATGTGTCTTCCTCCCACTTTCCCTATTCCACCCCTCTAGATGGTCACAAAGCACAGAGCTGATCTCCCTGTGCTATGTGGCTGCTTCCCACTAGCTATCTACCTTACGTTTGGTAGTGTATATATGTCCATGCCTCTCTCTCACTTTGTCAAAGCTTACACTTCCTCATCCGCATATCCTCAAGTCCATTCTCTAGTAGGTCTGTGTCTTTATTCCTGTCTTACCCCTAGGTTCTTTAGAAGCTTTTTTTTTTTAGATTCCATATATATGTGTTAGCATATGGTATTTGTTTTTCTCTTTCTGACTTACTTCACTCTGTATGACAGACTCTAGTTCCATCCACCTCACTACAAATAACTCGATTTTGTTTCTTTTTATGGCTGAGTAATATTCCATTGTATATATGTGCCACATCTTTTTTATCCATTCATCTGTCGATGGGCACTTAGGTTGCTTCCATGTCCTGGCTATTGTAAATAGAGCTGCAATGAATATTGGGGTACATGACTCTTTTTGAATTCTGGTTTTCTCAGGGTATATGCCCAGTAGTGGGATTGCTGGGTTCTGTGGTAGTTCTATTTTTAGTTTTTTAAGGAGCCTCCATACTGTTGTCCATAGTGGCTATACCAAGTTACACTTCCACCAACAGTGCAAGAGGTTACTCTTTCCTCCACACCCTCTCCAGCATTTATTGTTTGTAGATTTTTTTTTCAGAAGCTACATGATTTTTTTAACATTTTTATTGGAGTATAATTGCTTTGCAATGGTGTGTTAGTTTCTACTTGGTAACAAAGTGAATTAGTTATACATATACACATATCCCCATATCTCTTCCCTCTTACATCTCCCTCCCTCCCACCCTCTCTATCCCACCCTTCTAGCTGGTCACAAATCACCAAGCTGATCTCCCTGTGCTAGGCAGCTGCTTCCCACTAGCTATTCATTTTACATTTGGTAGTGTATATATGTCCATATATACACTACCACTCTCTCACTTTGTCGCCGCTTACCCTTCCCCCTCTCCGTGTCCTCAAGTCCGTTCTCTAGTAGGTCTGTGTCTTTATTCCCATCTTGCCCCTAGGTTCTTTATGACAATTTTTTCTTTTTAGATTCCATATATATGTATTAACATACGGCATTTGTTTTTCTCTTTCTGACTTACCTCACTCTGTATGACAGACTCTAGGTCCATCCACCTCACTACAAATAACTCAATTTCATTTCGTTTTATGGCTGAGTAATATTCCATTGTATATATGTGCCACATCTTCTTTATCCATTCATCTGTCGATGGACACTTAGGTTGCTTCCATGTCCTGGCTATTGTAAATAGAGCTGCAGTGAACATTGTGGTACATGACTCTTTTTGAATTATGGTTTTCTCAGGGTATATGCCCAGTAGTGAGATTGCTGGGTTGTATGGTAGTTCTTTTTCTAGTTTTTTAAGGAACCTCCATACTGTTCTCCATAGTGGCTATATCAATTTACATTCCCACCAACAGTGCAAGAGGGTTCCCTTTTCTCCACACCCTCTCCAACGTTTATTGTTTGTAGATTTTTTGATGATGGCCATTCTGACTGGTGTGAGGTGATACCTCATTGTAGTTTTGATTTGCATTTCTCTAATGATTAGTGATGTTGAGCATCCTTTCATGTGTTTGTTGGCACTCTGTATATCTTCTTTGGAGAAATGTCTACTTAGGTATTCTGCCCATTTTTGGATTGTGTTGTTTGGTTTTTGTTATTGAGCTGCATGAGCGGCTTATAAATTTTGGAGATTAATCCTTTATCAGTTGCTTCATTTGCAAATATTTTCTCCCATTCTGAGTGTTGTCTTTTGGTCTTGTTTATGATTTCGTTTGATGTGCAAAAGCTTTGAAGTTTCATTAGGTCCCATTTGTTTATTTTTTATTTTATTTCCATTTCTCTAGGAGGTGGGTCAAAAAGGATCTTGCTGTGATTTTGTTGAGTCCTTTTATCATGAAAGGTTATTAAATTTTGTCAACTTTCTTTGGTATTTGTTGACATAATCACATGATTTTAAAACTTTGTTCTGTTAATGTGGTAAATCTCACCAACTTATTTTCATGTGTTGAAACATCCTTGCGTTCCAAGAACTTATCCCAGTTATTCTTGATGATTGATCTTTTTAATATGCTGTTGAATTTGGTTTGCTTGTATTTTGTTGAGAATGTTTGCATCTACGTTCATCAGGAATATTGATGTATAGGTTTCTTTTCTTGTAGTGTCTTTGATTTTGTTATCAGGGTAATGCTGGCCTCACAAAATGAGTTTGGATGTATTACCTTCTCTTCAATTTTTGGAAGAGTTTTGAAATTATTGCTATTTATTATCCTTTAAACATTTGATAGAATTCACCAGCGAAATCATCTGGTCCTGGGCTTTTCATCATTAAAAGGCTTTTGATTACTGGTTCAATCTCTTTACTAGTTATGGTTCTGTTCAGATTTTCTCTTTCTTCATTATTCAGTCTTGATAGCCTGCATGTTTTGAGGAATTTATTCATTCTTCTTAGATTATCCAATTTTTTGATGTTTAGTTGTTCACAATAATCTCTTATGATTATTTTTATTTCTGACATCATTTGGAATGGCTCCTCTTTCATTTCTGGTTTCTTAAATTTGGTTCTTCTCCCCTGTTTTCTTAGCCTATCTAATTTTTTGTCAATTTTACTGATATTGTCAGAAATCCAACTCAGTTACATTGATTTTTTTTCTATTGTTTTCTATTCTCTATTTTGTTTATTTCTACTCTAGTCTTAACTATTTCCTTCCTTCTGATATATTTGGGCTCAGTTCATTTTTATTTTTTCTAGTCCCTTGAGTTATTATTTAGATTCTTTATCTGAAATAATTCTTTCTTTTTATAGACATTTATCATGATAAATTTCCCTCTTAGTACTTCTTTTGTGCTTCCTGTAAGTTTTGATATGTTATGCTTTCATTTTAGTTTCCCTCAAGATATATTCTAATTCCCCCTTTGATTTCTTATTTGATTCACTGGTTATTCAGGAGTTTTGTTTAATTTCTACATATTTGTGAATTTTGCAGTTTTCCTTCTGCTATTAATTATTAATTTCATTCCTTTCTGGTCTGAAAAATAGTTGGTACAATTTCAGTCTTTGTAAATTTTTTAAGACCTGTTTTGTAATCTAACATGTGATCCATCCTGGAGAATTTCTATATATGTATAAAAAGAATGTGTATTTTGCTATAGTTGTGTGGAATATTCTGTATATGTCTGTTGGATCCATTTAGTCTATAGTGTTGCTCAAGTTCTCTGTTTCCTTGTTGATCTTCTGTCTCAATGTTTTATCCATTATTAAAAGTGAGGTATTGAAATACCCAAGTATCATTGTTTCTGTTTAATTCTCCCTTTAGTTCTGTCAATGCTTGCTTCACATAATTAGGTACTTTGAATTTGCTTACATATATATATATATTTAGAATTGTTATATCTTCCTGATGAGTTGACACTTTTATCATTGTATAATGTCATTCTTGGTCTCTTGTGAGAGTTACTGATTTAAAAACTATTTTGTCTAGTGTAAGTAGGGTCACCCATGTTTTCTTTTGCTTACCATTTCCAAGGAATGTCATTTTCTATCCTTTCACTTTCAGCCTGCATGAATCCTTAAATCTAACGTGAGTTCCCTGTAGACAAAATATAGTAGGACCTTGTTGTTTTTGCTGTTGTCATTGTTTTATAATCCATTAAGCCACTCTATGTCTTTTGATTGGGGAATGTAATTCATTTACACCTAAAGTAAATTATCTGTAGGGAAGGATGTACTATTGAAATTTTATTAGTGTTTTCTTTCTGTCTTGTAGCTTTTTGTCTTTTGGTCTTCTTTCCTCTCTTGCTCTCTTTGTTTGCATTTTGTTGATTTTTTTAAAATGATCTGCTTTGATTCCTTTGTTTATCTTTTATGGGTACTTTTTTGTGGTTACCATGTGCTTACATAAAATATCTTTTATTTACAACAATCACTTTTAAGCTGATAATACAAATACTATACACTTTTCCTTCTCCCTTCCCTCACTTTGTCATTGATGTCTTGAATTACAACTTTTTATATTGTGTATCCATTAACATATTGTTATAGCCATTGATTTTTTATACTTTTGTCTTTTAACTTCTATACCTGAATTAAAAGTGATTTACACACCATTGTTATATTATTAGAGTATTCTGTAGTTGTCTGTATATTTGCCTTTACCAGTGAGCTTTACACTTTTATATTCTTCCAAGTTGAGCTTTAGTGTCATTTTCTTTCAACTTGAAGAATTCCCTTAACATTTGTTGTAAGGCATATCCAACGATGATGACCTTAGCTTTTGTTTGGGAAAGTCTTTATCTCTCCTTCATTTTCAAAGAACAATTACTGGGTATGTTATTCTTTGTGGGTATCTTTTTTTTCAGCAGCTTGAATGTAGCACTCCATTCCAGACTTCAAGGTTTCTAGTGGAAAAATCCACTGATGGTCTTATGGGAGGATTATTTCTGTGTGACAAGTCACTTTTCTCTGGCTGCTTTCAAAATTCTTTTTATATTTGACTCTTCACAATTTGATTGTAATTTTCTCCATGTGGATTTCATACTTTGGGGGCTCATTAAGTTTATTGAATCTAGTTGTTCAGCTCCTTCCTCACATTAGGGAGGTTTTCAGACATTATTTCTTTAGATAATATTTCCATCCCTTTCCTGTTTCTCTCTCCTGGAGGGAATCCCATAATGCATCATTAAATGACATTCCTTAAGTCCCTTAGATTTTTTAAACTCTTTTTCCATCTTTTTTCTTTTTGCTTTTCTGAGTGTATTATTTCAAATGATCTGTCTTTGAGTTTGCTGATTCTTTCTTTTGCTTGATGAAATTTGCCGTTGAACCCCTCTAGTGAATTTTTCAGTTCAGATGTTGTGTTCTTCCACTCCAAAATTTCTATTTAGTTCTTTTTTTTTTTTTAATTAAGGCTTTGGAATTTTTTAGAGCAATTTAGGATTCACAGAAAAATTTAGAGGAAGGTACAAATATTTCCCATGTGCCCTCTTCCCCCACACATGCATAAGCACCCCCCAGCCCCCACACATGCATAACAACCCCTGTAAATAATCCACACCCAGCAGAATAGTACATTTGTTAAAGTTGATTAACCTACATTGACATATCATAATCAGCCAAAGTCCATAGTTTACATTATGGTTCACTCTTGGTTTTGTACATTCTGTAGTTTGGACGAATGTATACTGACATATATGTGTCATTATAATATCATTTATAGTATTTTCACAGCCCTAAAAATTCTCTGTGCCCTGCCTATTCATCACTTCTCCCACACACACACTCCTTAGTAAACACTGATATTTTTACTGTCTCCATAGATTTACCTTTTCTAAAATATTATATAGTTGGAATAATATAGTATGTAGCCATTTCAGATTGGCTTCTTTCTCTTAGTAATATACCTTTAAGGTTCTTCCATGTCTTTTCATGGCTTGCTAGCTCATTTCTATTTAGCTATTTGCTTCTTTTTAATATTTTCTATCTCTTTGTTGAAATTCTCATTTTGTACATGCATCATTTTCCAGAGCTCATTGAGCATCTTTTTGATGGCTATTTTGAATTCTTTGCCTGGTAATTCATATACTTCTGGGTTTTTTGGGGGGAGGGGGTTGGTTTCTGGACATTTATTTTGTTCCTTTGATTGGACCATTTTCCCCTGTTTCTTCATTTTCCTTGTCACTTTGTGTTGGTATCCACACATTAAAAAAACAAACCAAAACAAAACAACAAAAACTTTCCCAGTCTTTATGTATTGGCTTTCTATAGGGAAAGACCTTCATCAATCAGCTTGGCTCTTGATTCTGGGGGCCTCTCAAACCTTTTCTATAGATTTATCTTCTCTGGGACTTGTGCATGTAAGCTCCTAGTTAGAGAGATTTGATGGTTCCTTTTTTCAGAAGCTCATAATCTCTTGCTCTTTCTGGTTTTCTCTGCTGTGCCATAGGTTCTCTGAAACAGCAATATGCCCCTCAATACTTTTGTTCTCTGTGATGCCCAAGCATTTAGAGTAGAGTATGCCAGTTTCTATCTGCCGTCTGAGACATTTGATCTTCCCATTAGTCATGTAAGGTGATCCCATTTATCTATATCATTTCCAGAATTTGTTACTGACACTATATTTTATTTTTACCATTCTCATGGATGTGTATTGATATCCCATTGTGACCTTAATTTGCCTTTCATTGATGGCTAATAACATTAAATATCTTTACATATGTTTATTTGCCATCTCTGTATCTTCTCTGGCTAAATGTCTCCTCTTGTCTTTTGCTCATTTTGTAATTGGACATCTTTTTAGTTGAACTGTAGGAGTTCTTTACAAATTATAGAAAGCAGTCCTTTATCAAATTTGTGGTTTGCTATTATTTTCTCATAGTTTGTCACTTACATTTATCAGGTCAAAAAATTTTCATTTTTATGAAGTCTTATTTATAATTTTTTTCCTGTTATGGAACATTGTTTTGATGTCAATTCTAAAAACAATTGCTTAGTCTTTACTACAAAATTTTTTCATTGTTTAAAATAAATGTTTTATAATGTTATGTTTTAGTTTTGTTTTCTAAATAATTAATTTCTTATTTTATCTACTCTATAACTTTTGTGTATGTTCAAAATTTGCCACCTAAAAGTAAAAAAGAATTAATGGAACTACAAAATGTTAGAGATGGTTTAGTAATCCTTATTTGCATTCAGGACAAAATATACAAAAGTGAAAGACACTGATGTTTCTGATAACACAAACAACAGACAAAAAATGCAACATATCACCCTCTATATCAAAGAAGGGTATTAATAGTATAAAATGGGAAAATAAGGGTGTTTCTTCCTTAAGTAACTATTACTTTGCTTCTGTATACATTTTAATTAGTTGCATGAAAGGGATTGTGACAAATAAGAAAATACACCTCACAGATTTCCAACTGCAGGATATGATTGACTCAAAGCCCCAAGTACTGTGCTCTGAAGCCACATTACCCATGAACTGCTGTCAGTCGATGAGCAGGTTTACTAAGGTAGATGGGTACCTCAGAGAACTGAGACTCCTCATAGGGGCAACTGCTCTGCAGATTGACTTTGGCTTGAGTACTCTGAATTGGCAATGATGAACATTCTTAGAACGTGCACCTCAGTCTACAAAATTTTTATACAATCTTCTATCCTTCCCGCTCTTCTTCAGGAGAGTCAAACCTACATCATGGCCTGACAGCATTCCCAACCTCTCCAGGTTCTTTCCCTCCCTCCAGGAATTTACCCTAATAAATCTCTCATATGTTTGACTATATTTTGGCTGCTGTTTCTTGAAAGAACATGAGCATCAAATAAGTCTACTGGTGGAAAATAGCCAAAATGTATTTCAATTTGATATTTTATTTTTTATTTTATTTTTTTATACAGCAGGTTCTTATTAGTTATCTATTTTATACATGTTAGTGTATATATGTCAATCCCAATCTCCCAGTTCATCCCACCAACACCACCACACCCCAGCTTTCCCCAATGGTGTCCATACGCTTGTTCTCTACATGGTACAGGTGAACAAGTTTGCAAGGCAGAAATAGAGTCAATTTGATATTTTAAATGAGCACTACATTTTGTTTTGATTTGCACATGTGTTCCTTCCCTTCCTTGAAGGGAAGATTAAGGTGTGAGAGTAACATTAAATTGAGTAATTGTCATGACCAGAGCTATGATATGTATTTGAAGTGCATTCATGTGAAGTGCTTCTCTTCAGTGTCTTTGAATTTTGTAATACATGGGTGAATTTTCAGTCAATTCCTATAGCACTTGACAAATATTTCTAATATAAAAGTTATCTAATAGGATTATGATAAATTGTTTATGTACATCTCTCCTACTATATTGTGAAATTTCTAAATTGGGAAAGGGTGTCTTATTTTTATGTATACCCTGAATGCCTAGCAGAGTCCCTAGGACATAGTTGTTCTTCAAAACTGTGTATTGAATGAAAAAAGAATTTTAAGCCTCAGTAAGAACTAAATAATAAGGCAAAAATTGTCTTTAGAATATTTAATACAGCATAAATTGTGGGTAAGTTGTAGAAATTGAGTATGTATAAATTATTTTTATTTTGATATCCCATATATAAATATCTCACTCAAATATGTCAAAATATATGATTAAACTTATTACATATTGGCTTATCATCCTACAGAAGTGTAACAGAAACAACTATCCTTTAATTCCCATGTGTAAATATTCTTCCCTTTTATACTGCCTCCAGTCAAAGAAACATTCATTCTTAATATTATCAGTCCTGTCCTTTTTTTTCCATTTAAAGATAAAGTAAATATTTTTCTGTTTACCACAAGGAATAAGAATGGAAGATTCTAGGTTTAGATCTTTATAAATGAAATTTTATATGTCTATTCCTCTTGTCTCAACATCATGAAGTATTACAAATAAGGTACTCTGTTTTTTTTTTAAACACCTTTATTGGAGTATAATTTCTTTACAATGCTGTGTTAGTTTCTGCTGTATAACAAAGTGAATCAGCTATACGTATATATATATGCCCATATCCCCTCCCTCTTGGGTCTCCCTCCCACCCTCAATAACCCACCCCTCTAGGTAGACACAAAGCACCGAGCTGATCTCCCTGTGCTATGTGACTGTTTCCCATTAGCTATCTATTTTACATTTGGTAGTGAATATATGTACATGCCACTCTCTCACTTTGTCCCAGCTTACCCTTCCCCCTCCCCATGTCCTCAAGTCCATTTGCTACATCAGTACATCTGAGTCTTTATTCCTGTCCTGCCCCTAGGTTCTTTGGAACCATTTTTTTGTTTGTTTTTTTGGTTCCATATATATGTGTTAGCTTACTGTATTGGTTTTTCTCTTTCTGATTTACTTCACTCTGTATGACAGTCTCTAGGTCTATCCACCTCACAACAAATAACTCAATTTCTTTTCTTTTTATGGCTGAGTAATATTCCATTGTATATATGTGCCACATCTTCTTTATCCATTCATCTGTCAATGGACACTGAGGTTGCTTCCATGTCCTGGCTATTGTAAATAGAGCTGCAATGAACATTGTGGTACATGACTCTTTTAGAATTATGGTTTTCTCAGGGTATATGCCAAGTAATGGGATTGCTGGGTCATATGGTAATTCTATTTTTAGTTTTTTTAAGGAACCTCCATACTGTTCTCCATAGAGGCTCTATCAATTTACATTCTCACCAACAGTGCAAGAGGGTACCCTTTTCTCCACACCATCTCCAGCATTTATCATTTGTAGAAGTTTTTGATGATGGCCATTCTGACCGGTGTGAGGTGATAACTCATTGTAGTTTTTATTTACATTTCTCTAATGATTAGTGATGCTGAACATCCTTTCATGTGCTAGTTAGCAGTCTGTATATCTTTTTTGGAGAAATGTCTATTTAGGTCATTTGCCCATTTTTGGATTGGGTAGTTTGTGTTTTTGATATTGAGTTGCATGAGCTGCTTGTAAATTTTGGAGATTAATCCTTTGTCAGTTGCTTCATTTGCAAATATTTTCTCCCATTCTGATGGTTGTCTTTTTGTCTTGTTTAAGGGTTCCTTTACTGTGAAAAAGCTTTTAAGTTTCATTAGGTCTCATTTGCTTATTTTTGCTTTTATTTCCATTCCTCTAGCAGGTGGGTCAAAAAGGATCTTGCTGTGATTTATATCATAGAGTGTTCTGCCTACACGTTCCTCTAAGAGTTTTATAGTGTCTGGACTTACATTTAGGTCTTTAATGCATTTTGAGATTTTCTTTGTATATGGTGTTGGGAGTGTTTTAATTTCATTCTTTTACATGTAGCTGTCCAGTTTCCCAGCACCATTTATTGATGATGCTTTCTTTTCTCCATTGTATATTCTTGCCTCCTTTATGAAAGATAAGGTTACCATATGTGCGTGGGTTTATCTCTGGGCTTTCTATCCTGTTCCATTGATCTATCATTCTGTTTTTGTGCCAGTACCATACTGTCTTGATTACTGTTGTTTTGTAGTATAGTCTGAAGTCAGGGAGCCTGATTCCTCCAGCTCCATTTTTCTTTCTCAAGATTGCTTTGGCTATTCGGGGTTTTTTGTGTTTCCATGCAAATTGTGAATTTTTTTGTTCTAGTTCTGTGAAAAATGCCAGTGGTAGTTTGATAGGGATTGCATTGAATTTGTAGATTGTTTTGGGTAGTAGAGTCATTTTCACAATATTGATTCTTCCAATCCAAGAACATGGTATATCTCTCCATCTGTTTGTAGCATTTTTAATTTCTTTCTTTGGTGTCTTATAGTTTTCTGCATACAGGTCTTTTGTCTCCTTAGGTAGGTTTATTCCTAGGTATTTTGTTCTTTTTTTTGCAATGGTAAATGGGAGTCTTTCGTTAATTTCTCTTTCAGATTTTTCATCATTAGTGTATAGGAATGAAAGAGATTTCTGTGCATTAATTTTGTATCCTGCTACTTTACCAAATTCGTTGATTAGTTCTAGTAGTTTTCTGGTAGCTTCTTTAGGATTCTCTATGTATAGTATCATATCATCTGCAAACAGTGGCAGCTTTACTTCTTCTTTTCTAATTTGGATTCCTTTTATTTCTTTTTCTTCTCTGATTGCTGTGGCTAAAACTTCCAAAAATATGTTGAATAATAGTGGTGAGATTGGGCAACCTTGTTTTGTTCCTGATCTTAGTGGAAATGGTTCCAGGTTTTCACCACTGAGAACAGTGTTGGCTGTGGGTTTGTCATATATGGCCTTTATTATGTTGAGATAAGTTCCCTCTATGCTGACTTACTGGCACAAAAACGGGCACAAAAACAGAAATATAGATCAATGGAACAGGATAGAAAGTGTTGATGGACACTTAGGTTGCTTCCATATCCTGGCTATTGTAAATAGAGCTTCAACGACCATTATGGTACATGACTGTTTTTGAATTATGGTTTTTTCAGGGTATATGCTCAGTGTTGGGATTCCTGGGTCGCAATGAGCAGAAGACCTGAATAGACATTTCTCCACAGAAGATATATACATTGCCAACAAACACATGAAAGAATGCTCAAAATCATTAGAGAAATGCAAATCAGAACTACAGTGAGCTATCACCTCACACCAGTCAGAGTGGTCATCTTCAAAAATCTATAAATGATGAATGCTGGAGAAGGTGTGGAGGAAAGGGAACCCTCTTGCACTGTTGGTGGGAATGTAAATTGATACACCCACTATGGAGAACAGTACGGAGGTTCCTTAAAAACTAAGAAAAGCTATTGGGTTTTTTAGCTGGTGAACTTTGAGTGACATAGTACACTTTAGAAGGGCATGTGAAGGATTTACAGAATGATGTGGGTAATGAGATTATGGAAGTATAGATTATTATTTTAAGAATTTTGAAATGAAGGAATTGAAAAAGACATTGCAGCTTGAGAGCTATCAGGATTTAGGGACTTTTTTGGTTTTATTTTCATTTTTTTTCTGTGAGTGGGAACATCTTGAATTTGTTTTTATAATGAAGGGAAGAGATTTGGTGTCAAGTGGGAGATTGAAAACAAATGAAGGAAAAGACTGCGGTGAGAGAGATGAAAAAGAATGTAATGTAAATGTAAAAATTTTAAAAAGAAGACGAAGAAGAAATCTAGGGCCTTAGAAAGAAAAAGACCAAATGTTTTCTCTGAAACAGGAAGAAAAATGTATGTTTGGTATAAATATAGATAAATTTTGAAATCAAGAAGAGAGACATTGAGGAAGTTCATGCAGTGATGCTTCCAACATAGATTACATCCTGGTCCTGTTTGATAATATTAAATTCAAGGAAAACTAGTAATACATATTAGTATACTAGTATTACTAATACTAGTAATACAATTAACCATCAAAAGAATATAATTTGAACATGTTTCATATAAGTTTTAACTATATTAACCATTTTCTAATTAACAGGTAAAGTTAAATTTAACAGCTTTAATTATAATGACTAGAATTGTATTCAATATAGTTCTCAATACTAAGGTATATTTAATCCTTATTTGCAAAAAAATGCCTTCAACCTAGAAAATAAAGAATAAAACAAAACTCCAGAATATATTTTTAATTGAAGTATAGTTGATTTACAATATTGTGTTAGTTTCAGGTGTACAGCAAAGTGATTCAGTTAAATATATTTTTTTCAGGTTATTTCCCATTATAGGTTATTACAAGATATTGAATACATTGGGTTGGCCTAAAAGTTAATTTGGGCCAACCCATAGTTCTTATGTTATATAGTAAATCCTTGTTGCTTATCTATTTTGTGTGTAGTAGTTTGTATCTGTTAATCCCATACTCCTTATTTAGCACCCCCATACCTCTACCCTTTGGTAATCATAAGTTTGTTTTCTATGTATGTGAGTCTGTTTCTGTTTTGTAGATAGATTCATTTGCATTATTTTTTAGATTTCACATATGTGATTTCATATAATATATGTCTTTCTCTGTCTGAATGACTTCACTCAGTATGATATTCTCTAGGTCATTCCATGTCGCTACAAGTGGCAATATTTCATTCTTTTTTATGGTTGAGTAATATTCCATTATATATATATATATATATATATATATATACACACACACACACACACATGCACACACACACACACACACACACACACACACATATATATATGCCACATCTTCTTCATCTAGTCCTCTGATGATGGACACTTTTGTTGCTTCCATGTCTTGGCTATTATAAATAGTGCTGCAATGAACATTGGGGTGCATGTATCCTTTTGAACCATGGTTTTCTCTAGATATATGCCCAGGAGTGGGATTCCAGGATTACATGTAGCTCTATTTTTAGTTGTTCTTTTGTTTTGTTTTTTATTGGAAGTATAGTTCTTTACACTGCTGTGTCAGTTTCTGCTGTACAGCAAAATGAATCAGCCATACATATATTTATATCCCTTCTTTTTTGGATTTCCTTCCCATTTAGGTCACCACAGAACACTGAGTAGAGTTCCCTGTGTTATATAGTAGGTTCTCATTAGTTATCTATTTTACACATAATAGTATATATATGTCAATCTCAATCTCCCAATTTGTCCCACCTCCCCCTTTTCACCCTTAGTAACCATAAGTTTGTTTTCTACATCTGTGACTCTATTTATGCTTTACAGATAAGTGCATCTGTACCATTTGAGCTATTATACAATACTTGTCTTTCTCCATTTTATACATAGTAGTGTATATATGTCAATCCCAGTTTCCCAATTCATCCTATGCCGCCTTTCCCCCTTGGTATCCATACGTTTGTTCTCTGTCTATATCTCTATTTCTGCTTTGCAAATAAGATCATCTATAACATTTTTCTAGATTCCACACGTATGCGTTAATATACAATATTTGTTTTTCTCTTTCTGACTTACTTCACTCTGTATGACCACCTCTACATCCATCCACATCTCTGCAAATGACACAATTTTGTTTCTTTTTATGGATCAGTAATATTCCATTGCATATATGTACCAAATCTTCTTTTTCCATTCCTCTGTTGATGGACATTTCAGTTGTTTCCATGTCCTGGCTACTGTAAATAGTGCTGCAGTGAACATTGTGGTTCATGTACCTTTTTGAATTACAGTTTTCTCCAGATATACGCCTAGGAGTGGGATTGATGGATCATATGGTAGCTCTATTTTTAGTTTTTAAGGAACCTCCATACTGTTCTCCATGGTGGCTGTACCAACTTACATTCCCACCAACAGTGTAAGAGGGTTCCCGTTTCTCCACACCATCTCCAGCATTTATTTGTGGATTTTTTGATGATGGCATTCTGGCCAGTGTGAGGTAATACCTCATTGTAGTTTTGATTTGCATTTCTCCAATAATTAATGATGTTGAGCATCTTTTCATGTACTTTTTGACCATCTGTATGTCTTCTTTGGAGAAATGTCTATTTAGATTTTCCCCCATTGTTTGATTGGGTTGTTCTTTTGATATTAAGCTGCATGAGCTGTTTGTATATTTTGGAGATTAATCCCTTGTCAATTGCTTTGTTTACAAATATTTTCTCCCATTTTGCGTGTTCTCTTAACAATTTTTGACATTGGTTCTCTTAGTTGATGCAATATATCCCTATTGAAAAAGTAATAAATCGCCAAAGAGTTATTGCTATCCTGTTGTACATTCACCTCTTAGGTATCATAGAGGGTCCAGACAGCATGTTCCTTTTCTCTCATGAGATTTTTTAACAGCTTTATTGAGGTATAATTGACACATGAACTATGTATAAATTTAACATGTACAACTTGGTGTTTTGTTATGTATACATTGTGAATGATCACCACAATCAAGCTAATTAATATATCCATAAACTCTACATGTTTACAGTTTTCATTTGTGTTAGTGTATGTGTATGTGTGTGGGATGAATAAAAGACTTAATATAGGATCTACCTTCTTAGCAAATTTCAAGTATACAATACAGTATTGTTAACTATATTCTCCAAGCTTTACATTAGTACATATTCACCTTGAATAACTGACATTTTGCTGATGTTCATCAAAGGATACATAGTTGCACAGGATTTTTGTTTAATAAATTTATTTATTTATTTTTGGCTCTGTTGGGTCTTCGTTGTTGCATGTGGGCTTTCTCTAGTTGCAGCGAATGCTGGCTACTCTTCGTTGTGGTGCACGGGCTTCTCATTGCAGTGGCTTCTCTTTGTTGTGTAGCATGGGCTCTAGGTGTGCGGGCTTCAGTAGTTGTAGCTCACAGGCTCTAGAGTGCAGGCTCAGTAGTTGTGGTGCACAGCTTATTTGTTCTGTGGTATGTGAGATCTTCCCGGACCAGGGTTCGAACCTGTGTCCCCTGCAATAGTAGGCAGATTCTTAACCACTGCGCCACCAGGGAAGTCCCTGCAGACGATTTTTGATCAAAATTTTTTGATAACTCTGATACCTAGAGCTGCTTTTGAAGCAATGGATTGATAATCCTTTATGCCAATGGAAGATAAAACTTGCAGCTTATAAATGTGAACATATTTTTTAATTCAACAATGTGATTTTCTTCTTCTGTATTCTTTTTTCCAAATATCTTTATGTATTTACATTAATATATCCAAAAAATGTGTGATTATGGCATAAATTATATACTCTGTGACTAAGAGTTTGGAGTTTAAAATAAAATATCTCTAGGGATCTCAGAAGGACACTTTTGTTGTACTTACTGTGCACCATGGTGTGATGTTCGTCTTATGGAACTCAAATTCTATGTTCTGTTTCAGAATATTTGATCATGGCAAAGCTTTGAAAGGTGTGTTTATTATATATTTCAAGACCTGTGTTGAATATTCAAATTCCTCTTTATGGATAGAACCAAATACAATGTGCAAATGCAAACACTTCTACCACTCCATTTTTTTCCTCTATGAAATAAATAAGTAGATGTGAAATCATTTCTCCTAACTTTTCAAAAACACCCATTTTGTCTAGAACTCATTTAGTAATTATACTCTATTATCTAGATAATATGATTTTAATGAAAAAGAATCTAGTTCTAGGCAAAAAACCATGACGTCATTATGTGTGAAATCTCTCGAAAGGAACAAAAACAGAATTGATCCTCAAACAGTGTTCCTGAAAACTCTGTATAAAGTAAGGTATATTGAAGATCTAGACTCTTATTCATTAAAATAGAAGTGCCAGAGTCATGCTGACATTATGGAGCGCTGCTGCTAAATACTGGTACATTTGCATACAACACCTGAGTCGTTAGAAGTCTCCAAACTATTGTTCAAACAGGATGAGAGCAATGTATTGTACATAACTAGGTTTTGTACTGCAGTGCAAAATAATCTTTCTATAAAAGGGTAATCACAAAAAAAAGTACTTTGTTGGAAAGACCTTTTTGATTGCAGAGAAATAATAGAATACTTTGTGATAATATAAAAACTGCTCTGTATATTTCAAATTACATAGAGAGGAAAGAAAAGATGTGCTTTTGACTTCATACCACCCAAAGAGGGCTTTTATAAATAAACTTCATGTACTTCAAAAGTTAACAGTTTCTGTTAACAAGCCACCTTTGATAGCCATTTCGAGTTATAAGCTACTTCACAATATTCATGTGAATTAAAATGTGTTTCATTTTTGAATCAATAATTAATTTTTAAATTTACATACCAAATGCATATCTAAAGCTCCTACATACCCAAATGTTCTAAAGTACTGCTGATTTACGAAAACAACAATCTCTACCTCTACCACCAGTATAATTTTCAAGTAATTTACATTTGCTTTTATGTAGAATATTTACCTCAAATTAGGTTCATTTCCTTGATGATCTGTGATGGTGTTTGTTTCCCTAAAGTTATCTAAGAAAACAGAAAGTTGATTCATAAAAAACTTAGTGAGGTCCCAATGATGACAGGCCATCCTGATTGAAAGGTATCCTAATTGATAAAAATTAGCCATTTTGAATCTAAGAACTCAGCTCTAATATCTTTGCATCTGAATTATTTAAACAATACTTTGAAGACTATTTTGTGAGAAAGTCGTAGAATCTTATCACTTGAACCTGTGTCACTAAATTCTTATTTTGTACACAGAGCAAAAAAGAATGCTATTAACTTTTAAGTACCTACTTGCTCTCACATCTGCTGTCAGCACTTCTGAGTATTCTCTAGGCTTTCAATTGCGTGGTCCTTAATTGGCATCTTACTTGGTCAGTTAATAAAGTTTGTCTTAGATCTTAATTGTGGAAGAAGCTCCTAATTTAGCTTGTGATATCAAGAACTTACTGGATAGCAGATGTGAGTTATATTTGGCTCAGCTCAATCTGCTTGAATTGCAAGCTCAGCAAGAACAATGAGTGGTGGTAAGGAAAAGTTTTTATGCATTCACAGTATAGAGTAATGGTTAAAGAGCAAAAACTCTGGAGTCACATTGCTTTGGTTCAAATCCCAGGTCCACCACTTAATAGCTGTGGGATCTTGGGCATGTAAGTAGTATTTGATGTGCGTTGTTTTCATCATCTATAAAATTGGATCAATCAAAAAGCCTTACTTATAAGATTAATATGAGGATTAATGAAAATATTTTATGTCAAATGTTTGTTATCTGTCATATAATAAGCCTTCAGTATTTGAACTTTTAGATTTTAGTGTTCATTAGACTATTGAATATGTTCAAACTTTGTAATTATATTGAGTATGTCACTGCATTCTTGCTCATTTTGTCATTTCCTCTAGTAACTGATCTTAAGGTCTCTTTGAAACAGCAACTTCTCAAGTGAAGTAGAGGCATGTGTGTAGAGCAGTTAATTTTATGGAGAGATTACTTGCAATAAAGATTTTGACTCTGCATCCTAGAACCATGGGAGGGTGTTTCACTGTTCATTGGGTGATTAGGCTGTGCCACAAGATAGAGTTTAACAGGAGTGCAGCCAAGGTTAAAAGGTTATGTTATTTAGACTATAACATAGTGCCAACCAAGAAAGAGATCAATGCATGAATCGAGGTCACTGAGAACAGACAACATGCACACCAGTCTCAAGTGGTACGTATTAACTTAGAGCAAGAGGAGAGAGTGCACAAGATCCAGCCCCTTGCAATGCATTGGTCCCTCATGGCCAGCAGAACCATTCCACAGCCAACATGGGCGGTATACCCACGTACATCCTGCATTGTGCTGCAATAGAAAGACCCTGTTCCCTCCGCACTGGGAACAGATATAGCAGTGGGGTTGGCCAAGTGCCACATGATGCATACTTAAGCAGAACAAATAAGTATACATCAAGCCCTGAACAGAGAAAGAAATTCCCAAACAATAAGATGTGCCCAGCACAGGCTGTGAGGGCTCTTTATCTCTTCACAAGGAAATGTTTTAGGCCC
This sequence comes from Grampus griseus, assembly GCF_964374135.1. NCBI lineage: Eukaryota > Metazoa > Chordata > Mammalia > Artiodactyla > Delphinidae > Grampus > Grampus griseus. Next base: position 77,967,247 of record NC_138999.1, on the reverse strand, counting down.
CAGGCTGCTCTTATGTGACCATGAAAAGGCTGACAAGCTGAAATGATTGTCTTTCCCAACAGAGGGCTTTTTTTTTAATGGGAAATATTATACTATGTTTGTTCGTTGAAAGGGGATGATTGTAGGCATGAAGTTTTTGGGAAGGAGAGGGTAAGTTTCAGTGAACAAGTAGAGACCTTCACTTATGACAGGGACAAGGCAGAATATATGGGTCTAGGGGAAGATAGGATGGTCAATACAGGGAATATGAGGAAAATCACTTCTGTTAGTACTATGCAGTGAACAAGAAGCAAGGACTTTAACCAAGAATAAAAAGAGGGAAGAGGTGTTAGATGTTTGAGGAGAAATAAGAAGGTGATATACAGTCACCTCAGAGAGTTGAGAAAGTTAATTGACAAGCGAATCGAGTATGATTGCCAGACTGCACTAAGAAGCTTCTTGAGCTTTGTGCTCATAAATTTAAAGTAAAAGCGATCAGCATGATTGGATATTTTCCTCTTTTGTATTTAGCTCATCAAGCTTGGTACAGAGAAGGAATACAGTTGGATTTAGCTATATGAGTATGTTAGAGGCATAGAAGGTCAAGGTACTTCAAGATGTAGGTAAGAGAGTAATTATAATAGTGGTCCATGGAATCCAAGATGGAAGGTCAATTACTTTTCTATTTGGATTTCAGGTGCATGTCTTTTAAAATTCAGGTTAAAACTGTTGTTACTGTAGCTGTTATTATGTCTGTATAACTTTGGACAAGTTAATTAAATTCTCTGATCCTCAGTTTCTTCACCCAAAAAAGTGAGGAAAAAAATAAATTGTTCTAGGTATTTCAAGCAGAAAGAGATTTACACAGGGAACTAAACGTACAAAAACTGTAGGACTGTCTAGAAGAACAAATATCAGAGGGTTTCCGCTAGCTTTCCTGTGTCATTGAGGAACATTGGGTCAGAAATATGTTCTTCAATTCAGAAGAGATCAGGAAACTCCAGTAAACCACTACTGATGGAGCTTGCCCATAACTATGGGACAACTGAGAGGAAAAATCTCATGTTAATTATCTTCCAAGGCTGGGAAAATTCACAGGGAAAATTGGAAAATATACATGGAAGACAGAAGATTGAGGAGAGGATAGAGGGAGTAAAGTTGATGAGCTATAGCAGATATTTTGGGGAGCAGGAGACCAAGATGCAATGAGGCACACTGATAGATGGGCTGCCCTCTTCTCATACCTCAAATTCTGGGAATTAGTCTCTTTCTTGTTATTGACTTCTCTCTCCCTCTCACCCTTTATATCCAATCAGTTTCTTAAGCCTGTTCCTCTTTCTCAAAATTAAGTTCAACAAATTGTTATGTAATATTTACTGATCATTCAACTATTCAATCATTTACTCATTCATGTAACAAATATTTATTGAGCACTTAATATGTGCCAGACACTCAGAGCAAAATGCTGGTCTTTGCCCTCATGTGCAAATGAGTGTACTAGTGTTGTGTTTGAGAACACCAGTTGTGTATTAGAACACGTTGAATGGCAATTGACAATACATGTAGGCATAATCAAGGCTCTGGGAAATGTTGGATCACTTAATCCAGCATTTTCCAAATATATTGGACCACAGAATCCTCTTTCTTTGATCGAAACACCTATAAACATCCCATAGAATATCACATCCCTCTCTTCAGTATAAAACCTAATTAATTAGTTTAGCATACTAAGCCTATTAGTCTAGTCCAAGCTATTTATATCATTGATTTCTTTGCCACTCCCCCCCCACAAACCATATACTTTGGTTAGAGTTCTCAACTACTCAAGATCCACCCCTCTCCAGAACACAATATTCTTGTCTCTACACCATAGTGATTCTCAAAGGGATATGGGCTGGAAATCTAATGAGATGAATCTCTGGGTATTAGTGCCTTTTATCCATCATTAAACTGATATACTTCTTATCTGTGAATCTGAGAAATGCTGAGTATAAAGAACAATGTCACAGTGTATTTTACCTGTGAGTATTCTGTACATATCAGCACCATGTCCTTTTTTCAATGTCCGATGTCCTTTTGTCTTTTCCTTTTGAAGGGCCAATAATTAATTTCATGTTGCTTTCAGTTAACTATACCTTTCAGCAAGAAAATTCTAGAGAAAACTTTCATATCCAATTCACTCTACTCTGATCATCCATATTTGAGTCATCTAAGTTCTGTATATCTCAATCTTTCCACCTGTGAAAAGGAGAGAAAAGTACTGAATATATATCATTAGCTATTTTTGACAAAAGTAATGTGTTTGAATATCAAATGCTTGAAATGAATATATATGCAGCACTATTCATTATTCTCATGCTGATTTTGTACCACTAATTAAGATCATATATATGAAATCTCTTTTTAAAACTGTAAAGCATTGTATACAAATACAAATATAAGGTATCATAAAAGAACAATATGGTATTTGCATCTTTGCTAAGTACCTTATGTACATTATCTCATTTAAAGTTCTTAGCAAAGTTGTATGCAATTAAGTTCATGGGCACTATACTCAATGAATGTAATGACTCTAAATAATAATAATAATTGCTATATACAAAATATATTATCATATATGAAATGTGCTTAGTTTCAAGCAAGTGTTCTAGAAATTATAGAATTTTTCAAGTGGTTAGGGAAACCTAAACATAGGTAGAACGATCTTGCCCTAAGTATAAATGGCTATATAATTTTAATATGTTGTCATATAAACCCTAAGATAGTAACATCTTTAGAAATTTAGTGACTAGAAAAATAAAACCACTTCCCTGACTTAAATGGTTAGATGGTTTGTCTCTATGTTTAAATGTAGACAAAATTATACCTACTAGTTCTTATTTCAGTAAGTTAAGGGTAAATCAGTGTAGCCCAAAGTGGACTACATCTTGATCGACACCCAAAGAAATCCCATAATCTGCATACTTAGACTTGTTTGTTTGTATTTTAAGGAGTATAGCCTTTCAAATATGAATACAGTGTCACTGGAAGATACTCCATAGCAATGATAGCCAGTTTATTGAGAAAATAAAACTACAAATATGATACAAAGCATTATTTAGATATTATTTAACATATGTATATTAGTATATGTATGTGTATAATGCATGTGTGTATACATATACCTCTGTTTTTTATTGATTTGCAGTAATTTATATATATACACACACACACACACACACACACACACACACACATATGCAGCATAAGAAGAAAGAACACAGGGCAGGAAGATGAGACATTTCATTAGTCAACTGAGGGAGTTGAAGATTTCTGAGCCCCTTTCTAATCCTTGATTTGAAAATGATAGTAATAATGACAATGATAATAATAATAGCACCACTTATAAGTATTTACTGCATCTCGGGATTTTCATATTTTATCACTTCACAATAACCTTGCATATTTGATATTATTTATCCCTCTTATGCAGATGACGAAAATCGAAGCTCAGAGAGGCTTAGTAATTTGCCTAAATCCACACGACCGGTAAATAGGGGAACCAAATAAGTTTTTTTACGTTGCACTTTTTAATGACATCATATTTTTATATTGATATATAACTTACATAATACAAAGTTCACTTCTTTAAAGTGTACAATTTTAAGTAGTTTTATAGTATATTCACAAAGTTGTGCATCCATCACCACTATCAAATTCCAGAACATTTTCATAGCAATCACTTTCCATTCCCTCCTCCCCTCAGCCCCTGGCAACCACAAATCTACTTTCTTTCTCTGTAGCTTTGCCTATTCTGGACATTTCATATAAACAACAGCAAACAATATGAGACATTTTTGTGCCTGGATTCTCTCACTTAGTATAATGTTTTCAAGGTTCATTCATGTTATAGCATGTATCAGTAGTTCGTTACTTTTTAACATTATTGATATTCCATTACATGGATATTCCATACATTTTTATCCATTCATCAGTTGATGGATGTTCAGTTTTATCCAGTATTTTTATTATTATGAATAATGCTGCTATGAATATCCAAGTACAAGTTTTTATGTTAACTTATATCTTCAGTTCTTGTGGATATATACTTAGGAGTCAAATTGCTTGGTCATACTGTAATTCTATGCTTAATTTTTTGAAGAACTGACAAGTTGTTTGCAAAAGCCCAGCTGAGTTTTTAAAACAATTTAATACTTAAGAAATAGCACTATAAAGTAGCATCCAAAATTCATAGCAACAAGATGAAAAAAAAAAACCCTACAGTTCTCCCTTTTCATGAGTGAAAATGCCCAAGGGTAGCTCAATGAACTAAATGATAAATGATTATTCTACTCACTAGTATAAATATTGACCAAACAGCCTTAGGGTTTTGAGGATTCAAAGTTGTGCAAGAAAGGAGAAACCTCTCTAGTGAAGATCTGTTTATTTTCCTAATTACACTCTTTTTTTTTGGTTTTGTTTTGCACTTTTAATGTAAATGTGCATGCTATCTTAAATAATTATACATGTAGTATTAAAAATCTGCATTAACTCAGTTCCTGATTACTCTCTATAATTAAAGCTGCGTGTTTGAAAAGCCAGCATTACTTTGCAACATTCATGGATGGAAAATCTATATTCTGTTATTTACTTGTACAAAATCAAAGAAAGAAAAGTCATTGTAAAAGAAATTTATAACTGAGTGGTCTGTGGATGTTAGCAGTACCTTTCTGTAGTTTTGTGAGTGTGCAGTTTATTGTTTCTGAATGACAGTAGAGCACATATTTTCTCTATAAGTCATTTTGTTTAATGTTATTTCTCTTAAAATTTGCCAATTGAAAGCATTAATATCTACAATAACCTATATTTCTTCTCTCTGTGCTTTTATTAATTGGACCCACCAAGATGTTAAAGAACTGGTAGTTAAGTGACTAACCCAAGATCCCAAAACTAATAAGCTTGATGAAGGACTTGAACTTATTCCTCTATATCGAGATGTGGACCTGTATGCTTTTAAAAATTTGTTTATTTTATAACTCTTTTAGGAGGGTGGTTTAGAGTGGTGATTGGGAACAATAACCAGAAGAAAAGCAAAATCTTTCATGCTTTCAGTACTGGAATGTCAAAGACAGAAAGAATAAGTCTTATGGTACCTAAAATAACTCTCTGGGAAATGAAAGTAAGCTTGGGGTTGAAGTCTCCTCATTTGGAGGATGTAGAGAATGTGAGCTTTGAATGGATTTGGGGATTTTTTTCTCTTTCTTTTCTAGTTGTTTTAAACTGAATTGAAAGTATTAATATGCTATGCACTGTGATTACTATGGTTTACCATATACACTCATGTACGATTGAACTGAAAAATGTATATGCAAGAAAAAGAAAGTGGACAAATTAATATTAAGTATAACATTAAAGAGAAGGATGTCAAAATACACAGTTGAATGAGCTACTGAAGAAAGGGAACTAATTTATCCCAACATTCAAAACACTCCTGGATCTGATAATCTACCCTCAAGGGTTAATGAGAACAATTTCAAGTTAAGCATGAATAACAAATAGAACTCCATGCATTATTGATAAGTACATAGGGCGATCTCAAAGACTGAACTTTTTAGAGCCTTCCTTTATCAGAGCTCAGTTGATGAAAGGGGGACTTTTACAGTGATAACTATCTCGTCAGATAGTGTCATTGCATGGCATAAGCAAGCTACTCCCAAGTGTCTTTTACTGCAGTGCTACAATAATTTGTCCCTTAACATCGAAAAATAACAGGCTATTACTTATTAGGTTTTTTCTGTAAAAGAGCTTGAAGGTATGAACCTGATTCAATTTTAGTGAAACCATTTCCTTGGTATATTTTCTCATTACTTTTTAGGAACCATGTGAATAGATTGTAAGCTCCACTGAGGGCAGTGTTTTTGTTTCATCCTCTTTTACTGACTGCTAGATCCCCAGCACCTATAACAGAGTCTGACACATAGTAGGTATTCAATAAATATCTTTTGAATAAATGATTTTATGGCTAATTAATCAAAATTATTAAGAATGATTTTTACTCTGAAATATCTGTAGAATCACTAATTGAAAACTGAGCTTCCTGGCAGGATAAAAATGCTGTACATTTTTCTAAATTGTGACTAAGGTAAACTTAGCTAGAATTATGTCAAAGATATTTACTTTTATAAATGAATTAGTCAGCTATTGAGGCAACATCTAAACACAAAAATACATTTCTACTCCAGGATGAAAAAAAAAATCACCCAATCAAAAAAGGTACAGAAGACCTAATTAGACATTTCTCCAAAGAAGACATACAGATGGCCAAGAGGCACATGAAAAGATGTTCAACATCGCTAATTATTAGAGAAATGCAAATCAAAACTACAATGAGGTATCACCTCACACCAGTCAAAATGGCCACCATCAAAAAGTCTACAAACAATAAATGCTGGAGAGGGTGTGGAGAAAAGGGAACCCTCTTGCACTGTTGATGGGAATGTAAATGGGTACATCCACTATGGAGAACGGTATGGAGGTTCCTTAAAAAACTGAAAAATAGAGCTACCATATGACTCTGCATTTTCACTTCTGGGCATATATCCAGAGAAAAACATAATTCAAAAAGATTCATGCACCCCAATGCTCATTGCAACACTGTTTACAATAGCCAGGACATGGAAGCAATCTAAATGTCCATCGACAGAGGAATGGATAAAGAAGATGTGGTACATATATACAATGGAATATTAGCCATTAAAAAGAGTGAAATAATGTCATTTTCAGCAACATGGATGGACCTAGAGATTGTCATACTGAGTAAAGTAAATCAGGCAGAGAAAGAGAAACAGCGTATGATATTCCTTATATGCGGAATCTAAAAAGAAATGATACAAATGAACTTATTTAAAAAACAGAAACAGACTCACAGACTTAGAGAACGAACTTATGGTTACCAGGTGGAGGGGACAGTTAGGGAATTTGGGATCGACATGTACACACTGTTATATTTAAAATGGATAACCAACAAGGACCAACTGTACAGCACAGGGAACTCGGCTCAATGTTATGTGCCAGCCTGGATGTGAGAGGAGTTTGGGGGAGAATGGATACATGCATATGTATGGCTGAGTCACTTTGCTGTGCACCTGAAACTATCACAACTTTGTTAATTGGCTATACTTCAGTATAAAATAAAATGTTTAAAATAAATCTCAAGATGGATTAATGAGAGTAAGAGGCCAATATTATTTGCAGGATTTTACTTTTTGCATTTATGCTAAACACTCATTGTTTATTTGTGTTTGGACTGCACCTCTGAGAACAAATACCTATTATCTGTGTGGGCTTCTTGTATTTTGGGTTTCCTTTGTACATTTGGCTATTCCTCCCTATTTTGCCTCTCTTTTCCCAACATGGACAGCTTAGATGATTTCCATATACTGTTGATTTTCCAAAGAATGTCACATTAATACATTATTAGGGACTTTCTTATCACAGAAGGGTTCCCATTATTTGGGGAAATGGGGTTTTTCATTTATAAGAGTGGTTGTTGTGTTATAAGGCTGTTTTAGACTGTTTGAGCTACTATAACAAAATACCACAGATTGGATAGTTTGTAAACAATAGAAATGTATTTCTCACAGTTCTGGAGGCTGGAAAGTCCAGGATCAAGGCACCAGCATGGTTAAGTTATCTGATGAGGGCCCTCTTCCTGATTCATAGCTCATGCCCTCTGACTTTGTCCTCCCATGTGGAAGAGGCTAGGGAGTTCTGAGGGATCTCTTTCATAAGAGTATTAGTCCCATTTGTGGAGACTCCACCCTCATGATCTAATCACCTCCCAAAGGATCCACCAACTAATACTATCACCTTTCAGGGTTGGGATTTCAACATATGCATTTGGAGAGCATACAAACATTCAGTTAATATGAAACTTTATATTTTTAGAGCAGTTTTAGGTTCCCAGAAAAATTGACAGGAAGGCACAGAAATCTCCCCTATATTCTTGCCCCATGCATAGCCTCCCCCATTATTAACATCCCTCACCAGAGAGGTATGTTTATTACAATTGATGAGCCCACCCACATTGATGCAACATAGTCATCAAAAGTTCATAGTTTACCTTAGTGTTCACTCTTGCTATTGTACATCCTAAAGGTTTGGACAAAGGTATAATGACATGTATCCATCATTATAGTATCATATAGAATATTTTCACTGTTCTAAAAATCTTCTGTGCTCTACATGATCATCCAACCTTCCCTACCATCCTTGGTAAACACTGGTCTTTTTACTGTTTCCATAGTTTTGCCTTTTCCAGAATGCTATATAGTTGGAATTATGCAGTATGTAGCCTTTTCAGATGCGCTTCTTTCACTTAGTAATAAACATTTAAGGGTTTTCCATGTCTTTGCATAGCTTGATCGCTCGTTTCTAGTTAGTGCTGAGTAATATTCCATTGTCTAGATGTACCACAGTTTATTTTTCCATTCACCCACTGAAGTATATCTTGGTTGTTTGCAAGTTTGGAAATTAGGAATAAAGCTGCCATAGACATCCATGTGTAGGTTTTTGTGTTGAAATAAGTTTTCAACTCCTCTGAGTAAATACCAGGGAGCATAATTGCTGGATCTTATGGTAGGAGTATGTTTAGTTTTATAAGAAACTGCCAAACTGTCTTCCAAAGTGTCTGTACCATTTTGCATTCCCACCAGCAATAAATATGAGTTCCTGTTGCTCTACATCCTTGCCAACATTTGGTATTGTCAGTGCTCCAGATTTTGGCCATTCTAAGAAGTGTGTAATTATATCACATTGTTTTAATTTGCATTTCTCTGATGACATGTGATGTGAAGCATCTTTTCATATGCTTATTAGCCATTTTAAAGAAAATTGTATTTATTTTTGCTGTGTTGGGTCTTCGTTTCTGTGCAAGGGCTTTCTCTAGTTGTGGCAAGCGGGGGCCACTCTTCATTGCGGTGCATGGGCCTCTCACTATTGCAGGCTCTCTTGTTGTGGAGCACAGGCTCCAGACTCACAGGCTCAGTAGTTGTGGCTCATGGGCCTAGTTGCTCTGCGGCATGTGGGATCCTCCCAGACCAGGGCTCGAACCTGTGTCCCCTGCATCTGCAGGCAGATCCTCAACCACTGTGCCACCAGGGAAGCCCATTAGCCATTTTTATATCTTCTTTGGTGAGGTGTCTTTTAAGGTCTATGGATCATTTTTTAATTGGGTTGTTTGTTTTCTTATTGTTGTGCTTTAAGTGTTCTTTATATATTTTACATAACAGCTCTTTATCAGATGCATCTTTTGCAAATATTATCTCCCAGTCTGTGAGTTGTCTTCTCTTTCTATTTTCTCTTGCAGAGAAGAGGTTTTTAATTTTAATAAAGTCTATCTTATCAATGATTTCTTTTGTGGATCATTATTTTGATGTTGTATCTCAAAAGTCATTGCCTGACACAAGGTGGTTAAGATTTTCTCCTATGTTATCTTTTAGGAGTTTTATAGTTTTGCATTTTATATTTAGGTCTGTAAGAATAAGTTTTATATAACTAGTTTATTTTGGAATAATTTTAGACTCATAGAAAAGAACAAAAATAATAGAGTTTCCTGTACCTCCCTTAACTAGTTTCCCTCATTGTTAACTTCTTACATCACCATGGTACATTTGTCAAAACTAAGAAATTAACATTGGCTCATTAATATTAACTAAAGTCTGTGATATTTGAATAACTCTGAAACTTATTTGATAAATAGGAAATGATTTTGAAGATAGACCCTTCAAAGCCACATAATAAAAACTCAGTTGATAAGACATTTTTGCATATATTTTCAATGGATACAAATCCTTTTAAACAAATTAAATGGAACTCTCCAGCTTTATATATCAAGATTACTATGGGAAACACAAGCAGACTTATTGTTAATATTCAAAATATATGAATTCTGTGGGATACTCATTTTGCTTTCCTTTGAGTTGCCTTATAGCTGGCGGCATTTGTAGATTTGAATTTAATTGCAACATTCTGGTTTTTCCTTATAATTTTTGGAGTTCAAGAATGAATCTGCTGATTTTGTTCCAATTTGTGTTTAAGAACTAAGCTAGGAATCCCATCTCTGCTTAGTAGCTGTCAACTACAAATTGGCACTTGCCATTTACCTCTATGAGGATTAAATCATGTACTGCTGCAGCTGTTGACTTTCAACACCCCCTGAAAAGAGCTCAGGGTGGAGAGAAGAAGTGAGGCACTCTGTGCTCTGGAAAAACTGGCAGAGCAGGTCTTCAGATAGTTAGATATTTTCAGGAGACAATTTTATGAGCCCAATTCTTTTATCTTCTCATAACTAGAAAAGCACTAAAATCCTTCATGGTAACGTCTGCTCCTCGTGACTAGCAGTAACCTTCACGAGACTAGCAGTAACCTTCTCCAAAAAATATGTGATTGATTGCATGTATTCCCCCTTCACCAAAATCACATATATACTGACCCCACCCCCACCTCTTTGGAGCCGTTTCTCAGAGCTATCTGAGATTCTGTCTCCCGGGCTATAGTCCTCATTTTGCCCCCAAATAAAACTTAACTCACAACTATCACATTGTGCTTTTTTTTTAAGTTATTAAACTTGTCCAATATCCATTGAACTTGTCCTCAGAGCTATGACTGGACTATGATGATATAATAATTAAAACCTGAAGTTTGCAAGCTGCTTTAGGAAGGATTATAATATTCTTTGCTTTCTCCACCAGCTGAAGGGATTTATTTTTGTACAGTGAAAAGATAGGTTTCTAGAATAAGGCAAAGATATTTGAGAAAAATAACAAAATCTATTATATCTGAAATTAAAAATGTCTACCAGAGCAGGCATAATTTTTCTTTCTTTGGCTGGGTTGAGTCTTTATTGCTGCACACAGGCTTTCTCTAGCTATGGAGAGCCAGGACTACTCTTTGTTGAGGTGCACGTGCTTCTCATTGTGGTGGCTTCTCTTGTTGTGGAGCACAGGCTCTAGGCGTGCAGGCTTCAGTAGTTGAGGTGCGTGGGCTCAGTAGTTGTGCACACGGGCTTAGTTGCTCTATGGCATTGTGGGATCTTCCCGGCCCAGGAATTGGACTCGTGTCCCCTGCATTGGCAGGTGGATTCTCAACCACTGCACCACCAGGAAAGTTCTGGAGCAGGTATGAATTTAAGTAAACAACTTGTTTGCTCTGATATTTAATGTACTTTGGAATTCTTTAAAAAAATGTAATGCCGTCATATCATTTGGAGACTTGGGGACCAAATTTCTCATTGGATTCTGGTTATTCAGTAAGTACCTCCCTTAAAAATATTAGTGTATTTGCTCTTATAAACTATAATTTTTCAGTTGTAATATTTTGTATTTCTGGTTATTAAATATACTGTAATGCTATATATAGAAATCCTCTTTATTTCAGCTAAAATCAAATGGAGGTAAATGCTTCTGAAAAAAATAGAAAGGTTTAAAATTGAGCACTGGACATGACAAGCTAAAAGACAAATTATGAGAAGTACAATTCTAAATATAGATTTATGTGATGTGATAAGCCAAGTGCCCTCTAAAACAGATAACTAAAATTATTAATTTAAAAATTTTTCTAGTATAAAACCTCTTAATGATCTATTTGTCCAACATGATTCTAACATGCTAAAAGAAAGGATACTTATTTTTTAATTCAAAGTGAGAGCAAAATCGTTTATTCCTAAAACATGTTCATAAAGAACTTGTAATGTATGTGTGTGTATCTTTATTTTTACTAGAGAAGCAAACTGTTTCACTGCAACCTGAGCCAAAACATATTTACAATTTTTAAAATAAAATTTTCCACTTGAATACACTCATGGAAAAATAACTTGAGGAAATGAACTTTCTTAACCTCTAAACATAGTTTGACTGTTCTTTAAATATTTTAGAATAGAAAGCAAATTATTGAGTATTTCAATTGGTAGTTACTTTCTGTACTAAAGAATAAAAGACACCATCCTTGTGGAGGAGGACACTGACTTTCTCAGTAATGTCACTAAAAGCCATTCTGTATAACATGAATGTATTGACTAACTGGTAATCTATCTGCCAGAATGTTCATTCCAAAAAGTTTACATATATTCCTTTGGAGAACTTCCCAACTGCCTCCTACTCTTCCCAACTAAAATAGACATGCAAAATATGACCTTAGTCTTTTTTTCAAACACAATATTTCCAAGTTTGATTTCCATTCTCCTCTTGCAGTGCATCTTCTGAGAACTGTTTCTCAAGGGTAAACACAAATGGGAATATATATGAGAAGTGTGAAATGAATCATGCCATAAGTTAAGATTAATCTAGTGGTGATTTATCTAGTCTACAGATTCATATAATTAATTATATTAATTTTAATATATTCTACTTTTGGTCATTTTATTAGCACTTCTGTGAGATAGCAGATAAAATTCAGTGTTGTCAAACATATTTCAATTTCATATGTTTTTTTTTTTCCTATGAAGGTAATAGAAGAGCTTGTGTAGTGGATCGGCCAGAGGCTTCAGATCATGTCTAACCTCACCTTCCTCCCTTGGGCTAGCAGAGACAATTAAGATTAAGCTATACATGAAAATATATCACAGTATTTACTTAACACCAGCTTATTTATTAATGTCCAGATAATCAGTTAAAGCAATTACTGGAACACTGAATTGTGGCCAATTTTTCTGAATCATAAAGATAATTAATTTGGAGACAGAAATATGAGGCATTTCTAAATCCTAGATAATATATATATTCTTTAGAACAATACTTTACATCCTTGATAAAGTATGGCTTGCTAGATGAAATTTCCATTTTCAATAAGTTGTTTGCCTCAAAGGCTTCAGTAAACGTGTTGTATTACATTTCTATTTTTCTAAAATAGTAATTTTGTTTGACTTCAAACTTTGAGTTACAAATGTTCCATTTTTCCTCTTTCCTTCAGATATTATAGGACTTCATAATGTCTTAGCCTTTTATATGATGAAATGATAACATGTGGAATTACTCTAATACAGAACTAAAAATAAATATCACAAAGAAACTTAGAGTAGTAGATGAGAATAAAAAGACAGCTAGAACCTCATACATGCATTTCAGTATCTGTGTGCTCTCTATTTAATTACTTTTATCATCCTTAGGGTCAGAAGCCTTACTTGTACATAATGGGATGAAACAGCGAAGTCATTGAATTAAAGTGAAATTGACATGCCATATATATGCTAATAATAATTCTTTGAATTTTAATGAAGATATGCTAAATCTAGGAACAAATTACTGTAATTGTAGGCACCGGTCATTAAATGAAGTAGAAAAATCACTGGAAAAGAAGAGAGAACTCAATCTTGGTTTAAAAGAAAAAAACTAAAGAACATAAAAAAACACTGAAAAACCCAGAACTTCTAAATTAAAAATGAATATAAATTTAAACACTAGTAGGGAAAAAATAGTTGTGACACAGCTGAAATTTTACCTTCCTTTAGGACAACCTTGTGTGCTGATTGCTTTATTTAGTATGCACTGGAAAACAATATATTTGTAATAGCTTGCCCACAGTTTAATTATAAAACATGTTCTTTCTCATCCTCTTTTCATTTGAAGGAACTATTGCCACTGCTAAATTGCAGCTCAGCTGTTAATATCGTTTCAGTGACTTATAAGACCAGTCACAGTACCTGAACTACTATTAGACGGATTAAAAAGAAAAAAAAAGTACACATAATTGGAGAAAAAGAACGCATGGTCATACCATTAGTACAATTACAAAAAGAGATAAGATTCAGGTTCTCCAGCGTTTTTAAGGAGATATACAGGTGTTGCTGAAAATTGTTACTCCTCCTTTGGGGTGTTAAGTTTGGGATTCTCTTTGCTCAAGTTACCTTCATGTTGATCTATGCTTTTCTTCTCCCAGAGGTAACATGTGGTCCTGAACTGCTTGTGAAACACTGAGTGAATTTTCTGAGTCCAGATTTATACAGAGGGAATTTGTTGTATTTTAGTGGTAATTAGATTTTCATTTATTTTTAAGTCACCGGATAGGTGTATCAAGTGTTCATTTTAAAATTGTTTAGGGATGATTATTTTACTTAAACATGACCAAGAGTCTCCATTACATTTGAAATGATGGGAAATGTGTGCCATTTTACATTAGGTGTCTCTCAGGAAAGCAAGAGAGAGGAATTTAATAGCCACATGAGACACTGTAATCACTTCCCCCACCAACACAAATTTTTTGTGGTTATTTTGGGACTATAAATAATTAAGACTATGGAGACGTTTGTCTTATGACATGTATATTGTCAGAAAGCTAAAAAATGTTTTATTTTATGTCTTTCAATATTTCATGCAACATATAAAATTAAGACTATGTTCATAATTCATTAGGTATCAAAAATAAAAGAGACACTGACTCCAGTAAAGTTTAATAAAATGAAACTATCTTGTACCTTAAAAATCAAAATAGCACAATTAATTCTACTTTCTCTAAACTGACTATTGTTTCTTTATATATACTCCTAGCCTGTTAGAAACTAGTGTGAACTTTTGCAACATTTTAATTTAAAACTCAGGCATTTCTTTGGGTGCTGCAATACAAGCAATCAGTAAATTATCCAATAAAGATTAAAGGAGGCATGCAATACAAAATTCAGTTAAATTGCATATGATTGCTTAATATGTTGAGAGCTGTTTCTACAGGCAACCAAAATTATAATTATGCATTGCTAATGAAGTATTGTTTTATCTTCCATATCTGTATCTCTCATTGACTCACAGAGTTTTTGCTCCATTTTCATGTGATCTCTTCCCAGCTGCCCTAAAAAGCTATTGCTATAGTCATCCTCTTAGTTATTTTACTGTAATACTTGCCTGGATGGTTTTATTAAATCGGAGGTCAATGTTTAATAAACAGGATATTTCTAAAGTAGTTTAATTACCAACATTGAAGATAACAGAGATACACACAAGTCATGTTTATGCCCCTGTTTAATTGAGCACCCAACACGTTTTAGACACAGAATACTTTGTTCTTCAATGAAGCTGCAGATTGCTCTGTATTCTCTGCCTATGTAAAAGAATATGATGAATACCAGATTTTAGCATTTTACTGACTTTCATGTTTTAAGGTTTCCTACCTGTGATTAAAGGATAAAGGTAACACACAGTGCTAATTTTATAGGTAGAATGGTCAATAGGCAGTTGTGTAAATGCAGGAGACTTTTCTTAACAAGATTCTGTGTTTGTAGATAAATTCAAAAGTCTACCAGCTGAAATACTATACGAAATCCAAACTATATAAAATGGGAGTTACCTCTTGGGGTTAGAATTAGGAGAGGGAATATGGCCTTGAGGATTTCATTCTTTTTTTTTTTTTTTTACATCTTTATTGCAGTATAATTGCTTTACAATGGTGTGTTAGTTTCTGCTTTATAACAAAGTGAATCAGTTATACATATACATATGTTCCCATATCTCTTCCCTCTTGCATCTCCCTCCCTCCCACCCTCCCTAACCCACCCCTCCAGGCGGTCACAAAGCACCAAGCTGATCTCCCTGTGCTATGCGGCTGCTTCCCACTAGCTATCTACCTTACGTTTGGTAGTGTATATATGTCCATGCCTCTCTCTCGCTTTGTCACAGCTTACCCTTCCTGCTCCCCATATCCTCAAGTCCATTCTCTAGTAGGTCTGTGTCTTTATTCCTGTCTTACCCTTAGGTTCTTCATGACATTATTTTTCTTAAATTCCATATATATGGGTTAGCATACAGTATTTGTCTTTCTCTTTCTGACTTACTTCACTCTGTATGACAGACTCTAGGTCTATCCATCTCATTAAAAATAGCTCAATTTTATTTCTTTTTATGGCTGAGTAATATTCCATTGTATATATGTGCCACATCTTCTTTATCCATTCATCCGATGATGGACACTTAGGTTGTTTCCATCTCTTGGCTATTGTAAATTGAGCTGCAATGAACATTTTGGTACATGACTCTTTTAGAATTATGGTTTCCTCAGGGTATATGCCCAGTAGTGGGATTGCTGGGTCATATGGTAGTTCTATTTGTAGTTTTTTAAGGAACGTCCATACTGTTCTCCATAGTGGCTGTACCAATTCACATTCCCACCAGCAGTGCAAGAGTGTTCCCTTTTCTCCACACCCTCTCCAGCCTTTGTTATTTCTAGATTTCTTGATGATGGCCATTCTGACTGGTGTGAGATGATATCTCATTGTAGTTTTGATTTGCATTTCTCTAATGATTAATGATGTTGAATATTCTTTCTTTTACACCTTGCTGCATTGCTAGAAATTGTTACAATGAACACACCACTTATAATGATTCCCTTTATGAAAAGCAAACTAATGAAAGAGTTTACTAGTCACAAAATTTCACTCTCCACCAAATCCAGTCTAGGCAGTGTCTTAATTGTTTTGGTTTTCGTGTACTTCCCCACCATTTCTCCAAAATTTACCAACCTACAGCTACATTTCTCCTAAATTGGCAATGTATACTTTTGGGTTAATTTGCTAAATTAACACTTTCTACTGTGTCACTAGTAGTGCTCTATAGTTCTCTAAATTTATCTCATATATAGACTCAGGTAACTGACAGCCTAAAGCAAGAGCCTTAAGGTGTCAGAATTTTTTAGTCAAGAGTGAAGCTTGGGTGGTGAAATATTTGGTAATGCTCAAATCAAACCATGTAATTATTTTCTTGTTTCTGGCTGCCTCTAAGGTTAGCCTTGTTACTATGTGGCAGTTAAAATATACCAAGTACACAGAAAATATAAAAACTCTAGTAGACTCACTTGTGAGTTGTATTTTTACTTTTTTTTAAATGATGATTTTCTAATATATAAGATTTTCATCCATGCATGATTGATATACTTGTTTGGGGGGTTTTGGAGAAATACATGCCCTTTTCCTTCTAGGGAATGACAGAATCTCATTATACCAAAGGAGAAATTTTCAAATGCAATTACTGAAGGGAGAGATAACATATTAACACATTAACACCTTACTAAAATTAGATTTTATTAGCTCAAAGATTTTGGTGAAGAAGAAAACGTTGGTCTCATATATTAATCGATTCTCTTCATTTGTAGAACAGAAATGTGTTGCTGTCTTTTCCAAACTGGATTTGATTTTGCAGTTTGAAAAAAAGTCCTTTGGCATTAACAAGTCACAGTTACCAATTGCTCTATTACAAGTTACACTATCTTGAGAAAGCTTGTTACAAGTATCCTCATGTTTTCATACATTCTTTGGCAAACAAGAGTTAACACAGTACAAGTTTCTTAAGTACTAGTAATAAAGGAAGCTTTGGGAATATTTGAAAGAAGTAAAATATGGTTTAGTTTACAATGTTGAAGGATTCTTTTTTCTTCTTGTCAACATATTTGTGTTCAATAGAAAAGTTACATGAATCTTATGAAAATTGCTGCCGGCATTGGTGCCTATCCTAGCTCCTGCTTTTCAATAGCCTAGGGGAATCTCCAAATTGTTATCTGTATAAAGTGCCTTTAGATGTATCACACCAAATTCTAGAAAGGCCTTAAAACAAAAATATGGGGAAATAGTGACAAATGGCATAAGCTTCATTGTTTTCTCAAGGGATAAATGACAATGCTAATAAACATGGGTGGTTTGTTTTAACCCTAACCTTCTTGCTGCTTCCTGCCTTCTCAGTTGTCCATGATTATATTTCTGTTTTGCTTCTTTGTGTTTAACTTGCCCAAGGTCTCCTGGTATTTTTGCAGAAAAACATTCACATCTGATTCCTCAGATAGTACTCTTTCTGCTGACCTATGCTGTTTTTCTCAGTTCTCTGTTCATAAATGATATGTCAGAAAGGATTTCATTGCCATTTGTTAGCTCTCTAAAGTACTCTGTAAGAGCTGGACTTTAGGAGATTTGAGGCAACTTACTTTCTCTCCCTCAATATTCAATCATGAAGAAGATGAAAAGACGTGGTTGTGAATAAACTAAAATTAGCTGTGATATGTAGATTTATATATTACAAAGCATATAATCAACCTTTCTTCTATTCTACATTGTTTGGTCCTAGCCATCTAACAATTAGACTAATATGAATTAGAATAATAAGAATTGAGGGGGAACCTTCAAGGTGGCGGAGGAGTAAGATGTAGAGATCACCTTCCTCCCCACAAATACATCAAAAATATATCTACATGGGGAACAACTCCTACAGAAAACCTCCTGAACACTGGCAGAAGATCTCACACTTCCCAAAAGGCAAGAAACTCCCTGCACCAGTGGGAGGGAGCTGTGAAGGAGGAAAGTTTTCCACACACTAGGAAGCCCCTTCACGGGCGGAGACTGTGGGTGGCGGAGGGGGGGAGCTGCAGAGCGGCGGAGGAGAGTGCAGCAACAGGGGTGCGGAGGGCAAAGCGGAGAGATTCCCGCACAGAGGATCGGTGCTGACCAACACTCACCAGCCCGAGAGGCTTGTCTGCTAACCCGCCGGGGCAGGTGGGGCTAGGAGCTGAGGCTCGGGCTTCGGTCGGAGCACAGGGAGAGGACTGGTGGCGTGAACACAGCCTGAAGGGGTTAGTGCACCACGGCTAGCCGGGAGGGAGTCCGGGAAAAAGTCTGGAACTGTCTAAGAGGCAAGAGACCATTACTTTGGGGTGCACGAGGAGAGGGGATTCAGAGCACCTCCTAAATTAGCTCCAGAGATGGGTGCGAGCCTCGGTTATCAGTGCGGACACCAGAGACATGCATGAAATGCTAAGGCTGCTGCTGCCACCACCAAGAAGCCTGTGTGCAAGCACAGGTCACTATCTACACCATCTCTCCTGGGAACCTGTGCAACCCACAACTGCCAGGGTCCCGTGCTCCAGGGACAACTTCCCCAGGAGAACAAATGGCACCCCTCAGGCTGTTGTAACGTCACGCTGGCATCTGCCACCGGAGGCTCACCCCACATTCTGTACCGCTCCCTCCTCCCTGGCCTGAGTAAGCCAGAGCCCCCTAATCAGCTGCTACTTTAACCCTGTCCTTTCTGAGTTAAGAACAAATGCCCTCAGGTGACATAAATGCAGAGATGGAGCCAAATCCAAAGCTGAACCCCAGGAGCTGTGCGAACAAAGAAAAGAAAGGGAAATTTCTCCCAGCAGCCCCAGGAGCAGCGGATTAAATCTCCACAATCAACTTGATGTACTCTGCATCTCTGGAATAACTGAACACACAATGAATCATCCGAAGATTGAGGCAGTGGGCATTGGGAAAACTGTAGACTTGGGGTTTGCTTTCTGCATCTAATTTGTTTCTGGTGTTATGTTTATCTCAGCTTAATATTTAGAGCTTATTATCATTGGTAGATTTGTTTACTGATTTGGTTGCTCTCTTCCTTTATTATATATATATATATATATATATATATATATATATATACATATTTTTCCCTTTTTCTCTTTTTCAGAGTGTGTATATGTATGCTTCTTTGTGTGATTTTGTCGTATAGGTGTGTTTTACCATTTCTCCTAGGGTTCTGTCCATTTTTGTTTGTTTGTTTATAGTATAGATTTTAATGCTTGTTATCATTATTGGCTTTGTTTATTGGTTTGGTTGCTCTCTTTTTTCAATACCTTTTTATTTCTTTTACTTTAATAATATTTATTTTTATTTTTTATTTTAATAACTATTTTTTTCTTCTTCTTCTTTCCTTTTTTTTCCCTCCCTTTTCTTCTGAATTGTGTGGCTGTCAGGGTCTTCGTGCTCTGGCCGGGACTCAGGCCTGAGCCCCTGAGGTGGGAGACTTGAGTTCAGGACATTGGTTCACCAGAAAACTTCTGGTGCCACATAATATCATTTGGTGAGAACTCTCCCAGAGATCTCAATCTCACCGCTAAGACCCAGCTCCACTCAACAACCAGCAAGCTCCAGTGCTGGACACCCTAAGCCAAAACACTAGCAAGACAGAAACACAACCCCACCCATTAGCAGAGAGACTGCATAAAATCATAAGTTCCCAGACACCACAAAACACACCACTGGACGTGGTCCTGTCCACCAGAAACACAAGAGACAGCCTTATCCGCCAGAACACAGGCACCAGTCCCCTCCACCAGTAAGCCTACACAACCCACTGAACCAACCTTACCCACTGGAGACAGACACCAAAAACAACGGGAACTATGAACATGCAGTCTGTGAAAAGGATACCCCAAACACAGTAAGTTAAGCAAAATGAGAAGACAGAGAAATACACAGCAGATGAAGGAGCAAGATAGAAATCCACCAGACCAAACAAATGAAGAGGAACTAGGCAGTCTACCTAAAAAATAAATCAGAGTAATGATAGTAAAAATGAACCAAAATCCTGGAAATAGAATGGAGAAAATACAAGAAACGTCTAACAAGGACCTAGAAGAACTAAAAAGCAAACAAACAATGATGAACAACACAATAAATGAAATTAAAAATTCTCTACAAAGAATCAAAAGCAGAATAACTGAGGGAGAAGAATGGATAGGTTACCTAGAATATAAAATAGTGGAAATAACTACCACAGAGAAGAATAAAGAAAAAAAGAGTGAAAAGAATTGAGGACAGTCTCAGAGACCTCTGGGACAACATTAAATGCACCAACATTTGAATTATAAGGGTTCCAGAAGAAGAAGAGAAAAACAAAGGGACTGAGAAAATATTTGAAGACATTATAGTATGAAACTTCCCTAATATGGGAAAGGAAATAGTCAATCAAGTCCAGGAAGAACAGAGAGTCCCATACAGGAAAAATACAAGGAGAAACATGCCAAGACACATATTAATTAAACTATCAAAAATTAAATACAAATACAAAATATTAAAAGCAGCAAGGGAAAAGCAACAAATAACATATAAGGGAATCCCAATAAGGTTAACAGATGATCTTTCAGCAGAAACTCTGCAAGCCAAAAAGGAGTGGCAGGACATATTCAAAGTGAAGAAAGGGAAAAACTTACAACTGAGATTACTGTACCAAGCAAGGACTTCATTCAGATTCGACTGAGAAAATAAAACTGTTACAGACAAGCAAAAGCTAAGAGAATTCAACACCACAAAACCAGCTTTACAACAAATGCTAAAGGAACTTCTCTGGGCAGGAAACACAAGAAAAGGAAAGACCTACAATAGCAAACACAAGACAATTAAGAAACTGGTAAAAGTAACATACATATTGATAGCTACCTTAAATGTAAATGAATTAAATACTCCAACTAAAAGACATAGACTGACTGAAAGGATATGAAAAACAAGACCCATTTATATGCTGTCTTCAAGAGACCAATTTCAGACCTAGGGACATATACAGACTGAAAGTGAGGGGATGGAAAAAGATGCTCCATGCAAATAGAAATCAAAAGAAAGCTGGAGTAGCAATTCTCATATCAGAAAAAAATAGACTTTAAAGACTATCACAAGAGACAAATGACACTACGCGATGATCAAGGGATCAATCCAAAAAGAAGACATGCAAATTGTAAATATTTATGCACCCAGCATAGGAGCACCACAATATATAAGGCAAATGCTGACAGCCAAAAAAGGGGAAATCAACAGTTACACAATCATAGTAGGGGACTTTAACACCCCACTTTCACCGATGGACACAACATCCAAAATGAAAGTAAATAAGGAAAAACAAGCTTTAAACAATACATTAAAGAAGATGGATTAAATTGTTATTTATAGGACATTCCATCCAAAAACAACAGAATACAATTTCTTCTAAAGTGCTCATGAAATATTCTCCAGGATAGATCATATTTGGGTCACAAATCAAGTCTTGGCATATTTAAGAAAATTGGAATCATATCAAGTATCTTTTTCTGACTACAAAGCTATGAGACTAGATATCAATTACAAGGAAAAACTATTAAAAATACAAACACATGGGGGCTAAACAATATGCTACTAAATAACCAAGAGATCACTGAAGAAATCAAAGAGGATATCAAAAAATACCTAGAAACAAATGACAATGGAAACACGACAGCCCAAAATCTATGGGATGCAGCAAAAGTAGTTCTAAGAGGGAAGTTTATAGCAATACAATCCTACCTCAAGAAACAAGAAACATCTCAAATAAACAACCTAACTGTACACCTAAAGCAATTAGAGAAAGAAGAACAAAAAAACCCCAAAGTTAGCAGAAGGAAAGAAATCATAAAAATCAGATCAGAAATAAATGAAAAACAAATGAAGGAAACAATAGCAAAGATCAATAAACTAAAAGCTGGTTCTGTGAGAAGATAGACAAAATTGATAAACCATTAGCCAGAGTCATCAAGAAAAAAAGGGAGAAGGCTCTAATCAATAGAATTGGAAATGAAAAAGGAGAAGTAACAACTGACACTGCAGAAGTACAAAGGATCATGAGAGATTACTACAAGCAACTCTATGCCAATAAAATGGACAACCTGGAAGAAATGGACAAATTCTTAGAAATGCATAATCTTCTGAGATTGAACCAAGAATGAACAGAAAATATAAACAGAACAATCACAAGCACATAAATTGAAACTGTGATTAAAATCTTCCCACAAACAAAAGCCCAGGACCAGATGGCTTCACAGCATAATTCTATCAAACATTTAGAGAAGAGATAACACTGACTTTCTCAAACTCTTCCAAAATGTATCAGAGGGAGAAAAACTCCCAAACTCTTTCTCCAAGGCCACCATCATGCTGATACCAAAACCAGACAAATAATTCACAAGAAAGGAAACTACAGGCCAATTTCACTGATGAACATAGATGCAAAAATCCTCAACAGAATACTAGCAAATAGAATCCAACAGCACATTAAAAGGATCATACACTTGATCAAATGGGGTTTATCCCAGGAATATAAAATTTCTTCAATATATGCAAATCAATCAATGTCATAAACCATATTAACAGATAGAAGGAGAAAAACCATATGATCAACACAATAGCTGCAGAAAAAGCTTTCAACAAAATTCAACACCATTTATGATAAAAACCCAGCAGAAAGTAGGCATAGAGGGAAATTACCTCAGCATAATAAAGGCCATATATGACAAACCCACAGCCAATGTCGTTCTCAATGGTGAAAAACTGAAAACATTTCCAGTAAGATCAGGAACAAGAAAATGTTGCCCAGTCTCACCACTATTATTCAACATAGTTTTGGAAGTTTTAGCCACAGCAATAAGAGAAGAAAAAGAAATAAAAGGAATCCAATTTGGAAAAGAAGAAGTAAAGCTGTCCCTGTTTGCTGTAGACATGGTCCTATACATAGTGGATCCTAAAGATGCTACCAGAAAACTACTAGAGTTAATCAATAAATTTGAGAAAGTAGCAGGATACAAAATTAATGCACAGAAGTCTCTTGCATTCCTATACACTAATGATGAAAAATCTGAAAGAGAAATTAAGGAAACACTTCCATTTACCATTGTAACAAAAGGAATAAAATACCTGGGAATAAACCTACCTAAGGAGACAAAAGATCGGTATGCAGAAAACTATATGACACTGATGAAAGAAATTAAAGATGATACAAACAGATGGAGAGATATACCATGTTCTTGGATTGGAAGAATCAACATTGTGAAAATAACTATACTGCCCAAAGCAATCTACAGATTCAATGCAAATCCTATCAAATTACAATGGCATACTTCACAGAACTAGAAAAAAATTTTTCACAATTTTTATGTAAACATAAAAAACCCAAAAGAGACAAAGCAATCTTGAGAAAGGAAAACTGGGCAGGAGGAATCAGGCTCCCTGACTTCAGACTATACTACAAGGGTACAGTAATCAAGACAGTATGGTACTGGTACAAAAACAGAAATATAGATCAATGGAACACGATAGAAAGCCCAGAGATAAACCCATGCACATATGGTCACCTTATATTTGATAAAGGAGGCAAGAATGTACAATGGAGAAAAGGCAGCCTCTTCAATAAGTGGGGCTCGGAAAACTGGACAGCTACATGTAAAAGAATGAAATTAGAACACTCCCTAACACCATACACAAAATGAACTCAAAACGGATTAAAGACCTAAATGTAAGGCCAGACCCTATAAAACTCTTAGAGGAAAATATAGGCAGAACACTCTATGACATAAATCACAGCAAGATTCTTTTGACCCACCTCCTAGATAAATGGAAATGAAAACAAAAATAAACAAATGGGATCTAATGAAACTTGAAAGCTTTTGCACAGCAAAGGAAACCATAATCAAGACGAAAAGAGAACCCTCAGAACTGGAGAAAACATTTGCAACTGAAGCAACCGACAAAGGATTAAGCTTCAAAATATACAAGCAGCTCATGCAACTCAATATCAAAAAACAAGCAACCCAATCCAAAAATGGGCAGAAGATCTAAATAGAGATTTCCCCAAAGAAGATATACAGATTTCCAACTAGCACATGAAAAGATGTTCAACATCACCAATCTTTAGAGAAATGCAAATGAAAACTACAATGAGGTATCACCTCACACCATTCAGAATGGCCATCATCAAAATATTTACAAACAATAAATGCTATAGAGGGTGTGGAGGAAAGGGAACCCTCTTGCACTGTTGGTGGGAATGTAAATTGATACAGCCACTATGGAGAACAGTTTACAATTTCCTTAAAAAACTAAAAATAGAACTACCATACGACCCAGCATTCCCACTATTGGGCATATACCCTGAGAAAACCAGAATTCGAAAAGAGTCATGTACCACAATATTCATTTCAGCTCTATTTACAATAGACAGATCATGGAATCAACCTAAGTGTCCATTGACAGATGAAAGGATAAAGAAGATGTGGCACATATATGTAATGGAATAATACTCAGCCATTAAAAAACCAAAATTGAGTTATTTGTAGTGAGGTGGATGGACCTAGAGACTGTCATACAGACTGAAGTAATTCAGAAAGAGTAAAACAATACCATATGCTAACACATATATATGGAACCTAAAAAAACAAAATGTTCTGAAGAATGTAGGGCCAGGACAGGAATAAATATGCAGACACAGAGAATGGACTTGAATACACAGAGAGGGGGAAGGCTATGCTGGGACGGAGTGAGAGAGTGGCGTGGACATATATACGCTTCCAAATATAAAATAGATAGCTGTGGGAAGCAGCCGCATAGCACAGGAAAGTCAGGTCGGTGCTTTGCGACCACCTAGAGGGGTGGGATAGAGAGGGTCAGAGGGAGACGCAAGAGGGAGGGGATATGGGGATATATGTATACGTATAGCTGATTCACTTTGTTATACAGCAGAAACTAACACACCTATGTAAAGCAATTATACTCTAATAAAGATATTAAAAATAAAAAAAATAATTTAGAGTGGAAAGGGTTTTTCCTGGCTCAAATCCCCATTTTAGTACTGTCTTCCCATAATAAGTTCTTAATTTACTGGTAAAATTGCCATTTTTTTTCCTGCATTGGCTTTTGCCTAGAATCTTAGACATTCAGCATCTTGGAAACATTCCCTTTTTCCAGTCATAAACTGTAATCATGAAAGTGTTCATATTTCCCCCGTATTTAATACTGAGTTGTAAGGGAGAGGGGATAGTAAAAAAAAAAAAAAAAAGGAAGCAAATTAGACAGAAGTGATAGGTTAAAAGAGATGTTTCAGAGTAATCTCTGCATAGTGACGTTTGGTGAAACAGACTTAAATTTGCCACAAGAATAACTAAGTTTAAGAATAACTAACTACCCTTTCCTTTTATCTCCAGCTTCTTTGTTTCCTTAATGATTTCCAAAAAGTTTTAAATTAGAAAAGAACTTTTGTCACTGTCAAATATAATACTGCGGAAGCAGTATTTTGTTTATAAATCAATTACTACACCCAAAGTCAGGTAGAATTGGCTTTGAGTCCCAGACCCTCCACTGTTGGTTTTAGGAGCTAGTATGAATCATTGCACGTCTCAAAGCATGCATTTCCTAATGTTCAAGCATGCATGAAGAGAAACATTTCCTAATGTTCAAGCATTAACCACTCATAAGAATGATGTGGTTAATACATGAGATAATCTATATGAGAATGCT
Organism: Grampus griseus; assembly: GCF_964374135.1. NCBI lineage: Eukaryota > Metazoa > Chordata > Mammalia > Artiodactyla > Delphinidae > Grampus > Grampus griseus. The sequence goes on along the minus strand of NC_138999.1, from coordinate 77,941,221 downwards.
TTCTAAACAGTAAAAAGCCATTCAAATGTGAAGTATTTAATTCAACATATTTCGGACTCTGTTTATCTCTCCAAGCATATCTTATTACTTTCTTCCTTACTAAATTTTCTCCGTTCCTACTGGCTTTCCTTCTGCTCCTTAAACCCACTAAATTCTTTTCTGCCCCAGGTCTTATGCACAAGCTGTTTCCTCTTCCTGGTATGTTCTTTCCTCTGATCTTTATGTCGCTGGATGCTTCTTGCTATTAGATGTCAACTTGATCGAAATTATAGTCAACAATACTGTATTATAAACATCAAAGTTGCTAAGAGACTAGATCCTAATTGTTCCCACCACAAAAAAAATAAATATAATTATATGGTAGAGGTATTAGCTAATGCTATGGTAGTAATCATTTGCAGTATATAAGTGTATCAAATCAACATGTTGTACACGTTAAACTTACACAATGTTATCTGTCAATTATATTTCAATTTAAAAAAAGCAACAGAGCATTGACTGGGTGCTGTGCAGCCTGGGTTCAAAACTCTGTTGTAATTCTCACTTAGCTCTATGACCTTGGGGAGGGGTCAGTTCAATTCTATGCATTTTAGTTTCTTCTATAAAATTTCTGCAATAGTATATACCACATGCAATTGTTTGGGAGATTACATTGTTAATATTAGGACACATAGAAGCTGTATATAAATGGTTGCCATTTTTAAATGTCACTTCCTCAGAGAGGCCTTCCCAGACCACCCAATCTAGAGTAGCCACCCATTCAAGCCCTTTGCACACATTTTAATTATTGGCATAGTACTTATTATTCAGCAATATATTTTGTATACCTGTCTGTTTATTTATTCATTTTTCTGTCTGTTTGCCTTTTCTCTCCACTAGAATCTAAGCTTCCTGGAGTTATAGACAATGTATCTCTTGTTCAATGCTATAACTCCAATGCTCCCAAATTGCCTTATACATAATAGGCATGCAATTAACATGTGTTGGCTGAATTAATGACTCTTTTAAACTGCCTTCACCCCCATTTTATGCTTCCCTCCCTTCAAAGGAGGGAAGTAACTTAACCAGGAGCAATAAGGCTAGTTAATGTCAGAATTGAGTTTTCTTGATTCATGACCCAAGCCCAGGGCCAGAAGTAAGGAGTCTTGTGTTTAAATCCCATTTCTCATTCTCATTCATCTTTGTGGAAATGGGAAAGTAATTTAAACATACTAACCTTCATTTTTCTTATCTTTAAAAGTAGAAAAAATATATGAGATGACCCCTCAGGATTCAAAAGCCAAAACCAAAGAGGGCTTTTAGTTTTCAATTTAGCAAAGCAGTAAGAAGCTTTGGACAACAGATATAAATGTAGGGATTCTGCAAGTTTCCTTTGAACTATTAAGAATCCTTGATCCAGTCTTTCTACTTAGGAAAGATGATCGCATTCTGCATCAGTGCTAAAGTCATCTCTTGGTATGTTTAAACATTTCTTTCTACAACAGTCTTGACAATCAATCTTTTCTCTTCTTTTTTTCTCCTCAAAGTGTGTTCCTTCCAGTCATTTTAATCTGACATGATCATTTTAATCTGACATGATCCCTGATCCCATGTCCAGTCATTGTACCTATGAAACTGTCATGTAAGTTAAAAATATTATGAATATAAAGACTGTAATTAACAAACCATTGTAGAGCCTCCTTGATATTTTTGGCAGCTCTTGGTATTCTAGTTTCTCTTTGAATCCTTCAAAGTAGTCACTATTCCCTAATACCTGGAATGTATCTATGCCTTAATTCCTGGAATGCATCTATTGAAGTTAAATATTGATAGATATATTGATAGATAATATATATGTCAAATTATCTGGCTAGTTTATATTTTTGTTCAGTCTGTAGGCTATCTATATGCTTGGTACAGTCATATTTTCCTATCTTGGAGTACAATACAATTGGCAGTTCTGTGATAGGCATGGGCCCTTTTTGATGATGATATTTACTTCTTTCTCTACGAAACTTAGAGACCATGGCAATTAGGTGCTGTGTAAGTTAAAGGTGGAATGAAGTGTTTGGAAAGATAATTACTCCTTTTATTCATAAGTCTGCATGCTGGAGGAAAAAATCTATTAAAAAACTGCATTAGGTGTTTTTTTCTTCCTGTTTTCAGTATTGGAAATATTTCTTAACTTATGTTCAAAGGTAAAAGACATATTTTCAAATGATCAGAGAAAAACAGGTTGGGGAACTTATTGCTTCTGTAAGAAATGTAAAGCTCATGTCCTCATGGATATTATTAAATCAAATTCAGGTGGTCTGTGTGCCTGGTGGCAGCAGGGTTTTGACCATCAACTTAGGTCACGCTAAATTACATAGTGGAGTGAGATGTCTGGCCAAGAAGCCTGGTCAGAATGAGCCTTGGAATAAATCTCAAAACCATTTGGCCTCCATGTGAGTATTGTCTTGTCTTAAAACAAGAGGAAACCAGGCTACTAGGTCAGCAAGCTAAGAAATGATTCTGAATGCTGGAGCACAGTATTGTAAAATATTGAAATAATTAAGTCTTCTCTTGTGTTGTGGATTCCTTCCAGGCAAGAATTGGTTTCTTTTACTTCCATTAGACACAGTAACATATTTTTGAATGATGATGAATTGTGAAGACAGTGGTACACAGTAAGAGAAGTGACTGAAGTCTTGAATGTTGATTATTTTATATTTCATTGAGGAAGGTGATGCATGAACATACTGACTTATTTTTAATGATGATTTCACAGATTGTACAAGCCAACTGGGGAAGAGCAGTTTAAGTGGAAATGTATTTTTCAGATAAATGAAAGAAATAATCATTCATTTTCACTTTTCAGTTGTAACCATAAGAATATAAATATGGGCAGTAAGGGAATTATAATAAAAACGTGGCAAATTTCCTAATTTTTTAGCACTAATGGAATAAACACATGAAAATAAAATCATTTATAGTTTTATAAAATAAAACTGATATTTATGATATTGAGTTTAAAATGGGAAATTATATATGTATGCATATGAAATAAATAAATATATATATATATATATACCCATATAAAAGCTGCTGTAGAGTGTCCCAAAGGAATCCCAGATATATTTGGTAAGATTTGGTGAAATCGTCTAGCTTTTTTAAAAAAGTGATGCAGTATAATAATTTGCAGTATAAATAGAAACTTAACATTTTAAAATTAATAGTAATAACAATGTCTAATTTCTACTATTCTGAAGTCCTCTTGTGGGACTGTAAACTTTGGGGAGCATTCTGAGAATCTGATGAAAGCTATGGTCTGCATCTCTAGAAAAATTAGAGATACAGAGACATATATTTTTGCATATCCTTTCAAGTGTCTGTGGGGGCCCTCTTAATACTTGCCTGTGGGTTCCTAGGGCAGAGATAGACCCCAGTTAAGAACTCTGGTAGTAAGGCAACTGGATATCCTTGTCTAGTTAGAGTTGATATCAGTTTTGAAAATCTCTACCAGGTGAAAATTTGTCCTGGGTAATGCCTTCATTAGAGCAGGTTGAGCTTTAATTCCCACTATGGTTCAGGTGTGTAATGTTATAGATAACTTTCTGTGCATTACCTGTGATACGTGGAGAAGTAGTAATTTACAAAGTCATCCCCAATCCACAGTCTACAACTTGAAATTCTAGCTCAGATTTTGTTTTGGCATAGAAGCTGATGTGCTCCAATGTTGTTTGTTTTAACAGTGAAGAAGCACATATTTGGGGAATATATGGGGCTACAGAAACTCCCTGGGAAGATGTTTCTCAGTCTCCCTTCACCATAGGGCCATGTGAGAAGCCTAGCAGTATAGTGGAGAGGATCCTGATTCAAGTGTTAAAAGACCTGAGGTCAAGCCCTGTTCTTTATCTTATCTTGGGTAAGCCACTTAATACTGCTGAGACTCACTTTCTGTTTTAATAAATTGAAAATAGCAATACTTGTTCTCTCTTTTTACTGGACATTGTGAGAATCAGTAAAATAATATATGTGACTTTTTAAATATAAAGCTATCAATTGAAAGATAAAGGGACAAATAGCATAATAGATACAACAAATTGGAACCTCCATTCATTCACCATGTATTTATTCATCAGTAAATATCTATAACCTAGGATGCACAAGAGCATCTTTAATTTCCCTATGCTTCTGATTGGAAACATTGCATTTCTATCCCTCAAAGATTTTTTAGAATCTATTCATCATGTTTAGAAAAAGAGAGACTAAAAGGAGGTTTAGTGATAGAGAATGAGGAAGTCAAATAATTTGTGTAATATTTAAATTGGAAAAATCAGTGACTGAGTAGTTTATATTACCTCTCAAAATGATAGTCAAAGGAATCAAGATGCTTTTAGGTTCTTCTGAAAATAGTGAGATCTCAGCCTGCTCCAGATCCTGACCTGCAGATGACTTAGTTATGGGGAAATTATAATACCTGCCATTTTCTGAGAGCTTCCCTCTCTTTACATATGCCCTATGTCATTTAATCATCACTTGCCCAAGGTAACACCATTGTTGCTCCCAGAGCTGAAATTCCAGCCCACGTTCTTTCACCTGCACAGTCCATGCTCATAGACACCTAGAAGCAGAAAACTGGGGCTGAATTAAAATGAGATGAACTGACATTTGCCTTTTCTGAGATTCATAGGGATCAGTGTTAATTCACATCCTTCAATCTTCAAAGTCAGAATAACCTTTGATCTTGCTCTTCAGGACTTGGTAATAATGGTAGTTGCCATCTGAAAGCAAGGTGGGACTCAGATGGAATCAGGTTTTAGCCTTATGAAACAAGGTTCTCACACATAAATTTTTTTAAGTGGAAAATTTTAAGTGGAAACTTTGTAGTAGGAAACTTGGCACTTTAGTCTATGGCACAGACTAAAAATTTGGTGAAGTTGATAATCAAATAAGGTGTACCACTCTTGAAAATGTTTTTACAGTACCTAACAGGGGCGTACTGAATACACATTTTGGCTGAACTCCAAGTGGCCAAGTACTAAAGTCAGTATTTGGTCAATGTTGGATATCTGCATCATTGAATGAAGTTCTAAGATAGAAGAATAAAATAATTTTATATTTTAAAGTATGAAGCATTACATTTTTATAACTAGTGGTCCAGAATTTCTTTACAATATTATATTCTTTAATTATTTTCTGATTATACAACTAAAGGGTGTGAATAAAACATTATGAATTTGTAATTTCTTAATCACTAAAGTCTTCACAATGTTTGCTCTATCATCAGTGATAATTACATAGCTATTTTTAAAATTGACATTCCATTCTATAAATATTTCTTACCATACTGATGATTGTGGCAAAAGCAACAACTGAGTGCCACATTCAACTTCTGTCCCTGTTTCAAAGTACATTAGGGATATCTTTAGAAGGAAAAGGCTTGTGTGCTCTCTTGCATGCTCTCTTTCTCTGTTTCTCTCTCATTATTTCTCTCTTCTGTCTCTCTCCCTCTGTCTCTGTCTCTCTCTCTCTAACTCTCTTTCTCTCTGTTTGTCTCTCCTCTCCCCACGATAATGATGTCACTTGGTACTTTTCATATTTTCGTATGGGCACTTAGACTAAGCCAAATTTAAGCCAAAGATTTAAATATTTCTAAATTAGTGCTGAAATTGAAATTTTGTGGAAAATAACAGTCATAGTGCACACACACATACACAGGCAGAAAGAAAACAAATGAATAGCCATATAAACCTTGTCATAACAGAATCACTAACCTGCAGAAAGAAAACTAGTTTGCTAAATATAGTACTGCACTGAATGAAGGAGAATATATGATGGTCAGTTTTGTGAAAGAATCCGATTTTGATTTGATAAAATAAATTTTACTTTAACAACTTGTGATTTACTTCATTCTAAACTGTAGTTATATTAACTTGGAAGATTGATAAGGGATAGTAGCTGATGCTAGTTGTTTGTAATATGTCTAAGAAAACAAGTTTCAATGTATAGGTTGGTCGATTTCCAGAAAGAATTTTCCCACTGATAAAGCAAATATATAAAGAGCTGAAGTTAAGTGACAAGAGCACATTTCAGAAAGTGAATTAGAAAAACTAATTTGAAAAAGTGCACAGACAAGCAAAGGGAAGTATAATCAAGAATGATTGAAAAAGAATTCATGATATTGTCTTTTAAGTTGATAGTTTGTGACACACACAAAATACAATAAGTGAAAAGAAATACTTTAAATGAAAGCTAGAAAGTTTTTTTTCCCACTTGCTGGAACAAGTGTTCTAAATCTATGTAAAATTTGAAATAGAAATTAACAAACATTTAGATCTAGGTACACAATGAGTAAATTCTACTTGCTTTCTATTAAAAGAAGAAAGAAGTATATAGAAACAAAACGCCTCACTGAAATTGTTAGATAATTTTTCCAAAGTATTTTATTTAAGATGAAATTTTGCTGGTAAAATTGGGACGGGCGGGGGCATGGGGTCCCTATTTGATAGTCAGAGGGCAAGACTGCCTTATTCTAATGGGAATTTTGCTTTCAATTTTGTAGTTATATATAATCCCAGGCACAGTCTGTAGCCTTCATGGACTTATTTACTCTTTCAAAATATCAGAAACTGCTTACATAATAAATTCAGCAAAATACTGAAAGAATGAAAAAAGTAATGTACTCTAAATCTATACTTGTCAGATCTAGTTCTTCAGTTTTAGATTATTAAATTCTTTTAAAAATTGAGATGTAATTGATGTATAACATTGTGTAAATTTAAGGTGTACAAGAGTTGATTTGATGTACTTATATATGGCAATATGGTGCAGCATTAACCAACACCTCCATTACATCACATAACTGTCATTTCTTCTTGTGGTGAGAACATTTAAGATCTAGTCTTTAAGAAACTTTCAAGTGTATAGTAAGGCATTGTTAACTATAATCACAATGTTGTGCATTAGATCTCCAGAATTTATTCATCTTCTAACTGCAAGTTTGTACCATTTGACCGACATCTCCCCAATTCCACAACCCCTCAGCCCTTGGTAAACATCATTCTACTAACTGTTTCTATGAGTTCAGCTATTTTATATTCCACTTGTTTATTTTTGCTTTTGTTGCTTGTGCTTTTGTCATATCCAAAAAAATCATTACCCAGTCCAATGTCAAGGAGTTTCTTCCCTATGCTTCCTTCTAGGAGTTTTATGGTATCAGGACTTATGTTTATGTTTTTAGTCATTTCAAGTTAATTTTTGTGAGCTGTATCAGATAGGGGCCCAATTTCATTTTTCTGCATGTGGTTGTCCAGTTTTCCCAACACCATTTTATGAAGAGACTACTCTTACCCCATGGAGTGTTCCTGGCTTCCTTGTCAAGTATTAGTTGACCACATACACATGGGTTTATTTCTGGTCTCTGGATTCTGTTCCATTTGTCTATGTGTCTTTTTTTATGCCAGTACCATGCTGTCTTAATTACTATAGCTTTATAGTATAGTTTGCAATCAAGAATGTGATGCCTCTGACTTTGTTCTTTCTCATGATTGCTTTGGCTATTTGTGGTCTTTTGTGGTTCCAGGCAAAATTTAGGATATTTTTTTTCCTATTTCTGTGAAAAATGTCTTTGGAATTTTGATAAGGATTGCATTGAATCTATAGATGGCTTTGGGTAGTATGGATGTTTTAACAATATTAAATCTTCTGATCCATGAATATGGATAACTTTTCATTTGTTTGTGTCTTATTCAATTTATTTCTTCAAGGTCTTACAGTTTTCATTGTACAGATCTTTCACTTCCTTGACAAATTTTTTCCTAAGTATCTTATTGTTTTTGTTGTTATTTTGAATGGGATAGTTTTTTTTTTTAAATTTCTCTTTCAAATGTTTCATTGTTAGTACATGGAAATGCAATTGATTTCTGTATATTGATTTTATATCCTGCAACTTTACTGAATTTGTTGATTATTTCCAACAGTTTTTGGTGGAGAATTTAGGATTTTTCTCTATATAAAATCATAAAATTTGAAAATAATTACAATTTTACTTTTTCTTTTCTAATTTGGATGACTTTTATTTCTTTACCTTGCCTAATTGCTCTAGCTAGGATGTCCAGTACTATGCTGAATAAGAGTGGTGAGAGTGGGGAGCTCTGTTTTGTTCCTGATCTTGTATGAATAGCTTTCAGTTCTCCGCTGTTGAGTGTACTATTAGCTGTGGGTTCATCACATTTGGCCTTTCTTATATTGAGTTATGTTCCTTCTATACCCAATTTGTTGAGGGTTCTTAATCATGAAAGGAGAATGCATTTTATCAAATATTTTCCACATCTATTCAGTTACCTTCCATTTATATTAATATTGTGTCACATTTATTAGTTTGTGTATGTTGAACCGTACTTGCATCCCAGAGATAAGTCCAAATTGGTCACAATGTATAATCCTTTCAATATATTGTTGAATTTGGTTTCCTAATATTTTGTTGAGAATTTTTGCATCTATATTCATCAAAGATATTGGTCTATAATATTCTTTTTTTGTAGTGTCCTTATCTGACTTTGTGATCACGATAGTGCTGGCCTTATAAAATGAGTTTGGGAGTGCCCTTCTCTTCAGTTTTTTGGAAGAGTTTGGGAAGAATTTGTATTAACTTTTCTTTAAATGTTTGGTAGAATTCACCAGTGAAGCCATCTGGTCTTGGGCTTTTTTATGTTAGGAGGATTTTGACTACTGATTCAATCTCCTTGTTATTGGTCCATTCACGTTATCTCTTTCTTCCTGATTCAGTCTTGGTGGCTTGTAAGCTTCTAGTAATTTATTCATCTCTTCTAGGTTTTCTAACTTCTTGGCACTTTTTTTAGAGGGGTCTCTTATGATTCTATGCATTTCTGTGGTATCAGTTGTAAAGTCTTCTCTTTCATTTCTAATTTTATTTATTTGTGTCTTCTCTCTTTTTTTTTAGTTAGTATAGCTAAAGTTTTGTGAATTTTGTTTACCTTACCTAAAAACCAAGTTTTAGTTTTGTTGATATTTTCGATTGTTTTGCTGGTCTCTATTTCTTTTATTTCTTCTCTAATCTTTGTTCTTTCCTTCTGCTAACTTTGGGTTTAGTTTGTTTTCTTCCTAGTTCCTTGAAGTGTAAAGTTAGGCTGCTTATTTGAGATCTTTCTATTTTCTTAATATAGGCATTTATTCTTTGCTCTCAAAACTGCTTTTGCAGTCTCTAATAGAACTTGATATGTTGTGCTTCCAGTTTTCATTTGTTTCAAGATATTTCTTGATTTTGCATTTGATTTCTTCATTGATCCATTGGTTGTTCAGGAGTGTGTTGTTTAATTTCCACATATTTTTAGATTTTCCAGCTGTCCTCTTGTTGTTGATTTCTAGTTACATACTACTGTGGTCTGAAAAGATACTTGATATAATTATAATCTTAAATTTGCTAAGATATATTTTGTGCCTTATCATATGGAAAATATTGTGTGTGCACTTGAGAAGAACGTGTATTCTGCTTCTGTTGGATGGAACATTCTATAAATATCTGTTAGGTCCATTTGGTCTAATGTGTGGTTCAAGTCTATCATTTCCTTGTTGATTTTCTATCTGGATGATCTGCCCATTGTTGAAAGTGGGGTATTGAAGTCCTTTACTCTTATCATGTGTTGTCTATTTCTCCCTTCAGATCTGTTAATATTTGCTTAAAATATTTCAGTTGGATGCATATATATTTATAGTTGTTATATCTTCTTCATGAGTTGACTCTTTTATCATTATATAGTGACCTTCTTTGTCTCTTCTTACCATTTTTGGCTTAAATAAGTATAACTACCCCCACTTTCTTTTGGTTTCTACTTGCATGGGATACTTTTTCCATCCCTTCACTTTGAACCTATGTGTGTCTTTAAAGCTGAAATGAGTCTTTTGTAGGTAGTATGTTGTTGTGTCTTCTTTTTTCTTTAGCCATCCAGCTACTTTATCTTTTGATTGGTTAATTCAATCCATTTACATTTAGAGTTACTATTGATATGTGAGGACTTATTAATGCCACCTTATTAACTGATTTCTGGTTATTTTGTATTTCAATTGTTTCTTTCTTCTTCTGTTTCTGCCTACCTTTGTAAATTGGTGATTTTTCCTTGTGGTATGGTCTATTTCCCCTTTCTTTATCTTTTCTGCATCTGCCCTAGGTTTTTGCTTTGTGGTTAATATGAGCTTTACATAAGACATCAAGTTTTGGGTTAGCCAAAAAGTTCATTAGGGTTTATCCATTACATCTTATAGAAAAACCTGAACAAACTTTTTGGCCAACCCAATAGATAAAACAGTTAATTTTAAAGTGATACCAAGTTAACTTTGATGATCAACAAATATTTCACCCTTTTACTCTCCCCATTTATATTTTGATGTCATCAAGTACCTGTTTTCGTATTGTGTATTTGTTACCACATGATAATAGTTATAATTATTTTTAATACTCTTTTCCTCTGACCTCCATATTATGGTAAGTGGTTAACACATCTTCTTATTACATATGTAGAGTTTTTCTAAGTCTGAGTATATATTTATCTTAACTAGTTTGTTGCATACTTTTGTGTTTTTTATGTCACTAATTAACTTGTTATTTCAGCTTGAAGAACTTCTTTCAACATTTCTTGCAAGGCAAGTCTACTTATGGTGAATTTCTTCAGCTTTTGTTTATCTAGGAAAGTATTTATTTTGTTTATCCAGGAAAGTATTTCTCCTTCACATCTGAAGGGTAACTTTGTTGAGAGTATTATTAGCTGGGATTTTTTCCCCCCAATACTTTGAATATGTCATTCTACTCTCTCCTGGCCTGTAAAGTCTCTAGTGAGAAATCTGCTGTTAGCCTAATGGGAATTCCTTTGTAGACTACAATTTTCCCCCTGTTTTAAGAATTCTTTCTTTATCCTTGATTTTTTGACTGTTTTGTTATCTATATCTTGGAGAAGATCTTTTTGCATTGAGATGATCAGGTTATCTGCTAGCTTAGTTAAATTGGATATCCAATTCTCTCTCCAGGTTTGGAAAGTTCTTTGCTATTATTTTTTCAACTAAATTTTCTGTTCTCTTCTCCCTCTATTCCACATCTGAAATCCAGATTATTTTTATATTTGTTCTTTGAAAGGAATCCCATAGATCATGTCGACTCTCTTTGCTCTTTTCATTTTTTTTCTTTGTTCTCTTCTAACAGTGTCATTTCAAAATTCCTATCCTCTGATTCACTTATTCTATCTTCCATTTGCTCACCTTTACTGCAGATGTTCTCTATTGCATTTTTCATTTCACTTATTGAATTCTTCAACTCCAGAAATACTGTTTGATTCTTTTTTATAATTTCTATCTCTTTTTAAAAATCTTATTTTTATCGTGTATTTTTTGGAATTTTGTTAAATTCTTTGTTACTTTTCTTGTAGCTTGTTGAGTTTCTTCAAAACAGCTACTTTGAATTTTTTTGCCAGCTAGATCACAAAATTTAGTGCTTTTGTGCTCAGCATCCACCACTCCAGACAAGTTATAGACATTTCCATCCATCCTGTAAAGTTCCCACATGCACCTTTGCAGTCAATCCCCAACTCCCACCCCACTTCCCATCTAGAAAGCTGCCGGTCAGTCTTCCTTCACTGTGGATTGGATTTGTCTTTTCTGGTGTTCACACAAGTGAAATCTGTCTTCCTTCACTCAGCGTAACACATTCATCCATGCAGTTGCATGTTAGTTCCTTCTGATCAGTGAGCATCCCATGGTATGGTTGTCCATGTTTTGTTTATTCATCCAACCTATTGACGGTCATCTGGGTTGTTTCCATTTTTGGGCTATTACGAATAAACCTGCTATGGATATTCATGTACAACTCTTTGTGTGCACATATATTTTCATTTCTCTTGGGTAAATACTTGGGAATATAATTGCTGGGTCTAGTAGGAAATGTATGTGTAACTTTATTAGACATGAGAATTGTGCTTTTAAATAGGGTGTTGAGGGCAGGCTTCACCAGGTGACATTTCAGCAGAGGCCAGAAGGAAGTGAGGGGAGCCTTGTGGGTGTCTGCAGGGAAAAGTATTCTAGGTAGAGGGAACTGGGGGGTGATGTGTCTGAAGAACAGCGTGGAGGCCAATGTGTTGGGATCAGAGTGAGTGAGGCGGAGAGGCTTAGGAGGTGAGTTCAGTGCATAACAGGGCTGTATGGTGTCTGGCCCTGTAGGTCATGGTGAGGACATTGGCTTTTACTTTGAGAACTCATGGGAGGGTTCTGAGCAGAGGTGGGACAGGATTGGGCTTGTATTTTAACAACCCCCTTCCCAGATTTCCAAGTGGAGAATGGGCTGTAGGACAGGGAGCAGGGAGGCCAGCAAGAAAGCTACTGCAATAGTCCTGGTGGGATATGCAGAAGCTGACTGGGGTTAAGGTGGCGGAGGGTGAGGAGTGTCAGATTCTGGGTCTACTCTGAAGGTGGAGCCACAGGGGAAGCATTGGATATGGGAGGTGAGGGAAATAAGGACATGAAGGATGGCTTGGCCCCGAGGTGGCCTTTAGGAGCTGAGATTTACTGCCAGCCAGCAGCCAGCAAGGAAATTTGTATCTCAGGCCAGCAACCCCAAGGAACTGGACTCTGCAGATCACCTCAGGTGGGGTATTTTGTTCAAAGGTGTTATTATTTGGGGTTTTCTCTTTGTATGGGTACGCCTGCTCCACTCTTCTTGCTCCCTCTTGTGGCAGAGTTCTTAAGCTCATTCTTTTCTCATTCTTACAACCCACCAGGCTGGCTACAGGAAACTTCTTTTTCTTTCCAGAAGGTGGCAGTATAGCTCAAGTTTGTGGTTTCTCCTTTGCCCCTAGACCTTGGCCTGTTTTCTGAGCATGCTCCCTGTCTACTGGAGCTCTCTCACTACAACACGTGGAAATATGCACAACGAGCTGGCAGCAGAGTAAGAGGTGTGGGTTTAACACTCTGGACATTGGAAGTGCCTCTGGACCTGGTAGGGAGATTCCTCAGGTGTGGTACTCCCAGAAGCTTGTGGGTGGACTTCCTGCTGCACACAATCCCTTTAATGCCCTTTGAAAAAAAAATTATTTGCCTCTTTCCCAATCTCCTTCCCCCTCCAACTCATGCAGGTCCTGCCAAAGTAGTCTGAGTTCTACTGAAGAGAAATGGGTTTCTCCAGTCATATCCCACACCGCTGGGGTAGCCAGGCACTCACTCACTGCTGTCCTTTTCTTGCATGGGAGAAGTCACTGCTACCGGATAGATCAACACCATGCAGTGTTTCCTTAGGAAAGGGGGTGGTACTGGGAAAGTTTCTCTTACCATCACCTCTGCTGCTACCAAACTCATTTATTTATTCATCACTTTTACTTCAATAGCATTCTGGACTCTTCCTTAAGGGAGGCTGGCCTTCTGTAAATTTTCTCTCCTGCATGATTACCTGCCCATGTCAGTACTCACCAGGTTTTTCCCTGATCATGTCAAGAAGGGTTTGGGGAGGTTTGCTGGCTCTTCTGTTTCTGCAACCTATAGTGATGTCTGTCTGCCTAGTTACTGGATGCACAGGTGGGAGAGACTCCTCCTGGGTTCCTTGACTTATGGTGCTAGATTGCATAACCCTACAAAGGTGTTTTTGTCTGTGGATGGCTTCATTGTTTAGAAACAATTCATTGTTCAAATTCATTGTTTATTTATTTATTTATTTTTTTCTGGTACGCAGGCCTGTCACTGTTGTGGCCTCTCCTGTTGCGGAGCACAGGCTCCGGACGCGCAGGCTCAGTGGCCATGGTTCATGGGCCTAGCTGCTCTGCGGCATGTGGGATCTTCCCGGACTGGGACACGAACCCATGTCCCCTGCATCAGTAGGTGGACTCTCAACCACTGTGCCACCAGGGAAGCCCAAATTCATTGTTTAGAAAGAGAGATAACAAGGAGGAATGTCTTATGCAACATTGATAGTGACATCACTCCTTTTTGATTGTTTCTTTTTCTGTGAAAATACTTTTTAGTTTAATGTACTCCCACTTGTTGATTTTAGCTTTTGTTGCTTGTAATAAATTATTATAATCTTAAAGTTTTTGTGGTTGTACCATATAGTAGTTTATAAAATAAGAAAATAGCATCTTGATTGGTTGTCAGCAGAAGAGTATTTAATATACTGTGTATTGCCAATGTATAGTTATAGTATTTATGAATGTTTCAAGTTGTTTTAAGCTGACATCTTTAAATCTGATTAAGATGATATTTTTTCTAATAGTGTTCTTAAGCCAGCACGTTTCAGTTTTCTCCTTTTCTCTCTTCTTTACCCTTCTTTCTTCTCTAACATTCTGACTTTCTCCTTTCTGTCCTTTGTTGTTTTCCTGTCTTGTATTTTGCCATACCAAATTGCTTCTATTGGCCACATAAAATCATTTTCCAAAAAATAAAATCAATAAGTGTTTCTTTTTCATGAAACAATCCACTAGTCAACTAGCCACAGATAGTATGAGTTATAGAATATTGTTTTTAATCTCATAACAAATATCATATCTGTGAAAACTATTTTCTTTAAAAATAAATGTGTAGTTAAAAATGCATATATTCTCAACATAATCTGCAAAAGTAACAAATTTTTTCGTAAAAATAGCTTAAACACTAAGTTTATAGTAAATCAATGCAAATAGGCACAAACATCACTAAAGTAAAGTTATTTTAATATACTGATTGGTTATAAACAGCGTTAGCAGTAATAAAAGCAAACTAGACTTTCAGCAACAATTATAATGGGAAAATTACAGTGAAAATTGTCTTCTAAATTTTACTGGAAGTTCTGTTTGATAACTTGGTAAAGGAGGGAAGTAGAAGATCCAAAGTTTCTTTGTTTATAATAGATGGCGTAGAAACCCCTATGCCATTAAAAAAAATGTTAGCTAAATAATAATATGTCCCATTTTTTCTTACAGCATTGCCACTTACTCATTACGCTGTTGTAGGTCAAGTCTAGAGGAAAAACTATTGAGAATACAATACAAATTGAGATTGATTCAAGATATTTAAGGATCATTTTCCAAGAATGAATTTTATATTTTTTACTGAACAAAAGATCAAATATTTTGGGTAGTATTGAGGCCATGTCCTCCAAATTTACTCCTGACTTATTCCTTGGGCTTCTGCTTCAAAAATGTAGGATTCATCTTCCCAAGAATATGCTATTTGTTAATAAAATACTATGGTAAAATATAACCAAATCATGTTTTTGATCATATGAAATTTTAACATACTGACATACTGACTAAGCAAAATGAAAGATAAAAATTTGCTTATGCATTTAGTGCATGCACATATATTGAATTCATACATGTAAATTCATGTTTTAAAAATTATGCATAAATATTTTCTATACATTTCACAGGAAGGTTGATAAAGTTACATCACAGTGTAAATAAAGCACTTATGTATTCTCATGTTAAATGTTAGTGAGGTCTTTGTACAGTTGATCAAGACATATATGTCACAAGTAGGAAACTAATATGAATACTCTAAGCACTTTAAGGGAGGGTTGTAACACATTTACTGGGAGGAATAGCAAGTACATTATTCGTCTTACCATTTTAAACAGACTGATATTGAAGTTTATGAAAATGTCATCTCTCTAAAATCTATGAAAATCCATAACTCATGAACTCTCTTTGGCAGGGTAATAGCAGTTTCAATTACTTGCCTTTTAAATGTCGAATGTCAATTCTGAACAGTGAAACTGTCAAACTGTCAAAAGTATATATCATAGGCATTTCTTTCTTATCATTGTTATGAAGTATGCAAATATAGCACAGCAATTCTCTTCATAGAGCTAACACTATTTCTTCCTGCTGAGTAATAACATTTTTCAGAGTGAAAGACGCTGAAATAAATTTTGTACTTAAATGCAGTTTTTCTGGGATTGGTGCAAAGAAGATTTCAGATCTAGTGGTGGATTTATTTATTGATTTGGCATTTCTTTTTCTAAGCATATAAAGAAGTCAGGAAGTGTTCACTTTGTTGATGTTGGGAGACAACAATTAAGATTAGGAAAATTATTCAGCCTACAAACAACTTTCCCAATGCAGCACCCATTATCCTAAAATTGACATGTCTCATGGCTCAAATAATAATTATGTGAAAAGAAATCATATGAACATCTAGCTTGTTTTAGTTTGCACCAAAGTTCTATTAGACACTAGTAACTTGAGCTGAGGCCAATTTCACTACCAATAGAACTACTTAAATTTTTATATTCTGAGCTAAAAAATGAAAATAGTTCATTGTTTTAACAACATTAGACAGCATAGAAATGGAAAGAGGTATGAAAGAGTTCGAATTCCTCTGCCTTCTTTTGTACTAGTTGTGAATTTTAGAGTTGCATTTTTGTCATTATTTTTTTAGAAATTCAGAGCACATAATATACATGGGCTTCTGCATAGAATGTTGGTGCTATCACACATGTTATGTGTGAATAACATGTAATAAATGATAAGAATATACCCAGTACTAATACAAGCTACTTTCTCAAATATAACCATCAGAGAATGTTAAGAACGAAAGCTCCACTGTCACCAGAGCCAAGAATAGGCTACTTAATAGTAAATGGATCCCGATCATGATTGCTATGAGTGGGTTGGACTTGAAAACTTGTAAATGAACATTTGTAGAGTGCTAATGTTCATATTATGGGAACTATGCCCAGAGCCAGAATATTTAACTTTAATTCTATCATTAGCCACTCAGTCAATTGGCTTTTATTACACTTTCATTCCGAAAAGTGCTATTTCTTCACTTCTCTATTTCATAATTCACCTTCTTGTCCTGCCTGCTCAGGAAGCTATGTTATAATACTGTGTGTAACATTCTTTTTACTATAGTTCTGATTATAATTGTAATTCTGTAAACTGAGATTTATGAACAGTGATCAGTATAGTGTTCAGGATGAAAAGATGAATTAACAAATGCATTTTTAAAAAGTCATCAATAAAAGTTCTATAATTGTGAAGTTAAATTAAACATAATTAATGACATTATATAACTTTTTCATATTATAGAAGAAAGCCCTTGAGCATCTGTAGCTTTTCTAGCTAAGATATTGACTAGATCTAAAACAGTACTTATTAGTTATAAAAATTACCCATTGTTAAAGTGTTACAAGAATTTGCTGGAAACATGTTTGTATGTCAATGCTAGATCAACCCCCTATTTTAAAAGTGTCAGTGGGATGGGAATGGTCAGGTCACTTAGATACTTAGTCTCACATATATTCTTTGATTTTCTGAAATTCTTAGGTTTTTTTGGTTTGGTTTTTTTAACTTGACCATACTTAAAGAAATAAATAAACAAAAATATATGTATGTGCATGTGATATATCCAACAAATCATTTCTCTAAAATTGACAGTGTCTTTTGTCTTTCTGTGCATTCCCATGAAAGAGAAGATAAATTAAAACAAACAAGAATACTAGTGATTACTCAAATAACAAATATGGAAATTATGTGTTTCTCTTCTCAGGACAGTTTCCTCCTCAGGTAACCTATCTCTCACACAGACCCTCACAAGAGATGTATTTGATTTGTATCAAAAGACATTCATTTACATATTTAAAGTAAGTAAGTCACCATACAGTTCGATCTGTTTAGAAAACCACTAGAACCATTAATAGGATTATTGACACTGTCTTATTAAGTGAAGCAAGTTTCACTACCATTGAATCTACTTCAAATGTTATATTTCTGAGCTACAAAAGGAAAATATTTCATTGATTTAAATAAAATTATTCATTTAGGCAATTATTAAGCAAGTAATTCGTCAAATTGTTAAGTAAAATAGTCTTTATAACACGGTTGACTCCTCTGGCTTGAACAGATTTGAAGTATAATCAGAGAACCTATTTTTTACTACTTCAATCAACTTCAATTGTATATGCTGGACAGTCTCAAAATTATCCAATTATCTACAAATGGCAAACTATATTTGCTTAAATCAGGCACAGGAGCTTATTCTTGTGAGAAAGTAAGAAGTGTTGGGTGAAAGCCACTCTGCAAAATAATATAGTTTGGGGTCTGACCAAACGATATGGAATATAGTGATTTCAACAGGCTCTTTGCAATCGTTAATTTATAAAAACAAACACAAACACATACTCATTCACACAGGAGTGACTTTAATTAAGAAAACATCTAGTCTTCCCCCACCTCAGGACCACACTTGAAATCGAAATGACTGAAAGAAACTAATTTGTTTTCAAAAACACTAGGGATGTATAAATTTCAGAGAGAATGCTAACCAGTTTAGATTTCATGCTATAACTGGAATCTTAAACTCTTTTTCTATCTTCATTGGAAGTAAGAACAGCTTACCATTTTCTTCTGGTTATAATTTTTCATTTGGTCATCATGATCAATATTATGCTACCTCTCTTTTTTTATCTCCAGGCTGAATAATTGCAAGTTTTTAAACATGCTTTGTTTTCCCTATTTTTCTAGTTCTTTCCTCAGATATGGAACTGTTCTTCGAACTGTTTTCAAATCCACTAACTCTTTACTTAAAGAATCTTAGCAAGTCCTTGCTTGTATTTTCAGGGTTTGCCAAAGGATGAAAAAATTGAGGGTTGGCTAATATGGATTCTTTCATTCAGCAGATGAATACATAAAATCTACTGTATGCTGGGAAATATTTCAGGGGCCAAGGATACAATAGTGTGCAAGACAGACATACGCACGGCGTTTACAGTTGACTGGGACTTACACGTAAAGTAGGTCTTAAAAATTCTTTATTAAAATGGCAAAGTTGGTGATTACAATCCAGTTTGTCATCCATATGATCTCCCAGTTGCCATTCCCTATCTTTAATCTATGATGATAGTTAACTGAGGGGAGGGAAGGGTGACACCACTGAGTTTACCACACAGAGTTATAGTTGAAAATTGACTGGTGGTAATAGAAAATTAGTATCATGCGAAGTCTGAAGGTCATATTCCTTTATGTTTGTCAGCCATTGCCAATCCTCTCCATTACGGAACTTAAATAATAGTATATGTTCTCCGAAACCATGGCCGACAGAGTCAGGGAGGAAAATCTAGTTTTTCCAAAGGGGGAAAAATTAGCATTAGAAACAATTTTTGTGCATGGTTTTAAAACTGCTACCTGGAATGATTGCTCCAAGCTACTTGAAGACACCATCCTGAGAATCTCAGTGAAAGCTAGTATAAGGTGCCATGCATTTTCAAAAATGTTATTTTGAAAATATCTTTATAAAATAGGAAGACCAAGAATAACAGTGCTTTAGTACAGGCTTTTTGGAGTAAAAAAAGTTCAAATGCATTCAGATAGCAGTCGCTCAATTGTAAAGCTTTATGTCTTTATTACTGAAAAATAAATTAAGGGAAATATGTATATATGAAAAGAAATGTGATTCAAAAGTAGTGTAAAGAACCAGCTTCCTCATATTCTCTAATACAGGCTGGTAGATGGAGGAATTTGAAAAGAGGAGAATGTGAAATTGCATCTCTAAATCATTTATTCAATCAATTAATTACCAAATCAATAATTTTTATTTAAAATTAAGCATAGTATTTTACAGAGCTTAAATAATTACTGTGCGAGAAAACTAGATGGATTGAAGGATTCATGTAAAAATGTGTTTTCTCTATATTTTATTATGCGTTTATATCACAACAAAATTAGTATGTTAAAATAAAATGCATTTAGCATTCTCAAAGGTATCATCAAGCATAAAGAGTAAGAAATCTGAACTATTGGGGAGAGGGGACATAAATTATTATAAACAAAAACTTAATCACAATAATATTAGTTACAAATGCTTTCAAGAAAAGAAAACGAGGCAAGGGATAACTTTAGATAAGTTGTTTATGAAGCAAATGCCACAATCAAATGAGATAGTAAGTCATGCAGGTACTAGGAGGACATTGCTCATGTGCTCAAGGAGTTTGAATTTAGTTGCCTTGGTAGAGCATGGCAAGTCAAATAACAGTGCAAACCGTTACTAATTCACAAGACTGTCAATACCTAGTCAGTTATACTTTTTGGTTTTCATCACAATCATCTAAAAAGGAAGAATTCCCTGAAGTAAGACAAGAAGAAGCATAATGTGCAGCCTAGTTTTTAGATTCTGAGCCTAAACCTCAAAGCATACCAGACTGACCTGAAGCAGATACCTCAGAAGTACGAAATTCACACTGAACGTATGCACACATCCATTCTGTTTTGTTTCTGTCCTTCCTGTCCTAGAAAGACACTAGTCTTTCTAGTCTTTCTCTGGTTCCTCTATTGTCAAGAGCTCTGGTCCTAGCATCTACGTTATAAAATTTCCACCATCTATTCTTAGCTGAAGTCCTGTTAAACCCCTTTTATTAGTTCTAATGCTAATAATAATATCAGCAGTAACTGACATTTACTAGATGGCTATTATACGGCAAGGTGCATTTACCCATATTATTTCATTCAATCCTCACAAATTTCAGGCAAAATAGGTATTGTTTTGATCCCAATTTTTTTTAACATCTTTATTGGAGGATAATTGCCTTACAATGGTGTGTTAGTTTCTGCTTTATAACAAAGTGAATCAGTTATACATATACATATGTTCCCATATCTCTTCCGTCTTGCATCTCCCTCCCTCCCACCCTCCCTATTCCACCCCTCTTGGTGGTCACAAAGCACCGAGCTGATCTCCCTGTGCTATGCGGCTGCTTCCCACTAGCTATCTATTTTATATTTGGTAGTGTGCATATGTCCATGCCACTCTCTCACTTTGTCACAGCTTACCCTTTCCCCTCCCCATATCCTCAAGACCATTCTCTAGTAGGTCTGTGTCTTTATTCCCGCCTTACCCCTAGATTCTTCATGACCTTTTTTTTTTCTTAAATTCCATATATATGTGTTAGCATACGGTATTTGTTTTTCTCTTTCTGACTTACATCACTCTGTATGACAGACTCTAGGTCCATCCACCTCACTACAAATGACTCAATTTCACTTCTTTTTATGGCTGAGTAATATTCCATTGTATATATGTGCCACATCTTCTTTATCCATTTATCCAATGATGGACACTTAGGTTGTTTCCATCTCCTGGTAAATAGAGCTGCAATGAACATTTTGGTACATGACTCTTTTTGAATTATGATTTTCTCAGGGTGTATGCCCAGTAGTGGGATTGCTGGGTCTTATGGTAGTTCTATTTGTAGTTTTTTAAGGAACCTCCATACTGTTCTCCATAGTGGATATATTTGATCCCAATTTTACAGTTTCTGAAACTCAGACTTTGAGAGATTAGATAAGGTACCTTGAAGTCAAACAGCTAAGTAAGTGTAAGTGTCCATGTCTCCTTGACTCTGAAACCCATGTCCTTTTATGTCACCCTTTTTTCTTTTCAGCTCAGTTCTGATAAACTCCAACATCTTTGTACCACTGCACTGACAAATGGGTGTGTCCCATTTTCAAAGTTTTATCTAAGAAATGTACAGTATATATACCCTTGAAGTGTGGTATGATTTGATTTGGAGAAAGGGAATGATGAAGACATTTTGAGATATGAAGAAGGGGAAGGTTCAAGCAGAGGGTAAGTTGGGAAAAATTATGGAGGACCTAGAATGTGAGAGTAGAGAGTTTACATGATTTTAGTGCATGTGGCATAATAACATTTTATTTTATGCTGGTGTTCTATAGGAGAAATTATAAGAAGTAGAGTGGAAAGAAGTTAGGATGCAGAAAGAATAGTTGGGAAGCTGCTAAGAAAATGTAATGATGGGAGGTCTCATGTAAATTAATACTAGTGGAATAACAATGAAACAAAACATGAAAATGAAAGATATTTTGAAAAACGAATCAGGAGGGCTTGATGACTGGATAATAATTTTTATAATTCTTTGATTAGCATAAAACAATTATGACTTTTTGCTGAAAAAGGGTAAGCAAAAAGGAAAGATCAGAGAACATTTTAATATATTTAGTCCTAATAAATTTATTTATAGTAACAACATTCCAAAGATGTTGTGGGATTATACTTAATATTGAAAATATATTGATCTAGTTCTATTAAGTTTGTTCATTTTAATTGAAGTATAATTGACTTACGATATTATATTAGCTTCAAGTGTACAGCATAGTGATTCAGTATTTTTACAGTTTATATTCCATTGAGTTATTACAAGATAGTGTTTATATGAAGTTGGACCCTTACCTTCTACCATTAAAAAAAAAAAGCTCAAAATGAATCAAACCCTAAATGTAAGAGCAAAAATGTAAAACTCTTAGAAGAAAACATAGAGATAAATTTTTGTTCTCTTGTTGAGTAGAGTGTTCTATAGATGTCTGTTAAGTCTGGTTGATTTATAATGTTGTTCAAGTCCTCTATTTCCTTGTTGATCTTCTGTCTAGTTGTTCTATTTATTATTGGAAATAGAATATAGATGTCTCCAACTCTTATTATTAAATTATAATTTTCACCTTCATTTTTATCCATATTTGTTTACACTTTTTGGAACTCTATTATTTGGTATGTCAATGAAAATTAATCAACAATCTATGCAAGAAGTGGAAAATTTTATCTGAGCCAAATTTGAGGACTATACCCTGGGAACAGCATCTCAGAAAGCTCTGAGTACTGTTCTACTCATTAGAAGTCAAGACACAGTTATATAAGTTTTTTGAGACAGAGAGCTGGACATAAAATGATGTATTTTGACAGTTTAGACAACCCAGATCTAAGTGTCCTCTTGACCCCTTACAAGATCAAGTAGGAATTTTATCTTTTAAGGAGTTGTCTTGTTGCTGTTAGGAGAATGTTGCTCTTTAAGGTTGAGCAAGTATTTCTGCTGATGGGGGAGTTCTGGTTGATGAATAATGCAGATACACAATGCACAGTAGGAAGGAGAAAGGAGGCCAAAGGGCAGAGATAAATTTTTATGTTTAAATTTTTGTCTTGCCATAAAATATGAATTTTATTTCACAAGTACATATATATTTATAACTGTATATCTTTTGATGCATTAACTCTTTTATCATTATAAAATGTCATATATCTCTAATAAAATTTGGTGTTTTAAAGTCTTTTTTTGTCTGTTATTAATATATCTACTCCAGCTTTCTTGCATTTGCTATTTGCATATCTTGTACTATCTTTTTACTTTCAGTCTATTTATAACTCTGAATATAAAGTGTCTCCTGTATATTTAGTTCATAATTTTTTATGTCTTACTATCTTTCCTTTTTTATTGGATTGTTTAATCTATTCACATTTAATGTTGTTATTAATAAAATTGGAGTTACATCTGCCATTTTACTTTTGGTTTTCTATGTGTCCCATGATTTTTTTTTTTTGCTACCCTATTTCTCCTTTGCTGATTTTCTATTCACTGAGTTATTATTTATTGTACTTTTCTACTCCAGAATTTCCACTTGGTTATTTTTGATAATTTTCTACTTTTTTATTGATGTTCTCTATTTGATGCAACATTGTTATCATGTCTTCTTTTATTTCTTTAACAATGCTTTCCTTTAGTTCTGTGAACATATTTACAGTGGTACTTTGAAATCTTTCTCTGGTTACTGGTGTTCCTCTCTGCCCCTGAGCTTACTATTGTTATTTGCTTGTTTATTTATTTAGTGACTAACTGGACTATTTTTGGATTATTTTAGCCAAGTCTCTTGCTCGCCCCCTCCATGCCACCTACACACCCACAGTGTTGTCTTTGAAATTGCTTCTCAGGAAGATACAGCTTTGGGCATAGTCACAGTCAGCCTGTGATGGCAGTGATACTAATAGGGCTCTCTTCTAAGCTTTCTCTAACCACACACAGCTGTTACACTGCATTAATTGCTGGTCAATTGCTCTTTTCTTTTCAATAAGGCCCTGAGGCATAAAGTCCTCTACAGACTAATCTAATCATGTAGTGGCCCCCTGCATGGTTATTTTCTGAGGTCAAAGTCTGCTACTTGTTCTCATCCCAGGAGTGTTCCTCTCAATCATCTTATTCCTCTGTTATGTCTTGCAGGCCTACAGTCTAGGCTTTACATTCATTAGATCCATAAATCTCTTCCCAGTTGCTTTTCATTACAACTTCTACTGTGCTTGAGAGCACCTTTAACTTTAAACTTCCCCAACCTCTGTTACAAATGAGGTTAGTTCCTTAGAGAAGAGATTAGAAACTATCTGTTTTATAGCCTGCTTCTCTCCCTAGGCAAAAATCTCTCAACCAGGGTTTTGGAGTTGGTAGTGGGGACAGTATCAACCTTTTCTCTGAGTGACCCTCCCACCCTTGGAGCTAAGTACTCAGTGGAGAAAGGAGTAGTAGCCTGAGATGCTCTTGGTTTGCCTCTACTAGTGTGAAACCACTGCCTCACCAGTTACGGGAGAGCTATCTGGGGTCTGGAATTTTCAGCATGCCATGCCCAAGGTTCCATTCCACCAGTAGAGGAAGGGAGCCCCCTACCTTTTGACTGACCTTACTTGTGTGTCAGCAACCAGCAGCTGGGGTCAGGATGAGAAAAGCTGACATTCTTCTCCTGGGAAGAAAGGTCTGGGCTGAGAGCTCGAAGAGAGATAGCCTTTTGCTCTTGGCTGCAACAGTCTGAAGTGAAGTCTCTGCCTCACTTAGCTGGGAGTGGGGAGGAAGGGAGTAGTTGTACGAATTCCACAGACTCTCATCTTTTCCCCAACTTTTCTTAGATTTTCTTGAATAGATATGTGTTCATTTTCTGTTTGCCCTTAAGACCATTTCCAGAAGCTTTAAATGGTTGTGTGTGTTTTTAAAATATTTTCCACCAGATTCAATGGTGAGTAGATCAGCTGTTTCATATGCTGTCAATCTGGGACTCAATCTAGGTGCTAATGACCTTAGCCTTTCACAGAACGGGATTTCTTGCTCTTCAACTTGCTCCTAAACATCATGTATATTACATAAATAGGCAATGTTTTATCATATGTTTTATTGTAATGGTCATAGAATGAGGCAAAATACAAGCTTTGCTTTTATTTCTGGTAGGAAAATTGCTTTCCATTTTGTTGGCATAATTTGTGGTAAAATAATTCCTACTACCATACTGCAGTGTGCCGAGTAGTGTGGTAAAGAATGTTTTCACACTGTAGTGGTTAAATCAAGAACAAATTACCATTCTTTCATTTACTCATTGACAAAATATTTAGTGAGTGCATATTATAGCCAAAAACTAGTCTAGGATCTAGGTTTAACCTCAAAATGAAAATAGACAAGATTTCTGCCAGCAATAGCATTAGTATTAAATTCAAAGAAATAATTTGCCAATTATAAAACAGTATGATAAGTGGCTATGATAGGGAAACAAGCTCACATGAATGATACCTAACATATAGTGAGCAAACAATTCACAGAGAAAGAGGTACAAATGAGAAAAAAAATATGAGCAAATGTATAATCTTAACTGTAATAAAGTAAATGCCAATCAAAATAATATGATACCAACTTCCAGTCTGAAAAGATGAAGTAGTGTTGGGCTGCACCCCGCAGGCCTGCAATCCCTGTACTTTCCCAGCTTCAACACCAAAGAAAGCGCCCAAAGTCAAGAACAGAGACATCAATAGTTTAGTAGATAGGAGATCTTACATGTCTGGAGCACAAGGGTCCTGGAGCAACACCCCACCATGAAGGGCAAAGAGTGGGGAGGACTCAGCAGCAGTCTTCATTCCATGGGGGAATAGGAGACAGGTTATAGGGGGAATTGATGTCAGATAGGCCCATAGATTACCAGGGAGACCAGCAAAGAGGCTCGGCCCTCATGGCCCCGCAGGCTAAGTGCCTTTATGGGGTGGAGGTCTTCTCTTTGTTAAACCATCAAAGGGGAGCCATTATGATCTAAAGATTAAAACAATCACTAGCTGGGGTGGGGGTGGGGGCATGGCCAGAATGTAGGTATTTACTGATTAGGCTGTACAGTTAATGGGAAAGGTCAGTCATGTGAGTGGGGTGTAGGTGAAGCAGGGACTGGAGGGACTGTTTGAGCAGTGGATGTGCAGAGAAACAAACAGCTATCTTGGGTGGCCTGATCATACAGGTAGACCCATTATTTCTTGTTTCCCTTCCACTAAGTCCTAATATAAACCCTGGGCATGTACAAGAGGCAATCAAAAAACTGAAAAGGTGGTGAGATGACGGTGTATTGGTTTGGAACCCCAGGATTTCTCAGCCCCAGACCTAGTAATAGAAGACAGACTAGATAGGCTCATTCTTCTATCCAGCAACACAAGACAAGGTGAGGCTGGCACCACCAGCAACGAGGGGATTGATTGGGAGACCTGCCAACAATAAGCAGCCAAGGGAAGTGCTATCTTTTTTGCAGGGCCACTATTCTGAACAGCAGAGAGAAAGTAGACTGAAAAAAAAAGAAAAGAAAAAGGACAAAACAGAGCAGAGCATCAGTGTCCTATGGGGCAATAACAAAAGATCCAACATTTACATCATTGGAGTCCCCAAAGAGGGGAGAAGCAAGGGCTGAAAAAAAAAATAGAAATAATGGATTAAAACATTAATGCTGAAAAACAGTAACTTACAGATTCAAGAAGATGAGTGAACTTTAATAGGATAAACTCAAAGAAATCCACATACAATAATTAGACTTCTGAAAATGAAATAAAACTAAAGACAAAAAAAATTAATAATCTTGAAAGCAGCCAGAAAAAACTGATACATTACTGATAGGAGAATACCAATCCTAATGATAGTGGATCTCTCATCAATAAATCATTGAGACAAGAAGTAAAGTGTCACAACAGCCTCGAGGTGCTGAAAGAAAAGAACTATCAACCCTGAATCTTATATCCAGTGAAACTATACTTTGCTAATGAAAGGGAAATAAAAACATTATCAGATTAAGGAAAACTAAAAGAATTTGTCTTTAGGATACCTATTCTTAAAGACTACATGAAATTTATCAAACAGAAAGGAAATTATATTAAAAAAAAATCTTGGAACATCAGGAAGGAAGAACAAAGGAAAGAGTGGAAATATGGATATATAAATGGATTATTGCTTTTCTCATAAGTTTTCTAAATCAAGTCAATGATATTTAAAAGTGGGGAAGGTAAAGAAACCTAAATGAAGTGAGATTTCCATACTTTAATCAAAGTAGTAAAATGTTGATATCAGTAGATTGTTATATATTTATATTGTAATACCCAAAGCAACCACTATGAAAAGTGTACAAAGATACACACTCAAAAACAATATAAATAAATCAAAAAGAGAAAACAATGTGATGCCCAAATGAACACGTGAGGGAAACTCTCCGCAGATCTCCAGAGTTCACTTTCTGTATAGCTCTCTCCTCTTGAATACTCTGTCCTGTGAATTCCAATAGGCTTGATATCTTCAAATTCTCAGTTCTAACTCCCTGACTCAGGGAGATCACCAGGCTTCACCTGGGTTCCTTCTCCCTATACCATGGCCTGGAAACTCTCTCCAGGCATCTGCTCAGCATTAGTTGGGCTTAACTCATTTGTTTACTATCTCTAAGGAATAAGTATTTTGTTGCCTGATGTCCAATGTCTTGAGAGCCATTGTTTCATGTAATTTTTTTCTGATTTTTTAGTTCTTTTAGGAATGAGAATTAATCTGGTCTCTGTAAAAAAAATGACAAGACCTATGCTGCAGTACCACTGTTTCTCATGGAATTTCCTTTAGAAAATTTAAGGGAGTCTATATTAGACAGCATAGCAAGAAGTTTTTTTGTTTGTGTAAAACTTTCCATTTTAAAGGGCTACTTTCCGCTTTCTAGGTTATCTTTTGAAAATCATTTTCATGTTTTTATGTTGAAATAATTTTCAAATGATTTTCATATTTTAGTTGATATGTGGATGGTTTTATTATTTGATTTTCAGTCTATGCAGAATGTCAAGTGGAGTTTTTGCTTTGTTTTTATTATTGCTCCAGCCCACTCAACAGCCTTTCATTCAAAAGGAGATTTCATTTAAACTTTTAATAAATATTGGTAAATGGTACTTAAGACTTTATTAGGCAGAACAATGATAGGGCTCTGCCTAATTACACTGTAACTACCACCATTTACAGATAATTTATTACAAGCTAATATATTCCTTAAAAAATAGTTATGTTGCCAAACACATTATAGCTAATAAAATATATGCAAAATGATGGATATGCATTTCTGTTGTTTTTTTGAAGATGACTGCTGGAAAGCTGGCTATAGTTATAAGGTTGCATATTACTCATTTAATGAGCATTGAGTAAATATGAACTCCTTCTATGACTTTTGATGAATCATGTGGAAATTATTCATGGTGGAAGAAGGCAAAACCATATGGCACATAATCTGTTAAGTATATTTGTGTTCAATGATGCCCAGAGTCATATCCATAGCAAATCATTACATGCTGTTAATTATTCAGAGACTAAGTAAAATGAGCTGGTAGTCTCACTCTAATGCCCAGTAGAACTTTGTTTACATCACAGAATTACCTGGTAGATCCTCCTTGACTGATTTATATTTAAGCTATGAGGTTAAAACAGACTAAATGAGAGATATTTAACCCGTTCTATATATAGTGTTCTGAGAATAGTATCAAGGCTGTAAAAAAAAGAATACACTTTTTTCTGACTTACTATATCTACCAAACAGAGCAATTAGAAAATGTCATTAGCTAATTGTGTCATTTTCAGTCACTAAATTCACTTAAAGATATAACCTTTCATTTCTGCTTTACAGATTTTAATTAGTTTTAATTATCCAATTTTGTTCCATTTATAATATTTATGGCCAAGACAGTGAGAGTAGGCAAATGTTTGAGAATTTTTTAGAAAAAATGTCTTTAAGCAGGAGGGAGGCTACTAGAAATTATGTTTGAACATGACCCTGAAAATAATCAGCACTCTTTACTTTTTGTCCAAAATAAAATCATATGAAACAGGCTCATTAAAACATCCAACTGTACCTAACATATGAAAACTAAGAAGTTAATTTTGAGTTACTAGTTAATTGAGAGTATTGTCTCATTGATTGTAAACCTAATAACCTGACAATTGAGGGAATTCTAACAAGAATTACTGAAACATAGAAAAACATGATCATTTACTGTTTTCACTAGTTTATATGTAGTTTATTCCTTCATTCATCCATATGAATCCATATGTACGTTCATTCATCAAACATTTATTAATCACTTACTTCATTGCAATGCATTATTGTATCCATTGGGGATTGAAAAAAATAAAGACAAGATGTTCAAAGTTTAGTGAAGGAAACTCAAATTACTATAAACTGAAGCCTAATGTAGGTACTACAGCAGAGGAATAGGCAAAATATTGTGAGAACGTAAAGAAAGTTAGCTGAATTCTGAGTAGGCAGATCTAGGGAAGATTTCACACAGAAGTTGGCATTCGATGAACCTTGAACGATATGTAGGATCCTTCAAGTAGAGAATGGATGGAAGTACAGTCTAGGCAGAATAAATAATATTGGAAAAGGCAGGAAATCCTGAAAATTCAAGATAGAAAGGAAGGCAAAATAAGTAGGCATTCATTATTATGGTTTAAATACTCTTTATTTAATGAGAATAAAATTTAGTCAGTGAGAATGAGGGTAAGAGAGATGATATATTGCCTACTTGTGGAATGAGAAAAACAAGCAAACAAATATGCATTTAGAAAATAGTTTAGATTCTGAAATGAGCCTTTTAAAAACATATGCTCCAAATTTCTTACCTGGAAGGGTGATTTTAGATGGTTCCTAAATAGCTACATCAAAATAATAGTCATAGAAATACAGATAATTTTTGAAAGTCTATGTACTAGTCCTCAGTTTTGAGATGACAGGTTGTACATAGAATGCATTCTATCTTTCTCCCTAAGATTTCTTGTGCTAGAAAGCTTGACTTGTGTTTTAGTAGTTAGTTTGGGCTGCCATAACAAAAATACCACAGATTGAGTGGCTTAAACAACAAAAGTTTATGTTTTCTCACAGTTCTAGAGGATGGGAAGTCCAAGATCAAGGTGCTGGCCAATTCAGTTTCTAGTGAGGTCCTTCATCCTGGCTTGTCTATGGCTGCCTTCTTGTTGTTAATTCAGGTGGTGCACATACGTACACACACAGAGACACAGAGCTCTATGGTGTCTCTTCTCATAAGGGTACTAATCCCATAGGACTAAGGCCTCACCATCACCTAACACTGATTACTTTCCAAAGGCCCCATCTCCAAATACCATCACACTGTGGGGTTAGAGTCTCAACATAAGAATTTGGTGGGTACAAAGTTATTCAGTCCATAACAACTGGTGACCTGGGATACTGCATCTGGATTAGTACCAGAAATTATCAGCAAACTTATAGGCATCTCTATATATGCATTTTTCTTTTGAGTGTCTAGAAATTCCATCATATTTTCAAAAAGACAAGTGACTCAAAAATACAGAAAACACTCTAATATAGGATTTGGATTGTACCTTGTGAAAAAAATAACCCCTAGCATATTTAGACCAATGAACACTTAGAATTATCATATTTCATTCTTCCATGCTCCGTCCAGCTCACTCCATCTCATCCTTCAAGTCTCAGCTTAAATGTTACATCTTCAGAGAGGCCTTTTCTAATTGCTCAAAATAAAATATTTTCCTCAAATCTTGTTCTCTGTTTTATTGCCTTGTTTGTTTCCTTCACGGTACATAATCCACATCTTGAACTTCTTTTCTCTACTTTATAAAATATTTTGTTTTAGCATTGTTTCTAAAATCAGTGTCTGTCTTCTTCACTCTTATATCACCAGTGTCTACACATAGTAGTTACCATAAAAAGTTTTTAAAAAATTAATTGATAAAACAATGAATGAATCGATGGAAGAAATGGCTAGGCCTTTACAAAAATCAATTAGATTTATTTGACTCCAAATATTTCTTCTGCCCAGTTCTCTCTTTCTTATTCTGGTACAGTTTACACACATGTTTTGTTGTTGTTGTTGTTTATTTGTTTGTTTTTATTAACTTTTATTGGAGTATAATTGCTTTACAATGTTGTGTTAGTTTCTACTGTACAGCAAAGTGGATCAGCTGTACGTATACATATGTCCCCTACTTTTTGGATTTCCTTCCCATTTAGGTCACCAATGAGCACTGAGTAGAGTTCCCTGTGCTATACAGCAGGTTCTCATTAGTTATCTATTTTATACATAGTATCAATAGTGTATATACATCAATTCCAATCTCCCAATTCATCCCACCCCACCTCCCACATTTCCCCCTTGGTATTCATACATTTGTTCTCTACGTCAGTGTCTCTGTTTCTGCTTTGCAAATAAGATCATCTATAATATTTTTCTAAATTCCACATATATGTGTTAATATATGATATTTGTTTTTCTCTTTCTGACTTACTTCACTCTGTAGGACAGTCTCTAGGTCCATCCACATCTCTACAAATGACCCAATTTCATTCCTTTCTATGGCTGAGTAATATTCCATTGTATATATGGGTCACATCTTCTTTATCCATTCCTCTGTTGATGGATATTTAGGTTGCTTCCATGTCCTGGTTATTGTAAATAGTGCTGTGATGAACATTGGGGTGCATGTAAGACACATGTTATACCTTTGATATTGGCCCACAGTTCTTAGATGTTCTGTTTTGTGATTTTTCTTTTTCTCATATATTTTTTTCATTCTTTTTTTCTCTCTGCATTGCAGTTGGAAAGTTAGTACTGGAATAGTGAGGAATTTTCTTCCTCCATGTGGGAAAATGTTTTAGTACTGTCCTCTATGAATATCTTTCTCTAGAGAGTAGGCTTTTGTTATGGAGAATGAACTAGTGAGGTTCTATAATGGGTACTCTCACTCACAGCCTGCCAGGGCCCTGAGGGGAATCCTCCTCTGATCCATACTGTGAGAACCTAGTAAGGTTTCTGAAGGGAAATGATTAGGAAAGTGCTGGGGTCGGGGATGGGGTACCTGTTGTGTTTGGGATCCCCCAGGAATTTCTCACTCTCTGCTAGTCCAACAATCAGCCTCCAACAATTCATCACAATTACTAGGCAAGTAAGTGGTTCCCAAATATGACCTCTAGAAGTTTCTGTTCTAGATGAACAAATGCTTGGACACTTTATCTTTCCCATTGACCTTTTTTTCTCCATATTTCAGAAAGGCAGTTTGCTCTGCAACCTCAGTTTGCTAACTGGTCTGAGAAAAGTTGTTGATTTTCTGTTTGTTTATCTTTTTCTTGCTTTACAGACAAAAGAGATGATTTCCTAGGTCTTTATATGTCAGGGCAAAGCCAGAAGTCTAGGTTCACTTTAAATTTGATTTGTTCATTGGCCCTTCTGATGTACGACAGCACTGCCACATCCTCCACCTGTTTGTCTTAACTCTACTAAGGAATCTTAAACATTTAGTGATCACTAATAAATTATTTCTCTCTTTTTGGCCCTGTCAAAGTGAAAACAAGTGAACTTGTAAGGTAGTTTTCTCTGGGGCAACTGAAAGAATTATCAAAAAAACCTTTGCAATGGTTTCTCTTTCATCATTGGTTGTAGGCCACAGCTTATTTTTCTATGTGAATTACAGCAATATTCTCAGAAGATGAAAATTGCAAGCTATCATTTTCCTCTATAGGGTTCATTTCCACAATTCTAGCCTAGTAATTTTAATCACTGATGATGAAGAAAACATTGAGAGGTATTTTGGGAATAGTGAAACAATTTTATAAGCTTGATGAGCACTGTAACAATAAAGTAATCAATACTTCTAAACTACTGACAATTTTTCAATGAATGAATTACTAGACTAGCAAGAATTACATCATTAAAGTGATCACAGTATTTTTGTTCAAGGAGTCAATTTTTTCATAGGAATATTCCTTCATAAGATAGACAGTATTGGAGAGACCTTCAAGATGGCAGAGGAGTAAGACATGGAGATCACCTCCCTCCACACAAATACATCAGAAATACATCTACACGTGGAACAACTCCTACAGAACACCAAATGAATGCTGGCAGAAGACCTCAGACCTCCCCAAAGTCAAGAAACTCTCCCCATGTACATAGTTAGGGCAAAAGAAAGAAGAAAACACAGAGACAAAATAGGGAAGGAACCTGCACCTCGGAGAGGGAGCTGTGAAGGAGGAAAAGTCTCCACACACTAGGAAGCCCCTTCACTGGTGGAGATGGGGGTGGGTGTGGGGAAGCTTCAGAGCCATGGAGGAGAGCACAAAATAGGGGTGCAGAGGGCAAAGCAGAGAGATTCCTGCACAGAGGATTCCTGCTGACCAGCACTCACCAGCCTGAGAGACTTGTCTGCTCAGCTACCGGGGTGGCTGGGGGCTGGGAGCTGAGGCTCAGGCTTTGGAGGTCAAATCCCAGGCAGAGGACTGGGGCTGGCTGTGTGAACACAGCCTGAAAGGGACTAGTGCACCACAGCTAGCCAAGAGGGAGTCCTGGAAAAAGTCTGGAACTGCCTAAGAGGCAAGAGACAATTGTTTCAGGGTACGCAAGGAGAGGGGATTCAGAGAACTACCTAAACAAGCTCCAGAGATGGGCACAAGCCTCGGCTATCAGTGCGGACACCAGAGACAGACATGAAACGCTAAGGCTGCTGCTGTAGCCACCAAGAATCCTCTGGGCAAGAACAGGTCACTATCCACACTTCACCGCCCAGGAGCCTGTTTAGCCCGTCACTGCCAGGGTCCCATGATCCAGGGACAACTTCCCCAGGACAACACACGGCACGCCTATCACAATGGCCTCTGCCACCTCAGGCTCACCCTGATTTCCATACCCCTCCTTGCCCCCAGCCAGAGTGCTCCAGAGTCCCCTAATCAGCTGCTACTTTAACCCCGTCATATCTGAGAGAAGGACAGATGTTCTCAGGAGATCTACATGCAGAGGCGGGGCCAAATCCAAACCTGAACCCCAGGAGCTGTGCAAAAAAAGGAGAGAAAAGGAAATTTCCCCCAGCAGACACAGGAGCAGTGGATTAAATCTCCACAATCAACTTTACGTACCCTGCATCTCTGGAATACTTGAATAGACAATGAATCATCCCAAAATTCAGGCAGTGGACGTTGGGAGCAACTGTAGACTTGGGGTTTGCTTTCTGCATCTAATTTGTTTCTTGTTTTATGTTTATCATAGTTTAGTATTTAGAGTTTATTATCATTGGTAGATTTGTTTATTGATTTGCTTGCTCTCTTCTTTATATATATATATTTTTTCCCTTTTTATCTTTTTGTGAGAGTGTATGTATATGCTTCTTTGTATGATTCTGTCTACATAGCTTTGCTTTTACCATTTGTCCTAGGGTACTGTCTGTCTGCATTTTTTGTTGTTGTTGTTTTTAGTATAGTTGTTAGCGCTTGTTATCATTGGAGGATTTGTGTTTTGGTTTGGTGGCTCCTTTCTTTCTTTCTTTCTTCCTTTTTCCTTGTTTTTATTCCTTTTTAATTTTTTTAATTTTAATATTATTTTTTATTTTAACAACTTTATTTTATTTTATTCTTTCTTTCTTTCATTTTTCTCCCTTTGCTTCAGAGCCGTGTGGCTAACAGGGTCTTGGTGCTTCGGCGGGGTGTCAGACCTGTGCAACTGCAGCAGGAGAGCTGAGTTCAGGACATTGGTCCACCAGAGACCTCCCGTTTCCATGTAATATCGAATGACAAATCTCTCCCAGAGTTCTCCATCTCAACACTAAGACCCAGCTCTACTCAATGACCAGCAAGCTACAGTGCTGGACACCATATGCCAAACAACTAGCAAGACAGGAACACAACCCCACCCATTTGCAGAGAGGCTGCCAAAAATCATAATAAGTTCACAGTCAACCTAAAACACACCACCACATGTGGTCCTGCCCACCAGAAAGACAAGATCCAGCCTCATCAACCGGAACGCAGACACCAGTCCCCTCCACGAGGAAACCCACATAAGCCACTGCACCAAACTTAGCCACTGGGGGCAGACACCAAAAACAATGGGAACTGGCAGCCTGCAAAAAGTAGACCCCAAACACAGTAAGTTACGCAAAATGGGAAGACAGAGAAGCACACAGCAGGTGAAGGAGCGAGGTAAAAACCCACCAGATGAAACAAATGAAGAGGAAATAAGCAGTCTACCTGAAAAACAGTTCAGAATAAAGATAGTAAAGATGATCCAGAATTTTGGAAATAGAATGGAGAAAATACAAGAAATGTTTAACAAAGAACTAGAAGAACTAAAGAACAAACAAACAATGATGAACAGCATAATAAATGAAATTAAAAGTTCTCTAGAAGGAATCAATAGCAGAATAACTGAGGCAGAAGAATGGATAAGTGACCTGGACAATAAAATAGTGGAAATAACTACCACACAGCAGTATAAAGAAAGAGGAATGAAAATAATTGAAGACAGTCTCAGAGACCTCTGGGAGAACATTAAATGCACTGACATTCGAATTACAGGGGTTCCAGAAAAAGAAGAGGAAAAGAAAGAGACAGAGAAAACAATTGAAGAGATTATAGTTGGAAACTTTCCTAATACGGGAAAGGAAATAATCAATCAAGCACAGGAAGCACAGAGTCCCATACAGGATAAATCCAAGGAAAAACATGCCAAGACACATATTAATCAAACTATAAAAATTAACTACAAGGAAAAAAAACATTAA
This sequence comes from Grampus griseus, assembly GCF_964374135.1. Taxonomy (NCBI): domain Eukaryota; kingdom Metazoa; phylum Chordata; class Mammalia; order Artiodactyla; family Delphinidae; genus Grampus; species Grampus griseus. The sequence continues at coordinate 77,905,616 of NC_138999.1, read as the reverse complement.
AAGCAGCAAGGGAAAAACAACAATAACATCTGATGGAATCCCCATAAGGATAACAGATGATATTTCAGCAGAAACCTTGCAAACAAGAAAGGTGTGACAGGACATATACAGACTGATGAAAGGGAAAAACCTACAATCAAGATTACTCTGTCCAGCAAGGATCTCATTCAGATTTGACAGAGAAATTAAAAACTTTACAGACAAGCAAAAGCTAAGAGAATTCAGCACCACAAAACTAGCATTACAACAAATGCAAAAGGAACTTCTCTAGGAAGGAATCACAAGAGAAGGAAAAGACCTACAATTACAAACCCAAAACAATTAAGAAAGTGGTAACAGGAACATACATATCGATAACTACCTCAAATGTAAATGGATTAAATGCTGCAACCAAAAGGCATAGACTGGCTGAATGTATACAAAAACAAGACCAGTATATATGCTGTCTACAAGAGACTCACTTCAGACTTAGGGACACATACAGACTGAAAGTGAGGGGAGGGAAAAAGATATTCCATGCAAATGGAAATCAAAAGAAAGCTGGAGTAGCACTTCTCATATCACACAAAATAGACTTTTAAATAAAGACTATTACAAGAGAGAAAGAAGGACACAACATAATGATCAATGGATCAATTCAGGAAGAAGATATAACAATTGTAAATATTTATGAACCCAACATAGGAGCACCCCAATATATAAGGCAAATGCTAACAGCCATAAAAGGGGAAATTGACAGTAACACAATCATAGTAGGGGACTTTAACACCCCACTTTCACCAATTGACAGAGCATCCAAAATGAAAATAATTAAGGAAACACAAGCTTTAAGTGATACATTAAACAAGATGGACTTAATTGATATTTATAAGACATTCCATCCAAAAACAACAGAATACACTTTCTTCCCAAGAGCTCATGGAACATTATCCAGGATAGATCATATCTTGGGTCATAAATCAAGCCTTGGTAAATTTAAGAAAATTCAAATTATATCAAGTATCTGTTCCAAACACAACACTATAAAAGTAGATATCAATTACAGGAAAACATCTGTAAAAAATATAAACACATGGAGGCTAAACAATACACTGCTGAATAACCAAGAGATCACTGAAGAAATCAAATAGGACATCAAAAAATACCTAGAAACAAATGACAATGAAAACACAACAACACAAAACCTATGGAATGCAGCAAAAGCAGTTCTAAGAGGGAAGTTTATAGCAATACAGTCCTACCTCAAGAAACAAGAAACATCTCAAATAAACAACCTAACCTTACACCTAAAGCAATTAGAAAAAGAAGAACAAAAATACACCAAACTTAGCAGAAGGAAATAAATCAAAGATCAGATCAGAAAACAATGAAAAGGAAATGAAGGAAATGATAGCAAAGATCAATAAAACTAAAAGCTGGTTCTTTGAGAAAATAAACAAAATTGTTAAACCATTAGCCACACAAATCAAGAAAAACCGGGAGAAGGCTCAAATCAATAGAATTAGAAATGAAAAAGGAGAAGTAACAAGTGACACTGCAGAAATAAAAAGAATCATGAGAGATTACTACAAAAAACTATAGGCCAATATAATGGAGAAACTGGAAGAAATGGACAAATTCTTAGAAAAGCACAACCTTCTGAGACTGAAGCAGGAAGAAATAGAAAATATAAACAGACCAATCACAAGCACTGAAACTGTGACTGTGACTAAAAATCTTCCAACAAACAAAAGCCCAGGACCAGATGGCTTTACAGGTGAATTCTATCAAATATTTAGAGAAGAGCTAACACTTATCCTTCTCAAAATCTTCCATAATATAGCAGATGGAAGAACACTCCCAAACTCATTCTATGAGGCTACCATAACCCTCATACCAAAACCAGACAAAGTTGTCACAAAGAAAACTAGAAGCCAATATCACTGATGTACATAGAGGCAAAAATCCTCAACAAAATACTAGGAAACAGAATCCAACAGCACATTAAAAGGATCATACACCATGATCAAGTGGGGTTTATCCCAGGAATGCAAGGATTCTTCAATATATGCAAATCAATCAATGTGATAAGCCATATTAACAAGTTGAAGGAAAAAAACCATATGATCATCTCAATAGACGCAGAAGAAGCTTTCAACTAAATTCAACACCCATTTATGGTAAAAACCCTCCAGAAAGCAAGCATAGAGGGAACTTACCTCAACATAATAAAGGCCATATATGACAAACCCACAGCCAACATCATTCTCAATGGTGAAAAACTGAAATCATTTCCTCTAAGATCCGGAACAAGGCAAAGTTGTCCACTCTCACCACTATTGTTCAACAAAGTTGGGAAGTTTTAGCCACAGCAATCAGAGAAGAAAAAGAAAAAGAATGCAAATCAGAAAAGAAGAAGTAAAACCGTCACTGTTTCTAGTTGAGATTACACTATACATAGAGAATCCTAAAAATGTTACCAGAAAACTACTAGAGCTAATCAATGAATTTGGTAAAGTAGCAGGATACAAAATTAATGCACAGAAATCTCTTGCATTCTTATACACTAACAATGAAAAATATGAAAGAGAAATTAAGGAAACACTTCCATTTACCATTGCAACAAAGAATAAAATACCTAGGAATAAACTTATCGAGGGAGATAAAAGACCTGTATGCAGAAGACTATAAGACACTGATGAAAGAAATTAAAGATGATACAAACAGATAGAGAAATATACCATGTTCTAAGCTTGGAAGAATCAACATTGTGAAAATGACTGTACTACCTGAAGCAATCTACAGATTCAATACAATCCCTATCAAGCTACCAATGGCATTCTTCACAGAACAAAAATTTTGCAATGTGTATGGAAACACAAAATACCCCAAATAGCCAAAGCGATCTTGAGAAAGAAAAATGGAGCTGAAGAAATCAGGCTCCTGGACTTCAGACTATACTACAAGGCTACAGTAATCAAGAAAGTATGGTACTGGCACAAAAACAGAAATATAGATCAATAGAACAGAATAGAAAGCCCAGAATTAAACCCACACACATACGGTCACCTTATGTTTGACAAAGAAGGCAAGAATATACAATGGAGAAAAGACAGCCTCTTCAATAAGTGGTGCTGGGAAAACTGGACAGCTACATGTAAAACAATGAAATTAGAACACTCCCTAACACCATACACAAAAATAATCTCAAAATGGATTAAAGACATAAATGCAAGGCCAGACACTATAAAACTCTTAGAGGAAAACATAGGCAGAACACTCTATGACATAAATCACAGCAAGATCCTTTTTCACTCACCTCCTATAGAAATAGAAATAAAAACAAACATAAACAAATGGGACCTAATGAAACTTAAAAGCTTTTGCACAGCAAAGGAACACATAAATATGAAGAAAAGACAACCCTCAGAATGGGAGAAAATATTTGCAAATGAAGTAACTAACAAAGGATTAATCTCCAAAATATACAAGCAGCACATGCAGCACAATATAAAAAAAAACAAATAACGCAATCCAAAAATGGTCAGAAGACCTAAATAGACATGTCTGCAAAGAATATATACAGATTGCTAACAAACACATGACAGGATGCTCAGCATCACTAATCATTAGAGAAAAGCAATTCAAAACTACAATGAGATATCATCTCACACCGGTCAGAATGGCCATTATCAAAAAATTTAGAAACAATAAAGGCTGGAGAGGGTGTGGAGAAAAGGGAACACTCTTGCACTGTTGTTGGGAATGTAAATTGATACAGCCACTATGGAGAACAGTATGGAGGTTCCTTCAAAAACTAAAAATAGAGCTACCATACAACCAGCAATCCCACTACTGGGCATATACCCTGAGAAAACCATAACTCAAAAAGAGTCGTGTACCAAAATGTTCATTGCAGTTCTTTTTACAATAGCGAGGACATGGAAACAACCTAAGTGTCCATCAACAGATGAATGGATAAAGAAGATATGGCACAAATATAGAATGGAATATTACTCAGCCATAAAAAGAAATGAAATTGAGTTATTTGTAGTGAGGTGGATGGACCTAGAGTCTGTCATACAGAGTGAAATAAGTCAGAAAGAGAAAAACAAATACCACATGCTAACACATGTATATGGCATGTAAAAAATATGGTCTTGCAGAACCTAGGGACAAGACAGGAATAAAGATGCAGTGGTAGAGAATGGGCTTGAGGACACAGTGAATGGGAAGGGTAAGCTGGGACGAAGTGAGAGTGTGGCATTGACATGTATACACTACCAAATGTAAAAAAAATAGCTAGTGTGAAGCAGCCACATAGCACAGGGATGTCAGTTCAGTGCTTTGTGACCACCTAGTGGTGTTGGATAGGGAGGGTGGAAGGGAGACAGAAGACGGAGGAGTTATGCGGATATATGTATAACTGATTCACTTTGATATAAAGCAGAAACTAACACACAATTTTAAAGCAATTATACTCCAATAAAGATGTTAAAAAAAACTGAAGACCCCTTTTGGGAAAAAAAAAGACAGTATTAAAGCAGAAATGTAAGAATTTTATCAGGTAGAAAAAGCAAGCCACAAACAAAAAGTATACAGTCAAGTATAATTTTCTCACCTGGAAAACATAATTTTTCTTTTTGTTTGGTATCATCTAGTCCTTCTGCCGTGAAAATTTTACTATTATTGGACATCTTTTTGCCATACACATGTGAGCTGATCCAAGTCCTTATTTATAAGCTGTTTCTCCTCACAGCAAACTGACAGAAGAACCAATTTTTTTCCAGATAGACTGTTTAAGGAGAAATATTATAGCTTGACAAAGTGATTACACACATGGGCTATTATTGCAAGGTTGACTGAAGTTTTTGCTCATCAGCAGATGCCTATAATGGCAATCAATGAAAGGGGGTTGCTTAGAGGAATGTCTGGCTATCGCCAAATAAAAAACAAATCCAGGCTTAGGTAAGGAGGTATTTTATTTGAAAAGACTATTTCATAAATGGGAGAGAGATTATTGCAATTGGGTGAAAAGGGTTTGCAAGCATCAAGTCCCTCAATGGTCAGGCACAAAGGTTGTTCCCTTTTAAAATTTAGTTGTTAGTATTTTATTGAGGTGTATTTGACAATTAAGAATTATATATATTTAAGGTATACAATTGATGATTTGATATACATATACATTGTGATATTATCACCATATTCAAGCTAATTACTATATCCATCTCTTCAGGTAGTCACCACATTTTTTGTGGTCAGAACACTTAAGATATACCTTCTTAGTAAATTTCAAGTATACAAGAAAGTATTATTTACTATGGTCACATTATTGTACATTAGATCTCTGGTACTTATTCATCTTGAATAACTGAAACTTAGTACTCTTTGGCCAACATATCACCATGTAACTCTCCCTCCAGTCCCTAGTAAGCACCATTGTACTCTGTTTCTGTGACTTTATTTTAGATTGCACATATAATGAAACTATCCAGTGCATGTCTTTCTGCACTTGACGATTTTAGTTTGCATATATAAGTGAGATATTGCAGTACTTGTATTTCTGCATCTGTCTTCGTTTAGTATAATGTCCCACCAGGCTTATCCATGTTGTTGCAAAGAGGATTTCCTTATTTTTTTAAAGCTGAATAATATTCCATTCTGTATACATAACACATTTTATTTATCTGTTCACGGATTGACAGACATTTAGACTATTTCCATATCTTGGCTGTTTTTTTTTAAATGCTGAAATGAACATAGGAGTACAGATATCTCTACAATATACCGATTTCATTTCCTTTAGATATATACCCTGAAGTGGGATTGCTGGATCATAAGGTAGTACTATTTTTAATTTTTTGAGGAATCTTCATACTGTTTTCCATAATGGCTGAACCAGTTTCCATTCCCAGCAATAGTGTACACTGGTCCCCTCTTCTTCACATCCTTACCAACATTTGTTATGTTTCATCTTTCTGATAATAGCCATTCTAAGAGGTGTGATGTGATATATCACTGTGTTTTTGTTTGTTTGTTTTGTTTTGTTTTGTTTTGTTTTTGCTGTACGCGGGCCTCTCACTGTTGTGGCCTCTCCCATTGCGGAGCACAGGCTCCGGACGCGCAGGCTCAGCGGCCATGGCTCACGGGCCCAGCCGCTCCACGACATGTGGGACCTTCCCAGACCGGGGCACGAACCCAGGTCCCATGCATCGGCAGGCGGACTCTCAACCACTGTGCCACCAGGGAAGCCCTCACTGTGGTTTTGATTTGCGTTTCCCTGATAATTAGTGAAGTTGAGCACTTTTTCATATACCTGTTGGCCATTTGGATGTCTTCTTTTGGAAAATTTCTATTCAGGTCCTTTGCCCATTTTTCAATCATCTTATTTATTTTTTTCAATTCAGTTGTTTGAGTTCCTTATGTATTTTGGATATTAACCTGTTATCAGATATATGGTTTGCAAATATTTTCTCCCATGCTGTGTTGTCTTTTCACTCTGTAGATCACTTCTTTTGCTGTACAAAAGCTTTTTAATTTGAAGCAATCCTCTTTGTCTATTTTCACTTTATTTTCCTGTGCTTTTGGGGTCATATCCAATAAATAATTTCACAAACCAACTTCAAGAAGCTTTTACCCTAGTTTTCTAGTATTTTTTTTTCAGTTTCAGGGCTTATGTTTAAATCTTTAATCCTTTTTTTAGAGAATAATTTTGCCAGATGTAGTATTCTTGGTTGGCAGGTTTTTTTGTTTTGTTTTGTTTTGTTTTTCTCTTTCAGTACTTTAAATATATCATCGCACTCTCTCCTGGCCTGCAAGGTTTCTGCTGAGATACCTTTGATAAATTTATGGTGGTGATGGTGGGGGGCTGTTCCCTTGTTTGTGAGAGTTACTTTTCTCTTACTGCTTTCAAAATTCTCTCTTTGTCCTTGACTTTTTTTTTTTTTTTTTTGCCGTACGCGGGCCTCTCACTGTTGCGGCCTCTCCCGTTGCGGAGCACAGGCTCCGGACGTGCGATCGTCCCGGACCGGGACATGAACCCGTGCCCCCTGCATTGGCAGGCGGACTCTCAACCACTGCGCCACCAGAGAAGCCCTGTCCTTGACTTTTGACATTTGGTTATAATGTGTCTGGTGTAGTCTTCTTTGGGTTGATCATGTTTGGAGACTTTTGACCTTCACGAATGTGAATGTCCATATTCCTCTCCAGATTTGGGAAGTTTTCAGCCACTATTTCTTTAAATAAGCTTTCTGTCCCTTTCTCTACTTCTCCTTCTGAGACTCCCATAATGTGTATATTGATTCTTTTGATAATATACCATAAATTCCATAGGCTTTCTTCACTCTTTCATTGTTTTTTCTCCTCTGACTGGGTAAGTTCAAATATCTTGTCTTTGAGTTCACAAATTCTTTCCTCTGCTTGATTGACTTAGATGTTGAAGCTTTCTATTGCATTTTTCATTTCATTTGTTGTATTCTAAAACTGCAGAATTTTTTTTTGTTCTTCTTCTTTTTTTAATTTTTATGATTTCTACCTCTTTGTTGAACTTCTCATTTTGTTCATGTATTATTTTCCTTATTTTGTTGAGTTGTCTATCGTGTTCTCTTGTAGCTTGTGGAGCTTCTTTAAAACAATTATTTTGAATTATTTTTCAGACAATTTGTAGATCTTCATTTCTTGGGATCAGTTACTAGAAAATATTTTGTTCCTTTGAAGGTGTCATGGTTTTCTTGTTATTTTTGTGTGTGTGTTTTTTGTAGTCTTTGCCTGGATGTCTCTATATTTGAGGGAGCAGTCACCTGTTCCAGACTTTATGGAATGGCTTCAGTGAGGAAAGTCCTACACCTAGGGATGGGTGTGAGGCTGCCATCTGGGTTAGTTCTGGCAGCTCCAGCTCAGTGGGAACACAGTTGCTGGTCTAGCACAGTGGCATAGTCTCCCTCAAGCTCTGTCAACTGAGGTCTGTGTTGTCAAAGATTGCAGGGGTCCTCATCAGCCAAGTCTGTAGGTGGTAAGTGTTGTCAGTATCCTCAGTGGTGAAGCCTACTGTGATCTTCCTGCTCTCCTTTTCCCTGTGAAAATAATTTGTGGCTGAAAGATATACAGGCACATATGCGGCAGAAGTGGTGGGATCTGGGGAACATGTGCATTTACTGCAGTGGTTGCACTGGTTTGTGAGTTGGGGGTGCATACTGAGTGGCTGTTGAGCTGGGGCCTGGGGCATGGGCATGGTTTTGGGAGTGGGAGTCATCTCTGACCCCAGAGGAGGTGGAGTACAGTGTAGTTCCAGCCTTGGGGGCAACACACAGCAGCTGTCCGGTTTATTCTTTCATTGGGAGAAGTAAACAAGGCTAGAATAAACTCGGTATGAGGGAAAGGAATAAGCAGGTGGCTTGTTGATATAGCTCTTCAGGCAATGTTTTTCCCAAGTTTAGCTTATTTTTGGGGGGAACTGTCAAGGAGGAGATGGCTGTTCCACACTTTGAGGTTGGCTCTGGATGAGGGTGGGTCAAAGTTCAGGTGCTTTAAGGGAGGAGAGAAGCCTGGCTAAAGTTTGGTCAAGTCAAATTAATGGATGTTTTGTACAAATTTGTCAGTAGGGACAAACAATTCAGTCAATCATTTGAAAGAAAGAATGGTAATTTGAAGTATCTGTATCTGGCCTTGTCACAGATAACCAAGGAATTTATCTGCCAGTCTTATCTAAGTCATAATAGGGAAGGGTAGGACTGTGTGATAAGCCATTTTCTAGAACACAAAAGTTTGGGGGAACTTTTATCTGTTTTCCAGGAGCATAGGACTCTGGTAAACTTTAACATTGTCACTATTTTTCAAGGTATCTCTAGTATATAGTAAAAAGGGCCCAGACTTGGTGACAGATTTCTTGTGAAGGAATACTTGGAATAATTTATTCCTGTAGTGTTCTTGTTTAGTCTCATTGAATGCTAAATTAACAAATAGATTATCTATAGTTTCTCTGGACTGTTTCATCTTTAAAATCAGAAATAGAATATTCTAGAAGTTCTTTCTATAGAGGAGACAGAATCTTTCATTGTTACCATATACTATAGGAATAAAAATGTTATTTTGCTATAAACAGCAAATCTGTATGGAAGGACACAGAATACCATGGGCTTAAATATAACGATGATAATAAATCTTGGGGTTCATTACTCATGGTAGGAGACTTGGGGAAAGTGAGGGTCTGGAGTAACAATTTTGGTTTTGATTTCTATTAGGGTATGGATCTTTGGAGTAGTGCATAGAATGAAAATATCTATTGTTTAGAAGTTGTTTCCTCTCTGCATGATCACTTTATATTTTGAGCATAATCTTAGGTTGAAAAACAAGCACACAGTTTCTATCACAATTTTAATTTACTGCTTGCCCTAGTAATTCAGACTCTATTATGTCCTCAGTGTAGATCATGAAGAATATATATGTGGCAAAATTTGTGTTGTGTTAACCTTGCATTGGCAGTAAACCCTTGTGTTGGAAGCTTGCTTAGTTTACCAGAAACAGGCATAAGTCTGAGTTGCATTCTGAACACATAGAATTTTATGATGTTGCAAGTTTTTCCTTTTTCAGATGTGCTGGCACACATGTGTCGGTTTAAATTCTGCACAGCTCCTGTGTTGATTGCTGTCACCCATGTGATAATATATTTTCTCTTTATAAATGACTTATCAGACTGTACAGACCTCGTGATCCGCTTCATTTAATTTCTTGTTAAATGCTTCCCCTACCGAAAGCTTAATAGCATGAGAATAAATGATTCTTTTTGTATACCTTAAATGTACTGAATAGCCCGTTGATTTAAATTCCATAAGGTTATGTTTCTTTCTGTTCTGCCCTGTAAACATGGTTGTGTTGGTTGAAATGATATTTTCTGTTGATGTGGGAACTTTAACATAAACAATGTATTTTGTAATAGAGAATCCTAAATTATATATCAGACAGTATTTTGGTGTATGTTGAATACTTTTATTTATCCCATTTTCTCATAAAAATATTTCAGGACAAAATTCTGGTATACATAAGCTCCAAACAATTACTCTTTACTTTATCAGTGGCTAAAAAATTTTGGAAAAATGGGATATTGAGTAGAAAACTCTTTACTATAGGAATATTATCAACTGTTTAAAAAAATTGGGATATCTTATCTCATTTATGTTATTCTTGTTCATAGGTGCCTTCAAGTATTATAAAATTGCCAGTTATTTCATAATTATATCTTACCACACCCGTAGGTTGAATTTTATTTATTTGGCTATGAAAACAAAGTGGCATGATCATAGATACGCTGTGACTGTCAGAGTTAAAAATGTAATTGTTTTATTTATTTTAAACACTAAAACTTGCTGCAACTAAGCTAGTTTGTGAATGTATCCTCTGCAGAACAAAAATTGCTGTCTTTGCTTTGAACCCTTGTAAACCAACATCTTTTGAAAACCACAAAATTTATGTTGAGTCATGTAAAATATGACTCGTTAGAGTGCTATAATGAAATTAAACCCACTATAATTCACTTAAATGCAAACCAGATATTATTTTGCCACATTTTCTTTTTTTATCTTGTGTGCTTCCCAGAAATCTATTAGAGAAAGATTTTAACACAACAAGGATGTTGGATAACATTTTAGTAACTGTAGTATTGTGTTTCTAACTTTATAAACTACCAATTACTGCAGAAATTTCACTCTATTGTTTAAAAGCCTGCATCTAGGATGTTGTCTAACGATGGAAACATTTCATTTACTAAAGTGAGGCCTGATATCTGATTTAGTTATATATAAGTATTTTTGAATAATCTAGATTACAATGGCAACCTGTAGTATTCTTTTTTATTCTACTTTTCACAGAACAAATTGCCTATAAATGTTTGGATCTTGTTAGAGTACTGGATGAAGTAGTAACTTGGATTACTTTCTCATCCACAATATGTATTTAGGAAAGTTTTTTTTAATTATTAGAAAAGCATAAAAACATCTTTTTTTTCTTCTTTTTCTAAATTTTAGATAAAGCAAAGTGGAGACCACTGAGGAAGCAAATGTTCATAAATATAAAATTGAAAATAATTGGACAAATAATTGTGTGACTGCTAACTGACTCAGGTATAATAGGGTTTCTTGCTCAGCTACAACACATATTTATGAAGAACAAGGAATAAGAAAGTGGCCCAAATCCGTGTATTTTTTCTCCCTGTGGGCATTGAAGTTTGTGAGGGTCTTTTAAAAAATGCTTTCTCAAGACTTTTAGAAATGTAGAGACAAGTAACCTAATCCCTTTTGGGAAAGACATTGTTTAACTCCAAGATAATAATACAGAATCCTAGAACTGAAAATTACCTCTGTTTCCAGAAATTATTTTATTAAAACCATAATATAATTTCTTTTAAAGACAGTAAAAGACTGCATATCACTTTACATATGTGTTGACGCTCTTGTAATTCTTTTCCAAAATATTTTAACTCTCCTCACATTTGTGTTGCTGTCAAGAACCACCACCTCCATGGGTAACTGAAGCATTTAGTTACTGGAGGAACGTAATAATATATATATATATATTTTCAAGATGTTTAGGATCAGTGCATGTCTTTATAATCCTATAGGTTCCTTTCTTGATTATGTATTAAGCCATCCACAGTCCTTGCTTATAAGACTAACTACATCTTTACAAACATTCTCAACTATCTTATAATACCCTGAGGCAACAGTAGAGACCAAGGAGGAGAGCTTCCCAAAAAAGTAGATATGCACATTAAATCGATAACATTGATCTTTGTGCAAAATTCGATGGTTAATTCATGTATACTTTTTGCTCTTTCATCCTCTGTTCTCTCATGCTCGTTTCTCTGATCATTTTATATGTGTTTTGATTTAAAATAATAATAATATATAATATATAAATAATGACTTAAAATTATGAGGTACACATTCTTACCTTATCCATCCTTAACCTTTTTCCTTTGGCCTAATACAAAGTATTAACCCCATAGACTAGCCATCAACTCAGGGAAATGAGAAGCCAAACATGCCATTTTTACTGATGAGACTACTGAGGAATAGAGATTTGATTGTACGCCTATGGTCGCAGAACTGGTTAGTAGCAAAGTGGAAGCAAAAACTCTTAATGTTTCCACTTCTAGCCATTTCTTTGATGTTATCTTCTTTGTTTTATTTACTATTAGGAAGTATGACTCAACTTTAAAATGCTTATTCTGCCATTTAAACCTCCCCTTCTTTTGTTCTTCCTTGAATGGAGATCAGGCAAATTGATAATAAAAAGACTGAGTACAATAAAGGTAATATTAAATGTCATTTCTGGCTCAGGTAGCAAATATATAGAAAGTGAATAGATCAGGAAATGCATGATAATTTAAAACATTAACATCAAGAACACCTTAATGATAAAATTGAAATAGCATTTCAAGAAATCTTTTATTTCTTCTTATTTTCTGAAGTAGTAGCTTGTTCTGACTTTAATATGTACATATTTATTTACAATGAAAAGTAGTAAAATAACTGAGATTGAACAGACTAACAACTGTTCTCCTAATTACCAATATATTTGATTGTTACTTGCACTTATGAAATGTGCTACTAAAGGCTTAGAATGTGTAAGATTGTTGCATCTCAATGTCTTAAAATGTACAAATATTATCATTATTTTAAATAACTGAAAAAAAACATTTGATGTGTTTCTTTTTGGGAGGTTCAATAGTGGATGATTACTAATAAGAATGTGGCAGCATGAACAAACTAAATGTATTGAGTTTTTAGAAATCTTGTAAGTTAATGAAGCTTTTCTAATAAGAAGTGACCTATAGGCCCAGCTGCAATAATTACCACATTTATGTGCATGACAGAGATTACATGATACTTAGCCTAAATTCAGAAAGTGTTTTTCATTTTCTTAAAAAAAATAGGCAAATGACTCCACTGACCCATTTTCTGAGGTGTGGGAGGCCCACGTGGTCAGTGAAACATTGCAGGGATTTGTGTAAAAGACATATGTGACCACTGGGAGCCACTGGGGGATTAGTTTAGCATGGATTTTGTGAGCAATTTATTCAAGACCTTATTCTCATTCACACAAGACTGTTCAACAGGACACCTTTTATTCTCTGGAATCAAAAGGTGAGTAGCATGTGAATGGTATTTAGTGCTTAGGCAGTCTGTTCCCTGGAAATCCCCTATATCCTACTATTTGATTAATATGGAGGAAAACCATAAAAAAACATATGCAAAGACAGTGAATGTTTTTAAAGAGTGGAGGAAACTGGGTCATTCCTGGTCTAATTTAACTCATCTATTTTACAAATTATTTTTCTTCACCTTTTAAGTTTTTGATAAAATATAAACTAGTGGTTTACATTTTGAAGCTACTAAAGGTCAAATTTCAAAATAATGAATGGTTTAATTGTAGGGCATACATTTCTGTGTCATAATGGGCTACACTGTTCCCTCCATGCTTTTGTTAACTAATCACAGCCATGTTCCCAAGATTTGAATTCTACTCCTTTCCTAGATAACTAGTATGAAAGAGAGAAAACAGACTCGGCCTTGAGCCCTTGTTCATTTATGTTGTTTCCTATTTATTTGTGTTACATTAATAATCAGAAATGTATTTTGCCATAATTTAATGTGCACCTACTCTGTGTTGAACACTCTACAATGAAGATGAGTCAAATATGGTCATTGCCTTCAAAACTCTTAAAGTCTAATAGGAGATAAACATGTAGAAAATTGAAATACAGTGTGATAAAGTCAATTTACAAAGGGCTCAGAGCCTTTTGTATTTTTTGTATCCCAAAATATGGGATATGTATATATGCTTGAGTGAAGGCAGTACCTGGGTAACCTCCATATAGAAGACAATGTTTAAGCCCCTAAACAAAAGACAGTTGGTGGATGGTTCATTCTGGAAAGGGAGAATAGTGTACATGAAGGCACAGAGATATAAAAAAGATTATGGTGTCAGGCAGCAGTTAATGGTTCAGTACAGAATTCATGAGAAAAGTGGTGTAAGAGGAGATGAAAAATTAGTCAGGGTCTTGTCTGTCTCTCTAAGTGACTTTGCATACCACTCTAAGTGTTTTATAATTTATCCTATAGGTGATAGGGTGCTACAAGTGAGTAATTTAAAGCAGATAACCCAAATAGGCATTTGAGAAAGATTTCCTTGATGTCAATGAGCAGGGTAGATGCATGGGGTGGGGTGGGAGGTAAGGGTTGGAGGGCTGTGTGGGCAGGCAGTAAAACTGGTTTAGGAAGCTGTCAACACTGTCTACTAGATCTGTGTCACTAATGCAAAGGCAGTGGGATGGAAGAGGAAAGGACAGAATTGAATATTATTTCAGTATAATTAACCCATCTTCGTTTCTTTTCCATAATAGTGTATGGTCCAATATGATTTTAAAGTATCTTTGAATGGAATTTTAGAGTTTCAGGCTATAAGTACATATCTACATTCCCAATTCACAACTTCCTCCCACTGCAAACCAATGTTAGAATGTTAGTATGGTTGCAGATATTAACTATTTTTCCATTACTTGTCACTAGGACAAGGCACTAATATTAGGCAAATGGGTTTGCATGTCCCTACTTGACTCCATTAAGATATCACATATTTTAAACTTTTATACAATTATAAAGATGAAATATTCCTCTGATATCTTTCTTTTTTAAAATATATATATATATATATTTTAAAATATTTATTTATTTATTTGTCTGTGTCGGGTCTTAGTTGTGGCACGTGGGATCATCATTGCAGCATGCAGTATCTTTAGTTGTGGCATGCGAACTCTTAGCTGCAGCATGTTGGAGCTGGTTCCTTGACCAGGGATCGAACCCACGCCCTCTGCATTGGGAGTGCAGTGTTAGCCACTGGACCACTACTGAAGTCCCAATACCTTTCTTTTTTACCAATCATTCACATCACCTTCTTAAACATTTGGCTTAAAATCCAAATCTAGGATAAATTTATCTCTTCTTTTAGATGCTCTTTACTCTGCATCTCTCAGTATGTAGTATCAAACTTATACAGACATAGAGAATGGACTTGAGGATGCAGGGAGGGGGCAGGGTAAGCTGGGACGAAGGGAGAGAGTGGCATGGACATATATACACTACGAAATGTAAAATGGATAGCTAGTGGGAAGCAGCCACATAGCACAGGGAGATCAGCTTGGTGCTTTGTGTCCACCTAGAGGGATGGGATAAGGAGGGTGGGAGGGAGATGCAAGAGGGGGGAGATATGGGGATATATATATATATATCTGATTCACTTTGTTATACAGCAGAAACTAACACACCATTGTAAAGCAATTATACTCCAATAAAGATGTTAAAAAAGAAAAGAAAAAACAACCTTATACTAGTATTGTGCTTATTGATTTGTTGGGTTTTGTTTCTTACTACAGTTGAGATCACAGAATCTAATAATCTGTTCATCACTAACCATCATTTACAGGACCCCCATCTAATGAAATGTATAATTATCTAGATTGAGTTAGATTTGTTTGTAATTACTTTCAAAACTTGCTTTTATTTTATTTTTTCTCTTCAACTGGATTTTAACTTTCCTAAGTTAAAGGGCTAAATTTTCTGTTTCTTTGGAATTCACTACTGGTCATAATACATGTCTCTAAATTTCAATGATTTAGTTTAAAATTAACTTCCTTTTGACTTTCTTGGATTGATAGGCAGTTTTCTAGTAAACCTTCATGGTGTGGAAAGAGCTTCCATAGTACTGCTTTTTGAAGATCTTGAAATGCACAGGTTATTTTTGCTTGCAAACTGGCCAATTCCTTTCTAAGCTTATCTCTTTTAATACTTTCTAAAAACAGCAAATAAAAACAAGGCACAGTATGATTCTGACTCCAACTCTTACTCTTTAGAGTTATAGGCTCAGTGAGCATATGGTTTGCCTTCCAAGTTATAGCAAGCAACAATTTTTTAAAAAGATGTTTTGCCACTGTGTATCATGGGTCTTCATCTTTTCAACCTCCAAATCAGTTACCTTACTGCTCACTGTCTGACTGTTAAAGTAATGAAATTTTAGGTTCTGTTATGGCAGCTTGCCATTTCAAAGAACTAATTTCTGTTAAATAAGATTTGGTAGCTATGGTAACAGACAAATCCCCAAATATAAGTGGCTTAACATCTATGTAAAGTGAAAAACATAGGTTTCAGATTAGCTAACAGCTTTCATCTAAGTGGTGATTCAGGATTCGGACTCCTTCCATCTTGTGGCTCCTCTGTCTTCAACACATAACTTCTAAAGTCACTGCAGAAAACAACATGGCTGATCACAGTGGGAGGTTTTTATTGGATAGCTTTGGAAGTAGTGACCAACACTGCCACCCCCATTCTATTACCCAGAAATCAGACACAAGATCACACTTAAATTAAGCCAGGAAGGCTGAGAAATGTAGATGTGTGCCAAGAAGAAAGTAATGAGTTTGGTGAACTTACATTAGAATCTGTCACATTGGGAGAATTGTTTTTTTATGACTCAAAAACATCCATTTTATTACCTTCCTTTCTCCCATTTGCTCCAATTTTCCAGCTAAGTACTACAACAAAATATTTTTTATCTAACATTATATATTAATGATAATGCTTATGCAGTTTTATCAACCCGTTTTTAAGGGAAAAATCATAGACTAGATGCATTAAAGTGAAATGTATTTACAGAAATCTGAAACAACCTACTACACAAGAAAATATTTTTTTCTAGCATTTCAGTTTGGGAGTAGCTCAGTTGGTCATATTTCTAGAACCCTCCACATAGTGCTCTACATGGTAGATGTTTAGTAAATGACTATTTCTCCATTACTGAAGATAACATCTTGTGCTGATATCAAAGGACAAAACTGAAAAAAAATGTCTGTTTACATTATATTCATTATTTCAACAAATACATATCGATCACCAGTTATGAGCCAACTATTCTTTTTCTAGGCATGCTCCAAATTGCCTGTGTCAAACATTTAGTATGACCTGAGAAAGTGAATAGAATTCTCTAACCTTGCTTTATCCATTATAGAGTGGAGATTGCTGTAGAAATTTAAAGAACCTTCACTGAATAGCTGTTTTAAATAGAATTTCTTTTACATCATCTTAGCCTCTAGCACAGTGACTTTAAATATTTAGTGAGCATAAAAATCACTATGAGCACTGTACTAAAGTGCATATTCTTGAGTACTGACTACAGAAATTCTGTTCCAGCAGGTCTACTGCAGTGAGGCGGAAATAGCATTTTTAACAAGCTCACTACATACTATTGCAAAGTGTTCTTAGATGACCCTTTGAGAAAACAACTATAGAATCCTTTAGATACCTTATTTTATCATAATATACTACTGTTTATAAAACAAATGTCATAGCTAATTATTTAAAAATTCTAATTACTTATAATGTTCCCAGCTGAGTCAAGTGACGATTGCAGAGTTTGCTTCACTTGTGCTATTTTATAGTTTACTTTATCTAAATAGATATTAGGCATGTGGGATGGCAGAGGGTGCCTTCATCCATCAGAAGAACACATTTCATGAACTAACTATCCATAATAATTAATAAATAATTATCTCTTTCATTTGAAAAGTTTATTCTTGAATATTTTAGTCACAGGATGGAAGATTGTTAATTTACCTTTTCTACAACTAAAAAAGAAATAAAAAATGCAATAGTTATGGGCTCAAAAGTTTTAAAGATACAAATATAATTAAGGTTAAAATGAATAAAGTTGTTGAAATATATTTCTAGTTTATAGTAAAATAAGCCTTGCTTTTTAATTTATTTTTTAAAAGCATACCATGGGGTTTGGTACTATTAGGTTTGATATGGTTATCACAGCAGAAACTAAATAGGTAAAATAATCACGATATGAAAACCAAGTCCATCCAGATTCAACTTACAGTTTTAATCATTTTATGCATTGTTCTGGCAAATTGATTTGAATGTATCAAAGATCTGACTTTGAATCATGACAATGTGTGTAAAATTAGCCTATATAAAATTCATGAGCACTTAGATGCTGTATTCTTTTTTTCCTTATGGGATACTACTTTTTTTCCCCTCATTTTAACAAATCCATTTATTATATATTAATACGTGGTTTCTAAACACCATTCTATACTTAGAAAAACAAAAACAAAACATGGGCTCCTTGGAGACACAGAGAAGTTACTTTCTTGTTGTGTTTACATACTTTTAAAACCGCGTAAGTGTATTTAAAAACCTACTCTTGTGTGTTATTCGCCTTTCCATGTCAGACCGTACTGGTGCAGCCAGTTCTGTAAGGGGCTCCACGTTATCAACACACATTCAGGTAGAGTTTTCGCTTTCTCCGATGCTGGCAAAGCTGCAAAGAGTAAACTCATGCAGGTACCTTCACGTGCGTGTGAAGCCTCTCTGTGGAGAGGTTCCCGTGAAAGTTCATGTCTCAGTAGGATCGACCTGAGTCCCTCATGAGTGGGGACTTTGGGCTCCTCTTCATGGCCGTCACCCTGTGTGTTTCTTCTGGGTATTTCCCTGTTATGGGAGACTACTTTTAACCATCATCCCTTAGGAACCTCTTTTATTTAGTAACTGCTGATCAATGGTTAATATTAATTTTCCACAATTTTCATTTTAGTTAATGTTTACAGTGCATTTTATATGTGCAGGATTACTTATAATATTTTAAACTTTTTATTATGGAAAGCTTCAAACATATATAAAAATAGAAGAGACTAACGAACTCTAATGTATTCATCATCCAGTTTCAAAGCTTGTCAACTCACTGCAAATCTAGTTTCATCTTTAACACTACATGCCACTTTCTTTCTCACTGGATTATTTGAAAGCCAATTCCACATTACACAACGTTCACAATTTAGAAAATTATTCCTAAGTGAAAATCTATTATTTTTCTATGTTTTGAGGAAAGAGACTAGTCAGAGATTATGTAAATGCCTCTATGAAAATGGACTAGCAACATTCTATCATCAGACTAGGCAAGAGTCAAAATCAAATCAGTATTTCATATTGAATGTTTGTTTAGTGAAAGAAGACATGTACTATATTATACAGTATTACAAAAGAATAAAAATTATAGCATAATATAGAACAAAAAGTATAAGAAGTAATCAAAACATGAGCAAATTTCCTCCTAAATGGCAACAGATACTCCTGTCACTGTCTTTTTTAAAAAAGAGGGTTATTTTTTCTCTCCATTCACAACAGCTATGACACCAGCATAGCACCATGTAATCTCATCTGCAGCCATGAATTCAACGAGAATCTAAAGGCAAATGACTCTTAAGGTGATTTCTCTCCTGAAGTTTCTCCTGAGATGCCTTTTTTTTTTTTTTTTTTGCGGTACGCGGGCCTCTCACTGTTGTGGCCTTTCCCGTTGTGGAGCACAGGCTACGGACGCACAAGCTCAGGGGCCATGGCTCACTGTCCCAGCCGCTCCGTGACATGTGAGATTCTCCCGGACTGGGGCACAAACCCGTGTCCCCTGCACTGGCAGGCGGACTCTCAACCACTGCACCACCAGGGAAGCCCCGTGAGATCACACTTTTATTTGCAGTATATCCACTGGCATGTCCCACTTGCATTTCCATATAATGGTTACTAAATCAAATTTACCATCGTCTCTCCAGATTTTACAGTTACTACTACTCAGGATAGATATCTGGTAGTTTCCTAGCCTCTTTTCTTTCTTTCATCTCTCACATTATTTGTTCAACATAATTGATAAATTCTTCATTTAAACATTTTCACAATCTGTCCTGTGATTTCCTTCTTCACTGACATTGCCTTAGTATAACTACTCTTACCTAGATCATGGTGAAACATGCCTAACCAATGTTTTATCTCCAGTATTGATTCCCTTCAATCAGTTTTTCACTCTGCTACTTTAGTGATTTAAAAAATATATATCAGGCAATGTTAGTACTACTAAAAATTATTCAATGAGCTCCTTAGCTTAGCATGTGAGACCTGGTGTGATCTGGCATTGGCTGCCATCCCAGTCCCATATAAAAGCAATTTCCTCACGGAACACTTCCCTTGCCATACCTAACTACTTTATCATGAATATCTTAATTTTTCTCATCCTCATATCTTTGTATACGTCACTTTCTCTCCAATAAATGTCCTTCTTTATCTGTCTTTCTGCTTCAATTCTCTCCTCAGAGACTTCACTATTGAGTCATGAACTTTAGTCTTCAGGGAAGAGTTCACACTGCTACAACCACCTCCAATAGCAATTTTAGATTTTTTAGGAAAAAGACAAGTTCTCATCTTGGTGAAAAAACTCAAACACCTCTGACATTGAACATTATTGAACAGTGACAAAATGTAATTTCTCCTTATACAGATATGTTGCTATTGAACTAGTAGAAATGTAATGCCTTTTAAAAATCCACTTTCTTTCAAATAGTTTGACACGTGAAACATTTTCTGAAATTTATGATTTAGCCAAATTTCTTTCACATTGTGAACCTTCTTTTTTTTAACATCTTTATTGGGGGAAAATTGCTTTACAATGATGTGTTAGTTTCTGCTTTATAACAAAGTGAATCAGTTATACGTATACATATGTTCCCATATCTCTTCCCTCTTGCATCTCCCTCCCAACCACCCTCCCTATCCCACCCCTCCAAATGGTCACAAAGCACTGAGCTGATCTCCCTGTGCTATGTGGCTGCTTCCCACTAGCTATCTATTTTACATTTGGTAGTGTATATATGTCCATGCCTCTCTATCACTTTGTCACAGCTCACCGTTCTCCCTCCCCATATCCTCAAGTCCGTTCTCTACTAGGTCTGTGTCTTTATTCCTGTCTTACCACAAGGTTCTTTATGACATTTTTTTCTTAAATTCCATATATATGTGTTAGCAAATGGTATTTGTCTTTCTCTTTCTGACTTACTTCATTCTGTGTGGCAGACTCTAGGTCTATCCACTTCATTACAAATAGATCAATTTCGTTTCTTTTTATGGCTGAGTAATATTCCATTGTATATATGTGCCACGTCTTCTTTATCCATTCATCCGATGATGGACACGTAGGTTGTTTCGATCTCCAGGCTATTGTAAACAGAGCTTCAATGAAGATTTTGGTACATGACTCTTTTTGAATTATGCTTTTCTTAGGGCATATGCCCAGTAGTGGGATTGCTGGGTCATATGGTAGCTCTATCTGTAGATTTTTAAGGAACTTCCATACTGTTCTCCATAGTGGCTGTGCCAATTCACATTCCCACCAGCAGTGCAAGAGTGTTCCCTTTTTTCCACACCCTCTCCAGCATTTATTGTTTCTAGATTTTTTGATGATGGCCATTCTGACTGGTGTGAGATGATATCTCATTGTTGTTTTGATTTGCATTTCTCTAATGATTAATGATGTTGAGCATTCTTTCATGTGTTTGTTGGCAGTCTGTATATCTTCTTTGGAGAAATGTCTACTTAGGTCTTCTGCCCATTTTTGGATTGGGTTGTTTATTTTGTTGTTATTGAGCTGCGTGAACTGCTTGTAAATTTTGGAAATTAATCCTTTGTCAGTTGCTTCATTAGCAAATATTTTCTCCCATTCTGAGTGTTGTCTTTTGGTCTTGTTTATGGTTTCCTTTGCTGTGCAAAAGCTTTGAAGTTTCATTAGGTCCCATTTGTTTATATTTGTTTTTATTTCCATTTCTCTAGGAGGTAGGTCAAAAAGGATCTTGCTATGATTTATGTCATAGAGTGTTCTGCCTATGTTTTCCTCTAAGAGTTTGATAGTTTCTGGCCTTACATTTAGGTCTTTAATCCATTTTGAGCTTATTTTTGTGTATGGTGTTAGGGAGTGATCTAATCTCATACTTTAACATGTACCTGTCCAGTTTTCCCAGCACCACTTATTGAAGAGGCTGTCCTTTCTCCACTGTACATTCCTGACTCCTTTATCAAAGATAAGGTGTCCATATGTGCATGGGTTTATCTCTGGGATTTCTATACTGTTCCATTGATCTATATTTCTGTTTTTGTGCCAGTACCATACTGTCTTGATTACTGTAGCTTTGTACTACAGTCTGAAGTCAGGAAGCCTGAATTCTCTAGCTCCGCTTTTCGTTCTCAAGACTGCTTTCGCTATTCGGGGTATTTTGTGTTTCCATACAAATTGTGATTTTTTTTGTTCTAGTTCTGTGAGAAATGCCAGTGGTAGTTTGATAGGAATTGCATTGAATCTGTAGATTGCTTTGGGTAGTAGAGTCATTTTCACAATGTTGATTCTTCCAATCCAAGAACATGGTATATCTTTGCATCTATTTGTATCATCTTTAATTTCTTTCACCAGTGTCTTATAATTTTGTGCATACAGGTCTTTTTGTCTCCTTAGGTAGGTTTATTCCTAGATATTTTATTCTTCTTGTTGCAATGGTAAGTGGGAGTGTTTTCTTGATTTCACTTTCAGGTTTTTCATCATTAGTGTATAGGAATGCCAGAAATTTCTGTGCATTAACTTTGTATCCTGCAACTTTACCAAATTCATTGATTAGCTCTAGTAGTTTTCTGGTAGCACCTTAAGGATTCTCTTTGTATAGTATCATGTCACCTGCAAACAGTGACAGCTTTACTTCTTCCTTTCCTATTTGGATTCCTTTTCCTTTTCTTCTCTGATTGCTGTGGATAATATTTCCAAAACTATGTTGAATAAGAGTGGTGAGAGTGGACAACCTTGTCTTTTTCCTGATCTTAGTGGAAATGCTTTCAGTTTTTCACCATTGAAGATGATGTTGGCTGTGGATTTGTCATATATGGCCTTTATTATGTTGAGGAAATTTCCCTCTATGCCTACTTTCTGCAAGATTTTTGTCATAAATGGGTGTTGAATTTTGTCAAAAGCTTTCTCTGCATTTATTGAGATGATCATATGTTTTTTCTCCTTCAATTTGTTAATATGGTTTATCATATTGATTGATTTGTGTATATTGAAGAATGCTTACATTCCTGGAATAAACCCCACCTGTTCATGGTGTATGATCCTTTTAATGTGCTGTTGGATTCTGTGTGCTAGTATTGTGTTGAGGAATTGTGCATCTATGTTCATCAGTGATATTGGCTTGTACTTTTCTTTCTTTGTGATGTCGTTGTCTGGTTTTCGTATCAAGGTGATGGTGGCCTCCTAGAATGAATTTGGGAGTGTTCCTCACTCTGCTATGTTTTGGAAGAGTTTGAGAAGGATAGGTGTTAGATCTTCTATAAATGTTTGACAGAATTCTCCTGTGTGGCCATCTGGTCCTGGGCTTTCGTTTGTTGGAAGATTTTTAATCATAGTTTCAATTTCAGTGCTTCTGATTGGTCTGTTAATATTTTCTATTTCTTCCTGATTCAGTCTTGGCACATTGTGCATTTCTAAGAATTTTTCCATTTCTTCCAGGTTGTCCAGTTTATTGGCATAGTATTGCTTGTAGTAATCTCTCATGATCTTTTGTATTTCTGCAGTGTAAGTTGTTATTTCTCCTTTTTCATTTAATTCTATTGATTTGAGTCTTCTCCCTTTTTTCTTGATGAGTCTGGCTAATGGTTTATCAGTCTTGTTTATATTCTCAAAGAACCAGCTTTTAGTTTTATTGATCTTTGCTATCGTTTGCTTCATTTCTTTTACATTTATTTCTGATCTGATTTTTATGATTTCTTTCCTTCTGCTAACTTTGGGTGTTTTTTGTTCTTCTTTCTCTAATTGCTTTAGGTGCAAGGTTATGTTGTTTATTCGAGGTGTTTTCTGTTTCTTAAGGTGGGCTTGTATTGCTTTAAACTTCCATTTTAGAAGTGCTTTTGCTGTATCCCATAGGTTTTGGGTCATCGTGTCTCCATTGTCATTTATTTTTAGGTATTTTTTGATTTCCTCTTTGATTTCTTCATTGATCACTTCATTATTAAGTAGTGTATTGTTTAGCCTCCATATGTTTGTATTTTTTACAGATCTTTTCCTGTAATTGATATCTAGTCTCATAGCGTTGTGGTTGGAAAAGATACTTGATACAATTTCAATTTTCTTAAATTTACCAAGGCTTGATTTGTTATGTAAGATATGATCTATCCTGGAGAATGTTCCATGAGCACTTGAGAAAAATGTGTATTTTTGAATGGAGTGTCTTATAAATATCAATTAAGTCCATCTTGTTTAATGTATCATTTAAAGCTTGTGTTTCCTTATTTATTTTCATTTCAGATAATCTGTCCATTTGTGAAAGTGTGGTGTTAAAGTCCCCTACTGTGATTGTGTTACTGCCGATTTCCCCATTTATGGCTGTTAGTTTTTGCCTTATGTATTGAGGTGACCCTATTTTGGGTGTATAAATATTTACAATTGTTATATCTTCTTCTTGGATCGATCCCTTGATCATTATGTAGTGTCCTTCTTTGTCTCTTCTAATAGTCTTTATTTTAAAGTGTATTTTGTCTGATATGAGAATTGCTACTCCGGCTTTCTTTTGGTTTCCATTTGCATGGAATATCTTTTTCCATCCCCTTACTTTCAATCTGTATGTGTCTCTACGTCTGAAGTGGGTCTCTGGTAGACAGCATTTATATGGGTCTTGTTTTTTGTATCCATTCAGCCAATCTGTGTCTTTTGGTGGGAACATTTAGTCCATTTACATTTAAGGTAATTATCAATACGTATGTTCCTATTCCCATTTTCTAAACCGTGTTGGGTTTGTTATTGTAGGTCTTTTCCTTCTCTTGTGTTTCTTGCCTAGAGAAGTTCCTTTAGCTGTTGTTGTAAAGCTGGTTTGGTGGTGCTGAACTCTCTCAGCTTTTGCTTGTCGGTAAAGGTTTTAATTTCTCCAACAAATCTGAATGAGATCCTTGCTGGGTAGAGTAATCTTGGTTGCAGGTTTTTCTCCTTCATCACTTTAAGTATGTCCTGCCACTCCCTTATGGCTTACAGAGTTTCTGCAGAAAAATCAGCTGTTAACCTTATGGGGATTCCCTTGTGTGTTATTTGTTGTTTTTCCCTTGCTGCTTTTAGTATGCTTTCTTTGTATTTAATTTTTGACAGTTTGATTAATATGTGTCTTGTCGTATTTCTCTCTGGATTTATCCTATATGGGACTCTCTGTGCTTCCTGGACTTGATTAACTATTGTTTTTCCCATATTAGGAAAATTTTCAACTATAATCTCTTCAAATATTTTCTCATTCCCTTTCTTTTTCTCTTCTTCTTTGGGAATTCCTAAAATTCGAATGTTGGTGCATTTAATGCTGTCCCAGAGGTCTCTGAGACTGTCCTCAGTTCTTTTCATTCTTTTTTCTTTATTCTGCTCTGCAGTAGTTATTTCCATTATTTTATCTTCCAGGTCACGTATTCGTTCTTCTGCCTGAGTTATTCTGCTATTGATCCCATCTAGAGTATTTTTCATTTCATTTATTGTGTTGTTCATCATTGTTTGTTCCATCTTTATTTCTTCTAGGTCCTTGTTAAATGTTTCTTGCATTTTGTCGATTCTATTTCCAAGATTTTGGATATCTTTACTATCATTATTCTGAATTCTTTTTCAGGTAGACTGCCTATTTCCTCTTCATTTGTTAAGTCTGCTGGGTTTTTATCTTGCTCCTTCAACTGTTGTGTGATTTTCTGTCTTCTCATTTTGCTTATCTTACTGTTTTAGGGATCTCCTTTTTGCAGGCTGCAGGTTTGTAGTTCCCATTGTTTTTGGTGTCTGTCCCCAGTGGTAAGTTCGGTTCAGTGGTTTGTGTATGCTTCCTGGTGGAGGGGACTAGTGCCTGTGTTCTTGTTTATGAGGCTGGATCTTGTCTGTCTGGTGGGCAGATCTACGTCTGGTGGTGTGTTTTGGGGTGTCTGTGGCCTTATTATGATTTTAGGCAGCCTTTCTGCTAATGGGTGGGGTTGTGTTCCTGTTTTGCTACTTGTTTGGCATAGGGTGTCCAGCACTTCAGTTTGCTGGTCGTTGAGTGAAGCTTGGTGCTGGCGTTGAGATGGAGATCTCTGGGAGATTTTTGCCGTTTGATATTATGTGGAGCTGGGAGGTCTCTTGTTGAGCAGTGTCCTGAAGTTGGCTCTCCCACCTCAGAGGCACAGCACTGACTCCTGGCTGCAGCACCAAGAGACTTTCATCCACTCAGCTCAGATTAAAAGGGAGAAAAAGTAGAGAGAAAGAATTAGTAGAAGTTGGAAGAAAGAAAGAAAGCAATAACGAAAGAAAGAAAGAAAGAAAGAAAGAAAGAAAGGAAGGAAGGAAGAAGGAAAGAAGAAAAGAAGGAAAGAAAGAATGAAAGGAGGGAGGGACAGAGGGAGGCAGGGATGGAGGGAGGAAGGAAGGAAGGAGGGAGGGAAGGAAAGAAAAAAGAAAGAAAGAAGATAAAGTAAAATCAAATAAAGTAAAATATAATAAATTTATTAAATTAAAAAAATAATTAGTAAGAAAAAATAATTTAAAAAAACGGAAAGATAGAACCTTAGGACGAATGGTGGAAGCAAAGCTATACAGACAAAATCTCATACAGAAGCATATACATACACACACACAAAAGGAGGAAAAGTGGAAAAAATCATAAATCTTACTCTCAAAGTCCACCTCCTCAATTTGGGATGATTCGTTGTCTAAAGGATGGAAGGAAGGATAGAAAGGAAGATAAAGTAAAATAAAATAAAGTTATTAAAATAAAAAATAATTATTATAAAAAAACTAAAAAAAACCCCCAAAAAACGGACGGATAGAACCCTGGGACAAATGGTGGAAGCAAAGCTATACAGACAAAAGCTCACACAGAAGCATGCACATACACACTCACAAAAAGAGGAAAGGGGAAAAAAATCCTAAATCTTGCTCTCAAAGT
Source organism: Grampus griseus (assembly GCF_964374135.1). Classification (NCBI taxonomy): domain Eukaryota; kingdom Metazoa; phylum Chordata; class Mammalia; order Artiodactyla; family Delphinidae; genus Grampus; species Grampus griseus. The sequence continues at coordinate 77,878,795 of NC_138999.1, read as the reverse complement.
CCACCTCCTCAGTTTGGGATGATTCGTTGTCTATTCATGTATTCCACAGATGCAGGGTACATCAAGTTGATCGTGGAGCTTTAATCTGCTGCTTCTGAGGCTGCTGGGAGAGATTTCCCTTTCTCTTCTTTGTTCTCACAACTCCCAGGGGCTCAGCTTTGGATTTGGCCCCGCCTCTGCGTGTAGGTCGCTGGAGTGTGTCTGTTTTTCCGCTCAGACAGGACGGGGTTAAAGGAGCCACTGACTCGGGGGCTCTGGCTCACTCAGGCCACGGGGAGCAAGGGGCACGGAGTGCAGGGCGAGCCTGCGGCGGCATAAGCTGGTGTGACGCTGCACCAGCCTGAGGCTCGCGGTGCATTCTCCTGGGGAAGTTGTCCCTGGATTCCGGGAACCTGGCAGTGTCGGGCTGCACAGCCTCCCCGGAAAGGAGGTGTGGATAGTGACCTGTGCTCGCACACAGGCTTTTTGGTGGCGGCAGCAGCAGCCTTAGAGTCTCCCGCCCCTCTCTGTGGGCTGTGCTTTTAGCCGCGGCTCATGCCCGTCTCTGGAGCTCCTTTAAGCAGCGCTCTTAATCCCTTCTCGTGCACCAGGAAACAGAGGGAAGAAAAAGTCTCTTGCGTCTTTGGCAGTTCCAGACCTTTTCCGGGACTCCCTCCCGGCTAGCCGTGGTGCACTAACCCCTTCAGGCTCTGTTCACGCCGCCAACCCCAGTACTCTCCCTGCGCTCCGACCAAAGCCTGAGCCTCAGCTTGCAGCCCTGCCCGCCCCAGCGGGTGAGCAGACAAGCCTCTCGGGCTGGTGAGTGCCGGTTGGCACCTATCCTCTGTGTGGGAATCTCCCCGCTTTGCCCTCCACACCCCTGTTGCTGCGCTGTCCCCTCCGAAGTTCCCCCCCTCTGCCACCCACAGTTTCTGCCCGCGAAGGGGCTTCCTAATGTGTGGAAACATTTCTTCCTTCACAGCTCCCTCCCACTGGTGCAGGTCCTGTCCCTATCCTTTTGTCTCTGTTTATTCTTTTTTCTTTTGCTCTACTCAGGTACGTGGGGAGTTTCTTGCCTTTTGGGAGGTCTGAGGTCTTCTGCCAGCATTCAGTAGGTGTTCTGTAGGAGTTGTTCCACATGTAGATGTATTTCTGGTGTATCTGTTGGGAGGAAGGTGATCTCTGCGTCTTACTCTTCTTCCATCTTCCCCTCGTCCCTTGAACCTTCTTTTACCATCTGAGATGGTGGTGGTTTCATATTGTCACTGCATGACCATAATTTGGTCCTGTCAGAACAAATATTACTTGCCTAGTCCTCTAATTCATTATACCTTGTTTTAGCACCAAGAAAACACCATAGCAACAATGTCTCCCTGTTTTTCATAATAATACACTATTCATGAGATAACTCATCATCCCTTTCATGAAACTAATCAGACTAGGATGCTTACGGTGTTTTGCAACTGCATTATTCATTAGAGGGGCTCTTGTTGGCAATTTTGTAGCCAAATGAAGCTGCAGTAACAACTGTGTTCAGGGCTAATGGAGATTATATCAGAAGTAGAGATTTTACAACACAAACATGAAACGTTCTGTCATTTTATATTAAAATCTCATAGCTACTGATTATAGTTAAGTTTGTAACTACACAAAAGACAGTAAATAATTGAGTTGCTATTCTTATTTTAAAAAATAACCTCTCAAACCTAAATGGCAATATTTATTATACAAAATCTAAAGTCTACCCATCTTGACGTCTCATTGGTCTTTCTCATTAATAACTACTAAATACTGAGTATCAAAAACAACTGTGCTAAGTATTGTTTAAAGGCATTAAGCACTAATGAGAATTAGCGAATCATATTTGAAGGGAAATTTTACTCAAAGTTTAGGTGGATGTATACATTAGAGAATCCACAAATTTGGAGGCTCAGATTATACAGTACTTAAGGTTTCATTTCACCTCAAGTGTTGACAGGAAAGTATCAGTTATTACATAGCTGAGTGATTATTGATCATCCTCATATTTGTATCTTAAACCAGGTGAACTAATATTAAATACACAAAGATCACAAATTGAGAATTTTCAATATTCTAAAGTGATCTGTAAGAAAAATAAAGATTAGCAGTTTCTCTTGAAGCATTTATGTGACTGAACCAAACTTTCTTTATTCTGATAATAAGAGTTGAGCTAGACCTCTTAAGGGTAAAACCTTATATGTAGAGCCCTTACCTAAAAGGCCACACTACTTTTTTGTTTTTAGATACAGTAAAGTCATGATACAAAAATTAGGGCTAAATAATTTTTCTCATTCTAAATGGTGACCATATTAAAATATGTGTATTAATTTACATGGTTGCCACAGCTTTATGCTTAATATCCAAATTATTCTTCTAGTAATGTATTTGGTATCACAAATAAAAGAAGTTTTGTCCTGATTGAAAATATGCCATTAATGTAAAAATTCTTATTAAAGCAAAAGTTGGACATAATAAGAAAAATATTCATTTAAAAATGTGTTTAGTTATTGTACTTTGTAATAAATAGTCCAGAATGTGTTTGAGTACTTGTTAATGAGATGTGGAAGTAGTAAAATAAATTGTAGAATATGTTGAGTGAAAAACTGAGCATGAAAGAGATCTCACATCAATAGTTTTATAACAAGGAAATAGATTTGGTTTAATATTGTTTTCTATTGCTTTCTTTTTCCTGGAAAATATTATTTTCCAATGAAAGTTTATTTATGACATTCAATAAGTGATGAATAACTGAATATAGGAGACTTATAATAACCTCTCCAACCTTCAGTTGAAATTGTAGTCTTCTAAATCTCAGAGGAAGAGAAACCATGCTAATAAAATGCATCATTTTCAGCTCTACAAGATGATTTGTTGCATTAAAAAAATCTAATCCTTATGGGAGAAGAATGTAAGATGAACTTTATTACTATAAAGCAATTAAGTGAAAATTAGATAATCACAAGGTGAGAAAAGCTCATTAATTAGAAGACCAGAAAAACACAGCAGGTTGTCAAAGTTGAATACTTATGAAAAAGCAGATATATGCAATAGTCATTATGACAGAGTCAATATTAATTGCAAAGTTACTGAATATTAAAGTAATGACATCTTTTTGAAAACATAAATGGATACATTTTTGGAAAAGGATTACCTTGTAAATCTTAGATATGAAGACTTTATTTCCTATTCACTTTGTTTTCAACCCCCTCTTTTTCTGCTTCCTTTAAAGGTCTCAAGCAATAAAATTTTTTCCCTCCTCATGGCTATTAAAGAATATATATGTATTCCATTTTACATTAATCCATTTTTTAATAGAACTAAATTCATTTCAGAATAAAAGGTCATATTTAAGAAACCAAAATGAGCTCTAAAGTGGTTATGCCCATGAATAATTCCAGACGGTAGTTCGAAGGCTGAGAAAGGAAATGCATTAGTCTGTCAAATTTGTGCTATGTCTTATGCTAAAACCATATGGTGACAGTTTTTGAAGCTGTTCTAATATATATTTACAAGATAGTCCTATGAGTTTCATTAGCTATTAGTGAAATTATGTTTTGAAAGGCATTTAATTATTAGCATTATTAGTATTATAAGAAAGCTCAAAATGTAAATTATTTAAAACTCTTATTGTGAAATAAGCAATATTTAACGTTTTAGAAAACACTGGATCCTTTCCTGGAATTCTAATCCCATGTCACCAGTCTGGCAAAATCATCAAGTTGGTATCTGATCACTAATTTTATTTTAATAAATTCCTTTTTGGAAAAAAAAATAAAATTTTCACATAATTAGATCTCAATACTGATCAATATAGTGTCCCATAAGAAATAATTAATTTCCAGCAATTTAACTATCATTAGTTTTGTGCTTATACAATAATCTCCTATTTAGAATAGTGCCCTCTATTGGAACACTGGTGTTGTGTGTTACAAATTAATTACTGTGAGATTGACTTAGGAGCTTTTTATAGAGATTGACTTAGGAGCTTTTTATAGGAAGGACATAGGTAGGAAAAAATACCTAAAAGTGCAATTTGCTTTGAGGAGACATTTTGAAAGAATACCTAGATACGGATTTTATTTCCAAAGATGATTATAAATAATTTATTCATCCCCACATTATGGAAACAATACATTTGGAAGAGTTGCTAAGATGTTTATGAATAATAAAACTGGAATTTATTCTAACTATAGGTTAGGAACTTTGTTGTTGCTAACAGTTGGTTTGTTCCATAGTCTATAAGAAAAACATGCAGATAAAATAGTCAAGTGTAGAGCAGTGTTTCTCTCATTCATTCATTGTCAAGCTAGCACTGTCATTACCTAGCATTTTTATCAAAAATTGCTACTAGATAAAAAATAAATTGCCATTAGACCGTGTATGTGGAGGTTGTTGCACTTTAGTGGTGTACCACAAAATAGCTATAAACCAAAATACTTTAAGACAAGTTGCCGTAAAATAATAACAGCAAAGGCAACTGTGTGCATAATCCTTGGGAAACCCAGGACTTGTCTAGAAGAACCATTCAATGATGAAACAAACAGATTGTCAGTGTTTTAAGGTACTTCTCAGATACCTAGACAGAACTTGTGTTGTATCATATCCAGAACTTTAAAAAGTAAACCATATCAAAATGCTCTCCCTTTTGACATTTTCTTTTTACCAAACTCTAGCTAAATTTTGGTATGTATTTGAATGTGAATGCGGTATGCAAAAATTTCCTAGATAATCTTACTGTGTATATATTCATCAGAGGGTGTGGGAATTGAAGAAATTAATCGTATATTTTACTTGGCAATATCTTGGCCATGTATAATGTCTTAATTTTTATAAAAATGTGCATTATTGTGAATGCATTTATAACCATTTATTTGAAAGCAACTCCATTTTCTTGGAGTCCAAATATAGTATTTTAGCCGAGCTTAATTATTTTCAGATTTAAATACCATAGTGAAGAGCTGCCTCTGAATTCAGCAAGAGTACTTTCCATCTTTTCATTAAGCCATAGTTAAGCACTTCCTATGCATTGGGAATTGTATTTAGTAGTAGAGATAGGGAGATGAATACACACCCAATTCCGGCACTGTAAAATACACAGTAGTAAGGTAAACATGAAAATATAATTTCAGGGCAGTGTGTGAATTGTTATGGAAAGCATGAAGAAATTGCTTTCAGATAAAAGGAAAGATTGACAAACACTCTCTAGGAGGGTCGAGGAGCCATTTATAGAAATGTTGGGGTTTGTGCAGTGCCGCGAAGGATAAACACATCACCTAGTAGACAGAGAAAAATAGCGTGTCCTTGAATTTTTTTCATGAAGTAATTCCCCCAATTTTGTTCAGGGAGTGCTTTTTTCTACTTAGTTTTTCAGTATTTTAAATCAAGTCTAATGAAAGTGGAAAGTATATTTTCGAGAAAAAAGGAAGTATTTTAAATTGATTAAGTAAATATTGGTTATATCAATTCAATTCTTTTTTTAAAAAATTCAACTTCTCACATAACTGACGCCCTAGTGGAAAAAGCGTTCCTGGCAAACAATCATTATTTTGGGGCAGTTGTTCACGGGAATGCAAGCCGACATGTTGGTCATCATGTCTAGAGGCAGCACACTTGTTAAACACAGTTTGTTCCTTCATTTGCCTGACTTCCTTTCTTAGTATTAAACAAATGAAAGTCTTCCTACATCTGTGAGGCAGTGTAGTATTGTGGATAAGAGAAGGCATCAGGAATCAAACATCATTTAAACACTTTACCATTTGTTAACAGCATAAACTTGGAGAAATCACTTTAAGTATCAGAGGTTGAGATTCCTCACTTCTGAAATAGGGATACTATATGTCTTTATATATATTAAATGGTATTATATCCATAAAACCCATGGCACTATATCTGGCACATGGTATCATCCAAAGTGTGCCATATTCTCTATTTGAATAGATATAAGCATTCATTTTCCTTTTGTCTTCAACTTAAAACTTACTTCATTCTCAGAATTCTGTTAATATTTTCAACCAGATTTAATATGTTTCATATTTTTCTGCCACTACTGAGCCAGTTTCTCTAGAGATGAGTTTAAAAACATGACAGCACAAAAGAAACAATCAACAAAATGAAAAGACAACCTATAGAATGGGAAAATATTTGCAAACCATATATCTGGTAAGGGATTAATATCCAAAAATGGATAAAACCATACAACTCAATGCCAACCCCGCCCAAATAATCCATTCCAAAATGGGCAAAGGACCTGAATAGACATTTTACCAAAGAAAATATACAAATGGTCAAAAAGTACATGAAAATGTGCTTAACGTCACTAATCACCAGGGAAATGCAAGTCAAAACCACAATGAGATTGCACCTCACATGTGTTAGAATGGCTATCATCAAAAAATAAGAGATAACAAATGCTGGCAAGGATGTGGAGAAAGGGGAACCCTTATATAATGTTGGTGTGAATGTAAATTAGTGCAGCCAGTATGGAAAACAATATGGAGAGCCCTCAAAAAATTAAAAATAGAACTGCCATATGATCCAGCAGTTCTACATCTGGAAATATATCCAAAGAAAATGAAAACAGTATGTTGAAAAGATATCTGCACTGCCATATTCATAGCAGCATTATTTACAAAGGCCAAGATATGGGAAAAGTTAAGCGGCCATTGACGGATATATGAATTAAAAAGATGTGGTACATTTATACACTGGAATATTATTCAACCACAAAAGAAGGAAATTCTGCCATTAGTGACAGCATGGATGGATGGACCTTGAGGGCATTTTGTTAAGAGAAATAATTTGGACAGAGGAAGACAAATACTGTATGATCTCACTTATGTGGAATAATTTTTTTAAAAAAAAAACCTCATAGTAAAAGAGATTAGATTTGTGGTTACCAGAAGTGGGGGGAGGGGGAGTTCGATGAGGATAGTCAAAAGATACAAACTTACAGTTATAAATAATTATGATGAAATGAAGAATTCATATTTTGAGGGAAGACAAGAAAAATTTAAACATATTTTTTTCTTTGCCCATTTGGGCCTCCTTCCTCCCCTCTAAGTGCACATTATGCCTCTGCATTATGTGTTAATGCGGCCTCCCCAGTAGCAGAAATACCTGCTCAACCATAAAGATCAATTTTTCATCTTCTGACACCAGCCATGTAACTCCTTACAAGATAACATTCCTTTCTCAATCCTGTAAGGGGTCATGATGACCCACCACTCACCTTGTATGTGCAGACATCTTTGGTGAACTTTATGTACAATGCCAGTAGATCATTTCCCTTACAGATAGCTATTGGTGCAGAACAGACTAGTCAGATGACCTGGGGAGATACTGGGCCACACCTAATGGAAGTTCTTAGCTTAAATACTTACTTATGACCTTGTTAATGTTACTGGCTATGTTACTTGTTCTGCCTATTTTACAAGATTATTGTTTCTTGCATTACCAAGTGGTGACTGAGACTCAGATAAAATTAATGATGATTAGCTGACTTGAAACGACTGACCTAATATATAGTTCTATAAGACCAATGATTGTAATAGTGTAACTCTAGATATGAGAAGAAGGAACAAGAGGGAACAGTTTTGTGGACCATGACAGACTAATAAAATAGGCGATCCAGAGGCTTTTGGCTACTGTTAACAGGGTCTAGTCCAGTAAAAGCATATTGAGTGCCCATCAGCAAAATCCTCGTTTGGCCTGGGAATGAGCATTCTTAGGGCCATGGGAAATACTGATCAGAAAATGCCTCTCAAACCTTGGTCAAATTTAAGACTGAAAGGGAGGAGATTGTAAAACAAATAATTTTGTCCACCATCCAGTTCTACAAGAATCAAGTCATTAGCTACTCCAGTTCCTGACTTACAATACACCCTAAAAGGAATTCAGGGTGAAGATCAGGATGAGGCATTTTGTGCTCTGGGAAAACTGGCAGAACAGGCCTTCAGATAGTTAGATATTTTCAGGAGTAAATTTTATGAACTCAGTTTCTTGCATCTTTCTATACTTAGAAAAGCACTAAGACCATTAACTAAGATATCCGTTCCTTGCTAATAGCAGTAACCTTCTACTAAGATGTGTGCTTAATTGCATGTATCCCTTCTCTAAAATCACATATATACTGGCCTCCCACATTACCTCTTTGGAACAGTCCTTAGAGCTTTCTGAAAGACTGTCTCCCAGGTTATAATCCTCAGGTTGGCTTGAATAAAATTTTCCATTTCTCTCTCAGATTGACTATTGATTAATTTTTTGGTACACAAGTACTAGGGATATAATGTACAATGTAATGAGTATGGTTAACTCTGCTGTATGGTATATTTGAAAGTTGTTAAAAGAGTAGATCCTAAGAGTTCTCATCACAAGGAAAAAAACATTTTTTTTCTTTTTTGTATCTATGTGAGATGGTGGATGTTAACTAAACTTTTTGTGGCAATCACTTCATAATATATGTAAATTAAATCATTACATCGTACACCTTAAAATTATACAGTGCTGTATGTCAATTATATCTCAATAAAACTGGAAAAAATACATTCACTTGAATTAGAACTCTTGAAAAATGAAAGAAAATTGTTAAATTTACTACTTAAAAATAATCTGGAGATCAAATTCTTTTATATTTGACTTTTTAAATATGATATAACTGTGAGGGCCATCTAAATTCGGGAGAGGTGTGACATTATTTGGTAGTTCCACTATTCCCAGTTGTAGAAATAAATTCAGATGACAAAGAACACTTGGGAACAGTGCACAGATCTTCATTCTAACAAATTCCAGTGACTGTGCAGCTTTCCATATGATGATAGCAATTATATTCATGCCATACTGATGGAAATCTCTGCAGATAAGGATGTTGTCAACAGACTATTGCTATTTTAAAACATTCAGCACTTCTAAAAACATTAACAGCAGTTGTTGTTAGCTTACTTTTCATTGTCTCGTTCCCTTTGTAAACCCCAGTTTAGGATCCAGTGTAATTCAAGATAGTAGCATGCTTATAATAAACCTTGGGTCTTCCTTCACAGGAAAAAAGGATTGATTTCCCAGCTTTCCTCAAATAATAGGTTGGTGCAGTTACTCTGAGTGTTATGAATAGGAAGTGATCCCTTAAAGGGATGTAGCTGGCATATTGAAATTCTTAAGCAAAGTATGAAGGTCAGTATAAAATCTATTCACTGGGAAGAAAAGAGGGATGCAGTTTTTTTTAAAGAACTTTTTGCCCTTTTAAAAACAAGTTTAGCGAGTCTACCATCGTAGCAGAATAGTGCCAGAGGAAACTTTTCTATCTCGAAATCTAATGATGCCCATCAAAGAAACCATGGAAGGTATCCACTGAGGACATTTAGGTAAGAATATAAAGGAATATTTGATGTTTTAAAGATATGTATACTTATTGTTAAACAAAATTTTAACCTGTGTAAAATATTATGTTTCATTAAAGCATATTGTTATCCCTAGAGAATGGCTTGTCTTGCTTAGTGAAGTATTCTGGAGATTTTTCTTTGAAAACATTTCTTCATTCACTTAATCTTTATTTGAATTGTATTAAAAGTTGAAGTTGTACAACTGAAAAAAAAACAGCACAAAATTATTTCTATTGGCAAAAGTTTAAAGAAAAACAATGCATGCTGAAATTACAGGTCCAATGTAATTGTCTCAACAAGTAGAAATAATTCACCCTCAGAATACATAATTACTCCTCAGTCATTCCTTACTGCCAAACAATTTAAGCTTAAGCTACTTAGGAGCATGTTTGTTTGCTTGTTGTTGTTTCTTTTAAAATGGAAATATGTACAAATAAGATACAGGTAAATGCTTAAGACGTGCATTAAATAGCTTAAATGGAGGTAATATCAATATACATTATCAAATGTATTATCAAAATATGATATCAAATTTAATATTAAATTTCATTTTAAGAACAAGGGAAATAACTATTTATTGCATGTATGTAACCACTGCAAAAATCACATAACACACATCAAAGAAATGAAAAAATAGCAAAAAAGTATCTACAGCTACAGATATGTATCTCTCACATTCCAAATCTTTTATTGTCTCTGATTTTTACAAAAGAAAGCAGCATTTGATATCTCCATGGTGTGTAGCTACTGACACATATCTAAATATCAAACATATGCTAGAAGATTTTATCAGATAGCAACAACTAGAGGACATGGTAACAACTGCTTATGAAAAGTATTGTACATTTCAACTGAGGTTCTCAACAGGACTGTAGGGGCACATGTTCATCTATTATGTAAATGAAAAGATCTATTTCTTGAGTTAATCATTAAGGGAGCTATAGACTTTACAATTCATCGACAGAGATATACTGAAATATTCTATACAGTTAGCTGACTTTATGAGGTTTAATTCTCAGTTCAGAAGCTAACAGTAATAACTTTGGCACATATACTAAATTAGCATAAATGCTCATGGTAGCAGCACTAATGTAAAAGTGACAATGATGCATACTGGACTACTAAAAGTCAGGAACAAGTGAGGCTGAATAAGGAAAAGAAAAACCTATAGGACCTTAACACAATATTCATACTTTCCAAAGGCAAACACTACTTTACTACTTTATATATCAGGTCATGAATAGTAAAGAATCTACATAATACACCAATTCTGTTTCAAAAGTTTTACATGTTGGGGGAAAAAAGCCACATTAATAAGATGGAAGTGCTGGCTTATTATAGCCAGTAATGTTAGTAAGCCTTTCATAACTTGTCCAGGGCACTAATATGACTGCCAGTAACAAAAAATTAGGAACTGAATTTCTCTGAACAGCTATCATTTACTATAATACTTAACCAAAATATTGCCTTAATTTTACTGCAACACAGAACTTTCTATAACAATCTGTGAAAACTTAGAAATACCCATTCTATTTTTCAAAGAAAAATAATAGACTTTTTAAAGTTTCTCAATTATTAGTTCCTTGAGAGGTTAACTGCAAATATGACACAGGTATTTCTGAATTATTTTCTGTTAAAAATAAAGAATACTTAGGTATTATGGAGATCATATTACTTACTCTGGATATATTCTAGAGAATCCCCGTCACCTACTCTGTACCTTTGTGTCCAAGAAACTTAATAGGCATAATTTATGAATTACTCTAGAACAAATAATGTCAGTGACCTCAGAGGTAATCCCCTGATTTTCCATGAGTCAGTTACTGAATGAACACAGCGTATGAGGATGGGACTTTGTCAAGGCCAACTGATTAAGTCAGGATAAAGAAGTAAGTATGAGAAGGAAAGGGTGCTATAGTACACAAAGGGCTATATAGTGTACATAAGGATAAAGTGTAGAATGAAGTAGGCTGGTGAAAAGGGTGAACAAGTCTTTAGTGGAAAATACAAGCTACACCAGAATGTTTATGGATCCATGAGTTGAAGATTTTTATAAAAAGTAATAGACTCTTAAATATTGTTAATATCAACATTTATTATGAACTTGCTATTTACCAGGTACTATCCTCAGCATTATATATACAAAAATATATAACCCTATGATGTTAATATTATTTTATCTCTGCTTTACAGATGAAGAAACTGAGGCAACAGACTTACCAAAAGTCACACAGTTAATAGTGTTAGATATGGGATTCAAATACATAAGTTCACCTTGAGAGCTTTCATTCCTAATGCATGTAGGATGTAGCAGAGTGAAGGTATTTGTGTGTAACTTTACCACATAAAGGAGAGATGAACAAAAATGAGAATGCTTGTGGGACTAGAGGTTAAAGTCCAGAGTTGGAATATGTGAATTTTCCAGAAGCAGAAATGAAGAACAAAAATGATCATGTGGGTAGAATTAGAGACTAGAGTCTGGAATTGGAAATACTGTAAAATAAAAGTGACCAATGTGATATCATATTTAATGTTTATAACAGCCTTGTGGATTAGGCACTGTTAATAGTCCCACATGAAGGAATGGAGGCTCAAGGTGGTTATGCAACTCAGTCACACAGCAATTAAGTGTTAGAACTGGAATTGGACCCATATCTGATTATGCTCTACGAGATTATTTTTCATTGCTTCTGTATACATGCTTAAAAGTACAGAATGGGTAATATGGCACCTTTCTCATATAAAGCATATTAAGTGTAAATTTTAAATCATGGGACTTCAAGAGATTTCAGCTTTGCTAACAACCTGTTTTCCTGTGGACAATTTCCTTTCATTGAGGGGAGGTATTTTTAAAGTTATATTGAAGCTGACCTGTTTAAAGTGTACAATTCAGTGGTTTTTAGAGTTTTGTGACCATCATCATAAACTGATTTTAGGATATTTTCCTCATCCCCCAAAGAAACCTGAAACCCATTAGTAGTCACTCCTCATCTCCTCCCCTCCCAAGTCCTAAGCAACCACTCATCTTTCTGTCTCTATATTTCAGTATTTTGGACATTTCATATCCTTACCTTGACCTTGGGATTTTTAAAAACCCATTTTTCTTCAAAGGGTTTCTCTTAGTTTCTATATTTTACTTTGGAATATCTTACAGCATCTTGAAGAAGCTGAGGCAAACAGAACTATTTCAGTAGAAAAACCAATTTCCACATAGGTTATGTAGTTTTATTTTCAAATAGATGTAAAAATGGAATTAGAGAAGTGGCAAAATAATGTTGTGGAAAGAGCCATATTGTCAAACAAGTAGCATCTATTGCCTATTATCAGGAGTAGAAGTCTGAGCACTTCTTCCAACTGTATCTTGATATCAGAGTCACCAAGGAAAACAACACAGCCAAGCATTGGGAGGAAAAATGCTTTACTCACATAGAGAAGAAGCAGAAGAAGATCAACTTCAGTAGTGGACATAGTCTCTCATGACCAGCGAGTCCCTCTCAGCAGTAGGCATAGGGCAATTGGCTTGTGTGCATCCATCTTGTGCTGCAGCGGAAGGACCCTGTCCCCTCCCAAAATGGGACAGATATAGCAGTAGGATTGGCCAGGTGACATATAGTGCACACACTTAAGCCTAACAAAGGAGTATACTTGAGTATGAAACAGGGAAAGATATTCTCACACAAGGTGACAAGTCTAGCACAAGCTGTGATAACTTATCTCTTAGTAAGGAAGTGTTCCCAGGCCAAGGCCTATTCTTATGAAACCAAGTGGGGATCAGAATTCTGTGCATATGAGACTGCTTTTTCCCAACACATATTCATAAAGCCTAGGTCTAGCCCTATTCTTTCACTTAATAATTTTGTTCAGGTAATAAACACTTTTTTTTTGAGATTTACCAAGCACAAGTTGTGTTTGTGTGTGTTTGTGTGTGTGTGAATGCAAACTTGAATCAAAAAAATCTCTTCTTTCAAAGTGATTATAATCAAGTAAATGGACTCAATTAAATAAATTTAGTAAAAGATAGTGCAGAGATAAAAATATGCATGCAGTGGTTTGAAAGGACAAATAGGCATTTAGTTTAACATTTGAAGGTGGGAAGAATGTTAAATCAAAGATTATTAGGAGAAATGATGATTCCCTGTATAATCTCCAGGATGTCACTTTACCTCTTTACAGATCTGGGCTTTACTTTTTTAAGGTGAGATGCTTAGAAAAATGATCTTCAAGATTGTTTTCAGTTCTATAATTCTGAGTGAGGGGAAGGAATGTTCTTATCTACATCCTTCACTCCCAACAAAAACAAAATAGAAACCAACCAACAAAGATTACTTATTTAGAATGTGTTTGGGCCTGAGGGATTTGAGATGAAATATTTTAATTAGGACTTTTTCAGATTACTTCTATCATGCGTTCATTCATTCACTCAACAATCTTAAGTACTTAATATTACCAGGTGCTATTCTAACTGCTGGTGTTACAAATTGACAAAAATTGAACAAATTGACCAAAAACTAGATTATTTCTCTACTTTGATGTTTGTCGACTTTGTGTAGCTTTCAATAAATTAGGGTATATTTCATATATTAGAGGCTTCAGTTTTCTAGTGTTCCGAATTTCTCATGCTTGGAAAAATTGTAAGCACACTTGTATTTGATTCACAGAAATATGAGGGTTTTAAACTTATACTAAATTAATCATCAATAACACTCGCTTGAGAATTTATAACAGACTTCTCTAGTTCATCAACTGCTCTGTTGACTTCAGATAAACAAATGTGTAAGAACTATTTCTATACGCAGCTTCATTTTATTTAGTTACTGTTTGTGTTCTAGATAATAGTCTACAAATCTAAGAGAAAGATTTCTAGAGGTGCTCTGTCAAGGGGTAATTTAGGAGGTGATAGAACGTGGCTCCGTGGAAACTCCTAAAGAGTATTACACTCCCTAAACAAATACATAATTAGTCTGTCTTATTCAGGAAAGCACCACATTAGTTCATGGAGGCACTGTGGCTTAGTGATTAAAGACATTGGATTTGTAGTCAGATGGGCAAGGGTTTATTTCCATCATAGATCATAGCCCCTTAATAGCATTTTGACTACCTTTGAGCAAATACATTTTCTTATTTGAACAATTATTTCACAGGGTTGTTTTGAAGATTAAATTGTATAAAGTATATAAAACACTTAGTATTGGGCTTCCCTGGTGGCGCAGTGGTTGAGAGTCCGCCTGCCGATGCAGGGGACACGGGTTTGTGCCCCGGTCTGGGAGGATCCCACATGCCGCAGAGCGGCTGGGCCCGTGAGCCGTGGCCACTGAGCCTGCACATCTGGAGCCTGTGCTCTGCAACGGGAGAGACCACAACAGTGAGAGGCCCGCGTACCACAAAACAAACAAACAAAACACTTAGTATAGGCACTGGCATATACTAAAACTTAAAACCATGTTAAAATAGAATGGGAGCTAATATTACTATAAGGCAATAAGGTTATAACTGTGACATTTAAAGGAAAGGCTATGTTGGTTTTTCCTACATAAATCCCATGAGATGTTCAATGCAAAACTGACCTATGTTCAAAGACATTTGGGACACTTTATACTGTATATGTTGTATAAGATTCATAAAGTACACTAATATATTAAACTTCTACAAAGTCCTATGGTAAAGAATCCAGTTTAATATTTTTAATAGAGCATTCCCTAAACTTACATGAACAAGACTTTGGAAAAATACCCTGGATAATACTGGGTACAGTGTAAGGTTATGATGAATTTGCTATAAAATAAAATATGTAAGAGAGCTAACCACATGGCCTAATAAAGTATTTTTTACTATCACGTAAAAGAGAGGGTACTAAGAAAATGATTTTTGTATATTTTGACTTTCATGTTAATGTTATCATTACATTAGTCTCCAATATGGCCTAGTGTCAAGTATGTAAAAAGACATATGATGCTAATTTTATTTTTCTAAGTCATCCTCTTTTGTCTCACTTGCAGTACATTAGTGTGAAAATTGAGTAAGAGGAAAGAGGCATTACAGCTTTTATGGATGTGTATTAAAACTTCATGGCAGATAACTTTTTAAAAATTTTATTGAAGTATAGTTAATTTAAAATGTATTAATTTCTGCTGTACAGCAAAGTGACTCAGTTATATATATATATATATATATATATATATATATATATATATATTGCTTTTCATATTCTTTTCCATTATGGTTTATCACACGATACTGGATATAGTTCCCTGTGCTACACAGTAAGACCTTGTTGTTTATCCATCCTATATATAATAGTTTGCATCTGCTAATCCCAAACTCCCAGTCCTTCCTTTCTTCACACCTCCTCCCCCTTGGCAACCACAAGTCTGCTCTCTATGTCTGTGAGTCTGTTTCTGTTTCATAGATAAGTTCATTTGTGGCATATTTCATATTCTACCTATAAGTGATATTATATGGTGTTTGTCTTTCCCTTTGTGACTTACTTCACTTAGTATGGTAATCTCTAGATCTATCTATGTTGCTACAAATGGCACTATTTCAACCTTTTTAACAGCTGAGTAATATTACATTATATATATATATATATATATATATATATATATATATATATATATATATATATATATATATATACCACATCTTCTTTATCCATTCATCTGTCGATGGACATTTGGGTTGTTTCCATGTCTTGGTTATTGTAAATAGTGCTGCAGTGAACATGGGGGTGCATGTATCTTTTTGAATTATTCTTTTGTCTGAGTATATGCCCAGCAGTGGGACTGTTGGATCATATGGCAACTTTATTTGGTTAATTTTATGAGAAACCTCCTTACTGTTTTCCATAGTGGCTGCACCAATTTACATTCCCACCAACAGTGTAAGAGGGTTCATTTTTGTTTTGGATTCTAAACTTTTTATTTTGAAATTATTTTAGATATATAGATGAATTACAAAGAAAATACAGAGTTCCCACATACCCTTCATCCAGCTTCCTATAGCGTTAATATCTTAAATTACCATGGTACATTTTTCAAAACTAAGAAATTGACCTTGTTACATTATTATTATTCACTAAACTCCAGAATTTATTTATATTCACCAGTGTTTCTGCTAATTTTTATTTTCCTTTCCAGGATCCAATCCAAGGTACTACATTGCATTTAGTCATTATTTCTCCTTGTTCTCCTTTAATCTTTGACAGTTCCTCAATCTTACCTTGTTTTTCATGATCTTGACACATTTGAAGATCACTGGTTAGTTATTTGTAAAGCATTCCTCAGTTTGTGTTAGTCTGATGTTTTTTTCATATGAGACCAAAGTTATAGATCTTCAGGAAGAATATGACGGAGATAAAGCACCTTTCTCATAGCATTATAGGAGATGTTACATGGTATCAACAAGACATTACTGTTGATGTTGACTTTGAACACTTGGTTAAGGTGGTAACTTCCAAGTTACTGATATATTATTAAAGTAACTATTTTTTTTCATCCCATACTTCACTCTTTAGAATGAGTCACCAAGTACAGCCCATACACAAGAAGAGGGGAATTAAGCTCCATTCTTGAAAAAAGAGTATCAAAGGAGTGTGGGCTTATGTTAAAATCTACCACAATAATTATTAAAAATTCAGGGGAAAATTTTTCAAGGCTATGCAAATATGCAAATTTCTTCTTAAATTTTCACCCACTAATTTTAGTATCCTTCTGTGGATCTAACCTGCAGCAATTATTACTCTGGTGTTTTAATTGTTATTTTCTATTTTTTTCATTCCTTTTAGTATCCCTCTGTGGATCTAACCTGCAGCAATTTCTTCTTAAATTTTCACCCACTAATTTTAGTATCCCTCTGTGGATCTAACCTGCAGCAATTATTACTCTGGTGTGTTAATTGTTATTTTCTATTTTTTTTATTCCTTCCACATTTATTAACTGGTATTCTTTGAAGAGGAAGTTTTGTCCTTTCTCCCCTAATTATTTAGTTATTCAATTATTTATTTATATTATTATGGACTCATGTATATTTACTTTATTCTTTGATTTACCGTCCAACACTACCTTTATTTTGCTGCTCAAAACTCTTCAGCTTTGGCCATTAGGAACTCTCTCAAGTTGGTTCCTTTTGTCCTTTTGACAGGCCCCATTCTTTTTTTAAGCAATTCTTTAATTTCTGGTAGTATAAGATTATCATATTATATTTTATCTACCTCAGCCATTTGTCCAAGGCTGATCATTTTAGAAATCATTTTTTGATTATTATACCAAGGGTAAGCAAAGTTTTTTCTGTAAATAGCCAGATAGTAAATATTTTAGGCTGTGTGAACCATGTAATCTCTGTCACAGCTACTTAACTGTGCTACGGTAACAGAAGAGTGTGCTGTGTTACAATAATCTTTTATTTACAAAAACAAGTGGCAGACCAGTTTTGGCCCCTGGGCCATAGTTTGCCTATTCTTGATTTAGATACCAGAAAGTCTAAAGTCAAATTAGAAAGGACAATGATCCAGGAGACATATTGAAAATCAGGTAAGTTTTATTTTAAACCTAATTTTGAGTCTTGAAATCAGAAGGACCTACCTATTTTTAAAAAATTATACCTAGATAGTAATACCAAAAAATGCTGGAATAGGAGGTCCCTAGCTTGCATTCCCCCATGGAAGCAATGATCTGGTAACCATCCATGGACAAAAGTGCCTTTGTGGGAGTTTTCAGATCTAGGCAAGAGATTACACATTCCTGGTAAAATCCAAGACTGAGGAGAGCCACTCTGAGAAGGCAGTCCTACACTTCAGTGGCAAGATTTGCCAAATGTGGTCTCAGCTGCAGACTGAAAGCAACTCCATCACACTAAAAACTGGGTTGCAGCCCTCCTTGGCTACAGTCCTGCCACCAATCCTGTCCACCAATGGACCTTGGAGGAGCCACATGCATCTGTGCCCTCTGTAACAGGCCCACCTACCACAGACCTGACTGCAGATTTTGAAGCAGCCCTGTGAACCAGCTCCAGCTCTGATGTGCTATGATCAGGAGTCAGTCCTGCATGCCCAGAGACCTGGCAAGGGACACATCCAACCATGCCCTCCAATAACAGGCCTTGTGACCCAGTTCCAGTCCCACTCTATGGCTCTCCAAAATCAGTCCTACGTATTCAGGGACCCACCCAGGGACTTGCTGAGAGCCCATTCAGGGAACTAGTGGAAGCCACACACATCTGGGCCCCTAGAAACAGGTCCATCACCTGTGGACTCAACTGTGAACCCAGAAATGGTCCCATGATAGAGCTCCAGCACTGTTAGACTGTGATCCCAGAAACAGTCTTGTCCACTGGGACCTGGCACTACAGTCACCTGCTGCCCAGGTAACAGACCTGCAAGTCATGTATCCAACTGCAGAGCTGACAGCAGACATGTCACCTGGCCTCAGCCACACTTTATGGCAATCCTGAAAGCAATTCCATGTGTCCAGAGACTTAGCAGCAGAAAGTCTTTACCTGTCAAAGATATGAAAAGGAATTTGCTATTTCATATGCATAGACATCAACCTGAGGTGACACAGATCACAAAGAATCAGGCAAACACAGCACCATCAAAAGAAACTAATAATAATCCAGTAATAGATCCCAGAGAATTGGAGATCCATGAGTTGCTTGACAAAGAATTCAAAATAATTGTTTTAAGGTAGCTCAATCAGCTACAAGAAAACACAGATAGATAGACAAAAAAATGAAATAAGGAAAACAATGCATGAACAAAATATGAAGATCAAAAAAGATATAGAAATCATAATAATAAAGAACCAAACAGAAATTCTGGAGCTGAAGAATACAATAAATGAAATAGAAAATTTCAACAGCAGATTTAATCAAGCAGAAGAAAGAATTTGCAAACTCAAAGAGAGATCATTTGAACTTATCCAATCAGGGGAGAAAAAAGAAAACTTGACAAAGAGTGAAGAAAGCCTACAGGATTTATGGGATTCTAGCAAGAGAATCAATATAAACATTATGGGACTCTCAGAAGGAGAAGAAGGAGAGAAAGGGTCAGAAAGTTTTTTAAAGAAATAGTGGCTGAAAACTTCTCAAATCTTGGGAAGGATATAGATATCCAGATTCATGAAGGTAAAAAGTACCCAAACGGGATCAACCCAAAGAAAACTATGAGGCATATTATAATCAAATTATCAAAAGTTAAAGACAAAGGGAGAAGTTTGAAAGCAGTTAAGACAAAAAGTGACTCATCACATATAAGGGAACCTCCATAAGGCTTTCAGTGAATTTCTCAGCAAAAATCTTGAAGGCCAGGAGAGAGTGGGATGATGTATTCAACGTGCTGAAAGAAAAGATCCTGCCAGGCAAGAATACTATACCCAACAAAGCTGTTCTTCAGAAATGAAGGAGAAATAAAGACTTTCCCAAACAAACAAAACCTGAGGGAGTTCATCACCACTAGAGCTGCCTTGCTCAAGAGTTTTTTCAAGTTAAATGTAAGAATGCTAATTAGTAACATGAAAGCATATGAAAGTATAAAACTCACTGGTAAACATAAGCATACAGTCAAATTCAGAATATTTTAATACTGTAATGGTGGTGCATAAATCACCTTTAAGTCAAGTATAAAAGTTAAAAGTCCAAAGTATTAATAATAACTACATATACAATAATTTGTTAATGTACACAACATAAAAAGATCTAAATTATAATGCCAATAGCATAAAAGGTAGGAGAAGAAGAAGTAAAATTGTTATCATCTTAATATACACTGTTATAACTATAAGATTTTTATATAAGCCTCATGGTAACCGCAAGGAAAAAAAAAAAAAAAAAACCTCAAGCAGATATACAAAAGGCAAAGAGAAAGAAATCACATAATACCACTGCAAAAAAAATCATTAAATCACAAAGGATGACAGCAAGAAAGGAAGTTAGAAACAAAAGATTGACAAAACAGAAAACAGTTAACAAAATACAGAAAAAAGTCCTTACCTATCAATAATTACTTTAAGCATAAATGAATTAATTCTCCCAATTAAAACACATAGAATGGGCTTCCCTGGTGGCGCAGTGGTTGAGAGTCCGCCTGCCAATGCAGGGAACACGGGTTTGTGCCCCAGTCTGGGAGGATCCCACATGCCGCGGAGCGGCTGGGCCCGTGAGCCATGGCCGCTGAGCCTGCGCGTCCGGAGCCTGTGCTCCGCAACGGGAGAGGCCGCAACAGTGAGAGGCTGGCGTACCGCAAAAAACAAACAAAACAAAAAACAAACAAACAAACAAAAAAACCACATAGAATGGCTGAATAGATTAAAAAAAAATCCACCAATATTCTGCATATAAAAAATTCTCTATATTTAAAGGCAAATATCAGATGAAAGTGAAAGGATGGAAAAAGATATCCATGCAAATGGTAATCAAAAGAGAACAGGGGTCACTATACTTACAAGAGGTAAAGAAGGTCTTAAATAATGACAAAAGGGTCAGTTCAACAGGAAGATCTAACAATTATAAATATATATAAACTCAACATCAAAGTACCTAAACATTGAAAAATCTGAAGGAAGAAATAGCAATATAATAATAACAAGAGACTTCAATATCCCACACACTCTATAATGGATAGGATCTCCAGACAGCAAATCAATAAGGGAACAACAGAACTGTACAATACTATAGACTAAATGGACCTAACAGGCACATAACAATACTTTCCACCCAACAGCAGAATTATATAAATTCTTCTCAAGTCCTCAAGAAACATTCCCCAAGATAGATCGTATGTTATGTGGAAAAAAAAGTCTTAACAAGTTAAAGGATATTGAAATCATCACAAGTATCTTTTTCGACCACAATGTAATAAAACTAGAAATTAATAACAGTAAGGAAATGGGGAAATTTACAAATATGTATAAACTAAACAACACACTCTTGAGCCACCAAAACCATTGGATCAAAGAGAAAATCAAAAGAGAATTTTGGAAGTATCCCAAGACAAATGAAAATAAAATATGCCAAAGAAGATTCAAATTATACAAAATTCAGGAATCTACTTTATGCAAAGAAAATAGAACTATAAAGTCGGAGAGGATCATAAGGCCTAAGGGTCATGAGGTACAATTCTTCATTGAATGAATGCCTCACAGCATCTCTGAAAGGGAAGAAAGAAGTGAACATTTATTGAGCCCTATGTGGGTGCAGTATTCCTTTTAAAATATGTCACCCAATGTCATTAGCTATTTCTCCAGGCTTTGTGTCATACCCAGATTTAATAATAATGAGTTGCATGTCTTCATTCAAGTTAATGATACACATATTCTATAAGACTGATAACCTAGTTCTAGAAATATCCCTCTAGTCTGGAGTGGATCTATTCATCTTTGGGTAGAGTTATTTTACCAGCAGTAGCTAATGTCAAGCAGTTATTGTGTCATGGTAATGTACATAGGTGCTAAAGTCAGACTTTCAGGGTTCAAGTCAAGTCCTGGCTGTATCACTTACCACTTATATGAACATGTGCAAGTAATTGGTCCTTTTTATACCTCAGTTTCCTCATCTGTAAAATTGCACCAAGTATAGTACCTGTCTCTTAGAGAAGTGAGAATTAAATGAAGCAATGAAATACATGCATAGCAAATATAGTGGCAAACAGTTGAGCTCCCAATACATGTTAGCTATTGTTATTTATAAATGAAGCCCATGTTTATCAGTCTTGCCTATAAATAGTTGATGATTATCATTGTCAGATGCCTTGTAGATGTTTTAATTAATTATGTGTATCAGCTGTAGGGATCTATGAGTCTAATGAACAGACATGAACTCTGATTTTCTTGAACAAATAGAGACTTAACTGGTAGGAAATGATATGGGTCACAGATATAAAGAAATAAGTAACTGTTCGCAGAAAGCCTGGAATCAGAACATTTCCAGGGATTCAGTTTGTAGATAAATAGCTCCTATTCCCCCATTTTTTATTCCTCCACTTTGGATTCAATTTCAAAAAGACAAAGAGAATATGATGGGCTTGGTTAGGTTGCTTGCCTATCCCTGGGCCAGGTAGGATGAAGCACACTGGTGGTTCCATCTAGCCTGTATGCAATAACGAAGATGCAGCTTCCAAAGGAAAGGGAGAGGAATACTGGGCAGACAAAGCAGCAGATTTCCGGTACAGTATGTCTATGACATTTTTCTCATTTGATGGTCACTTTGAAAAATGGAAATGTTTTGAATTTGACATGACAATAAGATTGATTTGTTATGATAAGTGTAAAAAGGACAATCCTCTTTTACAATATTAAGTGCACAAAGTTGAGCAGTGAGGAAGCTTGGAGGAATTTAAGCTCAGGGCACTCTTGATTAAAGATTACCTACATTTATTTATTAAGTCACAGATTATGTAATCATTTAAAGATTTTGAAACTTGTATAGCTTTTTAATAATGATGTTTTGTAGAATTTTCTCTCTTGAAAAATACATAATAATCCTCCCTCTCTGAAATATGAAACCATGAGGTTATTATAGTTTTCCTTTTGTCTTCTTACACTTTTACACCTTATCATTTATCTAGTCTTGGGTTACTTCATAATCCATTTCACATGTCAGATCTGAGAATCTTGAGAACAAAGAGAATAGGGTAAGACTATAAAATTAAGATCTGTGGAAAGTAGTGGATTAGAATGAATTTGTTATTGCCCAGAGAGAAGTTTTATGGCTTACTGGACACAGGATATTATTTAAATTTATAGTCTAATTTGTTTTAAAACACACACACACACACACAAAAGATAGAGAAGGAGAGAGTAGGTATTGAGTGCTTTCCGTGCAGCAGATTCAGTGCTAGGAGCTTGGGAGTTGTCATTCAAGAATAAAATTTGAAGAACAGATGTTTCGTTTTTGTTTAATACTCTAACTTAGAGCCTCACTATGTAGTTCTTTGACAAAATTTTACAATTTTGTAACTGCTACAAATGGTGAGTTATACTAAATCACTCTTCCATAAGGAGTTTTTTATTCGAACCAAATACCTTTCATTTTAACTGCATTATATTTGTACATGAAACTTAATTAAAAGAGTATAATCTTAGGTATGAGCCAGTCATAGAATTCAGCTTTCCTGTTGGACTGTGAATTACTTAGCCTCTAATCTTCACGCATGCAACATGGAAATAACAATTCCTCTCTCATACGGTTATTGTGAAGATTGAAGCAGATATTATATGTAAAGTTCCAATCACAGGGCTTGACACAGTAAAGGGAATCACAAAATTTATTTCCCTAAGGAAAGTAGATTCTGGGCATTGAATAGTTAATAAATAAATGAATCTTCAGCAACAGTTGATATATTCTTTCAATCTTAACTCTCCAATCATCATAGTATTAAGTTTGCATTATCCTAATAAAAGTAGTAAAGTCATTTGAAAATAGCCAAGAACACTACTTTTAACAGAACTCTGAATCTAAGTACTCTCTTGAAAGTGAAAAGGTTTTCTATTTAGCTCATGTAGGGGAGAAGGATTCTTATAAAAACAAATTTCAATCTTCCATAGTAGTTATTGGCTACACTTTTGTTTATAATGATAATTTAATTTTTCCAATTTTTAAAAAGTAAAGCATGTTGATTCTTTTTTCCTTACCTTTGTTTCACACATTCACAGACCGTATCCTCTACACACTGATTCCTGCATTTTTTGTTTTTGTCTTTAAACATATTAAATATTTTCTCCTCAAATATTTCTATTAAAGGTTCTCAAAATTCTGTATAAATGCTCCACAATATAATAGTAAGTTAATCTTTAAAAATGGCTCTAGCCTGCATGTTATGAACATGAATGAGAATGACAGTGCTATGTTTCCAGATGCAGGAGGCTTACAGGTGTTTTTTCTAATAGCGGGAAGAAAATGTTGATTAGGTTTGGAGTGTATCCAGCTACTGAAATTAACCAGACTTAATTTGTTTCTTTCACAAATCTCATAATGTTCAGAAACCAGCTAATGTTTTAATTTTCACCATGTTACCACATAAGAAACATTTCCATTATGTTCCAAGTCACCTGAAAAAAAATGAAAGGATTTGAAAATTATGGAGATACTTATTATAAACCTATTGAATTAATGTGGTAGAATAAATTTATGGTCAGAGCTAACGGTAGTTTCAAACTTGGGCTTACCACAACCATGAATATATTCTTTATACTGTTTTTATTATTCTGTGCGTGTGTGTGTGTGTGTGTGTGTGCGTGCGTGCATGCCTATGCACACGCACATGTGTGCTTTCAGGAATTTTGTTCTGTAATCCTGAACTAGAGAGAAATCACTGAAAACATTAATATGTTGGAACACCATTAAATGCCAGCAGAATTGAGCATTTCCAACTTATTGATGAATTCCATGTATAAAAGATCTCTTTGGTGATGTTTTCAAAAAAAAAGAATAAGTTTGAAAAAGTAGACCCTCCAGAGTATTTCTTCAACTGCACATGTAGTATGCAAAACTAAGGAAAGGAAGCAAATAATAAAATAGAAAGAAATGTGACAGACGTTCAATATACCAGTGATAAAATAAAACTTGATTTTATACAATTTCTTTTTTAAAGTTTAAAAAAAATGTAACCTTTGAAACAATCACAAATTTATAGAAAAGGTTACAAGTACACTTCAGGGAATCTTTTTTTTTTTTCTGAACTACTTGAGAATAGATTACCAACATAATATCCATCAACCCCTAATACTAGTTTAATGTATATTTCCTACAAACGAGGACTTTATTCAACATAACCACAGTACAACTATCAAAATCTTATATTCTCCTTGACCAGCCCCAGAATCACTCATTTCTTCAAGCAGCTCTGGTCCCTTTTAGCGCAAAATGGTATTTACAATCAGGATCTGAGTACTACATGTGTTCATTGGTATTGAGATGTTGCTGAGCCAAGGCTAGGGTATGTATATGTGTGTGTATGCAAACACAAACAAAACTTTAGTTATATATTTATTTGCATATCTATCTCTATATTTTTTAAACCATGAGCTCATATCAATATCTTCAATTTCAATCTACACTATCGGGTTTTATCCTAGTTTTATCCCTTTCCATATTTTATTTCCTTTTTTCTGACAGTGAAAAACCTGGCTTCTGTTATGTTTAATATATTTACTTATTTGATCAACCCCTTCTGTATATAACTAATCTCTTGACTTTGTCCCCATTCCCCTCCCCTGTGCAGCCCTCTTATGTAGATGTCCTTCTCACCTTGCTTGGACCCTAAACTCAAACCAGGCTTCTCCTCTCATGGAAGCCTCCCTCACCCTGCCTGGGCTATGACACCCAGTGCCAGACCACTTCCCTGCATATGCCCTCCTTAGTTGTGAAGATGGAACCCTCATGAATAGGATTAGTGCCCTTATAAGAGTCATGAAGGAGGTTGCTTCCCCTTTCTGCTCTCTCATGTGAGGCTACAAAAAGAAGTCAGCAGTCTGCACCCAGGAAGAGGATCCTCACCATAATTCGACCATGCTGGCACCCTGATCTTGGACTTCCAGCCTCCAGAACTGTGAGAGAGAAATTTCTGCCATTCATAAGCCATCTGGTATATGGTACTTTGTTATAGCAGCCCAAACTAAGATGCTTTTCTTATTTCAGTTGGATATGACTTTAAACATATTTTGTATGCAGGACTCCTATGGAGATGTTCTTCTTACCCAACTCTGACACCCTAATTTGGGCCACTGCTGCTTACATATCCTCCAGCATGATTACCTACCTTGCTTTGGCTTACTGAATAGCTTTAGGACTGATTTTTCTGGAAGGAAAGGAGATGGAAGGGGGGAAAATAGGGAAGAATAAGAGCTAGAATTTAACTTAGAAGTTGACTTGGGAAAAATGAATGTGTTAAGTTTGCGTCTTTATCTAAAAAGTGGTAGTACATAAAAACATACAAAAGAATATATAGTGAAAAATAAATCTTCCTTCTCTAAGTTCCATGCTCAGGAGGCAATCATTCTAACCGGATTTTTGTGTGTACACACTTCCAGACATAATCTATGCATTTACAAACAAATGCATGTGTATGTATGTGCATGCATATCAGAATGCATTTAACTGATATTCAGTCAACAGAAACTTGTTTCCATTTTTTTCTGTTAAAAAAGACTTTACAATGAATATTTTTTCTGTATATGAATCATTTTGCACATGTGTATGACTATGAAATAGAGTATCTGAGTCATCCTTGCTAGCACAATATGTTACCAAAGTTGTTGATATTTGACAGTTTTATAGTTGAAATCTGATAGCTCATTGTAGTTTATATTTTATGTCACATATAAGTGATATTTAGCATTTTTTTCTGTTTTTTTAAGTGTCATTGGCAGTTCTTTTTCTGTGTACTATTTGTTAATCTGATTTGTGCACTTTTATCATGAGTTTTCTCTCTTTTTGAATTGAAAGAGCATTTTATATGTTAAGGAAGTTAGCCTTTGCCACTTGTGATTTGAGTTGCAGTATTTTTCTCAGTCTGTTTTTTTTAAACTTTATTTTTAATTTTTTTCTCCCATAGAAAAATTACCAATTAAAAAAAAGGAGTTGCATATACAATTTGTCACATTAGCAACAATTGTGCTCTGTCATCCAGAAATCTATGAAGACTTGCTAAACATCTTTGCAATTTCCTGTTATACTGAAATAAAACATAGCAAAGTAAGTCTAACATTTACTCAATAATGCACATATTATTGTCATGCTTCATGGTAATTAGGCCTTAATCATACAGTTCACATAAATGAAATTTTGTATTATTTTTACAAAACCAGAAAAATTAAGTGTAAGATAATATTTTCTTTTAATTGAATTAGCTTTTCCCTCCTGTAATAAGCATCATTGAGGACTTTTTATCTTATCATGGCACATATTTTCTAATTGACTTGAATCCTCTTGTTACTTTCTTCTGAGTCTACAACATGTCCTGCAGGACCCTAAAAAAATCTGTTTTTTTTTTTTTGACTCATCAAGTAAAAGAAAAGCTGTCAGGAGCTGTAGAACTTGAGAAAGCATGATCTCCACACACTGTATCATGAGATATTTGCTGAGAAGAGAGAATGATCACTGAGGTTTAAGAATAAGGGTGAACAAAATGATTTTGAAAAAAAATAGAGGACTGAGATGACTTAATTTCAAGACTTAGTATAAAGCTTCAATATGGAAGCCAATGTGGTATTGGAAAAAAGATAAGTAGATCAATGGAATGCATAAGGGATTTCAGAAATAGCCTCACACATATATAGTCAATTGATTTTTAACAAAACTGTAAGGAGAATTCTAAGGAGAAAATAGAGAAAGAATAGTCTTTTCAATAATGGTGTTGGGACTTCCCTGGTGCTCCAGTGGCTAAGACTCCATGCTCCCAATGCAGGGGCCAGGTTCGATCCTTGGTCAGGGAACTAGGTCCTACATGCCACAACTAAAGAGCCTGCATGCCACAAGTAAAGATCCTGCATGCCACAACTAAAGATCCCACATGCTGCAACTAAAAAAAAAAGGTCTTGCATGCTGCAGCAAAGATCCCACATGCAAGAATGAAGATGCCACATGCCACAACTAAGACCCAGCTCAGCCAAATAAATAAATAAATAAATAATCTGTGCTGGAAGAATTGGACAGACATATGCCAAGAAGGGAAGAAGAAGAAGAGGAGGAGGAGAAAAAGGAGGAGGAGGAGAGGAAGAAGAAAGATAAAAAGAACCTTAATTCATAAATTTCTCAAACTATATACAAAATGGATCATAGGCCAAAATGGAAAATTTTAATCTATAAAACATAAAATATAAAACCTAAGAGAATATATTTGTTACCTTGGCTTGTGTTAGGTAAACTTGTATTTATATATGACTCAGAAAGCATGACACATAAAATAAATAAACGATTAATAAGACATCAACAAAATTAAAAATTAACATTCCTGATTCTACTCCTGTTGCTTTATAACCTAGTTCATGGTTCAGACAAACTCGAATCTCTACTTTCCACTTCTATGCCTTTGTTCACACTGTTCTCTCTGTTTGAAATGCCTATTACTCAAAATTTGACCCATTCTTCACAGCATAGCTCTGCCTTTCTGGAGCTCTCCAGGCACAGGTAATAATCTTACCTCATTGGTGCTTCTATGCCATATGAATATATATATATATACATGAAAACATATATGTGTAGTATGTGACATATCAATTTTATTGATTTTATTGGATTAAAAATACTTTGAGGGCAAACATTACATCTTCATCTTTTCTTACCCTTAGATCCAACTGAAAACCTTATACATAATAGATACTTTAAAAATGTTAAAATGAATTCTATTACATGGGTAATGTGTAAGCACAGAGTTGCTTTAGTTCATAAACTATATTTGTGCCAAATAGAAGCTATGGGAAAACTTTCTATCCTCTATAATTGGACATGTCTGATCCATAGTAGAAATTACGCATGGAACATCAGTTGTCATTAGGTAACAAATCCAAATGCAGCCTGCTC
This sequence comes from Grampus griseus, assembly GCF_964374135.1. Taxonomy (NCBI): domain Eukaryota; kingdom Metazoa; phylum Chordata; class Mammalia; order Artiodactyla; family Delphinidae; genus Grampus; species Grampus griseus. Next base: position 77,849,912 of record NC_138999.1, on the reverse strand, counting down.
TTCCACACACCACTGTATCTGGACTTTTGGGGCTTCTTTGTTATTGCTCTCCATGGTGGATTAGCTAATTCAAACAAGGCCCACATCATTTCTATACCTAATCAGGAGAGGAAAAGATAAGATCAATTAGGATTAAGGAAAATAAGAATATACTTCCTTAATGATGTTCTAGAGAGGGAACCTTGAAAAGCTGAAGGTGTAATATGAAAACCTCAGCAATTCTTGGTTCTCATTTTTAGGACATCGATTTACTGCATATTAATTACAGCTTTCTCCTTTACAAAATACTGAGTGTATTAGATAATCCTGCTCCAGTAGTAATTAGATTGTATTTATAATTTCATCTTAATTAGATGTTTTAAAGTAAACGAATAAGAATTGCTCTATTCAGTAGGACACTTTAGCTATTGTTATATCAGGTAGAATTTTGTAGTGAAGGATGCCTTTTTGTATTGAGGGCCCTAGGAAGAGAATAGGAAGAAAGCAGTGGTCTGGGAATAGTGTTCATAAAGTGACAAAAAACAAGTATTTTTCCAATTCATACATACTAACTGTATGTTTCACTTCATATATGTATATATGCAGAACACACAACTGTGCTTTCACTGTAGATATATACAGTAGAAATAGATACAGATACAGATTGCATGGAAAATGGTCTAAATTCACAAGGTTTAACTTTGTTTTCCAATTTTACATATTCATCTTTTATTAATTGAATGGAATTGGACAAAGTGTTTTCTTGAGTTTTGGTAGTGCTGATATATTACTTGTGACTCTGTGAATATAATAAGAAATGTTATATTTAATTCCTTATAATTTGGGTGTATGATTAAAATTCATGTAATTCCCCACAATCTAATATCTTATTTTATAGAAATAAATTTGGAATATATATAATCTAAAGTGAGTAGAAATATAAAAAAGAACATGATATTCAGCATATACAAGCTCATTTTTAATCCTAAGAATATTTTGCACTCAACGATAATTTTTTTCTAGGTTATCTGACAGAGCAGAGTTTATAAATTTCAAATATGAGCTGAACCAACTAAGTATTATAAGTGAGAAGTGAATCAACTTAAATGAGATGAAATTGGAAAAGTGTCTGGACACTTAGTTAACTTAATAAGCAGATTTTCAGTAGTGGAAATGTGTGCTTTCAAGAGGAAAAAAATTGTGTAAAAAATAGAAAGCATATTTTTCTTCCCCTTTTTTTTTAAGATTTAATTTTATTTATTTTTGGCTGCGTTGGGTCTTCACTGCTGCACGCAGGCTTTCTCTAGTTGCAGCGAGTGGGGGGCTGCTCTTCGTTGTGGTGCACAGGCTTCTCTTTGTGATGGCTTTTCTTGTTGCAGAGCGTGGGCTCTAGGCACACGGGCTTCAGTAGTTGCAGCACATGGGCTCAGTAGTTGTGGCACGTGGACTCTAGAGTGCAGTCTCAGTAGTTGTGGCACACGGGCTTAGTTGCTCTGTGATATGTGAGATCTTCCCAGACCAGGGATCGAACCCATGTCCCCTGCATTGGCAGGCGGATTCTTATCCACTGCACCTCCAAGGAAGTACCGCATATTTTTCTTAATTAATGCATTCCCCCAAATTAAATACAGTAATCTAAATATGATACAAGACCCTTCACAAACACACAGATATTTATTGAGCACTTACTAGGTACAAGGCACTGTGCTAAGCACAGTCTATGGAACTGTTCTGAAAAAGCTGGAGCAATACTGAGATCACTTCAGTCACTTTGTGTATAGTCATTCTTTCCATCGTTAAAGATGAGTTTATAGCTTTTGAAAATCTAGCTTGTATGTTGAAGGCAATCCAGGCTCCTCCCCAGCTTACTGCCACCCATGCCATCTTTTGGGGTTTTCCCTGTTCTCTTATCATCCCATTCAAGCAAGTTTCCCTGTTCTCTTATTGTCCCATTCAAACAAGTTTTCCCCTGACCTAGGCTTCTATTTATTTTACTCCAGGTTCCTGGTCATCTCCCACTTGGCTCTGAAGAGCTTCTCTGCTCACTTGTACCTAAACAAACTTGTCAGAAAAGGAAAGGAGGATGTAAAAATTATGTTCTAAAAGGTACTGTAACTAGAATGTATCTCCATCAAGGCCCAGAAGTGCCCCAATAAATACCTGCTGAGTGAAAAAAGAAAAGAAAATAAAATCTAGCTTGTTTTTATATTTTTATAAACTCATATTTTATACTTACTTTATTTTAATCTATTTTTGATGTGTTGAAGTTACAGTACGACTATCAGGGACCCTAATGCATGCTATGTTTTCTAATCACTTCTCCAATCATAGTTGAAATAATGTTAAGCAAATTTTAAAAAGGTTTGAACAGACACTTCAAAAAATAATATATGTTAGAAGATATTCAACTCCATTAGTCAGGGAAATGCAAAGGAAAACCATCGCTACACACTCACTAGAATGGCTGAAATTAAAGTGACCATGCCAAGTGTTAGCAAGGATGTGGACCAACTAAAACTCTCATATATTGCTAGTAGCATTGTGAAATCATACAACCACTCTGGAAAACAATTTGATAGTTTCTTATAAAATTAAAGGTACACTTACTGTATAATCTGGCTATTTTCCTCCTAGGTTTTCATCCAAAAGAAAGGAAAGCATATGTCCACACAAAGAGTTGTACATGAATGTTCATACTAGTTTTATTCATAATAGCCCAAAACTGGAAACAGCCCAGGTTCCTTCAATGTGTGGATTGTTAAAGAAATCGTAACACATCCATATAATGTAATGCTACTTTGCAAGAAAAAGAAAAGAACTACTGATACATACTACAACATGCGTGGATCTCTAAAACACTATGATGAACAAAAGAAACCAGATACAAAAGAGAGTATAGAGTATGATTCCATTCATGTGAAACTCTAGATATGGCATATCTAACCTATAATGACAGAAAGTACTGTTTTCCTGGGACTGATGGTGGAAATTAACTACCAAGTGGCACAAGAGAACTTTTTGTGTGATAGAAATATTACATAACTGGTTTGGAATTGTGTTTACAAGGGTGTATATATTTTTCAAAACCCACTGAACTGTGCACTTAAAATGGATGTTTTTTGTTGTATATACATTATTCCTCAATAAAGTTTATTTTAAAATGAAAAAAAATTACCATTATTAAATATGCCCATTTAGGAGAATGAATGTTTTAAATAAATTACCTCTAACACAACTGAATTAATTCCTTAAATTAATCTAGGTAGGGTGACCATATAATTTATTATCTAAACAAAGATACTTTCAGGAGTGAAAGGAGGATGCCTCCAGAATAACAGGCATAAACCAAGACTGTTCCAGGCAAAATGGGACATATGGTCACTATAAATACGGGTAATTTTGATAATGTGACTAGGTGTCAGTGACATGGTGTCATATACTCATTATAAAGTTTCTCTTCCTTCCATCCTCTTTTGTTCCTTAATTCTACATGTCTCTTAGTCTACCTATTATTCTCTCTTCCTAGGCCATCTTTATGTCATGACAAATAACATATTTTGATAATTTTCACTGAAATATGAAACTACTATTTTGTCCTTAATTATAAACAGTGCTTCTTTACACATATTCAAATTAGTGCACATTTAGGTTACTTGTGAGATAAGTATTGCAGTTAACTAGATAGAATAGTAACCACAAGGCTAAAAGTATAAAGTAATATGCTGCTTAAACATAATATGACACTCTTTGAATTTCATATCATTTACCTTGATTTTAGTTTAGAAGTGTATAGTTAGCCCATCTTTGATGAGATATTTGAATGTTTATAAAACTCATCTAGAAGATTATGTGCTTTCTGACCTTTCTAAATGTGCAAAGTTATAATTACAAGGAACAATATTTTTATATTGTTTTCACCACATAAATTAGTTTTATGAAATAATTCATGTGAAAAAAATTCTTGGTTTCTATGGCCATTAGCCCTTTCCACCTCATTCCTGAACTTATTCAAGAAAAGGTTGGAAAACCACATGTCAAGGGTAGTTGGAGTGATTACTACTCCTCAAGACAAGTTGGTTAGCTGACCTCTTAGGTCCCTTGTAACTTTCAGTTCTATAATTCTGTTAGAGAGGAGAAAGAGAGGCAGCTGGGTAAAGCAGAGATGTAAAAGATTACTAACCAACAGCCTAAAATATTGTGTCTTCATTTATATACAACCTGAATACAAATGCAATTCAATGCATATTTTCCATCATGTCATACATGTAAAATTTTATTTACAAGAAGAATGTTAAGTATTAAATAAGAAGTCATACAATACTTGGGGTATTACACACTTTTGGAGATTCCATGTCTATCTTAATGTAAACTTTGACCCCCTTTAGTTGATAAAAGAAAATTGTTTCTGCTTTTTAGGGAATACATGTGATTTATCTCTAAGATTTCTTTCAACTATGATTTGTGTCATTATTAATGTTTTATTTTAATGAAAGGTTAGAGGTTCTTTTCTATATAATCTAAGGATGATTAGGACACAGAACTTTGAAAAGTATAGTGACTTATAACTGAATTAATATATTTAACAATACTCTCATTTATCTTATTTTTTACCAATACATATGAAAAATAAAGCAAAAAATAAATATCTGCCTTCTAATTTTTTTTCTACTTTGAGTAATCTGGGAAAACAGTGAATTAATTAATTTCTGAATTATGAACTCACTTCTGTTTTTTCTAAGTCCCAGAATCACATATTTGTGAGTTGATTTCTGAACAGTAGGAAATTATTGATATTGCCATGTTATGTTATTGTTATAGCGAAATACAGCATCTTACAATTTAGATGACATTCCTCTCCATAATGGAATATTTTTGAAACCTTGTTAGTTATAGCAGTAACTCAAATATTATATCACCAGTGTAAGATATGGTTACTCACACAATTTCTATGAGAACAAAATGCATGGTTAGTATTTTTTTTAATCTCTATGGAAATTTCCTCCAAACTGTTTCCACACACAATGTAGCGTTCTTAGAAAGAAGCTAAAAATCAGGTTCCATGCATGTGTAGGATTCAACAAAATAAGCATGACAGGAGGAGAAAAAGTGCTTTCCCCCGTTAAACCCAGGAGTACAGAAAATAGCTGAAGTTTGATCTAACATAATATCTTTTCTTTTTAAGCTGCAGATATAAAACAGCATTGTCATATGCAAAAGAAATAGTAAGTTTGTATTTTTTTAAATGTATGTAAGGCACACAACTATAACCTCTTCTACCATGAACTAAGCATTTTTCTTCCACATTCTCATAGAACAGAACTGTTCCGTATGGAGTAAGTCATTATTTCCTAAAGCATCAAAGTGTCAGACAACTCTCTATGAACCCATTAGTATAGGAACATAAATGTATCTGGCTAGGTTTTCCTCTCAACTAATCTTAAAATAGACTGAAAGTGCAGGGGCAAATGAAAAGAAATTACAAAACAATTTAATCATTAAATTAATGGAAAAAATAATGTTTGAATAGCATTAGCTACCTAAGCAGACTACAACTGGCGATAATGAATTTGCACTAGGAAAAATTGAATTAATACATTCATTTAAAACACCTTTCTAAGACAATGTTGCCTAGAGGTTGTTTCTTCTTCTTCTTTTTTTTTAACATGAAAGAACGAACCTATGAGTGTGTCCAGAACTTTGAAGGATTTGAGATTTTATTCTACTTACAAGCTAATGAGTTATCCTACTGCAGTTTTATAGAGGCTGGCTGGCAGGAAACTTGAGAATTCTGGATCACAAAAATAGGAACTTTATTACTCATGGTAACAGCATTAACCAGAGTGCCAGTACTTGTGCCACTACTCAAAGCCTCAATTTCTGTAGAGTGATTTTAAGAGGGCCAGGTGACAACTGTGCATGAAATGGTTTACATTACAGGAAAGGAAAGGAACCCTGAACTTAGGGAACTTGAACCTTTAAAATGGTCAGTAAGCCTGTCTGATCTTTGCCCTAGGTGAAGACACTATCTTTATCATATTCAACAGTAAACAAAATTTCTCTGTGCTCTGGGGGGAGATATTGTCTCTATCTTCTAAAGCAATTCACTATGCAAACATTTTTGAAAAAAATAATCTGGAAGAAAGGCAAACAATGCTACTCCTTGCAAGACTTGCAGAAATGTGAGACCCATGGAGAATTGTTTCTTACTGGTGTGTATCTTTTAGCTAACACTAATGAGAATAGAAAAATGTTGGATGAAAGAAATCATTAGAAACTTGATTCAAAAGGGTATTTTGATATTTTGCAATTTGAGGTTATTTTCTTTTCATATAAGTATTTGAAAGGATTATCAAAAATTTTCACTTTTGTAGCCAGGAAGTTTTTTACTAGCCTATGATCCAAAGACAAACCCAAAAGAAAATAGGTGAGAAAACATGTCAAAGAAGACCTACTCTGTCAGAAAGGGAGCATGTCTAATCAAAGAGAATTGCTCTTCAGCTCTATATTCATTATTCTGTATACACTGTCACTAAGGTCTACGAAATAATTAACAAGGTCTATTCGTGGCTTTGGAGGTTGCCCTATAATGTTGAAAGCCCAGATGTATAAACAATACAAACAGTTCCTAAGAATGATTTTCAAATTATGGCATTTAGAGTACGTTGAAGTACATTATGAATGTTAAACCCATGTCCCAAAGATACTATTATTCCCTAGGTCAATGTGATTGAAAATATAAGTGAATGATGAATATATTCTTTCTTCTAGGCATGAATCAAATTTAGTATATGTCATTCGGTTTGTGGTAAAGGCCAGTAGCTGTCTATGAATGATGTATTGCTTTGTTCCTGTTGATATTCAATGCTTTGTCAAAGGTATAATTTTACCACATTAACATGATGTTGGTTGTAGTTGGTTCGCATTATAATTTATTTTTCTTACTATTTAGAGGCAATCTCACTACCTCCATAATTATCTCTTTGTACTACATACTCTGTTGCTGTAGTGAAGGAGGATTTGAAAAATTATCTTGATGAAACTGATTTAGAAACCATATTTAACATATAGTATGTTGATGTCTTAGAAAGAAACATTTGAGCAATAATGATTATTTTGTCACCATGAAATTGGTTAGAAGATAATTCATGTGTGATTTCTAAAACACATTCCTTCTCTCTCAGTTTCATGATCTACTTCTTTGTCTGTTAGTGTAACATTAAATATTTTCCTGCCCAAATAGTATATGTATTGTTAAAGGACTTAAACTCTAGGTAATAATCAAACATTGTTCAGTGTATATACACAGTTTGTAGTACACTGGTTTATTTATTTTGGGTTCTAGATATTTTAGAAACTACCAAAGTGTAAAGAAGAACATAAGTACTATAACTGAGGTAAAAATAAAATGTTACAGGAATATAGAAAAAGAAGATACTGATTTTAAGTGACAGAAAGCTTCATGGAAGTGGTGATATTTTAGCTGAATCTTGAATATTGAGTAATTTTTGTATCATTGAATACTGGGCATATGAATGGATGAAAAATCATAATGGCCATAACATAGGTTACATACAGGGATATAGTAGAAAATGAGACTGGAAATTTTGTTGGATCAGGACACATTGAATGCTTTGCTAAAGAATGTGGATCTATTTTCCTATGTAGTGGAGAAACTCAAAATAGTTCTGAGCTGAGTAGTGGAATAAATTTACCTATGGAAATAACTCTAGCAAAAATAATGAAGAAAAGAAAAACAATTAGGAGCTTTGGTAACACTTTGGGCAAGAGTTAATAAAGACATGAAGTATGGCCATAGATAGGAAGGAAAAGATATATATATATATATAAAAGACATTGTGAAAGCAGGATTATAAGGTCTCAAAACTGTTTGAATGTGAAGTGAAAGAAAGGAATGAGTTAAAATTGTCTATGAGGTTTCTAATGTAAGTGATTTTAAAGGTGAGAACCAATTAATAAGGATTTGGAACATAGGAGAAGGAACAAGTTTGGTGACTCAGGTAAGTTTGGTATTAAAAATGTCAGGTTTAAGATCCTAGTGGGATATTTGCTTGGAGACACACGCCAAGCCATATGTTTAAAATGAGTCTGGAGTCTGAAGAGGGCAGCAGTGCCAGAATTATAGATATGGTAATCAACAGCCTGTATGTGATAATTCAAATCATCTGGGGAAAATGTAGCATGGAAAGAGACAAAGCACTAAAGAATACTTACAGTTAAAAGATGGAGAGGGGCAAGTTTTACAAGCAGACAAATCAGGAGAGTGCAACGTTATGACAGGCAAGGAAAGAGAGCTTTGAAAATGAGATGGTGTTTACAATGCTGTTGGTGAACAATGTCAAATGCCCAGTGAGGATTAAGAATAAGCATTTGAATTTGAAAGTTAGGAGATGACCAATTGCCTACACAAAACCCCACTTTCATTTAGAACAGAAACTAGATTATGAGGAACAAATGAAATGCCTGTTAGAAAATGAAGACAGTAATTATAGATTACACTTTTTAAAAGTTTTGCCTGTGAAGGAAGGGACGATGTAACACCATAGTATAATCAGAAAACAAGATTTAGTGCGGTTTTTTTTGTTTTTATTTTTCAGGAGATTTGAGTTTGCTTATAAAACTTTTAACTAAATAGTCTGACTACAAAAGAGGTTAGACTATCACAAGTAATTACTTATTGAAATATCTTCCCAAATTAAAGTGCAATGATTACATCACATGCTTAAAAATTTAACAGAAGACTGGCATTACTTTCCAAAGAATCATGTCAGAGAACGTGAATTAATTGTAGGAACTGATTCATGAATAGTTGTCTTATTAGAGCAAATGAATTAGCAATGTTTAGCTTTAAGATTCTGTCCCCTAACTTTTTATAATATCTTCATCTTTCATTAGCAACTATTTCATTAATATATAATTCTATTCATATTTAACCCATAACCAGACAGAAAGTCTTATTAATGTCTGGGGACCAAAGAAAGATGAAAATTTGCAACCTATATCGTCCTAACAGATATAATTTCAAATAACTTTAAAGCATATTGTTCAGAAGTATTTACTAGGAGGAAATAATAGTAACTCTAGGCTGTACAATTTTATGTTCTTATTGGAATACCTGCATTATTACTGCCTTTTGGGCTATTTTAAAACCAGACATTTTATTGTTTTCACTGGCCCTTTCTTCTTTGTTAAAATCTACCTTCAACTTGGTTTCTTAGTAAAATTTATCAATATCAGTAGGGCAGATAAGAGATATCTATCAAGTAAATGCAAAAGAGAATCAGTGCACTAATGAAAATATATTATGGAAGATTCATATGAAACTGAATTGTTTAAGTTTCAAAAATAGAAATTAAAACATTCTACTCTAAATTAGAAAAATAGTCTTGATTTCAGAGTTCCAAATAAAAATTATCCATTGTACACATGTTGCCAAAATCTGATGATTCTCCCATATTTCTGGTATTATCACTTTCTAGTCTTCATTATGTATTCTCTGTCTCAGTGAATTACACACTACCGATTCACTTGCCTTATCTACATACCTAGGAATCATCCTTGACTGCCACTGTTCTCTACATCTATTCAATCACTAAACCTGTCAATTATAGCTATTCAATATTAAATAGTTCAGACCACCATAGACTGTCAACTGGATTACTTCAGTTTACTAACTCACTTTCCCATCTCTGATCACATCATTCTGTAGCTTAATATCAATGTTTCCTCATTGCTCTTAAAGTCCAAATTCTTTATAACGACTTACCAAGCTAGTAAATATGTGGTCCCTGTTTACTTTCCCAGCTTCATATTCCTTTGATCACTCTCTTTTTCCCACTCCATACTCTCTAGCTTATATCTTCAGACATACAGAACAATCAGTTCCTCCTTCTTTATCTAATTTCCTTTCTTAAATATTTACACGTTAGAAAATGTGACTTGAATACACTTTCGCCTAAATCCATCTTCCCTTCATGTAGCTAACACCTTCCCAAATTGAGCATCATTTTTTCTATGAATATTTCCCTCGCTATCTCTCTCCTAAGTTTTGGTTAGATATCCCTTCAAAGTTTCCTCTTAGTACTCTGAATTTATTATTATATGATTTAACACTGAACTATTACTATTTATTTGTCCATATCTTCCACTAGAATGTGAGCTTCATGAAGACTGTAACTAGTGTCTACCTTGACAGATGCTCATTCATGCATTTCTTATTGCAGTAAAAAACAAATAACATGATATCAAACCTTTAAAAGATTTTAAGTGTACAGTACAGAATCGATAACTGAAAGTTGTACAGCAGATCTTTTAGAAGTTTCCATCTTGCATAACTGAAACTTTATACTCATTTCTCACTTCCCCTAGCTCCTGGCAACCACCCTTCTCTCTGCTTCTAAGAGTTTGACTACATGTCTCATGTAAATGGAATAATGCAGGTTTTGCCCTTCTGTGACTAGTTTAATTCACTTAGCACAATTTCCTCAGGTTTCATCCATGTTGTCACATATGACAGGATTTCCATCGTTTTTAAGACTGAATAATATTATGTTGTATGTATATACCACATTTTCTTTATCCATTCACCTGTTTGTGAATTTTTTTAATTTTATTTTTTTAACATATAGTTGATTTACAATGTTGTGTTAGTTTCAGGTATACAGCAAAGTGATTCAGTTTTATATATATGTATTCTTTTTCAGATTCTTTTCCATTATAGGTTATTACAAGATACTGAATACAGTTCCTTGTGCTATACAGTAGATATGTGTTGGTTATCTATTTTACATATAGTCATGTGCATATGCTAATCCCAAACTCTTAATTTTCCCTCCCCAACCTTTCTCCCTTTGGTAACCATAAGTTTGTTTGCTATGTCTGTGAGTCTATTTCTGTTTTGTATATAAGTTCATTTGCATTTTTTTTTAGATTCCACATACAAGCCACATGATATGATATTTGTCTTTCTTCACCTGGCTTATTTCACTTAGTATGATAGTCTTCAGGTCCGTCTATGTTGCTGCAAATGGCATTATTTCATTCTTTTTAATGGCTGAGTAATATTCCATTGTACCACATCTTCCTCATCCATTTATCTGTTAATGGACATTTAGGTAGCTTCCATTTCTTGACTTGTTCATGGATATTTAAGTTGCTTCCACAACTTGGCTATTGTGAATGATACCACAATGAACATGGGAGTGCAAATATCTCTTCAAGATACTGATTTCAATTATTTTGGATAAGTACCCAGGAGCCAGATTGCTGGATCATATAGTATATTTTTAATTTTTTGAGAAATTGCTATACTGTTTTTCATGACAGCTTAACCATTTTACATTTCCAGCAGTAGTGCACAAAGGTTTTTATACCCACACATTCTCACCAATGTTTGTTATTTATTTATTTTGATAATGGCTATCCTAACAGGTGTGAAGTGATATTTCATTGTGGCTCTGATTTGCATTTCTCTGATGATTAGTGATATTGTGTGTCTTTTTATACACATGTTGACCATTTGTATGTTTTCTCTGGAAAAATGTCTATTCAAGATTCCTGCTCATTTTTAAATCTGTTTATTTGTTTTTTTCCAGTTGAGTTGTAGAAGCTCCTTATATATTTTGGATATTGATCTCTTGTCAGGTATATGGTTACCAAACTTTTTTTCCCATTCATTATGTTGACTTTTCACTTGTTTGATTGTTTTCTTTGCTGTGCAGAAACTTTTTGCTTGAAGTCCCACTTGTCTATTTTTACTACTGTTTTCTATGCTTTTGGTGTTATATTCAACAAATTCTCATCAAGACCAATGTTATGAAGATTTCTCCTATGTTTTCCTCTAGGAGATTTTACAATAACAGGTTTTACATTTAAGTCCGTAATCCATTTTGTGTTAATTTTTGTCTATGATGTAAGATAAATGTTCAAGTTTATTCTTTTGCATATGGCTATCAAGTTCTCCCAGAACCATCTGTTAAAGAGACTATCCCTTCCCCATTGTGTATTCTTGACACCTTGTTGAAAATCATTTTACTGTATATGTGTGGATTTATTTTTGTTCTCTCAATTCTATTCCATCGATCTATATGTCTGTCTTTATGCCAGTACCATACTGTTTTGAGTACTGTAGCTTTGTAATATATTTTGAAATTAAGAAAAATGAGGCTACTAGCTTTGTTCTTCTTTCTCCAGATTGTTTTAGCTATTTGGGGGTTCACTGTGGTCCCATGACCTTATGAATGCCTTTTCTATTTCTGTAAAAATAGTTATTGGGATTTTGATAGAGATTTTAATGAATCTGTATGGATATTTTAATAATATTGTATCTTCAGTCAATGAACTTGGGATGTCTTTTTCCTTTAGTTGTGTCTTCTTCCATCAATTTCACAGTTTTAATGTACAAGTCTTTCACCTCCTTGTTTAGATTTATTTTTAAGTATTTTATTGTATATGATGTTACTGTATATGGGATTTTTTTCTTAATTTCCTTTTCATCTTGTTCATTGATAGTGTATAGAAAGACAAATAATATTTGTATGTTGATTTTTGTAATCTTCAACTTTACCAAATTTTATTGAATTTTCTTAATTCTAATAGTTTTTTTTTTTCATATATGGCCTTATGTTGAGATAATTTCCTTCTATTCCTAGTTGTTGAGTTTTTATCATAAAAGAGTATTGAATTTTGTCTAATGCTTTTTTACATCTATTGAGCCAATCATGTACTTTTATACTTTGTTGCATTAATGTGGCATATCATGTTGATAGATTTTCAAAAGCTGAAACATCCTTGCATCTCAGGGATATATCTCAGTTGGTCATGGTGTGTGATCTTCTTGAAGTAATGTTGATTTTCGTTTGCTAGTATGTTGTTGAGGACTTCTGCATCTATGTTCATCAGGGATATTGTCCTGTAGATTTTTTTTTCTCATAATGTCTTTCTCTGATTTTGGTATCAAGGTAATATTTATATCATAAAATGAGTTTAGAAATGCTCTTTTCAATTTTTTTGCAAGAGTTTGAGAAGGATTGGTGTTTATTCTTTTTTAAATGTTTAGTAGAATTCACCAGGGAAACCATCTGGCCCTGGGATTTTCTTTGTTGGGAGGTTTTGATTACTGATTCAATCTCCTTACTAGTTATAAGTCTGTTCAGATTTTCTGTATTACATGATTCTATCTCAATAGATTGTATGTTTTAGAAATTTATCCATTTCTTCTAGGTTATCCAACTTGTTGGCATATAATCATTCCTAGCAGTGTCTTATGATCCATTTCATTTCTGTGGCATCAGTTGTAATGTCACCTTTTTTATTTTGTTTATTTAAGTGTTCTCCTTTTTATTACTCCAGCTAAGGGTTTGTTGATTTTATGTATTTTTTCAATAAAAACAACTCTTAGTTTCACTGATTTTTCTACTGTTTTTCTATCCTCCATTTCATTTATTTCTGTTGTAACTTTTTTTCCCCTTCCTTCTGCTAATTTTGGGCTTAGTTTGTTCTTCTTTCTCTAGTTTCATGAGGTACAAATTTAGGGTGATTATCTGAAATGTTTCTATTTTTAAATGTTAGCATTTATCAGTATAATCTTCCCTGTTAGTGCCACTTTTGCTGCAGCCCATAAATTTTGGTATGTTGTGTTTACATCTTTCTTTGTCTCAATATATTTTCTAACTTCCATTTTGATTTCTTCTTTAACCCATTGGCTGTTTAAGAGTGTGGTGTTCGATTTCCCCATATTTGTGAATTTTCAAGTTTTTCTTCTGCTTCTAATGTCTAGATCATTTCACTGTGGTCTGTAAATGTACTTGGTATGAAATAAGTCTTCTTAAAATTGTCACGACTTATTTTGTGACCTAATGTGATCTATCCTGTAGGATACTTCATGTGCACTTGGGAAGAATGTGTATTCTGTTTCTGTTGAGTGGAATGTTTGTATAGATCTCTTAGGTCCATTTGGTCTATAGTGTTTTCTTTTTTATGTTTTTTTTTTTTTTTTTTTTTTTTTTTTTTTTTTGCGGCACGTGGGCCTCTCACTGTTGTGGCCTCTCCCGTTGTGGAGCACAGGCTCCGGATGCACAGGCTCAGCAGCCATGGCTCATGGGCCCAGCCACTCCACGGCATGTGGGACCTTCCTGGACCAGGGCACAAACCCATGTCCCCTGCATCGGCAGGTGGACTTTCAACCACTGCGCCACCAGGGAAGCCCTGGTCTATAGTGTTTTCTTCCTCTGTTTCCTTATTTATCTCTGTCTGGATATTCTATTCATTATTGAAAGTGGGATACTGAAATCTCCTACTATTATTGTATTGCTGTCTGTTTTTTTCCCTTCAGTTCTGTCAATATTTGCTTCATGTATTTGGGTGTTCTGATGTTGGATATATATATATATATATATATATATATATATATATATATATATATAAAATTTTAATGTCTTCTTGGTATGTTGAAACTTTTATCATTATATAATGTCATTATTGGTATTTTTTGATAGTTTTTGGTATAACATCTATTTTGTCTGATATAAATATGGCTGCTTCTGCTCTCCTTTGTTTAACATCTGTGTGGAATATTGTTTTTCAACCTTTCCCTTTTAGCCTATGTGTGCTATTAAATCTCAAGTCTCTTATACTCAGAATATATTTGGTTCTTGTTATTTTTAATCACTCAGTCACTCTATTGATTGGGAATTTTAATCCATTTACAATTAAAGTAATTATTGATAGGGGAGGACTTACCATTGTCATTTTATTATTTTCCATTTGTCTTATAGCATTTTTTTTTTTTTTGCGGTATGTGGGCCTCTCACTGTTGTGTCCTCTCCCGTTGTGAAGCACAGGCTCCAGACGCGCAGGCTCAGCGGCCATGGCTCACAGGCCTAGCTGCTCCACGGCATGTGGGATCTTCACAGACCGGGGCACGAACCCGTGTCCCCTGCATCGGCAGGCGGACTCTCAACCACTGCGCCACCAGGGAAGCCCTGTCTTATAGCATTTTTGTCTCTTTTTCTCTCTTGATGTCTTCGCTTGTGTTTTGTTGCTTTCTTATAGTTACATGTTTTGATTCCTTCATTTTCTTTTGTGTGTTGTCTTTATGTATTTTCTTTGTGGTTACCAAATGGACTTAAAATAAAAAAATCTAATAGTTATAAAAATTTACTTTAATCTGATAACTTCAATAGAATACAAAAACTATACACTATGTTAGTAATGTCACAAATTACATCTTTTATATTGTGTTTCCATTAACATTTTTATAGTTATATTTTTTATAATCTTGTCTTTTAATTTCTCTACCAGAATTAACAGTGATTTACATGCTACTGTTACATTAGTACGATATTCTGTGTTTATCTATATATTTACCTTTACCAGTGAGCTTTATACTTTTATATGCTTTTGTGTTCTTTTTTATCATCCCTTCACTTCAACTCAAAAGACTCCCTTTAGCATTTCTTGCAAGGCAAGTCTAGTGGTAATGAACTCTCTCAGCTTTTGTTTACCTGGCAAAATCTATTTTGCCTTCATTTTTGAAGGATAATTTTGATGGATATTGTATTCTTTGTTGGCAGTTTTTTTTTTTCTTTTGATTCTTTGACTATATCAACTGGCTTCCTTCTGGCTTGCAAGGTTTCTATGGAGAAGTCTGCTGATGGTCTTTGGGTACTCTCTTATACATGAAAAGCTCTTTGATTTTATCTTGCTGTTTTCGAAACCCCTCCTTTTGTCAATTTGATTATAATGTGTGTCAGCATGGATTTTTTTGGAGAATCTTGGGTTTCTTGAATCTGAATGTTCATTTCCTTCTCTAGATTTGGGAATTTTTGGGCCATTATTTCTCTAAAGTTTCTGCCCCTTTCTCTCTCCTCCTTCCAGGATTTCCATATTACATATATTTGTCTGTTTGCTAGTCACTCATAAGTCCCTTAAGCTTTTTTCTTTCTTTTTCAGTCTTTTATTTATTTATTTTTTGTCTTGTCTTCTGATTGGATAATTTCAAATGACCTGTCTTCAATATTGCTGATTCTTTCTTCTGCTTGATCAAGTTTGATGTTGAACCATTTTTTCAAATCTTTCAGTTTAGTTATTGTATTTTTCAACTCCAAAACTTGCTATTAAAAAAACATTTTTCTTTGTTGAAATTCTCAGTTTGTTCATGTATCATTTCCCTGAGCTCATAGAACATCTTTACAATGGTTATTTTAATTCTTTGTTAGGTAATTCATATATTGATACTTACCTTTCTTTAAGATGATTTTTTTGAGATTTATTTTGTTACTTTGGGCAATTTTTACCCATTTCTTTGTGTTCCTTGTAACTTTGTGTTGATATCAATGTATCTGAAAAACAGCCACTTCTCTCAGTCTTTATGGACTGGCTTCATACATGGAAAGCACATCCTCAATGAACCTGGCTAGAGATTCTGGGAGGCCTTTCAGATCTTTTCTGTGGATGTGTCTTCTTTGGACTTCTGCATGTACATTCCTAATTAGAGGGAATTTCTGGTTTCTTTTTTCAGGAGTTTATAATCTCTTGCTCCCTCTGGTGTTTGTCTGTGATACTGCATGTCCTCTGGAGCAACAGCAGAACACCACCCAATTGCTTTTTCTTTCTATTTTTTTTCCCCCGGTGGCCCTTTGGCATTGGGAGTATACTGGGTTTTATCATCACTGTGAGACATGCTAGACTGAGACCAGTCCTTCGTATAGCCCACTGAAAAGTCTGAATGTCGGACATGTGTTTCAGTCTTCTTTTTTCCTCCCCAGAGAGAAGCCATGGGCTGTGAGTTTTCCCAAATAAGTTGTGCTGAGCCAGGAGAAGGGGCCCTGGCAGTGAGTGGGTAAGACTCCAAACATTCACCTTTATTTTCAGCATTCCGCAGGCATCTAGAGTATACCATATGTCTTCAGTGTTCTGAAACTGGCAGCAAACAAGCTAGTTCCATGGGCAGCCCTCTAAAAATCCTAAACATTGTATAGATGCTCCAACTCTTTCCCTCCCAAGGGATAAGCTAGGATTTGGGGGTTTTCACCAACGTGTTCTGTGCCAGCTAGAGGGAAGGACTATGGCCAGTGAGTGCACACTTATCCATACCTTTGCCTTTGTTTTCAGCAGCTCCCAAACTGTGCCTTTTCCTGTCAGTGTTCAGACAGAGGCAAGACAGAAACTAGTCTTTTGGGAAGCCTCCTTAAAATTCAGAACATTGACACATGGACATATGCTCCAGTTCTCTCCTTCTTTCCCCAGGGAGAAGCTGAGAGATTGGGTATTTCCTTTTAATCATAGGGTACTGTGCCAAGTGGAGGGATTATGGTAGGAGGGCTCCAAAAATTCTCCTACTGGCTTCAAGGCAGCTAGTTTCATGCTGACCCAGGGTGATCTCTGGATTCCTCCACAGGAAATGTGTCCTTTTATTGTAGTTGAATTGTGTCTGTGGGAGGAAAAAAGGCTCTGGGAATTCTTATCCCACCACCTTGCTGACATCATCCTCATGCATACATGCATTTTCTGAATTTTTAAATTAATGACCATTGTATATACCATTACAAAGACCAACTAAATGTTCTATTATAAGCCTCCAATCACTCCACGCACCAAATCAACCCCCACACTATACACACAGCTATATTTTTAGAATATAGCTCTGATAATATCACTCCCATTAAAAAAGAATCTGGGTGTTTCTTATTGGTATAGTACTGAATTATTAAGTCTGGTAGATAAAAATGTCTGAATTCTGCCCAAAGAATATCTTTCTATCCTCTTTTCCTACTATACTACTCTTATATTCCCAGCAACACCAGATGACTGTAACTACCCTGAATATGCTCTAAAGTTAACTGCCTCTCTTCATTTGTACATATTAATTTTATAGTTTGTGAAGTTCTCTCTTTTTCTATCTAATTATCTAATCTTCTCACTGCATGGATCATTTAATTTGTCTAATTTCTTTCTACTTTTCTAGGTTCTGCTCAAACCGTTTTCTCTCAGAGACTTGCAGTTATGCTATACTTTATTTAATTTCTTCCTTTCTTCATATTCCATTGAATTTTAATTGTGATGAAATACATTACATAAAATTTACCATCATAGCAATTTTTAAGTGTACAATTCAGTAGTGTTAATAAAATTCACATTGTTATGCAATGAATCTCCTGATCATTTTTATTTTGCAAAACTAAAACTCTATACATATTAAATAACAACCCTCCATTTCCCCTTATTCCCAGGCCCTGGAAACCACCATTCTACTTCCTGTGTTTATGAATTTGACTATTCTATGTAGCTCATACAAATGATATCACAGAGTATTTGTCTTTTTGTAACTGTCTTATTTCACTTAGCATACTGTCCTAATGTTCATCCATGTTGTAGCATGTGTCAGAATTTCCTTCCTTTTCAAGGCTAAATAATATTCGGTTGTGCATATATGACACATTTTCTTTATCCATTTATCCATCAATGTACACTTTTTAACCCTTGTGAATAATGCTACTATAAAGAGATTTACATATATCTTGTCAAGGCCCTGCTTTCAATTATTTGGGGTATATACCCAAAAGTAGAATTGCTGGATCATGAGGTACTTCTATTTTAAAAAAAAATTTAAGGAACCACCATACTGTATTCCATAGTGGCTGCAACTTTTACATTCCCAACAATAGTACGCAAGGTATCCAATTGCTCCACATCTTCATTAACATTTGTTATTTTATCTTTTTTTGATAGTAGACATTATAACGAGTATGAGGTGGTATCTCACTGTGATTTTAATTTGCCTAATAATTAGTGAAGCTTAGCATTTTTCAGGTACTTATTGGCCATTTTTATATCTTGTTTGAAGAAATGTCTATTCGAGACTGTTGCCTATTTAAAAAAAAATGTTTTGCTATTGAGCTGTAGGAATTCGTCATATATTTTGAATGCTAACCCCTTTGCTGATATATGATTTCCAAATATTTTTCCTATTCTATGGGCTGTCTTTTCACTTTGCTGATTGTGTCCTTTGATGCACTAAAGTTTTAAACTTTTACATAGTCTAAATTATCTATTTTCGGGGGTTGCCTGTGCTTTTAGTCACATGTCCAAAAGACTCATTGCCAAAACCAATGTTGTAAAGATTTCCCCCTATATTTTCTCTTAAGAGTTTTACAGTTTTAGCTTTTATCTTTAGGTCTTCAGCTCCTTTTGACTTAATGTTTGTATATGGTGTCAGGTAAAGGTACAACTTCATTATTTTGGATATTGATATTTTGTTTTCCCAACATCGTTTTCTGAGATTAATGCCTTTACCCTATTCAATGGTCTTGGCAGCCTTGTCAAAAATCATTTGTCCATTTATGCAAGAGTTTACTTTTTGACTCTCTATTCTGTTATATCGGTTTGTATGTCTGTCTTTATGCTAGTACCACTATTTTGAATACTGTAGCTTTGTAATAGTTTTGAGATCAGGAAGTATGAGACCTCCAACTTTGTTCTTCTTTTTCAAGATTACATCAGCTATTCAATATACCTTGAGATTCCATATGAATTTCATAATGGATTATTCTATTTCCACAAAAAATTCCATTAGGATTTTGATAGGGATTGTACTGAATCTGTAGACCACCTTGGGTAGTATCGACATCTAAATGATAAGTGTTCCAACACATGTATACATAGTGTATATTTCCATCTATTTGTGTCTTTTTAATTTTTTAACCAGCATATTATAGTTCTCAGTGTATGAGTCTTTTGCCTTCTTGGTTAAGCTTATTCCTAAGTATTTTATTATTTTTGATGAATGGAATTATTTTTTTATTTCCTTTTTGGATTGAGAAGGACTGGTGTTAGTTCTTCTTTAAATATTTGGTAGAACTCACAAATGAAGCCATTTCATCCTGAGATTTTCTTTATTGGGACTTTTTTTTTTTATTAATGATTCAATATCCTTACTGGTTACATATATATTCAAATTTTCTATTTATTCATAAGTTAGTCTTTGTAGCTTGTGTGTTTCTAGGAATTTATCCATTTCATCTATGTTATACAGTTTGTTGGTGTACAATTGTTCACAGTATTGTCTTACAATCTTTATTATTTTTGTGAAATCAGTTGTAATGTTCTCACTTGCCTATATGATTTAGTTTTTAAATCTTTTCTCTTTTTTCCTTGGTCAGTACACTTAAAGCTTAAATATGCTCATCTTTTAGAATAAACAACTCTTGGTATCATTGACTTTCTCTATTGATTTTCTATTCTCTATTTTGTTTAATTCTGCTCCAATCTTTATTATATTTTTCTTCTATGAGCTTTGGGTTTGGTTTGTTCTTTTCCTAGTTTCTAGTTGATGTATAAAGTTAGGGCATTGATTTGAGATCTTCTTTCTTTTTTTATATTAGCATTTACAGCTGTAAATTTTTCTCTTAGTATGTTGTGTTTTCACTTTTATTTATCTTAAGACATTTTGTACTTTCCCTTGTGAGTTATTCTTTAACCAATTTGTTGTTATAGAAGATGTTGTTTAATTTCCACATATTTGTGAATTTTCCTATTTTCGTTCTACTGATTTCTAATTTCATCCCACTGTGATTAGAAAAGATACTTTATATGATTTCAATCTTTTAAAAATTTATTAAGGCTTGTGTGTAGCTTAATATATGGTTTATTATGGAGGGTATCCTGTGTGTATTTGAGAAAAATGCATTCTAATATTGTTGGGTGGAGTATTCTATACATATATATTAGGAAAATTTTGTATATTGTGTTTTGCAAGTTTTCTATTTCCTTATTAATATTCTGTGTGGGTTGTTCTATCCATTAATGAAAGAGTAGTTGCCTACCATTATTGTAGAATTCTGTATTTCTCCCCTTAATTCTGTTAATGTTTGCTTCATATATCTGCAAGTTCTGTTATTTGTACCACCTATATTTATAATTGTCATATCTCCTTCATGAATTGACCCTTTTCTCATTACATAATGTTCTTTGCCTCTTGTAACAGTATTTTTTTGATTAATGTCCATTTTGTCTAATATTAATATAGTCACCCTTGCTCTTTTGTTTGCTATTTGCATGGAATATCTTTTTCCAGTATGTGTCTTTAAACTTATGTGTGCCCTTAGATCTAAAGTGAATCTCTTGTAAACAGCATATACTTTGGTACTGTTTATTTTTTCATATCCATTCTGCCAATCTTTGTCTTTTGATTGGGGAGTTTAATCCATTTAAATATAACATAATTACTGATAGGAAAGTACTTAATTTTACATTTTGTTATTTGTTTTCTGAATATCTGATAGCTTTTTTGTACCTGATTTCCTTCTTTCCTGCCTTCCTTTGTGTTTATTTGACTTTTTGTATTGACATTTTTTATTCCCTTCTCATTTAATTTGTGTATATTCCATAGATATTTTCTTTGAGATTACCAGGAGGATTACATAAATCTTTCTAAAGTTTTAAGAATCTAATATAAACTGATAACAATTTAAATTGAATTGCATAAAAAACCTCTACTCCTTTACATCTCTGTCACTCTCATTTTATGTTATTTATTTATTTTTAACATCTTTATTGGGGTATAATTGCTTTACAATGGTGTGTTACTTTCTGCTTTATAACAAAGTGAATCAGTTATACATATACATATGTTCCCATATCTCTTCCCTCTTACGTCTCCCTCCCTCCCACCTTCCCTATCCCACCCCTCCAGGCGGTCACAAAGCACCGAGCCGATATCACTGTGCAATGCGACTGCTTCCCACTAGCAATCTACCTTACGTTTGTTAGTGTGTATATGTCCATGACTCTCTCTTGCCCTGTCACAGCTCACCCTTCCCCCTCCCCATATCCTCAAGTCCATTCTCCAGTAGGTCTGTGTCTTTAATCCTGTCTTACCCCTAGGTTCTTCATGACATTTTTTTTCTTAAATTCCGTATATATGTGTTAGCATACAGTATTTGCCTTTCTCTTTCTGACTTACTTCACTCTGTATGACAGACTCTAGGTCTATCCACCTCACTACAAATAACTCAATATCATTTCGTTTTATGGCTGAGTAATACTCCATTGATTATACGTGCCACATCTTCTTTACCCATTCATCTGATGGTGGGCACTTAGGTTGTTTCCATCTCTGGGCTATTGTAAATAGAGCTGCAATGAACATTTTGGTACATGACTCTTTTTGAATTTTGGTTTTCTCACGGTATATGCCCAGTAGTGGGATTGCTGGGTCATATGGTAGTTCTATTTGCAGTTTTTTAAAGAACCCCCATACTGTTCTCCATAGTGGCTGAACCAATTCACATTCCCACCAGCAGTGCAAGAGTGTTCCCTTTTTTCCACACCCTCTCCAGCATTTATTGTTTCTAGATTTTTTGATGATGGCCATTCTGACTGGTGTGAGATAATATCTCATTGTAGTTTTGATTTGCATTTCTCTAATGATTAATGATGTTGAGCATTCTTTCATGTGTTTCTTGGCAGTCTGTATATCTTCTTTGGAGAAATGTCTATTTAGGTCTTCTGCCCATTTTTGGATTGGGTTGTTTGTTTTTTGTTATTGAGCTGCATGAGCTGCTTGTAAATTTTGGAGATTAATCGTTTGTCAGTTGCTTCATTTGCAAATATTTTCTCCCATTCTGAGAGTTGGCTTTTGGTCTTGTTTATGGTTTCCTTTGCTGGGGAAAAGCTTTGAAGTTTCATTAGTTCCCATTTGTTTATTTTTGTTTTTATTTCCATTACTCTAGGAGGTGGGTCAGAAAGGATCTTGCTGTGATTAATGTCATAGAGTGTTCTGCCTATGTTTTCCTCTAAGAGTCTGATAGTTTCTGGCCTTATATTTAGATCTTTAATCCATTTTGAGCTTATTTTTGTGTATGGTGTTAGGGAGTGATCTAATCTCATACTTTTACATGTATCTGTCCAGTTTTCCCAGCACCACTTATTGAAGAGGCTGTCCTTTCTCCAGTGTACATTCCTGCCACCTTTATCAAAGATAAGGTGTCCATATGTGTGTGGGTGTATCTCTGGGATTTCTATCCTGTTCCATTGATCTGTCTTTCTGTTTTTGTGCCAGTACCATACTGTCTTGATTACTGTAGCTTTGTAGTACAGTCTGAAGTCAGGGAGCCTGATTCCTCCAGCTCTTTTTTTTGTTCTCAAGATTGCTTTGGCTTTTCGGGATCTTTTGTGTTTCCATAGAAATTGCGAAATTTTTTGTTCTAGTTCTGTGAAAAATGCCAGTGGTAGTTTGATAGGGATTGCATTGAATCTATAGATTGCTTTAGGTAGTAGAGTCCTTTTCACAATGTTGATTCTTCCAATCCAAGATGATGGTATATCTCTCCATCTATTTGTATCATCTTTAATTTATTTCATCAGTGTCTTATAATTTTGTGTATACAGGTCTTTTGTCTCTTTAGGTAGGTTTATTCCTAGATATTTTATTCTTTTTGTTGCAATGGTAAATGGGAGTGTTTTCTTGATTTCACATTCAGATTTTTCATCATTAGTATATAGGAATGCCAGACATTTCTGTGCATTAATTTTGTATCCTGCTACTTTACCAAATTCATTGATTAGTTCTAGTAGTTTCCTGGTAGCATCTTTAGGATTCTCTATGTATAGTATCATGTCATCTGCAAACAGTGACAGCTTTACCTCTTCTTTTCCGATTTGGATTCCTTTTATTTCCTTTTCTTCTCTGATTGTTGTGGCTAAAACTTCCAAAACTATGTTGAGTAAGAGTGGTGAGAGTGGGCAACCTTGTCTTATTCCTGATCTTAGTGGAAATGCTTTCAGTTTTTCACCATTGCAGATGATATTGGCTGTGGGTTTGTCATATATGGCCTTTATTATGTTGAGGAAAGTTCCCTCTATGCCTACTTTCTGCAGGGTTTTATCATAAATGAGTATTGAATTTTGTCAAAGGCTTTCTCTGCATCTCTTGAGATAATCATATGGTTTTTCTACTTCAATTTGTTAATATGGTTTATCACATTGATAGATTTGCATATATTGAAGAATCCTTGCATTCCTGGAATAAACCCCACTTGATCATGGTGTATGATCCTTTTAATGTGCTGTTGGATTCTGTTTGCTAGTATTTTGTTGAGGATTTTTGCATGTATGTTCATCAGTGATATTGGTCTGTAGTTTTCTTTCTTTGTGACATCCTTGTCTGGTTTTGGTATCAAGGTGATGGTGGCCTCGTAGAAGGAATTTGTGAGTGTTCCTCCCTCTGCTATATTTTGGAAGAGTTTGAGAAGGATAGATGTTAGCTCTTCTCTAAATGTTTGATAAAATTCGCCTGTGAAGCCATCTGGTCCTGGGCTTTTGTTTGTTGGAAGATTTTTAATCACAGTTTCAATTTCAGAGCTTGTGATTGGTCTGTTCATATTTTCTATTTCTTCCTGATTCAATCTTGGCAGGTTATGTATTTCTAAGAATTTGTCCATTTCTTCCAGATTGTCCATTTTATTGGTATAGAGTTGCTTGTAGTAATCCCTCATGATCTTTTTTATTTCTGCAGTGTCAGTTGTTACCTCTCCTTTTTCAGTTCTAATTCTATTGATTTGAGTCTTCTCCCTTTTTTTCTTGATGAGTCTCGCTAGTGGTTGATTTATTTAGTTTATCTTCTCAAAGAACCAGCTTTTAGTTTTATTGATCTTTGCTATTGTCTTCTTCATTTCTTTTCATTTATTTCTGGTCTGAGTTTTATGATTTCTTTCCTTCTGCTAGCTTTGGGGTTTTTTTGTTCTTCTTTCTCTAATTGCTTGAGGTGCAAGGTTAGATTGTTTATTCGAGATGTTTCCTGCTTCTTAAGGTGGGCTTGTATTGATTTAAACTTCCCCCTTAGAACGGCTTTTGCTGCATCCCATAGGTTTTGGGTCATTGTGTCTCCATTGTCATTTGTTTCTAGGTATTTTTTGATTTCCTCTTTGATTTCTTCAGTGATCACTTCAGTATTAAGTAGTGTGTTGTTTAGCCTCCATGTGTTTGTATTTTTTACAGATCTTTTCCTGTAATTGATATCTAGTCTCATGGCATTGTGGTTGGAAAAGATACTTGATACAATTTCAATTTTCTTAAATTTACCAAGGCTTGATTTGTCACCCAAGATATGATCTATCCTGGAGAATGTTCCATGAGCACTTGAGAAAAATGTATATTCTCTTGCTTTTGGATGGAATGTCCTATAAATATTAATTAAGTCCATCTTGTTTAATGTATCATTTAAAGCTTGTGTTTCCTTATTTATTTTCATTTTGGATGATCTGTCCATGGGTGAAAGTGGGGTGTTAAATTCCCCTACTATGAATGTGTTACTGTCGATTTCCCCTTTTATGGCTGTTAGTATTTGCCTTATGTATTGAGGTGCTCCTATGTTGGATGCATAAATATTTACAATTGTTATATCTTCTTCTTGGTTCCATCCTTTGATCATTATGTAGTGTCCTTCTTTGTCTCTTCTAATAGTCCTTATTTTAAAGTCTATTTGTCTGATATGAGAATTGCTACTCCAGCTTTCTTTTTGTTTCCATTTTCATGGAATATCTTTTTCCATCCCCTTACTTTCAGTCTGTATGTGTCTCTTGGTCTGAAGTGGGTCTCTTGTAGACAGCATATATAAGGGTCTTGTTTTTGTATCCATTCAGCCAATCTGTGTCTTTTGGTGGGAGCATTTAGTCCATTTACATTTAAGGTAATTATCGATATGTATGTTCCTATTCCCATTTTCTAGATTGTTTTGGGTTGGTTTTTATAGGTCTTTCCCTTCTCTTGTGTTTCTTGTCTAGAGAAATTTGTTTAGCATTTGTTGTAAAGCTGGTTTGGTGGTGCTGACCTCTCTCAGCTTTTGCTTGTCTGTAAAATTTTTAATTTCTCCATCAAATCTGAATGAGATCCTTGCTGGGTAGAGTAGTCTTGGTTGCAGGTTTTTCTCCTTCATCACTTTTAGTATGTCCTGCCACTCCCTTCTGGCTTGTAGGGTTTCTGCTGAGAGATCAGCTGTTAACCTTATGGGGATTCCCTTGTGTGTTATTTGTTGTTTTTCCCTTGCTGCTTTTAATATGCCTTCTTTGTATTTAACTTTTGACAATTTGATTAATATGTGTCTTGGCGTATTTCTCCTTGGATTTATCCTGTATGGGACTCTCTGTGCTTCCTGGACTTGATTAACTATTTCCTTTCCTATATTAGGGAAGTTTTCAACTATAATCTCTTCAAATATTTTCTCAGTCCCTTTCTTTTTCTCTTCTTCCTCTGGAACCCCTATAATTCGAATGTTGTTGCATTTAATTTTGTCACAGTGGTTTCTGAGACTGTCCTCAGTTCTTTTCATTCTTTTTTCTTTATTCTGCTCTGCAGTCGTTATTTCCACTATTTTATCTTCCAGGTCACTTATCCATTCTTCTGCCTCAGTTATTCTGCTATTGATCCCATCTAGAGTACTTTTAATTTCATTTATTGTGTTGTTCATTGTTGCTTGTTTCATCTTTATTGCTTCTAGGTCCTTGTTAACTGTTTCTTGCATTTTTTCCATTCTATTTCCAAGATTTTGTATCATCCTTACTATCATTATTCTGAATTCTTTTTCAGGTAGACTGCCTATTTCCTCTTCATTTGTTAGATCTGGTGCATTTTTATCTTGCTCCTTTATCTGCTGTGTGTTTTTCTGTCTTCTCATTTTGCTTATCTTACTGTGTTTGGGGTCTCCGTTTTGCAGGCTGCAGGTTCGTAGTTCCCACTGTTTTTGATGTCTGTCTTCAGTGGCTAAGGTTGGTTCAGTAGGTTGTGTAGGGTTCCTGGTGGAGGGGACTATTGCCTGTGTTGTGGTGGATGAGGCTGGATCTTGTCTCTCTAGTGGGCAGGTTCACGTCTGGTGGTGTGTTTTAGGGTGTCTGTGGCCTTATTATGATTTTAGGCATCGTCTCTGCTAATGGATGGGGTTGTGTTCCTGTTTTGCTAGTTTTTTGGCATAGGTTGTCCAGCACTGTAGCTTGCTGGTCGTTGAGTGAAGCTCGGTGCTGGTGTTAAGATGGAGGTCTCTGTGAGATTTTTGCCGTTTGATATTATGTGGAGCTGGGAGGTCTCTTGTTGACCAGTGCCCTGAAGTTGGCTCTCCTACCTCAGAGGCAGAGCCCTGACTCCTGGCTGGAGCACCAAGAGCCTTTCATCCACACGGCTCAGAAAAAAAGGGAGAAACAGTAGAGAGAATTAGTAGAAGAATGAAGAAAGAAAGAAAGAAAGAAAGAAAAGAGGGAAGGAAGGAAGGAAGGAAGGAAAGAGGAAGAAAGAAAGAAAGAAGCAAAGAAGGAAAGAATGCAAGAAGGAAAGAAAGGAGGGAGGAAGGAAGGAAGGAGGGAAGGAAGGAAAAAAGACAGAAAGAAAGAAGATACAGTAAAATAAAACAAAGTATAATAAAGTTATTGAATTAAAAATAATTATTTAGAAAAAAAAAGACAGAACCTTAGGACAAATGTTGGACGCAAAGCTATACAGACAAAATCTTACACAGAAGCATACACATACACCCTCACAAAAAGAGGTAAAGGGGAAAAAATCATAAATCTTGCTCTCAGAGACCACCTCCTCAATTTGGGATGACTTGTCTATTCATGTATTCCACAGATGCAGGGTACATCAAGTTGGTTGTGGAGCTTTAATCCTCTGTTTCTGAGGCTGCTGGGAGAGATTTCCCTTTCTCTTCTTTGTTCTCACAGCTCACAGGGGCTCAGCTTTGGATTTGGCCCTGCCTCTGCGTGTAGGTCGCTGAAGGGTGTGTGTTTTTTGCTCAGACAGGACGGGGTTAAAGGAGCCGCTGATTCGGTGGCTCTGATGCACTCAGGCCGAGGGGGAGGGAGGGGCACTGTGTGCGGGGTGGGCCTGCGGTGGCAGAGGCCAGCATGACGTTGCACCAGCCTGAGGCCAGCCGTGCGTTCTCCTGGGGAAATTGTCCCTGGATCCGGGAACCTGGCAGTGGCAGGCTGCACAGGCTCTGCGGAAGAGGGGTGTGGATAGTGACCTGTGCTCGCACACAGGCCCCTTGTTGGCGGCAGCAGCAGCCTTAGCATCTCCCGCCTGTCTCTGGGGTCCGCGCTTTTAGCCGCAGCTCGCGCCCGTCTCTGGAGTTCCTTTAAGCAGCACTCTTAAACCCCTCTCCTCGTGCACCAGGAAACAAAGAGGGAAGAAAAAGTCTCTTGCCTCTTCGGCAGGTGCAGACTTTTCCTTGGACTCCCTCCCGGCTAGCCGTGGTGCACTAACCCCTTCAGGCTATGTTCAAGCTGCTAACCCCAGTCCTCTCCCTGCGCTCCGACCGAAACCGATACCCAAGCCTCAGCTCGCAGCCCCGCCCACCCTGGCGGGTGAGCAGACAAGCCTCTCGGGCTGGTAAGTGCCGGTCGGCACCCGATCCTCTGTGCGGGAATATCCTCGCTTTGCCCTCCACACCCCTGTTGCTGTGCAATCCTCCGCGGCACCGAAGCTCTCCCCTCTGCCTCCCGCAGTCTCCACCCGCGAAGGGGCTTCCTAGTGGGTGGAAACTTTTCCTCCTTCACAGCTCCCTCCCACTGGTGCAGGTGCCGTCCCTATTCTTTTGTCTCTGTTTTTTCTTTTTTTCTTTTGCCCTACCCAGGTACTTGGGGAATTTCTTGCCTTTTGGGAGGTCTGAGGTCTTCTGCCAGCCTTCAGTAGGTGTTCTGTAGGAGTTGTTCCACGTGTAGATGTATTTCTGGTGTATCTGTGGGGAGGAAGGTGATCTCCACGTCTTACTCTTCTGCCATCTTCAAGGTTCCCCCCTCATTTTATGTTATTGATGTCACAAATTATGTCTTTAATAGTGTGTACCCATTAACATAGATGATTTATAATTATTTTTATCATTTGCCTTTTAAATGCTATAAAATAATAAAAAAATAAAATTATGAATAATATAGCTTAAATTACAATAATATAGCTTTTTATGTCTGTCCACCTATTAAACTTCCCTAGAATACTTTATATTTTCATATGATTTAAGTTACATCTGCTGTTTCTACTTGAAAGACTCCCTTTAGCATTTCTTGTAGGGAAACATTAATGGTAATGGACAGTTTTGCCAACCAAATATCATATTCTCTGTTGAAAATTTTTTCTTTCAGCACTTTAAATGTATCATTTTACAGCCTTCTTGCCTATAAGGTTTCTGCTGAGAAAGCCACTAATAATATTATTGAGGACCCCTTGTGTGTGACAAGTCACTTTTTTCTTGCTGCTTTCAAGAGTCTCTGTCTTTGATTTTCAACAGTTTGATTATAATGTGTCTCTGGGTGTGTCTCTTTGGGTTCTCCTACATGGAGATAATTGAGCTTCTTGTATTTGAGTATTCATGTCTTTCCTCAAATTTGGAAGGTTCTCAGCTATTATTTATTTAAATGAGATCTCTGCCCCTTTCGCTCTTTTCCATCTGGGATTCTGAAAATGTGTATTTTGATCTTCTTGATGCTGTATCATAAGTCCCTTACACTTTATTTACCCTCTTCTTTCTTTTTTTTTCTTTTGTTTCCTCAGATTGGATAGTTTCAAACAATCTGTCTTCATATTTACTAATTCTTTCTTCTGTCTGTTTGAATCTGCTGTTGATCTCTAGTGATTTTTTTCAACTCAGTTACATTCTTCAGCCACAGAATTTTTGTTTGGTTTTTTATAATTTCTACTTCTCTACTGATATTCTCATTTTGTTTATATATCCTTTTCCTAATTTGTCTGTCCATGTTCCCCCTCATTGGGCACATTTAAGATGACTATTTTGAAGGTTTTGTCAAATAAATCTAAGGCCTATTTCTTTTTAGGGTCAGTTTCTGAAAATGTATTTCTCCTTCACATGGGCCATGATTCCCTCTTTCTTTGTATGTCATCCTTTGTTGACAGTTGGCATTTGAGAAAACAATGACCTTCCTTAGTCTTTGCAGACTTGCTCTATGCAGCAGAAGACCTTCACTAATCATCTCAGCATGAAGGCTCAAGTTCCTCTCAGCACTTTACCTGAGGCTGCATCTTCCCTGGGGCCGTGAATGTGATTTTAACTCCAACTTTTTATACATAGCTGATTTTACATGTCTTAATTTCCCTAAGAATCTCATCCCTGCCTCTTCTCAGGGTACATGTTCTATTGTATTCCTCTGCCTGTAATCTCTTGTCTTTAGGTGCCTACAAGTATGCATTCCCCTTGCAATGCTTTTGTGTTGTGGTGCCTGACACTTCTTTCAGCAGCCTCTGACCTAATATCCAAACTATGCCAACATTCTATTCTGTGCTCTGACTCACAGGAGACAGAAACCAGTCCCTTGAGCTGTCCCCAGACAAGCCAGAACATTGTAAGCAAGTTTCATTCTTTTCGTTCTATCTCAAAAGAGGAACTGGAAATTGTGAAGCTTCCTCCTGAAAGCACTGTGCTGCACTAGAGGCAGTGAGAAGGATAACTCAAGCAGTATGAATTTTCCTACTGTTTTCAATATAGATTTTTTTTGGTTAGGCATTTCCTTGGTTGTTCCAAGTTTTTACCTGGTTTCTAAATTCTCATAAAGCTACTTTGGTCCATATTTGTTGTTAATTTGGTATTTCTGTGGAGAAACAGGGTCTGGCAACTTCTAGTCTACCATCTTGCAGATACCATGCCCATTGAATTTTGAAACTTTATTGTAACTCTATACAGAATCTGTCTATTTTGGTACTGTAATAAAAATTTCTATGATGAAGGAAATGAAGCTAATGAGCACTTGAAATGTTGCTACCATGTTTAAGGAACTGAATTTTAAATTTTATTTAAATTTAATTAATTACTTTATAATTAAATGACAATGTGTGACTAGTCATATTGGGCAACACAAGTCTAAGTTCTTACCAGGATGAGGGCAGGATAGAAAAATCCAGGAACCTTTAGGAAGAAGAACCTTTGGGATTCTTTCATACACCAATATATTGATAATACTTTGTCTTGGGGTCTATGACATCATCATGAAAAATCACTATCCTACAGAGCCACTGTATCTATTGAGACTCTATTGTGTCCCTTAATAACATTGTAATAAGAAAAAAAAAGCATTGAGAACTTATTGTTATAGAAGGAAAATACCACACATGTTTTTATTACCCATTAACCCTAAGAAAACACTTTGAAATATTATCTCTTTATTGAAAGTTTGTAGAATTATAGAGGTTGGTATATTCGGAAAGTAATTTAAATATTTTAAATCCATTTGACTGTCATGCCCTTGCTTTAATATGAACTCAGATTCAAAATAGAGATGAAGTTAGGTCCAACAACTGGATTGGATTTATACTACTCAAAATATTGATGAATATTTCTATCTTCATTTTGTTTTCTTGCTTGCCATGTAACAGAATTTGCATAAATCAAACTTTACTGCTTAAGTGGTATTAATCATATTATATTTTCATGATAGTTTTTAAAGTATAAATCATGGTTACTGCAGTATCTAGTCTGTCATTCACAGCAGTCCAATGAAATAGGTAATTTTGGTGATATTCTCATTTTACTGATGAGCAAATATGAGTATGGAAAATTAAGTGAACTGCCTAATGAAACAATACGAAGCATTGGAAGAGTTAGGATTCAAACCCAGGTCTGTTGGACTCTAAAACCAATGTTGCCTCTCAATACCATTTTTTAAAAATTTATTTTATTTACTTATTTTTGGCTGCATTGGGTCCTTGTTGCTGTGAGCAGGCTTTCTCCAGTTGCAGCAAGCAAGGACCACTCTTTGTTGTGGTGCATAGGCTTCTCATTGTGGTGGCCTCTCCTGTTGCAGAGCATGGGCTCTAGGCACACGGGCCTCAGCAGTTGTGGCACACGGACTCTAGAGCACAGGTTCAGTAGTTGTGGTGAACAGGCTTAGTTGCTCCATGGCACATGGGATCTTCCCTGACCAGGGCTCAAACCTGCATCCCCTGCATTGGAAGGTGGACTCTCAACCACTGCACCACCAGGGAGTCCCCTCAATACCATTTGTATTGATTGAAGGCAGTAAAGAATTTTATCTCAAAGTCAGACTGGCTTTATTCTAAAGATTTAGAAAGCATCTTGGCTTTTCACATAGATAAATTGTTTTTAGTTTGTGGATTCATTTACAATTTTACCATGAAATTGTAAAGGAATATTTCTCAATGTATAAATACCAATATAGACAAAGTAATTTGATCTTTAAATTCTAATGCAATTTTACCTTCAGATTTTATAATATTTTTATTTCTAAATTGTTTTATATTTACCAAATTGGAAAGATAGCAATGATTTCCTTAAATGGGCTACTACTAGAAATGTAAATCCAAGGAAATAAAATCATATTACTTGTTTATGGTTGGAAAAAAGCAAACAAGACAAACAAACAAAAAACATAATGAGGAGATCTGTAGAGTAGATTGACAGGAAAAACTGTCATAATGTCAGATATAACTTAGAGGGAAATATGCGGATTCTTTTCTTGTTTTGCAGTATAGGTCTCCCCTCTATATATCATTCCCTAAATCTTATTGTGATGCTCAGTATATAAAACAGGTGACACTAGAGTGGATTTAGTTGAAGTAAAATATCGGAATCCTAGCTCTTCTCTGTCTGCAAACTTCACTACTCTCTTTTTACTGAAAATCCTCTTTGACAAAAGCTATGGCTTTTTTTAAAAAAAATTTATTGAAGTATAGTTGATTTACAATATTGTGTTATCTTCAGGAATACAGCAAAGTGAATCAGTTATACATTTACATACATCTGCTCTTTTTTTTTATATTTGATTCATTTTACATATAGGCCATAACAGAGTATTGACTGGAGTTCCCTGTGCCATACAGAAGATTCTTCTTCTTTTTTTTTAAACATCTTTATTGGGGTATAATTTCTTTACAATGTTGTATTAGTTTCTGCTGTATAAAAAAGTGAGTCAGCTATACACATACATATATCCCTATATCCCTTCCCTCTTGTGTCTCCCTCCCAGCCTCCCTATCCCACCCTACTAGGTGGTCACAAAGCACTGAGCTGATCTCCCTGTGCTATGCAGCTGGTTCCCACTAGTTATTTTATGTTTGGTAGTATATATATGTCCATTCCACTCTCTCACTTCATCCCAGCTTACCTTTCCCCCTCCCTATGTCCTCAAGTCCATTCTCTATGTCTGCGTCTTTACTCCTGTCTTGCCCCAAGGTACTTCAGAACCTTTTTTTTTTTTTTTAGATTCCATATATATGTGTTAGCATATGGTATTTGTTCTTCTACTTCTGACTTACTTCACTCTGTATGACAGACTCTAGGTCCATCTACCTCACTACAAATAACTCAATTTTGTTTCTTTATATGGATGAGTAATATTCCATTGTATATATGTGCCACATCTTATCCATTCATCTGTCGATGGACACTTAGGTTGCTTGTATATTTTGGAGATTAATCCTGTGTCAATTGCTTTGTTTGTAAATATTTTTCCCCTTCTGAGGGTTGTCTTTGCGTCTTGATTATGGTTTCCTTTGCTGTGCAAAAGGTTTTAAGTTTCATTAGGTCACATTTGTTTATTTTTATTTCCATTTCTCTAGGAGGTGGGTCAAAAAGGATCTTGCTGCGATTTATGTCATAGAGTGTTCTGCCTATGCTTTCCTCTAAGAGTTTTAGAGTGTTGGACCTTGCATTTAGGTCTTTAATCCATTTTGAGTTTATTTTCGTGTATGGTGTTGGGAGTGTTCTAATTTCATTCTTTTACATGTAGCTGTCCAGTTTTCCCAGCACCACTCATTGAAGAGGCTGTCTTTACTCCATTGTATATTCTTGACCCCTTTGTCAAAGATAAGGTGACCATATGTGTATGGGTTTATCTCTGGGTTTTCTATTGTATTCCATTGATCTATATTTCTGTTTTTTTTTTTTGTGCCAGTACCATACTGCCTTGATTAGAATAGCTTTGTAGTATAGACTGAAGTCAGGGAGCCTGATTCCTCCAGCTCTGATTTTCTTTCTCAAGATTGCTTTGGCTATTCGGGATTTTTTGTGTTTCCATACAAATTGTGAAATTTTTTATTCTAGTTCTATGAAAAATGCCATTGGTAGTTTTAAGGTGATTGCATTGAATCTGTAGATTGCTTTGGGTAGTATAGTCATTTTCACAATTTTGATTTCTCTTTCAGATTTTTCATCATTAGTGTATAGGAATGCAAGCAATTTCTGTGCATTAATTTTGTATCCTGCTACTTTACTAAATTCATTGATTAGCTCTAGTAGTTTCTGGTAGAGTCTTGAGGATTCTCTATGTTATCTGCAAACAGTGACAGCTTTATTTCTGTTCCAATTTGGATTCCTTTTATTTCTTTTTCTTCTCTGATTGCTGTGGTTACAGCTTCCAAAACTATGTTGAATAATAATGGTGAGAGTGGGCAACCTTGTCTTGTTCCTGATCTTGGTAGAAATGGTTTCAATGTTTCACCATGGAGAATGATATTTGCTGTGGGTTTCTCATATATGGCCTTTATTATGTTGAGGTAAGTTCCCTCTATGCCTACTTTATGGAGGGTTTTTCTCATAAATGGATGTTAAAATTTGTCTAAAGTTTTTATGCATCTATTGAGGTGATCATATGGTTTTATCCTTCAATTTGTTAAGGTGGTGTATCACATTGATTGATTTGGGCATACTGAAGAATCCTTGCATTCCTGGGAAATACCCTACTTGATCATGGTGTATGACCCTTTTAATGTGCTGCTGGATTCTGTTTGCAGGTATTTTGTTGAGGATTTTTACATCTATTGTCATCAGTGATATTGGCCTATAGTTTTCTCTTTCTTTTGACATCTATGTCTGGTTTTGGTATCAGGGTGATGGTGGCCTCATAGAAAGAGTTTGGTAGTGTTCCTCCCTCTGCTATATTTTGGAAGAGTTTGAGAAGGTTAGGTGTTAGCTCTTCTCTAAATGTGTGATAGAATTTGCCTGTGAAGCCGTCTGGTCTGGGGTTTTTGTTTGTTGGAAGATTTTTAATCGCAGCCTCAATTTCAGTGCTTGTGATTGGTCTGTTTATATTTTCTATTTCTTCCTGCTTCAGTCTCAGAAGGTTGTGCTTTTCTAAGAATTTGTCCATCTCTTCCAGGTTGTCCATTTTATTGGCATATAGTTGATTGTAGTGATCTCTCATTATTCTTTATATTTCTGCAGTGTCAGTTGTTACTTCTCCTTTTTCATTTCTAATTCTATTGATTTGAGTCTTCTACCTTTTTTTCTTGATGAGTTTGCCTAATGATTTATCAATTTTGTTTATCTTCTCAGAGCACCAGCTTTTAATTTTATTGATCTTTGCTTGCTTCCCCTCATTTCTTTTTCATTTATTTCTGATCTGACCTTTATGATTTCTTTCTTTCTGCTAACTTTTTTGTTGTTGTTCTTTCTCTAATTGCTTTTGGTGTAAGGTTAGGTTGTTTATTTGAGATTTTTCTTGTTTCTTGACTTAGGATTGTATTTCTATAAAATTCCCTCTTGGAACTGCTTTTGCTGCATCCCATAGGTTTTCAGTGGTCGTGTTTTCATTGTCATTTCTTTCTAGGTATTTTTTGATTTCCTATTTGATTTCTTCAGTGGTCTCTTGGTTATTTAGTAACATATTGTTTAGCCTCTATGTGTTTGTATTTTTTACAGTTTTTTTTCCCTGTAATTGATACCTACTCTCATAGCATTTGGTTGATACAATTTCAAATTTCTTACATTTACCAAGGCTTGATTTGGGACCCAAGATAAGATCTATCCTGGAGAATGTTCCTTGAGCACTTGGGAAGAAAATGTATTCTGTTGTTTTTGGATGGAATGTCCTATAAATATCATTTGAGTCCATCTTGTTTAATGTATCACTTAAAGTTTGTGTTTCCTTATTTATTTTCATTTTGGATGCTCTGTCCATTGGTGAAAGTGAGGTGTTATAGTGCCCTACTATTATTGTGTTACTGCTGATTTCCCCTTTTATGGCTCTTAGCATTTGCCTTATATATTGGGGTGCTCCCATGTTGGGTTCATAAGTATCTACAATTGTTATATCTTCTTCCTGAATTGATCCAATGATCATTATGTAGTGTCTTTTTTTCTCTCTTGTAATAGTTTTATTTTAAAGTCCTTTTTTTTCTGATACGAGAATTGCTACTCCAGCTTTCTTTTGATATCCATTTGCATGGAATATCTTTTTCCATCCCCTCACTTTCAGTCTGTATGTGTCCCTAGGTCTGAAGTGGGTCTCTTGTAGATGGCATATATACAAGTCTTGCTTTTGTATCCATTCAACCAATCTCTGTCTTTTGGATGGAGCATTTAATCCATTTACATTTAATGTAATTAACGATATGTATGTTCCTATTACCATTTCCTTAGTTGTTTTGGGTTTGTTATTGTAGGTCTTTTCCTTCTCTTGTGTTTCTTCCCTAGAGAAGTTCCTTTAGCATTTATTGTAAAGCTGGTGTGCCTGTGCTGAATTCTCACAACTTTTGCTTGTGTGTAAAGGTTTTAATTTCTCTGTCACATCTGAATGAGTTCCTTGCTAGGTAGAGTAATTTTGGTTGTAGGTTTTTCCCTTTCATCACTTTAAATATGTCCTGCCACTCCTTTCCAGCTTGCAGAATTTCTGCTGAAAGGTCAGCTGTTAACCTTATAAGGATTTCCTTGTATATTATTTGCTGTTTCTCCCTTGCTGCTTTTAATATTTTTTCTTTGTATTTAAATTTTGATAGTTTGATTAATATGTTTCTTGGTGTGTTTCTCCTTGGGTTTACCCTGTATGGGACTCTGCACCTCCTGTACTTGATTGACTATTTCCTTTCCCATGTTAGGGAAGTTTTCAGCTATAATCTCATCAAGTATTTCTCAGTCCCCTTTTTGTTTCTCTTCTTCTTCTGGGACCCCTGTAATTCCAATGTTGCTGTATTTAAAATTGTTCCAGAGATCTCTGAGACTGTCCTCAATTCTTTTCATTCTTTTTTCTTTATTCTGCTCTGCAATAGTTATTTCCAGTATTTTATCTTCCAGGTCACTTATCCATTCTTCTACCTCAGTTATTCTGCTATTGATTCATTCTAGAGAATTTTTACTTTCATTTATTGTGTTGTTCATCATTGTTTGTTTGCTCTTTAGTTCTTCTAGGTCCTTGTTAAATGTTTCTTGTATTTTCCCCATTCTATTTCCAAGATTTTGGATCATCTTTACTATAATTACTCTGAATTCCTTTTCAGGTAGACTGCCTATTTACTCTTCATTTTCT
The DNA here is from genome assembly GCF_964374135.1 of Grampus griseus. Lineage (NCBI taxonomy): Eukaryota > Metazoa > Chordata > Mammalia > Artiodactyla > Delphinidae > Grampus > Grampus griseus. The sequence continues at coordinate 77,812,665 of NC_138999.1, read as the reverse complement.
TTTTCTGGTGGGTTTTTATCTTGCTCCTTCATCTGCTCTGTGTTTCTCTGTCTTCTCATTTTGCTTAACTTACTGTGTTTGGGGTCTCCTTTTCACAGTCTTCCTGTTCGTAGTTCCCATTGTTTTTGGTGTCTGTCCCCAGTGGCTAAAGTTGGTTCAGTGGGTTGTGTAGACTTCCTGGTGGAGGGGACTGGTTTCTGTGTTCTGGTGGGTGGGGCTGGATCTTGTCCTTCTGGTGGGGAGGACCACATCCAGTGGTGTGTTTTGGGGTGTCTGTGAACTTTTTATGATTTTACGCAGCCTCTCTGCTAATGGGTGTGGTTGTGTTTCTGTCTTGCTAGTTGTTTGACATGGGGTGTCCACCACTGGAGCTTGCTGGTCATTGAGTGGAGCTGGGTCTTTGCATTGAGATGGAGACCTTTTAGAGAGCTTTCCCTGTTTGATTATACATGGAGTCCAGAAGTCTCTGATGGTCCAATGTCCTGAACTCGGCTCTCCCACCTTAGATTCTCAGCCCTTTCACCTGGTTGGAGCACCAAGATCCTGTCAGCTACACAATAAATTTTTAAGGTTGACTAGAAGTCCAGTGAATTTCATTCATGGGTGTAAAAGTTATATATTCAGTTGGCAGGAGGTATCAGAGATGGTACAGTCACCATCCAAGGTCCAAGTCTGCTGGTCTAGGAGAGTCCCCTGGAGATTTGGGCCAGCTGTGCTCAGGCTGGGGTGTGTGCACTGGCAGCAGTCATATTCGGGAGCTTGTTCTCTACAGTAGGTTCTTATTAGTTATCTATTTTATATATAGTAGTGTGTATATGTCAGTACCAATCTCCCAATTTATCCCTCCCCCCCGAATCTAAGGCTTTAAGAAGCACAATTTGAAGTTCTTCTTTTAAAACCACTTCCATAGGATAGCTCTTTTTAAAATATGAATATAGTTATCATACTCATGCTAATTCTGCTTTTTCGAAGTCTTATTCTGTTCAACAACATGTCATTCTGTTCAGACCCTTTTATACTTGGTTATAGTGTCCTAGAAGCTTTCTAATTTTGGCAGTTTCTCTCTTAATATTTGGTAGTCAGAAATGAGCAGACTAATTCATATGTCAAGTGTGAAGTGAACTGAACAGAGGTTTGCCACTTCCATTGTTCTTAATTCTACACTTTATTGTTTGAAATTCCAGGCTGCAATAGCTTTGGGGTAGATCCTCACACTATTGACTCATATTAGAATCTAGATTGATCAAAACTCCAAATATATTTTCTTAAATAGAAGTTATTTTTAAAAATAACAAGTTCTTTATTTTTTACTAATGGATGCATTTCTGATCTAATTATAACAATGGTAGCAATAGAAATGATGATGACAATAATAATAGCAGCCACATTTACTTAGTTCTTATTATGTGTCAAGTTCTGTACTAAGCATTACACATGTATTAGATACTTTGAAATAAATCATATGAGATATAATTACTAATATTATTCCCACATTACAGGTAACGAAAATGAGGGAGAAAAAGTTAAATAACTTGTTCAAAATCACACAACTAGGAATGCTATAGCTTGGACTAATACAAGTTATGTCTGTCCTTACAGTTCAAGCCCTTCATTACCAATATTTAGAGTAGAAATATAAGGGCACATTGAAATACCATAAACAATGAGGATGAGTTATAAGCTACTAGGAAGCTAGAAAAAAAGGGGGTATTACAGATAAACTAGAGAGTACATTGCTTGTAGAGAGAAGAAACATTGACTTTACTGGACAAATGAAGGGTGAGACAGGATTGCAACTATTACTATAAATATTAGTGACAATAATTTGACAGTACAAAACACTCCACACTCATCATTCCACCATAAAATCTCTTGTTAAGGTTGCTAATGTAATATGAGCTACATCTAGTGATATTATTCAGTATTTACTTTACCTCACATCTCAGACTCATTCAAAATAGTTGTCCAGTCTCTTCTCAAAATACTTCTGCCTCTTGGGTTTTGTGACCTTAAGTACAGAGCTTTACCCCTATCATATTTATTTTTTTTTGTATGGCCTATACTTTCAGCCTACAAAAATTATTCTGCATTGTAATTTTTCCTCTAATTTATTTTATATCACTTCTAGATGCTTGACTTGAACCAATTTAAAAGTCAGGCACTTATGTTCCTGTTTAAGTACTGGATTTTAAAAAGTGTGTAAGACAGAGTAAAGAATAGAGCTCTTTGGGTAGTAGAGTCATTTTCATAATGTTGATTCTTCCAATCCAAGAACATGGTATATCTCTCCATCTATCTGTATCATCTTTAATTTCTTTCATCAGTGTCTTATAATTTTCTGCATACAGGTCTTTTGTCTCCTTAAGTTGGTTTATTCCTAGATATTTTATTCTTTTGGTTGCAATGGTAAAAGGGAGTGTTTCCTTAATTTCATTTTCAGATTTTTCATCATTAATGTATAGGAATGCCAGAGATTTCTGTGCATTAACTTTGTATCCTGCAACTTTACCAAATTCATTGATTATCTCTAGTAGTTTTCTGGTAACATCTTTGGGATTCTCTGTGTATAGTATCATGTCATCTGCAAACAGTGACAGCTTTACTTCTTTTCCAATTTGGATTCCAAGCAATCTACAGATTCAATGCAATCCCTATCAAACTACCACTGGCATTTTTCACAGAATTAGAACAAAAAATTTCACAATTTGTATGGAAACACAAAAGACCCCAAATAACCAAAACAATCTTGAGAATGAAAAATGAAGCTGGAGGAATCAGGCACCCTGACTTCAGACCATACTACAAAGTTACAGTAATCAAGACAGTATGGTACTGGCACAAAAACAGAAATATAGATCAATGGAACAGGATAGAAAGCCCAGAGATAAACCCAAGCACATATGGTCACCTTACCTTTGATAATGGTGGCAAGAATATGCAGTGGAGAAAAGACAGCCTCTTCAATAAGTGGTGCTGGGAAAACTGGATAGGTACATGTAAAAGTATGAAGTTAGAACACTCCCTAACACCATACAAAAAATAAGCTCAAAATGGACTAAATATCTAAATGTAAGGCCAGAAACTATCAAATTCTTAGAGGAAAACATAGGCAGAACACTCTATGACATAAATCACAGCAAGATCCTTTTTGACCCACCTCCTAGAGAAATGGAAATAAAAATAAACAAATGGGACCTAATGAAACTTCAAAGCTTTTGCACAGCAAAGGAACCCTTAAACAAGACCAAAAGACAACCCTCAGAATGGGAGAAAATATTTTCAAATGAAGCAATTGACAAAGGATTAATCTCCAAAATTTACAAGCAGCTCATGCAGCTCAATGCTAAAAAAACAAACAACTCAATCCAAAAATGAGCAGAAGACCTAAATAGACATTTCTCCAAAGAAGATATCCAGATTGCCAACAAACACATGAAAGAATGCTCAACATCATTAATCATTAGAGAAATGCAAATCAAAAGTACAATGTGATATCATCTCACACTGGTCAGAATGGCCATCATCAAAAAGTCTACAAACAATAAATGTTGGAGAGCGTGTGGAGAAAAGGGAACCCTCTTGTACTGTCTGTGGAAATGTAAATTGATACAGCCACTATGGGGAACATTATGGAGGTTCCTGAAAAAATTAAAAATAGAACTACCATATGACCCAGCAATCTCACTTCTGGGCATATACCCTGAGAAAACCATAATTCTAAAAGAGTCATGTACCACAATGTTCATTGCAGCTCTATTTACCAGAGCCAGGACATGGAATCAACCTAAGTGTCCATCGACAGATGAATGGATAAAGAAGATGTGGCACATATGTGCAATGGAATATTTCTCAGCCATATAAAGAAACAAAATTGAGTTATTTGTAGTGAGGTGGATGGATCTGGTGTCTGTTGTACAGAGTGAAGTAAGTCAGAAAGAGAAAAACATACCGTATGCTAACACATATATATGGAATCTAAGGGGGAAAAAAAAACAAAAGAAAAGGTCATGAAGAACCTAGGAGTATGATGGGAATAAAGACACACACCTATTAGAGAATGGACTTGAGGATATGGGGAGGGGGAAGGGTAAGCTGTGACAAAGTGAGAGAGAGGCATGGACATATATACACTATGAAACGTAAAATAGATAGCTTGTGGGAAGCAAACTTATGGCACAGGGAGATCAACTCGGTGCTTTGTGACCACCTAGAGGGGTGGGATACGGAGGGTGGGAGGGAGGGAGATGCAATAGGGAAGAGATATGGGAACATATGTTTATGTATAACTGGTGCACTTTGCTATAAAGCAAAAACTAACACACCATTGTAAAGCAATTGTACTCCAATAAAGATGTTTAAAAAGAAAAGAATATAGCTCTGTGTCATTCCATCAGTCCCCTCACTACATATATATATATACTACATATATATATATATATATAAACAAACAAGAGAACACAAGATAAAATAAAAAACAATGGCATTTATCTACTAGTCTACATTCTTTCCATTTAATTAAAATTTTATCAATTTGTTCAATATCTTCTTTTCTATACCTTACACTAAAGGATATCTTAAAACACTATCACATTAAATGTTTTCTTGTTATTTAGAGATATTATAGCCAAGGGGATCCTCTGATTTATTGTTAGTCTAGTGACCTTATTTTTCAATGAGCTTGGTAAGGTATGTGGCTTTGGTTTTTAAACTCATGTTAGCTTTGAGTGATTTTCTCTGTCTTTGCTAACTACACAAGAGCCATCCATTTGAAAATATTTTTGGGGGATTGATGTCAAGCTCACTCATTTATAGTTTCTCTTCTTCCTTGTCCTTTCTTTTGGTATTAATCTTATTCTCTAGGATTCTTCTAAGATCATGGATATCAAATAAATAATCTCATCTCTAAATCATTATAGTGTTCAGGGATCTAAAAAAATTCATCAAACTAGGAGTGTTGACATTATTTAGAGCCGTAAGAAATTTCATTACACTTTAATTCCTTCATATTTAAATTTTTCCTTTTCCAGCCAATAATGATCACTGATGGATACATAAAAAGAAATGAGTAGCTAGAACATTTCTGCTTCCTAATTCATTCATTCATCTAATACATATTTATTTAACACCTAGTTTGTGCTAAGCACTCTTTTAAATGCTGAAGATACTTCAGTGAACCAAATAAGCCTTCCTGCCTAATGTGATAATTTATTCACATTAAATTATCCACCTCAATCAGCATCTCTATCTTCTTTCATTTTTTCATTGCAAAAATAAAAATATTTTATTTTGATTTTTCATGTTTTTTCAAAATGTTTAGCTATGTGGAGTTTTGCCTCTATCAGACCCTCCTATGGGTTTTCTCTACTTTCTTGTATTTGTGTTTGTTTGTGTGTCTCTCCACACGTCCCTTGGACATGCATTTTAAATATAGTAGCTCCTGTGCAAGCTATCCTCTTCTCTTTCTTCCTAATCAACATAATTTGCTTCTGCTCCTAATGAATCTCCTGTAATCTTCTGAGGAACATTAAATGAAAATTTCCATGACTAGGTTTCTGTCTTTGCTCTTTCTCTTGGAAAGCATTTTGTTTAAGTTAGAGTTGAGTCCAAGGCCAAGTACATGTTTTGGCTCTTCTAGGTATTTTACAATGTGGTTCTCATACAATATCAGTGTAGTAAGTTGATATTTTACAAGAGCATTCTGCTTTATACTTACAAGAAAAAAAAAAGAGTAAGGCATTAATTGTAAAATATATAAGGAACAAAGCGTATAGATCTAACCCCTTCTCAGTAACAATCAAGAAAATAGGATTTTATATAATGATAACTGCTCTTACAAATGAAATCAATGGGAAAAACTCATTAGGAAAATTTGATGGAATATTTAGATCTTATGTGTCTAGGTTGTGCACATTTACAATCCACATGCAAATGGTCACCATAAAATGTTTTTAGCTGACTATTATATGAGTAAAGGATTACAATGGGTAGTTGAGCTATCTAATTAGACAGATTCTAAGGAAGACATGTAAGACAATGAACAAAAAAGCAGAACTTTAGCTATTAGAGAAGAGTTTGTTGCAAATGTAATCATGAAAGGCAATTTAGAAGATAGGGATCATGAAATAGTAGGAATACAGATTTTAAGTAAATGAAGAAAAGAACAGGGAGGAAAAAAATAAGCCAAATAACTCATTTTAAAATAGTCTTTGTTGAGAAACATAACATGGATTGTAAATCTAGCAGGGAATGTCTGGCTACGTCTATTCTGTCTTATAGCTAGCTATATGTAAAATGTGATGGGAAAAGTTTAAAAGACGTAATTTATAATAAAACAATGCCAAAATTGGATGCTGAAAATATCATTTTAGTGAATATAAAATAGAGATGAAAAAGTAGACTAAAATCTCCTTTTAGAGAAATATTTACAATCTATACACATAATCATTTTTATGGTATGTTACATAAAGCCTGGTGTGAGAATGAACTAATACTTTAAAAATATTTGCTCAGATTAGGATGACACTGAAGTATCTGGGTATCCATAAGAAAAAATGGAATTAGAACTCAAATTATACCATACATAACAATAAATAGCATATGGTTTAAAGATTTACATTCAAAAAAGAAAAGTCAAATAGTTTTAGGGTAAAAAGGTGGGTGTCTTTATGGTCTCAAGATACGGAAGAATGTATTAAATATGACATAAAAATATTTATATTTGACTACTTTTTAAAAATAGCTCTCATTTACAAAACCACTGTAAAAAGACTCATTAAAAATGAGTCATAGACTGAGAAAAGACATTTCAATGACATATTATCAAGAAAGGATTAGTATCTAGTATATATAAAGGAGTTATAAATAAGTAATAGAAACAGAAAAAATCAGTAGTAAAATGGGCAAGTTTAAGTAGGTATTTCACAGAAGAGGAAATCTAAATAGTCAATTAATATATGAAAATATACTCAGCCTCACCAATAATCAAGAAAACATAATTTAAACTGTAGTGAGATATTGTTACAAACCTAGCAAATTGGAAAAAGTTTCTGACAAAAAGAAATCAGGCAAGAATAAAAAAAAATTGCAATTTTCTGGCATGGCTATCAGACATATATGTGCACTATTTAGGACAAATTTGCAACATCTGGTAAATTTGAAGGTGCTCTCACCATTCAACCCAGCATTTCTATTTCTAAATATATTCTATGTAGCACTACTTATAGTTTTGTAGTGGTGCATTATCTGAAATAACAAATGCCTACATTAGGAAAATACACTGTATTATGGAACTATAATAGAAGTTATGATGACAAACTAGAGCAGCATATACACACATGGTTAAAACTTTAAAATGTAAGTTTCAGCAAAAAGAAATGATATATAGAGTATCATGATATTAATATAAATGTTTGTTTCTCTTGTTTATTGCACATTTGGGTCTTGCTTATGAACTTAATTGATAATTTTTCTTTTAATAAGTAAGTTAATCTCATTCATGTATATTGATGTGAGTGATATGATTAGTTTCAATTTTGTTATATTATTTTTGCTATATTTATTTATTCAAGTCTTCTCTTTTTCCCTTTAGAGTAGCTAAAGATTTGTCAATTCTGTTTATCTTTTTAACAAAACCAGCTCTTAGTTTCATAGATATCTCTACATATATTTTGTATTCTGTATTTCATTTATTTATTCTTTGATCTTTGTTATTTCCTTCCTTCTACTAGCTTTTGCCTTAGCTTTTTTTTTTCTACTTCCTTGAGGTGAAAACTTAGATTGCTTAATCTGAGATCTTTCCTTATTCTTAATGTAACTTTGGTATGCTGTGTTTCCGTTTTCATTTGTTTCAAAGTATTTTTTCTTACTTCACTCTTGATTTTTTCTTTGACCCACTAATTGAGAACCAGAGGCCACCGGGGTTTCCTGGGTTTACGTGAGCCAGTGAGCACTGGAATGTGCAGGAAGTCTGGGTTCACAAGAGTTTGCAGGGCACCATGTGTCAAGGGAGCCATTCAGCACCAGTGTGAACTTGGAGTCTGGATTTGCAGGAGCCCACCAGGAGCCTGGGTTCCCAGGAGCCACCTGGGTCATGGGAGCAAGCCAAATCTGAGGTGAGCTTCGAGCCTGGGTTTGCTGGAGTCTAACTGGAACCAGTGCCACCTGTGGCCACTGGAACCAACTGGTGCTGAGGTGGACTGAAAGCTTGAGTTCACGGGAGGCCCCAGAAGCCTTGTGCCACAGAAGCTGCCTGAGGTTGCAGGAGCCTCCTGGGGCTGTGATAGCTGCATGTGGCTAATAGAGCCAGCAGGCACCTGGATGAGCTGGGGGCCTAAGTTTTCAGGAGTCTTCTGGGAGCCTGGAACCACAGGAGTCACCCAGGGCTATGAAAGCCAGCCAATGCTGGGGTGAACTGTGAGCCTGGGTTTGCTGGAGTCCACTTGGAGCTTGCTGTCATGGGAGCCACCTGAGACCATGGGAAGCAGCTGATGCTGGCGTGGACTGAGAGCCTGGGTTCATGGAAGCATTCAAGGGGCCTGGTGCCACAGAAGCTGCCTGGAGCCAAGCACATGGGTGAGCATGGGGTCTGGGTTCACAGGAGCCTTCCAGGAGCCTGGTGCTGGGGGTTCCTCCTGGGGTCGTGGAAGCTGGCAGGCACTAGGTTTGGTCGAGGGCCTAGGTTCATGGGAGCTTGCTGAAACCACCTAAGGCCATGAGATTTGGCCTAGTGCTGGGGCAGGAAGCCACTGGGATCTACAGTGAAGTCAGGTGCTCACTTCACTCTTCTCCCATGGGGAGTGCCTCTCTCCACATTGGTACACCTAGTCTTGGGGGAGGGATGATGGAGGCAATGTGAGTACATCTTTCTTATTTTGCTCAATGCATCTTTTCTTATTTCTGTGCTTCACCCAGGTGCTGTAATCTCTCACCTGAAATCCTTGGATCTTGTGAAAGAATTTGTGTACATGGATGGCAGTTCAAGTTGATGTTTCTGGAAGGGGATGGGAGCTAGAAATTTCTATACCACCGTTTTGCTGAGTCATTCCTATAAAATGTGTAAAACAAGGAAACAATTACATATTTTAACTGATACATAAGTATTAATAGTATAAGAACATGTCTCGGAATGATAAGCATTGAATAAAGGATAGTAGTTACCATTGGTGAGGGAGAGATGGAATAGGCCAGTGAAGATTGCACAGCCTGCTTCAGTGTATTTGTAATACATATTTACTAAAAACACATGTGAAGAGAATATAGCAAAATATTCAGATTTGATAAAGCTGGGTAGTGGGTAAGTAGGTTTTCTTAAAAAATTAATCTCTATACTTTATGTGTAATTGAAGTATATTAAATAAGAAGGTTTAAGTTATATCAGTTAACATCTTCTGGAGCTTGGATCTTTAAACAATTGTTAATTTATAAGGACACAAAAGAGTAGGGCATTATATATGGTTCTGAGCGAAGCTAGCACTATTTGTTACATTACAGACTCCTCCCTAAGTCATTTATAGTAGCAATTGGTCTGTTAGAAACCTTACTATTAAAAACTTAGAAATAATAGATGACATATTTACAGGTTTTAAATTGCTTACTGCAAAAACAAACCTTCTCAGAAAAGTTGAAAAACTGTAACATTTATAGGAAAGTTTGAGATTGGTTGGATTATAATTTTTTTACAGTTTTTAAGGTGCAGAATTTGTTGTCAGTGTTGTTGGATAAGTAATGTTTGTGTCCTTTTTGAAATCCCCCTTTAGCTTCCTGTGACTACTTGGAAATTTTTGCTGTTGTTTTGTTCTATTTTTAAATAAGATACCAGAACCCAAATGAAATAACGGCCCCCTGTTACAATTTTTATTTTGTTGCTCCTCATATGAAGCAAAATTCTCATACTTGTGAGCTCATAATTCAATTAATTCCTCAAAGATAAGCCTTTTCTTCTTTTTGTTAACATAAACATGTTTTGCTATTGTTGCAAGTGAATGTCCTTTGATATAAACAACTAACATTATACACACATATATGCACATGGTCATGTGCACAACTAACTTTCTCTTAATACAGAAGGAAAAATGAATAGTATTACTATTTTAGCATAAATTGTTATTCAATGGAAATGGTCAGAAATAAAGTAAACAGAAATAGCAAAAATTATTTTTTTAACTTTTCCAACAGAGAAACTTCTGGTCATTTTTCCCCCAGGATCTGAACGTCCTTGTATGATGCTGTCCCCTGTGGATCAGTGCTAGAGAAGAGTTGACAAACCCTTTTTAATTGTTCACTATAGTATTTGAGTCAACCTTTCTTTCCAGTGGATGTCATTATCACTATTTTTCTTTAAGGTAAATCACCATTACAAGAGAGGTAATGATTTATGGTGTTACTGCACAGGTGTTGTTGAAACAAATAGCAAATAAGGACTTCATATTTATTTTGAATGTGAGATGGAGAACAGGCTTAGAGGGACTTGGAGAAGTTGGGACTTATGTAACTCATTTTTATTGCTACCAAAAATTATTGGCAGTTTAGTAATAATGATGTCCACTTTGTTCTATTTTTAGCATAGTTTGGTTGGTAACTCATTATAATCTTAAATAAGGCTTTTTCTTGTCATTTGTGTTTTTACTTAATGAAAGAAAATATGACAAATTTCCTTGGTGTTCTTTGAAATTACGGATTAACAAGTGAGAATAAAACAGAAACTGATTTACCATGAGCCTTGCATAAAGCTTTCCTTGATTTTGAAACTAAACTTGAAGTCAATATTGAACTGTCCCTGCCTGATGCTTCAGGACACATATAACCTACACAGAACAGTTTGGCATATGGATATATATGATTTAGCACCTTTACTGACTCTTTCACTTAGCTCTCCAACAAGACTACAAGTGCCTTGTGAATAGGAATAAATGCTATATATTTCTTTTCTATTCTCACATTGTTTACTTCAAAATTCTGTACAAATTGCATGCTCAATAAACATACACTGAGTTATTTATGATCTTGTCCATCCTTTTTCCCTATGTCACTCTTGTTCTTCTTTTCCAAATATGAGTAAATGATTAAAAAACCATTCTTTTTTATTTCTAAGTTTCTGTGTAATTTCCTACACAGAATTTTAAGTAATTTTATTTATCTATTTTCGAGTAAATTAGAGAGTTTCCCATATACAGAATCTTTTGGCAACTAGTTGGAATGCAACTTATTTATGATACAATAGAGCAGGACTCAATAGTCACAAATAACCACACATATCAACCATCTTCACATAAGCTGACATCTGGACAACAAGCTCTTTCCTGGTAGAGTCAGCCTCCTGGGCAGTGAGTGTGCCATCTCTGTGATCTGTAAATGTAAGCATTTCTTGCTAACTGCCATGCCAAGCACTTTGTGCATGCTCAGGTAAACAGCTTTCAAACTGAAGTGAAGAACTGGGGAGGAAGAAGGGAAAATATTGGGAACTGATGGATCTCTTGAAATTAGTCAGTCAAGTAGGTGGAGGAGTTTGTTTACGCAAACTTGGAAAGCTGTATGTTTTCTGAATCTCTCCTTGATCAACTTCACTCTCCCAATTCCACACTACAACTTCAGGTCAACATTTCTTTTCTTCTTTGTCATGTAGAAAAGTGGCAATTTTGAAGACTATATTTCCAAAATTCAGTCTTTTGAGCAAATATTGCTTGATTTATTGACCAAAATTCTTAGGTTTGCTTTGCATGTTTTATTCCTTTTCCAGAACAGCTGGTAGATAAATAGTTTCATTCATTTATTCATTCATTCATGTATTTATACTTTATTCAATAGACATTTTGCATAAAACACACTCAAATTATATGTTGAATGCATGAATTATTTTATGACCATTCTATACTAGACATTCTCCCTAGATTTTGTCATTTTATCCTCTTCTATTCACACACACACACACGCACACGCACACAAACACACACACGCACAAAATGCCATTTTAAAAGTTAATTGCAATTTCCAAGCTCTGACCTTAAACATCCCAAACTTTTAATGTGACCTTGCAAGTATATTGTGTTCTTCAACTTCCTCAAGGCATATTTAATAGACAAACTTTCTTTTTCTTTATAGAATTCTACTTATGAAAATTGATTTATAATACATAACAGAAAAAGAAATACAAAATAGTTGCAAATTTAAATCATATCTAAATAACAGAATAAAATTTAGATTTTTTATAGGCAAGGAATTTTGATAAGGCAGAGTGTGACATGTAGGGAATCTGTAAAACAGATGATGTGGTTAAAAGGTGAGATAAGAGGTGTATTGTGAGTTTATATCCAGTTCAGAAAGATTGTTATACAAATGAACATGCTTTTTATTTATTTATTTTTCAAACATGCTTTTTAGAAAAAGAAAGATTGCCAATAACTTTGGTAAGAATTTTATAATTTTGCTAACATTTTTTAATAAAAATTCAATAAAGTTTTTGAATACGTATATAAAATAATAAGTTAATATTTATTTGAATGCTTACTCTCTGGGCCAGGTTCTATTCTAAGAACTTTACATACATTAACTCATGTAATGCTCCCAACGAATCTGTGAGGTAAGATACTTTTATTATCCCAGTTTTATATATGAAAAAGTGATACCATCAAAGAGATAAATAATCTGCGCAAAATTATGTAGCTAGTAAGTAATACAACTGGGATTTATGCCAGGGCGTCTGGCTCCAGAATCTGTGCTCTCTCAACCACTTTGCTTAACCATCTACCATAATAACTAAACCATTTCTTATAGCTACATCAAATTCTTTCTGTACAGCAAAGCACTTTAAAAATATTTGGTAGAAATACTTTTTAAAAATATGTGTTCTCTAATTAGTAAACTTCATTTTTTAGAGTAGTTCTAGATTCATAGCAAAACTGAGCACAAAGTACAGAAAGTTCTCATTTACCCACAGACAACCTCCCCCACTATCAACAACCCACATTAGTGGTAAAGTTGTAAAACTGGTAAAACTATATTGACACAACAGTAGCCAAAGTCTATAGTTTATTGGTATTTACAGCCTATGGATTTTGACAAATATATTACATATATCCACTATGAGACTATTATGCTGTATGGTTTTGCTGCCCTTAAAATTCTTCAGTGTTTTGCCTATTCATCCCTCCCTCTTCTCTATACCCAAGCAATCACAGATATTTTTACTATCTCCATAATCTTGCCTTTTCCAGAATACCATACAGTTGGAATCATACAGTATGTAGCCTTTTCATTGTCTTCTTTCATTTATTAAGATGAATTTAAAGTTCCTCCATGTTTTTTCATGGTTTGATAGCTCATTTCTTTTTGCCAATGAATAATATTCCATTATCTGGATGTAGCACAGTTTATTTCATTTGTCCACTAACCTACTGAAGGACACGTTGGTTACTTCCAGGTTTTGGCAATTATGAATAAAGCTGCTATAAACATCCATGTGCAGGTTTTTTTGTGGCTATAAGTGTTCACTTCATTTGAATAAATACCAAGGAGTGTGATTGCTGGATCATTTGTTAAGAGTATGATTAGTTTTGTAAAAACCTGCCAAAATGTCTTCCAAAGTGACTTTACCACTTTGCATTCCCACCAAGAATGAATGAATGTTGCTGTTGCTCCACATCCTCATCAACAATGGTGTAAACGTTTTGGATTTTTGCAACTATGATAAGTATGTAGTAGTATCTCATTGTTATTTTAATTTTCAATATCCTACTGACATATGATGTTGAACATTTTTTCATATGCTCACTTGCCATCCATAGGTCTTCTTTGGTGAGATGACTGTTCAGATCTTTGACCTATTTTTTAATCATGTTTATTTTCTTATTATTGAGTTTTAAGATTTCTTTGTATATTTGAAATGAGCTCCCTATCAGATGTATCCTTTGCAAATATTTTCTCTCAGTCTGTGAATTTTCTTCTCATTCTCTTGACATTGTTTTCGGCAGAGAAGAAGTTTTTAATTTTAATGAAGTCCAGCTTATCAACTTTTTCTTTCATAGTTGGGGTGTTTGGTGTTGTACCTAAAAAGTCATCACCATACCCAAGGTCGTCTAGATTTTTTCTGATGTTTTATTGGAGTTTTATAGTTTCATATTTTACATTTAGGTCTATGATCCACTCTGAGTTAATTTCTGTGAAGGGTGTAAAGTCTGTCTCTAGATTCTTTTTTTTTTTTTTTTGCATGTGAATGTCTAGTTGCCCCAGCACAATTTGTTGAAAAAAGTATCTTTGCTCCACTGTATTGCCTTTGCTCCTTTGTCAACGGTCAGTTGACTGTATTTATGTGGCTCTATTTCTGGGCTCTCTATTCTGTTTCACTGATCTATTTATTTATTCTTTCACCAATATCACACTGTCTTAATTACTAAAGCTTTATAGTAAGTCTTGAAGTTGGGTAGTGTCTGTCCTCTAACTTCATTCTTATCCTTCAATACTTAGCTGGTTATTCTGGTCTTTCACTTCTCCTTTTATATGTTAGAATCAGTTTGTCAATATCCACAAAATGGTTCTGATTGGTTTTGACTGGAATTGTACTGAATCTATAAATCAAATTGGGAAGAAGTGACGTCTTGACAATAGTGAGTTTTCCTATCCATGAACATAGAATGTCTCACCATTTATTTAGTTCTTTGATTTCTTTCATCAGAGTTTTGCAGTTTTCCTCATATAGATCTTATACATTTTATTAGAGTTTTCATATTTGGGGTTCTAATGTAAATGAATGTGTTTTAAACTTCAAATTCCACTTGTTAATTGCTGGTATGTAGGAAAGTGATTTACTTTTGTATACTAATCTTCTAACCTGCTACCTTTGTATACAGTTGCCCCTCCATATCTGTGGATTCCACATCTGCAGATTCAACCATGGGTGGAAAATATATTTTTTTAATTCCAGAAGTTCCATGAAGCAAAATTTGAATTTGCCATGCACCAGCAACTATTTACATAGCATTTACATTGTATTAGGCATTATAAATAATCTAGAAATGATTTAAAGTACACAAGAGGATGTCCATAGGTTACATGCAAATGCTACACCATTTTCTAAAAGGGACTTGCACATCCACAGATATTGGTATTCATAAGGATTCCTGAAACCAATCCACCATGGATACTGAGGGATGATTGTAATTGCTTATTAGTTCTAGGAGTTTTTTCTGTCAATTCTTTCAGATTTTCTACATAGACAATCATGTTATCTGCAAACCAAGCCAGTTTTATTTCTTGCTTCCCAATGTATATACCTGTTTTTTTCATTTTCTTGTCTTGTTGCATTAGTTAGTACTTCCAGTACCATGTCAAAGAACAGTGATGAGACAGGACATCTATACCTAGTTCCTGAATTTAGTAGGAAAGCATTGAGTTTCTCACTATTACGTTTGATACTAGCAGTAGGGGTTTTTGTTGTTGTTGTTTACCTTTTTTTACCAAATTGAGGAATTTCCCTCTTATTCCTAGTTTGCTGAGAGGTTTTTCTTCTTTTTTTTTCTTTAATCATGAATGAGTGCTGGATTTTTTAAATGGTTTTTCTGCATTGATATGATCATGTGATTTTTCTTCTTTAATCTGTTGATGTAGTGGATTAATTCAATTGGTTTTGGAATGTTTAACCAACCTTGCATAATTGGGATAAATCCCACTCCATCATGGTGTTTACTTTTTTTATACATTATTGTTGGAATTGATTTACTAAATTTTTTGAGGATTTTTTTCATTAGTGTTCATTCTAGATATTGGTCTGTAGTTTTATTTTTATTTTTGTATTGTCTTTAGTTTGAGTATTAGACTACTGTTGGACTTATAGATTTAGAGTGTATGCCCTCTGATTTGATTTTTCTAGAAGAGATTGTAAAGAATTTATATAATTTTTTCCTTAAACGTTTGGTAGAAGTTAGTAGTGAACGCATCTGGGCCTGGTGCTCTCTTTTGAAAGGTATTAATTTTTTTTTGGATTTTTCTTTTTATTCAAACAGAAAGTCAGAAAAATTATAATCATCCTCATCAGTTCACTCAGTCACATGTAATTAATTTTCTTCATCATGATCTTTTGTTAGCACTTTTTAAATCCATCAGTTTTCCATTAGAGTTCTGAAAATGCTTATTTATTCAGTTCAGCAGTATAGTCAGTTACCAGAAACCTGTACTTGTCAGAGTCTTTTCCATGAATTCCTTGAAGATGAAATCCTTTTATAGGAACATTTTTGCAAAAGCATCAGGGTACACCCAGAACTGTCTGTAAATGACAAAAGACATAAAAATGACCACAGTTAAAGATTTGATGAAAGTTCATAATAATGCAATTGACAAGGAAATTTACTTATTTCTGAGATATACATTTTAAAGTAATAACGAGAATTATGACTTATAACATTATACCAGAACATATAAGATTTTTAGAAATTTCATGTAATGTCTGAAACATTTATATTAACATATTTCCATACAAATAACCCAAAGAAAGTTTAATATTAGTTGTTTTTTTCTTTGTTTACTTTTTATACTGCAGGTTCTTATTAGTCATCAATTTTATAAACATCAGTGTATACATGTCAATCCCAATCGCCCAATTCAGCACACCACCATCCCCACCCCATGGCAGTTTTCCCCCCTTGGTGTCCATACGCTTGTTCTCTACATCTGTATCTCAACTTCTGCCCTGCAAACTGGTTCATCTGTACCATTTTTCTAGGTTCCACATACATGCGTTAATATACAATATTTGTTTTTCTCTTTCTGACGTACTTCACTCTGTATGACAGTCTCTAGATCCATCCAAGTCTCAACAAATGACTCAATTTCGTTCCTTTTTATGGCTGAGTAATATTCCATTGTATATGTGTACCACAACTCCTTTATCCATCCATCTGTCGATGGGCATTTAGGTTGCTTCCATAACCTGGCTATTGTAAATAGTGCTGCAATGAATATTGGGGTGCATGTGTCTTTTTGAATTATGGTTTTCTCTGGGTATATGCCCAGTAGTGGGATTGCTGGATCATATGGTAGTTCTATTTTTAGTTTTTTAAGGAACCTCCATACTGTTCTCCATAGTGGCTGTATCAATTTACATTCCCACCAACAGTGCAAGAGGGTTCCATTTTCTCCACAGCCTCTCCAGAATTTGTTATTTGTACATATTCTGATGATGCCCATTCTAACTGGTGTGAGATGATACCTCATTGTAGTTTTGATTTGTATTTCTCTAATGATTAGTGATGTTGAGCCGCTTTTCATGTGCTTCTTGGCCATCTGTATGTCTTCTTTGGAAAAATGTCTATTTAGATCTTCTGCCCATTTTTGGATTGGGTTGTTTGTTTCTTTAATATTGAGCTACATGAGCTGTTTATATATTTTGGAGATAAATCCTTTGTCTATTGATTCATTTGCAAATATTTTCTCCCATTCTGAGGGTTGTCATTTCATCTTGTTTATGGTTTCCTTTGCTGTGCAAAAGTTTTCACCATTTGTTTAGTTTTGTTTTTATTTCCATTACTGTAGGA
Organism: Grampus griseus; assembly: GCF_964374135.1. Lineage (NCBI taxonomy): Eukaryota > Metazoa > Chordata > Mammalia > Artiodactyla > Delphinidae > Grampus > Grampus griseus. The sequence goes on along the minus strand of NC_138999.1, from coordinate 77,795,146 downwards.
GGTGGGTCAAAAAAGATCTTGCTGTAATTTATGTCAAAGAGTGTTCTTCCTATGTTTTCCTCTAAGATTTTATAGTGTCCTGTCTTACATATAGGTCTCAAATGCATTTTGAGTTTATTTTTGTGTATGGTGTTAAGGAGTGTTCTAATTTCATTCTTTTACAAGTAGCTGTCCAGTTTTCCTGGCACCACTTATTGAAGAGACTGTCTTTTCTCCATTGTATATCTTTGCCTCCTTTGTCATAGATTAGTTGACCATAGGTGTGTGTGTTTATCTCTGGGCATTCTATCTTGTTCCATTGAGCTATGTTTCTGTTTCTGTACCAGTACCATATTGTCTTGATTACTGGAGCTTTGTAGTATAGTCTGAAGTCAGGGAGCCTGATTCCTCCAGCTCCGTTTTCTTCCCTCAAGACTGCTTTAGCTATTCGGGATCTTTTGTGTCTCCATACAAATTTTAAGATGATTTGTTCTAGTTCCATAAAAAATGCCATTGGTAATTTCATAGGGATTGCATTGAATCTGTAGATTGCTTTGGGTAGTTTAGTCATTTTCACAATATTGATTCTTACAATCCAAGAACATGGTATATCTCTCCATCTGTTGGTATCATCTTTAATTTCTTTCATCAGTGTCTTATAGTTTTCTGCATACAGGACTTTTGCCTCCCTAAGTAGGTTTATTCTTAGGTATTTTATTCTTTTTGTTGCAATGATAAATGGGAGTGTTTCCATAATTTCTCTTTCAGATTTTTCATCATTATTATATAGGAATGCAAGAGATTTCTGTGCATTAATTTTGTATCCTGCAACATTACCAAATTCATTGATTAGCTCTAGTAGTTTTCTGGTGGCAGTTTTAGGATTCTCTATGTATAGTATCATGTCATCTTCAAACACTGACAGTTTTACTTCTTCTTTTGCAATTTGTATTCCTTTTATTTCTTTTTCTTCTCTGAATGCCGTGGCTAGGACTTCCAAAACTATGTTGAATAAAAGTGGTGAGAGTGGACATCCTTGTCTCGCTCCTGATCTTTGAGGAAATGTTTTCAGTTTTTCACTATTGAGAATGATGTTTGTTGTGGGTTTGTCGTATATGGCCTTTATTATGTTGAACTAGGTTCCCTCTATGCCCACTTTCTGGAGAGTTTTTATCATAAATTGGTGCTGAATTTTGTCAAAAGCTTTTTCTGCATCGATTGAGATGATCATACGGTTTTTATTCTTCAATTTGTTAATATGGTGTATCATATTGATTGATTTGCAGATATTGAAGAATCCTTGCATCCATGGGATAAATCCCACTTGATCGTGGTGTATGATCCTTTTAATGTGTTGTTGGATTCTGTTTGCTAGTATTTTGTTGAGGATTTTTGCATCTATATTCATCTGTGATATTGGTTTGTAATTTTCTTTTTTTGTAGTATCTTTGTCTGGTTTTGGTATCAGGGTGATGGTGGCCTCATAGAATGAGTTGGGGATTGATCATTCCTCTGCAATTTTTTGGAAGAGTTTGAGAAGGATGGATATTAGTTGTTCTCTAAATGTTTGATGGAATTCACCTGTGAAGCCATCTGGTCATGGACTTTTGTTTTATTGGAAGATTTTTAGTCACAGTTTCAATTTCTTAATTGTGATTGATCTGTTCATATTTTCTATTTCTTCCTGGTTCAGTCTTGGAAGGTTATACCTTTCTAAGAATTTGTCCATTTCTTCTAGGTTGTCCATTTTATTGGCATAAAGTTGCTTGTAGTAGTCTCTTAGGATGCTTTGTATTTCTGCAGTGTCTGTTGTAACTTCTCCTTTTTCATTTCCAATTTTATTGATTTCAGTCCTCTCCCTCTTTTGCTTGATGAGTCAGGCTAATGGTTTATCAATTTGGTTTACCTTCTCAAGGGACCAGCTTTTAGTTTTATTGATCTTTGTTATTGTTTTCTTTGCTTCTATTTCATTTATTTCTGCTCTGAGTTTTATGATTTCTTTCCTTCTGCTAACTTTGGGTTGTGTTTGTTCTTCTTTCTCTAGTTCCTTTAGGTGTAAGGTTAGATTGTTTACTTGAGATTTTTCTTGTTTCTTGATGTAGGCTTGTATAACTATAAACTTCCCTGTTAGAACTGCTTTTGCTGCATCCCATAGATTTTGGATCATCCTGTTTTCATTGTCATTTGTCTCTAGGTAATTTTTTTATTTCCTTTTTGATTTCTTCAGTGATCTCTTGGTTATTTAGTATTAATTTAGTATTAATTATTGATTTGATTTCTTCAATATATATAGGCCTATTCAGATTTTTTTTTCTTATGTGAAATTTGGCAATTCCATGGGATTGATCTTTTTCTTCTAGGTTATTCAAACTGTGGGCACAGAGTTTTTAAATAATGTTTCTCTATTAACTTTTTAATGTCCATGGTATCTGCAGTGATGTCCCCTTTTTCATTTCTGATATTAGTAATTTGGGTCTTCTCTCTTTTTCTTAGTTAGCTTGAATAGAGATGTATCAACTTTATTGATATTTCAAGGAACCAGCTTTGGGTTTGTTGATTTTCTCTACTGATTTACTACTTTTAATTTCATTTATTTCTACTCTAATTATGAATAGTTGTTTCCTTCTGTTTACTTTGGATTTAATTTGCTCTTATTTTCCTAGTTTGCTAAGGTTGAAGCTTAGGTTATTGCTTTAGGTACTTATTGTTTTCTAATATATGCATTCAATGCTATAAGATTCCCTCTAAACATTTCTTCTGCTGCATTCCACAAATTTTTGTAAATTGTGTTTTCACTTTCTTTAGTTCAAGATATTTTTTTTTAATTTCTCTTGAAATTTCTGTTTTGACACTTTTATAAGTGTGTTGTTTGTGGTTTTCCAACTACCTTTCTATTGTTGATTTCTAGTTCAATCCCTCTGTGGTCTGAGAACAGACATTATATGTATTCTATTTTTTTAAATTTCTTTAGGTGTGTTTTATGACCCAGGATGTTTTCAATCTTGATGAGTGGTTCATGTGAGCTTGAGAATAATGTATATTTTGCGGTTGTTGGATGAAGTAATCTATAGTTGTCAACTACATGTACTTGTTTGATGGTACTATTGAGTTCAACTATGTCTTACTGAAGTTCTTCCTGCTGGTTATGTCCATTTCTGATAAAAGGGAGATCAAGTCTCCACCTATAACAATGGATATATCAATTTCTCCTTGCAGTTCTGTTGGTTTTTGTCTCTCATATTTTGATGCTCTGTTGTTAGACACATATATTAAGGATAGTTATGTCATTTTGGAATACTGACTCCTTTATCATTATATGTTGTTCCTCTTTATCCCTAATATTTTTTCTTGCTCCAAAGTCTACTCTGTCTGAAATTAATATAGCTACTCCTGCTTTCTTTTGGTTAGTGTTAGCATAGTATACCTCTCTCTGTTCCTTTACTCTTAGTGTATATGTATTTATATTTAAAGTGGGTTTCTTGCAGACAACATATAGTTGGGTCTTGTTTTTTGATCCACTCTGACAGTCTCTTTCTTCTAATTGGTGTATTTAGACCATTGATGACTGATATAGCTGGATTAATATCTAGTATATTTGTTACTGTTTTCTATTTGTTGCACTTGTTCTTTGCTCCTGCTTTTGTCTTCCAGAAGTTTTCTGCTTTTTGTTGTTTTACTTGGGCATATTATATGATTTCACTTTTTCTCCTTTCTTGGCATATCAAATTATTTCTTTTGTTACTTTTTATTAATGGTTTCTCTAGAGTTTTCAGTATACATTTACAACTAGTATAAGTCCACTTTCAAACAACACTATACCACTTCACAGGTAGTGCAATTACCTTAATAATAACAAAAGAGTATTAATTTTTCAATCTTGTCCCTTTTATCATTGCTGTCATTCATTTCCTTTATACATAAATATATATATATTCAAATACATTTGTAGCTGTTACAAACTGTTATCTGTTAGATTAATTTTAAAAAGAATAATGAAAACTATTTTATTTATTTCAATTATGCTTTGTCCAGTGATTTTTCCTTTCTTCATAATCTAGATCCAGGTTTCTGAACTATATTATTTTACTTCTCTGAAGATATCCTTTTATTAGTTCTTGCAATATATGTCTATTGGTAACAAATTCTCTCTATTTTTGTTTGTCTGAGTCATTCTTTGTTTCTCTAGCCCTTAGTTTATTAATCATAGTTTTTTTTAAATTTCTGGTATGATAATTCCAACATTCCTGTCATATATGACTCTGATCTTGATGGTTGTTCTGTGGCTTCAATTGTTTTTTGTTTTTTAGTATGCCTTGTAATTTTTTTTTGAATGGCAGACATAATGTACAGGGAAAAAGAAACTGCAGTAAATAGACCTTTAGTAATGCAGTGCAAAAGTTTTTATCCACACTGAGCCTCCAGCGATTTATCAATTACAGTTTGTTTTTTTCCTACCCTGGTACAGGTCCTTGCAGAGATTTCTGCCTGTGGGTTTCTGTTCAGGTAAGTTGTGATTCCCCGTATCTACCTGTCTGTATCTACAATTTGGGGGGCAGAAGTTTGCTTTGTAACTTCACTTTCCTGACAGACCTAAGAAGAGTTGTTGAGTTTTCAATTTGTTCAACATTTTATTTGTTAGGACAGAGTTAATACTTTCAAGATCTTTACAAGCCATCCAGAAGTGTTACTTTTTTAAAATACTATTTTAGATGATAGTAGTCTTATTAGTGTTCTCAAAGTAACTCTCAAGTATGATATTTAAGAAATTTAAGGAACATAAAGGAAGAATTCAACATTCCTTATTCAATTTAAATTTTTCTCTTTTCCATGATTGAAGCTCTATGCTTAGGATTACATATTGTGATAATTGAACAGGCCTTCTTTTTGCTAATATGTTCCATTAATTTTACTATAATAGTAGTAATATAGATTTATTAGCAACAAATAGCATAAAGATGGAGAATCATTAATGATAAATCTTTCTAGACTTTGCTTTTATAATAGTATACAAATCCTGTACAATAACAGCATGGCATTGTTTTCTGGCACACCATACAAGTATTCCCCATTCTACTTTGCAATTTTATATGTCCAAATAGGCAAACATAAAGAAGTGGTTGCCTAAGTGTCCATGGACAGATGAATGGGTAAAGAAGATGTGGCACACGTATACAGTGAAATATCATTCCACCATGAAAAGAAATGAAATTGAGTTATTTGTAGTGAGGTGGATGGACCTAGAATCTGTCATACAGAGTGAAGTAAGTCAGAAAGAGAAAAAAAATATATAAAATATATATACATATAAATATATATATGGAATCTAAAAGAAAAAAATGGTTCTGATGAACCTAGGGGAAGGACAGGAATAAAGACGCAGACATAGAGAATGGACTTGAGGACACAGGGAGGGGGAAGGGTAAGCTGGGATGAAGTGAGAGAGTAGAATTGACATATATACACTATGAAATGTAAAATAGATAGCTAGTGGGAAGCAGCTGCATCACACAGGGAGATCAGCTCGGTGCTGTGTGACCACCCAGAGGGGTGGGATAGGGAGGGTGGGAGGGAGATGCAAGAGGAGGGGGATATGGTGATATGTGTATACACATAGCTGATTCACTTTGTTACACAGCAGAAACTAACACAACATTGTAAAGCAATTATACTCCAATAAAGATGTTAAAAAAAATAAAGAAATGGTTGCATATAAATAGGTTTGGGAACAATATGGTGAAACTATTTTTAATCAAATCCCAAACATAGAATATAATATAACATAATGGAATGAATGAATGTAGATTATGTAACCAGAATAACATAGGTTCAAATCCTAAATTCAGCCCTGTTCTAGCTTTGCAACTGCAGGCAAGTTATATGGATTTTCTGTTTCTCAGTTTTTAAAATCAAGATATTAGGTTTATTTCTGTCTTTCTTTGAGTTCCCCACAAAGTAGTCCTTTAGACAATGTCTGGGGTACAGGTAATTATTTAGAAGATGATTCCAGGAAGCACAAGAGAGAGCAGAGAAAGTGAGAGAAGGAAGGAAGTCAATTAGGGGTGTGTTGATGTGTGGATTGCTAATGTGGACAACTGATGCCCAGTCCTGCTGTTCATCCTCTGAGATATTGTGCAGAACATGCCTCTGAAATGCCCTGTTAAAGGACAAAAAATCTGGGGCCTTCATTCACTTATTCCCATCTTTCATTGCTGAGGATTATTTTGTGAGAATTAAATCCCCTGCCCTTGATGCTGCCCTGGCTTCATGCTGAGCAAGCTCCTGACCTACAGGAGAAAGCTCTCAGGCAGAGAAGCAGAGGGCTGCCTGTGTTTGAAGAAGGAAGTTGCTACTATCAGTGCAGGTGAGCTTAAAGATGAGCAGAGTGTATACAGAATGAGGCTACAATACTTAATATTGTATATAAAAAACCTAAGATCATCTATCACATAATAGATATTACATAAATGTAGCTATTATTTATTTTTAATTAATTCAGAAAATAACTGGGAAAGTATAATACCTACATCAAAAATCATTTATGAAATTGAATATCATGGAATCTTTCAAATAGCACTATTTTCCTTGCAAGCTCAGTAAACTTATCTGCTGATTCCTTTGTGGAAGAGAAGATGGCATCTATATACCTAGGGGTAAAAGTAAAAAAGAACATCTTTACTCCATTTTTGTGTAATCAGATTAGACTGTGCTAACTTTGCCAGTATGGGATACTTTTTACCACATTACCAGCAATGCTCACTGTACATCGTAGGTAGATTTAGAGTTTAAAATGACACTGGAAACATATCCTGTCTTAATTTGATCCTACTCAGGTCCAACATGAGACCTAAAGAAGAAATCTAAGCTGATAGTAACATTAACATTACTTTCATGAGCATAAGAAACTACAGCTAAATTCTCAGTCTCTTTGACGGTATAATATACTTCAATCAGGATTCTAGATTTGATTCTTTTATCTATTTTAAGTGAATTAGGCGCTCAATTGACATCAGTGGAAATTGAAGTTCTCTGTAACTGTTCCAGATATCACAAATTCTTCCATGTAAACTTTACAAAGTTATCCGATAACCCTAATCTGAATAGATCCGCTTCTGGCAGTGGCGCTATATTGCCCTTCACTGGTCCTTTCTAATCAGTAAGTGTCTGTTTTTTTAGAACCGATGACTAGAAAAAGATACACTGCTGCTATTTAAGGCCTATGTGAATCTTGGTTATATATATATATATATATATATATATATATATATACACTGAAACATGGAAGTTAAAATGGGCCAGATCTATTCAAACTCTTTAATGCTACCCTGTTCTAACTGCTTTGAACATGGATATAAAGTAATGGCTTCCATATTACCATGGGTGACTCTGATGACTTGATTAGGAAATAAAAATTTTCTGACAATCAAAGCCCTCTGTTACCAATACTAGGCATCTAATTACTTTATCTTCTTTGTGGATTTCTGTTTTAACCATCAATGCTTACGTTATGAAATGAAATTATTTATTAATTTGTGCTCTAAAGGTCCACTTCATAAAACTCCTGGATGATGAGGACATCTAGAACCTGTGCTTGGATCATGGAGTCATTGTGTTCATTGTGTTTACATGCTTACTACATTACTTCCCAGTAACATAATTACTTACAAGATTCTGAAAATATGTTTGTTTAATAAAATGTTTCCATTTAATAAATGATGAGAATATCATACTGCACTGTTGGAATAACTATCTACAATCAGTGATTTTTTTAAATTACAAAGTAATTTCTATATACGTTTTAATATATTATAGTAGAGGAGCTAATTATTTGCACCAAAGACCTGATACTTTATTTTCAGATAATATATTATTTTTCTAGATTTTAGAATTCTTTTATAAATGTTTTTAGAACTGAAAGTCCAACAATTACATTGCGAGATTATTGGCTAAGAATGAATCTGGATGGTACATTATACTCGAATACACTTTTGTTTGTTTTTAACGCATTTATTTTTAATTATAACATATATAAAGAAACTCCATAAAATATTTGCATAGCTTAGCATTTTATTACAAAGTGAACATCTTGTAACCACCACTCAGGTCAAGAAATAGAGCACCTTCTTGATCACAAAGTTTTCTCTCTCCCTTAGAGATAAACGTTACCATATTTTTTTGTGTGAAAATCACTTGTTTTCTTTATAGTTTTGCTACCTACTCACATATTCATGAATACTATAGTTATTATCACCTGTTTTTTTACTTTATAAAATTTGAATATATGTGTTCTCTTGAGACTGACCTCTTTTTTATAATATCATGTTTATAAAATTAGTTCTTATTGGGTGTGATTGTAGTTCCTTCATTTTCATTGCTTCATAGTGTGGTGCTTGTATGAATATATCATAATTCTATGACTGTACACTTTTTGATGGATATTTGGGTTGTTTCCTGTTGGGGCTATTATGAACAGTGCTGTATCCTGGTGGATGTGTGCATGCATTTCCTAATATATAATGAGGAATGGAATTGGTAGGTCATAAGGTATGAGTGTCTTCAGTTTTATAAGGTATACACAAACTATTCTCAAAAGTGGTTTTAGGAGCTTACACCCTAAACAGCATAATACAAATTTCCACATCTTAAAGTGATAGTTTTCAATGTCTCACCATTAAGAATGATATTTTTCTAGCTTTTGAAAAAGATATTCCTTATTGGATTAAAGAAATTCCCTTCTGTTAATAATGTCCTAAATGTTTTAATCTAAAATGAATTTAAGCATCCAAAGTAACCATTAGTAAATTTAGATATTTTAAATTTTATCACTAATGGATGTGCAGTGGTTTCTCAGTGTGATGTTAATTTATATTTTGTTGATTAATGTGGTTGAACAACTTTTCACATGGTTATTGTCCATTTTTATTTTCTTCTTGTGACGTTCCATTCAAATCTATTGAACTTTTTTTTTAAATTGGCATTGTTTATTCTGTGTTTTTTTCTAATAGGTAGGGGTTTACTATATATTCTGAGGACTTGTTTATTGTTGGTTACATGCACTGTGACTGTCTACTACCACTCTATGGCTTATGTTTTAATGCTTTTTTTGATGTCCTTTGATGAATATAAGTTTTAAAATTTAATATATTTTAATTTATCAAATTTTCCTTTTCTGTTATAAAGTTATTCTCTAACATTGTCTTTTAAAAAGCTTTGTTGTTTTGTCTTACAAATGTAGTTATTTAATCTACCTGGAATTGATATTTGGGTATGGTGAATGGTGTCCAATTATTTTTTCACATGTATATTGTTCCAGAACCATTTGTTTAATAAAAATAAATGATAAATAGATAAAGATGTCTTTTCATATCATCAGTGCAACCTCTGATTATAAATCAAGTGTCTTTCTCTAAGTGTGTGAAAACACCTTTCTTGGCTTTCTATTCTGTTAATCTATCAGGCTTAATAATTAACTCACCATCTTAATTTTTAAAACTTAACAATAGTCGTTATTACAAGTTTATATAGTATTAGAATCTGATAGAGCTATTTTTCCCACCATATTATTTTTTAACATTACCCTGACCCTTCTTGGCCCTTAGAATTTCTATACAAATTTTAGAATCAGCTTATCAAGTTTAACACAAGAAAAACTTGTTGGAAATTTGACTCTGATGGCATTTAATCTATAAACCAATTTTGTATAGTTAATCTTTTTAAGATACTAGGTCTCCTAATTTTTGAACATTGTGTATCTCCTTTATTTAGGTATTCTTTAATGTCTCACAATGAAGTTTTCTAATTTTTCTAATTTTCTGTTGGCTATTTTCTTGTTATTTGATATTTTTGGTATGTTTGACATAAAATGGTATCCTTTCAAATTTCTAATTTTGGCTTGTATATAGGAAGACAAATAATTTTTTGCTTGTATATAGAAAGACATAATATTTTATTGATCTTATATCCAGTACACAACAGAAATCTAGTTTTCATGTTAATAGTTTATTTGCAGATTTATTTGGATTTCCAACATAACAAAACTCCATCTTCTGTAAATAATAATAGTTGTATTTATTTTTAGTCATTTTTCCTTTTATTTATTTATATATGTAATCATTTATCTATTTATTTATAGCTTACTGTATTGCCTAAAACATATGGTACACTGTTAAATATAAATTGTTATAGCAGTGTTCTTGACTTCTGCTGCTGCTAAGAAAGTTGACTCCAGATTTAAAAAAAACAATGAACATCTTTAAAAGCATTAACATCTCATGCAACTCAATATCAAAAAAACAAACAACCCAATCCAAAAATGGGCAGAAGACCTAAATAGACATTTCTCCAAAGAAGACATACAGGTTGCCAACAAACACATGAAAGAATGCTCAACATCACTAATCATTAGAGGATTGCAAATCAAGACTACAATGAGGTATCACTTCACACCAGTCAGAATGATCATCATCAAAAAATCTACAAACAATAAATGCTGGAAAGGGTGTGGAGAAAAGGGAACCCTCTTGCACTGTTGGTGGGAATGTAAATTCATACAGCCACTATGGAGAACAGTATGGAGGCTCCTTAAAAAACTAAAAACAGAACTACCATAGGACCCAGCAATCCCACTACTAGGATATACCCTGAGAAAACCATAATTCAAAAAGAGTCATGTACCACAATGTTTATTGCAGCTCTATTTACAATAGCCAGGACATGGAAATAACCTAATTGTCCATTGACAGATGAATGGATAAAGATGATGTGGCACGTATATACAATGGAATATTACTCAGACATAAAAAGAAATGAAATTGAGTTATTTGTAGTGAGGTGGTTGGACCTAGAGTCTGTCATACAGAGTGAAGTAAGTCAGAAAGAGAAAAACAAATACTGTATGCTAACCCATATATATGGAATCTAAAAAAAAAAATGGTTCTGAAGAACCTAGGGGCAGGACAGGAATAAAGACGAAGACATTGAGAATGGACTTGTGGACATAGGGACAGGGAAGGGTAAGCTGGGACGAAGTGAGAGAGTGGCATGGTTATATATACACTACCAAATGTAAAATAGATAGCTAGTGGAAAGCAGCCACATAGCACAGGGAGATCAGCTTAGTGCTCTGTGACCATCTAGAGAGGTGGGATAGGGAGGGTGGGAGGGAGACGCAAGAGGGAGGAAATATGGGGCTATGTGTATATATATAGCTGATTCACTTTGTTGTACAGCATAAACTAACACACCATTGTAAAGCAATTATACTCCAATAAAGATGTTAAAATAAAGACATTAAAATTAACTTGGAATGCAGTGATTTCCAAAGTAATTAAGTTACTGAAACAGTCTATGTTTGAAATCATCAAGTATATGACTTATTTCATTATTTATGGACTCTTTACTAATTCAGAAGCGTTTCTACTATTAACTTTATTTTTACTGTTTTGAATTAGCCTTTCCTCAGTTATACTGTGTATGCCAAATTTGCTTAATTTTAGATAGCTGATCCTTTTCAAAAAGAATCTGGCTTCTTCATATTTGTACATTTCCAAGAAGTCCACTTAGTGGTCTATGTAGATATCTTTGGAGGCAAACAGGAATATAACTACATAGTAACCTCAGGCTGCCCTGGGCTTCCTTAGCCGTACAGAATGATTCAGTGTTATGGGGGAAGATGTAGCCATTAAGGACAGGGTTTGCAAATTCCTTCAGGATGAAATGGTGGTAGTCAAAAATGGTTTTCTGGTCTGGGCACCAATCCAACACTAATAGGTGCAGGAAAAGAAAATGTTACTGTATAAGGATTTAATTTCAGGGAGGATGATAGTACTTTTAGAAAGGCGTATATATTTAAAAATTGATTTGAATATATATGCAAATTATTTTACAAAGTTGCTCATCTTCTCCCTATCAGAACAACCCATACTTATGTTGGGAAACTGAAGATTATATAACATGTACCAAAGACATCATGTTCACAGATGTAGGCTTAATCTTGGGGAAGACATATATATATATTACTGACCATCCTCACATTTTTGTGAATACTGTTCCTCACTTGCTAAAGGGTGGTAATTATCTCCCCATCTCCTAAATGACCCAAATCTTTTCTTCATAGATAAGGGAAAGTGTAACAGTTTAGAAAAGTTCAAGGAGTTAAAAGCACTGTGACTAACACCTCAGGTTACAACTTAACACAAAATCTGAGTTTAATTATACACTGTGTTTGTTGTCAAACATACTGGCAAATAAGAGAGAATGAATGGCGTGGAAGGCAAGATTACGTACATTATCATGGTTGGTGGTAAGAACAACAACCATTACAGCTAAAGCTTTTATTTTTTATTTTTTTTAATATAAAGGGAAACAATGTGTTTTTCACAATTAAAGAAAAAAAAGTTTGCCAATACTATATATAATATTGAGAAATATATATTAAGAAAAAGAAACACTAGATTCCATTTTAAATAGGTACTAAACTTTTATTTAAATAGATGAAAAAATTGCCAAAGTAGTTTGCTTAATTTGCAGCAAATCTAACCATTTGTCTCAGTTCTTGTCATTCCTGAAATTAGATTAATGACATGCTTGTTTTGTTTATCTAGTTGCTGTTGTTAAATAGTTGCTGTTGTTAAACAATTCACTTTACAAGTGACTACAGATACCTATTGAGGCTGACATCTACATCATCCGCATTCCTAAGTAACTCTATACTATTTCTTTTTCTGGGGGAATTATATAGAATATTATGTTTCCTTCTATAACTGGTAAAACACAAATATTTCTTTCAATAATGATCTTTCCTTAACACTTTTATTCTGTTCCAAATACACTTCAAATTCGGTAAATCCTTTAAATTTTCTTTTTTTTTTTTTTTGCGGTATGCGGGCCTCTCACTGTTGTGGCCTCTCCCATTGCGGAGAACAGGCTCCAGACGTGTAGGCTCAGCAGCCATGGCTCACAGGCCCAGCCGCTCCACGGCATGTGGGATCTTCCCGGACCAGGGCACGAACCCGTGTCCCCTGCATCGGCAGGTGGACTCAACCACTGCGCCACCAGGGAAGCCCCCAAATTTTCATTTTTATGTTCTTACAGTTCTGAGTTAGTAAATACTGAAGCTGTATAAAAAATTCAGAAAATATTGGAGACTATCTCTACTCGTATAACTGGTTCAATTATTTTAATTACTTTAACTGGACAACTCTGATAATTCTCCCTCTCCCCAAACACACAAACACATAAAAACAAGCACGTACACACACACAAACACACAAGTGTGGGAAAGTTTGCTTATTTAGCCTAAATGATCAAATCGATATTTGTGTAATTTGGTGTTGGGTTGCACCCTGCAAGCCTGCAAGCCTTGTACTTGCCCAGCCTCAAGAACGAAGAAGAGCCTGGAGTCAGCCCTGACAGAGACATCAGTGGTTTAATGGATAGGGAAATCTTACACATCTGAAGCAAGGTCCTGGAGCAACACCAACGCCACTGCCACTATGTGTGGCAGACGGCAGGCATTGCATGGGGTGGAGGGTGGGGGGCGGATTACCAGTTATAGTGGATTATAGGTTGGTTCATTGGTTACCAGGGAAACTGTCAAAGGAACAAGCACCTCACCGCCCTTTGATAAGCTATGGTAATAGAAATGTTCTGGCCTAAAGTTTAGAACAGCCACTAGTTGGGGCCTGGGGCAAGTATGTAGGCATTTACTGATTAGGCTCTGTAATTGAGAGGGAATGTCAGTCTTGTGAGTAGGGTTTAGGTGAAGCAGGGACTGGTGGAGCAAGGGAAGTACAGAGAGCAAGAGAACAGCCATGTTGGGTGGCCTGAGCATATCTTTGGACACGACCATAAAAGAGTAAGATCAACGTAAATTTGTGAGTTCTGATTTGGCAGAGGCTAATTTCATTTGAGTCTCTCCCTTCTTTCTGGATTTTATCCTTCATTTATAACAATAGAAAACAAAACATTTCTTTGTCAGAAGAGATCAGAATGTGTGTTTTCTACAACTCGATTTACAAATAGGTACTGCCCACCTTCTATGATCTCAGCTCTGTGGTAGATGTAGTTACTAGAGAAAAGCAGATAGAAAAGAGGGGGCCGTATTTGAAGAAAAGTGAGTTTTTCTGGCATACAGTAGTTAACCTTGCCAACATAATGCACATTTTTTTCTTGGAGATTATGTTGTGTTGTGAGGGTGGGGTGTTGTTAAGGCCATAGGAGAGTGATAAAGCATGAAGATTACTACAGAGATATTTATTGAGGGTTTGAAAATGAAATTTTCCATTCTAATGGGGAACTGTACATATATGGGTTTTAAGATAGTAATCACTTGTATCCAAAAGCTATGAACAACTTTAGGGACATTAAAGCAAATTGCCAAAATAATTTCAAAAGAACTCTAAAAAGTTGAACCTTGATCAGCAATAGTTGATCAAGTGCATGTTTTAACTACAATTTCACCAACATTGACTAAGTTTTTAAGTTTTACAATTTGATAGGTGAAAATGTTGTCTCATTAAATTTACATTTTCTTGGCTAGTTACCTTGGACATAATATGTTTGCTATCCAGTTGTTATTTCTTTTTTTAAAATAAATAGTTGCCTGTTGATATATTTCTCATGTAAACTACTTTTGTATTGATTTGTGTGATCTCTTTATATAAAAATAAAAATTGTAACCATTGATCTGGCACAACTGGTGTGAATAATTTCCAGTTTCTAGTTGCCTTTAGATTTTCATTTCACTAAGAGAAATATAGGAGGAAAATGTTAATCTACACAAAGTTATTGAGCTTTAATTTTTATTTATTCCATTGTATTTTAAGAATTTTTAAAGTTCATCAATTTTATTCATTATAAAATCATATCTATTCATTAAATAAAATTTGAAATATCCAAAAAAAAACAAAACTAAAAAAAAAAAATTACACATCGTCTCACTTTTCAGGGAGCCTCATCTCTACTATAAATATTTTGTTGAATTTCCTTTCAGTATCTTTTTTGTCCTACATGGGAAGGTTTTATGTTGCTGTTATTGTTTCCTCATTAGCAAAATGCATACTGCTTCATTTTATGATAAGATATGATATCATAATATTATATAATAATCTCTCTTTCCTGTCATGTTACATTTCATCATGTCATGCAATTTATCTATTACTTTTTTTTTTTTGGCTGTGCTACGCAGCCTGAGGGATCTTATTTCCCCAAGCAGGGTTTGAATCTGGGCCCCCAGCAGTGGAAGCGTGGAGTCCTAACCACTGGACTGCCAGGGAATTTCCTTATTTATTAAATAAATATTTATTTACCATCATTACCTATCAGTCACTCTTCTAGGCACTGGGATAGCAATGAACAAAATCCCTGCTTACATGGAGAATACATTGTAGTGGTAGTGGGGTGGGGGAAAATAATGCAAATAAGCATAAAATATGGCAGGTATTTTTAAATGCTATGAAGAAAAATAAGTTCTGTTAAGTAAGAGGAATAAAGAGTTCTAGAAGGGAATAAGATTTGCAATTTTATATAGAGAGGTGAGGAAAAGTCTTTTTTATTTGGTGACATTTTAGCTGAGACGTGATTAAATGGGTAGAATGAACCATGCATATACCTGGGTAAAGACAGTTCCAGACAAAGGGACAGAGCAGGACCAGAGGAACTGACATGGGAATGTGCTTGATATTTCTGAGAATATTGAAGTGATAGTGTGGTGGGAGTGACATGAGAGAAGGAAAGAGGAATAAAAGATTCAATCAGTGATGTAAGGTCATGGTAAATACTTTGAGCTTCACTGAGTGTGAGATGGACCGCTATTGGACATTGAGAGCAGGGAAATTACATGATCTGACTTATTTTTGTAAGGAATAATCCTGCCAGTTGTGTGAAGAATAGAGTGTAGGAAGAAAAAGATGAGATCAGGGAGCTCTATTAGGAGTCTGCTGAAGTAATCTGAGTGAGAGATGATGGTGGTTTGGACTGGCTTGCTGGCAATAGAAGTGATAATGTCATAGACTTTGAATATACCTTCAAGGCTTAGCTATCACAATTTCCTGACTGACTGGATGTGAGATGTGAGAAAAATAAAGGATTCAAGAACAATTCCAAGGTTTCTAGCCTAAAATCTGCAAGAAAGGTGATACCATTTACTGAGATAGAGAAGATACAAGAAGGAGCAGACTTGGAGGTTGAGGAGATAAATGTTCAGCTATTATGAAATCTTTGTAATTATATTTTTTAAACCGTTTTTCTTTATTAAAGACATTCTACATTTTAGTTATAAACTATTTAGGAAAAAAATAATAAAGAAGAAGAAAACAATAATCACCTATAATTTTATAACCAAAGAAAATTACTCAGTGTTTTGATGTAATTGTATAGTCTTTACACACACACACACACACACACACACATACATAGTATAAACACATACATGTACACACAGTATATACTGTACATACAGTATATAACATTTTTCCTACTCAAATGGGATGCTTTTTTATAACGGGATTGTTTTGGATACTTTCATCTACCATTTGTTGAGAAATTTTTCCCTATCCAGAAATTTGGAAAAAAATAATCACTTCTACTGTGTTCTAGTACTTTTATGGATTATTATTATTTTTGTTTTTATTTTTAACTTTATTTCATCTTTAACTTATTTTATTGAATGATATAAGTTGATAAGTTGTTTTTTGGGTTTTTTCCAGTTATCTTAATTTGCTAACGTTGGGAAATATTTTCTAGGCTAAAATCTCTAGACCAGTGTTTCTAGATCAGGGGTTGGAAAATTATAACTTACAGGCCAAATTTGGGCCGCCACTTGTTTTTGTATGGCCTATAAGTTAAAAGGGTTTTTACAGATGAACACATTTACAATTGATTTGACTATTGAGAAAACCAACTTTGAACCCTAATTTAGCAAAGTATAACCCCCCAAATTCTTCTCATTAGAATTGTAACAAAAATGCTCTTTTATCATTATCATCACTATATTTTGAATTTTTTTCAATTTTAAAATGTGTAGAAATTTGATTTTTCTTGTTGTATAGGTGCCTGGATAATATCCTTGATGTTACTTCTTATCCCACAAAGGTAAAAATTATTATCTGGTCCTTTACAGAAAAAGTTTGCTGACTCTTGTTCTAGATCTTTGTAAGTGTGCATAAGAATCACCTGGAAGCTATGAGAAAAATGTAGATTTCTGTTGTTCACCCCACCTTCATCACTGCTATATCAGTTTTGATTCAGTAAGCCAAGGGCAAGTCCCAGGAATCTCAATTTTAACAAACATCCCAGGTGATTCTGAGACGCTCTGGAGCAAATTTTGAGAAACACAGAATGCCGACTTGCACTGAGCAAGTTTCAATACTGATTTTTTAACTACATGTGGGCCAGTACTTCACCGCCAGCATGCTGGTAAATATCAGTTCATTATAAAGATCTCACTGGAGTAAATTGCCACAGGGACCAAACCTGCCTATGGCTCTTTCCACCCGTCATCATGTGTCCTATCACCTTTCCTTGGAACACAGCCTTGCTTGGGAATCAAAGCATTGTTTTTGGTGTAGGAGGTCTGTGGTTCTGAATTTGAACCCATATGACAGAGGATACATCATTATTCCTGGGTTCCATGCATTTGTTCTTATCTCTCTTTTTATCCCTTCTTTATTATGGTTTATGCATATATTTATGTATGTATGCACATATTCATTCATCCATCCATCCATCAGCACATCTAATTTCCCTATAAACAACAAGATTTTAACTTTACTAGAATTAGTACTGCCTCCCTCCCCCATCACCAAGCAAACCTTGAATTTTTGATACAAATGATCTACCATTTGTGTCATAGTAAATTTATAAATTTACCAGTGCATGTTGGAAAGCGTAAATCTTGGGACATCTAACTGAGTTCAAACACTAAAACATAGGGAGCTTAAAAAAATCAAAACACTATAGCACATTTCAGAGTCATTGTTGTTGGAAGTTAGAAATTATTGCTGGAATATCTTAATGAGAATTCCAGGAAGTCCTGAGATTTTAAGTAGTGTATGTGAGATTAAGAAAGGAAGAAATAATTTATCGCTTGAGAGAATTTTAAGCGTTAAATCCTGACTTTTCTTAATGAAGTTTCCATGGGGCACTACAAGTTCGTATTTCTAAAGGCCAAAACTTTCCTCTTTTCTCCACCTTCTCTATATTTCCGTTGCTCCTTTGGGCCTCGGCTGATGGGTCACCAGAGAAATGTGGCTCCTCTCTCTGAGTAGCTGTGAAAGATTCCCATGAATTTTTTTGTCCTTTTGTATCCAATTTTACTTTTAAATATTTTTGTGGGAACTCTCTCCCTGAGAACAATGTATTCACTAGTATTAATTCATTTTTTATGCATTTCAAAATATGTGTTCTCAATTTATCTGAAATTCCCCTTTTACTGATGAATTCCTAATACTGACTAAAATCATTTAATATAGTGTTCTTAGTTATTCAATGAGCCCTAATTCTAATTTTAGAGACAGATTACATATTGTTTCAAATACTTGAAAACTTTTTCAATTTTACCCAGAAACTTGAAAAGTTCTACCAAACAGTACTCTAAAAAAGTATGCTCCAAGACCAATTAAAACACATTTCTCACAGCCCTAAATTCTTGGCCCCAGATTAGAGATAAAATTTCAAGCATGCAATTACTTATATCAGAAATCCAGCTTAAATGATCTGTATGGTGAAACTTGCTGTTGAGGAAAGATTGCGACACCATTTTCTGGTTTATATATTATCTTAAAAATAGAATATATTGAGGAAATACATTTGTCTTTCAGCAATAAAATAGATTACATAACTGCATCTCTCACAATCTAAAGATAAAAAACAGTTAAAATGACCAAGTGATCTAAGAAAATCATTCTGCTTAAAGTGAAACTTTTGCTCTTGGAGACTAAAGTAAGAGACATACTTAGTTCATACTTTTTTTCATTCTTTCAGTTTGTTTCACTTACATCAAAATATAATAGAAGTTTCAGAAAACTGTATCTTCCTATATATTACTCTTTGACTGAGAGAGTTCACATTATTGTGGTGTGTCTCCACATAACAACTAAAGGCTGCACAGAGATAATATTCATTGTCTATGCTGCCCGTTCAGAAAAGTTGGACAGTTTCTCTTAGCATTATCTCTTGTTATGCTTGGAATGTTGCTTTCATATCTCAAAATTTGTCCCACATTAGCAATATGTATTACTCAGTCTTTGGTAATCAGATGCTCCAGCCCATGTATACATTATGAAACCACAATTCCAAACAGACCCCACAGCTTTGTTGTTTTAATTAGCATCGTTCTGATATTTACATTATTTTAAAATGAATATCTTCAGCTAGATACATTCATCCATATATAAACAGTAGATGTTTTCCACTATCTACTGTGGCTTGACATGCAAGTTCTGAAACTTTATCTCAACAAAATGGTACAACATCACATACATGCACATCTGACAGAAGTGTTTGAGGTGATGTTTTGACAAACTATGTAAACCAGAAATACCTTATATAAACTTGAGTGTTCTAAGAAGGATGGAGTTGAGATTAGGCGATGGGGGTAAGAGAATAGAGAGGAGCAGACCAGCACCAATAATTATTTAAGAAATTCACTTAGAAATGAAATATTCCAAAGGTTTAGTGTTACTGTAGTAGTCAAATCAGTGTTAAGAATACCCATACGCAGTGAACGAAAACAATTCATGAAGCTTCACCCTAAAGCAGATATCAAACTAGGTAGAATTTTACTGTCTTTATAGTATTCAGTTAGATTTATAACATTTAAATTACTCTTTGTTTCTCTATGTTCCTTCTTTTAATTATTCTTGAATTATTTCACAAATCCTCCTTTTTAAAAATTCCTCAGTGAACAGGGAAATACATTCTTCATCTTGACTTGCATTGTTTTGTTACCATCCTTGCCATAATGTAATAAAGCTGCCCTTCATCACAAAAAAAGTAAGGTATTTATTCCTTTATTTAGGGACATTAATGTATTATATATTTTTTTGTACAATGAAACCAATTAGGTATATATGCTGGGCTTCCTGAAACTCTGAAAAAAGAGCTTGGAAATTCCTCTCTGCGTTTGTTCTTTACAGGAATTTAGTCTGCCTCAAATTCTGAGTGGTGACTTAAGGAATAGTCTCTTGCCATTCTGTGTAAATTAGTTTAAAATTACTTTTTAAATGCCCCCCAAATATTGATTTTAGAAGTCCTTGATTTTTCAGAAGCATAATTTACCCTTTTGGAAGTTTCAGATCAATCTCAAAAAATGTAAAATTATTTATTATACATTATAGAAGTCTTATTTATTATACAAAAGATGTCAACATCTGGTGTTTTACTTACTATTAGTTCTAAAACAAAGAAACTAATTTACTCTGATGACTGAGACAGTGATGCCATACAATATCAGCACTCGTCCTTTTTCTTGCAGTCTCTTTAAAGCACTAAATATTTTTTAAAATTAAATAAACTATGAAGGCCTCAAATTTTGATGAGAAATTTAGTGAGAACATTGATCTTTTTTTTTGTGCCAAATGGGAGACCTTTTAAAACTGACTCTGACTTTTGAGTGTGAAAGTACTTGGAGTTGGTTTTTTAAAGTTTCATAGGGTAGAAACTAACACAACATTGTAAAGCAACTATACTCCAATAAAAATTAAAAAAAAAAGTTTCATGGGAATTACATCCTCAGTATTTGTATGTTGAGTTAGGCCTCTTTCTTTTCAGATATTCAGTGGTAGCTAGATTACTTCTAACTACTGACCATGATCACCTGGAGCCAAGTGGGATGCATTAACTTTCTTAAGGCTCCAGGAAACCATTTGTTAGGTTATAATTCATGGGAAGTAAATAACAACCTGAAATATGTAAGAATTAATTCATTTCACATGCACAAGCAGTAGTGTCTCAGGTATGATCATCATTGCTTGGTTCAATATAGGAGCAAGATCTTGTGGAATAGTCTTGGTCTTGAAGCACCATCCCAATAATTTATTTAAAAAGTGTTACTCTACAAATAGACTTTTATCTAAGTTATGCCAATTATTAGAAGCTCTGTCTAAGGTAGGCCCATCAATCAAGTGTTGAACATTGAGAAAAAAGAGGGCATAAGAGTAAAAGCACTGATAACACCTTAACAGTATAAGCATGAATCTGTGTCATCAGTAACACTGTTAAAAGCACCAATCTATGTAACCAATCTGTTCTTAATTATTTCTTCAAAGGATGAGATTTAATAAAAATGGCTTATTCTGTAATAATTCATTTCTCTTGTAAATACTGAAAAGAGAATTTGAAAGCAAACAAGTGGAGAGATATAATCCATAGGTTATGAACTCATTAATTCTTCAAGTAATCATGGAATGCTAATTATATTCCAAGTTTTGTCATAGGTACTGGGAACACCTGTATCATCTATAATCAGTCATTTATTGATACATTTCTAACTATTCCCTTAAATTAGGCTATTTATTTATAGGTAAGATGGTATTCACTCCATTCCTAAATATTCCCTTAAAGAAAAAAGTAATTCTTACTTTTTTCACTCGGCTAAAAATATCACTTACACATGTAACATCTTGTTTTTCCCCTTAACCATAGATTCAACCAGAAAAGCACCAGGATGCTTGAAACTTCCTATACAGAAAATCCTCCCCAAATAACCTTTTCTATGATGCTTGCAATCACACACACAAAAAATGTTCTTAATTTTCTTCTCCCTGGGAACATTTGAAACTTGTACAAGTGACTATCTTGAAAAGTTGAAAAAAAGAGTATGAAAAACAAAAAACAAAACCTTAGTACTAAACACTCCACTATTAACTTGATCATTGATAGTATAGTTTTACTAATCATCTAGAAAATGAATAATAACCTATTTTAATGCTTTGTCACTGATTTAAGCTGTTCAGTTATTTTGTTCCCCCTTGGAAGCCTTAATTATTAGAAGTGTATTAAATGTAGCTAAAAATGAAAAGTACAAGATTGAACAACTACCCAGGTGTTTGTGTTTAAATAGAGATTACCTTTCCTTTATAGTTTCCCCCTGCTTATATTTATATTTTCCACCTGAATTTACAGAGTTTTTTTGACTGATTTGCAGGGTCCTAACATGTATGTTTTATCTGTACTTAGCCACATTTTAATTAATCCTTTTCTTTATACTGACTAGCTTTTTGAAAACAGTAATAATTTAAATTCTTAAATAATTTCCCAAAATGTATTAAATGTTTATACTTGCGGATTTTTACCTTCCAGAAATCTTTTGTGATTTATTCTGAATCAAAGCATTTGTAAAGGTCTTAACACTGACACTTCAGGTTTACAGATTTAAATGAAAACTGGCAATGGGGGAAAAGGAATAGAGAATACATATGGTAAATAATTACCAATGTAAGAATTTTAAATTTTATTTGAAGTTGCTTCATTTTCATATATCTTAATGATCACAATGATGTAAAGCAAGTAGACTCATAAAATATGAAAAATTATATCCTGTTAGTTTTTCTTTTGTATTTAAATGAAGAATATATCATTAACTTTTCAAATTTTAGATACATATATATCAATATGATGTGCATTTTTATTTTTTTAGTAGATTTAAGCTTTTACATGCTCTAGATATTTTTTATCAAGCTCCTATAACTCATACTGTTTTTAAGCAAGGATGCTCATCACAGCATTGCTTACAAATGTAGAAACATTGAAAAGCATGTAAATCTCATTCAATAATGAACTACTTAAGGTAAGTTATAGTACATCCACCCAATGGAATACTATGCAGTCACTAATTGATGATACAGATTGGTATTTATTGATATGAAAAGATGATTATGTTTTAGTTTAAAATAAAAAACAGTACATATAGTATGTTTTCTTTTTTTTTTGTAAAACAGTGTGTGTATACATAGAGGAAAAGGCATGAAAGTATATGCACACACTTAAAATATTAATGCACACACAAAATATTAATAGTGGTTATCTCTGAACTCTGGGAATTTTAATTCCTTCTTTATAAGTTTCTGCATTGTTGTACATTATTTTACAAGAAGCATGTATTATGTTTATAATCAATAAAAACAGTAATTTCCATTTGAAAATATTTGATAATGAATATACAAGTCATTTGTAGATAAACAATTACATAGAAACAGGTTATTCTCATTATTTTATGGGCAAATAGCCAACAAAAGTGTTAATAAAATTATATATTTATATTGTATTATGTATGAAACCAAAGATTTCTATATAAATAAAAACCAACTGAGAATAGAGTTAAAACATTTTCTTACTGTTGGATCTGTGGTATGAGTGAATCCTATTTTTAAAAAGTAATTATTTCAATTTTACATAAATTAGGTATTTATCTCTCTAATCCCAAAATCAATTCGAACTGGCGTATATTAAAAGAAAGGCAATCCAAAGAAAATATGAAAGCAAGTGTAATATGGATGGAAGGTAGATGGATATGGAGAAGAGGGAACTAAAAGTGAAACACAGAAAGTCCATCGTATAGAAATTACAGGCTAAATAATGTAATTGCAATATAGAACAGAACATTTTGTCGCAACTTCCAAGCAGCTAGACAAAAAGAAAACAATTAAGAGCTCTCATATGATAGATGGAGGCATGTGACTTAATCAAGAGAAATGACCTTTTCCTTAACTTTGAAACATCTGTGAATATTACCTTATTGATATATTCAACAATTTATAAGAGATAATGACAAGTTTAATAGAAGATGTTATTCAAAGTAGTTTTCCACATCATTACAGGATTGTTTACCTTCTATATTGACACAATAGAGGCTGAAGTTAATCCTAAAGTTATTTATAGACAAAGGCAATTCAGTGCTGTTATTCACCTTTCTTGTTGATTAAACATGATCCATGTATACCTACTAAGGAGTTTAGAAAAATGAGTGATAAGAATGCTCCTTAGGGCTTCCCTGGTGGTGCAGTGGTTGAGAGTCCGCCTGCTGATGCAGGGGACACGGGTTCATGCCCCAGTCCGGGAAGATCCCACATGCCGCGGAGCGGCTGGGCCCGTGAGCCATGGCCGCTGAGCCTGCGCGTCCGGAGCCTGTGCTCCACAACGGGAAAGGCCACAACAGTGAGAGGCCTGCATACCGCAAAAAAAAAAAAAAAAAAAAAAAAAAGAATGCTCCTTAGACTGTCTTCAAATATCAAAGCTTTCAGAAAAGGTTTTTAAGATGAAACTTAGAATTTAAATAATCAATGTTTAAAGTATTAATTTTCTAAGGTATTGATTGAGGAAATACCAATATGCTTCTTTCTCTGGGCATGAAGTTAATAACGAAAACTCTCAAAACTTAGTCAAAGTCACTATCAAGTCTGTGGTATGCCCACAATATATTAAAAAGGAAAAAAATATATAAATAAATAAAAGGAAGAAAGAAAGCTCACATCTTTTAAAAGGAATATTCATTTTAAATAATAATTTAAAGTGAACCTATACACAAATATTAACTGGATCATATACGCTTTCCCCTGCTCTACTGATTTCTCAAAAAACAAGTTAGAAATTTTCACTGTGATAGACTCAGAAGTAAGGACCATCTCGAGAATACTTTCATAGGAGAAAATAAATTTAGTAGTATTAGTGAAATAAGGAAGGAAATATACTCCATTACCTCACTTGACTGGTTTAGCAAAAAAGCATGTGGAGGAATAAATTTTATTCTACATATTCCTAAGGCTATTATATCGAAAAATAGTACAAAATGACAGTTTTACAATTAGAAATTATGTTCTTCACTAAAATGAACAAGGTTTTCTAGTTTCACTTTTTTTCAAAAGAAAGTATTCACTTAAAAAATGCTGTGAATTCACATAAAATAACCTCTTATCACAAAGTAGCCCAAACTAAGTAGGCACCAGCTTAAGGCTGAAACAAATTGAGCATTCTTATTCTCACCACCTGCGCCTGGCCTGGCCCAGCGTGACATGCAGAGGCTTGGAGCCCACTATGCGACCATTCATCTCATCTACTGCTTTGGTAGCCTCTTCAAAAGAGGAGAAGCAGACAACACCAAACCCTTTGCCTTGCCCCACTTCCACCATCACTTTGGCCCGGCTAATTGATCCAAAGGAAGAAAATTCCTCCTTCAGTTTTTCATCATCGATGGTCTCGTCTAGGTTCTTAATATAGATAGGCACCCCTGGAGGCCGACTTTTTTCTTTTAATCTCAGCCGCTCAAATCTTCGCCTTAACTCGGCCAGGCGTTCAATTTTCTTCTGTGCTCGCCCTACATAGAGGACTTTCCCATCGATGGACTTTCCATGCAGGTCTAACACAGCCTTTTGGGCAGCCTCGTGTGTCTCGTATCTCACAAATCCAAAGCCTTTCGATTTCCCACTGGCATCTCTTATTACCTTAACACTCTCAGTTGGCCCGTATTCACTGAAAAGTTCCTTCAGTTTGTCGTCATCCATGTCATCTCCAAAGTTTTTAACGAAAACATTGGTGAAAGTCGCTCTATCCCTAGTTCTAACTTCAGCTGCCCGCTCTTCCGGAAATTTGAATCGGCCAACGTACACCTGGCGGTTGTTGAGCCGCACTCCATTCATGTGCCAGATGGCCCTATTGGCAGCGGCCAGGCTGTCAAAGTGCACATAGGCATAACCCTTAGAGCCGTTGTCATCGCATACTACCTTGCAGGAGAGAATGCTCCCAAAAGCAGAAAACAGATAAAAAAGGGCCCTATTGTCTATGGATTTGTCCAGGTTTTTGATGAATATATTTCCAACTCCAGACTTTCTTAAGCGGTCATCTGGCTGAGACCACATTAGGCGGAAAGGTTTGCCGTTAATCAAATCAAAATTCATGGTGTTCAAGGCCCACTCAGCATCCGCAGGAAAGCGGAAGTTAACATAACCATAGCCCAGGGGGCTGCGGGTCACCGGGTCACGGCAGATTCGGGTGAAGCGAAGAGGGCCAGCAGGCCTGAACTTTTTATATAACATGTCCTCGGTGACATCTGGGTCCAAGTCACCCACATACAGGGCAGCCTTGAGGTACTTCTTTTTCTTGCCAGCAGGATTAGGCTCCCCACTCCCCATCTCTCTGAGCACAGGGAGGAGGCTTTCTTGGGAGAGAAAAAGAGGTTGCTTTCTCTAAGCTATGGGCCAAGCAGCTGTTCACAAACAGAAAAAAAGCCAAGGCGAAGGAAGCTAAAAGCAGACTCAGAATCACTGTTGAGGCTGAGAAAATGAAGTTCAGAAACAGCTGGTCAGCAGGCTCAGAACAAATGCATCAGACAAAAAAGCACCCCAATAACGAATCCGTTCTCCCTAAGGTGGCTTAGAATTTCCACCCATTCAGATCTAAAATCAGTTTCAAAAGCCAGTAGTAGGAAAGAAATGTCCCTTTCCCCGTTAAATTGTAAGAAATCATCAAGCAGCTGGCTGGCTCCCCACACCTAGCCTTGCCGACAGAGGCCTCACGACCCGTTTTCTGCATAAATATAGGCCTCAAGCTCGTGTGGGCTTAAAATGATATCAACAAGGGCAGGAGCCGAACATGTATTCCTCCGCCGGCTGCCTGGCCGGTCTCAGGCGGGCTCGCGCTCACTAAGGCCGCGCTACACACACTCAGCGTCAGCGAAAGGGCACACTGGACACTTGGTGCGCTGCGGCCGGGCAGGCAGGCTGCAGGCGGCGGATCGGACAGAGAGACAGACAGACAGACACACGCGCGGGGGACCGGAGACCGCCCAGATACCCAAGATGCCCACTGGGTACGGACCGAGTGACGCGCAGAGATTTCGGCAGCCTGAGACTCGCGGCGGGTCCGGAGGGACTGACTGGCAGACGCGCACTGGGTCAGCTCAGACGCGAGGAGGTTCCGGACAGATGCGGGGCGGAGTCAGGAAAGAAGGGCAGATGCGCGGCGGGCGGGCAGAGCTCAGACCGATGGACAGGGATTGCGCCCTGCAGGACACACCGACCCAGGGACTAAAAGCTTCTAGCTGTGGTAGGGCGAGCGGGCGGGGCGCAAGGAAACCCGGAACCGTGCTAAGTAACTTCCCGCTTGCTGTGTGCCAAGATGTTAAAAAAAAAAAAAAAAGAAAGAAAGAAAAAAAGAGAAAAGAACGAAAGAAAGAAAAAGATTTAAATGGTTTCTAGATTTTTCATTTCTTATTTTTGCAATTTTATTTATTATTTTAAAATATTACCTTTAGGCTACTGACCCCAAAATCAAAGGAGGTGAAGACCTAGGCGGGACTCTCATAATTTTTTTGTTTTTTTAAATGAATTCCCTAAATCGTTTCGAAATAGCATATAGGTTGCATACTTTCCTGAGTGCATTGGAAACTCAGTTGACAGCTGTACTGGACTCCCAGTCCAGTGCTAAATGATCACAGGGTCAAATAAAACACAGGCCCATGTTGTAGTTGGCCTTTATTTTTACTCCATTGAACTTCAACATAATGGTAGCATTATCCCCAGGTAATAGGCAGCGTTCTTTTCGCTGCTCCAGTAATACTAAGGTTTTAATGATTGGAGAGCCATAAAATGACTTTTAATGATACTTAGTGCCAGGAAACGTTGAAGATGTGCTGCCTCCATAATCACAAATTGCAAAATCTTAGTTAAAGAGTAAAAGCTGCAGAATCAATGCAAAATATATAATGTTTGAAGATGAAATAAACACGTTAAGATATAGGCACTTTACACAATTAATTGCTAATTTCAACTTGAATTGTCAACTTTAAACCATTCCAGGGAACAATGCTATAAGATTAGACACAGCTCAGAGGTTTCCCAAGATCTCTCTTTAGAGTTCGTGGTAAACTGTTCTGAAGAGGAATGTTACCCCATCTTCGGAAAATCATCAGTGTCTGTAACACATAACTCAACCAGCCCCTTCCACAAGCCCTCCCCTCAAAAAGAAAATCCGAACAAAACATATGTCAGTACTGTTAGGCTGGAAAAGATCCTGGCAAAAAAGGAATGCAAGAGAAGGACATCACCCCAAAGGGTGTTGTCTTAAATTCTTAGAATAACAGGCTAAATTCATGTGTTGCTTTATTTTCTACAGTTTCTATTAGATGGTAGAGTTGACTAAAGATGACAATTTGCCCTCATTATTTACTCAATTATTTTGTAATTTTCTCCTCAAGGGTTCTTGCTTAGCTAAGACATGGAGACTATGTGAGAAAAAGCAAATACAAATTAAAAAATGTTATAGAGATAGACTAATAAAAACCGGTCTTAAAATATCACCACGTTGACCAATATGTAGAAACACTTGTGAACATGTGCTTACTTTATTGTACTTTGAACATATACTTTATAAACATCTTTCCTCATAAACTTAATTGACAATGGGCCAGAACTTTTGTTTTTATTTTTCTGATATAAAAGTATTACTTTACTGAAAATGCTATATTAAAATAACAACATAAATCCAAGAGAATAATTACCACAGTATTATCACTAAATCAAATTAATATTTTATTTATGTAACCACCTAAATGCTGTCCATATTCCAATTCATTTGTATATATTTTCTCTAATATTATAGATGGAATTGGGTTGTTAAAAATAATTATTTTCGGGAATTCCCTGGTGGCGTAGTGGTTAAGAACACACCTGCCAATGCAGGGAACATGGGTTCGAGCCCTGGTCCGGGAAGATCCACATGACATGGAGCAACTAGGCCCGTGTGCCATAACTACTGAGCCTGCATGCCACACCTACTGAAGCCCACGTGCCTAGAGCCTGTGCTCTGGGACAAGAGAAGCCACCACAATGAGAAGCCCACGCACTGCAACGAAGAGTAGCCCCCACTTGCCGCAACTAGAGAAAGCCTGCATGCTGCAACAAAGACCCAACTCAGCTAAAAGTGAATAAATTGGAAATACTTTTAATAATAAAAATTATTATTTTCAGAATAACCTCCACTCTACACTTGCCAGCCATTTTGGGGTCATTGCAGTATAAACATTCTAAACTATAGTGAACATTTTATCAGATCAAAAATCAGAAATTTAGAACTGCTGTGAAATAAATAAATTTTAGTAGAGTTCCCTCTGCTAAGCAGAAGTTTATGGGAAAAAGGGAAACATTTTCATCTATAATTTGTTTAATCATTTTAATATTTACATTGAGAATTGTCTCTGGGATAAAAATCAGATGTGGAACATTTCTCTGTCATTTTTATTATATATTCAAGGTAAGTTTATAGTCTATGTAAATCTGATGCATATATTAAATCCATTAAAAATCCCCACCCAGATTACTAAGGCAGTTGGTTGAAGCATATCTGAGTCTTTCTAAATCTGAGAAACATTTTGCATGAGGAAAGAATCCTGGACAACTGGTATTCTAAGTGCAACCTACCACACATTGTTATTTACAGTTGGTAGAAATTTGTCAGCATGAGAGGAAGAAGAGGACAGTTGGAAATTTATGTTTTTCAGCCTTGTCTTAACAGGCACTTGATCCTGTTTCCAATTAAAAGTCTGAGTTGTGCAAGGTGCTCGGACTTCACAATGAAAGTAAATTTGCTACTCTCTTGAATGAAGTCTGGGATAGTTGAACAAAGTAAAACCTTTATTACCTAGAACTTGGCTCATGTTTTTCAGACAAAGATAGGAAAATTGGCAAAAAAACAATTTGGCATTAAACATGTAGTAGTAAGTTTTGGAGCCAGTAGCAACTCTCTGTCTCTATTTCCAAAATTTTATCCTGCTCCCTGAGTATTTATGCTCTGGATGATAATCCTGAAGGCATTTTGATAAGATTTATTATCAAAGAAAGATTAAATTGTGTTTATTAGAATGTACTTACTGAAATGAGAAATTAACCAAAAGTGGAAAAAATTTCAAAGGAATATACAATGGAACGGGATTTATGCTAAATTGTCAATAAACCAGAATATCTCATTTTTCAACATTTAACCAAAATTTCAGTATTTCAAATTATAAAAGTATAGTTTAGATATTTATTCAAAGGCTGTAGCTATAATTCATACATTTATAACCCTAGGTGGTTTGATGGAAATTAAGAAAGATTCTTTTACAAAATTTTAACATTTTTTTCCTTTCTCTCATTAATTGAATCCCTGTTGAATTAAAAAGTCATGCATTCAACTGTGGATAAATCTGAGTATTAACATATAAAAATAATATAACAACTTCATATATATTTAGGTTTAGTTAGGTGTATCCTTAGGGTTCTCTTTTAATTAGATCCTATTAGTTTAAAATGAACCCATGGAATATTACAATGTAAATTTATGCAATTGCTATGCATTTAAAATTCAGTCTATTTAGAGTTTTACATATGATGTAGAGGCAAAGTATTTTATCTTATTATGCATTAAAATAGGGTAGGAGTATCACCCAATTGACAGATAGTCTCAGACAAATCTCTCCTTACTAGGGTTTGTTTACTAAACATATGCCTCATACAGGGAAAACACACACACACACACACACACACACACATACACACACACACACCACATTCTTTGATTAAAAATCCTGAGTTATAGTCATTTCACTTGACCTAGAACAATAAATAAAATAATAATTGTTTAAAAATGTAAACTTTATTTTTATTTTCATTTTTAATGGTGGGAAAATATACATCAAATTTACCATCTTAATGATTTTTAAGTGAACAATTCCGTGGTTTTAAGTACACTCATATTGTCATCACATTGTCATGCAAGCGACATCACTATGTCCAGAACTCTTCATCTTACCAAACTGAAACTCTGTACCCATTAATCTATGCTTTTAGATGACACAAAATATGTTAAGCCATTTATTTACTGTTGGACAATAAAGCTGCTTTTAGTTATTTTATTGTCACAACACACAATGCTATAATAAACGTCCTTATTCACATACTTTTATATATTATTACTCATTTCTATTAAGTAGATTCTCAGAAGTGGGTATCGTACACTTAGATGGTATGTGAATTATTAAATGTTAATGTATGCTGTCAGAATTATGTCAAAAATGATGACACAATTATGTTATGTTATGTTATTTTATGTTATGTTAATTATGTTATGTTATGTTATGTTATTTTACCAACAACATAAAACTTTAGAGGAAATGGCTAACTCCTAGCAAAATAGGAATTACCAAATTTGATCCAAAGGAAAAGTGGAAGAATTGCCATATAACAGATTAGAGAAAGATTACACATATGCTATTTAAAAACAAAAAACAAGCACAGGTGATTTTATAGTTGAGTAGTAGTATATAATCTTTAAGAAAATACATGTAGTGCTAATGCTATTCATACTATTCTCAACCATAAAAAGCTCCTTAAATCACTTTTATAAAATTGTCTCCAAGAGAAACTTCTCATAAGCCTAGCTAATGTTTTCAAACCAGAATAAAGTTATAGATTGATGGTCAGTCCATTTGCTGATAGAGCTTGGATATATATTGTCTCAGTTGTGTGTATGTTTGGGTGTAGGCAGATTGCAGGAGCATGGTTAAGTGTTACATAATACGGATTTAGAAGGGAATATGTGATGGGAAGAAAATTAAAGACTTCCATTTTAAAATATCAAAACAAAATAAAACATATTCCAGATACTGATCATGATATCTTGCACTTTTTTCCTTTCCTTCTGGAAAAACTGTTCAGAAAAAGTAAAACGTGGAGAACAGTTCTTCACAGATAAGGAAAACTGAACATTTAAATAAACAGATGATTGAGGAAAATACTCTGCTTATCTTTCCTAACCTAAAAGTTCAAATGCAAAATAATACATTACTGTTTAATCTTTATCAATGGGAGGATCATAAAAGAAAGATTAGTCTTTCTTTTAAAAGACTTCCCATCCCCAAATCCCTGTGTTTTGGCTATAGGCACACTAAGTACTCATATAATCCCTGTGAAAGCTATCGGGACTCCTTCTGTATACTGCTTGTTCATCCATATTCATCTTCATAATAGGTAACAGGAACTGTATGCCCATTTTGTTTTGAAATCAGTCATTATATTCATGTTTTGATACATACAGCAGAATTATATTAAGTGGACATTAGATTTACAAGGTAAAATACCTATATTTTCCATTTCGTCTTTAATCTCCTTTGCCACGATTTCAAATACACTTTACTTTTTGCATCATGGCTTAATTAATTAATTTTTATTAATTTTTATTGGAGTATAGTTGCTTTACAATGTTGTGTTAGTTTCTGCTGTACAGCAAAGTGAGTCAGTTATACATATACATATATCCACTCTTTTTTAGATTTCCTTCCTATTTAGGTTACCACAGAGCATTGAGTAGAGTTCCCTGTGCTATACAGTAGGTTCTCATTAGTTATCTACTTTACATATAGTAGTGTATAAATGTCAATTCCAATCTCCCAATTCATCCCCCCCACCTTGGTAACCATAAGTTTCTTCTATACATCTGTGACTCTATTTCTGCTTTGCAAATAAGTTCATCTGTATCATTTTTCTAGATTCCACATATAAGAAATTTTATACGATATTTATTTTTCTCTTTCTGACTTACTTCACTCTGTATGACAATCTCTAGGTCCATCCACATCTCTGCAAATGGCACTATTTATTTCCTTTTGTGGCTGAATAATATTCCATTGCATATATGTACCACATCTTCTTTATCCATTCCTCTGTCAATGGACATTTAGGTTGCTTCCATGTCCTGGCTATTGTAAATAGTGCTGCAATGAATATCAGGGTGCATGCATCCTTTTGAATTATGGTTTTCTCTGGATATATGTCTAGGAGTGGGATTGCTGGGTCATATGGTAGCTCTATTTTTAGTTTTTTAAGGAACATCCTTACTGTTCTCCATAGTGGTTGTACCAATTTACATTCCAACCAACAGCATAGGAGGGTTCCCTTTTCTCCACACCCTCTCCAGCATTTATTGTTCGTAGATTTTTTGATGATGGCCACTCTGACTGGTGTGAGGTGATACCTCATGGTAGTTTTGATTTACATTTCTCTGATAATTAGTGATGTTCATCATCTTTTCATGTGTTTGTTGGCCATTTGTATGTCTTCTTTGGAGAAATGTCTATCAAGTACACTTTTAAAGATAAAGTTCTTTCATTATAGAGTTTTCTTTCCATATATTTCTCTTTTTGGGTGAGGTGGAATAACAAATATTAATACTTTATTAAAAAGTTATGACTATTTCCATAATTATTTTATTAAAGTTATACATTTAATTCTTTATTGTGTCCTTTAAATTTAATTCCTGTGCAATATCAGAGAGTCTAAATGACAAGCTAGTATCTAACAGCGTAAAAACTTGCAGAAACTCCAAGGTTTAAAGTAAACTAATTCATCTGATCTGGAGAGAAAATACACATTTTAATTACTTTGATTTTCCTCAATAAAGAGTCATCAGTAATGCTTACTTTTTGATTTACAGTGTAATCAAAATAATTATTCATTGGCTTGGAGCAACACCTAAGCTCTAGCACATTTCCATTAGAAATACAGTCCTGTTTTAAATATTTACATTTAGATAGAGGTGATAAACCTACCACAAAATTTCAAAGGATATAAGGGGTCCTGGAGTTATTACTGTTAACTAGAGAATCCTGCTTGTGACTCTAATTATTCTTATTTATTTAAAAAATATATTTAAGTCAATGCTAGACTTTGGCTGCTGAAACATTCTTGAAACTTATTTACTACTAAGACTAAAAATCATTCATTAATAATGAGAGGACATTTCTCTTGGTTAATTTATTTACCTATTTGTGGCTCCAATAATATTGAAATGACCTTTAGAATGTTTGGATACATTATTCATCAACTTAAGTGAGCTCTGCGCTTCAATTCTATGCATTTTATGTTTGCTTCAATTCTCCCCCTTCCCCACCCACCAAGACATTTGTTTTTCTTCACATAACTGTTTCAAGAAGTTATCCAATTTTCAAGACATTTGGTGTATGATGGTATCTAGATACATTTTAAGGTCTGTTTGTGGTTTAGCCATTTGCTTAAGTAAAATGTAGTTTTTGAGGGTCCCCTAGGTGCCAGACACTTTGTCACTGGGGATAGAATGTTGAACGAGATACACACAGTCCCTACTATACATTATAGTTTTTACATTCTGGAGGGGGGAATATCATAGACAAATAAAAAATAAACAAAGAAATAAATTAATTCCAATTTGTGACAAAATCTATGTGGGAAATTCTAAACTGGGTGTTGTGATAGCAGTTAATAGTGAAATGCAGACTAGCACAGCCTATCTTAAAATAAAAAGGAACTTCATAATCATTTTCAAATGAGCATTTATTTTACAAACTTATAAGATTTAAATGAAATTTATGTTGATAGGTGTAATGAGAAATTATTGCACTGAATGAGGTCTATAGGTCTCAGACAATAAGTCATTTCAACTTCCCAGAATAACAGCTGACTGAGAAAGGATGTGGTCATATTGAAACCAGTGTATGTTTAGAATTGATTATGCTTTTAGTATCGTTTACTAGCCATGGAAAATACAGGTCAAGCATTAAATAGGCTACCTCTGTTAGACTTTTCCACAAACCCTTAGAAGGGTTGCAGAGAAGGTAAAAGAAAATAAAAATTATATGAATAATTGCCACAAGGAAATAGGAATTAAAATGTTTAAAATTACTTTATGATGTCTACTTATTCATTTTCATAGATGCTCTTTTTGAACATTTTTTCTGTATATTTTGTATGACCCCTTCCCTCTCTCCCTCCTCCTTTCCCTCTCCCTCTTCCTCATTTTGTTAGTCATGCTGAAGTGATGATTCCTGATTTAGGACATAAAAAGAAAGGTACTCAGTATGTGTCTTTGTATTACTGAATCATTACATCTACTCTAATTGTAAGTACTGTACAATTACTACATGTGGAAACATAACTGGAGATGTAAAAAATAAAAAGCAAAACAAAAAAACAAAACAAAAGAAGAAGCCTCTGGAATATTCACTTTTGAACTTAATTGTTTCTATTCAGGCAACCTCAGAAAGGTCTAAAAAGAAAATAGCATCTAGCATTTATTACTTATTCTTTTTCCATTTCTTTACACTTATTATTCCCTTCTCATCTCTGCCTTTAAAAACACTTCTTCAAGGCCTAGCTTAATTAAATTTTTTTCAAGATTGCCTACTTCATTTTTGACCCATTTAAATATTTTCTTCTCCCCTTTTAAGTATTTTCCAATCTCTTTTATCTTTTGACCATGCTCTCTCTTATATATGGGTCCTTGGACTTCTTTTCTGGATGAAGTATATCATCTTGGGGAATGACTTTTAAATTTTATACTGAAAAAAATTACTTTTCTCTTCTTGTTCATTTGAATTAAATTGAAATTACCGAGACTGATTTGAATTGAAAAGATTTATACAGGGCCAACACATATTTAGGGTGTGTGCCCTCTTACAGCCAAGAGAAACAAGACTAATCAATCATGCCACTGAGCCTGGACCTGGTTTCATCATATTTGTAAGCAAAGTGCTACAGGCAGCTACTACTAGTCATCAGATTTGGCATGCAAAATAAGCCTTTATGGGATCCCAGATACTTTGAATGTGTTATTAATTATTTCTTCCTTTAGTGTAGGATAAAAATAATAGCTATATTTTAAAAGAAGTTATAATTTTCCAAATCTTGCTACAGTACAGTTACGAAGCAGGAAGAGTAACCATTCTCTTCTGACCCACAAGAAAGTTTTGGCCCTGATACAATATCAAGGATCAAGGATCATTATAAAGCCTGAATGTATACTCATCTTGAAGAAACATTATTTTGAACTCTGAGTATTTTAACCTCGTCTAAGTATACTTTTGGATTCACCCTTTTGTTTGCTAGAAGCTGTTGTCATACAACTGTGAACTTGAAAATTTATACTACACATATTGCTTTTCATATTATGTGATACCTTTACACCAGGAGACTTTAGATCTAGAAAAGAGACATTATTTGCAAAACAGACTGAAATTCTGATCTTAATAAAGGTGTAAGGTTAATTTTTGAGGACTGAGAGAGGAAGGAAGACAAACCAGCAATATAACACAACTTCTTCTGCTCTAAGGGACATGTATCCTTTTGGTTGGAAACATAAAGATAATGAATGGCAACACTTTTTGCTTTCTGTAAAGAAAACATAAACCCACTTTTTCTGTAATGACAGGATGTGGGTAAACTAATATTAATGGAAACACATGTCTGAAAAATTGAAAACTAAATAATTTTACTTTTATTTTTATCAACTCATACTATTTACTCCAACATTAAATTGTATTCCAAAGTAGGTTTCTAATAAACAAATATTTTGTGGGCTTTTAAGGAAATTATGAAGTGGGGAAAGTTGGTTTTAATGGCTAACTATAAATTATATTATTCCACCCTCACAAATGATATCAGACATTTTCCCAAGACCTATCTTCATTGTTCCCCTGACACTCAGGGACTTGACAAAAACATAAATCTTTCCACCTTATGGAAATGTGATTGTTGCCTTGGCAATCAATCTATCATGGCACGAGACAGCAGCTAGCTACCTTAATTTTTAGAATAGTTTTAGACTCACAGAAGAATTGTGTGGAAAATGCAGAGTACTCACATACACTCTAGCTCACTCCAAACAGCCTCCCACATCAATATACTGCACCAGTGCAGTACATTTGTAACAATTTATAAACCAATATTGACACATCATTATCACCCAAAGTCCATAACTTACATTAGGGTTCACCCTTGGTGGTGTACAGTCTATGGGTTTGGAAAATATGTAATGTTACTAATCTGCCATTACAATTTCATCCAAAATAGTTTTATTGTCCTAAAAATCCTCTGTGCTTTGCCTATATATCCTGTCTTCTTCCCTATACCCTGACAATCACTGGTCTTTCTACTGTCTCCATACTTTTGCCTTTATCAGAATGTCATATAGACAGAATCATAGAGGATGTAGCCTTTTCAGACAGTCTTCTTTTACTTAGTAATATATACTTAAGGTTCTTCCGTGTCTTTCCATGCCTTGAAAGCTCATTTCTTTTATAGTGCTGACAGTAATATTCCATTGTCTAGCTGTACTCTATTCTGTTCCATTGATCTATTTATCCAAATACCTACTGAAGGACATCTTGGTTGTTCCAAGTTTTACAAATTATGAATAAAGCTGCTATATCTTTGTGTAGATTTTTGTGTGGACGTAAATTTTCACTTCATTTGGATATATGTCAAGGAGCACAGTTGCTGGATTCTATGCTAACAATATGTTTCATTTTGTAAGAAACTGCCAAATTGTCTTCCAAAATTGCTTTACCATTTTGCATTCCCATCAGAAATGAATGATAATTCCTGTTGCTCCACATCCTTGTCAGCATTTGTATTTGTCCATGTTTTTAATTTTCATCATTCTAATAGGCGTATAATGGTATCTCATTATTATTTTAATTTGCAATTCTCAAATGACATATGCTGATTACCTTTTTATGCATATTTTCCATCTGTATGTCATTTTTGCTGAGACTCCTATTCAGATTTTTCACCCATTTTTTTCTAAAAAATTTTTTTATTGTGGAAAGTACACTTAATATGTGATCTACTATCTCAACAAACTTTTAAGCTTATAGTATATTATTATTGACTGCAATGTTATACAGCAGATCTCTAGAGCATATTCTTGCTTGACTGAAATTTTATGCCTGTTGATAATAACTCCCCATTTCCCTCTCTCCCTGGCCTCTGGAAGCCATTATTCTACCCTTTAATTCTATGAATTGAACTATTTTAGCTACCTCGTAAAAGTGGAATAATGCAATATTTATCTTTCTACAATTGGCTTATTTCACTTAGCATAATGTCCTCAAGATTCATTCATGTCATCACTCATCACATATTGCAAATTTCCTTCTTTTCCTTAAAGGCTGAGTAGTATGCCATTGTATGCATATACTACATTTTCTTTATTCATCTGTTGATGGACTAGGTTTTTATACAGATTGATTGTTGTGAATAGTGCTGCAGTGAACATGGGAGTGTATATATATTTGAAAATCATATATCTAATAAAGGGTTAATCTCCAAAATATGTAAAGAACTCCTACAACAGAATAGTAAAAACAAAACTAGTGACCAGATTAAAAAATGTGCAAAGGACTTGAATAGATATTTCTCAAAAAAA
Source organism: Grampus griseus (assembly GCF_964374135.1). Taxonomy (NCBI): domain Eukaryota; kingdom Metazoa; phylum Chordata; class Mammalia; order Artiodactyla; family Delphinidae; genus Grampus; species Grampus griseus. The sequence continues at coordinate 77,756,968 of NC_138999.1, read as the reverse complement.
AAAAAACATACAAATGGCTAACAGGTATATGAAAAAATGCTCAACATTGCTAATCTTTAGGGAAATGCAAATCAAAACCATAATGAGATATAGCCTCACACTTGTCAGGAGGGCTATTATCAAAAAACAAAGCACAAGTGTTGGAACTAATGTGGAAAAATTGGAACACTTGCACGCTGTTGGTGGGAATGCAAAATGTAAAACTGTTTGGAGGTTCTTCAAAAGATTAAAAAAGAACTACCATATGATCCACCAATTCCACTGCTGAGTATTTAGAAGTGAAATACCCAGATAAAATAATTGAAAAATAATTGAAAAATTTTTTTCCATTTTTAACTGGATTATTTTTTTTAATTTGTTGAGTTTTTAGAATTCTTTTTACATTTGAGATAATAATAATCCTTTATCAGACATATCTTTTACAAATATTTTCTCCCAGTCTGTGGCTTGTCTTCTCATTCTTTTTACAGTGCCTTTTGTAGAGAAGAGTTTTTAGAAACATTTTAATGAATTCCAACTTAAGCATTATTTTCTTAAAAGAATCATTGAAAGAATCATCAAGATTGTCATTTCCAATCTCAAGGCAATCTAGATTTTCTCCTATGTTTTCTATAGGAGTTTTATAGTTTTGCATTTTCCATTCATGTCTATGATCCATTATGAATTAATTTTTGTGAAGGGTGTAAGTTCTGTGTCTAGCACCATTTGTTGAAAAGATTATCCTTGCCTGTGCTCTTTTGTCAAAGGTCAGTTGACTATATCTGGATCTATGACTGAGCTCTTTATTCTGTTCCGTTGATCTATTTGTCTAATCTTTTGCTAGTATGACACTGTCTTGATTACTATAGTTTTAATGTAAGTTTTGAAGTTGGGGGAGTGTCAGTTTTCTGACTTTGTTCATCTCCTTCAATATTATGCTGGCATACTGGGTCTTTTGCCTCTCCATACAAACTTTAGAATCTGCCTATATGCACAAAATAACTTGCTGGAATTTTAGGATTGTGCTGAATCTATATATTAATTTGGGAAGAACTGACATCTTACAATATATTTTCCTATTCATGAACATGGAATATCTCTCCATTTATTTAGTTCTTTGATTACTTTCATCAGAGTTTTGTAGGTTTCCTCATCTGGATATTGCACAGAGTTTGTCAGATTTACACCTAAGTATTTCATTCACTTGGTGATAATGTAAATATTACTGTGTTTTTTTAATCTTGAATTCTAATTGTCTATTTCTTGTATATAAGAAAGCAATTGACTTTTGTGCACTAATCTTGTATCCTGAAACCTTGCTTAATCACTAATTAGATCCAGGAGTTTTTTTTTTCTTCTTCTTTTTTGACAATTCTTTCAGATTTTCTACACTGACAGTCATGTCATCTATGAACATAGTTTAATTTCTTCCTTCCCAATTTATGTACGTTATATTTTCTTTTCCTATTGCATTAACTAGGGTTTTTGGTATGATAATGAAGAGTAGAGCAGTGTTATGGGACATTCTTGCCTTCTTCCCAGCATTAGTGGGGAAGAACTGTTTCTCATCGGTAAGTATGACGTTATCTGTTGGTTTTTGTAAATGTTCTTTACCAGGCTGAGGAAGTTCTCTTTTATTCTTAGTTTGTTGAGTGATTTTATCGTGAATAGTTTTAGATTTTATCAAGTGCCTTTTCTGTATCTATTGATATAATCATGTGATTTTTCTTCTTTAGTCAGTTAATGTGATGGGTTACATTAATTGATTTTCAAATGTTGAACCAGGGTTACATACTTGGAATTGTATAATTCTCTTCATACAATGTAGGATTTAATTTGTTAATGTTTTGTTGTGGGTTTTGTTTTTATGATCATGAGTGACATTGGTTTGTAGTTTTCCCTTGTTGCATTGACTTTACCTAGTTTTGGTATTTGGTAATTCCTGTGCCTTCTCTTGCTTTATTTAAGCATTTTATATGATTTTATTTTCTTTGCTTTCTAGCATATAAATTATACTTCTTATTTTAAAACTTTATTTAGTGATTGCCCTGTGGATGGCAATATGCATTTACAACAAAGCCAGGTTCACTTTCAAATAACACCATACTTCATCACAAGTAGAGCATATACCTAGGTATAGATTTATTAGTATTTGTCCTGCTAAGTGTTCTCTGAGCTTCCTGGGTCTGTGATTTTGTGTCTGACATTAATTCTGAAAAAATTTGTCATTACTGCTTCAGATATGTTTTTGTTTTCTTCTTCTTCTCTTTCTGGTATTATCATTACACATGTGTTACAGCTTTTGTAGTTTCCCCACACTTCTTGGAAATTCTATTCTATTTTGTTGTTGTTTTGCATTTCAGTTTGTGAAGTTTGTATTGACATATCTTCTAGTTCATTGATTCTTTGTCTATTAATAAGCCCATCAAAACATTTCTGTTACAGTGTTTTTGATTTCTAGCACTTCTTTTTGTTGTTTTTTAGAATTTCCATCTCTCTGCTTACATTATGCATTTGTTCTTACATGTTGTCTGCTTCTCACATTAGAGTCCTTAGCATATTGATCACAGATAGTCCTTTTAATTTTCTTTTCAGATACTTCCAAAATCCATGTCATATCTGAGTCTGATTCTGATGCTTGCTCTGTCTCTTCGAACTGTGGTATTTTTTTTTAACCTTTCAGTATACCTTGTAATTTTTTTTTTTTTTTTTTTTTTTTTTTTTTTGCAGAAAGGCAGACATGATGTACTGGGTAAATGTAACTGTGGTACGTAAGTCTTTATTGATGTATTCTTAGGTGTTGGGGGAAGGGAAGTATTTTATTGTCCTATTATTAGGTTTCAACCTTTTAGTTAGCCTGTTCCCCTGGGGGTGTGGCCTTTGTAAGTGCTTTTCATCTCTCTCCATCCCTTAAGTTATAGAAAGCTAGAGAAGGCTGGAGTTGGGTATATCCCTTCCCTCAAGTTGGTTAGCTTCTGGTTAAACTCTGTTAATTAGTCTCCGATAAAATAGTTTCTCTTGAGGCTAGGCCTTGCTAAAAAATACTGAATGCTCTGAGTGCATTTCCAAATGGCTACTTCTCCCTACCCCTGCTGGAAACACCAAGACATTTTTGTCTAATCTTCACTGAAAACCTAGTATACCTCTTAGAATAAAACTTTAAAAAAATGTGGAAACATCTCTAAGACTGCCTCCCCAACCTGGAGTTTTTAACTCTCAAATTTGTCCACACTGAACTTCCAGCAATTTCTCAATTACATTTTAGATTTTCCTATCTTGGACTGGATAACATGGAGATTTCAGCTCATGGGCTTCTTCTATTATAAGCTGTTATTCTCTGTTTCTGCCTGTCTTCCTCTCCAATTTTGGGGGCAATAGTTTTGTCCTGCAATCTTTGTTCTCAGATAGAAAAATGAAAAGTTACGTTTTTTTAGTTTATTCAGCTTTTTTCTTCTTGTGTGGATGGGAGTGATGACTTCCAAGTTCACTATGTGCTGGACAGGAAGTTGCAAGTTCTCTTTATAAACTTTTCAAGTGGGAGAATTCTGTTGGAAATTTTTGCGTATCTGCTCGCATATTAGTAATTCTGATAACAGGAATTTCTGATATCTATGAGTGTAAGCTTATAAGATGTTTGTTCTTGGGAGAAATCATTAATCCTTGTAACTTCAGTCAGAATAAAAGATTAATTAAGAGAAAAAATAACAATAAAAAACAAACAGTTAAAAACAAATATCAGACTCATAAATTTTAGTTATTTACCTGACTGCTTGCCTTTTCTCATATTGACAGCTACCAGAGACCACCAACCCTCCCCCAAAATTCCCATATGTCAAAACCTAAACTCCAATGTGATGATATTTGGAGGTGGGCCCTGTGGGAAGTGATTAGGCCATGAAGTCAGAACCCTCATGAATTGGATTAGTGCCTTTATACAAGAGACCCCAGGGTACTCCCTTGACCCTTCTGCCATGTGAAAACACAGCAAAAAGATGGCCATCAATGAATGAAAAAGCAACATCTCACCAAACACTGAATCTTTTGTGGTTTAATCTTGGTCTTCCAGTCTCTAGAACTGTAAGAAATAAATATTTGTTTTTGAAGTCACCTAGTCTATGAACTTCTATTATAGCATCCTGAATGGGTTAAGGCAATATCCATAGCATTTTGTTGTTGTTGTTGTTGTTGTAGGAAAACTGGTCTATCAGTTAAGATGATTTCAGCTACAAATAATAAAATACCAGATTAAAATGGGATTAAACTTTAGAATTTTATTACTCTCATGTAGGAATACCAGAGATAGGTGGTTCAAGAATACTGAGATGTCATCTTCACATGCCTATAATGGAAACTACAGGAATCTCATTCTCATAGCCTATATTTGAAGCAGGATGGGACAAGGCAGGACACTCTTCTAGTTTATCACTCTTAATCATGAAAGAAAAGCTTTCTCAGAAACCAAATCCCTGCCCAGCAGATTTCCTTTAGATCCCATTGACCCTAATTAATTTCCATGTTCAAACCCTAGTGAAGAACCAAATACAAACATTAGGATAATATGAACATACCAGGATGTTTATATCTGTTTCTGAATGACAAAATAAGAATAGTGTATATAATGTTGTTTTTAAAATAAGATGGCCTATTCAGAGGATAATAGTTCATTTCTACTGGTAATTTAGTGTTTCAATATTGAATTTCATCTTTTGATACGCATATTATTAACCATTCTCACAACTTTAAATTTTGCTTGTATAATTTGTTTAATTTTTAGTTGTCACCAATTATTTCTATGATATGTGGAGAACTGTCTTAACCTTGTGATTTTCATTGAATTAATGTCTCAGTTTAAACTGTCATCTCTTGTGAAATGTATAACTACAGAAGAATAGTATGTGAGAAACAGAATAAATTACAAATATAACAATCTGTTTTTATTCAATCTAGCTATAATATATTTTGTTGCAATAAAAGTATAACTCTGAATTTCATGGAATTATTTAATTCCTTTTAGATATCATTCAGGATAATAAAGTACTTGAAATCATATGTTGAAACTAAAGAACATAGTTCCTTTTTAATTCACTAAATGGATTCAAGTTATATTATTGCAAATTAAAACAATGAGATACAAATATATATATTTTAGAATAGCTAAAATCCAAAATTTGACAATATCAAATGCTGATGATAATGTGGAGCAAGAAGAAAGCTCATTCATTGCTAGGGGGAATGCTGTTCAGTTTTCTCAGCACAACTTATTGAAGAAATTGTCTTTTCTGTTTTGTATATTCTTGCCTGCTTTCTCATAGATTAATTGACCATAAGTGTGTGTGTTTATTTCTGGGCTCTCTATTTTGTTCCATTGATCGATGTGTCTGTTTTTGTGCCAGTACCATACTGTTTTGATCTCTGTAGCATTTGTAGTGTAGTTTGAAGTCAGGGAGTGTGATTCCTCCAGCTCTGTTCTCTTTTTTCAAGAGCATTTTTGCTATTCAGGGTGTTTTGTGTTTCCATACAAATTTTAAGATTATTTATGTTAGTTTTCTGAAAAATGCCAAGGGGGTTTTGAGAAGGATTTCATTGAATCTGTAGATTGCCTTGGGTAGTAGGGTCATATTAACAATATTAATTCCTCCAATTCATGAATATGGTATATCTTTCCATCTGTTTCTGTCATCTTTAATTTTTCATCAGTGTTTTAAAGTTTTTGGAGCACAGGTCTTTTGCCTCCTAAGGTAGGTTTATTCCTAGGTATTTTATTCTTTTTGATACAATGGAAAATTGGATTGTTTCCTTAATTTCTCTTTTTGCTATTTTGTTGTTAGTGTATAGAAATGCAACAGGTTTCTGTATCTTAATTTTGTATTCTGCAACTTTACTGAATTCATTGATGAGCTCCAGTAGTTTTCTGGTAGTGTCTTTAGCATTTTCTATGTATAATGTCATCTGCAAACAGTGACTGTTTTACTTTTTCCTTTCTAATTTGATTCTTTTCATTTGTTTTTCTTGTCTTATTGGTGTGCCTATGAATTCCAATAGTATGTTGAATAAAAGTGGTGAGAGTGGGCATCCTTGTCTTATTCCTGATCTTAGAGGAAATGCTTTCAGATTTTCACCATTGCATATGATGTTAGCTGTGGGTTTTTCATACACAGACTTTATTATGTTGAGGTATATTCTCTTTATGCCCACTTTTTGGAGAATTTTTATCATAAATGAATGTGGAATTTTGTCAAAAGCTTTTTCTGCATCTATTTAGATGATCATGTGGTTTTTATTCTTCAATTTGTTGATGTGGTGTATCCCATTGATTGATTTGCAGATATTGAAAGATCCTTGCATCCATGGCATAAATTCCACTTGATCATGGTGTGTAATCCTTTTAATGTACTCTTGTATTTGATTTTTGAATATTTACTTGAGGATTTTTGCACCTATGTTCATCAGTGATATTGGCTTGTAATGATATGACCAATAAGCGGTTAATATCCAACATATATAAACAGCTCATACAATTCAACATCAAAAAAATGAAAATGCAAGAAACCCAATTAAAAAATGGGCAGAGGGGACTTCCCTGGTGGTCCAGTGATTAGGATTCCATGCTTCCAATGCAGGTGCCATGGGTTTGATCCCTGGTCAGGGAACTAAGATCCCATGTACCACACAGTGTGGCCAAAAACAAAAATAATTTTAAAAATGGGCAAAAGACCTGAATAAACATTTTCCCAAACAGAACATGCAGATGGAGAACAGGTACATGAAAATATGCTCAACATCACTAATCATCCGGGAAATGAAAATCAAAAACACAATGAGATATCACCTTATAACTGTCAGAATGGCTATCATCAAAAAGAACACAAATAACAAAAGTTGCCAAGGATGTGGAGAAAAAGGGACCCTCCTATGTTGTTGGTGGGAATGTAAATTGGTGCAGCCACTGTGAAAAACAGTATGGAGTTTTCTCAAAACACTAAAAGTAGAACTACCATATGACTCAGCAATTCCACTCTTGGATATATATTCAAAAACAGCAAAAACACTAATTTGAAAAGAAACATACACCCCAATATTCATAGCAACATTTTTTACAATTGCGAAGATATGGAAGCAACCTAAGTGTCCATCAACAGACAAATGCATAAAGAAGATATGGTGTATATATATACAATGGAATACTACTCAGCCATGAAAAAATAATGAAATTTTACCATTTGCAACAACATGGATAGAGTTGGAGGGTATTATGTTAAGCGAAAGAAGTCAGAGAAAGACAAATACTGTATGATATCACTTATATGTGGAATCTATAAAATACAAAACAGTAGTGAATATAACAAAAAAGAAACAGACTCACAGATATAGAGGACAAAGTAGTGGTTACCAGTTGTGGGGAGGGGCAATATAGGGAAGGGCAAATGGGAGGTGTAAACTAATGGATGTAAGATACACTCAAGGATGTATTCTATAAAAAATTAAATAATAAAATTAAAAATTGTAAAATGTAAAGCTATAACAATTTTAAAAGAATACATAGAGGCTCCCCTGGTGGCGCAGTGGTTGAGAGTCCACCTGCCGATGCAGGGGACACGGGTTCGCGCCCCAGTCCAAGAAGATCCCACACGCCACGGAGTGGCTAGGCCCGTGAGCCATGGCTGCTGAGCCTGCGCGTCTGGAGCCTGTGCTCCACAACAGGAGAGGCCACAACAGTTAGAGGCCCGCATACCACAAAAAAAAAAAAAAAAGAATACATAGGAGGAAATATTCTGGCACATGACTTATTGAAAAGTTTTTATTTGGCACCAAAACACCATACATAAAAGAAAAAACATCCACAGAGTGTACCTCATCATTTAAAATGTTTGCCCTAAAAAAATACCCTGCTAGCTGATGAAAACAAGTTACAAAGTATGAGAAAGTATTTTCAATATACATATGAGACAAGGAACTGTATCATTTTTTTTAACATATTTATTGGGGTATAATTGCTTTACAATGGTGTGTAACTTTCTGCTTTATAACAAAGTGAATCAGTTATACATATACATATGTTCCCATATCTCTTCCCTCTTGCATCTGCCTCCCTCCCACCCTCCCTATCCCACACGTCCAGGCGGTCACAAAGCACTGAGCTGATCTCCCTGTGCTATGTGGCTACTCCCCACTAGCTATCTACCTTATGTTTGGTACTGTATATATGTCCATGCCTCTCTCTTGCTTTGTCACAGCTCACCCTTCCCCCTCCCCATACCCTCAAGTCCATTCGCTAATAGGTCTGTGTCTTTATTCCTGTCTTACCCCTAGCTTCTTCATGACATTATTTTTTCTTAAATTCCATATATATGTGTTAGCCTATGGTATTTCTCTTTCTCTTTCTGACTTACTTCACTCTGTATGACAGACTCTAGGTCTTCCAAAACTATGTTGAATAAGAGTGGTGAGAGTGGGCAAACTTGTATTGTTCCTGATCTTAGTGGAAATGCTTTCAGTTTTTCACCATTGAGGATGATGTTGGTTGTGGGTTTGTCATATATGGCCTTTATTATGTTGAGAAAAGTTCCCTCTATGCCTACTTTATGCAGGGTTTTTATCATAAATTGGTGTTGAATTTTTTGAAAAGAATTCTCTGCATCTATTGAGATGATCATATGGTTTTTCTCCTTCAATTTGTTATTACGGTTTATCACATTGATTGATTTGTGTATATTGAAGAATCCTTGCATTCCTGGAATAAACCCCACTTGATCATGGTGTATGATCCTTTTAATGTGCTGTTGGATTCTGTTTGTAGTATTTTGTTGAGGAGTTTTGCATGTATGTTCATCAATGATATTGGCCTGTAGTTTTCTTTCTTTGTGAATCTCTTCTCTGGTTTTGGTATCAAGGTGATGGTGGCTTCGTAGAATGAGTTTGGGAGTGTTTCACCCTCTGTTATATTTTGGAAGAGTTTGAGAAGGATAGGTGTTAGCTCTTCTCTAAATGGTAGGTAGAATTCGTCTGTGAAGCCATCTGGTCCTGGGCTTTTTTTTGTTGGAAGATTTTTAATCACAGTTTCAATTTCAGTGCTTGTGATTGGTCTGTTCATATTTTCTATTTCTTCCTGATTCAGTCTTGGCAGGTTGTGCATTTCTAAGAATTTGTCCATTTCTTCCAGGTTGTCCATTTTACTGGCATAGAGTTGCTTGTAGTAATCTCTCATGAACTTTTGTATTTCTGCAGTGTCAGTTGTTACTTCTCCTTTTTCATTTCTAATTCTATTGACTTGAGTCTTCTCCCTTTTTTTCTTGATGAGTCTGGCTAATGGTTTATCTATTTTGTTTATCTTCTCAAAGAACCAGCTTTTAGTTTTATTGATCCTTGCTATCATTTCCTTCATTTATTTTTCATGTATTTCTGATCTGATTTTTATGATTTCTTTCCTTCTGCTAACTTTGGGTTTTTTTTTTTTTTTTTTTTTTTTTGGTACACGGGCCTCTCACTCTTGTGGCCTCTCCCGCCGTGGAGCACAGGCTCCGGACACGCAGGCCCAGTGGCCATGGCTCATGGGCCCAGCCGCTCCACGGCATGTGGGATCTTCCAGGACCAGGGCACGAACCCGTGTCCCCTGCATCGGCAGGCGAACTCTCAACCACTGCGCCACCAGGGAAACCCTAACTTTGGGTTTTTTTGTTCTTCGTTCTCTAATTGTTTTTGGTGCAAGGTTAGGTTGTTTATTCGAGATGTTTTCTGTTTCTTAAGGTGAACTTGTATTGCTATAAACTTCCCGCTTAGGCTGCTTTAGCTGCATCCCATAGGTTTTTGGTGGTCATGTCTCCATTGTCATTTGTTTATATGTATTTTTTTATTTCCTCTTTGATTTCTTCAGTGGTCACTTCGGTATTAAATAGTGTATTGTTTAGTCTCCATGTGTTTGTATTTTTTACAGATGTTTCCTGTAATTGATATCTAGTCTCATAGCATTGTGGTCGGAAAAGATACTTGATACAGTTTCAATTTTCTTAAATTTATGAAGGCTTCATTTGTGACCCAAGGTATGATCTATCCTGGAGAATGTTCCATGAGCACTTGAGAAAAATGTGTATTCTGCTGCCTTTGGATGGAGTATCCTATAAATGTCAACTAGGTCCATCTTGTTTAATGAATAATTTAATGCTTGTGTTTCCTTATTTATTTTCATTTTGGATGATCTGTCCATTGGTGAAAGTGGGGTGTTAAAGTCCCCTACTATGAATGTGTTACTGTCGATTTCCCCTTTTATGGCTGTTAGTATTTGCCTTATGTATTGAGGTGCTCCTATGTTGGGTGCATAAATAATTTCAGTTGCTGTATCTTCTTCTTGGATCGATCCCTTGATCATTATGTAGTGTCCTCCTTTGTCTCTTCTAACAGTCTTTACTTTAAAGTCTATATTTTCTGATATGAGAATTGCTACTCCAGCTTTCTTTTGGTTTCCATTTGCATGGAATATCTTTTTCCATCCCCTTACTTTTAGTCTATATATGTCTCTAGGTCTGAAGTGGGTCTCTTGTAGACAGCATATATACAGGTCTTGTTTGTGTATCCATTCAGGCAATCTGAGTCTTTTGGTGGGAGCATTTAGTCCATTTACATTTAAGGTAATTATCAATACATATGTTCCTATTCCCATTTTCTAAATTGTTTTGGGTTCATTATTGTATGTCTTTTCCTTCTCTTGTGTTTCTTGCCTAGAGAAGTTCCTTTAGCATTTGTTGTAAAGCTGGTTTGGTGGTGCTGAACTCTCTCAGCTTTTGCTTGTCTGTAAACGTTTTAATTTCTCCATCAAATCTGAATGAGATCCTTGCTGGGTAGAGGAATCTTGGTTGTAGGTTTTTTGCCTTCATCACTTTAAATATGTCCTGTCACTCCCTTCTGGCTGGCAGAGTTTCTGCTGAAAGATCAGCTGTTAACCTTATGGGGATTCGCTTGTGTGTTATTTGTTCTTTCTCCCTTGCTGCTTTTAATATGCTTTCTTTGTATTTAGTTTTTGACAGTTTGATTAATATGTGTCTCTGGCATATTTCTCCTTGGATTGGTCCTGGATGGGACTCTCTGTGCTTCCTGGACTTGAAAAAATCTTTCCTTTCCCATATTAGGGAAATTTTCAACTCTAATCTCTTCAAATATTTTCTCAGTCCCTTTCTTTTTCTCTTCTTCTGGAACCCCTATAATTTGAATGTTGGTGCATTTAATGCTGTCCCAGAGGTCTCTGAGACTGTCCTCAATTCTTTTCATTCTTTTTTCTTTATTCTACTCTGCAGTAGTTATTTCCACTATTTTGTCTTCCAGGTCAGTTTTCCATTCTACTGCCTCAGTTTTTCTGTTATTTATCCCATCTAGAGTATTTTTCATTTCATTTATTGTATTGTTCATCATTGTTTGTTTCATCTTTAGTTTTTCTAGGTCCTTGTTAAATGTTTCTTGCACTTTTTTCTATTCTATTTCCAAGATTGTGGATCATCTTTACTATCAATATTCTGAATTCTTTTTCAGGTAGGCTGCCTGTTTCCTCTTCATTTGTTAGGTCTGGTGGGTTTTTATCTTGCTCTTCATCTGCAGTGTGTTTTTCTGTCTTCTCATTTTGCTTATCTTACTGTGTTTGGGGTCTCCTTTTTGCAGGCTGCAGGTTCGTAGTTCCCGTTGGTTTTGGTGTCTGTCCCCAGTGGCTAAGGTTGGTTCAGTGGGTTGTATAGGCTTCCTGGTGGAGGGGACTAGTGCCTGTGCTGTGGTGGATGAGGCTGGATCTTCTCTCTCTGGTGGGCAGGTCCATGTCTGGTGGTGTGTTTTGGTGTGTCTGTGGACTTATTATGATTTTAGGCAGCCTCTCTGCTAATGGGTGGGGTTGTGTTCCTGTTTTTCTAGTTGTTTGGCATAGTGTGTCCAGCACTGTAGCTTGCTGGTCGTTGAGGGAAGCTGGCTGCTGGCGTTGAGATGGAGCTCTCTGGGAGATTTTCGCCATTTGATACTATGTGGAGCTGGGAGGTCTCTTGTTGACCAGTGTCCTGAAGTTGGCTCTCCCACCTCAGAGGCAAAGCACTGACTCCTGGCTGCAGTATCAAGAGCCTTTCATCCACATGGCTCAGAATCAAAGGGAGAAAAAGTAGAGAGAAAGAATTAGTAGAAGTAGGAAGAAAGAAAGAAAGAAATATAGAAAGGAAGGAAGGAAGAAAGAAAGAAGAAAGGAAGGAAAGAAAGAAAGAAAGGCGGGAGGGAGGGAGGGATGATGGGAGGAAGGAAGGAAGGAAGGAAGGAGGGAAGGAAGGAAAAAAGAAAGAAAGAAGATAAAATAAAATAAAGTAAAATATAATAAAGTTATTAAATTAAAAAAATATTATTAAGGAAAAAAAATTTAAAAAATATAAACAAACAGATAGAACCTTAGGACAAATGGTGGAAGCAAAGCTATACAGACAAAATCTCATAGAGAAGCATACGCATACACACTCACAAAAAGAGGAAAAGGGGAAAAAATCCTAAATCTTGCTCTCAAAGTCCACCTCCTCAATTTGGGATGATTTGTTGTCTGTTCATGTATTCCACAGATGCAGGGTACATCAAGTTGAGTGTGGGGCTTTAATCCACTGCCCCTGAGGCTGCTGGGAGAGATTTCCCTTTCTCTTCTTTGCTCTCACAGCTCACAGGGGCTCAGCTTTGGATTTGGCCCCGCCTCTTCTTGTAGGTAGCCGGAGGGCGTCTGTTTTTCGTTCCGATAAGACAGGGTTAAAGGAGCCGCTGATTCGGGGGCTCTGCCTCACTCAGGCCAGGGGGAGGGAGGGGCACGGAGTGTGGGGTGAGCCTGTGGTGGCAGAGGCCAGTGTGTCATTGCACCAGCCTGAGGCTCGCCATGCATTCTCCCGGGGAAGTTGTCCCTGGATCCTGGGAACCTGGCAGTGGCGGGCTGCACAGGCTCCCCGGAAGGGAGGTGTGTATAGTGACCTCTGCTGTCACACAGGCTTCTTGATGGTGGCAACAGCAGCCTTAGCCTCTCCTGCCTGTCTCCGTGGTCCACGCTTTTAGCCGCGGCTCGCGCCTGTCTCTGGAGCTCCTTTAAGCAGCGCTCTTAATCCCCTCTCCTCGTGCACCAGGAAACAAAGAGGGAAGAAAAAGTCTCTTGCCTCTTTGGCAGCTCCAGACCTTTTCCCTGACTCCCTCCTAGCTAGCCGTGGTGCACTAACCCCTTCAGGCTGTGTTCACACCACCAACCCCAGTCCTCTCCCTGTGATCCAACCAAAGCCCGAGCCTCAGCTTGCAGCCCCGCCCGCCCTGGTGGGTGAGCAGACTAACCTCTCGGGCTGGTGAGTGCCAGTCGGCACCGACCCTTTGTGCAGGAATCTCCCCGCTTTGCCCTCTGCACCCATGTTGCTGCACTCTCCTCCGCGGCTCCAAAGCTCCCCACCTCCGCCACCTGCAGTTTCCACCCGCCAAGGGGCTTCCTAGTGTGTGGAAACCTTTCCTCCTTCACAGCTCCCTCCTACTGGTGCAGGTCCTGTCCCTATTCTTTTGTCTCTGTTTTCTTCTTTTTTTCTTTTTCCCTACCCAGGTACGTGGGGAGTTTCTTGCCTTTTGGGAAGTCTGAGGTCTTCTGCCAGCATTCAGTATGTGTTCTGTAGGAGTTATTCCACGTGTAGATGTATTTCTGGTGTATCTGTGGGGAGGAAGGTGATCTCTGCGTCTTACTCTTCCACCATCTTCCCCTCATCCCAGGAACTGTATCTTGAATATCTAAAGTATTCTAAAACTCAACAGTTTAAAAAAAGTAGGAAAAAACAATCCAATTAGAAATGGCAAAATATTTGAAGAGACATTTCACAGAAGTGGATATACAGTTGGCAGATAAACACACGAAAAAAGAATTTCACCATCGTGAGCCATCAGGGAAATGCAAATTAATAGCACAATAAGATATCATCACACACCTATTAAAAAGGTAAAACAAATCATGGTGACTATATGAAATGCTAGTGTGGATGAAGAGAAACTTTTTTTTATATATTGCAGGAGGGAATGAAAATGATACAGCCACACTAGAAAATAGTGTTGCAGTTTCTTAAAAAATTAAACCTTCACTTATGATATGACCCAGCAACCACATTTGTATCTCATATCCCAGAGAAATTAGAAATTTATATTCACATAAAAATATGTACATTATTGTTCTCTTCAACTTTATTTGTATTAGCACCACATTGGAAATAATCAAAGTGCTCCACAATGAGTGAATGGTGGTACTTTCATACCATTATATACTACTTGGCAATAAAAAGGAACTAATGATTGGTACATGCAGCAAATTTGATGAATCTCGAGTGTAACTATACTGAGGTAAAAAAGATTAATCTGAAAAGGTCACACACTGTATGTTTCCATTTATGTAACATTATCAAAATGACAAATTTAGGGTGATAAAGAATAGGTTAGTCATCACCAGCTGGTAGAGAAACTTTGGGGAATGGAGGTGAGTATGACTACAAAAAGAATAGAATGATAGATATTTTCATGATAATGGTATAGTTCTGTATTTTTATTTTGGTGGTGGTTACATGAATGTAAACATGGGACAAAATGGCATAGAACTATACACACACATGTTGTACCATGTAAAATTCCTGGTTTTGATACATTTATTATGTAAGATGTAACCAGTGGGAGAAACTAGATGAAAGGTACAGTGATCTCTCTGTATGCTCTTTGCAACTTCCTGTGACTCTATCATTATTTCAAAAGAAAAGATAAAATACATCCTAGTGAAGTAGGATTTATTAAAGGTACATAAGGGTGGCTAAAAATTAAAAAAAAACTTATCAAAATGTTTCACCCTTTTAACAGAAAACATGGAGAAAAAATTATTATCTTGGCTAAGACAAAAAATGTTTGATAAAATTGAACTCACTTTTTCTGAATTAAAAATATTTGCAAAATAGTGGTGGAAAGGAAAGCTTTTGGTATGATAAAAGGCATCTACAAAAACTTACAAATAAAATTATATTCAATCATACAACCTGAAATTTGAATGGGAAATTAAAGAACACAATTTCCATTTCTATTTAGTGTTGTACTAGAAGTCCTACACAGTGAAATATGGCAAGAACAAAAAACAATGGAATAAGTATAGAAAAGGAGAAAGAAAATCGTTATAGTTGTAAATGTATTTTTGAAAGTACCAACACAGAGAATATCATTAATAATTAGGGAATATATCATGTCTTTTGCATACAAGGTCAACATAAAAAATGAACTTTGTTTCTATACAACAATCACAAAGTAGTAGAAAATGAAGTTTAAGAAATGATGTTAATTACATGATAAAAAACATCAAGTATCAATAAGATTAAATCTAATGCAGATGTGTAAGACATTCAATGGAAACAAAAAATGCTTTTCAGAGAGAGTAGACATAAATAGAGGGATAAATTTTTCTCAAAGATTGGAAGATTCAAAATTGTAAAGATGTAAATTCTCTCAAAATGTTTCTACAGATTTAAGATTCGAGATATAAATCAAAATACCAGCAGATTTATTTTGCAAATTGACAAACTAATTTCAATATTTATTTGAAAATGCAAAAGGTAAGAATAACAAGTCAGACATGAGAATTAACAAAAGTGGAGGCTATACACTACCAGATATCATGACCTACTATAAAAATTTATTAAAAAGGTATAATATTACCACATATAAACAAATAATCCCCCCCAAAATGAAACACAGAAACAGATCCACACATATATTATTAAATGATTTTAAATTTCAACTCTTTTTCAGCTGTTCTACACTTATCAGAGTGGATAATCTCATTACCCATGTAATGAATGACAGAAACGTTTTCTTTTAGATACTGTCATAATATGTTACAGTAGGTTTTTGAAAATATTGTATTCATCCATCCATTCACCTCTTCATCCATTCACACTTCCATTCATTCATCTGGTAAATATTTATTGCATTCCTTCTAAGTGACAAATATTGTACCAGTAATCGTATTGCAATGAATAAGAAACAATCCTTGCCCTCCTAGAAATGACTAAATAGCAGAGAAAATAGAATAAATTTTTGCAAGATTTATGAAGAAATATTTTGAGTGTGTTATAAGGAGATCAAAGTTTGGCATATCAGAAAAGGCTTGCATGAAGAAATGATATTTAATCTGAGACATGAAAGAGGAAGAAAGAATTAGCTAGGCTAAGTTAGCTAAAATTGGGAGTGAAAAATGTTCCAGGTTTAAGGGATATCTTGTGAAAATGCTCGGGTGAAAAAGTTCATAGCATATTCAAGGGACTGAAAAAGCAAGGGAGTGTAATGACCAGATTTGTGTTTAATTAAGACTTATGTAGAGACTGGATTGTAGTAAAATCTGTATTTAGAAAAATATTAATGAGGAGGTTTTTAAGTAGTCAAGATTAAAAATAATGTCTATCTGAACTAAGATGGCAGTTAGTGGAAGTGGAGAGAAGTGAATGGATTCCAGAGATAATTACGAGGTTGGGGATGTGTAGGATGAATCTTAGTTTTCTGGCATTAGCAGTTGAGTGCCTGGTAATGCCATTTACTATAAGGAAAGTGAGTTTGAGATGAAAAGTGTTGAGGTTGGTTTGGGATATATTGAATTAGTGTGTCTGTGAGACATCCAAGTAGAACTGTTCAATAGGAAGCTGGATGAATAGATGTGAAGCTTAGAGGAGAGTTATAGGGATTTTCAGCATCTAGATGCTGAAATTAAAATCAAAGTTGATGGTACCAATTAAGAAGAGAAGTTATAAAGAAAAGAGAAGAAAGCCTAGAACAGATCACAAAGAAATAAAATGATGCTGTTAAAGAATACCTTGCACATGGTAAGAACTCAATATATTCAGACTTATTCAAGTTGAAAACTAATTTTATATGGAATTAATATATTTCAACAATATATTATTATCTAAGATACACTATTAGTTAGAAATATTTTCCCATGTTCTTTTTAAGTCTGAAATAATTGTGCACACTTCCTTATGGGTCACATTTTGTACCTCAACTTTAACACCTGATGGGATTTGAATTATAGCTCTAGAAGCAAAGAGGGGTGGTGGGGGTAGGTATCAAGGAAAATCAGCAGTGTCTTCCAAGGCAATTACCTCAGGGGAAGCCATTGCAGTTTCCCCAGTCACAGCAAGGTTAATCTATTCAGACAGAGTTGGAGAGGCTCCTACAGGCAAAGAAGACTAATCAGAATTTAGAGTTTCAATATCCCCAGCACCATCAGGATCTTCCCATAAAGACTCATTCTAATTTTCAGGATCCTGTTCCTTCCCAATCAATGCCCTCACTTTTAACAGAAGACACCCTGCAAGTAGGGAATTCAATTTGTATTGTGATTTGGCCACACACAGGACAAAATTCTGGGTTTGATTTCTTTCAGGGAAGACATTAAAACTTCTAGGTCATTTATACAGCACTTGAGCTGGAAATTAGAATCCCTGAGCTCAGCCTTTTCTTTTCCTACTTTGTCCAGCTGAATTAGGAGCAACCAGCCAATCTCGTTACACTCATAAGTTTGAAAAAAAAAATCCTAAAGTATCATAGACAAGGTCACTCAGAACGTTGCTTTTTATAAATATTTGATGAGAAACATTCTATGATGGTACTTTTAATTTTCAATAGATATTTGAATCTTGACAGAAATCCAATAATATCTCTATTTCAACAGCACACTATGGATTATCAGTGCCCTTTTTCCTACTAGAAATAGAACCATTTACTTTTCAGTCAAATCAGATTAGAAAACCAATTCCAGAAACCCCCAGGATCAATTCAGAAAATTGATCCTTAAGATTCTATTCCTCTTGAACCACTTGTTGTATCAAAATCTGTATTAGTCAGTGTCCTCTAGAGAAACAGAACTAAAAGGATGTAGGATGTGTGTGTGTGTGTGTGTGTGTGTGTGTGTGTGTGTGTGTGTATGTGTGTATTGAGAGGGAAACAGAGACAGAGAGAGATTATTAAGGAATTGCCTCACACAATTGTGGAAGATGTAAATTCTGAAATCTACAGAGCAAGTTGGCAGACTGGAGACCCAGGGAAGAGCTGTTGATTTTGCAGCTCAAGTCTAAAGGGAGAATTCTCTTTCCTTTGGGAGATCTCAGTTTTTTTCGCCTAAAGCCTTCAACTGAGTGAATGAAGCCTACCCACGTTATGGAGGGAAATCTGCGTTATTAAAAGTCTACAGATTTAAATATTAATCTCATCAAAAAACACTCTCACAGCAAGACTGGAATTTTAGGAAATATCTGGATACTGCAGCCTAGTCAAGTTGGCACATAAAATTAATGATCATAGAAGTGAAAAAATAGTTTCATAGTTTCTGATTCTGATCCTATTTACTTGTTTAATCTGAAGCATACCAAATTTTAAACTATTCCCTCATATCAAATAAACTGATATTTATTAAATGTATACTGATAAAAGAAAGTTTAGACCATACTTTGATTCTGGTGCTAAGATGACAGATGTACAATAAAAACTAATGTTTAAAATGTTGATGCATGCTATAAAATGGATTTTAGGCATCAATAACAATTATCCTTAAATTTTTCTATATTTTCTTCTGTTTAATATTATATTGTTGATATTTACCTGGGGGAGGGGCTTAAAGATTTCAAAATTAATACTTCAATTAACTTCAGTTAAAGTGAGTTTTTCTTAAACTTCCAAGTGCAATGTTCCTATCACTGACATAAATTTCACTATGCCCCCTTTTTTTTCTTTTTTTTTTTTTGGTAAAATAGCAATGGTCGTGAGAAAAGGTTTCAGTTTTCCATCACTAATAATACTATCAAGGGATCATTTTCTCTATGGAAAATTGTAGTGCAATCCCTGGTCTTTTACCAAATAACTGAAGACTATGCCTACTTATGATTATACAAATCACATCTGTATTCTGACATTTTGAATTCTAATGTAGTTGGTAAACAATTATTTTGAAGGACCACAGGCATCTTGTTTTGATGATTTATGTGGCTATTGATAATTTATATCATATATGTTAACTTTAAAGTGCTTTGTCTGTCAGCATTTTTCTATGTGATTGACATTACCACACTGGTAAATACATCACAGTGTCTAGAGTGGTTGTGCTTAATCATGGACTTTTGCCTTATTTCTATCTCATTCATAATTACAGAGTTCCACAAAAAAGTTATAAATGACACTAAAATAGAATTGCCTATGTATTAATGTGTGAATGTTTATTAACCTATATTTTAAAGATGACTCAATTAGATCTGGAGACAATGAATCAATAGGTATAATGGCAACTAGGCTCAAGGAAATATCAAAATGTAATCATTGTTTACCAGTTCTGCAAAAAGTCTACAGATCTTTACATCCAAACTGCTTAATGACTATTCTGTAATAAATTTCTTTCTTTCTTTTTTTTTTTAAATCATTATTGGAGTATAATTGCTTTACAATGGTGTGTTAGTTTCTGCTTTATAACAATGTGAATCAGTTATACATTTCTTAAGTGTTTAAAATTGTTGTTGCAAGATGGACTGGCTGACTCTATCACCCCCACAGTTAGAAAACAACATTTCAAAGAGATGAAAACATCACCTATCTATCATCTCAGTTTCCATGTATGGTTGAGGAGTCTGAGCAGGGCTTAACTGGGTTCTTGGCTCAGAGTCTCACAAGACTGCAATCAAGGTGTTGGCTAGGCTGTATTTCTTTCTGGAATTTGGTGTCCTCTTCCAAGACCACCTAGTTTTTCCTTATGGTTGTAGTACTGAGATTCCTATTTTCTTCTTGGCTGTGAGTCAACTCTTAGAGGACATTCACCTGCCTTTCCCACATAGACCTATCAAAAATTTGGCAGCTTACTTTTTAAGTCCAGCAAGAGAGTTTTTCCCTTTAATCTGATAAAATGGACTCTCTTATAATGTAACCTTATCAAGGAATTGACATCTCATCACATTTGCCATATTCTATTGGTAGAAGCAAGTCACAGACTCCACCTATACTTCAAGGAATGTAGAACCTATGACTCATTAGGCATCACCTTTGTGTGTTTCTGCCCATAGCATATTCTTGTCTTCAATATTATAATGGTTACAATGGATTATAAAAAAATTATAGGTATGACAACTGCTAACATGATTTGTAGAGGCCCTACATTTTCCTAAATGACAATTTTAAAATACGGTTACTTTTCCCACTTTTTGATTACAGAATCATCAGCAAGTCAAAATTCTTAAATTATTTGTGCAAAAGTACACTAAATTCATAGACATCCTCTGATTAGATCTATCTTGCATCATCTGTTTTCAAGTCTCCTAAAAGATGTTTCCTCTCATGCATATCTTATTGCCCACCAATATCTAAAATAAGAATTTTGATTCATAATAGTCATTTAGCTTTTATCAACAGGAAAAAAGAGTGGAAGGTTCTCTGAAATATAGGTTGTATTCAGTTTACAGAGAAGCTGTCTCTTAAAATGGCCAGTGCAATATCAGTCACTGAAACTCAGCAGGTGAAAGGTGCATGAATGTACAACACAGTAGCAGCCATTTATTTGCAGGTAGAAAGACTATACCCTGAGGTTTTCCTTGTCAGACTCCCTGACATGCTCTTCACAAAGCTTAAAGATGTTTGTTCTTTCGCATGTTAAGTAAATTGCTGCACAATGCTCTGCTGTGAACTGCATGGTTTGAAATTGGTTTTTCTACCATCTAAATTCCACCACTGATTAAAAATATTATTGAAGAATAAAATTTTTTGTTGCCTTTGAATATGTAATACTCTTTATTGGTTATATTAATCAATTTATACTCACAATTATGAATTATACTTCTCTAATTATGTAGAAATTAACATTTATTAAAGTGTAAAATGTATTCCCACTTTTCTTTGTTGTCAAGTCCATAAACATCATTTAGACATCTGACCTATCTTTCTCATTAGGGGTTCTCTTTATTCTCTCTTGTTTCAATGGAAGTATTTTAAAGTAAAACTAAAAGGGAAATTAACTATTTTAATTTTAGTTCTAAATTGAAGGGTCTTAAAATTTTGTGTACTTATGAATTAACTAGGTTGGCTGACAAAAATATAGATTCCTGGGCTTAACTCCTAGACATCATTATCCAATATGTCTTAGGTGGGACCCAGAAAAATCTTCATTTTGACAATTAGCTGGAGTGACTGAGAGGCAAGTGATCCATAGAAGATATTTTGAGAAATGTTGAGAAAATTCACTTTGTAGAATAAGTATTTTCTTTTCATTTCATATACCAACTCCTGATTTGAAACAGTAGCCCATTTAAACTAGAAACTGTGATTGTGAAAAATCAATACTGGTCTTCTATTTCTAGTAATACAGGTAGTTACATATCCAGACTAATACTCTTACTGAAAGTAGTCAAAGATGTTGGAAATTTTTTTTAAAAAAATCTTTAAAAACATGGAAGAATGGGCAAGATAGTAAAGAATTATTGAGTGAATGAAGAACCAAGGATGGTAAGGAAAATCACTGAGCTATATTTGACCTAAGATTTCCACCCCCCCCCCCATCTGACAACATTTAGTATAGATTTCCATAGTCTTGAAGGGTTTGAGGAACAGCAAGCAAAATCCAGGGCATTCTTAAGATAAGAGTATCAAAAAAAAGACACCTTCTCAACAAAACTGGGACCCCAAAAACCTATATAATCAGGATAGATTTAAACTAGAAATAAAGTGCATGTATGTACCCTTAACCCTCCTGCCCTCTAAATGACAGGGAAAGTTGCTAAGGTACCACGCAGTATAGGACTAAAATAAAGTGTCCATAAATACACCTAAATTCAATCATAAACACAAACTAGTTCTTACAGTGTTTTCACTCCAAATCCATACTATCCAAATAACACTTAAAAACTCAAACCTCCCATTAGAACATAGTAATCTTATGCTGGTACTGCCTAAATGCATCAAAGAGAAGTAAATGTGAAACTTATCTGTAGGATTGTACCTTTATTCTAGGTCTCAAATAATCCTAGTAGTTATTTTTTACAAGAAATTAAGCAGTTCACCATCAAAAACAAATCCACACAAAAGGAAAAATAAAACAGGACACTATGTATGAGAAACATCAGAAAAATCAGACAACAAAAAAACAGTCCACAAAGACTTCACATGCTTGAGTTGTCAGATGTTAATTTTTAAATAGCTATATTTTCAGTACTTGAGAAATATATGACAAGTATGAAAATATACACAAAGAACAGGAAACCCAAAAAATGATCTACCAGATTTGAAAAAGTACAAAGTATAAATTATAAAAATGAAAAATAAAATCATGTAAAATAACGTATTACAGTGTAATGTCAGCAGGATGACAAACTAGAAAGTTCCAGGACCTTGTTTCCCAATGGAAACATAAAATAAGCACTACAGACTGATTAAAATAACTTTATAGGAGCTCTAGAACAAAGTCAAAGATCTGCAGAAACCATGTGAATGCCCAATCGAGCAAAATCCACATTCAAAATAGTAGGAAATTTCATGGCACTTTAACTCATCCTTAACCCACTCCCTCCTCAGCATGGTGTTCCTGAGTTCCAGAGAAAGTGGCCCAATTCCTGGTTCCCTCCCTTGGGCTGAAAAAAAAAAAAAAGGAATAGAGATTGTTTGCAATGCTCTTCTATGTCTGTGGACTCTTTTACTGGTATCTTATTTTGCTTGACTGGAAGCTCAGATGGGAATGGAAGCACACTTCTTCTCAGGATGGAAGCCACAGAGACAATGGTAGGTGCTGTGGTTCATGAATACTTCAGGGAGACTGCAGATCTGCAGATTCCTGGGAGCAAATGATTACAGGCAAAAGAACCACTAAAATGGAGGAATAGGAAGTCCTAATCCTTGTTCTCCCACAGAAACACTGATTTAACAATGATATATAGACCAAAATACCTTTATGAGAAGTAGAGCATCAATTTACAAAGTTGTAATATTCCAGAAGAACACAAAACTCAGAAAAGTGGCATTGGGAAGGGTAAGAAGAACAATTTTATTTAATCCCTATCAACCCCTCCCCCAAGTTAGCACAGCTCAACATGACAGGTCACCTCTGACCTTGACTTCTCTCTCAGGTGAGAGAGAGAACAGAGCATGCCTCCAATATCCTGGCATTTCAGTGCACTGCCAGTGGAGTCAGTTTCTGTCTCATTTTCCATGGAGTGCTGATGAAACCAGCATATTTAGGTGCCTGGGGACAGTTAAAAACAAAGAAAAGGGTATGGACAAGCCTGCTGCCACTGGCATGATCTGCAAGATTGAGAGAAAGTGCAAAACCTGAGACACCTCCTCCAGGAGGGAAGGAGGGGGGTTGAAGTGTTCCTTCAACATCCCAAGCTTTCAGGATACTGCCTGAGGGGCTGGTTTCTATTTCCTCTCACATAGCACTGATGGAACCAGAACAGTTCAGACACAGTGTAGCAGTTAAGAAAAAAGGAAAAGAGGCAGGGACTTGCTGCAACCAAAACAGCTCTGTGAGGTTGAGAGAAGGTGCAGAATTGAAAGATTTCTCCACAGAGAATGAGGGAGATGAATGGAGTGTATCTCCAACATCCTAGCCCATGGTGTTACAGTCAGCAATATGAAAAAATATTAAAGTATAATACACATTAGTAAATGAAAATATATAGATAAATACAGAATACTGTAACACTGTAATGGTTACACTAAATTACGTTTAAAGTTACATTAAATAACTTTTAATTCTAGTATAAAATTTAAAGATGAAAGTATTAAGAATAACAGTAACTAAAAAAAAGTTAATGGATACATAGTATAAAAAAAGGCAAATTGTGACATCAACTACGTAAAGTGTGTGTGTGGGAGAAGTAAAGTGTAGAATTTTTTAATGTGATTAAAATAGATGGTTATAAGGTGTTCTACATAAGCCCCATGGTAACCACGAAGAAAATACAGAGCATACACAAAAGAAAAAAGAAGGGAATCAAAGCAGATCACTATGAAAAGTCAAAAAATCACAAAGGAGGACAGCAAGAGAGGAACAAAGGGACAAAGAATAAAATAATGAACAAAATGGCAAAAATAAGTCCTTACCTATCAATAATTACTTTAAAAGTAAATGGATTAACTACCCTATCAAAAGACATAGAGTGGCTGAATGGATCTAAAAAAAAAAAAAATAAGACCCAACTGTGTGTTGTCTACAAGATACTCACTTTAGATTTAAGGATACACATAAACAAAAGTGAAGGGATGGAAAGATATATTCCATGTGAATGGTAACCAAAGGAGAGTAGGGGTCTTTATAGCAGACAAAATAGACTAAGTCAAAAACTGTTATGAGAGAAAATGAAGGTTATTATATAATGAGAAAATGGTCAATTGATCAGGAAGATAAAATAAAAGTAAATATCAAATTTCAGAGCACCTAAATATGAAAAGCAAACACTGACAGATCTGAAGGGAGAAATAGCAATTCAATTATCGTAGGGAACTTTAATATCCTACTCACAATAACGGATAGAACACCAATAGAAAAATCAGTAATGAAACAGTGGATTTGAACAACACTAGAGATCAAATGAACCTAACAGATATATTTAGAACATTCCCTTCAACAACAGTAGAACACACATTCTTCTCAGGCACACACTAAACCTTCTCTAGGCTAGATCCCATGGTAGGTCACAAAACAACTCAACAAATTTAAGATTGAAATCATACCAAGTATATTTTCTGACCACAATGGAATGAAACAGAAGGAAACCTAGAAAATCACCAGTATGTAAAAATTAAACAACACACTCTTGAAAAACCAATGAGTCAAAAGAGACAAAGAAAGACATTATATATTGAAAAAAGCATCAATTCACCAAGAGGAAATAGTAATTATAAATATATGTGTACCAAACAACATAGCTCCAATTTATATTAAGCAAACATTGACAGAAATGAAGGGAGAAATAAACAGCTTCACATTAATAGTAGGAAAGTTCAATACCCCACTTTCAATAGTGAATATAACAACCAGACAAGTGATCAATAAGGAAACAGAGGGCTTATATATCAATATGACTAACTGAACCTAAAATACTTGTAGAGATAATTTCACTCAACAATAGTAAAATACATATTTTCTCAAGTACACGTATAACATATCCAAGGATAAACCATATATTAGGTCACAAAACAAGTGTTTATAAATTTAAAAGATTGAAATCATACAAAGTGTTTTTGGCTGATCACAATGGAAAGAAACTTGAAATCAATAGCAGAAGAAAAATTGGAAAAGTCACAATTATGTGGAAATTAAACAACACATTTTAAAATAACAATGAGTCAAATAATAACATCACAAAGGAAATTAGAAAATATCTGGATATAAATAAAAATTAAAGCACAACATACGAAAACTTATGAGATACAGCAGAAGCAGTCCTATGAAAGATATTTATAGCTGTAAATGCTTATATTGAAAAAGAAAAAAGGACTCAACTCAATAACTTAATGTTACACCTTAAGGAACTAGAAGAAGAGGAACATGTTAAACCTAAAATTAGTGAAATGTAGGAAATAGAGATAAGAGCAAAGATAAAATAAGGAATAGAAAATCATTATATATAATCAAAAAACACAAAAGGTGTTTTTTCTATAATATTAATATATCTAATAAAATTTCAGCTATATTATTTATTATATTTACTGAGGAAAAAGAGAGAGGACTCAGATGTCTAAAATCCAGAATGAGAGAGAGAACTTTGTTTCAAATATTACAGAAATAGAATGGATTATAAGAGAGTAGTATGAAAAATTATATGTCAAAAAAACGGATAACCCACATAAAGTTTAAAAATTCCTAGAAACACACACCTGGAGGAGGGAACAGATATTTAGTAATTATATCATTGAATCTACAAGATTAAATTTCTAGGTAATCACTAAAAGGATAGAAGTAGAATATGAATTTACCTAAACTAGGAGAAAAAAGCAAATTGAATATTAAAATAATTAATCAATCAAAAATAGGTCAGAAAGAAAAGGAAAAAAAATATTGGACAAAACAAATGGAGAGCATAACATAAGATGGTAAACACAAACAAAATATACTGATAATGTAATTAAATCAGAAATAATTTTCTGATTTCAAAATGGGCAAAATATTCAAAATGGGCAAATTATCAATGTTGTAAATAAAGATAGGATCAATTACATTGCTGGTCAGAAGCCATATTAGAGCCTGAGTCAAAATCAGTATGTTGATCCTAGCTTTCTCTAGAACTTTTATATTTTGTCCATTGTGGATTTTTTACATTAATTTTGCCTTCCAAAATATTTCATTAAATATAATATATCTTGATTACTGAGACTTTTGGTATCTCCTTAACTTTCGTGCCAAAGGCCTCACTCTAGTCATGGTCCTGATATAAAATGAGTGGCAGAACACAGGGACGTTTGTTAAGCCTATATGACTCTGCTTGCCAGCAAACAGCAGAATCAGGAGAAGCAAAAGTCTCACATCGGAGCATCTGTTTTGAATCTATGTCACATCCAGAGACGTAGTTCAAGGGAGCCTTGGAAATGTATGTTTTTACTTTCTAGTATCTGCAGAACATGAATGCACATTAGAAGAAAGATAGATTGGATAATGACTTCCAATATACTATTACTGCCTGCCCCAAACATTCCTATTTTCCACCCAAATCTGCCTTCCTTTTTCTCTATAATGTGCATTTTTTACCATTATGGTTTCTATTTCTTTTTTTGTTTTAAAACATCTTTATTGGAGTACAATTGCTTTACAATGGTGTGTTAGTTTCTGCTTTATAACAAAGTAAATCAGCTATACATACACATATATGCCCATATCTCCTCCCTCTTTCATCTCCCTCTCACCTTCCCTATCCCACCCCTCTAGGTGGTCACAAAGCACCGAGCTGATCTCCCTGTGCTATGTGGCTGCTTCCCACTAGCTATCTATTTTACATTTGGTAGTATATATTAGTCCATACCACTCTCTCACTTCGTCCCAGCTTACACTTCTCTCTCCCCGTGTCCTCAAGGCCATTCTCTACATCTGTGTCTTTATCCCTTTCCTGTCCCTAGGTTCTTCAGAACCTTTTTTTTTTTTAGATTCCATATACATATATGTGTTAACATACGGTATTTGTTTTTCTCTTTCTGACTTACTTCACTCTGTATGACAGTCTCTAGCTCCATCCACCTCACTACAAATAACTCAATTTTGTTTCTTTTTATGGCTGAGTAATAGTCCATTGTATATATGTGCCACATTTTCTTTATCCATTCGTCTGTCGATGGACACTTAGGTTGCTTCCATGTCCTGGCTATTGTAAATAGAGTTGCAATGAACATTGTGGTACATGACTCTTTTTGAATTATGGTTTTCTCAGGGTATATGCCCAGTAGAGGGATTGCTGGGTCATATGGTAGTTCTATTTTTAATTTTGTAAGGAACCTCCTAACTGTTCTCCATAGTGGCTGTATCAATTTACATTTCCACTAACAGTGCAAGAGGGCTCCCATTTCTCCACATCCTCTCCAGCATTTATGTTTGTAGATTTTTTCATAATGGCCATTCTGAAGGTTTTAGGTGGTACTTCCTTGTAGCTTTTTTTTTTGGGGGGGTAGGAGTTTATTAATTAATTTATTTATTTTTGCTGTGTTGGGTCTTCATTTCTGTGCAAGGGCTTTCCCTAGTTGTGACAAGCGGGGACCACTCTTCATTGCGGTGCATGGGCCTTTCACTATCACGGCCTCTCTTGTTGCGGAGCACAGGCTCCAGACGTGCAGGCTCAGTAATTGTGGTTCATGGGCCTAGTTGCTCTGTGGCATGTGAGATCCTCCCAGACCAGGGTTCGAACCCGTGTCCCCTGCATTAGCAGGCAGATTCTCAACCACTGCGCCACCAGGGAAGCCCCTCATTGTAGTTTTGATTTGCATTTCTCTAATGATTAATGATGTTGAGCATTCTATCATGTGTTTGTTGGCTATCTGTATATCTTCTTTAGAGAAATGTGTATTTAGGTCTTCTGCCCATTTTTGGAATGTGTTGTTTGTTTTTTGATATTGAGCTGCATGAGCTGCTTGTAAATTTTGGAGATTAATCTTTTGTCGGTTGCTTCTTTTGCAAATATTTTCTCCCATTCTGAGGGTTGTCTTTCCATCTTTTTTATGGTTTCCTTTGCTGTGCAAAAGTTTTTAAGTTTCATTAGGTCCCATTTGTTTATTTTTGTTTTTATTTCCATTTCTCTAGGAGGTGGGTCAAAAAGGATCTTGCTGTGATTTATGTCATAGAGTGTTCTGCCTATGTTTCCTCTAAGAGTTTTATAGTGTCTGTCCTTACATTTAGGTCTTTACTCCATTTTGAGTTTATTTTTGTGTATGATGTTAGGAAGTATTCTAATTTCATTCTTTTACATGTAGCTGTCCAGTTTTCCCAGCATCACTTATTGAAGAGGCTGTCTTTTCTCCATTGTATATTCTTGCCTCTTTTATCAAAAATAAGGTGACCATATGTGCATGGATTTGCATATAGAATTTTCTTTTAGGGTGTGCTCTCAAGATTAATACTGCAATACAGGTTTAATAAATGACTCAGCAGACCCTTCAAGGAGTTATTAAAATTGTCCCATTTTAACAAGAGAGCTTGACCCTTATATTATCACTTTGACCAGTCTTTGGAGGCAGGCTGCCTTGAGGTGAAAGTGTGCCTCTGGGCAAGTTGGATCTTTTCAGCAGTGGTAATCCCCATAGGGGCTGACAGCTATAGGCTATCTCCTAGGCCTCACTCCATACAGCTGGGGGAAATAAGTTCTTCATTTTTCAGGGGGATCTGGGTGGATCATCAAGGCATTCACGACGGTTGTTAAAGAGATTTTGCATTTGCTATAGTAGGTGCGCCCTCAGGGGTTTCAGGTACATTTATTGGCCTCAGAATTTTTGCACCAAATAAGTGGTGTAAACTTGAAATCACATGCCCATTTGGTATCTTAAACATTATTTTTTAATGGAATATATTTTTCACCAAGAAATTCTAGGCAGAGAAACAAATTCCTTATAGATTTTGTGGGCCAGTGGGCAGAACCTTTCCAATTTCCTTTCGTTGAAGGGTTTGCCTTTCCAAAGTCTCAGCTTTAGGCTATTTCAAATGTAATTCCCTGCTTTACCTTCATCCAAGACCAGATCTCTTATCCCCATATGGATTTAAGGTCTCATCCCCTATGTCTATACTGTATTCAGTAGGGTATCTCTAGATCACTAGAGTCAGCTAAGGTTGTTAATCTAGCTTAGAGTTTTTTTCTGGCACCTTGAAATTTCTCTTTCTTTCCTTTGGTTTGAATATATATATATATATATATATTTAAACATTTTGGTTATGTTGAATGTGAAACGTATACACATGTTTAACAAGCAGCAGTATACATATTAGCTCTGTCCACTCTATTTTCTGAAAGAAAAATCTCCAAAATCTTTCCATTTCTCTATAGTGGTACATCAACTTTTCTTCCTCTTTATTGCTAATATAGCCATGCAGACAATTTAATTATGTGCTTAGATATCCAATGTGAATATTAGAAGACCAGTTTTTTATCTTCATTTTAATTAATTTTGAAATCTTTTGTAAAGAGACTTGATATTCTCAACTAAATATAAAAATATTCTTTTATCTGATAATTTAAGACATTGAGATGATACTTATGTAGTTCCTTGACCTAATTCAATATAAAGACCAAAGTTATGCACTAAAGTAGAAAAATTATTTGCAGGAGTCCATGATTGACTAATACTTGATAAATTTTATATAATTTTAGTAATAAAAAATATATTTAGCTATGAATTTCTACATTTAGACTCTTCAGTATACAGTTAAAATTAGAGGACAATTGAACTCCCAAAGCATCATCTCTCTAAAGCAGTAAATGGTGTGTGTTCTAGGCATTTGAAGCCTAAGCAAACAATAATGATGGGGATGAGGATTGGGAAATTAGCAACTGGGTTTATAAATAATTTTTGGATTTTATATATCCTTCAGCCATTTTATTTGTATAGATAATTCAGAGTTGATTCTTGTGAGAGTGCGTGTTTTAGCTATGACTGACATAAATAGATAAATTGTAAACATCACCATTTAAAGTGAATATTATATAATAGTAAGAATATTATATATATTACTATATATGTATCCTCCATTTTAATTAATTCTATCTCAAGTAACAATTTCTTAGCAGAAGAAAACATAAATCTACTTTTAAAAACAAAATTATACATTCTGTAGCCATTTTTATATTCAAAATATGTATATTTTACATAATATGAATATTTAGGCACTATTTATTTATGGGCAAGAGATCTATAATATATGATTTAATCACCGTTTTGACTTTCCCCAATCCCTCTTCTGATTTCCCTTTATACCATTGAGAATTTTCTGCTCATAGAAGGAATGTTTATGCAGGCTCCTAATAAAAATGTGTCCTTATGGTTCGCATTCTTAAATCATTGAAATCAAAAATGTTTCTCAGGAGTGAAGGCATATAATATGTTATTAAAATGTTAAAGACACAGACCTACTAGAGAATGGACTTGAGGATATGGGGAGGGGGAAGGGTGAGCTGTGACAAAGTGAGAGAGTGGCATGGACATATATACACAACCAAACGTAAAACAGATAGCTAGTGGGAAGCAGCCGCATGGCACAGGGAGATTAGCTCGGTGCTTTGTGACCACCTAAAGGGGTGGGATACGGAGGGTGGGAGGGAGGGAGACGCAAGAGGGAAGAGATATGGGAACATATGTATATGTATAACTGATTCACTTTGTTATAAAGCAGAAACTAACACACCATTGTAAAGCAATTATACTCCAATAAAGATGTTTAAAAAATGTTAAAACAACATAAAGGTTAATGCATACAAATCAAAGTGAAAATGCTAGTAGACATTAGATTCCAGAAATTTACATGAAGTATATGTGAAGCTGGTCCAGATTTTGTTGAGGAAAGTAAGTTCTTTTTGTGCTGTTATTCTACCACTCTCAAGGCATTTTTAGGTCCAAAATATTCTTTCTAGATTAATGAAATTAAGACTAGATTTTCAGAAGGAAGATATTTTTCCTAAGAGTATGAACTGTTATATGGCCAACAAAGATCTAATTCAGTTTCCAGAAATGGTTACTGATGAAGACAAAATGGACAATAAATGTGGCTGGATGTAGTTCTATAGATATCTTTAAATTCAATGTCCAAAACTATATTGCTTTTCTTTTCCTAGAATCCTTCTCCTCTTCCTGTATTACTCATGTAAAATAATGATCTTTTTTGTAACAAACTAGAATATCTTTGATTCCTTCATTCATTGCCATATCCGATGTTAGAAGAAATCATATTGATTCTACATCTCAGTTAATTTCTCAAACCTATAGCTTCCTCTTCATCTCTACCACATTTACCTTTGAGCCAATCCAATAATTATCTCCCATTTCTTACCAAGACTAGTGCAATAATTTCCCATATTGATTTCTCTCCAGTTTGCAATTTTTTTTCCTTTTGAGAGCAGGAACTGTGTTTTGTTATCTTACATCCCAAATAGTGTCTCACATATAACAAACATCTTTTTTTTTAAAAAAAGAGCAGCCTTATTGAGTTATATTTCATATACCATAAAATTTACTCTTTTAAACTTACACTTCAGTGGTTTTTCATATATTTAAAGATTTGTGCGATCATCACCTTTATCTAATCCCAGAATATTTTCACCACCCCCAAAAGAAAACCCATAACCATTAGTAGTCTTTCCCCAGCTCCTTTTCATCTCAGCCCCTGTGCAACTACTAATCAATCTCCTTTTTCTCTAGGATTTGTCTAGTTGGGTATTTCATGTAAATGTGGTTGTATAATAGTGGGATTCTGTAACTGTTTTCTTTCACTTAGCATAATTTTTTTCAAAGTTTATCCGTGTTATAACATGAATCAGTACTTTATTCCTTTTTTATGGCTGAATACTATTGCATTGTATAGCTAAACCACTTTTGTTTACCCATGCATCCATTGATGGACTTTTGGGTGGTTTCTTCTTTTGGCTATTAAGAATAATGCTGCTATATACATTCGTGAAGCAACTTTTGTATGAACATAATGTTTTCATTTCTCTTGGGTATATCTAGCTGTGGAACTGCTAGATCCTATGACAACTCTATTTTTAACTCTTTAAAGAATTTCCAGAATGTTTTCCAAAATGGCTATACAATTTTATATTTTCACCAGGAGTGTATGATGGTTCCAATTTCTCCACATCCTTGCTAATATTTCCTATGGTCAAATTTTTGATTCTAGCCATTCTAGAGGGGGTAACGTAGTATCTCGTGTTTTTGATTCACTGTTCCCTAATGAGGGAAACACTTTTAAAATGTTAGTTGAAAGAATGAGTGAATGATAAATAAATTATAGTTTGATAATATTTATATACCACTTTACATAGAAAAATCATAACTAATTTTTCATCAACTTATTTTAAATGTCTTTAGATAGAGTTAAAATTTCCTTATGATTGGCATCTATTCTGTTTGTTTTCTAATGTCATTTGCTTCACAATGGAGTTCTGGAATGTAC
This sequence comes from Grampus griseus, assembly GCF_964374135.1. NCBI lineage: Eukaryota > Metazoa > Chordata > Mammalia > Artiodactyla > Delphinidae > Grampus > Grampus griseus. The sequence continues at coordinate 77,724,357 of NC_138999.1, read as the reverse complement.
TTAATGGAGCAAACCTAAAAGAAATAGTTGTACTACCTAAACTTTGAAAAAACAATATGCCTATGTGGCAATTCTTTGTGTACACATTTTCTCCAGTCTTCAATGGCATTAATTTAAGTTCAAAATGCTATAGGTGGGATTTCTCTGGAGGTCCAGTGGTTAAGACTCCACACTTCCATTGAAGGAGGTGCGGGTTTGATCCCTGGTCAGGGAACAAAGATTCCCCATGGTAACAATGTGGCCAAAAAAAAAAATTGCTATAGGTTACAGATTGAAAATAAAATAAAGGTATTAAACTGAATTATTTTCCTTTCTGTTTACTGTCTTTAGCCTTCCTTTACCATATTAAATTAGCATATTTTTAAACTCAGAAAATAATAATTTCAATCCAAGATAGAAGAGTTAAGAAATAACTCTCACACACATTGGAATTTACAAGACAGTTAAAAAATGTAACAGAACCATTGTGATTCCATAAATAATAGTAATGACTATCATTGGTAATATGTGGGTCCTATAATGAGCTTCAAAACCTATAATTTATTTTTTATCCCATATGGCTATTTTTAGGCAATGAACCTTATATCTTTACATTAAAAAAAAAAGAAAATCCTGTTTACCTGCTGAATCTTTATTTAGAACTTGTCTTCAGAAACTCTGACAGTGGTATAAGTAAAAAGCATATAAATCAAAGCTGTAGATGAGGTGGCTTTTAAGGAATACCAATTTGGTTATTTTCCATTTTTTAAAGAGTGATTTACCAGAAGATAAGGAATACAAAAACTGAGATGTTCTTTATTTTCATCTTTTAGAGAAACAAACCCTGAAGCTAAGGATTGCACTAGGTTCAAAGTACCATCCTGAAATCATGATGTATTTTATACTTCAGGCAAACAATGAGTTAACTATGAGCATGTTAAAAAATTCATCTTACAGTTAATATGCTATGATACTTTGCCTTAAGCCACTCTATAGATGAATAAAACTAAGCTTTTACTTTCTAATGAAGTAGAGAGCTATTTAGTAACTGTTCAGCCACAGTCTCAGAAATTAAAAACACTGAAAATTACCCATTTTTATCCACACCAGTGAGCTTTTATGAAATAAGAATTTAGTAAGTTGTTTTCAAATCTACTGACTTAAATAAAACTGATGAATATAAAATTATACTAATAAAATTTGATATAACTAATCATTTAATAGCAGAACACTGGAATTCCGTGTAACTAGACTATTTACTCAGTATGGTTTACCTTAGATTCTCGGAGGATCATCAGCATCAGCAATAATAAACTTCATCACTTAATCATTTGAGTGGAAACCCTAGGCACTCTTTGGTCTTTCATTTTTGTGAGTGAACAGTTAAAAAATTAGAAGAACAATATCATTTAAACCTTGGGAAGTTTGCTTAAATATTTGCTCAGGTTTTTGCCTTTTACTAGCAAAGGAATATAGATAAGTCAGGGTAATATCCAATAAATTTGTTGTATTCTCCCCTTCCACATATAATCAACAGAACCACTAGCAAATCTTTATTGAATGCATATCCTGTCTTCAAACTGGTGTTTATGTATAATTGCATAAAGTGACTAAAGATTAAAATTGTCTTTTATTACTAAACAATGAGTACTTATTACTGTCAAGTTAATTAATTGGTGTCATATTTCTAATAGTAATTACAGTAAGAGATAAAATGCAGCTGTAGTGTTGTAGAAAAAGTATTTGAGTGGCGGTTAGACCTAGAATTGAGCCCTGGCTTTGCCACCAACTGTGTATTCTTGGAACAACTCCCATTGGTTTTCTAGACCTCATTTTCTTCAGTTCTAAGTTAAGGAGACTGTATCCTTTTGCATCCTTTTCAACCGCTGTATTTTATGAGTCTATGAAAGGAATGTACTCAGTAAGTCCAACAAGTGTCAGTTGCATGCTTGTCTTCTCAAGAGGTCTACCTTTAATAAAAAACTTCACAATATGCTAGTTTATAGGAAAGCAAAAGGTCTTATTTGAACTAAAATTGTCTCTCACAATATAACTCAAAACACAATCCTAATAAATACTGTTATTAGTAAATTCATTAATATAAATTTTCTCTTTTCTAGAAACTTAATTTGCTTTATTGACATGTCTAGTTGCCACTATCTTCCATGCATAATCTACTCAATGAAAATATGCTTGCTTTGACAGCATTCGGGTAGTCATATTTCTGGGCTTTCATTCTTTCTGGTATATGGCAGGATTGCACTATCAGCTCCCATTGAGATTGAATGGGGCCATGTGACTAACTATGGTCAATTAGTTGTGAGCAGACATCATTTACAGAATGATTATTTAATTATCAATAATTCCACATTCTCTTTTCCCTCTGGTATAGGACTGACAATTTCTAAGCTGGTGGCTTCTCTGTCAACTTTGTCCCTGAGTGACTATGAAGAGCAGGGACAACACTATGAAGGACATATAGCAAGAGCAAGAAATAAAACTGTATTATTTTTGTCACATTTTGGAATCCTTTCCACAGTATAACTTAGCCTGCCTCAATGAATACAAATGGAATATTAAATGAAGCATTTTGAGTTGGTGCCTTTTCCAGATCTTTTAAAGTATTGCATGCAATTGGCTATCCAAATTCATTTTTAAAATATTTATTGAGATTCGACTTTGTTCTAGGCAGTAATCTAGGTGCTGAGGATACATCTAGATTGGTGAAAAAATTAGACAGTCCCTGCCTTCATAGAGTGTACATCACAATGGAGGAGCACGATCAATATTTTCCCTTTCCTTTCCAGATCCACTCTCTATCTCTCATCCTGTTCTGTACTTAAGGTCATAGTAACAAGCTTCCTTACTCTTTGGCTTCTGATTAGGTTTTGCCAATGGAGTGTGCGTTGATAGGCAGAGGCTCACAGTTGGAGAATGAAATTGATGTATTTATTCCTCCAGCTCTCTTCCTGTCATTTAACCTACAGGTAAGCTGTGTCCTCTTACCAAAGACCTTGAAGGTCATAGCTCAGGTAAGTGGCATCCTCCATGTAGCTTTCTAATACAGGTTCTTGTAGTCAATTTCTCCCTTTTACCCCTTCAGGACTAAGGATGCAAAGCCTCCCCATTTTTGCGATCCCTGTGTTATTGCACAATCCCTTGTTAGTTTCTCTAAACTCTGTTCACACTCTGTCACTAATCCCTTTATTAAATTCTCCTTAAATTACTTCTTTCGAACATTTCTTACCCTCTCTAAATGTCCAGGAAAATATCAAATTTAGTTCAGGCATACCTTGGAGATACTGCGTGGTTGGTTCCAGACCACTGCAATAAAGCTACACAATAAAGCAAGTCACAGTGGTTTCTCAGTGCATATGGAAATTTATGTTTTCACTGTTCTGTAGTCTATTAAGTATGCAATAGCATTATATCTAAAAAAATGTAATTATCTTAATTAAAAAATAGTTTATTGCTAAAATATGCTAACCATTATCTAACAACACAGGGTTACCACAAAACTTCATTATTTTTTTTAAATGCAGTATCTGTGAAGTGCAATAAAGGAAAGCACAGTAAAATGCGTTATGCCTGTACTTTAATTTTATTTGCCTCATGAATTTAGTTAAATGTATTACTTTGTATCAAAGCATTAGAATTTGAATCAACTCTCTGAAGATAATCTGATTGTCACTCCAGTAATCTCCTTCCCCCAAAATATAGTGTTTCAGGTACTCTAACGTAGCAGATTTCAGTATGAAAACATGGATCATTATCCTTTTCTCTAAAAATCATATTATTTTTGAAATTTAAAACAAAAAGCTTGACAAAGATGGATGTGCTTGGAGAATTTTCCCTCATGTTAGTCTTAAATGGCATTTTTCTAGATTTTCCTTTTATTCAAGTTCTAGATTTCATTCCACTTAATATAAATGCAAAAACTGAGACTTATTTCAATTTTGTTTCTAAATTAGGCCCTTGAACATTGTCTTAATATTGGTGCATGTATGCTCTCCTGCTCTCTTAGTAAACAAAGACTTTGAGAGCAGCATTTGTTTTTAATTCATTAATTACCTCATCCAAACCTTCAACAAGTAACTATTGAATGTTTATATGTACCTTAAAATTGTTAAAGCTGTTATAGCCAAGAAAATTAACTATGAGGTGAGAGATAGGTGAGGGCAAGAGCCTAGAGGAATGAAGCAGAGCATGATTCCAGTGACTCCCACAGCATTTTAAACCATAGAATTTTACTTTTATTTGAATTATGTTTCCCTATAAACTTTCACTTGAATAAAAGGTTCCAACGCTGAAACCAGGTTTCATTTTGCTTTGGCAATTAAACTGAATTATGATTCATAATTCATATGGATTCATAAGCTGTATATAACTCATATAAAACACAAACAGTAAGTCCCCTACATACGAACCTTCAAGTTGCGAAATTTCAAAGATGCGAATGTGCGTTCCATCAATGTCTGGTGTGAGTGAAATTGCAGCTTGCCCTCTGTTTCCTATTACTGATGATTCTTCAGCTCTACTTAACTCCCACCTCCTCTCCCTCCTCCAGTCAGTAACTCTTCTTGCCTGTTCACTCAATGCCACCCCCTGTATGCCAACCCCCGTATGCCAGCAGTTGTACTGTACTACTGAACGTTTCAAGGTACTGTATTTTAAGATTAAAAACGTTTTATTTTTTGTGTTTTTTTAATGTATTAGTTGTGTGAAAAGTATTATAAACCTATTAGAATATGGTACTATAAAGCCGATAGTGTTAGTTGGGTACCTAGGCTAACTTTGTTGGACTTACGATCACATTGGATTTATGAATGCACTCTCAAACAGAACTCATTCATATGCAGGGGAATTACTGTACTGGTTATGAATTTCACATGAAATTAGCCAAATATAAAATTCGTGGAATTTCAAGATTTCTTTTTCTGTTTATAATCAACCGAAAACTGTTTATTTGGGGAAAAAAATCTGTCCACTTACACTGCAAAAATCTCATCATAATTAATGAGAAAGTTAAATGATTCTTTATATACTAAGTACTAACCATGTTCTAGGCAAGGTTTCTTGCTCTAACAGAGCTCATAGTTGATTGTACAAGGTCCTTGACAACATGCTATGGGAACAAATAGGTGATGCAATGAATGCTTCAATAAATATGTGTGGGGGATAGGGAAGTCTTCACAAGTAAGATAATTCATTAAATTATTAAAATCAAACTAAATTATAGATTTTTAAATTATTGTAAATACATTGATTATGCCAGGAAAAAGTAATTTTTATGAGAAATAATATTATACAAATAGCCAGTTCAAGGATTACCAGTATGATTCTTGGAGACCCTTACTGGTTTTCAGACTATAATAGGACAACATTTTATGTAAAATAGATTCCTCATAGGATGTTGTAAAAAATAAATAAATAAATAAAAGTAATATTAGGTAATTCAGACCAACCATCTTATTGAGGACAACTAGCAATATAAATTTTATCTCTTTTTTTAATTTTCTTAAACATCTTTATTGGGGTATAATTGCTTTACAATGGTATGTTAGTTTCTGCTTTATAACAAAGTGAATCAGCTTTACATATACATATGTTCCCATATCCCTTCCCTCTTGCGTCTCCCTTCCTCTCACCCTCCCAATCCCACCCCTCCAGGCAGTCACAAAGCACCGAGCTGATCTCCCTGGGCTATGCGGCTGCTTCCCAATAGCTATCTACCTTACGTTTTGTAGTGTATATATGTCCATGCCCCTCTCTCGCTTTGTCACAGCTCACACTTCCCCTGCCCCATATCCTCAAGTCCGTTCTCCAGTAGATCTGTGTCTTTATTCCTGTCTTACCCCTAGGTTCTTCATGACATTTTTTTTCTTAAATTCCAAATATATGTGTTAGTATATGGTATTTGTCTTTCTTTTTCTGACTTACTTCACTCTGTATGACAGACTCTAGGTCTATCCACCTCACTACAAATAGCTCAATTTCGTTTCTTTTTATGGCTGAGTAATATCCCATTGCATATATGTGCCACATCTTCTTTATCCATTCATCCGATGATGGGCACTTAGGTTGTTTCCATCTTCGGGCTATTGTAAATAGAGCTGCAATGAACATTTTGATACATGGTTCTTTTTGAATTATGGTTTTCTCAGGGTATATGCCCAGTAGTGGGATTGCTGGGTCATATGGTAGTTTTATTTGTAGATTTTAAGGAACCTCCATAGAGTTCTCCCTAGTGGCTGTACCAATTCACATTCCCACCAGCAGTTCAGGAGTGGTCCCTTTTCTCCACAACCTCTCCAGCATTTATTGTTCCTAGATTTTTTGAAGATGGCCATTCTGACTGCTGTGAGATGATATCTCATTGTAGTTTTGATTTGCATTTCTCTAATGATTAATGATGTTGAGCATTCTTTCATGTGTTTTTTGGCAGTCTGTATATCTTCTTTGGAGAAATGTCTACTTAGGTCTTCTGCCCATTTTTGGATTGGGTTGTTTATTTTGTTGTTATTGAGATGCGTGAACTGCTTGTAAATTTTGGAAATTAATCCTTTGTCAGTTGCTTCATTAGCAAATATTTTCTCCCATTCTGAGGGTTGTCTTTTGGTCTTGTTTATGGTTTCCTTTGCTGTGCAAAAGCTTTGAAGTTTCATTAGGTCCAATTTGTTTGTATTTGTTTTTATTTCCATTTCTCTAGGAGGGGGGTCAAAAAGGACCTTGCTGTGATTTATGTCATAGAGTGTTCTGCCTATGTTTTCCTCTAAGAGTTTGATAGTTTCTGACCTTACATTTAGGTCTTTAATCCATTTTGAGCTTATTTTTGTGTATGGTGTTAGGGAGTGATCTAATCTCATACTTTTACATGTACCTGTCCAGTTTTGCCAGCACCACTTATTGAAGAGGCTGTCCTTTCTCCACTGTACATTCCCGCCTCCTTTATCAAAGATAACATGACCATATGTGTGTGGGTTTATCTCTGGGCTTTCTATACTGTTCCATTGATCTATCTTTCTGTTTTTGTGCCAGTACCATATTGTCTTGATTACTGTAGCTTTGTAGTATAGTCTGAATTCAGAGAGCCTGATTCCTCCAGCTCTGTTTTTTGATCTCAAGATTGCTTTGGCTATTCGGGGTATTTTGTGTTTCCATACAAATTGTGAAATTTTTTGTTTTAGTTCTGTGAAAAATGCCAGTGGTAGTTTGATAGGAATTGCATTGATTCTGTAGATTGCTTTGCGTAGTAGAGTCATTTTCACAATGCTGATTCTTCCAATCCAAGAGCATGGTATATCTCTCCATCTATATGTATCATCTTTAATTTATTTCATCAGTGTCTTATAATTTTGTGCATACAGGTCTTTTGTCTCCTTAGGTAGGTTTATTCCTAGATACTTTATTCTTTTTGTTGCAGTGGTAAATGAGAGTGTTTTCTTGATTTCACTTTCAGATTTTTCATCACTAGTGTATAGGAATACCAGAGATTTCTGTGCATTAATTTTGTATCCTCCTACTTTACCACATTCATTGATTAGCTCTAGCAGTTTTCTGGTAGCATCTTTAGGATTCTCTATGTATAGTATCATGTCATCTGCAAACAGTGACAGCTTTACTTCTTCTTTTCCCATTTGGATTCCTTTTATTTCCTTTTCTTCTCTGATTGCTGTGGCTAAACCTTCCAAAATTATGTTGAATAAGAGTGGTGAGAATGGGCAACCTTGTCTTGTTCCTGATCTTAGTGGAAATGTTTCAGTTTTTCACGACTGAGGATGATGTTGTCTGTGGGTTTGTCATATATGGCCTTTATTATGTTGAGGAAAGTTTCCTCTAAGCCTACTTTCTGCAGGCTTTTTATCGTAAATGGGTATTGAATTTTTTCAAAAGCTTTTTCTGCATCTATTGAGATGATCATATGGATTTTCTCCTTCAATTTGTTAATATGGTTTATCACATTGTTTGATTTGCGGATATTGAAGAATCCTTGCATTCCTGGAATAAACCCCACTTGATCATGGTGTATGATTATTTTAATGTGCTGTTGGATTCTGTTTGCTAATGTTTTGCTGAGGATTTTTGCATGTATATTCATCAGTGATATTGACCTGTAGTTTTCTTTTGTTGTGGCATCCTTGTCTGGTTTTTGTATCAAGGTGATGGCAGCCTCGTAGAATGAATTTGGAAGTGTTCCTCCCTCTGCTATATTTTGGAAGAGTTTAAGAAGGATAGGTGTAGCTCTTCTCTAAATGTTTGATAGAATTCTCCTGTGAAGCCATCTGGTCCTGGGCTTTTGTTTGTTTGAAGACTATTAATCACAGTTTCAATTTCAGTGCTTGTGATTGGTCTGTTCATATTTTCTATTTCTTCCTGATTCAGTCATGGCAGGTTGTGCATTTCTAAGAATTTTCCATTTCTTCCAGGTTGTCCATTTTATTGGCATAGAGTGGCTTGTAGTATACTCTCATGATCTTTTGTATTTCTGCAGTATCAGTTGTTACTTCTCCTTTTTCATTTCTAATTCTATTGATATGAGTCTTCTCCCTTTTTCTCGTGATGAGTCTGGCTAATGGTTTATCTATTTTGTTTATCTTCTCAAAGAACCAGCTTTTAATTTTATTGGTCTTTGATATCATTTCCTTCATTTCTTTTTCATTTATTTCTGATCTGATTTTTATGATTTCTTTCCTTCTGCTAACTTTGGGGGTTTTTTGTTCTCCTTTCTCTAATTGCTTGAGGTGCAAGGTTAGGTTGTTTATTCGAGATGTTTCCTGTTTCTTAAGGTGGGCTTGTATTGCTATAAAATTCCCTCTTAGAACTGCTTTTGCTGCGTCCCATAGGTTTTGGGTCATTGTGTTTCCATTGTCATTTGTTTCTACATTTTTTTTTATTTCCTCTTTGATTCTTCAGTGATCACTTCCTTATTAAGTACTGTATTGTTTGGCCTCCATGTGTTTGTATTCTTTACAGATCTTTTCCTGTAATTGATATCTAATCTCATGGCGTTGTGGTCAGAAAAGATACTTGATAAAATTTCAATTTTCTTAAATTTACCAAGGCTTGATTTGTCACCCAAGATATGATCTATCCTGGAGAATGTTCCATGAGCACTTGAGTAAAATGTGTATTCTATTGTTTTTGGTTGGAGTGTCCTATATATATCAATTAAGTCCATCTTGTTTAATGTATCATTTAAAGCTTGTGTTTCCTTATTTATTTTCATTTTGGATGATCTGTCCATGGGTGAAAGTGAGGTGTTAAAGTCCCCTACTATGAATTTGTTACTGTCGATTTCCCCTTTTATGGCTGTTAGTATTTTCCTTATGTATTGAGGTGCTCTTATGTTGGGTGTATAAATATTTACAATTGTTATATCTTCTTCTTGGATTGATCCCTTGATCAATATGTAGTGTCCTTCTTTGTCTGCTCTAATAGTCTTTATTTAAAAGTCTATTTTGTGTGATATAAGAATTGCTACTCCAACTTTCTTTTGGTTTCCATTTGCATGGAATATCTTTTTCCATCCCCTTACTTTCAGTGTGTATGTGTCTCTAGGTCTGAAGAGGGTCTCTTGTAGACAGCCTATATATGGGTCTTGTTTTTGTATCCATTCAGCCAATCTGTGTCTTTTGTTGGGATTATTTCGTCCATTTACATTTAAGGTAATTATCAATATGTATGTTTCTATTCCCATTTTCTAAATTGTTTTGGGTTCATTATTGTGATTCTTTTCTTTCTCTTGTGTTTCTTGCCTAGAGAAGTTCCTTTAGCATTTGTTGTAAAGCTGGTTTGGTGGTGCTAAACTCTCTCAGCTTTTGTTGTCTGGAAAGGTTTTAATTTCTACATCAAATCTGAATGGGATCCTTGCTAGTTATAGTAATCTTGGTTGTAGGTTTTTCTCCTTCATCACTTTCAATATATCCTGCCACTCCCTTATGGTTTGCAGAGTTTCTGCTGAAAGATCAGCTGTTAACCTTATGGAGATTCCCTTGTGTGTTATTTGTTGCTTTTCCCTTGCTTCTTTTAATATGCTTTCTTTGTATTTAATTTTTGACAGTTTGATTAATATGTGTCTTGGTGTGTTGCTCCTTGGATTTATCCTGTATGGGACTCTCTGTGCTTACTGGACTTGATTAACTATTTTCATTCCCATATTAGGGAATTTTTCAACTATAATCTCTTCAAATATTTTCTCAGTTCCTTTGTTTTTCTCTTCTTCTTCTGGAACCCCTATAATTCGAATGTTGGTGCGTTTAATGTTGTCCCAGAGGTCTCTGAGACTGTCCTCACTTCTTTTCATTGTTTTTTCTTTATTCTGCTCTGCAGTAGTTACTTCCATTATTTTATCTTCCAGGTCACTTATCCATTCTTCTGCCTCAGTTATTCAGCTATTGATCCCATCTAGAGTAAGTTTCATTTCATTTATTGTGTTGTTCATCATTGTTTGTTTCATCTTTAGTTCTTCTAGGTCCTTGTTAAATGTTTCTTGCATTTTGTCTATTCCATTTCCAAGATTTTGGATCATCTTTACTATCATTAATCTGAATTTTTTTTCAGTTAGGCTGTCTATTTCCTCTTCATTTGTTAGGTCTGGTGAGTTTTTATCTTGCTCCTTCATCTGCAGTGTGTTTTTGTATCTTCTTATTTTGCTTATCTTACTGTGTTTGGGGTCTCCTTTTTGCAGACTGCAGGTTCATAGTTCCCATTGTTTTTGTTGTCTGTCCCCAGTGGCTAAGGTTGGTTCAGTGGGTTGTATAGGCTTCCTGGTGGAGGGGACTAGTGCCTGTGTTCTGGTGGATGAGGTTGGATCTTGTCTCTGTTGGGCAGGTCCACGTCCTGTGGTGTGTTTTGGGGTATCTGTGGCCTTATTATAATTTTAGGCAGACTCTGCTAATGGGTGGGTTTACGTTCATGGTCTGTTAGTTGTTTGGCATAGTGTGTCCAGCACTGTAGTTTGCTGGTCGTTTAGTGAAGTTGGTTGCTGGTGTTGAGATGGAGATCTCTGGGAGATTTTCACTGTTTGATATTATGTAGAGCTGGGAGGTCTCTTGTTGACCAGTGTCCTGAAGTTGGCTCTCCCACCTCAGAGGCACAGCACTGACTCCTGGCTGCAGCACCAAGAGCATTTCATCCACATGGCTCAGAATTAAAGTGAGAAAAATTAGATAGAAAGAATTAGTAGAAGAAGGAAGAAAGAAAGAAAGAAAGAAGGAAAGAATGAAAGAAGGAAAGAAAAGAGGGAGGGAGGGAGGGAGGGATGGTGGGAGGAAGGAAGGAAGGAAGGAAGGAAGGAAGGAAGGAAGGATAAAAGAAAGAAAGAAGATAAAGTAAAATAAAATATAATATAATAATTTTAAATTAAAAAATAATTGTTAAGAAAAAAATTTAAAAAGAAATGGATGGGTACAACCTTAGGACAAATGGTGGAAGCAAAGCTATACAGACAAAATCTTATAGAGAAGCATACACAGGCACACTCACAAAAAGAGGAAAAGGTGAAAAAATCATAAATCTTGCTCTCAAAGTCCACCTCCTCAATTTGGGATCATTCGTTCTCTAAAGCAGGGAAGGAAGGAAAAAAGAAAGAAAGAAAGGAAGAAGATAAAGTAAAATAAAAAAAGTTATTAAAATTAATTATTAAGAAAAAATTTTTTAAAAAATTGGACAGATAGAAACCTAGGACAAATAGTGGAAGCAAAGCTATACAGACAAAATCTCACACAGAACCATACACATACACAATCACAGCAAGAGGAAAAGGCGAAAAAATCATAAATCTTCCTCTCAAAGTCCACCTCCTAAATTTGGGATGATTCGTTGTCTATTCAGGTATTCCACATATGCAAGGTACATCAAGTTGTTTGTGAAGATTTAATCTGCTGCTTCTGAGACTTCTGGGAGAGATTTCCCTTTCTTTTCTTTTTTCTCACAGCTCCCAGGGGCTCAACATTGGATTTGGCCCCGCCTCCACGTGTAGGTCACTGGAGGGTGTCTCTTTTTCGTTCAGACAGGATGGGGTTAAAGAAGCCACTGATTCGGGGGCTCTGGCTCACTCAAGCTGGGGAGATGGAGGGGCACGGAGTGTGGGGCGAGCCTGTGGCGACAGAGGCCGGCGTGACGTTGCACCAGCCTGAGGCCCGCCTTGCATTCTCCCTGGATCCCAGGAACCTGGCAGTGACGGGCTGCACTGGCTCCCCAGAAGAGGGGTGTTGATAGCGACCTGTGCTCACACACAGGCACCTTGGTGGTGGCAGCAGCAGCCTTAGCGTCTCCCGCCCATCTCTGGGGTCCACGCTTTTAGCCGCGGCTCACGCCCATCTCTGCAGCTCCTTTAAGCAGTGCTCTCAATCCCCTCTCCTCGTGCACCAGGAAACAAAGAGGAAAAGAATAGTCTCTTGCCTCTTCGGCAGCTCCAGACATTTTCCCGGACTCCCTCCCGGCTAGCCGTGGTGCACTAACCCCTTCAGGCTGTGTTCACACAGCCAACACCAGTCCTCTCCCTGTGCTCCGACCAAAGCCTGAGCCTCAGCTCACAGCCCCGCCCGACCCGGTGGGTGAGCAGACAAGCCTCTCGGGCTGGTGAGTGCTGGTCGGCACCAATCCTCTGTGCGGGAATCTCCCCACTTTTCCCTCCACACCCCTGTTGCTGCGCTCTCCTCCATGGCCCTGAAGCTCCCCCGCTCCGCCACCTGCAGTCTCCACCTGCCAAGGGGCTTCCTAGTGTGTGGAAACGTTTCCTCCTTCACAGCTCCCTTCCACTGGTGCAGGTCCCATCCTTATTCTTTTGTCTCTGTTTTTTCTTTTGCCCTACCCAGGTACATGGGGAGTTTCTTGTCTTTTGGGAGGTCTGAGGTCTTCTGCCAGCATTCAGTAGATGTTCTGTAGGAGTTATTCCACGTGTAGATGTATTTCTGGTGTATCTGTGGGGAGGAAGGTGATCTCTGCGTCTTACTCTTCCGCCATCTTCCCCTCATCCCCCAAATTTTTCTCTTTTAAAATTGATATATAATTTACATATAACATTGTGTAAGTTTAAGATGTACTACATGTTGATTTGATACATTTTATATGGAAATATACTTATTGAACCATAGCATTAGCTACCACCTCTATCACATCACATAATTATAATTTATATTTTTTCCTTTGTTTAACAGACTATATTTTCCCAACTAAATTTTATTGGCTCCCTTGTTAAAATATTAGTTGACTTTATGTGGGAGTTTATTTCTGAGCTTTTGATTTTGTTACATTGGTCTATTTTATGTGTTTATTTTTATGTCAGTGCCATAATGATTTAATTATTATAGCTTTGCAGTATACTTTGAGATTAGGACATGTGATGCATCTGAATTTGTTCTTCTTTCTCAGAATTGCTTTGATTTTTCGGAGCTCTTTGTGGTTCAGCACACATTTTAGAATTGTTTTTGTATTTCTGTGAAAAAGCCACTGGAATTTTGATGGAAATTTCATGGAATCCATAGATGGCTTTGGGTGTTATGGATATTTTGACAATATTACTTCTTCCCATCCATAAACGTGGGATATTTTCCATTTTTTTTTTCTTCAATTTCTCTCATCAAGGTCTCGTAGTTTTCATTATACAGATCTTGGTTAAATTTACTTTTAAGTGTTTTATTGTTTTTGATGCTATAGTGAATGGGATTTTTTATTCTTTATTTTTCTTTTGGATATTTCCTTCTTAGTATATTGAAATGCAATTAATTCCTGTATATTGGTTTTATGTCCTGCAACTTACTGAATTCTTTCATTAGTTCCAGTGTTTTTTTTTTTGGTTGAGTCTTTAGGATTTTCTATATGTAAGATTATATCATCTGCAAGTAATGACAATTTTACTCTTCTTTACTAATAGGGATGACTTTTATTTCTTTATTTTGTTTTTTTGTTCTAGCTAGGACTTTCGGTACTAAGTTGAATATGAGTGGTGAGAGTGAGCATCCTTGTATTGCTCCTGATCTTAGAGAAAAAGATTTCAACATTTCACTGTAGAGTATGATGTTTTCTCTGGTTTTGCTGTGTATAGCTTTTATAATGCTGAAGTATGTTCATTCTATGCCCAATTTGTTGAGGATTATTATCATGAAAGGATGTTGAATTTTATACAATATTCTTTCTGCATCAATTGATGTGATCATATAATTTTAATCTTTCATTATATTAGTGTGGTATATCACATTTATTGATTTGTTTATGCTAAACCACTCTTACATCTCAGGGATAAACTGACTTGATCATGGTGTATGATCCTCTCAATGTGTTGTTGAATTCAGTTTGCTAACATTTTGTTGAGAATTTTGGCATCTATATTCATCAGGGGTGTTGATTTATAGTTTTATTGTAGTATCCTTATCTGGCTTTTCATCTGGGTACCACTGGCAATGTAAAATGAGTTTAGGAATGTATTCTCCTCTATAATTTTTTGGAAGTGTTTGGTGATTCATGTTAATTATTTAAATATTTTAGTAGAATTCACCAGTGAAATCATTTGGTCTTAGGCTTTTCTGTGTTGGGAGATTTTTGATTATTGATTCAGTCTCCTTACTACTTATAGGTCTCTTCATAATTTCTATATTTCATGATTCAGTCTTAGTAGGTTGTATGTTTTAGGAATTTATTTATTTTAGATTATCTAATTTGTTAGCATTAATTGTTCATAGCAGTCTCTTATGACAGTTGTAATGTCTCCTTTTTCATTTATGATTTTATTAATTTCAGTCTTCTCTTTTCTTGTTAGTGTTGCTAAAGGTTTGTCAATTTTATTATCTTTTAAAAAAATAGGTCTTAGTTTCATTGATCTTTTCTATTGTTTTTCTTTTCTCTATTTTGACTCTGTTATTTCCTTACTTCTACTCATTTTGGGCTCAGTTTGTTCTTTTTTTTTTTAGTTCTTGAGGTGTAAAGTTAGGTTGTTCATTTGAGATATTTCTTTTTTCTTAATATATTCATTTATTATTAAAACATCCCTTTAAGGACTGCTTTTGCAGCATACCATAGGTTTTGATATGCTGTGCTTCCATTTTCATTTGTTTCAAGATATTTCTTGCTTTTGCTTTTGCTTTCTTCTTTAACCCATTTGCTATTAAAGAGTGTGTTGTTTTGTTTTCACATTTGTAAACTTTCCATATTTCCTCTTGGTGTTGATTTCTAGCTTCATACCATTGTGGTTGAAAAAGGTACTTAGTATGATTGCAATCTTCTTAAATTTTATTAAAACTTGTTTTGTGGCCTGTCTTACGATCTATCTTGGAGAATGTTCCATGTGTGCTTGAGCAGTATATGTATTCTGCTGCTACTGGGTGGAATGTTCTTTATATGTCTGTTAGGTTCATTTGGTTTAAAGTATGGTCAAGTCTAATATTTCCTTGTGCATTTTCTATCTGAATGATCTATCCATTGTTGAAAGTAAGATATTGAAGTCCACTAGTATTATTAGATCATTTTCCATTCATCAATATGAATGGATCTCTTAAACTTAAGTTTGAGTGAAAGTATACAAAACTAATACATTTTTACATTTCTATCTCTATAAAAAGTAAACAAACAAACTCAAATATAGTGTTAATAGGTTACATGTTTAAGGGGAAAAGCCACAAAGAAAACTAAACAAAGAGTACCATTTAGGTCAGGACAGTTATTTTCATTTATAGAATAGTTGAGTGTAGTAATTTGGAGGTGACAGAAGTGAACTTTGAGGCTGATGGCATTGTTATATTTCTTGACCTGAGTAGTACTTACATGAGTTTTTACTTTACGGTAAATCATTTGACTGAAAATTTTAGTTTTGCACTTTTATATTCATGTATGCTATGTCTAATTATATAAAATGGTAAAGGAAACACAACCTAATTCTATTTTTGTTGGAAAAAATAGAACTCAAGTAATTTCATAATTGTTTGCATAGCAAAATGAGGTAGGTTAGCTAGTTTTGAAATAAAGGCAATTAACATGTTATCTTCAAAATATACTGCCATTGGTTATGAATTTAGGAGTGTTCCTCTCTCTTAGAAATGTGTTAGGGCATTTTTAGTTGTGACAATTACCAGTGCTACTAGCATTTATTACTGTGGGGCCTAAGATGTAAACATTATCCAATAAATGGAATAGTATGACAGAGCAAATCATTGCCCTGCTCCAAATGTCAACAGCACCTTTCAGGAATTGCAAGCTAAGCTAAAATGATTTGGAAAAAATTTGTCATTGATTAAATATAGCCAGACATGTTCTAAATTATTCTATAAAACACATATATGTTTAGTGCTGCAAATGATCAGTCTGTAGATTTGCATTATGTATGGCCTATACTCCTCAACAAATTGCTTTTATTTATTGATGGACTTTCTTAGAGAGAATTGTATTAGCATCAGATAGCTATAACCAAAGCTTTCTCCTGGTTAAAATGTCAGAGAGGTAAATGAATACATCTCTGAGGATTACCTTTTAAAAATTGGTTTGGTTTGCTTATTTTAGTCCAGGCTGTTTTATGTTATTTTTAAAAAATTCTTCACATTTTGCTAATTTTCAAAAGATTATAGTTTCACAGTTTATACAAGTGTGTAGCTATAACCTTAAACATGGAAAAAGTAGATTCTTAAAACAATCTTGCTTCCTCAATTATTCCAACATTATAATATACACAGGAACTCCTAAATCTCCTTAACTAAATTATGGTAAGCAAAAAGCATTAGTGCTGTATTTAAGCCCTTTTAAAATAATTATTTTCAATTTAATGGAAATTTCCTTTATGTGATATTTTTTATTCTTCAGCTTTATTATGTCTACTTGCTAACAGTTTAAAGGTCCTTTAATGACAATGCTTTCAAATTTGTTAGAGTTTGTGGCTATTTCATTTAAACTTTTTCCCCTAAATGTTATTTAATAACATTTAATAACTACATTATTCTGTTATAAATTTATTATGCTGAAACATGATTATATTTTATGTACTTTTCATTATTGCATAAAAGTGATTTCTTCAAATTTATCACCAATTAAAATCATATTTTCACTATCAAATTTTATCAAATGCAAAATGAGATCACCTAGGAAATACAGCTGATTAATATATCTTAACAAGAAATAATCAGGAGGAGCTTCAAGATGGCAGAAGAGTAAGAAGTGGAGATCACCTTCCTCCCCACAAGTACATCAGAAATACGTCTACATGTGGAACAACTCCTAAATAACACATACTGAATGCTGGCAAAAGAACTCAGACCTACCAAAAGGCAAGAAACTCTCCCCACGTACCTGGGTAGGGCAAAAGAAAAAACCGAGACAAAAGAATAGGGAGAGGACCTGCAGCAGTGGGAGGGAGGTGTGAAGGAAGAAAGGTTTCCACACACTTGGAAGCCCGTTTTGCAGGTGGAGACTGAGGCTAGCAGAGGGAGGATGCTTTGGAGCCACAGAGGAGAGTGCAGCAACAGGGGTGCAGAGAGCAAAGCAGAGAGATTCCTGCATGGAGGATTAGTGCCAGTCAGCACTCACCAGCCAGAGAGGCTTCTCTGCTCAACAGCTGGGGTGGGTGGGGGCTGGGAGCTGAGGCTCCAACTTCGGAGGTCGGATCCCAGGGAGAGGACTGGGGTTGGCTGCATGAACACAGCCTGAAGGAGGCTAGTGCTCCACAGCTAGTCAGGAGTGCCTGAGGGAAAAGTCTGGAACTGCGGAAGAGGCAAGAGACTTTTTCTTCCCTCTTTGTTTCATGGTGCACGAGGAGAGGGGATTAAGAGTGCCTCCTAAATGAGCTCCAGAGATGAGTTTGAGCTGCAGCTATCAGCGCCGACACCACAGATGGGCATGAGACACTAAGACTGCTGCTACAGTCACCAAGAAGCCTGTGTGCAAATACAGGCCACTATCCACACCTCCCCTCCCAGGAGCCTGTGCATCCTGCCACTGCCAGGGTCCCGTGGTCCAGGGACAACTTCCCCAGGAGAACACGTGACACACCTCAGGCTGTAGCAACATCACACTGGGCTCTGCCACCCCAATCTCACCCCACAACCCGTACCCCTCCATCCTCCCCAGCCTGAGTGAGCCAGAGGCCCCTAATCAGCTGCTACTTTAACCTTGTCCTGTATGAATGAAGAACAGACACCCTCAGGCGACCTACACACAGAGGTGGGGCAAAATCGAAAGCTGAACACAAGAAGCTGTGCGAAAAAAGAAGAGAAAGGGAAATCTCTCCCAGGAGCCTCAGGAACAGGAGGATTAAATCTCCACAATCAACCTGATGTACCCTGCATCTGTGGAATACCTGAATACAAAATGAATCACCCCAAATTAAGGCAGTGAACTTTGGGAACAATGATATATATATTTTTTTTCCTTTTTCTCTTTCTGTGAGTGTGTACGTGTATGCTTCTTTGTGTGATTATGTCTGTATAGTTTGCTTTTACCATTTGTCCTAGGGTTCTGCCTGTTCAGTTTTGTTTTTTTGGGGGTTTTTTTTAGTATACATTTTAGTGCTTGTTATCATTGGTGGATATGTGTTTTGGATTGGTTGCTCTCTTCTTTATATCTTTCTTTCTTTTTTGTAATAATTTTAATTTTTTTAATTTTTAATAATTATTTTTTAATTTTTATTTTAATAAGTTTTTAATTTTATTTTTACTTTCTTTCTTCCCTTCTTTTCCATTTTATTCAGAGCCGTGTTGATGACAGGGTCTTGGAGCTCCAGGCAGGTGTCAGGCCTGTGCCTCTGAGGTGGGAGACCCGAGTTCAGGACACTGGTCCACCAGTGACCTCCCAACTCCACATAATATCAAAGAGTGAAAATCTCCCAGAGATCTCCATCTCAATATCAAGACCCAGCTCTAATCAATGACCAGCAAACGACAGTACTGGACATCCTATGCCAAACAACTACCAAGACAGAAACACAATGTCGTCCATTAGCAGAGAGGCTACCTAAAATCAAAATTAGGTCACAGACTCCCCAAAACACAGCACCAGATGTGGATCTGCCCACCAGAAAGACAATATCCAGCCTCATCCACCAGAACACGGGCAGTAGTCCCCTCCACCAGGAAGCCTACATAACCCACTGAAGAAACCTTAACCACTGGGGCAGACACCAAAAACAATGGGAACTAAGAACCTGCAGCCTGTGAAAAGGAGACCCCAAACACAGTAAGTTAAGCAAAATGAGAAGACAGAGAAATACACAGGACACGAAGGAGGCAGGTAAAAAGCCACCAGACCAAACAAATGAAGAGGAAATAGGCAGCCTACCTGAAAAACAATTCAGAATAATGATAGTAAAGATGATCCAGAATCTTGGAAATAGAATGGAGAAAAATACAAGAAACATTTAACAAGGAACTAGAAGAGCTAAAGAGCAAACAAGCAATGATGAACAACACAATAAATGAAATTAAAAATGCTCTAGAAGGAATCAATAGCAGAATAACTGAGGCAGAAGAACGTATAAGTGACCTGGAAGATAAAATAGTGGAAATAACCACTGCAGAGCAGAATAAAGAAAACAGAATGAAAAGAATTGAGGACAGTCTCAGAGACTTCTGGTAGAACATTAAATGCACCAACATTCGAATTATAGGGGCCCCAGAAGAAGAGAAAAAGAAAGGGACTGAGAAAATATTTGAAGAGATTATAGTTGAAAACTTCCCTAATATGGGAAAGGAAATAGTTAATCAAGTCCAGGAAGTGCAGAGAATCTCACACAGGATAAATCCAAGGAGCAACACACCAAGACACATATTAATCAAACTATCAAAAATTAAATACGAAGAAAAATATTAAAAGCTGCAAGGGAAAAACAACAAATAAACCCATAAGGTTAACAGCTGACCTCTCAGTGGAAACTCTGCAAGACAGAAGGGAGTGGCAGGACATATTTAAAGTGATGAAAGGGAAAAACCTACAACCAAGATTACTTTACCTGGCAAGGATCTCATTCAGATATGTCGGAGAAATTAAAACCATTACAGACAAGCAAAAGCTAAGAGGATTCAGCACCAGCAAACCAGGTTTACAACAATTGCTAAATGAACTTCTCTGTCAGTAAATACAAGAAAAGGAAAAGACCTACAATAACAAAGGCAAAACAATTAAGGACATGGTAATAGGAATATATATAGCGTTAATTACATTAAAAGTACATGGATTAAATGCTCCCAACAAAAGACATAGACTGGCTGAATGGATACAAAAACTAGACCCATATATATGCTGTCTACAAGAGACCCACTTCAAACCTAGGGACACATACGGACAGGGACAGATACAGAAAGTAAAGGGATGGAAAAAACATTCCATGCAAAAGGAAATCAAAAGAAAGATGGAGTAGCAATTCTCATATCAAAAAAAAAAACAATTTAAAACAAAAACTGTTACAAGAGACAAAGAAGGACACTACATAAAGATAAAGGGATCAATCCAAGAAGAAGATAGAACAATTGTAAATATTTATGCGACCAACATAGGAGCACATTGATACATAAGACAAATGCTAACAGCCATAAAAGGGGAATTTGACAGTAACACAGTCATAGCAGGGGATTTTAACACACCACTTTCACCAATGGACAGACCATCCAAAATGAAAATAAATAAGAAACACAAGTTTTAAATGACACATTAAACAAGATAGACTTAATTGATATTTCTAGGACATTTTATCCAAAAACAACTGAATAAACTTTCTTCTCATGGAACATTCTTCAGGATAGATCATATCTTGGGTCACAAATCAAACCTAGGTAAATTTAAGAACATTGGAATCATATCAAGTATCTTTTCCAACCACAACACTATGAGAATAGAAATCAATTACATGGAAAAAAAACTGAAAAGACACAAATACATGGAGGTTAAACAATGCACTACTTAATAATCAAGAGATCACTGAAGAAACAAAGAGGAAATCAAAAAATACCTAAAAACAAATGACAATGAAACACAATGACCCAAAACCTATGGGATACAACAAAAGGAGTTGTAAGAGAGAAGTTTATAGCAGTACAATCCTACATTAAGAAACAAGAAACATCTCGAATAAACAACCTAACTTTACACCTAAAGCAATTAGAAGAAGAAGAAGAAGAACAACAAAAAAAAACCCAAAGTTAGCAGAAGGAAAGAAATCGTAAAGATCAGATCAGAAATAAATTAAAAAGAAAAGAAGGAAACAATAGCAAAGATCAATAAAACTAAAAGCTGGTTCTTTGAGAAGATAAACAAAATTGATAAACCACTAGCCAGACTCATCAAGAAAAAAAGGGACAAGATTCAAATCAATAGAATTAGAAATGAAAAAGCAGAACAAACAACTGACACTGCAGAAATACAAAGGATCATGAGAGATTACTACAAGCAACTATATACCAATAAAATGCACAACCTGGAAGAAATGGACAAATTCTTAGAAAAGCACAACCTTCCAAGGCTGAACCAGGAAAAAATAGAAAATATAAAAGACCAATCACAAGCACTGAAATTGAGACTGTGATTAAACATCTTCCAATATACAAAGGCCCAGGACAAGGGCTTCCCTGGTGGCGCAGCAGTTGAGAGTCGGCCTGCCGATGCAGGGGACACGGGTTGGTGCCCCGGTCTGGGAGGATCCCACCTGCCATGGAGCAGCTGGGCCCGTGAGCCGTGGCAGCTGAGCCTGTGCGTCTGGAGACTGTGCTCTGTAGCGGGAGAGGCCACAACAGTGAGAGGTCCGTGTACCTCAAAAAAACAAAAAAAAAAAAGCCCAGGACAAGATGGCTTCACAGGCGGATTCTATCAAACATTTAGAGAAGAGCTAACACCTATCCTTCTCAAACTCTTCCAAAAGGTAGCAGAGGGAGGAACACTCCCAAACTCATTCTATGAGGCCACCATCACCTTGATACCAAAACCAGACAAAGATGTCACAGAGAAAAAAAACTAGAGGCCAATATCACTGATGAACATAGATGCCAAAATCCTCAACAACATAGTAGTAAACAGAATCCAACAGCATATTGAAAGGATCATACACCATGATAAAGTGGGATTTATCCCAGGAATGCAAGGATTCTTCAATATACACCAATCAATGTGATACACAGTGTTAACATATTGAAGGAGAAAAACCATACGATCATCTCAACAGTTGCAGAAAAAGCTTTCGACAAATTTCAACACAATTTATGATAAAACCCACCAGAGTGCAGGCATACACGGAACTTACCTCAACATAATAAAGGCCATATTTGACAAACCCAGAGTCAATATCATCCCCAATTGTGTAAAACTGAAACCATTTCCACTAAGATCAGGAACAAGACAAGGTTGCCTGCTGTCACCACTATTATTCAAAATTGTTTTGGAATTTTTAGCCACAGCAATCAGAGAAGAAAAAGAAATAAAAGGAATCCAAATTGGAAAAGCTGTCACTGTTTACAGATGACATGATACTATACATAGAGAATCCTAAAGATGCTACCAGAAAACTACTAGAGCTAATCAATGAATTTGGTAAAGTAGCAGGATAAAATATTAGTGCACAGCAATCTCTTGCATTCCTATACATTATTGATGAAAAATCTGAATGTGAAATTAAGGAAACACTCCCATTTACCATTGCAACAGAGAATAAAATACCTAGGAATAAACCTACCTAAGGAGAAAAAAGACCTGTATGTAGAAAACTATAAGACACTGATGAAGGAAACTAAACATGATACAAACAGATGGAGAGATGTACCATGTTTGGATTGAAAGACTCAACATTGTGAAAATGACTTTACTACCCAGAGCAAGCTACAGATTCAATGTAATACCTATCAAACTACCACTGGCATTTTTCACAGAACTATAACAAAAAATTGACAATTTTTATGGAAATACAAAAGACCCCAAATAGCCAAAGCAAACTTGAGAAAGAAAAATGGAGCCAGAAGAATCAAGCACCCTGACATCAGACTATACTACAAAGTTAGAGTAATCAAGACAGTATGGTACTGGCACAAAAACAGAAATATAGATCAATGCAACAGGATAGAAAACCCAGAGATAAACCCATGTACATATGGTTACCTTATTTTTGATAAAGGAGGGAAGAATAGGAGAAAAGACAGCCTCTT
This sequence comes from Grampus griseus, assembly GCF_964374135.1. Classification (NCBI taxonomy): domain Eukaryota; kingdom Metazoa; phylum Chordata; class Mammalia; order Artiodactyla; family Delphinidae; genus Grampus; species Grampus griseus. The sequence goes on along the minus strand of NC_138999.1, from coordinate 77,701,279 downwards.
CAATAAGAGGGTCTGAGAAAACTCTACAGCTACATATAAAAGAATGAAATTAGAACACTCCTTAACATCATATGGAAAAATAAACTCAAAATGGATTAAATATATAAATGTAAGTCCAGATATTATAAAACTCTTAGAGGAAAACGTAGGCAGAACACTTTATGACATAAATCACAGCAAGATCCTTTTTGACCCACTGTCTAGCGAAATGGAAATAAAAACAAAAATAAAGAAATAGTACATAATGAAACTTAAAAGCTTTTGCACAGCAAAGGAATCCATAAACAAGATGAAAAAACAACCCTCAGAATAGGAGAAAACACTTGCAAATGAAGCAACTGACAATGGATTAATCTCCAAAATTTACAAGCAGCTCATGCAGCTCAATAACAAACAAACAAAAAATCCAATCGAAAAATGGGCAGAAGACCTAAATAGACATTTTTCCAAAGAAGATATACAGATTGCCAACAAACACATGAAAGAATGCTCAACATCATTAATCATTAGAGAAATGCAAATCAAACCTACAATGAGATATCAACTCACACCCATCGGAATGGCCATCATCAAAAAATCTACAAACAATAAATGCTGGAGAGGGTGTGGGGAAAGGGGAACCCTCTTGCCCTGTTGGTGGGAATGTAAATTGATACAGCCACTATGGAGAACAGTATGGAGACTTCCTAAAAAAAACTAAAAATAGAACTACCATATGATCCAACTTCTGGGCATATACCCTGAGAAACCATAATTCAAAAAGTGTCATGTAGCACAATGTTCATTGCAGCTGTATTTACAAGAGTGAGGACATGGAAGCAGCCTAAGTATCCATTAAGAGATAAATGGATAAAGCAGATATGGCACACATATATAGTGGAATATTACTCAGCCATAAAAAGAAATGAAATTGAGTTATTTGTAGTGAGGTAGATGGAACTACGGTCTGTCATACAGAGTGAAGTAAGTCAGAAAGAGAAAAAACAAATACCATATGCTAACACATATATATGGAATATTAAAAAAAAATGGTCATGAGGAACCTAGAGACAGGACGGAAATAAAGATGCAGACCTACTAGAGAATGGGATTCAGGACATGGGGCGGGAGAATGGTAAGCTAGGACAAAGTGAGAGAGTGTCATGTACATATATACACTCTCACATGTAAAACTGATAGTTAGTGGGAAGCAGCCGCATAGCACAGGGATATCAGCTCGGTGCTTTGTGACCACCTAGAGGGGTTGGTTAGGGAGGGTGAGAGGGAGGGAGATGCAAGAGGGAGGGTATATGGGGATATATGTAGAGCTGATTCACTTTGTTATAAAGCAGAAACTAACACACAACTGTAAAGCAATTATACTCCAATAAAGATATTAAAAAAAGAAAAGAAATAATCATATCTTTTTCTTTACAGGAAGAATAAATTTCAACACAGCCCAGAAAACCTATGGAAAACCAGGAAAGCTGTTAATGAACAGAAGAAATTTATTAAACACTGAGCCAATTCCTGATTTGATGACTTTCCTTATTTAATATGTGATTTTACTCTAATTCCCATCGCCAAAATTTCACCTACTTTTAAATTGCATTCATTTAAATAAAAATAACAGCCTACTATGTGACTCTCATAAGGGGGGGATCTACATGAAATACAGAACACAGGCTTCTGATTTCAGTAATTGGTACATGGATATTTCCTGGAGAATGTTTGACCAAATATCAGAGGAGCTTCCTATTTCTTTTCCAGGCCTTAAATTAATTAATTAATATGTTATTTTATGAGAAATATTTGACACAATGATAAAACCTCTTCAAAAAGTGACCATGAAAACAGATTGAGCGCTAACAAATAATTACTTAATGTTATCTAAAGTAAAACATAAATACGATGGTCACATTATTCAGAATTTCTTTTGGAAAACTGGTTAGGACTCGTCTTGGTCCCTTGGACACTTGTATCATACATATAAACAGTAAAAAAGGTCTTCACTATCTTAGAGAGAATGGGCTAAGAAGGCATTATCTACTATCAAACTATATACCTGAACAATGCTTCCTAAGGAGCAAGATAAAGTATCCCCTTTATTCATATTTGATGATATCCAATTCAATACTGATAGTTGGTCTTCATGTATTATTTAATGGAATTTTACAGATGCAGAAGTCTCATGACATATAGCAAGATACAAAGACTTCACATCATATCTTAATATCTTATGCCTCTTCCTTTCTCTTTATTATAATATATAATTTATCTCCTGAAGATGGTTCAGCCTACGCTTTTCTGTACCTGACTCTCCAAGTGACAGTATATCAAGATCATCTGTTTTTTTTTTTAATCTTTGTTGGAGTATAATTGCTTTAAAATGGTGTGTTAGTTTCTGCTTTATAACAAAGTGAATCAGTTATACTTATATATTTTCCTATATCTCTTCCCTCTTGCATCTCCCTCCCTCCCACCCTCCCAATCCCACCCCTCCAGGCGGTCAAAACACACCGAGCTGATATCCCTGTGCTATGCATCTGCTTCCCACTAGCTATCTACCTTACGTTTGGTAGTGTATATATATCCGTGCCTCTCTCTCGCTTTGTCACAGCTTACCCTTCCCCCTCCCCATAGCCTCAAGTCCATTCTCTAGTAGGTCTGTGTCTTTATTCCTGTCTTACCCCTAGGTTCTTCATGACAATTTTTTTTCTTAAATTCCATATATATGTGTTAGCATATGGTATTTGTCTTTCTCTTCCTGACTTACTTCACTCTGTATGACAGACTCTAGGTCTATCCACCTCATTAAAAATAGCTCAATTTCATTTCTTTTTATGGCTGAGTAATATTCCATTGTATATATGTGCCACATCTTCTTTATCCATTCATCCAATGCTGGACATGTAGGTTGTTTCCATCTCCGGGCTATTGTAAATAGAGCTGCAATGAACATTTTGGTACATGACTCTTTTTGAATTATGGTTTTCTAAGGGTATATGCCCAGTAGTGGGATTGCTGGGTCATATGGTAGTTCTATTTGTAGATTTTTAAGGAACCTCCATACTGTTCTCCACAGTGGTTGTATCAATTTACATTCTGCCCAACAGTGCAAGAGGCTTCCCTTTCCTCCACACCCTCTCCATCATTTACTGTTTCTAGATTTTTTGATGATGGCCATTCTGACTGGTGTGAGATGATATCTCATTGTAGTTTTGATTTGCATTTCTCTAATGATTAATTATGTTGAGAATTCTTTCATGTGTTTGTTGGCAGTCTGTATATCTTCTTTGGAGAAATGTCTATTTAGATCTTCTGTCCATTTATGGAATTTTTTTTTGTTTTTTTGTTATTGAGTTGCATGAGCTGCTTGTAAATTTTGGAAATTAATTGTTTGTCAGTTGCTTCATTTGCAAATATTTTCTCCCATTCTGAGGGTTGTCCTTTGGTCTTGTTTATGGTTTCCTTTGCTGGGCAAAAGCTTTTAAGTTTCATTAGGTCCCATTTGTTTACTTTTCTTTTTACTTCCATTTCTCTAGGAGGTGGGTCAAAAAGGTTCTTGCTGTGCTTTATGCCATAAAGTGTTCTGCCTATGTTTTCCTCTAAGAGTTTGAGAGTTTCTGGCCTTACATTTAGGTCTTTAATCCATTTTCAGCTTATTTTTGTGTAAGGTGTTAGGGAGTGAACTAATCTCATAATTTTACATACACCTGTCCAGTATTCCCAGAACCACTTATTGAAGAGGCTGTCTTTTCTCCACTGTACATTTCTGCCTCCTATATCAAAGGTAAGGTGACCATATGTGCGTGAGTTTATCTCTGGGCTTTCTATCCTGTTCCATTGATCTATCTTTCTGTTTTTGTGCCAGTACCATACTGTCTTGATTACTGTAGCTTTGTAGTGTAGTCTGAAGTCAGGGAGCCTGATTCCTCCAGCTCTGTGTTTCGTTCTCAACATTGCTTTGGATATTCGAGGTCTTTTGTGTTTCCATACAAATTGTGAAATTTTTTGTTTTAGTTCTGTGAAAAATGCCAGTGCTAGTTTGATAGGGATTGCATTGAATCTGTAGATTGCTTTGTGTAGTAGAGTCATTTTCACAATGCTGATCCTTCGAATCCAAGAACATGACATATCTCTCCATGTAATTGTATCATCTTTAATTTCTTTCATCAGTGTCTTATAATTTTCTTCATACAGGTCTTTTGTCTCCTTAGATAGGTTTATTCCTAGATACTTTATTTTTTTTGTTGTAGTGGAAATGGGAGTGTTTTTCTGATTTCACTTTTAGATTTTTCATCATTAGTGTATAGGAATGCCAGAGATTTCTGTGCATGAATTTTGTATCCTGCTACTTTACCAAATTCATTGATTAACTCTAGTAGTTTTCTGGTAGCATCTTTTTGATTCTCTATGTATAGTATCATGTCATCTGCAAAGAGTGACAGCTTTACTTCTTCTTTTCCCATTTGGGTTCCTTTTATTTCCTTTTCTTCTCTGATTGCTGTGGCTAAGACTTCCAAAGCTATGATGAATAACAGTGGTGAGAGTGGGCAACCTTGTCTTGTTCCTGATTTTAGTGGAAATGCTTTCAGTTTTTCACCATTGAGGATGATGTTGGCTGTGGTCTTGTCATATATGGCCTTTATTATGTTGAGGAAAGTTCCCTCTACGCCTACTTTCTGCAGGGTTTTATCATAAATGGGTATTGAATTTTGTCAAAGGCTTTCTCTGCATCTATTGAGATAATCATATGGCTTTTCTCCTTCAATTTGTTAATATGGTTTATCACATTGATAGATTTGCATATATTGAAGAATCCTTGCATTCCTGGGATAAACCCCACTTGATCATGGTGTATGATCCTTTTAATGTGCTGTTGGATTCTGTTAGTTAGTACTTTGTTGAGGATTTTTGCATGTATGTTCATCAGTTATATTGGCCTGTAGTTTTCTTTCTTTGTGACATCCTTGTCTGGTTTTGTTATCAAGGTGATGGTGGCCTCATAGAATGAATTTGGGAGTGTTCCTCCCTCTGTTATATTTTGGAAGAGTTTGAGAAGGATAGTTGTTAGCTCTTCTCTAAATGTTTGATAGAATTCGCCTGTGAAGCCATCTGTTCCTCGGCTATTGTTTGTTCGAAGATTTTTAATCACAGTTTCAATTTCAGAGCTTGTGATTGGTCTGTTCATATTTTCTATTTCTTCCTGATTCAATCTTGGCAGGTTGTGCATTTCTAAGAATTTGTCCATTTCTTCCACGGTGTCCATTTTATTGGCATAGAGTTGCTTGTAGTAATCTCTCATGGTCCTTTGTATTTCAGCAGTGTCAGTTGTTCCTTCTCCTTTTTCATTTCTAATTCTATTCCTTTGTGTCTTCTCCCTTTTTTTCTTGATGAGTCTGGCTAATGGTTTATCAATTTTGTTTATCTTCTCAAAGAACCAGCTTCTAGTTTTATTGATATTTGCTATCGCTTCCTTCATTTCCTTTTCATTTATTTCTGATCTGATCTTTATGAATTCTTTCCTTCTGCTAACTTTGGGGGTATTTTTGTTCTTCTTTCTCTAATTGCTTTAGTTGCAAGGTTAGGTTGTTTATTCGAGATGTTTCCTGTTTCTTAAGGTAGGATTGTATTGCTATAACCTTCCCTCTTAGAACTGCTTTTGCTGCATCTCATAAGTTTTGGGTTGTTGTGTCTCCATTGTCCTTTGTTTCTAGGTATTTTTTGATTTCCTCTTTGATTTCTTCAGTTATCACTTCAGTATTAAGTAGTGTATTGTTTAGCCTCCATGTGTTTGTATTTTTTACAGGCCTTTTCCTGTAATTGATATCTATTCTCATAGCATTTTTGTCGGAAAAGATACTTGATACAATTTCAATTTTCTTAAATTTACCAAGGCTTGATTTGTGACCCAAGATATGATCTATCCTGGAGAATGTTCCATGAGCACTTGAGAAAAATGTGTATTCTGTTGTTTTTGGATGGAGTGTCCTATAAATATCAATTAAGTCCATCTTGTTTAATGTATCATTTAAAGCTTCTGTTTCCTTATTTATTTTCATTCTGCATGATCTTTCCATTGGTGAAAGTGGGGTGTTAAAATCCCCTACTATGAATGTGTTACTGTCGATTTCCCCTTTTATGGCTGTTAACATTTGCCTTATGTATTCAGGTGCTCCTGTGTTGGGTGCATAAATATTTACAATTGTTATTTCTTCTCCTTGGATTGATCTGTTGATCATTAGGTAGTGTCCTTCTTTGTCTCTTGTAATAGTCTTTGTTTTAAAGTCTATTTTGTCTGATATGAGAATTGCTGCTCCAGCTTTCTTTTTATTTCCATTTGCATGGAATATCTTTTTCCATCCCCTCACCTTCAGTCATTACGTTTCCCTAGGTCTGAAGTGGGTCTTTTGTAGACAGCATATATATAGTTCTTTTTTGTGTATCCATTCAGCCACTTTATGTGTTTTGGTGGGGGCATTTAATCTATTTACATTTAAGGTAATTATTGATATATATGTTCCTATTACCATTTTCCTAATTGTTTTGGGTTCGTTTTTGTTGGTCTTTTCCTTCTCTTGTGTTTCCTGCCTAGAGAAGTTCCTTTAGCATTTGTTGTAAAGGTGGTTTGGTGGTGCTGAATTATCTTAGCTTTTGCTTGTCTGCAAAGGTTTTAATTTCTCCATCGAGTCTGAATGAGATCTTTGCAGGGTAGTGTAATCTTAGTTGTAGGTTTTTCTCTTTCTTCACTTTAAATATGTCCTGCCACTCCCTTCTGGCTTACAGAGTTTCTGCTGAAAGATCAACTGTTAACCTTATGGGGATTCCCTTGTATATTATTTGTTGTTTTTCTCTTGCTGCTTTTAATATTTTTTCTCTGTATTTAATTTTTGATAGTTTGATTAATATGTGTCTTGGCTTGTTTCTCCTTGGATTTATCTTGTTGGGACTCTCTGTTCTTCCTGGAATTGATTAACTATTTCCTTTCCCATATTAGGTAAGTTTTCAACTGTAATCTCTTTAAATGTTTTCTCAGTCCCTTTCTTTTTCTTCTCAGACCCCTATAGTTCAAATGTTGGTTTGTATAATGTTGTCTCTGAATTCTCTAAGACTGTCCTCAATTCTTTTTTTTTCTGTATTCTGCTCTGCAGTAGTTATTTCCACTCTTTTATCTTCCAGGTCACTTATCCGTTCTTCTGTCTCAGGTATTCTGCTATTGATATCTTCTAGAGCATTTTTTTTTTTTTTTGCAGTACACAGGCCTTTCACTGTTGTGGCCTCTCCCATTGCGGAGCACAGGCTCCAGACGCACAGGCTTAGTGGCCATGGCTTATGTGCCTAGCCTCTCTGCATCATGTGGGATCTTCCCGGACCGGGACATGAACCTGTGTCCCCTGCATTGGCAGGCGGACTCTCAACCACTGCACCACCAGGGAAGCCCTAGAACATTTTTAATTTCATTTATTGTGTTGTTCATCATTGTTTGTTTGCTCTTTAGTTCTTGTAGGTCCTTGTTAAGCAATTCTTGTGGTTTCTCCATTCTATTTCTAAGATTTTGGATCATCTTTACTATCTCATTATTCTGAATTGTTTTTCAGGTAGATTGCCTATTTCCTCTTCATTTGTTTGGTCTGATGGGTTTTTACATTGCTTCTTCATCTGCTTTGTTTTCTCTGTCTTCTCATTTTGCTTAACTTACTGTGTTTGGGGTCTCCTTTTCACAGGCTGCAGGTTCGTAGTTTCCATTGTTTTTGGTTTCTGCCCCCAGTGGCTAAGGTTGGTTCAGTGGGTTGTGTAGGCTTACTATTGGAGGGGACTGGTGTCTGTGTTCTGGTGGATGAGGCTGGATCTTTTCTTTCTTGTGGGCAGGACCATGACTGGTGGTGCATTTTGGGGTGTCTGTGACCTTATTATGATTTTAGGAAGCCTCTCTGATAATGGGTGGGGTTGTGTTCCTGTCTTGCTAGTTGTTTGGCATAGGGTGTCCAGCACTGTAACTTGCTGGTTGTTGAGTGGAGCTTTTTCTTAAGTTTGAGATGGAAATCTCTGGGAGAGCTTTCGCCATTTGATATTACATGGAGCTGGGAGGTCTCTGGTGGACCAATGTGCTGAACTCAGCTTTCCCACCTCAGAGACACAGGTCTGACACGTGGCCAGAGCATCAAGACCCTTCCAGCCACACGGTTAACAGTTGGCAATAGAGAGCCTGTAAACTTCTTCATATCATCTTGTCCTGCTTGTCCTCCAGTTTATTCATGATTCTGTCCTAGAGTAGAGGGTGTGAGAGCCTTCAGTCACATTTACATCCTTGTGACCCATCAGCCCTGCTGCCTTTCACCACTCACTTTTGCATGGTGGATCACAGTCGATCAATCACCAACTCGAGAGAAGTGCTGCGGCTCCCTCTGATGGCTCAGGAAAAACATCTCTGCCACTCAAGCCACGCACTCGTGTTCTTGTGCCTTCATGCCTTCTACAGTCAATTTTTTGAATAACTGTCATACTGTTTCCCAGAGTTGCTGAATCATTTTATATTCCTAGAAGAAATGTACAAGGGTTGAAATTTCTCCACATCCTTGCCAACATTTATTTCTTGTTCTTTTTTTTTTAATAATAGCCTTCCCAATGGCTATAAAATGGTATATCATTGTAGTTTCAGAAATAGTTTCCCTGCTTGTATTATATTGTGGCAACTCTAGCATTGCATGGGAATTGGAGAAAATTGACCACCCACCCACCAAAATAGTAGCCTTTTCCTTGCTCAGTTGGTCTGCTGCTCTACTGATATGAAAACTCTAAAAGGATCAAGCAACTATTTTATCCTTATATTCAGTAAATCCATCAAATATTCAACTTACAGGAGTTTCACCATCAGGGAACTAGAATCTCTAATCCAGAAGTACATACAATTGAGGGTATGAGACACAAAAAAAATCCACAAATGGGCCAATCTTATTTCATTTCTTGATTCCTGGAGCTCACAGTCATTAGTTGAATGCCTTATACCATATCTTGGAGGATAGCATCCCAAACCTAGAGTATATTGTCACCTTAATGGAGCTTTTAAACAACCATTCTGGCCTTCTATATGCTGCTTCTGGATAACACAGGATACTATAGTACCAATAAATCTTGTGGTAATGTGACCCTGATGAAGCTATTTATCTACTGTCAAAAACCTCCTTTGTTATAAGAGGTAATATTTTGAAGGGTCTCTTAGAGGACTTTAGGTGTATTCTGTAATTCCTCAGATAAAGGTGCTAGACCAGATTTTGAGAGAGGATAGATATGAGTTTCAACCATGCATAGCCACCACTCCTGCACCATATTAGACGCTTGTTGACATCCACCAAATGTGTTATTTTCTCATATAGTCATAGTGTCTCCTTTGCAATGGGTACTCTTTAGTGATCATTGCTTTGAGGTATAGAGACCTGTATACTCTCTGCTTACTATCTCAGGTCAATTCACTTAAGTTTCCATTCCCCATTGGTTGTAAGTTTTCTCTGGGGATATTAACTTCTCCCACTGTCAAGCTGTTTGCATTTGGACTCAGGAGGTTCCTTTGAATTAGGAGAAGTCAGTGAGGTAAAAAAAAATAGTAGAAGCATAGTGTGCATTTAAGATAGGAAGCTGTCACCATTAGTCAGAGCTCATTCAGAACTTTCTACTATAGCTGTGCATGGAAAAGTATAGAAAAGGATATGCAACTGAAAGGTTGTCCTTGGGAAAATTATTTTTAGAAAGAGTATACATGAATGTTGAGGTTCTAGGAATTTATTCTTTTAAACTATCTATGTCTTTACACCCCTTGGAATGGATTGGTAATCCTCAGGTGTATATAAATCCCTATTAAAGACTGCTGCTTGAAGGATTTCTGCATTCTTTCACCAGGATACCTGGGAAGTCCTATATGTCCTGCATACCACACATAGGCTATTAAGGAACAGAGCCCTCTCTCAAATCAGTTAATTGAAATACTCCCTCTACCTTTACTGACATGTGCCAGGATGGATGAGCAGGAAGGCAAGAACAACAATAATAACAAGAGTAACAATCTGGATAGTCTTATATTCTCCTTCAATTTATTGAAAGTTTATCAGTGTTTCTACTACACTAATTCTTTTGACCAAGATCAAGGAAGTTTGGGGACTGGGTTTTATGTTTGTAGTCACCTTCCTTATCCCAGCTGCAGTATATTTGAAACAAAATAATCCCATCTTGGGGAAGCCCTCTTATTTTACTTTTCTGTCCAGAGGAATTCTTTCTGCCATGTGTTTCATCCTCTGTGCACTATGTCCTATAGTAAAATGATTTTTTTAATGTAAGGAGAAATTTTGGAATTTTCAATACATTTTCCTCTTTTTCAAAACCCAAATTTCAGGGGGGAAAGAGGGGAGGGATAAATTGGGAGATTAGGATTAACATATACATGCTACTATGTATAAAATAGATAACTAATAAAGACCTACTGTATAGCACAGGGAACACTTCTCAGTGCTTTGTAATGATCTATATGGGAAAAGAATCTTAAAAAAAGTGGATATATGTATATGTATAACTGATTCATTTTGCTGTGAAGCAGAAACTAACACAACATTGTAAACCAACTATACTCCAATAAAAACAAAACCAAACTTGACTTTCAATTATATTATCTTGCTCTGGACTCAAATATTTTACTTTGGAAGTCAGACTGAATATTGACTTTTTTCATTTTGCATTCCAACTTTAACAATTCTAATTTGGCCAAAGGAAGGATTTAAGATACTATCTAGTTGACAACAATTTGGAACAGAGAGATTTTCATTCTGTGTAAATGAGGGGATGTTATATATAAGTATAACCCCTACATTTTTAGCTCAACATCCTACCAAGGTGATAGCTGCCAGCACATCCTGAGGAAAGACATGAGTTGTGTTGATGTCAAGTCAAGCTCTCTCACTAAAGTCACTGGACACATGCAGACTGTATAGGAACTTTCCCACATAATGACATCCCTTCAATACTACCATAGGTAACTGTTTCACTTAATTCCATAGATACAGAGAAAGATAAGTAAAATGAGAAGACTCAGTTTGTCTCAGTTGAAAGAACAAGAGAAAATCCCTGAAAAAAAGTCGTGAAACACAAATAAAAAATTTACTAGATAAAGAATTAAAAGCTTAGTAATAAGAATGCTACCTGAAATAGGGAAAATAATAGATGAACACAGTGAGAATTTTAACAAGGAACTAGAAAATATATTAAAAAAAGAACCAGTCAGAACTGAAGAATATAATAAACAAAATGAAAAACACACTAGAGGGAATTAACAGCAGACTAGGTGATACAGACCAATGCATAAGTGACCTGGAAGGTAGAATAATGGAAATCACCCAATCATAACAGCAAAAAATAAAATAAAATAAAAATGAAAAGTTTAAGGGATCTAATAAATGAATTCTACTATGTTGCAGGATACAAGATTAATATAGAGAAATCTACTGCTATTCATTACACTATTAATGAACATACAGAAAGAGAAATTAAAGAAACAATGCTATTTACAATCACATCAAAAAGAATAAAATACTTAGGAATAAACTTAACTAAGGAGGTGAAAGCCCTATACTCTGAAAACTATAAAACGTTGATGAAGGAAGGAGAAAATGATACAAAGAGTTGGAAAGATTTCCCATGTTCTTCGACTGGAAAAGTTAATATTGTTAAAATGCTCATACTACCCAAAGAAATCTACAGATTTAATATGATCCCTATAAAAATATCCATGATATTTTTTCACAGAAATAGATCAAATAATTTAAAAAATTATATGGAACCACAGAAAACCCCCTCGATTTGCCAAAGCAATCTTGAGAGAAAAGAGCAATTTAGAGGTATCACACTCCCTGACTTTAGACTATACTGTAAAGGTACAGTAATCAAAAGAGCATGGTACTGACACAGAAACAGACATACAGATGAATGGAACAGAATAGAAAGCACAGAAATAAAACCATGCTCTTATGATCAATTACTCTACCACAAAGGCCAGAATATACAATGGAGAAAAGGCAGTCTCTTCAATAAGTGGTGCTGGGAAAACTGAACAGCTACATGTAAAAGAATGAAGTTAGAACTTTTCTCACATCATATACAAAAACAAACTCAAAATGGAATGAATACCAAAATGTGACACTGAAAACCATAAAATTCCTTGAGGAAAACATAGGCAGAACATTACTGGTGTAGTAATATTTTTTGGATCTGTCTCCTAAGGAAAAAGAAACAAAAGCAAAAATAAACAAATGGAACATGATTAATAGCAAAAGCTTTGCACAGCAAATGAAACCATCGACAAAACTAAAACACAACCTGATGAATGGGAGAAAATATTTGCAAATGATATGACCAAAAAGGGGTTACTATCCAAAATTTATAAACAGTTCATACAACTCAATATCCAAACAAACAAAGAATCCAATTAAAAAATGGGCAGAAACCTGTATAGACATTTTTCCTACAAAGATGTACAGATGGTTAGCAGGCACATGAAAAAATGTTCAACATTTCTAAGCATCAAGAAAATTCAAATCAAAACCACAATGAGATATCATCTCATGCATGTCAAAATGGCTATCATCAAAAGTCTACAAATAACAAATGTTGGTGAGGATAGGAATAAAAGGGAATCTTATACTGTTGTTGGAATTATAAATTGATTCAAACTATGGAAAACTGTATGGAGGTTCTGCAGAAAACTGAAAATACAACTACTATATCATCAGACAATTCCACTGCTGGGTATATATCCAAAGAAAATGAAAACTTTAATTCTAAAAGATAAATGCACCTCAATGTTCATAGCATTATTATTTATAATAATCAAGATATGGAAGCAACTTAAGTGCCCATCAACAAATGAATGGATAAAGAAGATGTGATATATAAATTATATATATGTATATGATGTATATATATATATATATATATATATATATATATACACAATGGAGTAGTACTCAGCCGTATAATAGAATAAAATTCTGTTACTTGCAACAATGTGGATGGATCTAGAGATCACTATTCTTAGTGAAATAAGTCAGATAGAGAAAGACAAATACTTTATGTCATCACTTATATGTGGAATCTAAAAACTAAAACAAATGAATATATTTTCTGATATTGAGTTGCATGAGCTCTTTGTATATTTGGGAGATTAATCACTTCTTGGTCACTTCATTTGCAAATATTTACTCTCATGCCATGAGTTGTCTTTTCGTTTTGTTTATGGTTTCCTTTGCTGTGGAAAAGATTTTAAGTTTAATTAGACCCCATTTTTAAAAAGTTGTTTCTATTTTCATTACTCTAGGAGGTGGATCCAGAAAGATATTGCTGTGGTTTATGTCAAAGAGTGTTCTGCCTATGTTTTCCTCTAAGAGCTTTATAGTATCTTGTCTTGCACTTAGGTCTTTAATCCATTTTGAGTTTATTTTTGTGTATGGTGTTAGAGAATGTTCTAGTTTCATTCTTTTCCATGTAGCTGTCCAGTTTTCTCAGCACCACTTATTGAAGAGATGGTCTTTTCTCCATTGTATATTCTTGCCTCCATTGTTGTAGATTAACTGACCATGGGTGCGTGGGATTATTTGGGGGCTTTCTATCCTGTTCCATTGATCTATATTTTGTTTTTTGTGCCAGTACCATACTGTTTTGATTACTTTAGTTTTGTAGTGTAGCCTGAAGTCAGGAATCCTGATTCCTCCAGCTCCACTTTTCTTTCTCAAGATTGCTTTTGTTATTCAGAATCTTTTGTGTCTCCAATACAAATTTTAAGATTTTTTTCTAGTTCTGTGAAAACCGCCATTGGTAATTTGATAGGGATTGCATTGGATCTGTAGGTTGCCTTGGATAGTATAGTCATTTTGACAATACTGATTCTTCCAATCCAAGAACATGGTATATGTTTCCATATGTTTGTGACATCTTCAATTTATTTCATCAGTATCTTATAGTACAGGTCTTTTGCCTCCTTAGGTATGTTTATTCCTAGGTATTTAATTCTTTTTGACGTGATGGTAAATGGGATTGTTTCCTTAAATTCTCTTGATGATATTTTGTTCTTAGTGTATAGAAATACAAGAGATTTCTGTGTATTAATTTTGTATCCTGCAACTTTACCAAATTCATTGACGAGCTGTATTAGTTTTCTGGTAGCATCTTTAGGATTTTCTATGTATAGTATCATGTCATTTGCAAACAACCCAATCAAAAAATGGGCAGAAGGTCTAAATAGACATTTCTCCAAAGAAGACATTCAGATGGCCAACAGGCACATGAAAAGATGCTCAACATCGCTAATTTTTAGAGAAATGCAAATCAAAACTAAATGAGGTATCACCTCATACCAGTCAGAATGGCCATCATCAAAAAGTCTACAAACAACAAATGCTGGAGAGGGTGTGGAGAAAAGGGAACCCTCCTACAGTGTTGGTGGGAATGTAAATGTGTACAGCCACTATGGAGAACAGTATGGAGGTTCCTTAAAAAACTAAAAATAGAACTACCATATGATCCAGCAATCCCACTCCTGGACATATATCTGGGGAAAACCATAATTCAAAAAGATACATGCACCTTAATATTCATCGCAGCACTATTTACAGTAGCCAAGACATGAAAGCAACCTAAATGTCCACCAACAGAGGAATGAATAAAGAAGATGTGGTACATACATACAATGGAATATTACTCAGCCATGAAAAAGAATAAAATAATGCCATTTGAAGCAACATGGAAGGACCTAGAGATTGTCATATTAAGTGTAGTAAGTCAGACAGAGAAAGACAAATATCATTTGATATCACTTATATATGGAATCTCAAAATATGACACAAATGAACTTGTTCATGAAACAGAAACAAAAACAAACTTATGGTTACCAAAGGGGAAAGGGGAGGGTGAGGAATAAAATAGGAGTTTGTGATTAACATATAGACACTACTGTATATAAAATAGATAATCAAGAAGGGCCTACTGTATAGCACAGGGAACTCTACTCAATATTCTGTAATAACCTATATGGGAAAAAATCTGAAAAAGAATGGATATATGTATATGTATAACTGAATCACTTTGCTGTACACCAGAAGCTAACACAACATTGTAAATCAACTATAATATAAAATAAAAATTAGATTAAAAATAAAACGAATGTATATAGCATAACAGAAGCAGACTCACAAACATAAAGAAAAAACTAGTGCTTACCAGTTGGGAGATGGAAGGGGGAAGGGCACAATAGGTGTATGGGATTAAGAGACACAAACTGCCATAGATAAAATAAATAAGCAAAAAGAATGTATTGTATGGGACTTCTCTCCTGGTGTAGTGGTTGGGAGTCGGCCTGCCGATGCAGGGGATATGGGTCCGGGCCTTTGTCTGGGAGAATTCCGCATGCCGTGGAGCAGCTGGGCCCGAGCGCCACAACTACTGAGTCTGCACTCTAGAGCCCGTGGGACATAGCTGCTGAGCCTGCATGCTGCAACTGCTGAAGCCCACGTTCCTAGAGCCTGTGTTCCAGAGCAGGACAGGCCAATGCAATGAGAAGCCTGTGCACAGCAGAGTGGAGTGGTCCCTGCTCACTGCAGCTAGAGAAGTCCCGTGCGCAGCAGCGAGGGCCCAGGACAGCCAAAAATAGAAATAATAATAATATATTGTATGGCACAGTGAAATACAGCCATTATTTTGTAAAAACTTTGAATGAAGTATAATCTGTAAAAATATTGAATCACTATGTCATACACCTGAGCCAATATAATATTGTAAATCAACTATAATAAAAAACTGGAAAACGAAAAACAAAGTCCAGGTGGAACACTGGCATAGGGCTACAATTTTGCATTACTGAGTTGATTGTCTGTGGTCCAAAATCTGGTTCTCAGGGGTCCACATTGAGAAACTCAATTTTATAAGGTGAATATCACATTCAGAGGTGACCAATCTCTTAGAGAATGAATGACCTCAGTTAGATTCTCCAGAGACTAATGCATTATTGATCTATGTTCTGATTTATTAAATAACAATGAATGCTCTTCTTTTCTGAAATGTCACTGGATGAGAATAGAATCAGAATAAAGGAAGTTTTGAAAAATGTTTACCTGGGTCAGTTGTTCTCAAATGGGGCAATTCCACCACTTCACTCTCAGTGAACATTTGGCAATATCTAGAGACTTTTTTGGTGTCTTACATTAGGGATTGGGGGAGGGCAGAGAGTGCTATTTTCATTTATTGGGTGTGGGCATGGATGCTACTAAGCATCCTACATGTACGGGATAGCTCCCCACGACAAAGAATTATTTAGTCTTAATGTTAATAGTGCCAAGTTTGAGAAACCCTAATCAAGTCTCTGGAAAATACATAAGAACACTTCTCAAGTTACACAGCACTGATGTCCAATATATTATATCACTCTTCGTGTATGGTGCCTTTTCTAGGCTCTCTAAAACTCATCCCCTTTCCCACAGGCCTTAAGCAGAGTTGAGTTTTTCTCACTTTTATTACATCTCTTTATTTCTTCCCTTAGATTACATCCCACTTATTTTAGTTCAATATGAGAGTCCCTAAGTCTACTCAGCCACACATTTACAGATAACTTTTGGACTATTTCTTTATATAGTTACTATTCAGTCCATAGTTAGATCAGTCCATAGGTCATTATGGCCAAATGGGCCTGGGCCACAGGGAAGATTTTGGCAGATAATCTACTGTGTGGCATCCATGTTTATAATGTCAGTTCACACAGAGGTCATTTCATTTACCAGTCCTTTCAGCAGGATTAGCCACATAATTTGCAGGGCCCAGTGTAAAACAAAAATATGGGGACCCTTTCAAAATTTATTAACAATGTGGCACAAGAAAGAATTAAACCAAGTGCAGGGTACTTCTGAGATAGGAATCCTGTTCTACTGCACAGGTTGCATGCCCATAAAATAAGCCTTTGTCTTTCAGAAGATGTCATTTACAATCTGTCAGTCTAGCTGTTGGTTAAGCAAAAAACAACTTTAAGGTTTTTATAATCAGATTTAATTTTCTCAACAGGCAAAGTACATTCACAATAAAAAAAAGGTATGAACAAGTATACACACAAACACAATTTTATATATACCACATACATACACACATCTTATCCATGCTAAAAATATGGTGGTCAAAACAATGAATATGACTGGATATGTCCAAGGAGGTTGTAGAGACAGATGAGCAGTGGGTCAGGTATAAAATCTTAGTAAACCCTCAATTTTTAAGATGTAGGCAGCTGAGGAGAAGCCAACAAAGGAGACCAAGAAGAAATGGTCAAAGCTAAGAAGAGACAGAAGAAAGAAGCAATATGAAATTCAAACAATAGGTTGTTTTAAGAAAGACTAATAGCCATTAGTATAAAATACAGGAGAAACATACAATAAAAATACTGAAAATTCATATATTTGGTAATATGTAAATAATCTTGTGAATGGAGTTTTAGTGGAGTAATGGTAGCAGAAATCAGACTAGTTTATTGAGGATTACGTGAGAGATAAGAGACCGTGAATGCAGAAAGCACCTTAAGAAACTTTTTTAAAGAAAAGAAAGAGAGATATAAGGAGGCAAGGCAGTAACCAGAGTGAGATAGATTTCAATTGAGGGCTATTTATTTGTTTAAGATGGGCAAAACCTGAGTATACTTTTAGGAGAAGGAGAATACTGAAAATATGAGGGGAGAGAGAGAGAGAGAGAGAGAGTAATTTATAAGACAAGATCCCCAAGAATATGAGAATAGTTGCAATCAAAAGTTCAGATGGAATTGGCCTTTACCTGGATTCATAGCCTGTTCTATTCATTTGAAGATAAGAAGGGAACACAGGATTTAGATGAAAATAATTTGTAGAGAGAGAGAGTCTCACACCAAATGACATGAGTTTTCTTAATAAAATAGAGGAGGTGACATTATCTGGATAAGAGTGCTTGGGACAATGCCTTTTCTGAGCTGAGCTGAGGGCTTTCCAGGAAATTATACATTGTCACTTGGTTGTCTACTTAGATAGTTGAAATCTATAGACCTTAGGTATGAATCTGGGCAATGAAACTTGGTATTACTGCAGCAACTTGAATTTAGGAAGAAATGTTATTTTTGAGCTTAATAGAATAGTTTTCAGCTACATCTTTAAAAAAGCTTAGTAGATAAGTTTTGCTTAAGCAGTCTAGCATTTAATATCTGGCTTCCTTCAATATAATAGATGGCCCAGGCCCTGAATACCTAACACTCAAATAAAATTAATTAAGACTATAATCCAGCTCACTCCATAGAACAGAGGGCCTAATGGTCATCTCTCTGGGACACTATATGATATATACCCAGTCCATCTACTGCTGCCTGATAAAAGAAATGCTTACTCTCCTTTGATCACAAAAAAAGGATCTCCTTGGACCACAAAAAAAGGATCCAATTTCCTGAGGAGTCATGTCACGTAGGAAAACTACATCCAGTACTTTCTGTATTGTTAGCAAGCACTTTTCCATGACTGGAGTTTGAGAAATTGTAACCTTTGCCTCTCCTTGGTTTAACTCCCTTCTCTCTTTCTCATTATATTTTGTGAGTTAAGAGTTATTAATACAGCTTAATTGTGTACTATTCTGAGTTCTGCTCTTTTGAGTTTCATGGGTGTGTCCTTTGTCTCCTGGTTTGAATTTTGTTCGGGGGTACTAGCAATAGAAAAGGAATGGCACCCAGTTAAAAAAATGTTGCTCATACTAAGGATTCCAAATTTTGAACCATACAAAATTACCATGGTGTTTTATTTCCAGTAAGTTTTACACTTAAGCTACCAAAAAAGTGAAAATGAGTTAGATAGTTGTTTAATATTCTCTATTAAGCATAGTTCATATAATGTGGGAGAAGTGTTCAAAGTACTTCATAGTAGATTTGATATATAAAAAGGGTTAAAATATTTTTGGTAGCAGCAAAATGTGAATGTGTTTTGTTGCAATTGTTGGAAACTCCATTCCATACAGTGAAGAACAGAACCCAGTGATCTACAAGCTTAACATTATCAAATTGTTTGCTGTTTATATTAACTTTTTAAAAAAATATTTGGACCACTTCCATTATGAATTCACACCTTTATTGTTTATTGAAGCCTTACTACATGTAAGGTTTTGTGCTGGGCTTATTTCCACTTAGGCTCTTTATCTACTTTCCTACTAAGTTCTCTTTTTACTTTTCTACTTAGATTGTCTCAAGTACTTTTCTCTTTAAAGATCTATCAAAAATAGTTTCCCAACTTTTTTTTTTAATTGTGTGAGACAATCCAACATGGTATCATTTCCTTGACTGTTTTAACACTATACTTTTTTGAGATGGGCAGCACCTGGAGGTAAGTAGAGCATTTCCTTTGAGCTATGTTAGCATCTGAATTCTGGTCCTTTGGCAAGTGCCATAGAATAAGACATTGCATTAACTTCTGCCATCTTTACATTTTGTATTTGTTGGTAGACTTTCTTTTCCCTTTAGCACATGCAAAGATCTTAAGGAGAGAAAGTTAGTAAGATAAAGGGGTTTGAAATATGTAAAATCAGTGTAATAATTAGGTATACTAAATCCCATCTGAACCCTAACCAGTGCATTTTACACTAGACATTTCCATGACTAATAATATGCAGCAAGGAAGGCTTGACGTCATCTCATTACAAGTCCAAATTTGTGTTTAAATTGAACCAATGTCTATTCATCAAAATGACAGCTTATTCTGGTTTCAAGTGAATGTTATTGAGTCATGTTTTGAAAACACTAACTCCACCTTCCCCTATCTATCAAATGGCTGCAATTAATAACCATCAGAAAATAATTTGAATAGGTCATTCATTCAGTATATAGACATATATGTATATGTATTTAGATTATTATCATCATCATATACTGTTACATATTCAAAATATTGGTCTGATATCAGGATAATGCATTATAATTTAACATATGACCTTAAAATAGGCTATACTGATGTACAAGAGATAATATAGAAATCAGTTTTGAAAAGATATTATGAAAAATGTGAACCTTCAGAAGTACTAACAATGTTATTTATAATCAGCAGTTAGTTAAAATACATGTTTAACTCTTCAGAAAAAGAAACTCAAAGGTATGAAAATTGGACACTGAAAATCATCACGCATTTTATTTTAGCCTCTATTATATACGATTTTTTCCTCCCTTTTTTGCTAATTTTAAACTGAAGTATAATAAAAGTGAATAAAACATGTGTATTAGCTTATAATAAAAGTGAACAAAACATAAATGTATTAGCATATAATAAAAGTGAACAAAACATAAGTGTATTAGCATATAATAAAAGTGAACAAAACATAAGTGTATTAGCTCATTGAATTTTCAAAAGGTAAAATCTTCTATGTAACCACCACCTAGACCAAAAATGAAACATTAGTAGTATCAGTACTTTGTCTTCTCCTTCCTTTTCTTCTGCCTCACAAGGGTAACCAATATACTGAGTTCTCTCTGCATATGTTAATTCTGCTTATTTTTGAACTTGATATGATTCACACATACACACACAGAAATAATCTATTTTACTCCACATTAAATTTATAAGATTCTTCATCATCGTTACGTGTAGTTGTAGTCCATTCATTAATGTTCATGTACTGATTTTCATTTGATTAATAAACTACAATCTACTTTTCTTACTTTACTGCTAAAGGAAATTTGGGTTGTGTCTAGTTTAAGGTTATTAGAATAGTGCTACTGTGAACTTTACCGTGGATATCTTTTGGTGAACATGCACTTTTATTGGGTAGATACCTAGAAGTAGAATTGAGAGGTCATGGAATATGTATATATTCAGTTTTAGTAGATACTGTCAAACAGCTTTCCAAACTGGGTATACAAATATATACTCTAATAGCATGTGTGATGATTTTAGTTGATGTAAATCAATACCAACACTTCATATTTTCAGTTTTTTTTTTTTTTTTACATCTCAGAAATTCTAGTGAGTACAAGATTCTATGCTTCAATTCTATAAAGACTAAAGCAGTTGAATAGTGGTCTTATGACATCCTCTTTTGTTGTACCCATTTGAGTATTTGTGGGTTTTTTTTAACTGAGTATCCATCATTTTATTATTGAACTATAGTTCTTTGTATATAATGGATATGGGTCCTTTGTCAAATATATGAATTGCAATTATATTCTTCCAGTCTATGCTTGCCTTTTCATTTTCTTAATACTAATTTAGGTAAAAGAGAAGTTCTTAATTTAATGTGGTACAATTCATCTTTTTCTCCTTTATAGTTAGTACTTTTTGTCCTATTAAATGTCTTTGCCAGCCTGCAATTCATGAAGATATTTTATTATTTCATATGAACACTTTATTGTTATACCTTTTACATTTAGATCAACAATCCATTAGGAATTGATATTTATATATGGTATGAAGTAGAGGTCAGAGTTCTTTTATTTCCCAGTTGACTGAATCTTATTTTACTAAAAAGAACACCCTTTCTCCAGGCACTGTTGTAGCACCTTTGACATAAATCATGTGAATCTATACGTGAGCTCATTTTATGAATGCTACCCTATTCCATTTGTCTATTTTTGTCCTTGTGCCAAAATCACAGTATTTTTCTTATATACCTTATAATATATATTCTAACTATTAGAATTTGAAATTAAAAACACAATGCCATTTACATTAACACCTCCAAAAATGAAATACTTAGGTATAAATCTAACAACATTACACCCATAGAAAACTAAAAATCCCTGATGAAAGAAAACAAAGAGGAACTAAATAAATTGAGAGATATTTCATGTCATAGAGAGGAGGACTCAATATTAAGACGCCAGTTCTTGCCAACCTGATCTATTGATTCAATGCAATCACAATCAAAACACCAACAGTTTATTTTAATTATTTTATAGATATTGACAAAAATTCTAACATTTATATAAAAATGCAAAAGATCCTGAATAGCCAACACAATATTAAAGGAGAAGAACAAACTCAGAGGATTGACACTGCCTAACTCAAGACTTAATACAAAACTATAGTAATCAAGACAGTGTGGTACTGGCAAAGGTATAGGCCAATGGAACAAAATAGAGAGCTCCAAAATAGAGAGCTCCAAAATAGAGAGCTCCAAAATAGGTCCATGTAAACATAGTCAACTGATTTTTGACAAAGGATCAAAAGCAATAAAATATAGGAAAGATAGTCTTTTCAACAAATGGTACTGTAACAACTTGATATTCACATGCAAAATAATGAATCTAGACATAGTCCTTACACCCTTCACAAAAAATAACTCAAAATGGATCATAGACTTAAATGTAAAACAAAAAACTGTAAAACTCTTAGAAGACTAGAAACAGTCTTGGCAAGACCTTTCACACCCCTCCACAGGATTGTGCATTTAGTGCCCTAGGGCTGGAGCATTCCCTTATATAGAGAGAGGTTGGATGCTTCTTTCTTATTAGGAGAAATCATTCCCTATTCTAGGTACGCAGTGAACTTCTTTGTACTGCTTATATGTGTGCATTATATGGTGCCTGGCCAGCCCCATTACTACATCTCCCCCGCCATGGGGAAGAAATGGGGTCTTTGCCTACATCACATGTGGGATGCATCAGTCCATAGCCCTGCATCAGCTACCAGGAGGGACCCACTGATCATGGGAGACAAGTGCACATGACAAACACTTATCTTACTGAGCCTTTTCTCCTTTCTGTGATTAAAGTGTTGTTCCAACCAGAACATAGTGTATTGAGTCCACTTTAGCAAATCCAAATTCATACATGATGCAGTGGGCTGAGGTCAGTGGGCTCCTTCTGAAAGTGGTAGGCATTTTTATGCGGTTTGCCATCCTCTATAAGGTGGGAATTCTCACCTGGCATCAGTAGCTAGATCTGCTTGAAAATCGTTTGCGTTTGGCAATGACTTTTAGACACAACACCAAAGATAGAATTCATGAAATAAAAAATTGAAAAGTTGGACTGCATTAACATGAAATCTTCTGTTCTGTGAAAGATATTGTCAAGGGAATCAGAAGACAAGCCAAAGACTTGGAGACTATATTTACAAAAGATATATCTGATAATGAACTGTCATTCAAAATATGACAATAACACTTAGAATTCACAATAAAAAGTGTACAACCTGACTAAAAAGGGGGCAAAGTATCTGAACAGACACCTCACCAAAGGAGATATAAAGATGAAAATTAGCATATGAAAAGATGCGGAACATCATATGTCATTAGGGAATTGCAAATTAAAACAACGTTGAGATACCACTAAATACCTATTAAAATACTGTAAAACCCAAACACTGACACTGCCAAATGCTGGCAAGGATGCAGAGCCCAGGAACTCTCATTTGTTGCTGGTGGGGATACAAAATGGTAAAGGCACTTTGGAAGACAGTTTGGCAGTTTCTTACAAAACTAAAATACTCTTACCATATGGTTCAACAATCACAATCCTTGGTATTAAACCAAGTGAGTTGAAAACTTACAACCAAACAAAAACCTGCAAACGTATGTTTATAGCAGTTTTGTTTATAAGAGTCAAAGTCTAGAAGCAACTAAGATGTCCTGGATAAATAAATGGATAAATAAACTGTGGTACATCCAGACAACAGAATATTATTCAGCACTAAAAATAAATGATCTATCAAGCATGAAAAGACATGGAGGAAACTTAAATGCATATTACTAAGTGAAAGCAGCCAATCTGAAAAGGCTATATGTTGTATGATTCCAACTATGACATTCTGTAAAAGATACAAGTATGCAGACAATAAAAATATGAGTGATTGCCAGGGATTTGGGGGAGGATGGGATGAATAAGTGGAGCACAGAGGATTTTTAGTGTAGTGAAAGTATTCTGTATGAAACTGTAATGGTGGATGCATGTTGTTATACAGCTGTCAAAACCCATAGAGTGTATAACACCAAGGCTGAACGCATATGTAAACTGTGGGCTTTGGATGATAATGACATGTCAGTGTAGGTGTATTGATTGTAACAAATGCACTACTGTGGCGCAGGATGTTGATGGTGAGGAAGACTGCAACTGTGTGTGGGGAGGGCAGGTGTCAAGGAGTCTGTAGGTACTCTGTAAACATTCTGCTTAATTTTGCCATAAACCTAGGACTTCCAAAAAGTAAAGTCTATTTTAAGAAAAAACATAGTTTCCTACAGGCTTTATAAGAAATTTTGAAATTTTTTAGTGTAAGTCACCTTATTTGTTATTCTTCAAGATTGCATTGCCTAATCTTGGCCTTTAGCATTTTCATTTGAATTTTAGAACCATCTCTTCAGTTTTCATAAATAATCTTGTGGGAATTTAGCTGAAATTTTATTCAATTTACAGATCAATTTTTGGAGAGCTGATATACTAAATTATTTTTCTTACATCCAAGAACATGATATGTCTTTCCATTTATTTATTTTAAATTTCCTCAGTATTTTGTGGTGTTTGGAATAGTAGACTTGCACATGTTTTGTGGCTTTATTTATAGATATTTGATGAGTTTTTGCTCTTATAAATCAAAGATTTTAATTTTATTTTTTGATGGTGTTTAGTAATATAATTCATTTTTAAGATTCATCTTATATCCAGTGACCTTGCTAAATTCACTTATTAATCCAAATTATTTTTTGTAGAAAACTTTGTTTTTTGTATAAACTGTGATTTCTTCTACAAATGATATTTTTATATTTTCTATTCTAATTCCCCTCTCTTACATCTTATTTTCACCCTTATTTCATTACTAGGGCTTCTAGTACAATGTTGAATAGAAGTATTGATCACTGGAAGCCTGGTTTTGTCTCTTGGCCAAGATAAGTCTCCTATGGACTAGCTATAAATTTTCAGTGTGCTATCTAAAGTTTGAAATTTCCCTGGTGACAACAAGGAACAGCTTGTTTGCATTGTTTAAGAAAGTCCAGGTTTATGTTTTAAACCTAGTTTAACTAGTTATATACACTTTCTTAGCCCTCTGACCAGTGAGGTATAAAAGATGCTGTTTGAAACATTTGTTCAAGTTATTTTGAAATGAAGATTCCTTGTGTCTGACTTGATGGTTTAAAATCTGGGGATGAAACATCCTATGTGACTAAGAAAAGACCATGATGAGCTGCTACTGGAAGTCTCTTGGAGCCCTGATGTTCCTTGTGCTTTCTATCCCCTTCTATGTCATATCCTTTGTTTTTAGTAAAGTCTTATGTGTCTCCTGGGAAGTCATGTGAATTCTTTCAAATTTCCAACCTGTGAAATAGTTGCAGTTTTATTTTCTGCACCTATTGAATTGATTATATGCTTTTAATCTTTACTTCCTGTTAAGAAGGTGCATTATGTGGAATAATATTTAAGTGTTAAGAAATCCTTGTATTTTGGAAGAAACTCCACTTTTTTGTGATTTACTGTCCTTTTTATACATTGTTTTATGATTGTTATTATTTTATTTGCTATTTTTACTTCTATGGTTATTTTTTTCTTAAATGTTTGGAAGAAGTTAATGGTGAACCATCTATGCTTGAAATCTTTGACTGATTTGCTTATTTCTTTGTTTACAGAAGCTTTTTAATAATATATTTTATTTTTAATGGATATGGAATTAATCAGATTTTCTATTTCTTTTTTGTTTGATTTTGGAAGTTTATTTTTAATGAATCTGTCCATTATTTTTCAAATGTATTTGCCTATTGTATTCATAATATCATCTTTATTATGTCTTTAATACCTACAGAATTATTACTAGTGCCACCTTTTTCATTAATTCCTGATACAGGTAATTTTTCTTGTCTCTTTTTCCTCCTTTGTCAGTTTGCTAGGAGTTTATTAATTTTATTAACCTTTGATATAATTTGCTTTGGCTTTTTTGATTTTTACTTTTGGTTATTTGATTTTTATCACTGATATGTGTTATTTTATTATTTCCTTCTACTTTTCATCAGCTCCATTTTCTGTTCTTTTCTAGCTCTTTTAGGTAGAAGTTTATATAATGGATTTTCAGGTATTCTAATATTTTGATATCTCCATTTAAGACTATACATTTTTTTTCTAAGCATTTCTTTAGCTCTTTGAAATGTCATATATTCATTAGCATTCATTTAAAATTTTTGTAATTGCTATTTATTCCTTAACCTGTTTACAGTTGTATTATTTTCTAAGGGTTCAAGGATTCTCTATTTATCTTTTTGTAACAATTTCTAGTTTACTTCCACTGGATGAAAGTTTACCCCTGAATGATTTTAAGTCTTTTAAATTTCTGAAGCACGCTTTGGAAAATGCTTAATTTTGGAAAATGTTCCGTGTGAACTAGAAAAGAATGTGTATTTTCTTATTGTTGAATGCATTGTTTTATATATGCCAATTTGTTTGAGGTTTTAATATTAAATTTTACAATGTTTTACATCTTTACTGCTTTTCTGTCTACTTATTCTCTCAGCTATTAAGAGAGGACTGTTAATGCTTCTCATTCACATTGTGTACTCATCCACTTCTATTTTTTATTTTTTCCAACTTGCCTTATATCTTAAAGCTATGCTATTGCATGCATACAGGTTTAGAACTGTGATATCTACCTAGAGGATTGTACCTTCCAGTCTTAATATGTATTTTTCTGATATAGTATAGCTACACTGTTGCAAGTTTAGCTAAACTAATCCATGGTTCTGCTGCCTGGCATACATTTTGTTTGGCCAAGCAGCCTACAGTGACCTTAAAGTGACACTAGCCCCCTCATGCAAGCACATGTCCTAGATAGCAGCCCACAGAGGCACAAGCAAATATAAGTTCCTGATACGACTTTCCCAACAGCCCTTGGGATCAACAGTTTCCCTCTTATCCCAGTGCCTGTACTTCTTAGGCACCCCTTAGATAAGAACTTTGTGGCCCTTACCAAAACCCTACTCTTTTGGTTTGAATTGACCAATCCAGATCTAGCCTGGGCATCCCAAAGCACTCCACCCACTGACCCTAATGAAGGCATGTGCCCCAGGTCCTGCTTTTCTCTCTGCCTGTACTTTGCCCTGACCTCATGTGGCCCCTCCAGGTGTGCTGTGTATTACCTCTAGGACCTGGAGGAGGTTTAAAGAATAAACTTCTTTATTTCAATTTCTCCTGTTGTCTGTTATTGAACTGTGGCTCTCCATCCATTACTCTTTGCTCTATTAGCAAAAGTTAATTTAACAAAGTCTTAACATACACAAACTTTCTTTTGGTTAGTTTTTGCAAAGTATATATTTATTGATTATTTTACCTCTAACCTCTGTGTGTTCTTTAAATGGCTCTCTTGTAAACAGCATGTAATTATTACAGTTGTCCCTTTGTGTCTATGGGGGATTGGTTCCAGGACCTGCTGCTGTGGATTCTAGATACATGTATATGTAGAACTGAATCACTTCTCTGTACACCTGAAACTATCACAACATTGTTAATCACCTATACTCCAATATAAAATAAAAAGTATAAAAAATAAAATCCGTGGTATCAAGTACCATAGTCAGCCCTTTGTATCCACAGCTCTGAATCCATGGATTCAACCAATCAGAAATTGTGTAGTACTATACATATTAATTGAAAAAAACTGCATATAAGTGGACCCCTGCAGTTCAAACCAGTTTTGTTCAAGGGTCAACTGTATTTTAATCCAATTTGCCAATATAAGTCTTTTACTGGAATATGCAACCCATCTATATTACATATAATTACATTAATGTAGTCACTAAGTTTAATATATTCTCTTACTATAATTCTCCATGTAGCCAAACTATTTTATATTTTTCTCATTTACTGCCTTCTTTTATATTAATTACTTAGCTTTTCCTCCATTACCTTGCTCATTATTTATTCTTTTACTACACTTTTAGTGGTTACCCTTGAAATAACAATATGCACACTTGGTTCAATACAATTTAATACAAATCATTGCTTTTACCACATACTCAATAATATTATATTCTTAACATTTGTTAACAACACTCACTGCCCCTTGCAACATTTGAATTATCACTGCCATACATTTTAATTCTCTCTATATTTTAAATATCACAAGACATTACTGTTACTGTTTTGTACCAATATCCTATTATTGTTCATTAATATTTACCCACATATTTGTACTTTATTTCTTTCCTTGTTTCCTGCAAATCCATGTTTCTCTTGGAAATGTTTTCTTGCTAGAAAAACATCCTTTAGTATGATATGTAGTGCACATATTCCAGTGACAGATTGTCACTTTTTGTCTATCTGAAAATATCTTCACCTTTATTTTTAAAGAATAATTCTGCTGATTATAGAGTTCCAGCTTGGCAGTTATTTTCCTTCAGCCCTTTAATGATACCATTCCACTGTATTTTAACCTTCAACATTTATGTTGTAAAGTCAGCCATTATTCTTACTTTTGTTACTTTTAAGGTAACATTTTTTTTTCTTTTTTTGCTTCTTTTAAGATTTGATTTTTCTAAAACACTTTCAGAAGTCTTATGATTACATCTCTAGGTATTCTTTGTGTATATTGTGTTTGGGCTTCTTGAGTATATGAATTGATGTATATTGTCAGTTTTGGAAATTTCAAAATATTCTTATTGCTTTCTTTCTCCTTTTTTAAATTGTTGGCATTAAAATTATACATATATTAGAACTAGTGGAAAAAATAATCCCCATCCATGATGTGCATACCCTGTATAAATCCCTGAGCCTGAGACTACCAAATAACTTGATCCCTTTAAGTATGGGTCTAGTGGTTAGAAACAGAGGAAGTTAGATATTTAAATCTATGGGCTACAGTTGGGGGGGGGGTTCTCTTTGTTCTTGTAAGTAAAGTTTGATTGAAACAGCCATGCTCACTCAACAAGTATCTGTGGTTACTTTTGCTACAATGGCATAGATAAATAGTTGCAACAGAGGCTATATTCTGAAAGATTACAGTATTTGCATCTAGTCCATTAAGAAAAAGCTTGTCAGTCCTTGCTTCCCTGGATTATCCTTTCGTGTTCTTGTTGCTTTAACAACTTTCTGATGCCTTCAGACAGAAGAATTCTCTTTTTCTATTTCTTCTTTGTAGGATTATTGCATCCCTGAAGTCTTTAGTTTTAAATGACTATTTTATTGAGGTTTTCCCCTCCATTTATGTTTGCCCTGGACATTCTCTGCTCCACCAGATCCAATCTCAATGCAACTTTCCCTGTTCTGTGCTCCAGGTAGTTGAGCTCTGTGAAATTGATCAGCCAGCCTCCCCTGTTTTATGGCTTCAGGTTGGGTCAGAAGATATTGGGATATCAATAGGAGATATTGTCAGCTTCTCAGAAAATGGGTAAAGGACAATGTCAGGGTAACAATTGCTTTTGCTCCTTCCCTATCACACTATTGATTGGCAGGAGCTCTGTACCACTAAGAAAGGCTACAGCTCCTTTAGGTGGCCACATCTTACAACCTGAGTTTGAGTTCTCACCTGTTAGGTTACCTGTTAGGTGGCCTGTTAGGTGGCCACATCCTACAACCTAAGTTTGAGTTCTCACCAAGTGCTGGTAACTGCTTTTTACCTTTAACCCTTCAGGACTAGGCATGGTAATGTTTCCCTGCTTCTGTTAGCTTTATCATACAGTATTGTTTTTACATATTTGTAAATGGTCTCTTTCTTAAACTCTCTTTGATTACACTGATTTAGTGTTCCATCTGTTTTCTGTTAAGAATTACACTGATTTCATGATACATTTGTGTTTTTGTCTGACTGATCCAATGCCACACAATGCATTTACTGCTAGTGGTAAAAGTACTAGATATATTTCTATCTAAAGAAGATGTGTCCACATACTAAAAGTGAATAAGATCTGGCTTGAGATTAAAAAATATTCTTAAATATTCACTACGTCTTGAGCATGAGTAAAGACCTACATCATTAAAAACATAGATAAAACATCTTTTATATAAAAATAATTTAGCTCTTATTTCCTATTAAAACTGGCATTTTATATTGAGTGTACTTACAAGTACAGACAAAATTGAAATGGACATCTGTTTTGTAATGTAGGTCATTATGTTCACATATCAAAAAAATAGTACAATGGATCATTGAGTTTTATGTCTTCTATACCTAAATTAAACTAGAAGAATAAAAATGATTTTTTTGGTTCATTGGGGCTATTACTCCCATATAGTGTAAATGTATTCCTTCATATTGTGAAGTGTCTTTGTAAATAGGAAATAAGCAAGATCCTTCCTCCCTAAATAAAAATGAATGTGCTCCAAAATATTTCAAAATGAAACTGAGGAAATTAATATTTTCTGACTTCAGTGAAAAATGTTAAATCAATGATGATGAAAGAAAAATAATCATTCTTACTTCACCACTTTGTTGGTTAAAAATTTTATCCTTCTGTTTTTCTTTGTTGTTGCATCTCCATGAATATCTACTCTCTGACAAAATTGCTTAAACATTTGTTTATTCTTGTAGGTTTCTTTACTCTTCCAAGGTGACTCACTAGGAAAGATCAAAGAAGATACTACACAGCAAGTGGAATTTGGAATGATCTTAACAAAGTGGATATTTCAGTTTGACTTTCCTGGATCCTTGATTTAATAAGGTTTTGCATATGTACAAAGCCAAGTGATGGTCTTTTCCCCCACTGTTATAATTATTATTCAAAATATAATTTAATTTTCTTCATATACATCTCTTTTGTTTTTTTTTTTTGTGGTACACGGACCTCTCACTGTTGTGGCCTCTCCCGTTGTGAAGCACAGGCTCCGGACATGCAGGCTCAGCGACCATGGCTCATGGGCCTAGCTGCTCCATGGCATGTGGGATCTTCCTGGACTGGGACACGAACCCGTGTCCCCTGCATTGGCAGGCAGATTCTCAACCACTGCGCCACCAGGGAAGCCCCATATACATTTCTTGATTCCAAAAAGAATTTCTGAAGATATGAGTGTTGTAGTGTTTAAAATTATGAAGAATCTGAGATTTTACCCTATTTGTAGGACAACAAGTTAACCTGCCACAGTTTCATTGATGCTGACAGAAGACGTGACATTCTTAAATCAGAGACAAAGAATAGTTTACTGTTCACGGTAACAGTAATATTAGCAATTGTGCCAGTTTCCTGAACCCCAGTTCCCACAGGGCACTGAGAAGACGGCCAAGCAATGCTGGCACATGAAGTGTGTTTTATTACTAGAGAGATACCTCAAGCATAGGGAACTTAAACCTTTATAATGGCCAGTAAGCCTACCTGATCTTGGCTGGAG
Organism: Grampus griseus; assembly: GCF_964374135.1. Classification (NCBI taxonomy): domain Eukaryota; kingdom Metazoa; phylum Chordata; class Mammalia; order Artiodactyla; family Delphinidae; genus Grampus; species Grampus griseus. The sequence goes on along the minus strand of NC_138999.1, from coordinate 77,670,009 downwards.
AGAGACATTTTAATTATGCTTATGAAAAAGGTGCCCTAGGTTCCATATGGAAACACTATCACTATTTTCCAAGGCTCTTCACTATGCAAACATCTTGGAAGATAGTCTGGAATAAAGCTAGTCAATCCTGCTTGCAAAATATAAAGAAACGTGAGAGACCTATGGAGCATTGTCTCCCAACAATATCCACCACTCATTCGTACACTATGTTGACTTCCGAAGGATTTTCCCATGTGTATATCCCTTTATTAGCCACAACAAAATATATCTAAGAGACTGGAATCATATCTAATCAACTTGGCTCATACTGTATTTAATTAAGGCAACTATCTACAGGGCTCTAAGAAGCAGAATGAGGTCAAACTATAGTATTGACTTCAAACATGCCTGCCAACATCCTGGACTCCATCAACTGAACAAATATTGTTAAACAACTGGATCTACCTTACAAGGTGAGATGGCTTTCTCCTTAAGTTTCCTTATTGGTCATAACAGCTGATTAGAGGAATTAATTCAGGGAGGGCAGGCTGCATTAGAAATGGCACAGATACCACCTGGGTCTGCAAATATGTAGTCTATGACAGTTCTGTCATCCATAATGACTCTGGCCAGTAAGTTAAGGCTGACCTGAATGCTTTTCAGAGCTCAGATGGTATTATTGATCCCTTCAGCTAAAGTCAGGTACAAATTATGTACCATTTTTTTAAATTGGATGACTCTCATTGTAGGGATAACTGCCTCAGGGCACACTGATTAATGAGTCTGTTAGCCCTCTGAGATTCTCCCTTGTCTAACTAAAGTGATACTCATTTTGAAAGAGCTCTGCAGTCATATGAGACATAAATGATCTATTGGTGGTGTGTCATTAAATACCTGAAGGTTTCTTATGAATACTTTTAAGGAACAAACTGAAACAATCTAATACTTGGTTTCCACGAAACTAATACAGTTACAGGGGTGCACATGGACCCTGTACAGAAAGCATTGTTTACAGTTGTTGAGGCTCCCAAGTGGAAACTATATCAGTCTACTACCCAGGTTAATAATATCTATAAGGTGGCCTCCTAACTAGCAGTAGGCCTTGAGGTTCCCAGTTAAGTTTGAAAAATTGATTCTAGTCCTTGTTTTCAGTAAGAACTAATCATGGAATCAGTTAAAACTGTCTTGTTTGTCCATGCCACCAGTCAGGTGGCATTCACCTACCGCATGCAACCAGTGACAGCTAAGGAAATAATGATAGAAAAGGAAATACATCTGCAGGTGCTGAAAGATGTTTTGCTTGGGAAATGAAGAAGGTAGAGCCATCCTCTGCTGTTTCCAATAGATTTTAGGGTAAGGTTAAAGGATATACTGTCCCAAGTGTGGCTGGGATTCATAACATTCAAATATAAGGTGTTTGCAGCAGTTTAGAAGGGACATACAAGGGCGTTTTTTCCCTATCTCATGGGAATTCTGAAAGATAAAGATCATTAATATTCCTCACTCTTTTTTCACTCCGGGGGTTAAAGTGATTCCTTCTCCAGGTGTGAAGGTGGTTGTCTCGTTTCACCAACACAAACTTAGTGTGCCACAAATTAGTAGCTGTAACTACACTGTTCTTTTCTTTCAATCATTTCCTATTTACACCTAGACTTTTCAAGTGAAAGTGTCAGGTGCAATAGGGACAAGGGTAGTTTTATAAAAATTACAGAGATCCTTAGAGCCCCTTATTTGGCTCACATAGACCACTGTAGGTGACTCAGAGATCAGTGCACTCAACAAGTAGTCTTTATCATCATGCTGTAGGACCATGTTAATTTATCAAAAATATCCAGGTGGTTGAACAAGAATTAAGTTTGAATCTGCTGGGCCTCTTTTGGTCATGCTGACACTTGGAGGCTATATCAACCATACAAGCATGAGGTTGTTGGTATGGGGAAGAAAGAAGTACTGTGCCAAGGAATGATTCAAAATAGGTTTACAAGCACACATGCTGCTTCTGTTAAGTGGATCATTACCCAGAACCACTTGGGGATGATTGCTTTCTTAAGACAGAACATTCAACTAACAAATTGCCTTACTAAGGTATGTAGCACAGAAGGAGGGAAAATACGTAAAGTCAGAAATCTTTTTGAGTTGATTTTGAGAAAGTTGTACCCACATTCATCAATCCCACATGCTTGTAGATGGTAGGGGACATGAAAGTTTCATTGAATATCTTGACAATCAGCCCATTATTGACTAGCTTTTGTGATAAAAAAGGTATATCATTGTCAGACTGAAAATGTCCTGAAAAGTGAAACATCTTATACAGTAAGTTTCAAGAATCACAATTGTGTGACTGGGCTTGGCTAATAAGATTGAAACAGTAATGTCATAATCTTTAAAATGTACCCAAAGCTGTGGAACCCTCTCCCTCATTACCACAAGAGGGAGGCTAAGGTCTGATGTAATTAATATGTCAGAGTGGGCAGAGGCAATGGTCTATGCATTATGGCCTCCCTAACCATGAGAAAACCACATCATCTTTTGGCAGGAGTCATAAGCCTGCCATTAAATGGTAACTACTACATCTGAAATATAGCATGCTTTACATTGTGCTTGTTCTATGATGGTTGATGTGTTGCAAAGTACAATATGATGTTGGGTCCACACAACAATGGTGGCAGTCTAGTTGGTGCAGGCTCAATCAGCATCTTGATTCTATTCAGTCTCATTAGAGAACTGGGCCTTGCAGTGAACTTCTACATGAGAAACCCATACAGTTTTATTAATAGTTGTAACCCGTTCACATTTCGTGGATCCAAAGGGGCTGGGAGTGATAACCTGCCAACTTGTAGTTTTCCAAGTGACGCTAAACAACTAAGCAATTGACAACAACCTAATAAGTAGAAAGAAGGGGAAGGGTAAAACGTTACAAGGTTTTTCAAGGGGAATATTAGCTCGAGCTAAGAAGACATTCTGGAGTTCTTCTGGTCACTGAGCTAGTAAGAAATCACATCTGCTTTTGGTTCTGCAGCGCTAGTGCTTAGGCTGAAGTGATGCAGCAGCTTGTTGGATACAATTGAGATTCAGCTTAACATCACCAGCAGTTAAAGAGGCCTAGGCATTTAGGAAACCTCTGTGAATCAGGAGCCCCGTTCAGCCAGTGCTATGATTCAGATAGTGGATTGCTGGATAAAGTTTCCCACAAAAGGATAGCTATCATTTTTCAAGTAAAAGCTGAAATACCACTGTGCCCAGGCTGGCTGGGTTCTTTAAGGAACTACACTGAAAAGTGAGACTTGTTGAGTCTTTCTCATATTGATAGACATTGAATCTGAGTTGATTCACTACAAAAAGGGAGTATCAGGTTGGAGAATCACAAGGTCTATGTGGGTTAGGCATCTAGTTTTGACAAGGGTTTGGTAACAAACTGTTTTTTGAAGGTGCGTACCTGGTGACAGGACATCCTCCTGGTATGCTGAATTGTATGCAGTATAGCTGGTTGTTATTCTGTTATCAATGAAAAAGTGGCCTGAAGTAAGAATACATATGTCAAATAGCTTCCCTTATTGGTAAGGTCTTGTCAGGAACAATACTGGAATATTTTGGAGACAGTGCAGACTGCAATAGGCATATGGATGAACCTAGGAGATTAGATAGAGTTACTATAATTTTCTGTCTTTCAACAGTGCCCACCAGAGACTATCCACCAAGAAGAGACACTCAGCATCCAGAGATACTGAGCATCCAGTGAATGTCAACCAGCCTCTATCCTTGGCTACCCATGTGCTTGCACAATGGGCCTATAAAGGAGTAAGCATGGTGGCAGGAATGGACACTATATATGGTTGTAATAGCCTGAGATCCCACTCATATAACCATTTATACTGATGAATGCCTGACCTTTCACTAGTAGAAACCAATGCTAAACACTTGATCTGATACCATTCAACAAGAAGACCAGCCAGCCATTTGGTTTCAAGGTGATTATACCAGACTCTTTCCACACTGAAGGGGACAATAATTCACCCTTGCAAAAATTGACATCTACTCTAAAATAGATTTGCCTTCCTTGCCTACAGTGCCTTTGGAGTTCTGCTGTCCTTACTTTGGAGTAACTGTCTGATACATCTACATGGAATCCTACATGAGTGCTTCAGACCCAGGGATTCATTTTGTTTTGAAGAATAATTTATCATTTCTACCATTTGCTGTGTCACCTGAAATCAGTTGGCCACATAGACCTTTTGAATAATTTACTAAAGGCTCAGTGAATGCAACAACTTGTGGATGACATCCTGTTAGGGTTGAGGTGATATTTTACAGAATACAGTGTGTGCATTGAACCAATTACTGACATATGGTCCTGTGGCCAAGTGCAAATAAACTTTGGTTTTGGAACCAAAGGAAGGATGACGGATTGGTCCTGCTTACCATCACATCTGCTCACTCACTTCCAGAACATGTTTCCATTTCCTGCAATTCTATGGCTCTGCTAACTTGAAGGTCTTGACTCCAAAGCAAGCAATACTTCCTCCATGGGACTCAGTAACTCTTCCATGGAACTTAAAGTTATGATTGTCAATTTGTCCCTTAGAGGGTCTCAATTCAGTGGACAAGCAGGCAAAGAAATAATTTCTCATTCAATCAGAATTAATATACTTTGGTTATTATGAGTAGATAGGATTGCTGCTATATAATGTAGGCAGAGATTAATGCATATGAAATTTGGTGGGTTCACTGGAGTATCTCATGGTGCTTCCATGACTAGAGTTAATGATGTACACCCAGTTGGGAAAACTTGTTGTAGGGTCTCTGTCTTGGGGAACTTAAACTAAGATACATAAGCAAAATTATAAAGTCAGTGAATATTCTTTTGTGTTCCCTCACCGCTTCCTTTATGTGCCTTTCATTCAACTTTTGATATCCTATCCTACACATCCCTGTCTTCTGCAGAGTCCAGTGCCTAAATGTTGTATGTTGGCTGCCATTGATACTTATTCATATGCTTCAAACTCATGCTCTTCTTCAGTATTTGACCTAAAGTTATCCCATTTCTCCTTCTCTACCCTGTTGATCTCATACTCTTCACTGAAGAAACTTGTTGAGCTAAGATATTTTGCTTTACTTGACCTCTTCTCATGTTGATATCAAAGGACTACCTGGCTGTTATTCTCCTGAGGGTAAGACTCATGTCTTATAAATGTTTATATTTCTTATGTCCTGTAACATGGTAGCTGTGTAACACATGGGGAATGAACTAACTTATTGGTGAGATAACAAATTATCCTTATCAATTTTTAATCAATTAGGGATCTTATTGTAAAGAAGCAATATAAGAATTAAATACTTTTGAATAAGTCCATTGCAGCACTAACTATATAATGGTAAAACTTGAACATGTGCCTTTCACTTAAATCAGTGCATAATAAAGATTATAACTAAAATGTCTAAAGTAAGGAAATCATTTGTAATATATTCTTTGACATCGTACATTTATGATTTCCAGCTTTGTTTAAATCTGTGCTTTAAGAAACACTCTCGCTATGAGATTTTTGTATTTTTAACTACTTGAATCATTTCCTAACCTTTGTGCTCAATTTCCTTCCTTCAGCCCAGATCTATTTAATCATTTTTGAAAGTTATCAGTTTCCATAAAATATTAGAAAATGGTATTTGAAATGCCAGTCAGTTTTAAGTTTTAATCCTGTAAATAATGAGTTTGGAGTCATAGGATTTGAAAGGAGGTAAAATATTTTCCAAAGTTTTATATATAAATAAGTAGTTAATTTTGCTTCAGGTATTTCAACAATGCTATCAAATATCAAGCATCTATTTTGTGCTCTCATTAAAAGGGTAGGACATAATAAAATTACTGATTCTCCATAATACAAATGATTTATTAATGTTCTGTTACATTAATGGCAGTATACATTGAATTCTCTGAAAACCCAATTAGTAAGAGTCCTATTTCCTGTTCCAATCTGAAAAGAAAAGGCTAATTAAAAAAGAGATTAGCAGTCTGGGACAAATTTTCGCATTTATAACTGGTAGAGGTTAGGTTGGCAAACATGTATTATACCTATGGGGTATAATACTATGGGGAAGTGCAACCACTGATACTGAACACCATATTAAAAGACATACCCACTCAAGTGCTTGTTTTAATGTATGCTGGCGTGGAATACCAGAGAAAAGCTAGCGCTGCCCATAAGCAGGCTCACTCCTAAATCAGACCGAAACTAACACGCTCAATTATTGTTCTCAAAATTACTAGTGAAAGCATCACTACACCTCCCTGAGGGTGAAGTGAGTAAATGGACTGAGAGAGCTTATAAATAAACGTGGCAAAAATCTCTTCTCTGGTAAATGAGTTGCAAGGAAACGAAATTCCCCTCTGTACTTAGTGCTAAGAGTGTATACTGTGGCATAAAACTAGGTCCTTAATCTTGGTCTATTGATTTATTTTCTATCAGCTTTATTGAGATACAATTCACATATAATAAAGTGTTTTACAGTGGGTTTATTGTTTTTGTTTTGTTTTCACCCTAGAAGTTAGAGATGCTCCTATGGGTATTTGATGTTTTTGATGAAATGATTACTATTAATTTTAAGTCTTCATTTTAAGTTTTTTTGTTGTTGTTAGTTTATAGAAACAAATTTTATTTTTGTGTATTTACTTTGTATACAAAATACATTATATTCTCTAACCAATTCTAATTTTGTGTGTGTGGATTCTTTCAGAGCTTCTATGCATTTACAAACATGAAGATTTTCCTTCTTCCTTTCATTACTTACTGCATTGTTTCTTTTCCATGTCATGATGCATAATTTAGGACGTCCAGTACAGCCCTGAATAGAGATGGGGATAGTGTGTGCATCCATTTCTCATTTCAAATCTCAAGTGCGATGATTCAATATGAAATTAGATTTAGGTTTTATATAGATATCTTTTATCAAGTTGAGGTATTTCTCTTATGCTACATTTGCTAAGCTTTTTGCTTTGTCAAAAATGATTGATTTTATCAGTTGCTATTTTTACATCAGGAGATACTCAGATCCTTTCCTCCATTTTTCTGTTAATGGTGTGAATTACACTGATGAGTTTTAAAATTTTCAACCACCCTTAAAGGCCTGGACAAAAGCTTACTCTGTTGTGATGTATTACCTTTTAAAAAAAATCTTTTCATTTTGAAATAATTACAGAATATCTGGAGGTTGCAAAGAGGCAAGCGATTGATCCTCTGTACCTTTCATCCATTTTCCATCAATGGGTTCCTCTTATGTTACAGTTGTACAATATCAAAACAAGGAATTGGACATTGGTAAAGTGTGTATGTATAGCTATATTCCATCTTGTCATTTATGTAGATTCAAGTAGCCACCACTAAGGTTAAGACACAAAACTATCCCATCATCACAAATATCTCCCTCAGTTTATCCCTTTATATTCATACCTCATACCCACTCCCCTTAAGCCTTGCAATCACTAATCTGTTCTCCATCTCCATAATTTTGTCATTTTGAGAATTTTATATAAACGAACTCACAGAACATCTGACCTTTTCAGATTTTTTTTCACTCTGAGTAATAGCCCCTTGGATCCAGCAAAGTTGTTGCATGTGTCAATACTTTATTTCTATTTACTGCTAAGTAGTATTCTGTGGCATGAATATACCATTCTATTGTTTGACACTTTCATTTTTTTTCCAGTTTTGGCCAATAGCAATTAAGCTTCAGTGAAAATTGTATACAGACTTTTGCGTGGATATAAGTTTTCATTTCTCTGGGATAAATGCACAGGAAAGTGATTGCTGGGTCATATCTTAAGTGTATGTTCAGTTTTAAAAGAAACTGCTAAACTATTAAAACTGTACTATTAACATCCCCACCAGTGATATATGAGAGAGAGAATCTCTGCATCTTCATTAGCATTTGATATTGTCACCATGCATGTTTTATTTTAACTGTTGTAATAATTGTATAGTAATATCTCATTGTGCTCTTATTTGCATTTCCCTAATTGCTAGTGATGTGAACATCTTTTCATGTGCTTATTTGCCATCTGTATATCCTCTTCTTTGAAATGGCTTTCCATATCTTTTGCTGTTTCTAAATTGTATTGTTTCCTTTTGCTTAACTGTTAATTTTGAGAGTTTAAAAAATGTATTCCTGATTCAAGTCTTTGGTCAGTTATGCAGTTTGCAAATACTTTCTTCCACTCTGTAGGTTATTGTTTCATCCTCTTTACAGTCTTTTGCAGAACAAACATATTGCTTGTGAGGAACCTCAAGTTATCAATTGTTTTCTTTTATTGCTGTACTTTTACTGATGATTCTAATGAATGTTCAGCAAGTGCTGGTCCAGAATTTTTTCTAAAAATTTTCTATGTATTTAAAAAATTGTTATAGTTTTAAGTTTTACTTTTAAGAACATGATCCATTTTAAATTAATTTCTGTATAAGGTGTTAAATTTAGGTCCAGATTCAAATTTAGGTCCAGGTTCAAATTTAGGTCCAGATATCTAATTGCTCCAGTAGCATTTGTTGAAAATGCATTTGCAATCTCCCATTGAATTGCTTTTGCACCTTTGTCAAAATTCAGTTGGGCATAGTTGTGTGGACCCATTTATGAGTTCTCTATTCTGTTCCATTGACCCATGTGTCTGTGCCTCTACCAACACCACCCTCTGCTGATTACTGTAGCTATACTACATGCCCTAATATTAGGTAGGATGAGTCCTCCCATTTTTTTCTTGTTCAAGATTGCTTTAGCTATTTTAGGGCCTGTGATTTTCCATATTGTGGTATAAGCCCTGATAGTTGTTGCTTTTTTTTTTTTCTTTTTTGTACTACAAGTGCCTGACAAACTTTAATTGCTGGCATCCATTTCAAGGAGGTATTCACCTCAAAGATGGCTGTTTCCAATAAACAACACTGTCAGCCACAGGACTAGATAAATGGACAGGCCACCTCCCCAAATGGAGATTTCTTTGTTTTAGAGATCTTGGTGGATTTCAATAACTGACCATTTGGGCTACTTGCTTTTTTCTCTTCCCACATTTTCAATTCCTGCTATTATGTTTTAAATTTCCCAATAAAGAGTGAGCCCTTGAAACCCTAGACCCCCACCCTCGACCCCAATTAAAGCAGAACCTCAGACCCCTGTGTTCTCTTTCTCTCTCTCTCTACCCTGAAATCTTGCTGTGTGGCTCCAGTTGCACTGTGTAATTTTCAGGTCTTGTAAATAATAAACCTCTATTTTTTCAAAGTTTCCTGTTGGTTATCACTGAAGGATGTCTTGTAATCATAATAAAAACCACAGGGACTGGTCCAATCACAACTTTGGTTATTGATAGACTGAGACTGGCACAAAACAATTTGTATAGCTGGCAAGATTGCATGATTATCCCTGGCAATTAACCTAAAGGAATACCCTTTAGCTGCAACTTGCTTACTAACCACCTAACTTAGGTGGGTAACACACCACCTGGGAAAGGAGCACTGCATGCTGGGGGTATGTTGCACTGCTATGGGTTTCTCATATTGCCTCTGTCATGTGTGCCTGGGGTCTCCCTCCCAAAATGTCATGGTTACCACAATAATTCAACAATCCCTCCAGAGCAGTGTGATCAAGGCCATATGGTCTAACGTGATGATTAGACTACTAATTTTAAAGACTTTAATTGACTATGAATGTGTGTAAGGGTCCTCCACACTTCCAGGCCAAGGAGAGCTAAAAAGGATGAACTGGACTACAAGGCTATTGTCACTACCCAAGGAGAAGTTCAGAGCTAAAGGCATGAAGAAAAGGAATAATTCATGTAAGCGAGGAGGATGTGAGACTTTGCCTGCAACCACACTGTGCGTGGGTCGTGCCGGGACTTTGTCTTAACCCAGAAGAGTGAAATAGCCTTGCACCTGGAAATCAGTGTCATCATCAGAGGGAAATACTACAGAGGCCTATGGCCTCTTTGTCACCACTTCACTCACTACTGTTCCTCTTCATCCCCTAAATTGAGGGTATATTGTGGGTCCAATCCCTGATATGATGTTACTAAAAAATTAATGGGCAAATATAAATGTTCTGAACATCTGGTGCCAGAGCCTCCTAAGAACCCTGCAGTGGTACTTCACTTCACAGTAAGGTAATTTTGCTCCTTGATAAATGCAAAGTCCTTTGGGAGCTTCCTGGATGTTATTCAATGCCACTCATACCAGTATGCCAAGACTCTGGTATTACACACCAGAGGCCTAGGAGTTTTCCCAAAGATCCTTTGCATGTTGTGTTAATGGAAGCAGACTTCAATCCTAGAGAGGTCTCTTGGGACACCCTGGAAAGGAAAGCAGACAACTATGAAGAGGGCTCACAGTGATGCCATCCAAAATTTTTGGTAAAAACACGTAAGATTAGGTTAACAAGAGAAAATCAAGAAGTAGAAACTAAGATCCAAAACTCTACCTCAATTGAAATTCAAACCTTTCTTAAAGATTTTATGCAGCAGAAAGGAGAGAGGAGAACTAATTGGCAGTTGCAGGTTTTTTTTTTAGTTTTTTGTTTGGAATACTCTCTGAATTGTTATTCACAGCTGCCAAAATGTGTCAACTGGTCAGTACTGTGTCTCTAAAGTCCCTAAATTCCATAAATTAAAAAAAAAATCCATCTGGGCTACATGCTTGCTGATTCCAAAATATCACAGGTCCTAAGCCCCCTTGGGTCCCCTCTGAATGGGACAGAACCAAGAAACCTACTTTATGAGGTGCCCCTTGGATATTTATTGCCTGGTGCCCTGCTTATCCTTCCATCACTGTGATCACTGCTACAGCTCATAGTGAATGGAAAACATTAGGATGAAGCCCATGTCCTGCTGCTCAAAATTGGCATGGCCCAATGGGTTTATCATTTCCATGTTCATAGTGACCCAAATGACTTTCTCTTCATTTCAAACCCTGAAGAGGCCTCCATTTGACCTTGAGTCTAGAGAATTATTTTACAGGGCAGCCCTATTACATTATATTGGGATTGCCAAAACCATCCAAAAGGTACTAAAACTCCTAAGAGAAAACTTACATATTCTTTCTCTGTCCTTTGAAGACATAAGTCTTACCTTGTTTTGGAAGGTAAACACCCCAGGAGGTAACTAAAACTTGCTTGAGACTGCAGAAAAAAAAACAAAGAGGGAAAGAGGACTTTTTAACTGATTTTTTCCCTCTTTTTCTCTCTCTACCTGTGGATGTTTTTTTTTTTTTCCCTCTTTTTCTCTCCCTGCCTCTGGAGAAATTGCCAAAATTAATTTGTAAAAGAGCTCTATTTAATTGGTTTAACAATGAGTGCTCATGAATAAAGTTAGAAATAGAATAAAAACTAATGCAAATATATTCTCAAATTCACATGATCTAGGAAAATTTTTGATAAACATAGTTTGTTGATTTAATTAATACAGACATGTCTTTAGAGTTATCAGCATTAAGTATAATACTTTTATTCTACCTAGGTTTACTAAATTCAAATAAGCTCATGTTCTCAGGGTTTCCCTGGTGGCAGAGTGGTTAATAATCTGCCTGCCAATGAAGGGGACATGGGTTTGAGCCCCAGTCCAGGAAGATTCCACATGCCGTGGAGCAACTAAGCCCATGCACCACAACTACTGAGCCTGTGCTCTAGAGCCTGCAAACCACAACTACTGAGCCCACATGCCACAACTACTGAAGCCCACATGCCTAGAGCCCCTGCTCTGCAACAAGAGAAGCCACCGCAATGAGAAAGCTGTGCACCGCAACAAAGAGTAGCCCCCGCTCGCCACAACTAGAGAAAGCCCATGTGCAGCAGCGAAGAACCAACACAGCCAAAATATAAATAAATAAATAAATAAATAAAGCTTCCTCTTCAAGGAAATTTATGGAAAGGACTTTTGACAAATACAGGTTTTGGATAAACTTAAGATCATAAAACTAAACTGGGTAAGAATTTACAGATCTCTAAGGAAAAGCTGGATTCATAAAACTACTAACAAAAGATCAAGATCAACCAGGATAAGTTACATGAGACTGAATAAACTGATGAGAATGAATAATAATTTTTGTAACTTTTTGTTTTATTGCTGGTTCTCTAATGTTTTACTTTTCCACATTTTCTCTTCTCTCTTAAGTTATCAACGATTTGGTAAGATTTACCTTTGTGAACAAAGATGAAACATTTACTTTTTCTCCCTACCTGATCCATCCAGAATTCAGAAAGTCCCAATGAATATTTTTATTTTTGTGGCAGTATAATTATTTGCATAAATTCAATAATCATCTGCTCTTCTTTTAGCAGGACACAATTGGAAAGAGTAGTTATATTACCAAGTCTTTGACTGGAATGTCATCTTTGAGAGAGACATGCATAGACTCAGATATAACCAGATAGCTTTAAGAAACTAAGGTTAACTTTATGGAGCCAATAAAGCCTCTTGGAAGAACATCCTGGTACCTTGTTTACAAAGTTCCCAGAAGCCCTACCAGATGAATAAGAATATCCCTTCTTGTCAGGTCCAGAAACTTCAGGATATTTTCGGAACCCCAATAAGAGAGGAATTTACCCGAATCTATACGTATTACGGGCAAAGTCTGATGGTAAGTCCTTGGCTTGGCTTTCCTGGCCATAAGAGGCCTTTAAAAGTTCAATCTGAGATTCTTTATGAAAAATTCTAGCAAAGCAGACTTAAAAGAGTCTATATGATCAATTATTATTCTTGCTGCACTTATGTAAAAAAAATTGGGCCAAGTTTATTGAAATGACTTATTTTGCAAACAAATTAGTCTCAATTTGACTATATTTGGTAGAAATAAAGATAATTTTAGAGAGAAAATATTTTTTTAGTAATACACCTTCGTGGATATTAGATTTTAATACTGCCTATTGTCTTTGAGGTTTGTTTTCTATCTGTAAAACTGGACCAGATACTGAATTCTTCTAGTTTCCTCCACTCTTTGGCTAAACCTCTCCAAACTAACATTTGCAATTTTTCTTCCACCCTTTTGACTTGGAATCATTGAGAACTAAAACTGCTCTTTTCCTAAAACAATGTAAGCTAAAGAGGGACAACTTTATATAAACTTCAGAGAAATCATTTCAACAGTTCTCGTATGGACAATGTTCATGCCTGTTGCTGTATGGGTCACTCAGAAAGATCACCAGAGACATTCAAACTACAAACTAGGAAAATCTATCAGATTGTTACTGCCTACCTTCAATTCATCTGAAGAGGCTTTGACTCTGATACCTAGAAATCTTCTTGACTGGCTGCCCCTTGGGCTCAAAAATCTGGTTTATATTCTGCTCCAATCATTAGCTATTGTTTTTCTTTTATATCCATAGAAATGCTTCTTATTAAATACCTGATTGTACCATAGGTCTAACTTCAGTAGCCTACCTGCATCACTGACTCCTGAAATGAGACACAAACTTTAACTGAACTAGCCTATTCTCAGGACTAAGAAACTAGTTCAGTGAGATATGCAAAAATCTACCAACTCCAGAGAGGTTCAAACCTACTTACACTAAATGGCCCAAGGTGTTAATATATTTCACAATATTACCCAATTCTTTGAACACATTCCTAGGGCTCCTGAGATTACTGACTTAGTTTCATTGGGAGACACTTCAAGTTTGGGACAATGGCTACAAGCTGGATTTCAGATTATTGCCTGTATGATTATGGAATTTTCTACTATAAGCCTATTCAGATATGTACTTTCTGGGTTACAACATGTCCTACCCCTGACTTTTAGCATGTCAGCTACCCAGGCAGTTAGTTTCCTCACCATTGACTCTGATGCCTCTGCATCTTAGAGTGGATTGCAGTGTAAGCCCTGAAAGTGGTTTTTATTTATTTATTTTTCGTACTGCAAATGCATGACAAGGTTTGATTACTGAGGCTTCCATTTCAAGAAGGCATTCACTTGAAAGATGACTATCTTGAATAAACACATTGCCAGCCACAGGACAAGATACAGAGTCAGGTTGCCTCCCCACACTGAGGCTCCTTTGTATTAAAGGTCTTTGCTGATTTCAATAACTGATCATTTGGACTACTTGATTTTTTTTTTTGTCTTCCAGCTCTTTAATTTTCTGTGCTAATGTTTTAAATCACCAATAATGATCCTGTGAAACTCTAGGCTCCTGCCTGAGACCCCAATAAAGGCAGAAACACAGGCCCATGTGCTCTCTCTCTCTCTCTCTCTCTCTCTCTCTCTCTCTCCCCCCATGACCCCAGGTGTGCTGTGTAAATTCCATGTCTTTTAAGTAATAAACTACTTTTTTTTTCAAAGTTTCCTGATGGTTATTGCTGAAAGGTGTATTGCATAAAGGTAATTTTGCAGATATCTCATAACAATCAGTGAAAAATGTTACCAAAATTTAAAAAGTAACTTTCAATTTTACTATACCTGAAATTGGTAATAATCTGAGTTACTAATTTCATAGGTGTCATATTATTTTTGGTTAGTTTCTCCTTTTTTTGAAAGCTTTATTGAGGTATAATTAACATATAAAATTCACCTATTAAATTGTATGATTCAAATGATTTTAGTATATTCACAGAAATTCACATCCACCACCACAATTAATTTTGGAAAAATTTAATTATCCTCCAAAGTAGTCTGCACCCTCAAGTCATCATTCCCAATCCCCATATCACCCCCATCCCTGGGCAATAACTAATCTATTATCTGTCTCCATAGATTTTCCTGTTCTGGACATTTCATAAAAATGGAATTATACAATATTTGTGATTGACTTCTTTGTGATTGGTCTCTTACACTTAGCATAACCTTTCTAAGGTTCATTAATGTTGCAGCATGTATCAGTACTTCATTTCTTTATATTGCTTAATAATATTCCATTGTATAGATATACTGCATTTGTATTTCCATACTCTTCATTCAAAGCACATTTGAATTGTTTCCACCTTTGGTTATTATGAATAATGCTGAATGAACATTCATGTATAAGTTTGTTGTAACCACATTTTTTCATTTCTTTTGATATATATAATATATAATATTATATATATATATATTATATATATATATATATATATACACACACATATATATATATAATTACTGGGTTGTATGGTAGCTCTCTGTTTCCCTTTCTGATGACCAAGGTGACTTCACCATTTTACACTGCCACCAGTAGTTTATGAGTGTTCAAATTTATCCCCATCTTCTCCAAACTGTCTTTTTAATTATAGCTGTTCTGGTGGGTGTGACATGATATCTCAGAATGATCTGTATTTGTATTTTCCTGATGACTAATTACATTGAGTATCTTTTCATGGGTTTACTGGCCCTTGTATCTTCTTTGGAGACACATCTATTTAATCTTTTAAATGGGTTTTCATTTTATTATTTAGATGTAAGAGTTCCTTTTATATTCTGCATACAATTTCCTTATCAAATGTGTGATTTGCAAATATTTTCTCCAATTATCTGGGTTGTGTTTTTCTTTCTATTGGAGTCCTCTGGAGCATAAAACTTTCTGCCCATTTATTTTCTTCCTTTGGAATGAGGTATATTTGCTTGTTTCTTTTTATGCTTCTTCATTTTTTGTTGAAAATTGGACATTTGAAAAAACAGCCAAGTCTCCCAGTCTATGCAGATTGGCTCTGTGCCTGGGAAGCCCTTCACTAATGAGCTGGACTTGCTCTGAGCTTAATGATCAAACCAAAGTGAAAGCTTAAAATCTTCTCAGGTATTTTCTGAGGATGCTTCTTAACTGGACCCATGTCTCACTTTTATGATTTCTCCCATACATCGCTCCTTCTGAATGTCTTCACTTCCCAAGTAGTCTCATCCCAACTTCTCCTTAGGGTCTTAGAATTTACATTGTTTATTTCTACATGTAATCTTTTGACCCAGGCCTCTGTGGGTGTCTAGTGATGCTTACCTTTCATAAGCAGTGTCTGCCACTTCTCTCTACCTAAGATCTGAGTTAGGCAGGACAGAGACAATCCTTCAGTCAGTCCCCCAAAAGGCTAGAATATTGCAAATAATGTCCATTCTGTTCCCTCCAGTTTCAGGGAGAGAATTGGGATCTGGTCTATTGCCTCCTTCAGAACAAACTACACCATGCTAGTGAAAAAGTAGGACAAGTGAGAGAAAAAAATGCCATGAAATTTCATAAGGTTTCTCTTGATTGGGAGCTTACTTCGTTGTGGTAGGACTTTAGTTATTTTCCAGAGTTCCTATAAAGCTATTTTATCTGGTTTCTGTTTGTGTTTTGATGTTTCTGTGGGGACCAAGAGCTTGGAGCTTCCTATTCCACTATTTGGCTCATGTCACTTCTACAATCAGCATCTTAAAACAATGTTGTGATTAATATAACATAATTTCAGTAGTACAGAAATATTTTCCTCTAATATATCCCAGTTCCATTTCACCTCCTTTGTATTATTACTGTCACACAAAGAAAGTATCTTATACAACACCCCCCCCAACCACTCCTGCCCATGGTTTGTCATTGTTCCTTATAAAATTTATTGCTCTTGCTATAGTTGTTGATATTTGTTTGTTAGTGACTTTCTTGGACTAATTTGGTAAAGTCTGTATTCCCTGTCATATGTGATAGTGAAATCTCTGCTAGGTTAGCTTAGTGTTCAGTTAACGATTAGACACAGTTTTTATTAAATACCTTCAATCAATGAGACATTTTTTTCCCTAGTTAGGGGCCCTGAATGTATGTGTATGTGCATGGGGGTGACTATTTACAATTCTTCCTAAGCCTTCACTTCCTCCTAGTACAAACCTCAAGGTCAGCCAGAGGTGATCAATTAGGGTCCTTCTGGGTCTTTCTTGGGCACGCTCTTGCTCTGAACATGTATGTGGGCTTCCACATATGCAGAAATATGTAAGAGTTTTCAAAGCTCCTGTTTAGTCCATTTGGGCTTCTATAACTAAATACTATAAACTGCACAGCTTATAAGGAACAGAAGTTTATTCCTCACAGTTCTGGAGACTGGAAAGTCTAAGATCAAGGTGCCAGCAGATTCAGTGTCTGATGAGGACCTACTTCCTGGTTCATTGATGACTGCCTTCTCACTGTAACCTCACACAGTGTAAGGGGATGAGGGAGCTTTCTGGATCTCTTTCATAAGGACACTAATCCCATTCATGAGGACTCCACCCTCATGACCTAATCACTTTCTAAAGTCCCCACTTCAAAATAAAATTACATGGGACATTAACACATGAATTTTGGGGGGATACAAATATTCAGTCTATAACATTCCTCACCTGGTACCCCCAAATTTATTTCTTTCTCATATGCAAAATACATTTATTCCGTTCCAGTAGCCTCAAAAGTCTTAACTTGTTCCATCATCAACTCAAAAGTCTAAAATCTAAAATCTCTTCTAAATTTTTAAATTAGATATGGGTGAAAAATCAAGGTATTGTTTATTCTGAGGCAAATTGTGATCCTGTGAAATCAATATGTTATGTGCTTCCAAAACACAATGGAGGGACAGGCATAGGTTATACATTCCCATTCTAAAAGGGAGAAATAGGAAAGAAGAAAAGTTTGACAGGTTCCACGTAAGTCTAAAAGCAAATGCAGCAAATTTCATTATACCTTAAACTTGAGAATATTTCTTTGGTTCAGTCCTCTGCCCTCCCATCCTACTGCTGTAGAGTTCCCACTTTCTCGATACACTGGGACAGGTGTCCTGACTTCCAGACCCACTGGGGTAGTGGTCCTGCTCCCACAGTCTTGCCAGGCAGGGGTTGGCCCCCAAGGTTTTGGGCAACCTTACCCTTATGGCCCTGCCCACAACTTTCCTGAGGTGGGGTTCTATGCTTATGGTTCTGCCTGGTATCTTTTCAAATCTAGGTGGAGGCAGCCACACCCCAAAAGCCCCCTACTCTGTGCATGCCAGCAGAGATAGCACCACAAGGATGATACCAGAGTTTGCTGATTTGTTTTTTGGAGGGGCAACTGCCATGGACTGCACCACTCCAGAGACTGCCAGAGCAGCACTGGGGGCAGCCAAGGAGCATGCCACCAGAGTATGGGTAGTGGAGCTCACCACATCAGGCAATGCTGGGCAGGGCATGCAGAGGTGGCTCCTTTTTTGCATTCTTCCATTGTTTTCAACAATGGCTCCTGGCTTCTGTTGAGATGGCTGACTGATCTTATCAAATGGTCCTTTGGCCACACCTTTAGTGTTCTCTCCCAAACATACTTTATCCTTCTTTACAATATGAATAAGCTGATAATTTCCCAGATCTTTAAGTTCTGCTTCTTCTTCAATTAACAATTCCATGTTTAAGCCATTTCTTCTTCTCACTTTTTTTACTATAAGCAGTCTGGAGGACCCAAACTACTCCTTCAACACTTTGCTTAGAAATTGCTTCAGCTAAATAGGTAACTTCATTGCTCACAAGTTCTACCTTCCACAATATATGAAAACATGAACATAATTCAGCCAGGTTCTTTGCCACTTTATAACAAGGATCACCTTTCTCCAGTTTCCATCTGAGACCTCATCAGAAGGGTCTTTACTGCTCATATTTCTACCAACATTTAGTTCAAGATTACTTTAGGCATTCTCTAAGAAGGTTGAGTCTTTCTCTACAGCTTTCCTCTTTTATTTCTGAGTCCTCATGAGAATCACCCTTAAAGGTCTGTTCACGGCAATGTAGGTTTTTTCTAGCATGTACCTCAAAAGTCTTCTAGCCTCTACCCATTATCCAGTTCCAAAGCTGCTTCCACATTTTTAAGTATTTGTTACGGAAGTACCCCACTCCTCAGTACCATTTTTTTTTAGTTCAGTCAGGCTGCTAATCAATTCTCAAAAGTCCCACCTCCAAAAAATATCACACTGAGTGTTAGGATTTAACATTTGAGTTTTGAGGGGGCATAAGCATTCAGTCTATAGCAGACCCTATGGACAGCTTCTTCCTCAAATTGTCATAAAAGGAAATTTAAAAGAGTTTTTGACAAGACTCCTGTATACCTCAGGGCATTAATTGTTTTTGACAAATTTCTGGAGACAAGCTCCTATTCAGGTCAAATAACAAAAACACCCTGGGCATGAATCTCTTCTAGGGAGATGCAAGACAGGTTTAAGAGTGACAATGCCCTAGGGATGGGACTTTTCTGAGGAGCTCCAAACCTTGTCTGCCCCCTTTGGTGGATCCAAGTCTGCTGGCTTTGGGGGAAAGATGTTGCTCAAGTTACAATTCCTCAAAGCTTACTTTTCCTATTAAAGTTCAGCAGTTTTTCTTGAATAAATACTTCTCAGATTTTTTCAAGCCTTTAGGTATCTTCCAGAGTTCTGAAAAATTTAATTTTGGAATAATATTTTGTTCCTTTTATGGAAGGACAAATTCAGTACTCCACTCTGAAATTCCTGCCCCCTGTACATACTTAGTTGTGTAACTTAGGCAGGTTACTTTTCCACCTGTATCTGTTTCTTTCTCTCTAAATGGAGATCATTACAGTATCTACTTCATATGGTTATTGTAGAACTGGTAGGTTAGATCTTGCACATAAAACCTTTAATACAGTAAGCCCACATCAGCATTATGTTAAATTATTAATGTTATATATAAAAGTTATCTCCATCCTGATGTATAAATATATTTCTCCTTTTGTCAGTTAACAATGGTAAAATTAACTTCAATTTGCAGAATTTTAATTATAAAGATATTTTCTTGAATTTACTGCATATATCACAGTATAACTGTTGATACTTTTAAGAATAATTATTATAAATATGATAATCTTCAAGCAAAAGTACAAGGGTAGTTCTTGTTCTGTTCCACCAGCACCTGTTCTCTATTAGGACATGACCTATATGTGAGTGGTTCTTTGCCCAATTTCCTCATCAAGGATATGCTTTCTTTCATTTTGTAAACAGTGAAAATGAGAGCTCTGAAAGACAACAAGTTTAATTAGGTATACTTACTAAAGAGTTGGAAAGATGGTTTGCTTGATGTTTTCACTGAAACTCTAAAGCAAGCAAGCTCTGGACGAGCTTAATTTTCTCTTAATCTACAACCCTAAGAATCAAAATCACCTTCAGTTCCAAACACTGCTTATTTTGATTTCTGTGACTTAGAACTTATTTTCTTTATCTAAAAGAAATCTTATCCAAATTACAGGAGACTTTACCCTAAGTAAACTCTAGGACAAATATTCAAGTATTTTCAATGGTATAGTTCTTTTCTAAATAAAGTCAAATGCATTTTTAACTTTATGAAAGAACATGGTACAGATATCACAAAAGGAGAATTAATTCAGTTAAAAATGATATACTGTTCATAAATCTCCAAAGGATTTTCTCAAATAATGTTATTTTCTTTGATATATCACTTGTTCTATTAAAGTCAAGAAGGCAGGATACAATTATAGAGCCACAAAACGTGGAGGTAATAGATTCTTTGGTTTAGTTAAATTAACACACATGCATTGCATAATGTCATAATTATATCTTTCTGATATTAAAACATCAAAATTACCTTTGAAAGTAGTGGCTGATGCTTCCCTGAAAATTAAAAATATTTTCAGTCTAATTTAGCCCATGGTGTTAACCTCTTACATGGAAGTTATAATAGACTTTGTTTTTGAAAATTGAGTAATGTGATGCATCTTTAAATGTAGAATTTTGGTAGTAGAAGTGCTGAACTTCCAATATGAAAGTGTGGAAATATATGCGCTTGGGTGAGGATTTAAAATTTTTTCAGGTTATAAATTAGTACTTCATTCCTGAGTATTTCATTAAGAGCAATTCTTCAGCAGAAAAAGCACAGACATTCAGTTCCTCCGAGGCCTAAAGAGGGAGAAAGCTCTACAAATATGAAACCATTTCCACCCAAAGTCGGTGAATCAAAATAGAAGACATTAAGAGTTAAAGCAAAACAATAGTTTAGAAAATAGCCTGTTGCCTCTCATCACCTATATGCATTAATTTGACTCATGAAAGGTTGCAAATCTACCTAGTGAGAATGTTGAATTAACTTTTAAGCCTTTAAGCCTACAGAGTCTTTAAACTGAGACTTGGAAAAATCTCCAGAGCGCAACAAAATTAACAACATTAATGTTCTATTTGTAATCAGAATTTGAAGCTTTCCCTCCTGGGATGGTCTTATTTTCCATTAAAAAGTGGTCATCAAATGTAAACACATGGACATCATTTCTGGATATTTTTCTTTAATCATAGATTGCCAATTTCAATACTTAAAAATATTTTATCAGGAAATCCTTGAGGTCATAATATTTTATAGCTTAAATTTCAGGATGAATGCTTTTGTAGCAGACAGATACAGTTTTCAATTAGTTTAGACATACATATCTCACTTGAATTGCACATGATTGTAGTAGAAAAAATATAGTGATGCAGCATTTTTTTATTTTCTATATTTACTGGACTACACACATAGTAAAACAGTGAATACCATTCTTAATATTTAACTCATTGTAGAGTTACATTCCATCTAAATTTCAATGACATGTTTTAACAATCATGTACCAACACTGAAGCCATGTGGATATTTTGAAGCCATCTTTAGACTTTGATCAGCACAATTGGATATTCACTATTGAACTGTTTCTACTTTTGAACTTAATTTAACTTACTTTTTAAATTTATATGCCAGTTAAACATTTAAAAAATTTTATTGTAGAAAACCACTTAACATGAGATCTAGCCTGTTGGTAAAATTTTAAGAGTACAATAAGTATTGTTGACTATAGGTACAGTGTTGTACAGAAGATGTCAAGAGCTTATTCATTTTGCTTAACTGGAAAAAAACCTGTTTTTTAACGTCTTAATTGCGGTATAACTGCTTTACAATGGTGTGTTAGTTTCTACTTTACAACAAAATGAATCAACTATACATCCGCATATTTCCTCCCTCTTGCGTCACCCTGCCAACCTCCCTATCCCACACCTCTAGGTGGTCACAAAGCACCGAGGTGATCTCCCTGTGCTATGAGGATGCTTCCCACTAGCTATCTATTTTACATTTGGTAGTGTATATATGTCCATGCCACTCTCTCACTTTCTCCCAGCTTACCCTTCCCCCTCCCTGCATCCTCAAGTCCATTCTCTGTGTCTGCATCTTTATTCCTGTCCTGCACCTATGTTCTTCAGAACCTTTTTTTTTTTCCGTTCCATACATATGTGTTAGCATATGGTATTTGTTTTTCTCTTTCTGACTTACTTCACTCTGTATGACAGACTCTAGGTCCACACATCTCACTACAAATAAGTCAATTTCGTTTCCTTTTATGACTGAGTAATATTCCATTGTATATATGTGTCACATCTTCTTTACCCATTCATGTGTCAATGGACACTTAGGTTGTTTCCATGTTCTGGATATTGTAAATAGAGCTGCAATGAATATTGTGGTACATGACACTTTTTGAATTATGGTTTTCTCAGGGTATATGCCCAGTAGTGGAATGGGTGGGTTGTATGATAGTTCTATTTTTAGTTTTGTACAGAACCTCCATACTGTTCCCCATAGTGGCTGTACCAATTTATATTCCCACCAACAGTGCAAGAGTGTTCCCTTTTCTCTGCACCCTCTCCAGCATTTATTGTTTGTAAATTCTTTGGTGATGGCCATTCTGACTGGTGTGAGGTGATACCTCAGTGTAGT
Source organism: Grampus griseus (assembly GCF_964374135.1). Classification (NCBI taxonomy): domain Eukaryota; kingdom Metazoa; phylum Chordata; class Mammalia; order Artiodactyla; family Delphinidae; genus Grampus; species Grampus griseus. The sequence goes on along the minus strand of NC_138999.1, from coordinate 77,647,390 downwards.
TTTGATTTACATTTCTCTAATGATTAGTGATGTTGAGCATTTTTTCACGTGTTTGTTGGCAATCTTGTATCTTCTTTGGAGAATTGTCTATTTAGGTCTTCTGCCCATTTTTGGATTGGGTTGTTTGTTTTTTTGATATTGAGTTGCATGGGCTGCTTGTAAATTTTGGAGGTTAATCCTTTGTCAGTTGCTTCATTTGCAAATATTTTCTCCTATTCTGAGGGATGTTTTTTCATCTTGCTTATGGTTTCCTTTGCTGTGCAAAAGCTTTAAAGTTTCATTAGGTCTCATTTGTTTATTTTTGTTTTTATTTCCATTTCTCTAGGAGGTGGGTCAAAAAGGATCTTGCTGTGATTTATGTCATAGAGTGTTCTGCCTATGTTTTCCTCTAAGAGTTTGATAGTGTTTGGCTTTACATTTAGGTCTTTAAACCATTTGAGTTTATTTTTGTATATGGTGTTAGGGAGTGTTCTAATTTCATTCTTTTACATGTAGCTGTTGAGTTCTCCCAGCACCACTTATTGAAGAGGCTGTTTTTATCCATTGTATGTTCTTGCCTCCTTTATCAAAAATAAGGTTACCATATGTGTGTGGGTTTATCTCTGGGCTTTCTATCCTGTTCCATAGATCTATAGTTCTGTTTTTGTTCCAGTACCATACTGTCTTGATTAATGTGGCTTTGTAGTACAGTCTGAAGTCCCGGAGCCTGATGCCTCCAGCTCCGTTTTTCTTTCTCAACATTGCTTTGGCTATTCAGTGTCTTTTCTGTTTCCATACAAATTGTGAATTTTTTTGTTCTAGATCTGTGAAAAATGCTATTGGTATTTTGATAGGGATTGCACTGAATCAGTAGATTGCTTTGGGTAGTAGAGTCATTTTCACAGTGTTGATTTTTCCAATCCAAGAACATGGTATACCTCTCCATCTGTTTGTATCATATTTAATTTCTTTCATTGTCTCATATATTTCTGCAAGCAGGTCGTTGGTCTCCTTAAGTAGGTTTATTCCTAGGTAATTTATGCTTTTGGTTGGAATGGTAAATGGGAGTGTTTCCTTAAATTCTCTTTCAGATTTTTTATCGTTAGTGTTTAGGAATCCAAGACATTTCTGTGCATTAATTTTGTATCCTGATACCTTACCAAATTCGTTGATTAGCTCTAGTAGCTTTCTGGTAGCATGCTTTGGATTCTCTATGTATAGTAGCATGACATCTGCAAACAGTGAGAGCTTTACTTCTTCTTTTCTTATTTGGATACATTTTATTTCTTTTTCTTCTTTTATTGCTGTGGCTAAGTCTTCCAAAATTATGTTGAATAATAATGGTGAGAGTGGACAACGTTGTATTGTTCCTGATCTTATTGGAAGTGGTTTCAGTTTTTCACCATTGAGAAAGATGTTAGCTGTGGGTTTGTCATATATGGCCTTTATTATGTTGAGGTAAGTTTCCTCTATGCCTACTTTCTGGAGGGTTTTTATCATAAATGGGTGTTGAATTCTGTCAAAAGCTTTCTCTGCATCTACTGACATGATCATATGTTTTTTTTTTCCTTCAGTTGGTTAATATGCTTGATCCCATTGATTGATTTACACATATTGAAGAACGCTTGCATTCCTGGGATAAACCCCACTTGATCTTGGTGTATGACACTTTCAGTGTGCTGTTGGATTCTTTTTGCTAGTATTTTGTAGAGAATTTTTGCATCTATGTTCATCAGTGATATTGGCCTGTAGTTTTCTTTCTTTGTGAAATCTTTGTCTGGTTTTCGTATCAGGATGTTTATCTGGTTTTGGTAGTGTTCCTCCCTCTGCTATATTTTGGAAGAGTTTGAGAAGGATAGGTGTTAGCTCTTCTCTAAATGTTTGATAGAATTCACCTGTGAAGCCATCTGGTCCTGGGCTTTTGTTTGTTGGAAGATTTTTAAGCAAAGCCTCAATTTCAGTGCTTGTGATTGGTCTGTTTATATTTTCTATTTCTTCCTGGTTCAGTCTCGGAAGGTTGTGCTTTTGTAAGAATCTGTCCATTTCTTCCAGGTTGTGCATTTTATTGGCATATAGTTGCTTGTAGTAATCTCTCATGATCCTTTGTATTTCTGCAGTGTCAGTCATTATTTCTTTTTTTTCATTTCTAATCCTATTGATTTGAGTCTTCTCCCTTTTTTTCTTGATGCGTCTGGCTAATGGTTTATCAATTTTGTTTATCTTCTCAAAGAACCAGCTTTTACTTTTATTGATCGTTGCTATCATTTCCTTCATTTCTTTTTCATTTATTTCTGATTTGATCTTTATGATTTATTTCCTTCTGCTAACTTTGGGGTTATTTTTGTTCCTCTTTCTCTAGTTGCTTTACGTGTGAATTTAAGTTGTTTATTTGAAATTTTTCTTCTTTCCTTTTTTTTAATTTTTATTTTTGTTGTGTTGGGCCTTCGTTTCTGTGCGAGGGCTTTTTCTAGTTGTGGCAAGCAGGAGCCACTCTTCATTGTAGTGTGCGGGCCTCTCACTATCACGGCCTCTCTTGTTGCAGAGCACAGGCTTCAGATGCGCAGGCTCACAAGTTGTGGCTCACAGGCCTAGTTGCTCCACGGCATGTGGAATCCTCCCGGACCAGGGCTCGAACCCATGTCCCCTGCATTAGCAGGCAGATTCTCAACAACTGCACCATCAGGGAAGCCCTGTTTCTTGAGGTAGGATCCTATTGTTATAAACTTCCCTCTTAGAACTGCTTTTGCTGCATCCCATAGGTTTTGGGTCGTGCTTTCATTGTCATTTGTTTCTAGGTATTTTTAATTTCCTATTGGATTTCTTCAATGATCTCTTGTTTATTAAGTAGTGTATTGTTTAGCCTCCATATGTATGTATTTTTTACAGAATTTTTTCTGTAATTTATATCTAGTCTCATAGCACTGTGGTCGGAAAAGATACTTGATATGATTTCAATTTTCTTAAATGTACCAAAGGTTGATTTGTGACCCAAGATATGATCTATCTTGGAGAATATTCCATGAGCACTTTAGAAGAAAGTGTATTCTGTTGTATCGGATGGGATGTACTATAAATATCAATTAAGTCCATCTTCTTTAGTTTATCATTAAAAGCTTGTGTTTCCTCATTTATTTTCATTTTGGATGATCTTTTCATTCATGGAGGTGTTGACATCCCATACTATTATTGTGTTAGTCTCAATTTCTAATTTATGGCTGTTAGCATTTGCCTTATGTATTGAGGTGCTCTTAGGTTGGGTGCATAAATATTTACAATTGTTATATCTTCTTCTTGGATTGTTCCCTTGATCATTCTGTAGTGTCCTACTTTGCCTTTTGTAATTGCGTTTAATATTGTTCCCGAGGTCTCTGAGACTGTCCTCAATTCTTTTCATTCATTTTTGTTTATTCCACTCTGCAGTAGTTATTTTCACTATTTTATCTTCCAGGTCACTTATCCATTATTCTGCCTCAGTTATTCTGCTATTGATTCCTTTTAGAGAATTTTTAATCTCATTTATTGTGTTGTTCACCATTGTGAACAATGGTATATCTCTCCATCAATCTATATCATGTTTAATTTTTTTCATCAGTGGCTTATAATTTTCTGCATACAGGTGTTTTGTCTCTTAGGTAGGTTTATTCCTAGATATTTTATTTTTTTGTTGTTGTTGCAATGGTAAATGGGAGTGTTTTCTTGATTTCATTTTCAGATTTTTCATCATTAGCGTACAGGAATGCCAGAGATATCTGTGCATTAATTTTGTATCTTGCATCCTTACAGAATTCATTGAGTAGCTCTTGTAGTTTTCTGGTAACATCTTTAGGATTCTCTATGTATAGTATCATGTCATCTGCAAACAGTGACATCTTTACTTCTTCTTTTCTGATTTGGATTCCATGTATTTCCTTTTCCTCTCTGATTCCAGTGGCTAAAACTTCCAAAACTATGTTGAATAAGAATGGTGAGAGTGGGCAACCTTGTCTTGTTCCTGATCTTAGTGGAAATGCTTTCAGTTTTTCACCATTGAGGTTGATGTTGGCTGTGGGCTTGTCATATATGACCTTTATTATGTTGAGGAAAGTTCCCTCTATGCCTACTTTCTGCAGGGTTTTTATCATAAATGGTGCTGAATTTTGTCAAAAGCTTTCTCTGCATCTATTGAGATGATCATATGGTTTTTCTCCTTCAATTTGTTAATATGGTTTATCACATTGATTGTTTTGTGTATATTGAAGAATCCTTTCACTCCTGGAATAAACCCCACTTGATCATGGTGTATGATCCTGTTTGTTAGTATTTTGTTGAGGAGTTTTGCATCTATGTTCATCAGTGATATTGGCCTGTAGTTTTCTTTCTTTGTGACATCCTTATCTGGTTTTGGTATCAAAGTGATGGTGGCCTCATAGAATGAATTTAGGAGTGTTCCTCCCTCTTCTATATTTTGGAAGAGTTTGAGAAGGATAGGTGTTAGTTCTTCTCTAAATGTTTGATAGAATTCGCCTGTGAAGCCATCTGGTCCTGGGCTTTTGTTTGTTGGAAGATTTTAATCACAGTTTCAATTTCAGTGCTTGTGATTGGTCTGTTCATATTTTCTATTTCTTCCTGATTCAGTCTTGGCACGTTGTGCATTTCTAAGAATTTGTCCATTTCTTCCAGGTTGTCCATTTTTGGGCATAGAGTTGCTTGTAGTAATTTGTCATGATCTTTTGTATTTCTGCAGTGTCACTTGTTACTTCTCCTTTTTCAGTTCTAATTCTATTGATTTGAGTCTTCTCCCTTTTTTTCTTGATGAGTCTGGCCAATGTTTTATCAATTTTGTTTATCTTGTCAAAGAACCAGCTTCTAGTTTTATTGATCTTTGCTATTGTTTCCTTCATTTCTTTTTCATTTATTTCTGATCTGATTTTTATGATTTCTTTCCTTCTGCTAACTTTGGGGTTATTTTGTTCCTCTTTCTCTAATTGCTTTAGGTCCAACGTTAGGTTTTTTATTTGGTATGTTTCCTGTTTCTTATGGTGGTCTTGTATTGCTATAAACTTCCCTCTTAGAACTGCTTTTGCAGCATCCTATATGTTTTGGGTTGCCATGTCTCCATTGTCATTTGTGTCTAGGTATTTTTTGATTTCATCTTTGATTTCTTCAGTGATCACTTCGTTATTATGTAGTGCATTGTTTTGCCTCCATGAGTTTGTATTTTTTACAGAATTTTCCTGTAATTTATATCTAGTCTCATAGCGTTGTGGTCGGAAAAGATACTTGATACAATTTCAATTTTCTTAAATTTACCAAGGCTTGATTTGTCACCCAAGATATGATCTATCCTGGAGAATGTTCCATGAGCACTTAAGAAAAATGTGTATTCTGTTGTTTTTGGATGGAATGTCCTATAAATATCAATTAGGTCCATCTTGTTTAATGGATCATTTAAAGCTTGTGTTTCCTTATTTATTTCCATTTTGAATGATCTGTCCATTGATGAAAGTGGGTTGTTAAAGTCCCCTACTATGTATATGTTACTGTCGATTTCCTCTTCTATGGCTGTTAGTATTTGCTTTATATATTGAGGTGTTCCTGTGTTGGGTGCATAATTATTTACAATTATTATATCTTCTTCTTAGATCGATCCCTTGATCATTATGTAGTGTCATTCTTTGTCTCTTCTACTAGTCTTTATTTTAAAGTCTATTTTGTGCGATATCAGAATTCCTACTCCAGCTTTCTTTTGGTTTCCATTTGCATGGAATATCTTTTTCCAACCCCTTACTTTCAGTGTGTATGTGTCTCTAGGTCTGAAGTGGGTCTCTTGTAGGCAGCATATATATGGGTCTTGTTTTTGTATCCACTCAGCCAATCTGTGCCTTTTGGTGGGAGCATTTAGTCCATTTACATTTAAGGTAATTATTGATATGTATGTTCCTATTCCCATTTTCTAAATTTTTGGGGGTTCATTATTGTAGGTCTTTTCCTTCTCTTGTTTTTCTTGCCTAGAGAAGTTCCTTTAGCAGTTGTTGTACAACTGGTTTGGTGGTGCTGAACTCTCTCAGCTTTTGCTTGTCGGTAAAGATTTTAATTTCTCCATCAAATCTACCCTTGCTGGGTAGAGTAATCTTGGTTGCAGGTTTATCTCCTTCATCACTTTAAATATGTCCTGCCAGTCCCTTCTGGCTTTCACAGTTTCTGATGAAAGATCAGCTGTTAACCTTATGGGGATTTCCTTTTGTGTTATTTGTTGTTTTTCCCTTGCTGCTTTTAATATGCTTTCTTTGTATTTAATTTTTAACAGTTTGATTAATATGTGGCTTGGCATGTTTCTCCTTGGATTTATCCTGTATGGGACTCTCTGTGCTTCTTTGACTTGATTAACTATTTCCTTTCCCATCTAAGGGAAAATTTCAACTATAATCTCTTCAAATATTTTCTCAGTCCCTTTCTTTTTCTATTCTTTTCCTGTAACCCCTCTGTTCAAATATTGGTGCGCTTAATGTTGTCCCAGATGTCTCTGAGACTGTCCTCAGTTCTTTTAATTCTTTTTTCTTTATTCTGCTCTGCAGTAGTTATTTCCACTATTTTATCTTCCAGGTCACTTATCCTTTATTCTGCCTCAGTTATTCTGCTATTGATCCAATCTAGAGAATTTTTAATTTCATTTATTGTGCTGTTCATAGTTGTTTGTTTCATGTTTAGTTCTTCTAGGTCCTTGTTAAATGTTTCTTGCATTTTTTCTATTCTATTTCCAAGATTTCAGATCATCCTTACTCTCATTATTCTGAATTCTTTTTCAGGTAGACTGCCTATTTCCTCTTCATTTGTTAGGTCTGGTGGGTTTTTATCTTCCTACTTAATTTGCGTTGTGTTTTACTGTCTTCTCATTTTGCTTATGTTACTGTGTTTGGGGTCTCATTTTTGCAGGCTGCAGGATCGTAGTTCCCATTGTTTTTAGTGTCTGTCCCCAGTGTTTCAAGTTGGTTCAGTGGTTTGTGTAGGTTTCTTGGTGGAGGGGACTAGTGCTTGTGTTCTGGTGAATGAGGCTTGATCTTGTCTTTCTGGTGGGCTGGTCCATATTTGGTGGTGTCTTTTGAGGTGTCTGTGGACTTATTATGATTTTAGGCAGCCTTTCTGCCAATGGGTGGTGTTGTGTTCCTGTTTTGCTAGTTGTTTGGCATAGGCTGTCCAGCACTGTAGCTTGCTGGTTGTTGATTGAAGCTGGATGCTGGCATTGAGTTGGAGATCTCTGGGAAATTTTCACCGTTTGGTATTATGTGGAGCTGGGAGGTCTCTTGAGGACCAGTGTCCTGAAGTTGGCTCTCCCACTTCAGAGGAATAGTACTGACTCCTGGCTGCAGCACCAAGAGCCTTTCATCCACATGGCTCAGAATAAAAGGGAGAAAAATTAGAGAGAAAGCATTAGTAGAAGTAGGAAGAAAGAAAGAAAGAAAGAAAGGAATAAAGAAAGAAAGAAGAAAAGAAGGAAAGAGGGAAAGAAAGAAAGAAAGCAGGGATGGATGGAGGGAGGGATGGAGGGAGGAAGGAAGGAGGGAAGGAAGGAAAAAAGAAAGAAGATAAAGTAAAATAAAATAAAGTAAAATATAATAAACATTAAATTAAAAATATAATTATTAAGAAAAAAATTTAAAAAAAATGAACGGATAGAACCCTAGGAAAAATGGTACAAGCAAAGCTTTAGAGACAAAATCTCACACAGAAGCATAAACATACACACACACAAAAAGAGGAAAAGGGGAAAAAATCATAAATCTTGCTCTCAAAATCCACCTCCTCAGTTTGGGATGATTCGTTGTCTATTCATGTATTCCACAGTTGCAGGGTACATCAAGTTGATTGTGGAGCCTCAATCCGCTGCTTCTGAGGCTTCTGGGAGAGATTTCCCTTTCTCTTGTTTGTTCTCACAGCTCCCAGGGGCTCAACTTTGGATCTGGACCCACCTCTGCATGTAGGTTGATGCAGGGCCTCTGTTTTTCGCTCAGACAGGACGGGGTTAAAGGAGCCTCTGATTTGGGGGTTCTGGCTCACGCAGGCCTGGGGGAGCAAGGGGCATGGACTGCAGAGCAAGCCTGCGGCAGCAGAGGCTGGCATAACATTGCACCAGCCTGAGGCTCACCGTGCCTTCTCCCAGGGAAGCTGTCCCTGGATCCCAGGAACCTGGCAGTGGCAGGCTGCACAGGCTCCCCAGAAGGGAGTTGTGGATAGTGAACTGTGCTCGCACACAGGCTTCCTGGTGGTGGCAGCAGCAGCCTTAGCATCTCCTGCCCGTCTCTGGGGTCCGCGCTTTTAGCCGTGGCTCGCGCCACCCGTCCCTGGAGCTCCTTTAAGCAGCGCTCTTAATCCCCTCTCCTCACGCACCAGGAAACAAAGAGGGAAGAAAAAGTCTCTTGCCTCTTCAGCAGCTCCAGACCTTTTCCCGGACTCTCTCCCTGCTAGCCGTGGTGCACTAACCCCTTCAGGCTGTGTTCACACCCCAAACCCCAGTCCTCTCCTTGCGCTCTGACCAAAGCCCGAGCCTCAACTCGCAGCCCCACCCACCCCGGTAGGTGAGCAGACAAGCCTCTCGGGCTGGTGAGTGCCGGGTGGCACTGATCCTCTGTCTGGGAATCTCTCCGCTTTGCCCCCCGCACCCCTGTTGCTGTGCTCTCCTCCACGGCTCCAAGGCTCCCCCTTCTGCCACCCACAGTCTCCGCCCACGAAGGGGCTTCCTAGTGTGTGGAAACCTTTCCTCCTTCACAGCTCCCTCCCACTGTTGCAAGTCCCGTCCCTATTCTTTTGTCTCTGTTTTTTTCTTTTTTTCTTTTGCCCTACACAGGTATGTGGGGGATTTCTTGCCTTTTGGGAGGTCTGAGGTCTTCTGCCAGTGTTCAATAGGTGTTCTGTAGGAATTGTTCCATGTGTAGATGTTTTTCTGGTGTATCTGTGGGGAGGAAGGTGATCTCTGTGTCTTACTCTTCTGCCATCTTCCCCTCGTCCTCCCCTCCCTCTTGTGTCTCCTTGCCACTCTCCCTATCTCACCCATCTAGGTGGTCACAAGGCACTGAGCTGATCTCCCTGTGCTATGCGGCTGCTTCCCACTTGCTATCTGTTTTACATCTGGTAGTGTATATATGTGAATGTCACTCTCTCACTTCTTCCCACTTTACCCTTCCCTCTCCCCATGTCCTCAAGTCCATTCTCTATGTCTGAATTTTTATTCCTGTCCTGACCCTAGGTTCTTTAGAACTTTTCTTTTTAATTCCATATATATATATATATATATATATATATATATATATATATATATATATATATACTTTAATTTCTTTACCCATTTATCCACTGATGGAAACTTAGGTTTTTTCCATGTCTTTGCTTTTGTCAGTAATGCTGCTATGAAAGTGGTTGTGCAGATATCTTTTCCAGTTATTGTTTCCATTAGATTTACATACATTTCCAGAAGTGAAACTGCTGAATCACATGGTAGTTCTGATTTTAATATTTTGGCGATCCTCTATACTGTTATTCATAGGGGCTGTACTAGTTAAGAATCCTACCAACAGTTCACAAGTGTTCCCTTCAAATCTTAGCCAGAATTTGTTATCTCTTGTCTTTTATGATGGCTATACTAACAGGTGTGAAGTGATATCTCATTGTGTTTATGATTTCCACTTTCCTAATGACTAGTAATATTGATCATCTTTTCATGTACCTGTTGGCCATTCATATATCTTCTTTCAAAAAATATATATTCAGGGCTTTTGTCCATTTTAAAATTAGATTATTTTTCCTTTTGCTATAGACTTGTATGTGGTCTTTATATATTTTGGATACTAACCACTTAGTCTTAGTGTTGAGATGGAAATCTCTGGGAGAGCTCTTGCTGATTGATATTACATGGAGCTGGGAGGTCTCTGGTGGACCAATGTCCTGAACTTGGTTCTCCCACCTCAGAGGCACAGGCCTGACACCCGGCCAGATCACTAAGAACCTGTCAGCCACATGGCTCAGAAGGAAAGGAAGAAAGGAAGAAAGAAAGGAAGGAAGAAAGAAAGGAAGAAAGAAAGAAAGAAAGAAAGAAAGAAAGAAAGAAAGAAAGAAAGAAAGAAAGAAAGAAAGAAAGAAAGAAAGAAAGAAAGAAAGAAAAAAGAAAAAGAAAGAAAATAAAGTTATTAAAATAAAAAATAATTATTAAACATAAAAAAATTTAAAAATAATAAAAAAAGAAAGAAAGAAGAGAGCACACAAACCAAAAATCAAATCCACCAATGATAACAAGCACTAAAAACTATACTAAAAACAATTAAAAAAAACAAAAAATAAACAGACAGACATAACCCTAGGATAAATGGTAAAAGCAAAGCTATACAGAGAAAATCACACAAAGAAGCAAACACATACACACAAAAAGAGAAAAAGGAAAAATATATATATACAAAAAAATTAAGGAGGAAGAGAGCAACCAAATCAATAAACAAATCCACCAATGATAATAAACTCTAGATACTAAACTAAGATAAACATACAGACAGGAAAAAGTTAGATGCAGAAAGCAAACCCAAAGTCTACAGTTGCTCCCAAAGTCCACCTCTTCAATTTTGGGATTCGTTGTCTATCCAGGTATTCCACAGATGCAGGGTACATCAAGTTGATTGTGGAGATATAATCTGCTGCTCCTGAGATTGCTGGGAAAATTTTCCCTTTTTCTTCTTTGTTTGCACAGCTCCTGGGGCTCAGCTTTGGGTTTGGCCCTGCCTCTGCATGTAGGTTGCCTTAGAGAGTCTGTTCTGTTCTTCACTCAGACAGGACAGGGTTAAATTAGCAGCTGATTCACGGGCTCTGGCTCACTCAGCCTGGGGGAGGGAGGGGTACTGAATGTGGGGTGAGCCTGCAGTGGCAGAGGCCAGCATGATGTTGCAACACCTGAAGCACGCCGTGTGTTCTCCTGGGGAAGATGTCCCTGGATCACGTGACTCTGGCAGTGGTGGGCTGCACAGGCTCCCAGGAGGGGAGATGTGGATAGTGACCTATGCTTGCACACAGGTTTCTTGGTGGCTGCAGCAGCAGCCTTAGCATTTCATGCCCGTCTCTGGTGTCTACGCTGATAGCCGTGGCTCGCGCCTGTCTCTGGAGCTCATTTAGGTGGTGCTCTGAATCCCCTTTCCTCATGCATCCCCAAAAAATGGTCTCTTGCCACTTAGGCAGGTCCAGACATTTTTCCGTCCTCCTTCCTGGCTAGCTGTGGTGCACTAGCCCCCTTCAGGCTGTGTTCAGGCAGCCAACCCCAGTCCTCTCCCTAAGATTTGACCTCCGAAGCCCTAGCCTCAGCTCGCAGCCCCCACCCACCCTCGCAGGTGAGCAGACAAGCCTCTCAGGCTGGTGAGTGCTGGTAGGCACCGATCCACCGTGAGGGAAACTCTCCACTTTGCCCTCTGCACCCCTGTTGCTGTGCTCTCCTCTGTGGCTCTGAAGCTTCCCCCCTGCCACCCAGCCCCCGTCTCTTCCAGTCAAGTGGCTTCCTAGTGTGTGGAAACTTTTCCTCCTTCACAGCTCCCTCCCCGAGGTGCAGGTCCCATCCCTATTCTTTTGTCTCTGTTTTTCTTTTTCTTTTGCCCTACTCAGGTACGTGGGGAGTTTCTTGCCTTTTGGGAGGTCTGAGGTCTCTGCTAGCATTCAGTAGGTGTTCTGTAGGAGTTGTTCCACAGATAGATGTATTTCTGATGTATTTGTGGGCAGGAAGGTGATCCCCATGTCTTACTCCTCCACCATCTTGAAGGTCTCCCCTCTACTTTTGAACTTTAAAGTAAGGAACACCTTGGACTGTACCCATGGAATGCAATCTGATGATAGGTAAATGTTCCATGATAATTAAAATTAATAACTTTGCCTTAAAATTGAAGAACATATCTTGATAGCCAAATTGATAGCATATATTAAAAAAAAAACCTGGGGCTTCCCTTGTGGTGCAGTGGTTGAGAGTCCACCTGCCGATGCAGGGGACATGGGTTCATGCCCTGGTCTGGGAGGATCCCACATGCCACGGAGCGGCTGGGCCCATGAGCCATGGCCACTGAGCCTATGCGTCCAGAGCCTGTGCTCCGCAATGGGAGAGGCCACAACAGTGAGAGGACTGCGTACCACAAATAAATAAATAAATAAATGAAAATTAAAAAATAAATAAATAAAACCTGAAAATTACTCTACTTTCACATCTCTCAGGATACAATCAATATTTATAAAAACCTAGCTTGGCTCAATACAACCCTTCTCATACTTCTCTCATTGCATAATCTTTCACATTACTGTTGAATCACTTGATTTCAAAATTGTATTGGCTTACTTACATGCAAATTTGAGCAATCTAATGAAACACAGATATGTGGTAATGCACCAGAAGATACACATAGATAAACATACACAGAGTTGTTAAGGAAAGTATATATGTAAATTGAAGGACTTCCAAGAATGCTCCCTTCTGTCCACTGGTCAAATAATAGTACAAGTCAGATGGTCAGATGATAGTACAAATGCCTTATGTGCAAGCTGATTTTCTTCACAAATTTCTTGATTGAGGCTGGAAAAAAATATAAATAGCTGGGAGCACAACTTAGGCTTAAAAATGGATTAGAATATATAAATTCTAATTATTTAAAAAATTAGGCTGTTATTTAAGGAATCGGTTTTCTTTTTTAGTTCTTGTCATTTGAGGTGGCTAAGAGCATAATAACTTTATCATATTAAAAAAAGTTTCTTATTTTAGATGACAAAATATTCACTCTGGAAACCTGATAGATAACAATTCCTCAAGGCCAATTAATTGTGAAAGTAAAAGAAATGGTGAATTCTTTCAAAACAATTTCAATTTCTGGTATTATGCCTCTATTTAAAGAAGAGAATGAATACACAGCTTTACCTCTCTCAGTTTTTTCCATAGGCATTTATTTTATAATTATGAAACAATTGTCTGGATGTTAGTAAACCAATCCATTGCTCATTTTTACATCTAATATGAGAGGCAACCAGCGTTATTTTTAAACTTTCAACATATACAACATCTTGGGCTGCAAATCAGTGAACTATTTTTGTCGATTTCCCATGTTCCAGAAGAGTCAAGCAGAAGCTGAGGAGCCAGTAGCATATATTAAATGCCAAATTCATATGGCATAGACAGTATTTTTACTATTTACACTACTCTCAAGACGTTTGTGGAAATTATATACATATTCATAGATATTTATAGCTATAAGTTTAATCATAAAAATCCCACATAATCATTTTATGGAAAATATGTTAATTTTTATTTAAACATATTTTTTCTCAGAATTATCAAAAGTGACTGTATTTTGCATTTAGGAACAGGTTAAAAATAATATAGATAGAGGTTTAGATCTCATTTTGGTGTTAGTTAACTATACAGAGCAAGGGTCAGCAAACTTTTTCCATAAAAGGCCAGACAGTAAATATTTTAGGCTTTGTGGGTCATAGGGTCACTGTCACAGCTTCTCAACTCTACATGTGTGATAAGAAAGTGATCATAGATAATAGTAAATACATGAGTGTGGTGGTATTCCAATTAAACTTTATTTACAAAACAGAAAGCAGGTGGGATTTGTTCTGTGGGCTGTAGTTTGCCAATATTCCTACTATAGCATATTATTTCCTGATCTAACAGGTAAAGCTTGAGTTAAGAGCTGCTGAGGGGTTATTAAGCATTTAAAGACAAAGTATTTACCTAGGATTCCCTAGGAATACAGGACCTGACTTTTGGTAATATGAAGTCAGGCATCTTTTTAAGAGAAAGAACAACAAGGGAAAATTCTGCTTACTATCTCACTAAGTTTCTCACTTGTGCTTTCTCTTAGAGCTCCCAACAAAGCCATCATGCATATTTCTAAAAGAAGATTATTTACTTAACTCTGAAAGAAATATTCTTTAGGCACAATTAGTGTGTGAGACAAGATAGGTGCTGTGAGCATATAGATGATGTTGCAAAGGAAAGGCTTTCAGTGGTAATTAAGACACAAATTAATCTATTACAACAGTTTCCTAAAAATTACAATTCTCAGTCGTTTCCTTTGTATTTTACTTTTGATTATCTTAACTTACAGACTTGGTCCTTATTCAATAGAGAGATGATTTATACATATAAAAGTGTCATACATGTGGTAGGTACAAATTGTCTACCAAAATATTATAACAGAACACTCTATAATTTATCATCAATTAATTAATTGTATAGGTAGAACTATAACCTCAAACATTTTTTTATCTCATGTTACTATTTTAAAAAATTGTTGACACTATAGTCAGTTTTGGCAAATTTAAAATGAAATATATGCCAAATGTCAGGTATAACTTTCAGAAAATATATTTTTCTTATTCCCTTAGTTCATTTATTTTTATTAGTATATTGTTTTTACTTCACACTCAGCAAAATAAAACTCGCTATACAGCATATATAACTTTCAGTACCAGAAAATTTGTCTTTTCCTCTGCTTTTGGTTAAAAAAATCCCAAACATTCATCAAATGTAACTCATGAGAATGAAGAGGAAAATTTTTGAATGTGTATAATTTAGAGGAGAGGGGGCTTAGTTTACAAATGCATACTGAAAGGAAAGTCAAGGGGAGAGTATTCTTAGAAGTAAATGATGAAAAAGTCAGATTTCCTCATGTTAAATATCTTCTACTGGAAATAAATGGAAAAGAAGGGGCAAAACATCCTTACAGGAGAATTCCAAATAATATTTATAGATACTCATCCCCTGGGAGGGGAAACTTAATCCTTCTCTCTGGCTGGAGTGTAAGCTGGACATAATGACTGGCTTCCAAAGAGGAGAGAATATAAAGAGTGTAATAGTAATGTAATAATGGAGAAAATTGTAGATGCCACCTTGACAAAGTGGTCAAGATTTTCATCACCAGGATTGTCATATTAATATCATGTACCCCCAATATGATGTGGGTCCTCATACTGTAACCCCAGTCTAATCATGAGAAAAATACCAGACAAATCCAAATTGAGGGACATTCTAAAAAACAACTGACCAATACTCCTCAAAGACGTCAAGATCATGAAAAAAAGGGAAGTTTGAGGAACTGTCAAAAACTGGAGAGAGATTAAGGAAACACGATGACTATATGCAATGTTATGTCCTGCGTGGGGTCCTTGCATAGAAAAGAGTAGATTTGTGGAAAAGTTCATAAAATGTGAATAGAGTCTGTAGTTTAGTTAATAGTGTTGTACCAAGTGGTGGTGCTTATGGTAGCCAAATGATGGGAGGCATGGGCTTGTCAAACCAGTCCAGTTATGGTGGCCCAGCCAGCCAGCAGCTGAGTGGTGGTAATGGAGGCGGCTATGGTGGCCAGAGCAGCATGAGTGGATATGACCAAGTTTTACAGGAAAACTCCAGTGATTATCAATCAAACATTGCATAGGCAGCCAAGGAGCAGTGAACAGCAACTACTACAGTAGTGGAAGCCGAGCATCTATGGGAGTGAACGGAATGGGAGGGATGTCTAGCATGTCCAGTATGAGTGGTGGATGGGGAATGTAATTGATCCTGGTCACTGACTCTTGGTCAACATTTTTTAAAAGAAAAACAAAACTTAAGTTTTAGCAGTTTTGCAATACAAATTTGTGGTTTATGCTTACTCTAAGTGGAAATCAGGATTGTTTTAAAGGCTTAAGTTTCAGTATTTTTGAACATAAACATTCATTTAGGATGTAACTAGGTTGAGTAATCTGTTACTGTTAAATAATTTTCAGCTTTCCTCAAGTTAGGTATATTGTAGGATGTACTTAAGGTTAAAGCAATTGAATTATGTTAAATGTTGCTTACACCACATTACATTGAGCACTGTTTGGATGCATTGTTGAAAGACATGCTTTTTTGTGAAACTCAATATAGGAGCTGTGTCTACAATTAAAAGTGAAACATTTGGCATATTTGTTAATTCTAGTTTCATTTAATAACCTCTATGGCATGTAAGTTTAAGCTTTTTTTTAAGTTAATGGGGAAAATTTGAGACGCAATACCAATACTTTAGAATTTTGGTCTTGGTGTTTGTATGAAATTCTGAGGCCTTGATTTAAATCTTTTCATTGTATTGTGATTTTCCTTTTAGGTGTATTGTGCTAAGTGAAACTTGTTGAATAAATCTTCCTTTTAAAAACTGAAAAAATTTATTTTTTTAGTTTTGACAAATAACACAAGGTTATGTAAGATGTCAACATTAGGGAAAGTTGGAAAAAGGGTATTTGAAATTATGTGTTCTATCTTTGCAACTTTTCTGTCAGTCTAAACATACTCTGTCCAAACATATTTATTAATTAAAAATCTGCTATTGGGATCTATTACAATAAATAATTTTAACAAATATGAATAATATATAAAAGAAAATTCTTAAATATGTTCGAATGGATTGTAAAAATAAAGAAAATAAAACTTCATATTTTTACTACTAATATAATGAGTTTCTTGTTGCTATGATTTTTTCCTTTGAAAAGTTATTCTGTGAATTGGAGTTTTGTTGTATTTAGGCTTAAAATTTCCTAATGAACTAATCATTATCATGCTACCTATAAAATACAAATTCCATAGTCCTACTTGATTTCAAATATATCCAAATATCCAAGGAAGACGGTCTATTAATTAAGGATTCCATGTAATTCTTTTAATTTATTTACTTATTTTTCTTATTAGTTATCCATTTTATACACATCAGTGTATACATGTGAATCCCAATCTTCCAATTCATCACACCACAACCCCCACCCCTTGCCGCTTTCCCCCCTTGGTGTCCATATGATTTTTCTCTACTTCTGTGTCTCAATTTCTGCTCTGCAAACTGCTTCATCTGTACCATTTTCTAGGTTCCACATATATGCATTAATACATGATATTTATTTTTCTCTTTCTGAAATACTTCTGTATGACAGCCTCTAGATGCATCTACATCTCTACAAATGACCCACTTTCGTTTGTTTTTAGGGCTGAGTAATATTTCATTGTATATATGTACCATATCTTCCTTAACCATTCAGCTGTCGATGGGCATTTAAGTTGCTTCCATGACCTGGCTATTGTAAATAGTGCTGCAATTAACATGGGGGTGCATGTGTCTTTTTGAATTATGATTTTCTCAAGGTATATGCCCAATAGTGGGATTGCTGGGTCATATGGTAAATCTATTTTTAGTTCTTTAAGGAACCTCCGTACTGTTCTCCGTAGTGGCTGTATCAATTTACATTCCCACCAACAGTGCAAGAGAGTTCTCTTTTCTCCACACCCTCTCCAGCATTTGCTGTTTGTAGATTTCCTGATGATGCCCATTCTAACTGGTGTGAGGTGATACCTCATTGTAGTTTTGATTCACATTTCTCTAATAATTAGTGATTTTGAGCAGCTTTCCATGTGCTTCTTTGCCATCCGTATGTCTTTTTTGGAGAAATGACTATTTAGGTCTTCTGCCCATTTTTTGATTGGGTTATTTGTTTTTGTAATATTGAGCTGCATGAGCTCTTTATATATTTTGGAGATTAATCCTTTCTCTGATGATTCATTTGCAAATATTTTCTCCCATTCTGAATGTTGTCTTTTCGTCTTATTTATGGTTTCCTTTGCTGTGCAAAAGCTTTGAAGTTTCATTAGGTCCCATTTATTTTTCTTTGTATTTCCATTTCTCTAGGAGGTGAGTCAAAAAGGATCTTGCTGTGATTTATGTCATAGAGTGTTCTGCCTATGTTTTCCTTTAAGAGTTTTATAGTGTCTACTCTTAATTTAGGTGTTTAATCCATTTTGAGTTTATCCTTGTGTATGGTGTTAGGGAGTGTTCTAATTTCCTTCTTTTATATGTAGCTGTCCAGTTTTCCCAGCACCACTTATTGAAGAGACTGTCTTTTCTCCATTGTATACCCTTTTTTCCTTTGTCATAGATTAGTTGACCATATGTGCATGGGTTTATCTCTGTGTCTTCTATTCTGTTCCATTGATCTATATTTCTGTTTTTGTGCCAGTACCATATTGTCTTGATTACTGTAGCTTTGTAGTATAGTCTTAAGTCAGGGAACTTGATTCCTTCAGCTCTGTTTTTTTCCCTGAAGACAGCTTTGGTTTATCGAGGTCTTTTGTGCCTCTATACAAATTTTAAGATTTTTTTGTTCTAGTTCTGTAAAAAATGTCATTGGTAATTTGATAGGGATTGCATTGAATCTGTAGATTGCTTTGGGTAGTATAGTCGTTTTCACAATATTGACTCTTCCAATCCAAGAAAATGGTATGTCTCTCAATCTGTTGGTATCATCTTTAATTTCTTTCATTAGTGTCTTAATAGTTTTCTGCATAAAGTTCATTTTTCTCCCTAGGTAGGTTTATTTCTAGGTATTTTATTCTTTTTGTTGCAATGATAAATGGGAATGTTTCCTTAATGTCTCTTTCAGATTTTTCATCATTAGTATGTAGGAATGCAAGAGATTTCTGTGCATTAATATTGTATCCTGCAAATTTACCAAATTCATTGGTTAGCTCTAGTAGGTTTCTGGTGGCATTTTTAGGATTCCCTATGTATAGTATCGTGTCATCTGCAAACAGTGACAATTTTATTTCTTCTTTTCCAATTTGTATTCTTTTTTTTTTCTTCTCTGATTGCTGTGGCTAGGACTTCCAAAACTAAGTTGAATAATAGTGGTGAGAGGGGATATCCATCTCTTGTTCATAATCTTAGAGGAAATGCTTTCAGTATTTCACTATTGAGAATGATGCTTGCTATGGGTTTGTCATATATGCCCTTTATTATGTTGAACTAGGTTCCCTCTATGCCCACTTTCTGGAGAGTTTTTATTATAAATGGGTGTTGAATTTTGTCAAAAGCTTTTTCTGCATCTATTGAGATGATCATATGGTTTTTATTATTCAGTTTGTTAATATGGAGTTTCACATTGATTTATTTGCGTATACTGAAGAATCCTTGCATTTCTGGGATAAATCCCACTTGATCATGTTGGATGATCCTTCTAATGTGCTGTTGGATTCTGTTTGCTAGTATTTTGTTGAGGATTTTAGCATCTATATTCATCAGTGATATTGGTCTGTAATTTTCTTTTTTTGTAGTATCTTTGTCTGGTTTTAGTATCAGGGTGAAGGTGGCCTCATATAATGAGTTTGGGAGTGTTCATTCCTCTGCAAATTTTTGGAAGAGTTTGAGAAAGATGGGTGTTAGCTCTTCTCTAAATGTTTCATAGAATTCACCTGTGAAGCTGTCTGGTTCTGGACTTTTGTTTTTTGGAAGATTTTAAATCACAGTTTCAATTTCATTACTTGTGATTGGTCTGTTCATATTTTCTATTTCTTCCTGGTTCAGTCTCGGAATGTTATACCTTTCTACGAATTTGTTCATTTCTTCCAGGTTGTCCATTTCATTGGCATAGATTTGTTGGTAGTAATCTCTTAGGATGCTTTGTGTTTCTGCGGTGTCTGTTGTAACTTCTCCTTTTTCATTCCTAATTTTATTGATTTGAGTCATCTCCCTCTTTTTCTTGATGAGTCTGGCTAATGGTTTTGAATTTTGTTTATCTTCTCAAAGAACCAGCTTTTACTTTTATTGATCTTTGCTACTGTTTTCCTTGTTTCTATTTCATTAATTTCTGCTCTGTTCTTTGATTTCGTTCCTTCTACCAACTTTGAGTTTTATTTGTTCTTCTTTCTCTAGTTCCTTTAGGTGTAAGTTTAGATTGTTTATTTGAGATTTTTCTTGTTTCCTGAGGTAGGCTTGTATAGCTATATACTTCCCTCCTAGAACTGCTTTTGCTGCATTGCATAGATTTTGAATCTTCGTGTTTCCATTGTCATTTGTTTCTAGGTATCTTTTTGATTTCCTCTTTGATTTCTTCAGTGATCTCTTGGGTTTTTAGTAATGTATAGTTTAGCCTCCATGTGTTCATGTTTTTTATGTTTTTTTCCCTGTAATTCATTTCTTTTTTTTCCCATCTGTTGAGAGACACTTGAGTTGTTTCCTATCTAATGCACAATAGTCTTTCTTTTTTTCTTAACATCTTTATTGGAGTATAATTGCTTTACAATGGTGTGCTAGTTTCTGATTTATTACAAAGTGAACCAATTATACATATACATATGTTCCCATATGTCTTCCCTCTTGTGTCTCCTTCCCTCCCACCCTCCCTATCCTACCCCTCTAAGCAGTCACAAAGCACTGAGCTGATCTCCCTGAGCTATGCTCTGCTTCCCACTAGCTATCTATTTTAAGTTTGGTAGTGTATATATGTCCATGCCACTCTCTCACTTTGTCACAGCTTACCCTTCACCCTCCCCGTAACCTCAAGTCCATTCTCTAGTAGGTCTGTGTCTTTATTCCCTTCTTACCCCTAGGCTCTTCATGACATTTTTTTCCTTAGAATCCATATATATGTGTTAGCATATGGTATTTGTCTTTCTCTTTCTGACTTACTTCACTCTATATGACAGATTCTAGGTCCATCCACCTCACTACAAATTACTCAATTTCGTTTCTTTTTATGGTAGAGTAATACTTCATTGTATATATGTGCCACATCTTCTTTATCCATTCATTTGTTGATGGACACTTAGGTTGCTTCCCTGCCCTGGTTATGGTAAAAAGAGCTGCAATGAACATTGTGGTACGTGACTCTTTTTGAATTATGGTTTTCTCAGGGTTTATGCCCAGTAGTGGGATTGCTGGGTCATATAGTAGTTCTATTTTTAGATTTTTAAGGAACCTCCATACTGTTCTCCATAGTGGCTGTATCAGTTTACATTGCCTCCAACAGTACAAGAGGGTTCCCTTTTCTCCACACCCTCTCCAGCATTTCTTGTCTGTAGGTTTTTTGATGATGGCCATTCTGACCG
Source organism: Grampus griseus (assembly GCF_964374135.1). NCBI lineage: Eukaryota > Metazoa > Chordata > Mammalia > Artiodactyla > Delphinidae > Grampus > Grampus griseus. The sequence goes on along the minus strand of NC_138999.1, from coordinate 77,626,542 downwards.
GTAGGAGAAGATATCTCTTTGTAGTTTTGATTTGCATTTCTCTAATGATTAATGATGTGGAGTATCCTTTCATGTGTTTATTGGCAATCTGTATATCTTCTTTGGAGAAATGTCTATTTAGGTCTTCTACCCATTTTTGGATTAGGTTGTTTGTTTTTTTGTTATTGAGCTGCATGAGCTGCTTGTAAATTTTGAAGATTAATCCTTTGTCAGTTGCTATATTTGCAAACATTTTCTCCCATTCTGAGGGTTGTCTTTTGGTCTTGTTTATGGTTTCCTTTGCTGTGCAAAAGCTTTTTTAAGTTTCCTTAGGTCCTATTTGTTTATTATTTTTTTAACTTCCATTTCTCTAGGAAGTGGGTCAAAATGGATCTTGCTGTGATTTTTGTCATCGAGTGTTCTGCCTATGCTTTCCTCTAAGAGTTTGATAGTGTCTGGCCTTACATTTAGGTCTTTAATCCACTTTGATTTTATTTTTGTGTATCCTGTTAGGGAGGGTTCTAATTTCATACTTTTACGTTTACATGTCCTGTTTTCCCAGCACCACTTATTGTGAATGCTGTCTTTTCTCCACAGTATATTCTTGCCTCCTTTATCAAAGGTAAGGTGACCATATGTGCATGGGTTTATCTTTTGGCTTTCTATCCTCTTTCATTGATCTATATTTCTGCTTTTGTGCCAGTACCATACTGTCTTGATTACTGTAGCTTTGTAGTATAATCTGAAGTCAGGGAGGCTGATTCCTCCAGCTCCATTTTCATTCTCAAGATTGCTTTGACTCTCTGGGGTCTTTTGTGTTTCCATAAAAATTGTGAAATTTTTTGTTCTCGTTCTGTGAAAAATGCCAGTGGTAGTTTGATAGGGATTGCATTGAATCTGTAGATTGCTTTGGATGCTAGAATCATTTTCACAATGTTGATTCTTCCAATCCAAGAGCATCATATATCTCTCTATCTATTTGTTTCATCTTTAATTTTTTTCATCAGTGTCTTATAATTTTCTGCATACAGGTCTTTTTTCTCCTTAGGTTGGTTTATTCCTCGATATTTTATTCTTTTTGTTGCAATGGTAAATGGGAATGTTTTCTTAATTTCACTTTCAGATTTTTCATCATTAGTGTAGATAAATGCAATAGAATTCTGTGCATTAATTAATTATGTGTCCTGCTACTTTACCCAATTCACTCATTAGCTCTAGTAGTTTTCTGGTAGTAACTTTTGGATTCTCTATGTATAGTATTGTGTCATCTGCAAACAGTGACAGCTTTACTTCTTCTTTTCCGATTTGGATTCCTTTTATTTCTTTTTCTTCTCTGATTGCTGTGGTGAAAACGTCCAAAACTATGTTGAATAATTGTGGTGTGAGTGGGCAACCTTGTCTTTTTCCTGATCTGAGTGGAAATAGTTTCAATTTTTGACAATTGAGGACGATGTTGGCTGTGGGTTTGTCGTATATGGCCTTTATTATGTTGAGGAAAGTTCCCTCTATGCATACATTCAGGAGGGTTTTTATCATAAATGAGTGTTGAATTTTGTCAAAAGCTTTTTTTGCAACTATTGAGATGATCATATAGTTTTTCTCCTTCAGATTTTTATATGGTGTATCACTTTGATAGATTTGCATATATTGAAGAATCCATGCATTCCTGGGAGAAACCCCGCTTGATCATGGTGTATGATCCTTTCAACGTGCTGTTGGATTCCATTTCTTTTGCTCTGCCCAGGTCCCTGGGGAGTTTATTGCCTTTTGGGATGTCTGTGGTCTTCTGCCAATATTCAGTGGGTGTTCTATAGGAGCACGTCCATGTGTAGTTGTATTTCTTATGTATCTGTGGGGAGCAAGGTGATCTCTGCATCTTACTATTCCACCAACTTCCACAACCTTTGGATTCTCTTTGCTAGTATTTTGTTGAGGATTTTTTCATTTATGTTCATCAGTGACATTGGCCTGTAGTTTTCTTTCTTTGTGACATCTTTTTCTGGGTTTGGTATCAGGGTGATGGTGGCCTCATAGAATGAGTTTGGGAGTGTTTCCCCCTCTGATATATTTTGAAAGAGTTTGAGAAGGATAGGTGTTAGCTCTTTTCTAAATGTTTGATAGAAGTGGCCTGTGAAGCCATCTGGTCCTGGGCTTTTGTTTGTTGGAAGATTTTTTTTTTTTTTTTTTTTTGCAGTACACGGGCCTCTCACTGCTGTGACCTCTCCCATTGAGGAGCACAGGCTCCGGACACACAGGCTCAGCTGCCATGGCTCATGGGCCTAGCCACTCCATGGCATGTGGTATCTCCTGGACCGGGGCACGAACCCTTGTCCCCTGCATCAGCAGGCAGACTCTCAACCACTGTGACACCTAGGAAGCCTCTGTTGGAAGATTTTTAATCACAGTTTCAATTTCAGTCCTTGTCATTGGTCTGCTCATATTTTCTGTTTCTTCTTCGTTCAGTCTTGGAAGGTTTTACATTTCTAAGGATTTGTCCATTTCTTGCAGGTTGTCCATTTTATTGGCCTAGAGTTGTTTGTTATAATCTCTCATGATCCTTTGTATTTCTGCAGTGTCAGTTGTTACTTCTCCTTTTTCACTTCAAATTCTATTGATTTGAGTCTTCTCCCATTTTTTCTTGATGTGTCTGGCTAATGGTTTATCAATTTTGTTTTTCTTCTCAAAGAACCAGCTTTTAGTTTTGTTGATGTTTGCCATCATTTCCTTCCTTTCTTCTTCATTTATTTCTGATTTGATCTTTACAATTTCTTTCTTTCTGCTAAGTTTGGGGGTTTTTTGTTCTTCTTTCTCTAATTGCTTTAGCTGTAAGATTAGGTTGTTCATTTGAGATGTTTCTTGTTTCTTAAGGTAGGATTGTATTGCTATAAACTTCCTTCTTAGAACTGCTTTTGCTGCATCCCATAGGTTTTGGGTCATCATGTTTTCATTGTCATTTGTTTCTAGGTATTTTTTTAATTTTCTCTTTGATTTATTCAGTGATCTCTTGGTTATTATGTACTGTATTGTTTATTCTCAATGTGTTTGTATTTTTTTACAGATTTTTTCCTGTAATTGATATCTAGTCTCATAGCATTGTTGTCAGAAAAGATACTTGATACAATTTCAATTTTCTTAAATTTACCAAGGCTTTATTTGTGACCCATGCTATGATCTATCCTGGAGAATGTTTATGAGCACTTGAGAAGAAAGTGTGTTCTGTTGTTTTTGGATCGAATGTCCTATAAATATCAATTAAGTCCATCTTGTTTAATGTGTCATTTAAAGCTTGTGTTTCCTTATTTATTTTCATTTTGGATGCTCTGTCCATTGGTGAAAGTGGGGGGTGAATGTCCCCTACTATGATTGTGTTATTGTCGATTTCCACTTTTATGGCTGTTAGTATATTCCTTATGCATTGATGTGCTTCTATGTTAGGTGCATAAATATTTACAATTGGTATATCTTCTTCTTGGATCAATCCCTTGATCATTATGTGGTGTCCTTCTTTGTCTCTTGTAATAGTCTTTATTTTAAAGTCTATTTTGTTTGATACGAGAATTCCTACTCCAGTTCTCTTTTGATGTTCATTGGCATGGAATATTTTTTACCATCCCCTCACTTTCAGTCTGTATATGTCCCTAGGTCTGAAGTGGGTCTCTTGTACACATCATATATACAGGTCATGTTTGTGTATCCATTCTGGCAGTCTATATCTTTTGGTTGGAGCATTTAATCCATTTACATTTAAGGTAATTATCAATATGTATGTTTCTGTTCCCATTTTCTTAATTGTTTTGGGTTTGTTATTGTAGGTCTTTTCCTTCTCTTGTGTTTCCTTCCTAGAGAAGTTCCTTTAGCATTTGTTGCAAAGCTCGTTTGGTGGTGCTGAATTCTCTTAGCTTTTGCTTGTCTGTAATTTTTTAATTTCTCCTTCAAATCTGAATGAGATCCTTGCTGGGTAGAGTAATTTTGCTTGTGGTTTTTTTCTCCTTCATCACTTAAAGTATGTCCTGCCACTCCCTTCTGGCTTGCAGAGTTTCTGCTGAAAGATGAGCTGTTAACCTTATGGGGATTCCCTTGTGTTTTATTTGTTGTTTTTCCCTTGCTGCTTTTAATATGTGTTCTTTGTATTTAATTTTTGATAGTTTGATTAATATGTGTCTTGGCGTTTTTCTCCTTGGATTTATCCTGTATGGGACTCTCTGTGCTTCCTGGAGTTGATTAACTATTTTCATTCCCATATTAGGGAAGTTTTCAACTATAATCTCTTCAAATATTTTCTCAGTCCCTTTCTTTTTCTCTTCTTCTTCTGGGACCCCTATACTTCAAATGTTGTTGCATTTAATGTTGTCCCAGTGGTCTCTGAGATTGTCCTCAGTTCTTTTCATTCTTTTTTCTTTATTCTGCTCTGCAGTAGTTATTTCCAATATTTTATCTTCCAGGTCACTTATCCGTTCTTCTGCCTCAGTTATTCTGCTATTGATCCCTTCTAGAGAATTTTTAATTTCATTTGTGTGGTTCATCATTGTTCATTTTCTCTTTTTTCTTCTATGTAATTCATTTCTAGTCTCATAGCATTTTGGTCAGAATAGATGCTTGATATGCTTTCAATTTTCTTAAATTTACTGAGGCTTAATTTCTGACCCAAGTTGTGATGTATCCTGGAGAATATTCCGTGTACAGTTGAGAAGAAACTGTAATCTGTTGTTTTTGGATGGAATGTCCTATAAATATCAATTAAATCTATCTGTTATATTGTGTCATTTTTTTATTGTGTTATTTAAAGCTTGTGTTTCCTTATTAATTTTCTGCTTGCATGATCTGTCCATTGGTGTAAGTGAGGTGTTCAAGTCCCCCTCTACTAACGTGTTACTGTCACTTTCCTTTTTTAGAGCTTTTAACAGTTGCCTTATGTATTGAGGTGCTCCTATGTTGGGTACATATATATTTATAATTGTTATATCTTCTTCTTGGTTTGATCCTTGATCATTATGTAGTGTCCTTCCTTGTCTCTTGTAATATTCTTTATTTTAATGTCTATTTTATCTGATATGTGTATTGCTACTCCAGCTTTCTTTTGATTTCCATTTGCATGGAGTACCTTTTTCCATCTCCTCACTTTCAGTCTGTATGTGTCCCTAGGTCTGACGTGAGTCTCTTGTAGACATCATATATATGGGTCTTTTTTTTGTATCCATTCATCAAACCTGTGTCTTTTGGTTGGAGCATTTAACCCATTCACGTTTAAGGTAATTATCAATATGTATGTTCCTGTTACCATTTTCTTAATTGTTATGGGTTTGTTTTTGTAGGTCCTTTTCTTCTCTTGTATTTACCACTGAGAGAAGTTCCTTTAGCATTTGTTGTAGAGCTGGTTTGGTGTTGCTGAATTCTCTTAGCTTTTGCTTGTCCATAAAGCTTTTGATTTCTCCATTGAATCTGAATGAGATCCTTGCTGGGTAAAATAATCTTGGTTGTAGCTTCTTCCTTTTCCTTTTCATCACTTTCAATATATCATGCCAGTCCCTTCTGGCTTGTAGATCTTCAACTGAGAAATCAGCTGTTACCCCGGTGGGAGTTCCCTTGTATTTTATCTGTTGTTTTTCCCTTGTTTCTTTCAATAATTTTTCTTTGTCTTCAATTTTTGCCAGTTTGATTACTATGTGTCTCAGTGTGTTTCTCCTTGGGTTTATCCTGCCTGGGACTCTCTGCACTTCCTGGACTTGGGTGGCTATTCCCTTTCCCTTGTTAGGGAATTTTTCGACTATAATCTCTTCAAATATTTTCTTGAGTCCTTTCTCTCTCTCTTCTTCTTCTGGGACCCCTATAATGCTAATATTGGTGCATTTAATGTTGTCCCAGAGGTCTATTAGGCTGTCTTCTTTTCTTTTCATTCTTTTTTCTTTATTCTGTTCTGCAGCAGTGAATTCCAGCATTCTGTCTTCCAGGTCACTTATCCATTCTTCTGCCTCAGTTATTCTGATATTGATTCCTTCTAGTGTATTTTTCATTTCAGTTATTTTATTGTTCATCTCTGTTTGTTTGTTCTTTATTTCTTCTAGATGTTTGTTAAACATTTCTTGCATCTTCTCGATCTTTGCCTCCATTCTTTTTCTGAGGTCCTGGATCATCTTCACTATCACTATTCTGAATTATTTTTCTGGAAGATTGCCTATCTCCATTTTATTTAGTTGTTTTCCAGGGGTTTTATCTTGTTCCTTCATCTGGTACATAGTCCTCTGCCTTTTTATCTTGTCTATCTTTCTGTGAATGTGGTTTTTGTTCCACAGGCTGCAGGATTGTAGTTCTTCTTGCTCCTGCTGTCAGCCCTCTGGTGGATGAGGCTTCTTCCTTATAATTCTTATAACCAAATAAGTTTGTGTCACATTGGGGTAGTTATTGCTTTTGTCAAAATGGTTTTGCACTCACAGGCCCCAGTCATAGAGAATAGACTTAGTTGTATGTCAGTCAGTCATAATCTTTTTTTTCTAAAGAGCTCTCTAACTTTTCAATGTGTTATGTCAACTTTCTTCTTTCCATCTTCCATAATTCATTGAAAAAAATTTACTAAGTTCTGCCATGTGCCAGGTACTGTGTATGTGATAGATGATAAAAGAGGATCTCTGTTTTAATGGAGTTTATCACCTACTAGGAAAGATAGAGAGTAAATGAATAAATGGGTCCACAATTAATTAATAATAAGTCCTGAGAAGTATATTATACTTTAATCATAAACTGATGTAACATTAGAAGGTGCCCAGGAAAGGATTCTTTAATGAATCAATTTCAAATCCACAATTTGATGGTGGTAATAAGGTGGCATGAACGTGTATGTTTGGTGATTAGAAAATAAGTACTGGTGATGCACATGCAGTATGAATGTAGGTGGAAGACAAAAATATCAATTTGAAAGAGGTAAAAACTTTATGCCCACACAGAAATACACACAGACACATTCGGGCACCCATACACACCCATACACACAAACACACATACTAGTTTCTAGCTCAGAATGTCTCAAAAATCCCTTTTGAAAAATACTAACATGAAAACTAAATGTTAACAATATAATTTTTCATTTGGACGTCTGCAATATAAAGGTCAGTAAAATTAATGTCCTGCAACATTGATATAATCATAAAAGGTAAAAGTGATTCTATAGTAGATGATTTTTAAAATGCTCAGACTTCCGTCTAGATATTATCCTTTTGGGAACATATGATACCATTGACAGATAATTTTGAAGCTAATGGTTAAAAAATCTGAGAAGTAGTTTCTAATGGGCTGAATTATGTGCCCCTCAATCCTCAATTCATATGTTGAATTCCTAATCCCCTGTACTGTATTTGGATATAGGATCTTTAAAGAGGTAATTAAGGTAAAATGAAGATATATGGGTAGGTCCTAAGCCAATATGGCTATTATGTTTATAAGCAAAGATTAGGAGACAGATAAACACAGAAGAAAGACATGTAAAGACACAGGGAGAAGATACCCATCTACAAGCCAAGGAGAAAGGTTTCAGAAGAAATCAATCCTGCTAACACCTTGATTTTAGACTTCTATCCTCCAGAACTATGAGAAAATTAATTTCTGTTGTTTAAGTCACCCAGTCTGTGGTACCTTTTTGCAAAAGGCAGAGAAAATTATGACTATGTTGAGGAATAATGATAAAAATAGAAAGCATATTCAAATAAAACGGCATCTATTTACTGGATATTTGATTAAATGTCTGCTGCATTCTAAGTTGGCTACCGTCTCTTTATCTATTCTGGGTTTTCCAACTATGTTTAAGTGCTGTCCCAACTTTATCTTGTAAAGCAGAGGTCACAGACTGGTCTCCAATGGACCAAATATGTCCAATAGATGCATTAAATTTAGTTTATGTAGTGTTTTAGGAAGTTAGAATTATTTATTTATATTCCAAATAAAAATCCAAATTTCCATCTTCTAAAATAATCTATGATCAGCTGACCTGCATTCTCTCATATCAACAACTAACTAGAGCTAGGAAGAGTCTTCTCTCTTTAGAAAGGACATTAGCTCTGTTTATAGTCTCTCTCTCTACTTATTAACTCTTAGATACTGAGGCAAGGTCAGTTTAGATTTATTTCTGCTTCATAATATCATGTAGGCTCCAAACATATTTGAGTTTATAAGACTTGGATAAATGACCTCTGGAGAAAGTAGTAACTAATTATGGACAGAGGAGAAGTATGGTGTATGACCAGGAGAGTATAGGAAAAAGCCCATGAAAGTGGAAAAGGGAGGAGACACATCTTGAGTTTTACAAGCTCTCCCTCTTCATGTTGCATCATGTCACATTAACACTTCTTCCTCAGCTTCCTCTGTGTCTACATTATTCCCTGATCTCAGGGATAGGTTTTATTTTTTCAATTTAATTTTTTAATTTATATTGGAGTATATTGATTTACAATGTTGTGTTAGTTTCTACTGTACAAAAAAGTGATTCAGTTATACATATACATATATCCATTATTTTTCATGTTCTTTTCCCATATAGGTTATTATAGAATATTGAGTAGAGTTCCATGTGCTATACAGTATGTCCTTGTTGACTACCTATCTTATATATACTAGTTTGTATATGTTAATCCCAAATTCCTAATTTACACCTCCCACTTGCGTTTCCCCTTTGGTGACCATAAAATTATTTTCTACATCTGTGACTCTACTTCTGTTTTGTAAATAAGTTCATTTGTACTCTTTTATTTAGATTCCACATATAAGCTATATCATATATTTGTCTTCCTCTGTCTGACTTACTTCACTCAGTATGACAGTCTCTATGTCCAACCATGTTGCTGCAAATGGGATTATTTCATTCTTTTTCTGGCTGAGTAATATTCCATTGTATGTATATGTGTGTGTGTGTGTGTGTGTGTGTGTGTATCACACCTTTTTTATTATGACTTTCTTCTTGCCCCTTTTATTTTTTTAACTTTTTATTTTATATTGGAGTAAACTTGATTAACAATGTTGTGTTAGTTTCAGGTGTACAGCAAAGTGATTCAGTTATACATATACATGTATCTATTATTTTTCAAATTCTTTTCCCATTTAGGTTGTTACATAATACTGAGCAGCATTCCCTGCACTATACAGTGTATACCACATTTTCTTTATCCATTCATCTGTCAATGGACATTTAGGTTGCTTCCATGTCTTGGCTATTATAAATAGTGCTGCAATGAATATTGGGGTGCATGTATCTTTTTGAATTATAGTTTTCTCCAGATATATGCCCAGGAGTGAGATTACTGGATCATACAGTAACTCTATTTTTAGTTTTTAAGGAACCTCCATACTGTTTTCCATAGTCACTGTACCAATTTACATTCCCACCAAGAGTGTAGGAGGATTCCCTTTTCTCCACACCCTATCTAGCATTTATTATTTATAGATTTTTTGATGATGGCCATTCTGACTGGTGTGGATAGATTTGTAGTTTTGATTTGCATTGTAGTTTTGATTTGCATTTATCTAATAATTAGTGATGTTAGGCATCTTTTCATGTGCTTTTTGGCCATATGTATGTATTTGGAGAAATGTCTATTTAGATCTTCTGCCCACTTTTTCTTTTTTTTTTTGTGTGTGGTATGCGGGCCTTTCACTGTTGTGGCCTCTCCTGTTGCGGAGCACAGGCTCTGGATGTGCAGGCTCAGTGACCATGGCTCACGGGCCTAGCTGCTCTGCTTCTGCCCATTTTTTGATTGGGTTGTTTGTTTTTTTGAAATAAAGCTGCATGAGCTGTTTGTATCAGGGATAGGTTTTAAATATTCTTCCACTGAATATAATATTTTCTGTAGATTTTTTATTGATGTTATAATCAGAATAAATTCCATTTAAGAGGTTTTAAAGACTTTTTAAAAATGTAATCTTGAATTAACATTGAAATTTGCAAATACTTTTATTTTTTTTAATCGATTGAGATGATCATACATACTTTTTGTTTCCTATTGATGTGATCATATAATTTTCTCCTATTTTTTTGGACACATGGTGAATTAACTGATAATTAAATGTCAAATCAGTCTTGACTAGTAGGGATTAACACTGTGATGAATTATGCTTTTTATATGTCACTATATTCAATTTGCTAATATTTTCTTAAGAATTTTTGCATCTATTTAAATTATAGAGTTTGGTTTATTTATTTATTTATTTCTTATAGTGTCCTTGTCAGGTTTTGGGATCAAGATTATGCTCTTCCTATTAAATAAATGTTATGAAGTATTCCCTTCTTTCCTATTCTTTGGAAGGGTTTTTCTGTATTCGTGTTATTTCTTCATTAAATATTTAGAAATAATTACCAAAAAAGTCATTTGGATCTGGGGTATTCTCTGTGGAAAGATTTTGTAATGAAGAATTTAATTTCTTTAATAGATTTTTGACTATTCATATCTTTCTTCTATTAGCTTTTATAGGTTGTAAATTTGAGAAATTTATTTCATTAAAGTTATTAGCAGAATGATGTTCATAATATGTCTTATCTTTATGATGTCTAAAGAGTCTGTAATTGCACTCATTTTTTTTCATTCCTGAAATAAGGAATACTTTTTATCTCTTTTTTTCTTGATCAGTCACACTAGGATATTAAATTTTACTATTTTTTTGAAGAATTAACTGTTTTAGATATTGTCTATTTCACTTTTATTTCCTTTTTAATTTTCTAGTCTTATCTGTATTATTTCTCTGCCACTATGTTTCTTAAGTTTGTTTTGTTTTTCTATTTTCCTTAGATGGAAATTTAAATCATAATCTATTTCTCCTTTTAATTATTTTAGTTTTTGATTTATTTGTTTTGGAGTGATGTGATTGGGTTATAAAACATAAATTTTAATATTTCTGTACTGTAATGACTCTTTATCCTTTCTAATAAGGCTTCTTGATTAATATTTTCACTGGTTAAGAAATTCTAGTTTGCCAGGTATGTTTTCAACCCTTTTATATGTCAATTTTGTTTTTGTCATCTGCCTTCTATTATTTCTATTGAGAAGTCTTTCCTCTGGCTTGTTATATTTATTTTGATAGTAATTTGTATTTTTCTATGTTTACTTTGCCTGCTTTTAATTTTTTTGTCTTTGGTTTTCAAAGAAGTTTTACTGTGATTTGCCTAAATGTGATTTTCTTTTTGTTAATGTTTCTTGGACTTTCCTGAACTTCCTGAATCTGTGGGACAATGTCTTTCATTGGTTTTGGAAATTTTACTTGCTATTATCTCCTTTGACTATTGCTTCTGTCATATTCTTTCCTTTCTTTCTAGGATTTCAATTTTATGCATGTTATTACATGACTCGCTTAGCTATTACTCTCTGTTCTGTTACTTGCTCTTTCTGTTCTACTCTTTGGGTATTTTCTATTTACTTGTGTTGAAGTTCATTAATACTGTGTTGTGATGCCCAATCTGATATTAAACCCATGCACTGTATTCCTAATTACAGATATTATAAGTTTCAGTTTGGAGATGTCCTCTTTTTCTAAATTTTTATTTTATATTGGAGTATAGTTGGTTTACATTGTGTTAGTTTCAGGTGTACAGCAAAGTGATTCAGTTTTACATACACATATATCTATTCTTTTTCAAATTCTTTTGGGATATCCTCTTGATCTTCACTTGTATCAAAAATCTCTGTTGAAATCCTCTGTCTTTCCATCCACCTCATCAGTCATCTAAAATAATTTTTCTTTTACATATTAATTATAGTTATTTAAATTCCTTTCTAATTCTAGTATCTGCATCATGTATCTTCACCTCTTGTTTGCTTTTTCTATTGATTGTCTGCAATATTTTTCTGTCTCTGAACTTCTATCATTTTTAAATAGTATGCTAGATATTATGTATACAGAACTATATTGTTTCTAGATTATTTTGTTTTTCACCAGAAAGAATTCTCCCTTTTCTTAGGAGAATTAGGGCTAATAACATGAGCTACTGATAACTTCAATCCAGCATTGAGCTGATTGAAGGTGGGCTTCAGTTTGTGAGACTCTATCTAACCCTGGTTTTTCCTTGGTCATAGTTATGCCCTGTTTGGGCTTCCAGTTGAGACTTTGGTGGGTCTTTGTCTCCTGGGTCCTCTAGAGATTCTATTTCTGTCCTTTAGATATTTTATCTTAGTTTGCTATCTCTGACTGCTTCAAAATCTGGCAAATGTCTTGAGGAAGAGAGTGGCAATGTACTTGGGAAAGTTTGTTTCCTATGCCCAGCAAAATTGGGAAGATTTTTCTCTGCCTTTTAGAAAATTTCTGCCTAGGTTCTCAGCCTCCTGAATTGCACCAGAATTAAGGAAATGTCTTTTGTTGAAACCTGATCATGTGTTCCAGTTTCCTTCATTGTCCAATTTGCCATCCAAGCCACCTGCAACTACGGAAAGTTTTGCTAATTTTCCTTTCCCCCAGCAGGGGCACTCTGCCTAGGGGAGGTTGAAATGTGAGAAGTCTGATATATTGCTAGCACATGGAATGGGCATATGCCCTCTAGAGAAGTAATAGCTGGCATTTATCAACTCACCTTAGAAAACTTATTTCCTTCCTTAGATTTTTGGTTCATGTAATCATCCTTGCTTCCACATCTCTCACATTCCTTTAAAATTATAATTTTTAAAATTTATCAGGCTTTTCCTAGTTGTCACAATAAGAGTATTAACATGCCACTGCAAAAATCTTATTGGAAGCAGAAATCAAATCGTGGCTTTTTATGTTTTTCACTTTTTTCAATAATAGGGTTTAAAAATATTGTTTTTTAAAACGAGTTTTATATATAATAATCTTGTTTTTGAAAATGTCTTGCTTTTCCAGTAAGCATTTGTTTTGGTGATCTATTTCTTATCTAAATGTTTTGGGGAAAAAAAGGAGTTTTTTTCCTTATTGGAAAAAAACCTTTAATCTTAAAAGATACATTCAGTTGTCTCATAGAGCAATCTTATATTTTACTCTCCTTCTTTTTAAGTGAAAAAAACCATCACAACAACACCAAAAAATCTACATAACTTTTGTGAATCTATACAAACAAACAATAAAAACCAAAAGGACCCAGATATGTGCAGTTCAGTTTATCCTTAAAATTCCTTTTTTAAAATACTGGATATAAAGATGGATTAAAATAGTAAATGTTTATATTTTATCTATTTTTAAATTCTTATTATACATTTATGATAGGGCTCTTTTGCCTGGAGTTTAGAGAGAGTGCAAATTGTCACAAGGGATGCAGTCCTTATAGCAGAAATATTCCTTGGCCTTTGGTCTAACTGCTTTACTCTGCTATTAATACCAGTAAAAATATGGACAATGTAGTTCCTTACTGGAAAAGAATCTGATTTTTGATCAAACATGGGATTCCACAATGATTACAATAGTTATTTTCTTTAAGCTCAAGTCATTTCTTGCAACCAACACAAAGTCAAGCAGGAGTGGAAAATTCCAGCGTAGTCTCACCCACTTAAACAGCTTGCTTGGCCTTCTTTCTAGATTCTAAACGTTGATACACCAGCATGCATATTTTACTTTGTTATTAAATTACCCCTTGAGGACTTCCCTTCTCTTGACCTGTCTTCCTCGTGGATGCCATCGTGCTCCTCTGTTTTAACTCCTTCAAGTCCTTCCTTATTGCTCCTTTGTCCTTTGTTAAGGTTTCTAAGGTTTTAATTATGTCTTGTTTTACTCTGGACACCGCTTGAAAAGCTTCTATTTTTGAAAAATAGCTGCTACAAGCTACATGGTGGACTACTACATAGCTTAAGACTTGGATACTTTTTTAAAAAGAATATCTGTATTTTTTACTTTTGTAGTTTCATTATGAAAATCTTACTCCTGTTATCCTAGCTTGGTATATGCTAGAGCCTAGATTGGAAGTAGATACATCTCTTAGGAAATTGGTTTGGGGACAGATAGTAGGGAGGGAAAAAATGTTCTGTTTCACTTAGAGTTGATCTAATTTGTCACAGATAGAAGTTATTAGCAAATAGATTTTTGTCTTGATAGATTAGTTGCATGCAGGATGATAATGTTAACAGAAATTTCTATTGCTACCTAAAAGTTACCTGCCATTCATTTATTACTAATCATTGATTCTTTGTTATCCTTTGTTAAACTCGCCCTTACTTGACTTTATTTACTACATATTAGAGAATGTAGGTCATTGAAAACATCCCTACCAATCCCTGAGTTGTTAGCAGTGCTCTCGGTATATCCAAAGAAACAATCAAACATATTGAGCTTGACTTTAGTCATTCACATAACTCTGCCTGCATAAGAATAATTTATAGTACACATGAATGACAAAAAATATAGAGAAAATTTTATTGTTGGAAATCTGGACATATAAAATGGAACAGAAAAGAATGCATTGAGGACAAATTGCAATACCTGCACATGCATTTACCTCATATAGATCATACAGTAATCATGAAGAATACTTTGAAAATTATTTAGGATTTTTTTTTGCTTTAAGTTACAAGATGGAAAGAAGTCTTATGATGCTGATAAATATGTCCTGCAGAAACAAGGAAGAAAATGTTTTCACCATCAAAAGAGTTATGAACAATGGGAGCATGCTCTTTCAGATATTCACAGGTATAAAAGTACCAGTCACTTTTATAGGTTTTTTTTTCTTTTTTAATTTGTGCTCTCCTTTAAAATTGTATTGCAGTCTCCAAGTAGGCTTGTTAAGGGAAAACTTTCAAGCCACATTTTAGATTTCTAAAGTAAAACACAGAATGACTATGTTATAAGTCTAGTGTGATACTTATTTAAAAGCTTCTATGTCTCTCTTGATCAAATTCAAATCTTAACAAAATATCACTCTTCAGTCTTTACAGATTAAATTTAATATTTCATTTTGCATGGATTTTATAAAATGATGTGTTGCTTAAAAGTTAGCTGACCTATCACTAAGTACCCATTTACAGGTATTATAAAGTTGACAGTAAAATCCTGGACATGAAGCAATCAACATTTGCTTCAGTTAGCATTTCAAAAGATGAAGAATCACCCTTGTACAAAGATCCTTTGGGGATACACTTAGCTTCATAAAATAATTTTCCCAGTTTGTAATCTCCTTGTGGTTACCTTAATTTGTAGTTTAAAAAATACCCAGGAGAAACAGCTCTAGATAAATTAAGCCAAGAGAACCTTCATTTAAAATAGATAGTCAAATTTCAAATTTCACTCTTTCAAATGTGAGGAAACGGGGGTTAATAATGGTTAATGCACACCTGCAATTTAGGCTTTCAACTCGTTTATCTTTTCTTTTTATAGGAAAAAGTCCCTATGATTACTGTTTGTAAATGTCAGGAAAAGATCTATCACAAAAAATCAAACAAAACAAACAAACAAAAAACCTGAAACTGATTCTTTTGAGTGTTTCTTTCTCAAGAAAATGTTTATTTCTTCTTTATGAATTATTCTGGATAAAACTTCCGTGGCCAATATGTTCATGTTTTTTAGTTTGTCATTTTAAAGTAGTAGATTGTATTTGTTTATAGGTAAAGAATAATCATAAATTAATTTTCTAAGACATACATCAACTAGGCTATAACTCTTTAATTAGAAATTGTGGTCTATATGTACTAGAAAGTATCCTGATTCTCATAAAATAATTCAGAGCCTTTTTGAATTTTAAAATAGATGTTTCAAATAAAATTTCCAAAAGTAATATAAATATAAATTGAACAATTTTTAAGTCATTTTACTCTGTGAGATGAAGCAATGATAGATGTGTGTTTTCTATTAGCAAATTAGCTCTTTTTAAAATTTATTTATTTATTTTATTTTTGGCTGCCTTGGGTCTTCGTTGCTGTGTGCAGGCTTTTCTCTAGTTGTGGTGAGCAGGGGCTACTCTTCGTTGTGGTTCCTGGGCTTCTCATTGAGTGGCTTCTCTTGCTGAAGAGCACAGGCTCTAGGCACGTGGGCTTCAGTAGTTGTGGCACTCAGGCTCAGTAGTTGTGGTTCATGGGCTTAGTTCCTCCACGGCATGTGGGATCTTCCCGGACCAGGGCTCAAACCCGTGTCCCCTGCACTGGCAGGCGGATTCTTAACCACTGCGTCACCAGGGAAGTCCCGCAAATTGGCTCTTTTTAATAGCAAAATATGGAGACAGACTCATGGATTTCACCTCTGGAGTGTTTGCCAAAATTTGCGATTTTTACAACATAGATGTAGTTCAAGTTAATTAATTTTAAGAAAAATTAATTGAACATCTACTTTGGCTACATTTTTTTCTAGATACTAGAGAAGACTAGGTGAGTAGCAACTAGGATGTGTGAGAAAGGAGTAAAGTAAAAAGGACAGTTTTAAAGTTAGACTGAGAAAAGGTTTTGTAATAGATTGTGAGGCCATGAGAAGAAATTTGGACTTCATCATGAAAATAACAATTTTTAAAGTGATATGATCAGATATGGGTTTCAAAATTTAGTTCTGGCTTCATTAAGAATGACAGATTTGAAGGAAATATGTAGCTGAGAGACTACCACTTTGGAAGTTGTTGCAAGAGATGATGAAAGATTGTCTTAGAGAGTAGTAGGGATGGAGAGATGGGACAGATAGAACTAATTGGAAGTAGGAAGTAGGAGGAGAGGGAGGATTCTCAGGTGACAACAATTTTTATTTCTGTTTTATTACTATCAGTTATTGTGTCATTTCTGTGACAGGAATTTTTCTAAGTGTTGCTGGGCATATAGCTAATGGCATAAAGCTGTCCTTGAAAGGAGTTTACAGGCACAGGAGGAAATTTATTCATTCAAATTGTTTTGAAAAAAAATAGTGTACAGCCACTTTCTATTTTTCTTTGGTATCTTTTTCCATCCACATTTACACATATGTTAAAGACATGTTTCTTTTCATGGGTTATCTCCAACTTCACAGTTTATCCCTGATCTGACTATTCCTATAGACAATGGAAACACTGTCAACAGTTTTGTTTCATCTCATATGCTATTTAGCCTAAACATCTTTTTATTTCAGAACTGTTTAAACTATTTTTCTCAAGATTCTCAACTGGCTTGCCATCAAAACTTGCATCAAATTTAATTTAGATCTTAGGATGAAAGGAGAAATATTGTTTATTCTTCTTACTTTACAAATGACAAAACTGAGGAGTTGAAGAGGGACATTGATTTGCTGAAGTCTCTAATGATAGACCCTGAGAACAGGATCCAAATTTCTTGTTGCAGACTTTACAATTTCTTAGATTTAAGGTTCTCTTATAAGTTACCAATCACTTTCTTGTCTTTGTGTCCCATTTATTTCCATTCTAACAACCTTCAGCATTTTTTTCCCTATTTACATGTCCCTTCAACTTGGAAGAATCATTCACTAAATCACTTTTCATTAGCCATGTTTTCTTGATTTCACAAATATTTCACTCTCTTATAGTAGTGATAATGATAACAATATTAAAATCTATCATTTATTTAACACGTTTTATGTACCAGACACTGCATTAAGCCATTTACATGGATTATCGCTTTACAAATATACAAAAATCCTATGAAATGTATTTAAAGACTGCATGTTTTTGTGCCCCTGAATTTAAAAGTGAAACACTACCTCCCAATGTGATAGTATTTACTAAGAGGTGAGGGCTTTGGGAGATAATTAGGATTAGATAAGGTCATAAAGATAGAGCCTTCATGAATGGGATTAGTGCCCTCATAAGTGTCATGAGAGAGTTTGTGTCCCCTCTCTGCTCTCTGCCATGTGAGCCTACAATGAGAAGAGAGCAGTCTGCAACCCAGAAGAGGGCTGTTACCAGGACACGACCACACTGGCACCCTGATCTTGAACTTCCAGCTTCCAGAACTATAAGAAGGAAATTTGTTATTTATAAGCCATCTAGTTTATGGCATTTTGTTATAGTAGCCCAAGCTGACTAAGACAATATGTATGATTATGATCCTCATTTTATACTTAGGGTTAAATGACCAGTTAAGTCACTTGTCTAAGTAAAGCAGCAAAAAATGCAGCAGAGACAAAATTTGATCAAAGTCAACCTGAGTTCTTAGAAATTTTTCCTACTAACTTACTTGTTAAGTAAACATTCCAGACTTGTCTCACTGACATTATAAAGAAAATAGCAATGAGGAAAACATTTAAAATATTTATAGTCTATTCATCTTAACTTCTACTGAGCAAAATATATTTTAGATATGCTTGATGGTATTTTATATTTAGATATAAATAAAATATATATTAAATAATTACTATATCTCTGGAAACTTTCTTAAAGTACATACCTGAATGAACAATATTCAGATTTTATAATCCTAAATTATTAATTATTACACTCAGATGAGTGCTGAGTAATATATACAAATGTTAGGTGGTATCCTTTTGAATGATCATCATATATTGGTTTTGAGATATTTATAACAAAATATGGGAAGTATATGAATTATTCATTTTCCAAACCTCCATTTTTGGCTTGTTGCAGGTCATATCACCACATTTTCTTCACAACTGACTACTCTTCCTTGTTCTAATTTTTCTCTGCTCTATCCAGTTAGATATCTCTAAGGCTCTCCAAAATGACCACTTTCATTTTTTGTTTGTGTATTTACTTCCACTTTTTAACTGCTTCATCATACCTATGATTCTCTGTATTTAATAATTTCACTATAGCAAACAACATCTTCTATGTAAACAAACACATTTCTTATTGTCTTTATTTTGCCAGGTAAAGATTTGCTCTTCTTTAGTGGCACTAAAGATCTTATTTCTTTAAATTTCTTTAAAAAACAAAACAAAACAAACAAAAAAAAACAAGATCATTTTGAAGAGATGACATGAGGATTCAAGGATTCTTCCTACTTATTTCAAGTGGGAGACTTGGTGTCAAAATACTAATACAGGATTAAGTAATAGTACCCCTAACCCTTCAGGTTTAACTCAGAAGTCTGAAATTGAGTGTCATAAACTTGAAAGAATATGCTTGATGCTGCTATGTAAATTTGGTTAGATTCTAACCTGCAAAGTCTGTTGAACCTCAAAATAATCTTCTCAAAGCAGTTTATTCAATCTGGCCTTTAGGAGCCAAGGCAAATGGGAAGAGGTCAAATGAGTACTCATTTTAGAGAACTAATTCCTGTGGGGGTTTGTCCAGGATAACCTATCCATGTCTCAGCTATAAAGCTGTGGACACCTATATTAAATGCATGTCTGTATTCTCAACAATTTGCATTTTATTTCTCACTCTTTATGGTATGAGAAAGTCACTACAAAGAGTGTTGTAGCTTCTTATCTTTCTGGGGTGGTTCTGATCAAGAAAGGGTATATATAGATATAGATAGATATAGATATAGAGAGAGTATGGGGATATTAAGTACTGGATTCTCTTAATTCCTTTCAAAGACATAATTTTTGAGATGGAGTATTCTATGACTTATTTTTGAAATATAGTTAATTTACAATGTTGTGTTAGTTTCAAGTGTACAGCAAAGTGATTCAGTTATATGTATATTTTTCAGATTCTTTACCATTATACGTTATTACAAGATATTGAGTATAGCTCCCTGTGCTATACAGTAGGCCCTTGTTGTTTACCTTTTTTTATATATATAGTAGTATGTATATGTTAATCACAAACTCCTAATTTATAACTGCCCTCACCACCACTATCCCCTTTGGTAACCATAAGTTTATTTTCTATGTCTGTGAGTCAATTTCTGTTTTGTAAATAAATTCATTTGTATCATTATTTTAGATTCCACATAAGTGATATCATATGATATTTGACTTTATCTGACCTACTTTGCTTAGTATGATAATCTCTAGGTCCATCCATGTTGCTGCAAGTGGCATTATTTATTCTTTTTATGGCTGAGTAGCATTCCATTGTATATATGTACCACATCTTCTTTATCCATTCCTTTGTTGATGGACATTTAGGTTGCTTCCATGTCTTGGCTATTGTAAATAGTGCTGTAACAAATATTGGGGTGCATGTATCTTTCCAAATTATGATTTCTTCTGGATATACGCCCAGGAGTAGCATTACTGGATCATATGGAAGCTCTACTTTTTAGTGTTTTAAGGAACCTCCATACTGTTCTCCATAGTGGATGTACCAATTTATATTCCCATCAAGAGAGTAGGATGGTTCTCTTTTCTTCACACTCTCCCCAGCATTTATTATTTGTAAACATTTTAATGATGACCATTCTGACTGGTGTGAAATGATACCTCAATGTAGTTTTGATTTGCATTTCTCTAATAATTAGCAATACTGGACATCTTTTCATATGTCTGTTGACCATCTATATGTTTTCTTTGGAGAATTTTCTTTTTTAACATCTTTATTGGAGTATAATTGCTTTACAATGGTGTGTTAGTTTCTGCTTTATAACAAAGTGAATCAGTTATACAAATACATATGTTCCCATATCTCTTCCCTCTTGCGTCTCCCTCCCTCCCACCCTCCCTATCACACCCCTCTAGGTGGTCACAAAGCACCAAGCTGATCTCCCTGTGCTATGGGGCTGCTTCCCACTAGATATCTAGTTTACATTTGGTAGTGTATACATGTCCATGCCACTCTCTCACTTTGTCACAGCTTACCCTTCCCCCTCCCCATATACTCAAGTCCATTCTCTAGTAGGTCTGTGTCTTTATTCCCATCTTACCCCTAGGTTCTTCATGACTTTTTTCCCCTTAGATTCCATATATATATATGTGTGTGTGTGTGTGTGTGTGTGTGTGTGTGTGTGTGTGTGTGTTAGCATACAGTATTTGTTTTTCTCTTTCTGACTTACTTCACTCTGTATGACAGACTCTAGGTCCATCCACCTCACTACAGATAGCTCAGTTTTATTTCCTTTTATGGCTGAGTAATATTCCATTGTATATATGTGCCACATCTTCTTTATCCATTCATTTGTTGATGGACACTTAGGTTGCTTCCATGTCCTGGCTATTGTAAATAGAGCTGCAATGAACATGCTTCTTTTTGAATTATGGTTTTCTTAGGGTATATGCCCAGTAGTGGGATTACTGGGTAGTATGGTAGTTCTATTTTTAGTTTTTTAAGGAACCTCCATCCTGTTCTCCATAGGGGCTGTATCAATTTACATTCCCACCAACAGTGCAAGAGGGTTCCCTTTTCTCCACACCCTCTCCAGCATTTATTGTTTGTAGATTTTTTGATGATGGCCATTCTGACCAGTGTGAGATGATATCTCATTGTAGTTTTTTTTTTTTTTTTACATCTTCTGCCCATTTTTTAATTGGGTTGTTTGTTTTGTTGATATTGAGATGCATGGGCTGCTTATATATTTTAGATATTCATTCCTTATCAGTCATATTATTTACAAATATTTTCTCCCATTCAATAGGTTATCTTCTCATTTTGTTTGTGGTTTCCTTTGCTGTGCATTTGAGTTTAATTAGATCCCATTTGTTTCTTTTTGTTTTTACTTCCATTAATCTAGGAAATGGATCCAAAAAAATATTGCTGTGATTTATGTCAGAGTGTTCTGCCTATGTTTTCCTCTAGGGATTTTATATTATCCAGTCTTACTTTTAGGTATTTAATCCATTTTGAGTTTATTTTTGTGTATGGTGTTAGAGAATGTTCTAATTTCATTCTTTTCCATGTAGCTGTCTTGTTTACCCAGCACCACTTATTGAAGTGATGGTCTTTTCTCCATTGTATATTCTTGCCTCCTTTGTTGTAGATTAATTGACCATAAATAAGTGGGTTTATCTTTGGGCTTTCTATCCTGTTCCATTGATCTATATTTCTGTTTCTGTGCCTGTACTATAATGTTTTTGATTATTGTAGCTTTGTAGTATAATCTGAAGTCAGGGAACCTGATTCCTCCAGCTCAGTTCTTCTTTTTCAAGATTGTTTTGTTTATTTGGGGTCTTTTTGTTTCCATACAATTTTTATTTTTTTTTTGTTCTAGTTCTGTGAAAAATTCCATTGGCGGCTTGATGGGGATTGCATTGAATCTGTAGACTGCCTTGGGTAGTATGATCATTTTAACAATATTGATTCTTCCAATCCAAGAACATTGTATATCTTTCCATCTGTTTGTGTTGTCTTCAATTTCTTTCATCAGCATCTTAGACTTTTTGGAGTACAGATCTTTTGCCTCCTTAGATAGGTTTATTTCTATAACATTTTATATTTGTTACAGAGCATGAGGTTTGACCTAACTTCCATAGTAAGTGACAATTTGGACAATTAGGGAGTGTTCCAATACCATTTTTATGGTCTATTGGTTTTCTTTCATAACTCTAGTTTCCACCTTGCTACAGATAGACCTAGAGTCTGTCATACAGAGTGAAGTAAGTCAGAAAGAGAAAGACAAATACTGTATGTGAACACATATATATGGAATTTAAGAAAAAAAATGTCATGAAGAAGCTAGGGGTAAGACAGGAATAAAGACACAGACTTACTAGAGAATGGGCTTGAGGATATGGGGAGGGGGAAGGGTAAGCTGTGACAAAGTGAGAGAGAGGCATGGACATATATACACTACCAAACGTAAGGTAGATAGCTAGTGAGAAGCAGCCCCATAGCACAGGGAGATCAGCTCGGTGCTTTGTGACCACCTAAAGGGGTGTGATAGGGAGGGTGGGAGGGAGGGAGACGCAAGAGGGAAGAGATATGGGAACATATGTATTTGTATAACTGATTCACTTTGTTATAAAGCAGAAACTAACACACCATTGTAAAGCAATTATACTCCAATAAAGATGTAAAAAAAAATAATAAAATTAATAAAAGTAAAAAAAGTTTATAATAAGGTACTGAATAAAATTTCAAAGTGTCATTTCTTATGTAGTAATATAAAAGCCTCCAATGTCCATATATTTATATTTTATAGATGCCAATAAAATGCCAAACTGTAACAGACACTCTTCCCTCTGGGTATTTCTAAGCCTTAGTAATGAATAAATGACTAATTATAAATGCATTCTCAGGATAGAATTTCTCAAAGGCAAGCAAGGGATTTCACCTATCCTCCTCCAATGATGTTCTAGTATGTAAAAATTAAGATTTTACTAATAAACTTTATATATAAAATTATATCAGATGTGAGGTAAGGAAAGCAGGGTTCATATAGTGTAACGGCTAAAAGTATATTCTTCAGAGTTAAAGTTAGAGCTGAATTCAAATTCTGGTTTTTCTACTGACTAGTTGTATGACTTGCACAATCTACTGAAACTTTCTGAGCCTCACTGTTGTTATCTGTAAAGTTCTTCTGAGAACCAAATGAAAAGTTTTGTAAAGTCCAAATAAAGTGCTTGATAAATGGCAGTTATCATTATCAAAGCATTAAAAACATGCAAATTACCTATTACCTTAATTATCAGCCAACTCTAGAAAACAATATTTATGGTATTTTTAAATATAAATCCTCAAATATAAGTCCTCAATCTTATTATTTTTAGCCACGTGATGAGGACTGAGATGTTTTTCATTTTCTTATAGATTTTGAGAGATAGAAAAGGAAGAAAAATAAGTTTAAGTGAATTGTAAATTAAATTGTAATTAACCATTATCTTAATACACGAAGTTTGAAAGCTTTTACTTTATTGTCAAAATCAGTAATGGAAGATTCAGATACTCTTTATTATTCCCTATTGATATATTAGGAAACACAGAAAAAGCAATCTGATATGCTAATACGGCAATCAGCAAACCCATGTAGAAGTGCACTTAGTTGATAACATTTTACAATTAAGGGTGTTATATAGAGCACACAACTATTCACATTGTACATGTATTGTGGGAACACATTCTTATTTGAAAACTAAAGTAGACACACAAATTACACTTACAGAATTGTCTGACAAATAATTTTATTTTTAAACTGAGGTCAATTTCAACTCCTTCTGATTGCAGATATAAAACCAAGATGGCGAGACTGTGACCAGCTCAGTGATCAAGGTTTATTGTGGCTCAACTGAGACCAGAACTCAGTGTTCTCTCTATCATTCCACACTGCCTCCTTGCTCTCATGATACCAACACTTGAAGAATACTGGTCAGGTATTTTGGAAGGTCACACAAATTGGGTTTGTCTAGTGTTTTCTCATGATAGAAAGGTGTAATGAATTTGTGGGAATAATACCATAGAAGTAACTACCCTTCTCATCATATCATATCAGATCATATCATGTCAGGAGGGAAATAATATCCATATGACTTATTTGTGACGTTAAATTTGCCCACTGGGTTGAGATGGTGTTTTCCAGGATTTTCCACTGTAAAGTTACTATTTCCCCTTGTCCGTTCTCTGTTTTCTGGAAGTGAGTCATTAAGCCCAGCCTATTCTCACAGGGAGGGAAATTAAGCTCCACCTCATTGTGTAGAAGTATCAAATACTTTGTTAACATTTGCTAAAAAAAAACCCACCACAGTAATTAATAAATACGTTTGGGGAGATAATTTAAGGCTATTCCAATATTCTGTTTCTCTTTAATGTTTCTTCCACAGTTTTAGCAGTTATTAATGGATCTTACCTGTAGCAGTTACTACTGCTGTGTTCTACTGGTGATTTTCCATTTTCTCTCCCCATCATTCCATCTACATTTATTATACGGAATTCTTCCGTAAGAAAGACCTGTCCCCAGGGCTTCCCTGGTGTTGCAGTGGTTGAGAGTCTGCCTGCCAATGCAGGGGACGCGGGTTCATGCCTTGGTCCGGGAAGATCCCACATGCCGTGGAGCAGCTGGGCCCGTGAGCCATGGCCGCTGAGCCTGCACATCTGGAGCCTGTGCTCCGCAATAGGAGAGGCCACAACAGTGAGAGACCAGCGTACTGCAAAAAAAAAAAAAAAAAGAAAAAGAAAAAAAAAAAGAAAAATTTATTTTTATTGAAATACAGTTGATTTACAATGTTGTGTTCATTTCTGCTGTATAAAAATGTGAATCAGTTATATGTATACATATATCCACTCTCTTTTAGATTCTTTTCCCATATAGGCCATTACAGAGTATTGAGTAGAGTTCCCTGTGCTATACAGTAGGTCTTTATTAGTTATCTATTTTATATAAAGTAGTGTGTATGTGTGAATCCCAATTTTCCAATTTATCCTTCCCCCACTTACCCCCTTGTAACCATACATTTATTTTCTACATCTGTAACTCTATTTCTGTTTTGTAGATAGGCTCATTTGTACCTTTTTGTTTTATTAGATTCCACATAGACATGATATTATATGATATTTGTCTTTGTCTGACTTAACTTCACTCAGTATGACAATCCATGTTGCTGCAAAGGGCAAATAGCATAACTCTATCTTTTCTTTCTTTCTCACTGTTTAATTTTTCTGAGCACATTCTTATTTTCTGACACTATAAGGTGCTCCAAACTCATCTTGTTGTTTCATTGCCCAAGCCCTAGAATCATCCATTTCCCTGAAGAGCCCTTGTTCACTTTATTGGAGAGTGAAAATTGAAGTGTAGTTATGAAATTAGGTGTGCTTATTGCTACTGGGGTGTTGCTTTCTCTAGGCCCTCTCTGTGAACTGACCAGGAAGTATATGTATGCATATTAGCCCATATATGCACACATATATTTACACTTATTTCTGTATTTATATATCTTTACCAATATTAAGGAAATGTAATTTATCCAGGTTAATATGCACCACAGGGTTCATTCTAGCCTTCCTCCTTGCTATATCTAGTCAAAACACTGTTTGTTAAGGATACTTAGGCTCGTTCCTTTTCTCCCCATCCCCTTCAATGATGTAATGTCATATATTTATATTATAGTTGGATTCATTTGTCCTTGGTTTTCTAAATTTGCATACAGTAAAGTTTACTCTTTGGAGTGTACAGCTCCATGGTTTTTGACAAATGCTTAGAATCATGTATCCATCACCATCATACCACACAGAACAACCACATCATCCTAAAATTTCCCTGTATGGCCTCTTTGTAGTCCTCTTCCTTCCTCTAACCCTTAGCAATCAATGATCTGTTTTCTATCCTTATAGTTTTATCTTTTCCAAAGTGCCTTATAAATGGAATCATACAATATGTAGTTTTTGGGTCTGGCTTCTTTCAGTTAGTAAAATGCATGTAATATTCATCTAGCAAAATGCATGTAATATTCATCCATACTTTTGTGTGAATCAGTTGCTTGTTCTTTTTTCTTGCTGAGTAGTATTCCATTGTATGAATATACCACAGTTTTTGTATCCATTCACGTACTGAAGGATTTCTTGATCCTTCTCATTTTTTTGATATTATGAATGATAGTGCTATAAACATTTGCTTACAGACATTTTTTATCAATATAAATTTTAAGTTCACTTGGGTAAACACCTAAGAATGAAAGTGATGGGTCACATGATACATGTACATTTAAATTTATGAAAAACTGCCAAACTGTTTTCAAAAGTAGCTGTACAATTTTACATTCCCACCAGCAATAAATTAAAATTCCTATTGTTCTGCATCCAGAGTTCTGATATGGAATTTTTTGCCATTCTAATACATATATAGTGCTGTCTCATTATGACTATAATTTTTATTTCACTAATGACTATAATGATGTTGAATATCTTTTACTATACTCTTTTGTATCTTTTTGGTAAAATATCTGTTCACAGTTTTATTTCAATTTATTCATTGTGTTGTTTTGTTGCTTATTGTTAAGATTTAAGTGTTATTCAGATATTCTGGCTCTAAGACTTTTGCTGGATATGTGATTTGCAAATGTTTTCTAAGTCTGCATGTTACCTTTTCATTCTCCTAACAATGTCTTTTGCAGAGCAAAGGATTTTAATTTTGATAAAGTCTAATTTAGCATTTTTTTCCTTTTATGGATCACACTTTGTATTTCATTTTTTCTGCTTTATTGAGGCATAATTGATAAACTTTGTATATATTTATGATGTACAACATGATGTTTTGATATATGTATACAGTTGTGAAATGATTGCCATAATCAAGTTGTTAACATATCCATCACCTCATATATTTATCATTTTTATATGTGTGGTGATAATATTTAAGACCTACTGTCTTAGCAAATTTCAAGTAAATAACATAGTATTTTAACTACTGTCACTATGCTATACATTAGATGTCCAGAACTTATTCATCCTGCATAACTAAAATTTTGTACCCTTCGACCTACATCCCTCCATTTACCCCACCCTCCCAGGACTTGGCAACCACCATTATACTCTCTGCTTCTATGAGTTCAAATTTTTTAGATTCTATATGTGTGTGAGATCATGCAATATTTGCCTGTTTCTGGTTTATTTTACTTAGCTTAATGTCCTCCAGATTCATCCATGTTGCTGCAAATGGCAGGATTTCCTTCTTTATTTGGTTGAATTGTTATATTCCATTTAATATGCATATGCAATATACATTATATATATATACATAATATACATATTACATTTTCTTTATTCATCCATCCATCAATGGATACTTATGATGATTCCATTTCTTGCTTATTCTGAATAATACTGTAATGAACATAGGAGGACAGATACTGCTTTGAGATACTGATTTCAATTATTTTGGTTACTTACCCAGAAATGAGATTGCTGAATCATATGGTAGTTCTATTTAATTTTTTGAGGAACTGCCATGGTATCTTCCATAACGGTTGTACCAGTTTAAATTCTGACCAGCACACACAAGGGTTTACTTTTCTTCACATTCCAGTCAACTCTTGTTATCATCTATTTTTGTTGATGGCCATTCTAACATGTGTGGTGATACCTCATTGCAGTTTTGATTTGCATCTCCCTGATTATTAGTGATGTAAAGAACCTTTTCATGGACCTTTGGTTATTTGCATATCTCCTTTTGAGAAATATTTATTCAGGTCATTTGCCCATTTTTTAATATGGTTATTTGATTTTTTGCTATTAAGTTGTTTGAGTGCATAACATATTTTAGATATTAACCCCTTATCAGATATATGGTTTGCAAATATTTTCTCCCATTCTGTAGGTGTTTCATCACCCTGCTGATTGTTTCCTTTGTTGGGCAAAAGCTTTTTAGTTTGATGCAATCCCATTTGTCTATTTTTGCTTTTGTTGTCTGAGCTTTCAGGGTGCATTTCATGTTTAAATCTCATTGCTAAGCTCAAGGTAATGAAGACTGTCTCCTGTGTTTTCTTCTAGAAGTTTTATAGTTTTGTCTTACACTTTGTTGTATGATACATCTTGAGTTAATTTTTCGTTAATGTTTCAGGTATATGTTGAGTTTTATTATTTTTTTTTATATAGATGGACTTCCAATGATCAGTAATATTTCTTGGAAAATCTATCCTTTCTCCATTGAATTGTTGTGGCATCTTTGTAAATAGAGCAATGTACTTTATTTGTATAAGTTTATTTCTTAACTCTCTATTTGTCTCTATGGATGTGTATGTTCATCCTTTTTCTAGCATCATGGTGTCTTGAGTACTGTAGTTTTGTAGTAAATCCTGAAATAGGATCATGTAAGTCCTTTAGGATTTTTTCTGCTTTTTTTGAATTTTTTTGTCTATTCTACTTCCTTGCTTTACTATATATATTTTAGAATCAGCTTCTAAATATCTGAATGAAAGCTTGCTAGGATTATGATTGCAAAATTGCATTAAATACATATATCTAATCGAAGAGACCTGACATCTTAAGAGTATTGCATGTTCTAGTCAATGAGCATGGAATATCTCTCCATCTTCATTTATTTAGAGATTTGATTTATTTCATCTGTGCTTTGTAATTTTCAACATAGTTTCTGCACATATTATACCCAAGTACTTCAGTTTTTTGGTGGTATTATAAATGGTATCATCAATCAATTGATTCAAATTCTACTTATTCAATGCTGGTACATAGTAATATAATTGATTTCTGTATATTTACATTTTATCCTCTTATCTTGCTAAATTCATTTATGAGTTCTAAGAACTTTGTGTACATGTTCTACCTTAACCACCAGGTCCACTGCAAATACAGGTAGCTTAATTTCTGCCTTTACACTCTATCTGTTTTATTTCTTCTTCTTGTCTCATTGCACTGGCTAAGACTTCCAGCATGATGCTAAATAAAACTAGTGAGAGAAGATATTTGTCTTGTTCCATATATTAGGAGTATAGCATCCATTCTCTCACCATTAAGTCTGATGCTAGCTGTAGGTATTTTAAATGTGATTAAATAACTTAAGGAATTTCCCTTCTCACTGCATTTATTTATTTATTGAAGTATAGTGGATTTACTGTACTATATAAGTTTCAGGTATACAACATAGTGATTCAGTATTTTTATAGATTACACTCTATTAAAAGTTATTACAAGATAATGGCTATAATTCCCTGTGCTATACAATATATCTTTATTGTTTATATATTTTGCATAGTAGTTTGTATCTCTTAATCCCATACACCTATCTTTCCCCTCTCCATTCCCTTTTCCCACTGGTAACCATTAGTATGTTTTCCATAGCTGTGAGTCTGTTTCTGTGTTGTTATGTACATTCATTTTCCTATTTTCTGATTACACATGTGATATCATACAATATTCGTCTTTGTCAGACTTATTCCACTAAGCATAATATTCTCTAGGTCTATTCACATTGCTGCAAATGGCAGATTTTCATTCTTTTTTATGGATGAATATATTCCACTGTACATATATGACACATCTACTTTATCCATTCATCTGTTGATGGACACTTCAGTTGCTTCAATATTTTGGCTATTTTAAATAGAGCTGCTATGAAAATTGGGATGTATGTACTTTTCAAATTAGTGTTTTCAGTTTTTCTGGATATATACCCAGGAGTGCAATTGCAGGATCATATGGTGGCTCTATTTTTAGACTTTTTACGGAATCTGCATACTGTTTCCATAGTGACCACACCAATTTACATTCCTAAAAACAGTGTACAAGGGTTCCCTTTTCTCCACACCATCTCCAGCATTTATTATTTTACACTTTTTGATGGTAGCCATTCTGACTGGTGTGAGGTGATACTTCATTGTGATTCTGATTTATATTTCTCTAACAATTAGCATTGCTAAGCATGTTTTTATGTGCCTGTGGGCCATCTGTGTGTCATCTTTGGGAAAATGTCTATTTATGTCTTCTGCCCATTTTTTTTAACATCTTTATTGGGGTATAATTGCTTTACAATGGTGTGTTAGTTTCTGCTTTATAACAAAGTGAATCAGTTATACATATACATATGTTCCCATATCTCTTCCCTCTTGCGTCTCCCTCCCTCCCACCCTCCCTATCCCACCCCTCCAGGCGGTCACAAAGCACCGAGCCGATATCCCTCTGCCATGCGGCTGCTTCCCACTAGCTATCTACCTTATGTTTGTTAGTGTGTACATGTCCATGACTCTCTCTCGCCCTGTGACAGCTCTCCCTTCCCCCTCCCCATATCCTCAAGTCTGTTTTCCAGTAGGTCTGTGTCTTTATTCCTATCTTACCCCTAGGTTCTTCATGACATTATCTTTCTTCTTAAATTCCATATATATGTGTTAGCATACGGTATTTGTCTTTTTCTTTCTGACTTACTTCACTCTGTATGAAAGACTCAAGGTCTATTTACCCCATTACAAATAACTCAATTTCGTTTCTTTTTATGGCTGACTAATATTCCATGGTATATATGTGCCACATCTTCTTTACCCATTCATCCGATGATGGGCACTTAGGTTGTTTCCATCTTCGGGCTATCGTAAATAGAGCTGCAATGAACATTTTGGTACATGATTCTTTTTGAATTATGGTTTTCTCAGGGTATATGCCCAGTAGTGGGATTGCTGGGTCATATGGTAGTTCTACTTGTAGATTTTTAAGGAACCTCCATACTGTTCTCCATAGTGGCTGAACCAATTCACATTCCCACCAGCAGTGCAAGAGTGTTCCCTTTTCTCCACACCCTCTCCAGCATTTATTGTTTCTAGATTTTTTGATGATGGCCATTCTGACTGGTGTGAGATGATATCTCATTGTAGTTTTGATTTGCATTTCTCTAATGATTAATGATGTTGAGCATTCTTTCATGTGTTTCTTGGCAGTCTGCATATCTTCTTTGGAGAATTGTCTATTTAGGTCTTCTGCCCATTTTTGGATTGGGTTGTTTGTTTTTTTGTTATTGAGCTACATGAGCTGCTTGTAAATTTTGGAGATTAATCCTTTGTCAGTTGCTTCATTTGCAAATATTTTCTCCCATTCTGAGGGCTGTCTTTTGGTCTTCTTTATGGGTTCCTTTGCTGTGCAAAAGCTTTGAAGTTTCATTAGGTCCCATTTGTTTATTTTTGTTTTTATTTCCATTACTCTAGGAGGTGGGTCAGAAAGGATCAAGCTGTGATTTATGTCATAGTGTTCTGCCTAAGTTTTTCTCTAAGAGTTTGATAGTTTCTGGCCTTACATTTAGGTCTTTAATCCATTTTGAGCTTATTTTTGTGTATGGTGTTAGGAAGTGATCTAGTCTCATACTTTTACATGTATCTGTCCAGTTTTCCCAGTACCACTTATTGAAGAGGCTGTCCTTTCTCCACTGTACATTCCTGCAAACTTTATCAAAGATAAGGTGACCATATGTGTGTGGGTGTATCTCTGGGCTTTCTATACTGTTCCATTGATCTATATTCCTGTGTTTGTGCCAGTACCATACTGTCTTGATTACTGTAGCTTTGTAGTATAGCCTGAAGTCAGGGAGCCTGATTCCTCCTACTCCATTTTTCGCTCTCAAGATTGCTTTGGCTATTCGGGGTCTTTTGTGTTTCCCTACAAATTGTGAAATTTTTCATTCTAGTTCTGTGAAAAATGCCAGTGATAGTTTGATAGGGATTGCATTGAATCTACAGATTGCTTTAGGTAGTAGAGTCCTTTTCACAGTGTTGATTCTTCCAATCCACGAACATGGTATATCTCTCCATCTATTTGTATCATCTTTAATTTCTTTCATCATTGTCTTATAATTTTCTGCATACAGGTCTTTTGTCTCCTTAGGTAGGTTTATTCCTAGATATTTTATTCTTTTTGTTGCAATGGTAAACGGGAGTATTTTCCTGATTTTACTTTCAGATTTTTCATCATTAGTGTACAGGAATGCCAGAGATTTCTGTGCATTAATTTTGTATCCTGCTACTTTACCAAATTCATTGATTAGTTATAGTATTTTTCTGGTAGCATCTTTAGGATTCTCTATGTATAGGATCATGTCGTCTGCAAACAGTGACAGCTTTACTTCTTCTTTTCCGATTTGTATTCCTTTTATTTCCTTTTCTTCTCTGATTGCTGTGGCTAAAACTTCCAAAATTATGTTGAATAAGAGTGGTGAGATTGGGCAACCTTGTCTTGTTCCTTATCTTAGTGGAAATGCTTTCAGTTTTTCACCATTGAGGATGATGTTTGCTGTGGGCTTGTCATATATGGCCTTTATTATGTTGAGGAAAGTTCCCTCTATGCCTACTTTCTGCAGGGTTTTTATCATAAATGGTGTTGAATTTTGTCAAAAGCTTTCTCTGCATCTATTGAGATAATCATATGGTTTTTATCCTTCAATTTGTTAATGTGGTTTATCACATTGATAGATTTGCGTATATTGAAGAATCCTTGCATTCCTGGTATAAACCCCACTTGATTATGGTGTATGATCCTTTTAATGTGCTGTTGGATTCTGTTTGCTAGTATTTTGTTGAGGATTTTTGCATGTATGTTCATCAGTGATATTGGCCTGTAGTTTTCTTTCTTTGTGACATCCTTGTCTGGTTTTGGTATCAAAGTGATGGTGGCCTTGTAGAATGAGTTTGGGAGTGTCTTTCCTCTGCTATATATCAGTAGAGTTTGAGAAGGATAGGTTTTAGCTCTTCTCTAAATGTTAGATAGAATTTGCCTGTGAAGCCATCTGGTCCTGGGCTTTTCTTTGTTGGAAGATTTTTAATCACAGTTTCAATTTCAGTGCTTGTGATTCGTCTCTTCATATTTTCTATTTCTTCCTGATTCAGTCTTGGCAGGTTGTGCATTTCTAAGAATTTGTCCATTTCTTCCAGATTGTCCATTGCATTGGCATAGAGTTGCTTATAGTAATCTCTCATGATCTTTTTTATTTCTGCCGTGTCCGTTGTTACCTCTCCTTTTTCATTTCTAATTCTATTGATTTGAGTCTTCTCCCTTTTTTTCTTGATGAGTCTCGCTAGTGGTTTATCTATTTTGTTTATCTGCTCAAAGAACCAGCTTTTAGTTTTATTGCTCTTTGCTATTGTTTCCTTCATTTCTTTTTCATTTATTTCTGATCTGAGTTTTATGATTTCTTTCCTTCTGCTAGCTTTGGGGTTTTTTTGTTCTTCTTTCTCTAATTGCTTGAGGTGCAAGGTTAGGTTGTTTATTCAAGATGTTTCCTGCTTCTTAAGGTGGGCTTGTATTGCTTTAAATTTCCCCCTTAGAACTGCTTTTGCTGCATCCCATAGGTTTTGGGTCGATGTGTATCCATTGTCATTTGTTTCTAGGTATTTTTTTATTTCCTCTTTGATTTCTTCAGTGATCACTTCAGTATTAAGTAGTGTAT
This sequence comes from Grampus griseus, assembly GCF_964374135.1. Lineage (NCBI taxonomy): Eukaryota > Metazoa > Chordata > Mammalia > Artiodactyla > Delphinidae > Grampus > Grampus griseus. The sequence continues at coordinate 77,593,048 of NC_138999.1, read as the reverse complement.
TGTTTAGCCTCCATGTGTTTGAATTTTTTACAGATCTTTTCCTGTAATTGATATCTAGTCTCATGGCGTTGTGGTCAGAAAAGATACTTGATAAAATTTCAATTTTCTTAAATTTACCAAGGCTTGATTTGTGACCCAAGATATGATCTATCCTGGAGAATGTTCTATGAGCACTTGAGAAAAATGTGTATTCTGTTGTTTTGGGATGGAGTGTCCTATAAATATCAATTAAGTCCATCTTGTTTAATGTATCATTTAAAGCTTATGTTTCCTTATTTATTTTCATTTTGGATGATCTGTCCATGGGTGAAAGTGGGGTGTTAAAGTCCCCTACTATGAATGTGTTTCTGTCGATTTCCCCTTTTATGGCTGTTAGTATTTGGCTTCTGTATTGAGGTGCTCCTATGTTGGGTGCATAAATATTTACAATCGGTATACCTTCCTCTTGGTTCTATCCCTTGATCATTATGTAGTCTCCTCCTTTGTCTCTTCTAATAGTCCTTATTTTAAATTCTATTTTTTCTGATATGAGAATTGCTACTCCAGCTTTGTTTTGGTTTCCATTTGCATGGAATATCTTTTTCCATCCCCTTACTTTCAGTCTGTATGTGTCTCTAGGTCTGAAGTGGGTCTCTTGTAGACAGCATATATAAGGGTCTTGTTTTTGTATCCATTCAGCCAATCTGTGTCTTTTGGTGGGAGCATTTAGTCCATTTACATTTAAGGTAATTATCAATATGTATGTTTCTATTCCCATTTTCTCAATTGCTTTGGGTTCGTTATTATAGGTCTTTTCCTTTTCTTGTGTTTCTTGTCTAGAGAAGTTCCTTTAGGATTTGTTGTAAAGCTGGTTTGGTGGTGCTGAACTCTCTCAGCATTTGCTTGTCTGTAAAGGTTTTAATTTCTCCATCAAATCTGAATGAGATCCTTGGTGGGTAGAGTAGTCTTGGTTGCAGGTTTTTCTCCTTCATCACTTTCAGTATGGTCTGCCACTCTCTTCTGGCTTGTAGGGTATCTGCTGCGAGATCAGCTGTTAACCTTATCGGGATTTCCTTGTGTGTTATTTGTTGTTTTTCCCTTGCTGCTTTTAATATGCTTTCTTTGTATTTAATTTTTGACAGTTTGATTAATATGTGTCTTGGCGTATTTCTCCTTGGATTTATCCTGTATGGGACTCTCTGTGCTTCCTGGACTTGATTAACTATTTCCTTCTCCATATTAGGGACGTTTTCAACTCTAATCTCTTCAAATATTTTCTCAGTCCCTTTCTTTTTCTCTTCTTCTTCTGGAACCCCTATAAGTCGAATGTTGGTGTGTTTAATGTTGTCCCAGAGGTCTCTGAGACTGTCCTCAGTTCTTTTCATTCTTTTTTCTTTATTCTGCTCTGCAGTAGTTATTTCCACTCTTTTATCTTCCAGGTCACTTATCCGTTCTTCTGCCTCAGTTATTCTGCTATTGATCCCGTCTAGAGTACTTTTAATTTCATTTATTGTGTTGTTCATCATTGCTTCTTTCATCTTTATTTCTTCTAGGTCCTTGTTAACTGTTTCTTGCATTTTGTCCATTCTATTTCCAAGATTTCAGATCATCCTTCCTATCATTATTCTGAATTCTTTTTCAGGTATACTGCCTATTTCCTCTTCATTTGTTAGGTCTGGTGCATTTTTATCTTGCTCCTTTATCTGCTGTGTGTTTTTCTGTTTTCTCATTTTGCTTATCTTACTGTGTTTGGGTTCTCCTTTTTGCAGGCTGCAGGTTCGTAGTTCCCACTGTTTTTGTTGTCTGTCTCTAGTGGCTAAGGGTGATTCAGTGGGTTGTGTAGGCTTCCTGGTGGAGGGGACTAGTGCCTGTGTTCTGGTGGATGAGGCTGGATCTTGTCTCTCTAGTGGGCAGGTTCACGTCTGGTGGTGTGTTTTGGGGTGTCTGTGGCCTTATTATGATTTTAGGCAGCCTCTCTGCTAATGGGTGGGGTTGTGTTCCTGTTTTACTAGTTGTTTCGCATAGGTTGTCCAGCACTGTAGCTTGCTGGTCATTGAGTGAAGCTGAGTGCTGGTGTTAAGATGGAGGTCTCTGGGAGATTTTCGCCATTTGATATTATGTGGAGCTGGGAGGTCTCTTGTTGACCAGTGTCCTGAAGTTGGCTCTCCTACCTCAGAGGCAGAGCCCTGACTCCTGGCTGGAGCACCAAGAGCCTTTCATCCACACGGCTCAGAATAAAAGGGAGAAAAAGTAGAGAGAGTTAGTAGAAGTATGAAGAAAGAAAGAAGGAAAGGACGGAAGGAAGGAAGGAAGGAAGGAAGGAAGGAAGGAAGGAAGGAAGGAAAGAAGGAAGGAAGAAAGAAAGAAAGAAAGAAAGAAAGAAAGAAAGAAAGAAAGAAAGAAAAGAAAAGAAAGAAAGAAAGAAGCAAAGAAGGAAAGAATGCAAGAAGGAAATAAAGGAAGGAGGAACGGAGGAAGGAAGGAAGGAGGAAAGGAAGGAAAAAAGAAAGAAAGAAGATACAGTAAAATAAAATAAAGTATAATAAAGTTATTGAATTAAAAAATAATTATTTAGAAAAAAAGGGGGGGCAGATAGAACCTTAGGAGAAATGTTGGAAGCAAAGTTATGCAGACAAAATCTTACACAGAAGCATACACATACACCCTCACAAAAAGAGGTAAAGGGGAAAAAATCATAAATCTTGCTCTCAGAGACCACCTCCTCAATTTGGGATGATTCGTTGTCTAAAGGAGGGAAGGAAGGAAGGAAAGAATGAAAGAAGGAAGAAAGAACGAAGGTAAAGTATAATAAAGTTATTAAAATTAATTATTAAGAAAAAAATTAAAAAAAAAACATGGACGGATAGAACCCTAGGACAAATGGTGGAAGCAAAACTATACAGACAAGATCTCACACAGAAGCATACACATACACATTCACAAAAAGAGGAAAAGTGGAAAAAATCATAGATCTTGCTCTCGAAGCCCACCTCCTCAATTTGGGATGACTCGTTGTCTATTCATGTATTCCATAGATGCAGGGTACATCAGGTTGATTGTGGAGATTTAATCTGCTGTTTCTGAGGCTGCTGGGAGAGATTTCCCTTTCTCTTCTTTGTTCTCACAGCTCACAGGGGCTCAGTTTTGGATTTGGCCCTGCCTCTGCATGTAGGTTGCTGGAGAGCGTCTGTTTTTTGCTCAGACAGGACGGGGTTAAAGGAGCTGCTGATTCGGGGGCTCTGGCGCACTCAGGCCGGGGGGAAGGGAGGGGCACTGTGTGTGGGGCGGGCCTGCGATGGCAGAGGCCGGCGTGATGTTGCACCAGACTGAGGCCCGCCATGCGTTCTCCCAGGGAAGTTGTCCCTGGATCCCAGGAACCTGGCAGTGGTGGGCTGCAGAGGCTCCGCGGAAGAGGGGTGTGGATAGTGACCTGTGCTTGCACACAGGCCCCTTGGTGGTGGCAGCAGCAGCCTTAGCATCTACCGCCTGTCCCTGGGGTCCATGATTTAGCCACGGCTCGCACCCATCTCTGGGGTTCGCGCTTTTAGACACAGCTCGCACCCGTCTCGAGTTCCTTTAAGCAGCGCTCTTAAACCCCTCTCCTTGCGCACCAGGAAGCAAAGAGGGAAGAAATAGTCTCTTGCCTCTTCGGCAGGTGCAGACTTTTCCCTGGACTCCCTGCCGGCTACCCGTGGTGCACTAATCCCTTCAGGCTATGTTCAAGCCGCCAACTCCAGTCCTCTCCCTGCACTCCACCCGAAATCGAAACCTGAGCCTCAGCTCGCAGCCCTGCCTGCCCCGGCGGGTGAGCAGACAAGCCTCTCAGGCTGGTGAGTGCCGGTCAGCACTGATCCTCTGTGCGGGAATCTCCCCGCTTTGCCCTCCACAACCCTGTTGCTGTGCACTCCTCTACGGCTCCGAAGCTCCCCCCTCCACCTACCGCAGTCTCCGCCCGTGAAGGGGCTTCCTAGTGTGTGGAAACATTTCCTCCTTCACAGCTCCCTCCCACTGGTGCAGGTGCTGTCCCTATTCTTTTGTCTCTGTTTTTTCTTTTGCCCTACCCAGGTATGTGGGGAGTTTCTTGCCTTTTGGGAGGTCTGAGGTCTTCTGCCAGCCTTCAGTAGGTGTTCTGTAGGAGTTGTTCCACGTGTAGATGTATTTCTGGTGTATCTGTGGGGAGGAAGGTGATCTCCACGTCTTACTCTTCCGCCATCTTCAGGTCCCCCCCCCCCTTCTGCCCAGTTTTTGATTGGGTTGTGGTTTTTTTTGATATTAAGCTATATGAGGTGTTTGTATATTTTGGAAATTAATCCTTGGGACCTTCAAGATGTTTATGTTAGAATAGTTTTTATTGCTTGTTGTCATTGGTGGATTTATTTATTGGTTTGGTTGCTCTCTTCTTTTTTAAAAATTACTATTACTTTTTAAAATTTTAATAATTTGAAAAATATTTACTTTAATAACTTTTTTACTTGTTTAAAATGTATTATTTTTTTCTTTCATTTCTTTCCCTTTTATTCTGAGCCGTGTGGCTGACAGAATCTTTGTGTTCCAGCCTGGTGCCAGGACTGTGTCTCTAAGGTTGGAGAGCCAAGTTCAGGATATTGGACGGCCAGAGACTTCCCAGCCACAGGCAATATCAATCAACAAGAGCTCTCCCAGAAATCTCCATCTTAATGCTAAGACCCAGCTCCACCCAACGGCCAGCAAGCTACAGTGCAGGACAATGCTGCCAAACAACTAACAAGACAGGAACACAACCCCACCAATTAGCAGAGAGACTACATAAAATTGTACTAAGTTCACAGACACCCCAAAACCCACCACCAGACGCAACCCTGCCCACTAGAAAGACAAGATCCAGCCTCATCCACAAGAGTGCATGCACCAGTCCCCTCCACCACAAAGCCTACCCAAGCCACTGAACCAACCTTACCTACTGGGGGAAGACACCAAAAAACAATGGCAACTATGAACCTGCAGCCTGTGTAAAGGAGACCCCAATCACAGTAAGCTAAGCAAAATGAGTAGACAAAAGGAGACACCAAACACAGTAAGTTAAGCAAAATGAGAAGACAAAGAAATATGGAGCAGATGAATGAGGAAGGAAAAAACTCACTAGACAAAAGTAGTGAAGAAGAAATAGGCAGTCTACCCGAAAAAGAATTCAGAGTAATGATAGTAAAGATGATGCAAAATCTTGGAAATAGAATGGAGAAAATACAAGAAACGTTTAACCAAGATCTAGAAGAACTAAAGAGCAAACAAACAATGATGAACAATAAAATATATGAAATAAAAAGTTCTCTAGAAGGAATCAATAGTAGAATAACTGAAGCAGAAGAATGGATAAGTGACATGGAAGTTAAAATAGTGGAAATAACTACCTCAGAGCAGAATAAAAGAAAAGCAAATGAAAAGAATTGAGGACAGTCTCAGAGACTTCTGGGACATTAAATACACCAACATTCAAATTATAAGGGTTCAGAAGAAGAAGAGAAAAATAAAGGGTCTGAGAAAATATTTGAAGAGATTAGAGTTGAAAACTTCCATAACATGGGAAAGGAAATTGTCAGTCAATTTCAGGATGCACAGAGAGTCACATACTGGATAAATCCAAGCAGAAACATGATGACACAATTTAATCAAACTGTGAAAAATTAAATACAAAGAAAAAATATTAAAAGAAGCAAGGGAAAAGCAACAAATAACCTACAAGGGAACACACATAAGGTAAACAACCGATCTATCAGCAGAAACTCTGCAAGCCAGAAGGGAATGGCAGGACATATTCAAAGTGATGAAAGGGACAAACCTACAACCAAGATTAATCTACCCAGCAAGGATCTCATTCACATTCGACCTACAAATTAAAACCTTTACAGACAAGCAAATCTAAGAATTCAGTACCGCCAAACCAACTTTACAACAAATGCTAAAGGAACATCTCTGGGCAGGAAACATAAGAGATGGAAAAGACTTACAAAACCAAATGCAAAACAATTAAGAAAATGGTAATAGGAGCATACATATCGATAATTACTTAAATGTAAATGGATTAAATGCTCCAACAAAAAGACATTGATTGTCTGAATGGATACAAAAACAAGACCCATATATATGCTGTCTATAAGAACACCACTTCAAATAGAGGGAAACATACAGACTGAAAGTGAGGGGATGGAAAAAAATATTCCATTCAAATGGAAATCAAAAGAAAGCTGGAGTAGCAATTCTGATATCAGACAAAATAGACTTTAAAATAAAGAGTATCACAAGAGAAAAAGAAGGACACTACACAATAATTAAGGGATCAATCCAAGAAGATATTAACAATTGTAAATACTTATGCACCCAACATAGGGGCACCTCAATACATAAGGTAAATGCTGACAGCCATAAAAGGAGAAATCAATAGTAACACAATAATTGTAGGGGACTTTAACACCTCACTTTCACCAATGGACAGATCATCGAAAATGAATATAAATAAGGAAACACAAGCTTTAAATGATGCATTAGACAAGATGGACTTAATTGATATTTATAGGACATTCCAACCAAAAACAGCAGAACACACTTTCTTCTCAAGTACTCATGGAATAATGTCCAGGATAAGTCATATCTTGGGTCACAGATCAAGCCATGGTGAATTTTAAAAAAGTGAAATCATATCAAGTAGCTTTTCTGACCACAACACTATGAGACTAGATATAAAATAGATAACAAAAACTGTAAAAATACAAGCACATGGAGGCTAAAAAAATACATTAATAAATAACCAAGAGATCACTGAAGAAAGCAAAGAGGAAATCAAAACATACTTAGAAACATGTGACAATGGAAACACGATGACTCACAACCTATGGGATGCAGCAAAAGCAGTTCTAAGAGGGAAGTTTATAGCAATAAAATCCTAAGTCAAGAAACTAGAAAAATCTCAAATAAACAACCTAACCTTACACCTAAAGCAATTAGAGAAAGAAAAAAAAAAAACAAAGTTAGCAGAAGGAAAGTAATCATAAAGATCAGATCAGAAATAAATGAAAAAGAAATGAAGGAAATGATAGCAAAGATCAATTAAACTAAATGCTGGTTCTTTGAGAAGATAAACAAAATTGATAAGCCATTAGGCAAACTCATCAAGAAAAAAAGGTAGAAGACTCAAATCAATAGAATTAGAAATGAAAAAGGAGAAGTAACAACTGACACTGCAGAAATAACAAAGGATCATAGGAGATTACTACAAGCAAATATATGCCAATAAAATGGACAACCTGCAAGCAATGGACAAATTCTTAGAAAAGCACAACCTTCCAAGACTGAACCAGGAAGAAATAGAAAATATAAACAGACCAATCACAAGTAATGAAATTGAAACTGTGATTAAAAATCTTCCAACAAACAAAAGCCCAGGACTGATGGCTTCACAGGCCAATTCTATCAAACATTTAGAAAAGAGCTAACATCTATCCTTCTCAAACTCTTCCAAAATATCATAGAGGGAGGAACACTCCCAAACTCATTCTATGAGACCACCATCACTGTGATACCAAAACCAGACAAAGATGTCACAAAACAGAAAACTACAGGCCAATATCACTGATGAAGTAGATGCAAAAATCCTCAACCAAATACTAGCAAAGAGAATCCAGCAGCACTTTAAAAAGATCATATAACATGATCAAGTGGGGTTTTTCCAAGGAATGCAAGGATTCTTCAATATATGCAAATCAATCAAGGTGATACATCATATTAACAAACTGAAGGATAAGAAACATATCATCATCTCAATATATGCAGAAAAAATATCTAGAAAATTTCTATATCTAGAAAATTCAACATCCATTTATGATAAACACTCTCCAGAAAGTAGGCACAGTGGGAACCTACCTCAACCTAATAAAGGCCATAGATGACAAAACCACAGCCAACATCGTTCTCAGTGGTTAAAAACTGAAACTATTTCCACTAAGATCAGAAACAAGACAGTTGCCTACTCTCACCACTAGTATTCAATATAGTGGAAGTTTTAGCCACAGCAGTCAGAGAAGAAACAGAAATAAAAGTATTCCAAATCAGAAAAGGAGAAGTAAAACTCTCCTTGTTTGCAGAGGACATGATTCTGTACATACAGAATCCTAAGGATGCTACCAGAGCTAATCAATGAATTTCATAGAGTAGCAGGATACAAAATTAATGCACAGAAATCTCTTGCATTCATATACACTAATGATGAAAACCTGACAGAGAAATTAAGGAAACCCTCCTATTTACCATTGCAACAAAAAGAATAAAATACCTAGGAATAAATCTACCTAAGGAGACAAAAGACCTGTATGTAGAAAACTATTAAGACACTGATGAAAGAAATTAAAGATGATACAAACAGATGGAGAGATATATCGTGTTCTTGGATTGGAAGTATCAACATTATGAAAATGACTATACTACCCAAAGAAATCTACATATTCAATGCAATCAAACCACCAATGGCATTTTTCTCAGAACTAGAACAAAAGAGTTCACAATTTGTATGGAAACACAAAGGACCCCGAATACCCAAAGCAATCTTGAGAAAGAAAAATGGTGCTGGAGGAATCAGTTTCCCTGACTTCAGACTATGCTAAAAAGCTACAGTATCAAGACAGTATGGTACTGGCACAAAAACAGAAATATAGATCAATGGAACAGGATAGAAAGCCCAGAGATAATCCCACACAAATATGGTCACCTTATCTTTGATAAAGGAGGCAAGAATATACAATGGATAAAAGACAGTCTCTTCAAAAAGTGGTGCTGGGAAAACTGGACAGTTACATGTAAAAGAATGAAGTTAGAATACTTCCTAACACCATACACAAAAATAAAATCAAAATGGGTTAGGGCTTCCCTGGTGGTGCTGTGGTTGAGAGTCCGCTTGCCGATGCAGGGGACGTGGGTTCGTGCCCTGGTCTGGGAAGATCCCACATGCCACGGAGCAGTGGGGTCTGTGAGCCATGGCCACTGAGCTTGCATGTCTGGAGCCTGTGCTCCACAGCGGGAGAGGCCACGGCAGTAAGAGGCCTGCGTACTGCAAAAAAAAAAAAAAAAATGGGTTAAAGACCTAAATGTATAGCCAGATACTATCAAACTCTTAAAGGAGAACATAGGCAGAACACTTTCTGACATAAATCACAGAAAGAACCTTTTTGACTCACCTCCTAGAGCAATGCAAATAAAAACAAAACTAAACAAATGAGACCTAATGAAACGTCAAAGGTTTTGCACAGCAAAGGAAACCATAAACAAGACAAAAAGACAACCCTCAGAATGGGAGAAAACATGTTCATACGAATCAATGGACAAAGGAAGAATCTCTAAAATATACAAGCAGCTCATGCTGCTCAATATGAATAAAATAAACTTCCCAATCCGAAAATGCACAGAAGACCTAAATAGACATTTCTCCAAAGAAGATATACAGATTGCCAACAAACACATGAAAGGTTGCTCAACATCACTAATCATTAGAGAAATGCAAAACAAAACTACAATGAAGTATCACCTCACACCAGTCAGAATGGCCATCATCAAAATATCTACAGACAATAAATGCTGGAGAGGGTGTGGAGAAAAGGGAACCCTCTTGCACTATTGGTGGGAATGTCAATTGATATAGCCACTATGGAGAACAGTGTGGAGGTTTCTGAAAAACTAAAAATAGAACTACCATATGACCTAGGAATCCCAGTACTGGGCATACACCTTGAGAAAACCATAATTCAAAAAGAGTCATGTACAACAATGTTCACTGAAGCATTATTTGCAGTAGCCAGGACATGGAAGCAACCTAAGTGTCCATCAGATGAATGGATAAAGAATATGTTACACGTATATACAACGGGATATTAGCCATAAAAAGAAATGAAACTGAGTTATTTGTAGCGAGATAGATGGGCCTAGAGCCTGTCATACAGAGTGAGATAAGTCAGAAAGAGAAAAACAAATACCATATGCTAACACATATATATGGAATCTAAAAAAAAAAAGAAAGGTTTCTGAAGAACCTAGGGGCAGGACAGGAATAAATACACAGATGTAGAGAATGGACTTGAGAACACTGGGAGGGGGAAGGGTAAGCTGGGATGAAGTGAGAGAGTGGCATGGATATATATACACTACCAAATGTAAGATAGATAGCTAGTGGGAAGCAGCCACATAGCACAGATAGATCAGCTCGATGCTTTGTTACCACCTAGAGGGGTGGGATAAGGAGGGTGGGAGGGAGACACAAGCGGGAGGGGATATTGTGGATATATGTATACATATAGCTGATTCACTTTTTTATACAGTAGAAATTAACACAACATTGTAAAGCAATTATACTCCAACAAAGATGTTAAAAAAAAATAAGTTAATCCTTCTTCGGTAGCATTGTTTGCTACCAGTGTTGGGCCTCTACCCTTATATTCTTCCTTTCCCTCTCAATTCCTTTCTGGGGCACAGGACCTGGCCTGATCACTTTTCTTCCCTTCCTACCAAGTAATATGTGTATTTTTCTTACAGCCTGGGTTGTACAGGAGTCTTTCTGCAGTTTAGTTTTCAGTGAGTATTGTTCCACATGTAGATATATTTTTGATGTGTTCATGAGGGGAGATGAGTTCCATGCCCTCCTACTCGGCTATCTTATTGATCCCTCTTCACTGCATTTAATTTTAAGTAAAAGCTTAATCTGTTTAAACTTGCATCTGCTTCTCAAATTAAATGACAGAAAATGTTTTAACTCTTTTGTGGGGTGGGGGAACAGCTTGTTCTAGTTATGTTATTAAAATTTTCAATGCACCATTAAGATAATCGGCTTAATAAGAAAGCATGTGCTATAACTTTAGTGTCAATAATAAAAAGAGGTCTGTGTATAATTCCTGTTTAGAAATTGATAGTTTAGGGTTGAGGTCTTAAGATATATTCTCCCCTCTCATTTATTACATTTAATCTTCAATATTTAGTCTAAATATATATTATATCATATATACCTTATGTATCAATATATTTCTTTTTACTGTATGCAGTTTTTGTGGTATTTTTTCAATATAAATGGTTAAAACTGTTAAGCGTTGTTATTTTATCAGAGAATTTTAGAAGTAGAGATGAGAAAGACCTATTGCGTTTTCCCCATTCCACTGTGAAATGCATGTATTTCCCAACAAATCCTGTTTCATCAACTTTAAGCTAGAGTTGGGCCTGTTAGTCTTGGCAGAAAGAATGCCAGAGAGGTTTTTCTTATCAAGAAGTGTTTTATTTGTTTTTCTTTCTTCAAATGTATTAGCTATTTCATCCCATCATGCTTTTACATTTGGGAGGCAAATTGAAAAGAAGGATAAATGCCTTAGCAAATTTTCTTTTTCAAGATAAATTTCTCTAAATATTTTTCATCTTAAATAACTCATTAAGAATATCACAGAAAAATTCATCTCCCATCTTACACGAATAGATTATTACTTGAGGGCTTAGAAAAAAATCCCAAACAGAACAATCTCTTCAGGCAGGTTTGTAGTGAACTAAGGAAGAGTAATATAGGAAGCAAGAAATGGAGGTATGGGCCAGTCAGAGATGTTTGTGACGTGAGTGATGTATAGAGCAAGTATAAGTAGTCAGAGCCTTTTCATTACAACAAGCTGTGTTGATCTTTATGAAATCGTTGCCTTGTGAAGCCTCTGAAAATGCAGCTCTCCAGCTCAGAGTAAGAAATAAATTCAGGATTAGGAATAAGTGGCTGAGTTACAAGACTAAACGTACCAACAGTGAGTAAGTTTTAGAATGTATTCAGATGTATTTTCTCTAATACCTATCTGCATAGATTGATGGATCCCCTAGCAACACCCTTTCGGATGAATCCAGCCAAACAATAAGAATCAAACACATGTATCTTATAGTCATTTTACCATCGGGCTACTGACTAGGCCTTGACCAGGATCATTTCTTTCTGCTTGCCTGCGATTTTATACTAGTCAGATGGCTTAATTAATTGGTAAATTATAATGCTTAAATCTAAAGTGGAATGGTAAGTTTCATTATTTTCTTTGCATCCATGATATGTAAACGGATCCAAGATTCTACATGGGATTGTTATGCTATAAATTGATAATGATTTAATGGAAATCTCAACGGTAAATTAAGGAAACAGTGAGTTATCTGAAAGCATTTCCTCATAATTCCCTGTGCAACAAGGCTACCATGTGAATAAAGATAGTCTGGGGATGCTTAAAATGCCTCCCAACAATTTTTGTTGTTGTTCTTTATACCACAAACTATTTCTTTTTAGTAATTCAAATGTATTTAGATATACCTATATACATATATACATATACATACATATACATATGCACATATACATACATATATACACCTACAAACATACATACATAGCATTTTATTTAGTGTAAGCATTGTCTTCTTTTCCTTTTAACTAGTATGAAACATCCATGTGTAATCTTAAAAATCCTATGTTTCACTTAGTTTTAATTGTGCATCTTTTTATATAGGAAGAACATACTTTTTTGAAAAATAAGACATATGACAATAACCAGTGAATTGTCTTAGCCCAGCAAACAAATCTAAAATGAATGAATCTATAAAAGATTCTTCAGGGCTGTAAGGAATTTGGTTCCACACAGGAGGCTTTAGAGAATCAGAACATGAAAAATATCTTTCATGGAAGATTTGATCTGTTCAGTGACAGCTTTGATATGCAGCAGCTGAATTATTAGTCCATCTGGTGAATCTAAATGCATAGTCATTACTACCTTCTAATACTGTAGTAAAATCTAGTTCATTTTTGACAGATTAATGATCTATTTCTGTAAATATATATTTGGCATTAACTTATTTAGCTGAGACTTGGTCAATGATAAAACAATTAACTTTATAAACATCTTTTAAAACTACATTCCATTTTGTCTATGCAATAAAAAAGTGAACCACAAATTTTAAAATGTTATTCAAACACATGATTCATAAATATGTATTTCTAGGGCTTCCTTGGTGGCGCAGTGGTTGAGAGTCTGCCTGCTGATGCAGGGACACGGGTTCGTGCCCTGGTCTGGGAAGATCCCACATGCCGCAGAGTGGCTAGGCCCGTGAGCCATGGCCAATGGGCCTGCGCGTGTGGAGCCTGTGCTCCGCAACGGGAGAGGCCACAACAGTGAGAGGCCCATGTACCACAAAAAAAATAATAATAAAAAAGTAAAAATATAAATATGTATTTCTTTTATGACACTTTCATGCTATTGCAACTAAGAGCATGCATTTTAAATTACACACAAAGATAGGCATAAATTAGGGAAAATAAATTAGAAGGTAGGAGTATTACACATCAGTTATTCCACTCTGGAGGAATCAGGAGAATCAGATATTTTGCTACAGCACCTCCCGCAAAATTCTGTGTTTTTTTTTAACCTCCTTAATGGAATTATTATAAATACCATTTTAGTATCCTCAAAAATATTGACAATAGAAACAATAAATTGTATATCCTGGACAATGGGAAATATAATGACTATTTTTATTTGTAATATGTAACAATTTTAATTTAAGTAAATTAGTATGAGAAATCTGGAAGATATGAAATATTGTTTCCAAAAAGAGAAATGGTCAAAATATAAAAAATGAGGGCACAAAAAGATTCCTAAACTCTGTCAATAATGAAACTGTGATTAATATTCTAGAACCTTTACTCAAACATTAGTACTCACAATACTGTATGCATGTATTGAGTATTTTACGTGTCTTCCACAGTGTATTAAGGGATACATACTTTAAAACTATTGCTCTTGCTCTGAAGGATATCATAACCTATGATAGCTATACTGTATCATTAGTACTATGTTGCTAAGTATAATTGGTAGCACATGAACAAGGGGGAGATTTTAAAATCTGCAGAAAGGGGTCAATCTCTAGCTTTTTATGTATGGCTCTGTGAGTCTAATGTTATATATTTGTATTTTGCCACATTAGGACTTTTAGGTCTAGTAATGGCAGACTAAGTAATTCACATAAACCATCCCATTAAGAACAAGTAAAACAAGGGATGAAATACATATTTAAAAAGTCATCTTTCAACAAGCTTCAAATATCTAACAAAGTGATGAAAAATTACCGAGCCAAAATTGGTGAGAAGAGGAGAATCCAAGCATGTACACTCAGCTTTCAAAGCCATTTTTCCTCTGAGGGCATTTGCCAATCTAGAAAATCAGCTGTGCAATTGACCTGTGCCTTAGGAAACCTCATGGGGCTAGTGGGAAAAAAAAGGCAAAGTCCAGAATCCATCAAAGTTAAGACTCTGATAAGGCATTCTCTATTAAGCTACAATTACAAAGCCTATATGCTAAGAGTAAGGGCGACTTGGAAATACAGGAGCTCTCAAACAAATTGAAGTCAGCTATGCATCATCTGAGTGATCCAGGGAGCTTTAAGGATTGAATTATGATTAAATTCTATCTGAAAAAAAATCACCTCAGACCTCAAATTGTTCCTACAAATAATTTTCAAATACAATGTGAGATTTACAATTAAAGATAATCAGTCATACCAGGAAATGAGAACCATGAGCAAGAACCAGTGGAAACAGTAGATATTATAAATATACCTACAATGATGTCAAATTTTAGAAGTGTTAGGGACATACTATAGAACAGTCATGTTTTTTATGTTTTAAGAAATAAAACAAAAGCTGGACAATTTTATCAGTAAACTGGAACTTTGAAAATGACCAAAGTTTTGATAAAAAAGAAACCAAAAAATTTATATGACTGAAAACTATAACTATAATTAATTAAGAACGAATGGTCATGTTTACCAGCAAATTAGACATAGCTGAAGAGTGAATAGATGAACTGTACTGTAGATCTGAATAAATTATCCACAATGCAGTATAGAGAGACAAAAATATGGGATAGATATAGAGAATAAAAAAATTTCCTGACTTAACACACTTTTATAGAATTAGAATAATACTGAGTATGTTTTCTAAACACAATACAATTAGTCTAGAAATCAGTAATATAAAATAACTACAGGGCTTCCCTGGTGGCGCAGTGGTTGAGAGTCCACCTGCCGATGCAGGGGACACTGGTTCGTGCCCCAGTCCGGGAAGATCCCACATGCCGCAGAGCAGCTGGGCCCGTGAGCCATGGCCGCTGAGCCTGGGCGTCCAGAGCCTGTATTCCACAACGGGAGAGGACACAACAGTGAGAGGCCCGTGTACCGCAAAAAACAAAAAACAAACAAACAAAAAAAAACTACAAAGCATAAAATTTTTGACTTTTAAAAATATACTTCCATATATTTTTAATAATCTTTGGATCTAAGCAGAAATAATCTAAATAATCTTTGATTATTTAGCAAATAATAATGGACCAAAACTTGAAACCATTTGAAAGTTCTAAAATCTAGTGAGTGTCAAGGAGCAATGCAGAGAGCAGTAACATCTCTCTCCTCCCTGACACAACATCAAAATGGGGGGGCAGGGATTAAGCCTCTAACAGAACTGTCAGTCCAAGGAGGAAGTTTTCCTGTCACAGCGACTGGAAAGAAGCCATGAGTCAGAGAGAAGATGTGGAATTTGTATCAGTCATAATTCAAATAAAGCATCCAAAATGGATTTTATGCTATTTGGGTTAAATGGCCCTGGATAATTAAAAATTCCTTATGCTTGGTTTAAAGTATTACTAACCATCACAAGGAATAGGTTACAATTTTGTTTAAGGTACTAAGGAAATTTTGTCTCTGAAAACAGTATTTCTTTAATGTACATATTAATAATTAACATTGAAGTATGTACTTGAGTTTGAGGAGATATCATCAAATGTTATACACCGAAAATTTCATAAGGATTAGTCTTACAAGGCCACTTAGTGTTGACTGGTAAAATGTCAAACTATAATTCTGCAAATGCAATGTTATAGTGACCTAATGCTCTATGATCTTATTTTCTTGTTTAATGCAATGATAGGATTTTAGAGAATCTAAATGATATTTTTACTAAGATAGCTAGGCAAGCTCTTTATTCAAATGATTCTTTGATGGTGATAATGAAATTATATAATCTAGATGCAAGGAAATTTTTGTCTATTTTTTATAGTCCAACAGAGCAGTAGGTAGCATTCAGGAAGTCTTACAACCAGTGCTTCTAACCTCACATATTTCCTTAGTCCATGCAGTAGGTGAAACTAGAGGGAGAAAATTATTAATATTATGGATTATCTTATGCTTGGAAACAATCTCTCTCTCTTTCTCTGTGGGATATACATATATATGTGTGTGTATATATAAGACAGTATGTCTAGTGTACTTTTCCTGTTGCCCAGAAATTATTAACTAAGGCCTACAGCTGAAGTAAACAGTGGTGCTAAACATCTCACACTCTAAAGCAGTGGTTTACAAAACTTTATTGTGCATCAGAATCACTTTCAAGTATTGTTAAAATACAGATTGCTGGGCCTCACACCAAGATTCCAATCCAATACATCTAGGGAAGGGCCTGAGAATTTCAATTTCTCACAAATTCCCAGGTTATGTTGTAAATGCTGGCCCTAGAACCACACTTTGAAAACAACTGCTCTAAAGACAGTTGCCATTTGGGACTAAACAACTTCCTCAGGACTTAAGAGGTGACAGAACCTGCTATACTACTACTAGTCACTGACTCCAAACTTTCTTTTTCCAATCTGTGTAAGAAAAATGAGGAATGGAGACAGAAATAGAAAGTCATTTGTATCAACAACCTTTGAGAAATGTCAAGGTGGTAGTTAGAACCAATTATTTTCTCACTCTGACTTCAGGGCCATCTGAAGGACTCACAAAACATAAACAGTATTTTGATGCCTACCAAGAACAGGCTATTGTTGACTGGTGTTGGATTCACAAGCAGTGACAATCCAAAGAAAAAAAATATTACAATGGTGTCAATTAAGATATGAGACGCCTTTCTTTTTTGATTCCCTCCTTCCCACCCCCAGGTTTATTGCAGAATAATTCACATATATTTCCATAAATTTAAAGTGGTGTACAACATGATTATTTGATATACACATACATTGTGAAATGATTACCAAGATCAAGATAATTAACATATCCATTACCTCACATGGTTAACTCCTGTTTTGTGTGTGTGGTGAGAACATGTAAGATCAACTCAGCAAATTTCAAGTATACAATACAATATTATTAACTATAGTCATCATACTGCTGTATTTGTCTCTGTATTATTTATTTCACTTAGCATAATGCCCTCCAGGTTCACCCATGTTGTCACAAATAGCAGAATTTCCTTCATTTTTATGGATGAATAATACTCCCTTGTAGATATATACCACATTTTCTTTAACCATTCATCTATTAAGGGACACTTAAGTTGTTTCTGTATCTTAGATATTGTAAATAATGTTGCAATGAACATGGAATACAGACATCTCTTTAAGATATTGATTTCTTCTCCTCTGGATACAAATGCAGGGGTGGGATTACTTAATCATATGATAGTTCTATATTAATTATTTGAGGAATCTCCATACTATTTTCCATAGTGGCTGTACAAATTTACTTTTCCACCAACAGTGTACAAGGGTTCCCCTTTTTCCACATTCTCACCAATATTTTTTATCTTCTGTCTTTTTGATAATAGCCTGCCTAACATGTGTGAGGTGATATTTCATTGTGGTTTTGATTTGAATTTCCCTGATGATTAGTAGTGCTGAGCAACTTTTCATGTATGTACTGGCTATTTGTATGTCTTTAAAAAAATGTCTATTAGTGTCAACCATTTTAATTAATTAATCCATTCATTCATTAAATTTTATTGAGGTGGAGTTGATTTACAATAACATATTAATTTCAGGTGTACAGCATAGTGATTCAGTATTTTTATAGATTATACTCCATTAAAAGTTATTACAGATAATGACTATAATTTCCTGTGTGATATAATATATCCTTGTTGCTTATCTATTTTATAAATAGTATTTTGTATCTGTTAATCCCATACCCCTAATTTGCCTTTCCTCCTTTTCCTCTCTCCATTGGTAACTACTGGTTTGTTTTTTATATCTGTGAGTCTCCTTTTTTGCATATGAATTCCATTGTATTATTTCTAAATTCCACATATAAGTGATATAAAGTATTTGTCTTTCTCTTTCTGACTTATTTCACCGAGAATAATATTCTCTAGATCCAAGCATGCTACAGCAAATGGCAGAATTTAATTTTTTTAAGGCTGAGTAATATTGCATTGTATATGTATAAAACATCTTCTTTATCCATTTATCTGTTGTTGGCTGCTTGGGTTGCTTCCATATCTTGGTTATTGTAAATTGTGCTGCTATGAATATTGGGGTGCATGTATCTTTATGAATTAACATTTTTGTATTTTCTGGATATATGCCCAGGAGTAGGATTCCTGGATCATATGGTAGTTCTATGAGGAAGCTTCATACTTTTTCCATTGTGGCTACACCAATTTACATTACCTCCAACAGTATACAAGGGTTCTCTTTTCCCCACATCCTCTCCAAAATTTGTTATTTGTAGACTTTTTGATGATAGACATTTTGACAAGTGTAAAGTGATATCTCATTATTGTTTTCATTTGCATTTTTCCAATAATTAGCTATATTGAATATCTTTTCATGTGGTTGTTGGGCATCTGTATATCTTCTTTTGAAAAATGTCTATTTAGGTCTTCTGCCCATTGTTTGAATGGGTTGCTTGTTTTTTTTTTTTTGATATTGAGTTTTATGAACTGTTTATAAGTACTAAATATTAACTCTTTGACTGTCATATCATTTGCAAGTATCTGTTCCCATTTTGTAGGTTGTCTTTCATTTTGCCAATGGTTTCCTTTGTTGTGTAAAAGCTTTCCAGTTCAATTAGGTCACATTTGTTTATTTTTACTTTTATTTCTTCTGCCTTAAAAGACAGATCCAAAAAAAATATTGCTACAGTTAATTTCAAAGGGTGTTCTGCCAGTGTTCTCTTCTAGGAGTTTTATGGTTTTAGGTCATACATTTACATCATTAATCTATTTTGAGTTTATTTTTTTACATGGTGTGAGGAAATGTACTACTGTCATTCTTTTACATGTAACTGTCCAGTATTCCTAGCACTTCTTATTGAAGAGACTGTCTTTTCTCCATTGTATATTCTTTCTCCTTTGTCTTGGATTAATTGACCATAAGTGCATGGGTTTATTTCTGGGCTCTGTATTCTGTTTCATTGATCCGTCTGTCTGTTTTGTGCCAGTGCCATATTGTTTTGATTACTGTAGCTTTGTAATATAGTCTGAAGCCTGGGAACATGATACCTCCAGCACTGTTCATTTTTATCAAGGTTGCTTTGACAATTTGGGGTCTTTTTTGGTTCCATATGAAATTTAGGATTATTTGATCTAGTTCTGTGAAAAATGTCATAGATATATTTATTGGGATTGCATTAAATCTGTAGATTGCTTTGGGTAGTATGGCCATTTTAAAAAAATTAATTCTTCCAATCCAAGAGCACTGGATATTGTTCCCTTTCTTTGTACCATCTTCAATTTCCTTCATCAATGTTTTATAATTTTCAGAGTGCAGTACTTTCACCTCCTTGGTTAAGTTTATTCATAGGTATTTTATTCTTTTTGATGTGATTTTAAATGGGAGTTTTATTACTTTCTCTTTCTGATAGTTCATTATTAGTGTATAGAAAAGCAGAAGATTTCTGTATATTAACCTTGTATCCTGAAACTTTGCTGGATTCATTTTTTATTTCTAATAGATTTTGGGTACAGATTTAGGATTTTCTAAATAAAGTATCATATATGCAAATAGTGACACTTTTACCTTTTCTCTTCCAATTTAGATGCCTTTTATTTCTTTTTCTGGCTAGGACTTCTAATACTATGTTAAATGGAAGTGGCAAGAGTGGACATCCTTGTATTGTTCCTGAATTTTGAGAAAAGGCTTCCAGCTTCTCACCATTGAGTATGATGTTAGGTGTGGGTTTCTCATTAACGGCATTGGCAATGTTGAGATATAATTCTTCTATACCCACTTTGATGACAGTTTTTAATCATAAATGAATGTTGTATTTTGTCAAATGCTTTTTCTATGTATATTGAGATAATAATGTGATTTTTATTCTTCCTTTTATTATTGGGGTATAACACATTGATTGATTTGCAAATGTTAAGCATCCCTGTGTCTCTGGAATAAATAATACTTGATCATGGTGCAAGATCCTTTCAGTATCTTGTTGGATTTGGTTTGCTAATATTTTGTTGGGGATAGTTGCATCTATATTTATCAAATATATTGGCTTGTAATTTTCATTTTTGTTGTTTTTTTGTCTGGTTTTGGTATCAGGGTAATGGTGGTCTCATAGAATAAATTTGGAAGTGTTCTGTCCTCTCCAATTGTTGGAATGGTTTGAGGAAGATAGGTGATATCTCTTCTTTGTATGTTTGGTAGAATTCCCTGTGAAGTCATCCAGTCCTGGACTTTTATTACATGGGAATTTTTACTTTTTCACAAATTCATTTAAACTACTAGTGATCAGTCTGTTCAAATTGTCTGTCTCTTCTTGATTCAGTCTTGGCAGGTTGTATCCTTCTAGAAATTTTTCCATTTCTTCTAATTTGTCCAATTTGTTGCCATATAACTGCTCATAGTGTACTCATGATTTTTTTTTTTTTTTGTATTTCTGTGGTATTGGTTTTTATCACTCCTCTTGCATTTCTTATTTTGTTTATTTGGATCCTCTCTCTTTTCTTCTTGATGAGCCTGGCTAAAGTTTTATCAATTTTCTTTCTCTTTTCAAAAAAGCCACTTTGGTTTCATTTATCCTTTCTCTTGTCTTTGGTCTCTATTTAATTTCCTCTCTAATACTTACTATTTCCCTCCTTCTGCTAATTTTGGCCTTTGCTGTTCTTTTTATAATTCCTTTAGATGGTAGGTTAGGTAATTATTTGAAATATTGCTTGTTTCTTGAGGAAGGCCTGTATCGCTATAAACTTTGGTCTTAGAATTGCTTGGGCTGCATCCCATAGATTTTTAAAAGTTGTGCTTCCATTTTCATTTGTCTGTACATTTTTTTTAGAGACAAAAGTGTCTTTTGTTTTATTATAAAAGAAAAAAATAACTCCTTAGGAATCTTAACTAAGAAAGGAATGTTTCACTCTCAGAGAATAGACACCAAGATACAAAATTTGTCTGAAGGTATTTTCTGATTTCCTGTTTGATTTCTTCACTAATTCATTGGTCTTTTAGTAGCATGTTGTTTAATCTCCCCATCTTATGCTTTTCCCAATTTTATTTCTGTAATTTATTTCTAGTTTCATACCATTGTGGTTGGAAACAATGCTTGATATAATTTCTATCCTCTTTAATTTGTTGAGACTTGTTTTGTGACCTAGCATATGATCTGTCCTATTTTGCTGTTTGGGGATGTAAAGTCCTGTAGATATCTATTAAGTTGGACTGGTCTCTTGCATCATTTAAGAGCACTGCTGCCTTGTTGATTTTATATCTGGATCATCTGTCCATTGATGATACTAGGGGACTTTAAAACTTAAAGTACCCTAATATAATTGTATTCTAGTCATTTTCTCCCTTTATGTCTGTTAAAATTTGCTTTATATATTTAGGTGCTCCTGTATTGAGTACATATATGTTAATGACTATTATATCCTATTCTTGTATTGATCCCTTTATCATTACATAACACCCATCTTTGCCTTCTATTATAGACTCTGATTTAAAGAATATATTTTTTGTATTTGAGTATTGCTAACCCCACTTTATTTTCATTTGTTTGCATGAAATATCTTTTTAGATCTCTTCACTTTCAGTCTGTGTGTGTTTTTAGCCCTGAGGTTAGTCACTAGTAGGCAGCATATTGAAGAATCTTATATTTTTATCCAATCAGTAACCCTCTATATTTTGATTAGAGCATTTAGTCCATTGACAGTAATTATTGTTTGTTTATTACTTGTCTTCCAGTTTATTACTGCCATTATTATTGCCATTTTATTATTTGTTTTTCAGTTGTTTTTTTAGTTCTTTTCTATTCATTTCTTCTTTGTTTTTCTTCCCTTGTGGTTTGATGATTTTCTTTAGTAGTATGCTTGTGTTCCTCTCTTTTTGCTTTTTGTGTATCAATTGTAGCTTCTTGATTTGTGGTTACCATGGGGTTCATACATGTTGACTTATGATTATATCTACTTGTTTTAAGCTGGCAGTCATTTAAGTTCAAACACATTCTAAGTAATCTACATTTTCGCAGCCTTCCAGCACATTTTGTTTTTCATGTCAAATTTTACATCTTCATGCTTATCCCTTTAATGTTTTTTGTATATATAATTGCTGTTACAATTTTTTGTACTTTATGTACTTGCTTATTTAGGTGCTTTATACTCAGACCTTACTATATATTTGCCTTTCTTAGATGGTTTTTCCCTATTGTGTAGTTTCTTACTTATTTTCCATTTAGAGAAGACCCTTCAACACTTTTTTTAGGGTAGGTCTAATATTACTGATTTCTTTTCTTTTTATTTCTTATTTTTTGCTTGTATAAGAAGTTCTTTATCCCTGTTATAAATGATAATACTGCTGGGTAAAGTATCCTACATTGCAGGTTTTTCCTTTCAGTACATTAAATATATCATGCCACTCACTTCTGGCTTACAAACTTTCCACAGAGAAATCACCTGAGAGTTTTATAGGGATTCCTTTATATATGAGTCTTTCTCATGGTGCCTTTAGAATTCTCTTGGTATCTTAAACTTTTTCTGTTTTAATTTGGGATGTCTTTATGTGGGTCTGTTTGGGTTCGTTTTTTTTTTTTTTTTTAATTTTTACTGGAGTATAGTTGTGCTATACAATAGGTTCTTATTAGTTATCTATTTTATATATAGTAGTCTGTATATATCAATCCCAATCTCCCAATTTATCCCTCCCTCTCCTTATCCCCTGGTAACCAAAAGTCTATTTTCTACATTTGTGACTCTACTTCTGCTTTATAAATAAGTTCTTTGGACACTTTTTTAAAGATTTCACATATAAGCTATATCATATGATATTTTTCTTTCTGTGTCTGAATTAATTCACTCAGTATGACAATCTCTAGGTCCATCATGTTGCTTCAAATGGCATTATTTTATTCTTTTTTAAGGTCAAGTAATATTCCATTGTATATATGCACCACATGTACTTTATCCATTCATCTGTCGATGGGCATTTAGGTTGCTTCCATGTCCTGACTATTGTAAATAGTGCTGCAATGAACATTGGGGTGCATGTATTTTTTGAATTATGGTTTTCTCTGGGTATATGCCTAGGAGTAGAAGTGCTGGGTAATATGGTAGTTCTTTTTTAGTTTTTAAGGAACCTCCATACTGTTGTCCATAGTGGCTGTACCAATTTACATTTCCACCAACAGTGTAGGAGGGTTCCCTTTTCTCCACACATTCTACAGCATTTATTGTTTGTAGATTTTTTGATGATGGTCATTCCGACTGGTGTGAGGTGATACCTCATTGTAGTTATGATTTGCATGTCTCTAATAATTAGTGATGTTGAGCACCTTTTCATGTGTTTGTTGGTCACCTGTATGTCTTCTTTGAAGAAATGTCTATTTAGGTATTCTGCCCATTTTTTTGATTGGGTTGTTTGACTTTTTTGATATTGAGCTGCATGAGCTGTTTATATATTTTGTAGATTAATCCCTTATTTGTTGCTTCATTTGCAAGTATTTTCTCCCATTCTGAGGGTTGTTTTTTGGTTTTATTTTTGGTTTCCTTTGCTATGCAAAAGGTTTTAAGTTTCATTAGGTCCCATTTGTTTATTTTTGTTTTTATTTCCATTACTCTAGGAGGTGGATCAAAAAAGATCTTGCTGTGATTTATGTCAAAGAGAGTTCTGCCGATGTTTTCCTTTAAGAGTTTTATAGTTTCTGGTCTTACATTTAAGTCTTTAATTCATTTTGAGTTTAGTTTTGTGTATTGTGTTAGAGAGTGTTCTAGTTTAATTCTTTTACATGTAGCTTTTGAGTTTTCCCAGCACCGTTTATTGAAGCGACTGTCTTTTCTCTCTGTGTTTGCTGAGGGTTTGCCATAGATTAGTTGATCATAGATGCGTGAGTTTATCTCTGGACTTTCTATCCTGTTCCATTGATCTATATTTCTGTTTCTGTGCCAGTACTGTACTGTTTTGAATACTGTAGCTTTGTAGTATAGTCAGGGAGCCTGATTCCTCCAGCTCCGTTTTTCTTTCTCAAGATGCTTTGGCTATTCAGGGTCTTTCATGTTTCCATACAAATTGCAAAATTTTTGTTGTAATTCTGTGAAAAGTGCAGTTGGTATTTTGATAGAGATTGCATTGAATCTGTAGATTGCTTTGGGTAGCATAGTCATTTTCACATTATTCGTTCTTCCAATCCAAGAGCATGGTATATCTCTCCATTTGTGTCACTTCGATTTCTTTCATCAGTATGTTATAATTTTCTGAGTATGGGTGTTTTGCATCCTTTGGTAGGTTTATTCCTAGGTATTTTATTTTTTATGTTGTGATGGTAAGTGTGATTGTTTCCTTATTTCTCTTTGTGAAATTTCTTTGTTAGTGTATAGGAATGCAAGAAATTTCTGTGTATTAAATTTGTATTCTGCAAATTTACCAAATTCATTGATGCACTCTAGAGGTTTTCAAGTAGTGTCTTTTCTGGTAGCATCTTTAGGATTCTCTATGTATAGTATCATGTCATCTGCAAACAGTGACAGTTTTACTTTTTTGTTTCCATTTTGGATTCCTTTTATTTCTTTTTCTTTTCTGATTGCCATGGCTAGGTCTTCCAAAACTGTGTTGAATAATAGTGGCAAGAGTGGGCATCCTTGTCTTATTCCTGATCTTAGAGGAAATGCTTTCACCATTGAGAATGATGTTTGCTGAGGGTTTGTCATATTTAGTCTTTATTATGTTGAGGTAGTTTCTCTCTATGCCCACTTTCCAGAGAGTTTTTATCATAAATTGGTGTTGAATTTTTAAAAAACTTTTTCTGCATCTATTGAGATGATCATATGTTTTTTCTCCTTCAATTTGTTAATATCGGGTATCACATTGATTGATTTGCGTATACTGAGGAATCCTTGGATCCCTGGGGTAAATCCCACTTGATCATGGCTTATGATCCTTTTAATGTGCTGTTGGATTCACTTTGCTAGTATTCTGTTGAGGATATTTGTATCTATGTTCATCAGTGTTACTGGCCTGTAATTTTCTTTCTCTGTTGTTTCTTTGTCTGGTTTTGGTATCAGGGTGATGGTGGCCTCGTAGAATAAGCTTGAGAGTGTTCCTTCCTCTGCACTTTTTTGGAAGCATTTGAGAAGGATAGGTGTTGTTAGCTTTTCTCTAAATGTTGATAGAATTCGCCTGTGAAGCCATCTGGTCCTGGACTTTTGTTTGTTGGAAGATTTTTAATCACAGTTTCAATTTCCTTTACTTGTGATTGTTCTGTTCATATTTCTATTTCTTCCTGGTTCAGTCTTGGCAGGTTGTACCTTTCTAAGAACTTTCCATTTCTTCCAGGTTGTCTATTTTCTGGCATATAGTTACTTGCAGTAGTCTCTTATGATCCTTTGTATTTCTGTGATGTCAGTTGTAACTTCTCCTTTTTCATTTGTCATTTTATTGATTTGAGTCCTCTCCCTTTTTTTCTTGATGAGTTTGGCTAAAGGTTTATCAATTTTATCTTCTCAAAGAACCAGCTTTTAGTTACATTGATCCTTGCTATTGTTTTCTTTGTGTCTATTTAATTTTTCTCTGCTCTGATCTTTGACTTCTTTCTCTCTACTAACTTCGGGTTTTGTTTGTTCTTCTTTATCTAGTTGCAATAATTGTAAGGTTAGGTTGTTTATTTGAGATTTTTCTTTTTTCCTAATGATTGGGAGGCCCAGCCTGCTGCTCAACCAACTTACTCCTCAGGGTGGGTGTCTCCTTCTTTAATATCACTTTCCCTCTGAGTCCCATTGCAGGGGCACAGGTCCCTACCTCATCACTTTCCTTCCCTTCTTTTCTGCTTGTGTGTTTATCTTTTTTACATCCTTGGTTGTTCAGGAGTCCTTCTGCCGGTTTTCAGTTAATTTTCTGTGAGGCTTATTCCACATACAGAAAACTACATTATAAAAATTACTTTTCTTGAATCCAAAATGCATAGCACAGGGAACTCTGTTCAATATTATGTATCAACCTAAATGGGAAAATATTTTTTTAAAGAATAGATACATATATATGTATAAATGAATCACATTGCTGTACACCTGAAATTAATACAACATTGTTAATCAACTATGTTCCAATGTAGTTAATAATTAATAATATAACAATACGTATTAGGAATATTGTTCTTCAATTCAGACTTCTTAATATGTAACTGGAGACACTAAAGGAAAAATAGCAATTCAAAATAAAAATCAAATACAACATCCACAAATATTTATGTCTTTGTAGGCCCCTGGATTGGATGATTCATGCCACATATATGGTAAAGTTCCATGTATGCTACTGAGTTCAGAGGATAGCAAGAGTTTTTTGCTTAAGAAAGCCTTGACAGTTCAGAGATTTGGGTTACATACAGATGTTAAAATCTTAAAAGCAATAAAAATAGGAGTAGAAATTTTCAACCTCTGTCTAGTGTGAGAGAATGTGATTAAAACAATATGGTTGGAACTTGCTATAAAAAAGACCACCAACTCAGAATTTAAGAATAATACTTGGTTGCTTTTAATAATATTCCACTTGTTACAACATGGATGAACCTTGAAAACATGCTAACTGAAGGAACCCAGTAACAAAAGGCTGCATATATTGTATGATTTCATTCATATGGAGTGTCCAGAAGAGGCAGATTTATAGAAATAATAAATAGATGGTGGTTGCCTAAGGCTGGGGTCAGTAGGGAAAATGGGAGAGGGTGAGTACTAAAGGGTATGTGGTTTCTTTTTGAGGAGATGAAAATGTTTCAAAATAACTTTAATAAAGTTATTTTTTATTTTAAATACATTAAATGGGAAAAAATATAATTTCACTTTTTTACAAGTAGTTGTCCAGCTTTCCCAGCACTGTTTACTGAAAAAACTGTCTTTCCTCCATTGTATAGCCTTACCTCCT
The DNA here is from genome assembly GCF_964374135.1 of Grampus griseus. Lineage (NCBI taxonomy): Eukaryota > Metazoa > Chordata > Mammalia > Artiodactyla > Delphinidae > Grampus > Grampus griseus. The sequence continues at coordinate 77,565,899 of NC_138999.1, read as the reverse complement.
TTGTCATAGATTAATCAACTATAGGTGCATGGGTTTATTTCTCAGCTTTCTATCCTGTTCCATTGATCTATATTTCTGTTTTTCTGCCAATAACATACTGTTTTGATGACTGTAGCTTTGTAGTGTACTCTGAAGTCAGGGAGCATGATTCCTCCAGCTTTATTTCCCTTTCTTAAGACTCTTTTGGCTATTTGGGGTCTTTTGTGTCTCTCTACAAATTTTAAGATTTTTTGTTCTAGTTCTGTGAAAAAAAGCCATTGGTAATTTGATAGAGATTGCATTGAATCTGTAGATTGCCTTGGGTATTATGTTCATTTTAAGAATATTGATCCTTCCAATCAAAGAACATGGTATATCTTTCCATATGTTTGTGTCATCTTCAATTTCTTTCATGAGCATTTTATAGTTTTTGGAGCACAGGTCTTTTGCCTCCTTAGGTAGGTTTATTCCTAGGTATTTTACTCTTTTTGATGTGATGGTGAATGGGATTGTTTCTTTAATTTCTCTTTTTGATCTTTCGTTAGTAGTGTACAAATATGCAACAGATTTCTATGTATTACTTTTGTATGCTTCAATTTTACCAAATTCTTTGATGACCTCTAGTAGTTTTCTAGTAGCATCTTTAGGATTTTCTATGCATAGTATCATGCCATCTGCAAACAGTGATAGTTTTACTACTTCTTTTCCATTTTGTATTCCTTCTATTTCTTTTTCTTCTCTGATTGCTGTGGATAGGACTTCCAAAACAATGTTGAATAAAAGTGGCAAGACTGGGCATCCTTGTGTTGTTCCTGATCTTAGAGGAAATGCTTTCAGCTTTCCACTGTTGAGTATGATGTTAGCTGTAGGTTTGTCGCATATGGCCTTTATTATGTTGAGGTATGTTCCCTCTATGTCCACTTTATGGAGAGTTTTTATCATAAATGGATGTTGAACTTTGTCAAAACTTTTTCTGCATCTATTGAGATGATCATATGATTTTTAATTCTTCAATTTGTTGATGTGGTGACACTGATTGACTTGAAGCTATTGAAAAATCCTTACATCTCTGGGATAAATCCCACTTGATCATGGTGTATGATTATTTTAATGTATTGTTGCTCAATCTTGCTAATTATTAGAGAAATGCAAATAAAAACTACAAGGAGGAATCACCTCAGACTGGTCAGAATGGCCATCATCAAAAAATCTACAAGCAATAAATGCTGGAGAGGGTGTGGAGAAAAGGGAACCCTCCTACACTTTTGGTGGGAATGTAAATTGGTACAGCCACTATGGAGAACGGTATGGAGATTCCTTAAAAAACTAAAAAATACAGCTACCATATGATCCAGCAATAACACTCATGAGCATATATTAGAGAATACGATGGTTCCATAGAATACATGCACCCCAATGTTCATTGCAGTGCTGTTTACAATAGCCAAGACATGGAAGAAGCCTAAATGTCCCTCAAGAGATGAATGAATAAAGAAAATGTGGTACATATATACAATAGAATATTATTCAGCCATAAAAAAGAATGAAATAATTCCATTTGCAGCAACATGGATAGACCTGGAGATTATTATAAGTGAAGTCAGACAGAGAAAGACAAATATCATATGATATAGCTTATATGCAGAGTCTTAAAAACGTATACAAATTAACTTATTTACAAAAGAGAAACAGACTCACAGACTTAGAGAAAGAACTTGTGGTTACCAGGTGGGAAGGGTAAGGGCGGAGGTATAGATTGGGAGTTTCGGATTGACATGTACACACAGCTATATTTAAATACATAACCAACAAGGACCTACTGTAAAGCACAAGAATGCTCTTCAATATTCTGTAATAACGTAAATGGGAAAAGAATTTGAAAATGAATAGATGTATGTATGTATATATATATATATATATATATATGAATAACTTCGCTGTACACCTGAAACTAATGTGTCATTGTTAATCAGCTATGCTCCAATACAAAATCAATATTAAAAAAAAGAAAAAAATATGGTATGTGAATTATGTCTCAATAAATTTGTTAGAATAAATAAATACATAAAAATGATTGATTATTCCCAGGGAAACAAAGAAAATACTTGGCTGTTTACATAAACTTCATAACAAGGAAAGCAAAGATTATTCACCAGACTAAATATGGAGACTATCATACCCTAGTTTCTTAACTCATCAAAATTACAGACTCTCTTTCATACTGGTACACAGCCTGACTTTCAATAATTGCATTGTGGTCAGCAGTGGAGAGAGACGATTCCTCGTGTTGCTCAGAAAAGGGAGAGTAGAGCCCATAATACTCAATTGGAGAGATAAAGGATACACTTCATACTTATATATTAACTATCTTCAAAAAGATTATTTCAAAAGGCTGATACTAACATAACTTTTAAAGAGGTTACAGTATTCATAGAGTAAATTATTTAGATTTATAAAGGACTCATAATATTAGTCTAGGAAAGTTAAGCATTAAGGACGTTTTAGTTAGTTGAGATTTTAACTTTCAAAATATATGATATCAAATTCTATTTATATTGGAGGCTGCTTTCCTCTCTAAATAGTTTGATTTGAGATGTAAAATGGTTGTCTTCCTCCCATGAACTAGAGAGGCTTGAGTGGCAGGTCTTCAAAGGTTTGAAATCCATTCTCTTGTAGCTGGAAGTATGACATGGTAAATCACAATGAGAACTATGGAGTCAAGTAGACCTGGGATTGAATCCCAGGTCCACCACTTACTAGCAGTATGACATTCAGCAAGTTCCTGAACCTCAGTTTCTCACCCTGTAAAATGGAAATAATTGCAAATTACGGCCATTGTAAAGTTTAAATAAAATAGTACAGGTAGATTGATTAACATGGACTGGCACTCAATGAATGTTGATTCTATTACCTATATGTAATCTATCAGGTACCATTTCCAGATCATGTACTAACAAGTCTAAGGTAATATTTGGACAAACAGTGTAACATAGTTGATAACAAAATCTTCTGGAATCAAACATCTTTCCTTCAAATATTAACTCCACTGTTTATGTGACTCCATCTTTCTAAGGCTCCAACTTTTACCAATAAAATGGAGATAATAATAATTCTTGTCTAGGGCTGTTGTGAAAATTAAACATCAAATTTGTACACCCTTCAGCATAATGTTCAATGTAGAGTAAGTGCCTACTAAAAGTTAGCATTTAGCAGTATAATTTTAGAGAGATGATGATGGAAGTGACTTCAGTATAGATACAGGAGAAAAGGCTGCAAACAATTGTTGAAGAATAGGCAGCAAGAGCCTTGATGGGGGGCACTTCAAGATGGTGGAGGAGTAAGACGTGGAGATAACCTTCCTCCCCACAAACATATCAAAAATATATCTACATGTGGAACAACTCCTAGAGAACACCAAATGAACGCTGGCAGAAGACCTCAGACTTCCCAAAAGGCAAGAAACTCCCCATGTACCTGGATAGGGAAAAAGAAAAAGGAAAAACAGAGACAAAATAATAGGGGGGGCTTCCCTGTTGGCATAGTGGTTGAGAGTCTGCCTGCCAATGCAGGGGACATGGGTTCGTGTTCCGGTCTGGGAGGATCCCACATGCCACAGGGTGGCTGGGCCCATGAGCCATGGCTGCTCAGCCTGTGAGTCCAGAGCCTGTGCTCTGCAATGGGAGAGGCCACAACAGTAAGAGGCCCACATATCCCAAAAATAAAGAAAAAAAATGAAAAAAAAAATATAGGGACAGGACCTGCACCTTTGGGAGGGAGCTGTGAAAGAGGAAAGGTTTCGACACACTAGAAGCCCTTTTGCAGATGGAGACTGCAGGTGGCGAAGGGGGGAAGCTTCAGAGCCATGGAGGAGAGTGCAGCAACAGGGGTGCAGAGGGCAAAGCAGAGAGATTCCCGCACAGAGGATCAGTGCCAACCAGCACTCACCAGCATGAGAGGCTTCTCTGCTCACCCGCCAGAGGGGTGTTGGGGGCTGGGAGCTGAGGCTCAGACTTTGGAGGTCAGATCCTAGGGAGAGAACTGGGGTAGGCTGCGTGAACACAGCCTAAAGGGGGCTAGTGCACCACAACTAGCTGGGAGGGAGTCCGGGAAAAGTCTGGAACTGCCTAAGAGACAAGAGACAGTTGTTTCAGGGTGCACGAGGAGAGTGAATTCAGAGCACCGCCTAAACAAACTCCAGAGAAGGGAACAAGCCACGGCTATCAGCGTGGACAACAGAGATGGGCATGAAATGCTAAGGCTGCTGCAGCAGCCACCAAGAGGCCTGTGTGCAAGCACAGGTCACTATCCATACGTCCCCTCCTGGGAGTCTGCACAGTCTGCCACTGCCAGGATCCCGTGATCCAGGACAACATCTGCAGGAGAACACATGGTGCACTTCAGGGTGTTGAAACATCATAAGAGCCTCTGCTGCCGCAGGCTTGCCCTACATTCCATTCCCCTCCCTCTCCCTGGCCTCAGTGTGCCAGAGCCCCCTAATCAGCTGCTCCTTTAACCCCCTCCTGTCTGGGGGAAGAAAAAATGTCAGCTGTTTACGTACATGCAGAGGTGGGACCAAATCTAAAGCTGAGCCCCAGGAGTTGTGCAAACAAAGAAGAGAAAGGGAAATTTCCCCACGCAGCCACAGGAGAAGCAGATTAAATCTCAACAATCAACTTGCTGTACCCTGAAACTTTGGAATACCTGAATAGACAACAAATCATCACAAAATTAAGGCAGTGAACTTTGGGAGAAACTGTAGTCTTGGGGTTTGCTTTCTGCATCTAATTTGTTTCTGGTTTTATGTTTATCTTAGTTTAGTATTTAGAGCTTATTATCACAGGTAGATTTGTTTATTGATTTGGATGCTCTCTTCTTTTTTTAAAAAAAGTATTTTTTTTCATTTTTCTCTTTTTCTGAGTGTGTATGTCTTGCTTCTTTGTGTAATTTTGTCTGTATAGGTTTGCTTTTACCATTTGCCCTAGGGTTCTGTCTCTCCGTTTTTTTTTTTTCTTTTTTTGTATAGTTCTTAGTAATTGCATTCATTGGTGGATTTCTTTATTTGTTTGGTCACTCACTTCTTCATTTTTTTAAACTACTTTTTATTTTTTATCTTAATAATCTTTTTTACTTTTTATTTTAATAACTTTATATTATTTCATTTTATTTATTTTTTCTTTCTTTCTTTTTTCCATTTTCTTCAGAGCCTTATGTCTGACAGGGTCTTGGTGTTCTGGTCGGGTGTCAGGCCTGAGCCTCTGAGGTTGGAGAGCCGAGTTCAGGACACTGGTCCACCAGAGACTTCCCGGCCTCACATAATATCAATCGGCTAGAGCTCTCCCAAAGATCTCCACCTCAATGATAAGACCCAGCTCCACTCAACGACCAGGAAGCTCCAGTGCTGGATACCCAATGCCAAACAACTAGCAACACAGGAACACAACCCCACTCATTAGCACAGAGGCTGCCTAAAATCATAATAAGTTAACAGACACCCAAAAACACCACTGGACATGGTACTGCCCACTGGAAAGAAAAGATCTAGCCTCATCCATCACAACACAAGCACCAATCCTCTCCAACAGAAAGCCTACACAACCCACTGAACCAAACTTACCCACTGGGGGCAGACACCAAGAACAACGGAAACTATGAAACTGCAACCTGTGCTAAAAGGAGAGCCCAAACACAGCAAGTTAAGCAAAATGAGATGACAGAGAAACACACAGGAGATGAAGGAGGCAGGTAAAAATCCACAAGGCCAAAGAAATGAAGAGGAAATAGGCAGTCTATCTAAAAAAGAATTCAGAGTAATGATAGTAAAGACGATTCAAAATCTTGGAAATAGGATGGAGAAAATACAAGAAGCATTTAACAAGGACCTAGGATAACTAAACAGCAAAAAAACGATGAACAACACAATAAATGAAATTTAAAATTCTCTAGAAGGAATCAATAGCAGAATAACTGAGGGAGAAGAACGGATATGTGACCTCGAAGATAAAATATGGGAAATAACTACTGCAGAGCAGAATAAAGAAAAAAAGAATTAAAAGAATTAAGGACAGTTGCAGAGACCAGCTGAACAACATTAAATGCACCAACATTCGAATTATGGAGTCCCAGAAGAAGAAGAGGAAAAGAAAGGGACTGTGAAAATATTTGAAGAGATTATAGTTGAAAACTTATCTGATATGAGAAAGGAAATAGTCAAGTCCAGGAAGTGCAGAGAGTCCCATACAGGATAAATTGAATGAAAAACATGCCAAGACACATATTAATCAAACTATTTAAAATTAAACACAAAGAACAAATATTAAAAGCAGCAAGGGAAAAGCAACAAATAACATTCAAAGGAATCCCCATAAGGTTAATAGCTGATCTTTCAGCAGAAATTCTACAAGCCAGAAGGGTGTGTCAGGACATATTGAAAGTGATGAAAGGGAAAAACCTACAAGAAAGATTACTCTACACAACAAGGATCTCATTCAAATTTGACAGAGAAATTAAAAGCTTTACAGACAAGCAAAAGCTAACAGAATTCAGCACCACAAAACCAGCTTTAAAACAAATGCTAAAGGAACTTCTCTAGGCAGGAAACACAGGAGAAGGAAAATACCTACAATAACAAACCCAAAACAATTAAGGAAATGGTAATAGGAACATATATATCAATAATTACCTTAAATGTAAATGGATTAAATGTTCCAACCAAAAGACAAAGACTGGCTGAATGGTTACAATGCTGAGATTGTCATATGTGTTGTCTACAAGAGACCCATTTCAGACCTAAGGACACATACAGACTGAAAGTGAGGGGATGGAAAGATATTCCATGCAAATGGAAATCAAAAGAAAACTGGAGTAGCAATTCTCATGACAGACAAAATAGACTTTAAAATAAAGACTCTTCGAAGAGACAAAGACGAACACAACATAATGACCAAGGGATCAATCCAAGATGAAGATATAACAACTGTAAACATTTATGCACCCAATTTAGGGGCAACTCAATAAATAAGACAAATACTAACAGCCATAGAAGGGGAAATTGACAGTAACACTATCATAGTAGGGAATTTTAACACCCCACTTTCACCAATGGACAGATCATCGAAAATGAAAATAAATAAGGAAACACAAACTTTAAATGATACATTAAACAAGATGGACTAAATTGATATTTATAGGACAATCCATCCAAAAACAACAGAATACACTTTATGCTCAAGTGAGCATGGAATATTCTCCAGGATCAATCATATCCTTGGTCACAAATCAAGCCTTGGTAGATTTAAGAAAACTGAAATCATATCAAGTACATTTTCTGAGCACGATGCTATGAGACTAGATATCAATTACAGGAAAAAAAATCTGTAAAAAATACAAACAATGAAGGCTAAATAATACACTACTAAATAACCAAGAGATCACTGAAAAAGCAAAAGGAAAACAAAAAATACCTAGAAACAAATGACACTGAAAACACAATGACCCAAGACCTATGGGATGCAGGAAAAGCAGTTCTAAGAGGGAAGTTTATAGCAATATAATCCTACCTCAAGAAACAAGAAAAATCTCAAATTAACAGCCTAACCTTACACTTAAAGCAATTAGAGAAATAAGAACCAAAAACCCCATCAAAGTTAGCAGAAGGAAAGAAATACTAAAAATCAGATCAGAAATAAATGAAAAAGAAATAAAGGAAATGATAGCAAAGATCAGTAAAACTAAAAACTGTTTATTTGAGGAGATAAACAAAACTGATAAACCTTCATCCAGGCTCATTAAGAAGAAAAGGGAGAAGTCTCTAATCAATAGATTAGAAATGAGAAAGGAGAGGTAATAACTGACATTGCAGAAATACAAAGGATCATGAGAGATTACTACAAGCAACTCTATGCCAATAAAATGGACAACCTGGAAGAAATGGACAAATTCTTAGAAAAGCACAACCTTCTGAGACAGAACCAGGGAGAAATAGAAGATATAAACAGACCAATCACAAGCAGTGAAATTGAAACTGTGATTAAAAATCTTCCAACAAACAAAAGCCCAGGACAAGATGGCCTCACTTGCAAATTCTATCAAATATTTAGAGAAGAGCTAACACATATCCTTCTCAAATTCTTCCAAAATATAGCAAAAAGAGGAACACTCCCAAACTCATTCTACAAGGCAACCATCTCCCTGATACTTAAAACAGGCAAAGATGACACAAAGAAAGAACACTACAGGCCAATATCATTGATAAACATAGAGGCAAAAATCCTCAACAAAATACTGGCAAACAGAATCCCACAAAACAATAAAAGAATCATACATCATGATCAAACTGGGTTTATCCCAGGAATGCAAGTATTCTTCAAGATAAGCAAATCAATGTGATAAACCACATTAACAAATTGATTGATAAAACACATATGATCATCTGAATAGATGCAGAAAAATATTTTGACAAAACTCAACACCCAGTTATGATAAAAACCCTCCATAAAGTAGGCATAGAGGAAACTTCCCTTAACATAATAAAAGCCATATATGACAAACCCACAGCCAACATTGTTCTCAATGGTGAAAAACTGAAACCATTTCCACTAAGATCAGGAACAATACAAGTTTTCACCCTCTCACCTTTATTATTCAACACAGTTTTGGAAGTTTTAGCCACAGAAGTAAGAGAAGAAAAAGAAATAAAATTATCCATATCAGAAAAGAAGAAGTAAAACGGTCACTGTTTACAGATGACATGATACTATACATAGATAATCCTAAAGATGCTACCAGAAACTATTAGAGCTAATCAATGAATTTGGTAAAGTAACAGGTTACAAAATTAGTGCACAGAAATCTCTTGCATTCCTAATACACTAATGATGAAAAATCTGAAACAGAAAATAAGAAACTACTTCTATTTACCACTGCAACAAAAAGAATAAAATACCTAGGAATAAACCTACCTAAGGGGACAAACACCTATATGCAGAAAACTATAAGGCACTCTTGAAAGAAATTAAAGATGATACAAACAGATGGAGAGATATACCATATTCTTGGATTGTAAGAATCAACATTGTGAAAATGACTATACTACCTAAAGCAACTGCAAATTCAATACAATCCCTAACAAATTACCAATGGCATTTTTCACAGAACTGGAACAAAAAATTTCACAATCTGTATGGAAACACAAAAGACCCCGAATAACCATAGCAATGTTGAAAAAGAAAAACGGAGGTGGAAGATTCAGGCTCCTGGACTTCAGACTATATTGCAAAGCTACAGTAATCAAGACAGTATAGTACTGGCACAAAAACAGAAAGAGAGATCAATACAACAGGATAGAAAGCCCAGAGATAAACTCATGCACTTATGGTCATATTATCTTTGATAAATGAGGCAAGAATATACAATGGATAAAAGACAGCCTCTTCAGGAGGTGTCGCTGGGAAAACTGGAGAGCTACATGTGAAAGAATGAAATTAGAACACTCCCTAACACCATACACAATAATAAATTCAAAATGTATTAAAGACCTAATGTAAGGCCAGACACTATAAAACACTTAGAGGAAAGCATAGGAAGAACACTCCATGACATACATCACATCAAGATCCTTTTTGACCCACCTCCTAGAGAAATGGAAATGAAAACAAAAATAAAGAAATGGGACCTAATGATAGTTAAAAGCTTTTGCAAAGCAAAGGGATTCATAAACAAGATGAAAAGACAACCCTGAGAATGGGAGAAAATATTTGTAAATGAAACAACTGACAAAGGATTAATCTCCAAAATTTACAAGCAGCTCATGCAGCTCAATATCAAAAAAACAAACATTCCAATCCAAAGGTGGGCAGAAGACCTAAATAGACATTTCTCCAGAGAAGATATACAGATGCCCAGCACGCTCATGAAAGGATGCTCAACATCACTAATCATTAGAGAAATGCAAATCAAAACTACATTGAGGTATCACCTCACACCAGGCAGAATGGCCATCATCAAAATATCTACAAACAATAAATGCTGGAAAGAGTGTGGAGAAAAGGGAACCCACTTGCACTGTTGGTGGGAATGTAAATTGAAATAGCCACTATGGAGAACAATATGGAGGTTCCTTAAAAAACTAACAATAGAACTACCATACAACTCTGCAATCCCACTACTGGCCGTATACCCAGAGAAAACCCTAATTCAAAAAGAATCATGTACCATAATGTTCATTGTAGCTCTGTTTACAATAGCCAGGACAGGGAAGCAACCTGTGTCCATCAACAGATGAATGGATAAAGAAGATGTGGCAGGGCTTCCCTGGTGGTGCAGTGGTTGAGAGTCTGCCTGCCGATGCAGGGGAAACGGGTTTGTGCCCCGGTCCAGGAAGATCCCACATGCCATGGAGCAGATGGCCTGTGAGCCATGGCCGCTGAGCCTGAGGGTCTGGAGCCTGTGCTCCACAATTTGAGAGCCCACAGCAGTGAGAAGCCCACGTACTGAAAAAAAAAAGCAAAAAAAAAAATACATGTGGCAAATATATACAGTGGAATATTCCTGAGCTTTAAAAAGAAATAAAATTGAGTTATTTGTAGTGAGGTGGATGTACCTAGAGACTGTCATACAGAGTGAAGTAAGTCAGAAAAACAAATACTGTATGCTAATACATATACATGGAATCTAAAAAAAAAAAAAAAGGTTCTGAAGACCCTAGGGGCTGGACAGGAATAAATACGCATATGTAGAGAATGGACTTGAGGACATGGGGAGGGGTAAGTGTAAGCTGGGACAAAGTGAGATAATAGCACTGACATATATACACTGCCAAATGTAAAATAGATAGCTAGTGGGAAGCAGCCACAAAGCACAGGGAGATCAGTTCAGTGCTTTGTTACCACAGGGGTGGTAACAAAGGGGTGGGATAGGGAGGGTGGGAGGGAGACACAAGTGGGAGGGGATTTGGGGATATATGTATACGTATACCTGATTCACTTTGTTATACCGCAGAAACTAACCCACCATTAGAAAACTATTATACTCCAAGAAAGATTAAAAAAAAAATCTTGATAATAGCCATGAATAGAATAGAAATGAAGTAAAGATAAAGTACCAGATTCAAGAGAGATACAAAAGATGAATTAGTAGGACTTTGTATTTTATTGGACATAGGGAGTAAAGGAGAAGAAATCATACATTATGATTATACGGTTTTGACTCACATTAACATTGAGTGGTTTTGACAAAAATAGGTTATAAAGTTGTGGTAGTTTTTGTTTTCGTTTTTGTTTTTAACAAGGGAAAGTTAATGAACTTTGTTACCTTAGTGTCTGTGGACGTTTTATCCAAATTGAAGTGAATTATCCTGAGTAAAGCTGAGTCATCTGGATAGATGTAATGGTTGATGCATTGAAATAGCTGTCAAATTTATATTTAGTTTTTCACAATTATTTAAGCAAATGTGAATTAAAAAACACCTGGAGAGTTTGGTATTTTGATGTTTAGTAGTACCAACTGGTTTTATATGTTGGATGTTAACCCCTTATTGATCATATCATTTGCAAACATTTTCTCCCATTCCATAGGTTGTTTTTTTCATTTTGTCAGTGGTTTCTTTTGTTGTGCAAAATCTTTGTTTAACTAGGTCCCATTTGTTTATTTTTGTTTTTGTTTCCTTTGCTTTAAGAGAGCTATTGAAAAAAGATCTATGTCAAAGAGTGTTCTGCATTCTCTACTAGGAGTCTTATGGTTTCAGGTCTTATATTTAGGTATTTAATCCATTTGGAGCTTATTTTTTGTATATGGTGTGATAAAATGTTCTAATCTCATTGTTTTACATGTAGCTGTCCAGTTTTCCAGCACCACTAATCGAAGAGACTGTCTTATCTTCACTGTATATTCTTGTCTTATTTGTTGTATGTTAATTGACCACAAGTGTGTGAGTTTATTTCTGGGCTCTCAATCTGTTCCATTGATCTATGTGTCTGTTTTCATGTGAGTATCATAATGTTTTGATTACTGTAGCTTTGTAGTATAGTCTGAAGTCAGGGAGTGTGACTTCTCCAGCTCATCTCTTCTTTCTGAAGATAGTATTGGCAATTAAAAAATGGGAAGAAGACCTGATAGACATTTTTCCAAAGAAGTGCAGATGGCCAAGAAGCACATGAAAAGATGCTCAACATTGCTAACCATCAGGAAAATGAAAATCAAAACCACAATGAGATATCACTTCACACCTGTCAGAATGGCTATCATCAAAATAAACACAAATAACAAATGTTTCTGAGGATGTGGAGAAAAGGGAACCCTCTTACACTGTTGGTGGGAATGTAAACTGGTGCAGCCACTGTGGAAACCAGCATAGAGGTTTGTCAAAAAACTAAAAATAGAACTGTCACATGACCCAGTAATTCCACTCCTGGATACATATCTAAAAATCCCAAAATACTAATTCTAAAATATGCATGCACCCCAATGTTAATAGCAGCATTATTTATAATTGCCAAGATTTTGAAGCAACCTAAGTGTCCATCAACAGATGAATGGGTAAGGAACATGTGGTACATATATACACAATGTAATACTATTCAACCAGGAAAATGAATGAAATTTTGCCATTAGCAGCAACATGTGTGGACTTGGAGGGAATTATGCTAAGTGAAATGTCAGACAGAGAAAGACAAATACTGTATGATACCACTTATATACGGAATCTTAAAAAGACAACACACTATTTAACATAACAAAAATGAAGCCAACTCAAAGATACAGAGAACAAATTAGTGGCTAGCACTGGGGAGAGGGAAGGGGGTCAAACGTATACATTTATTTATAAATAAAAACAAAACACCTGGAGAAATTTCTTAAATGAATGCTCTATCTGTCTTATTTCTTCCATTATAACTGTCTCTAAGTCTTTTTGTCTCCTTCTAGCAGATACAGAATCTGGATATTTCTCTTACTGCATACCCCTACCACAAATAAAATGCATAGAACCAATGTTTTAGTTACTTAGGGCTGCATTTTATGCTAGATGTCAGCTTATCCTTTGAAAAACATATGGTGTGATATTGCTCTCAGGTTAATATTTAGAGGTAAACATATACAGTGCATTATGGAAATAATGCCCTTTAACCCTGGAATATGATTTTTTAATATCTTTATTGGAGTATAATTGCTTTACAATGGTGTGTTAGTTTCTGCTTTATAACAAAGTGAATCAGTTACACATATACACGTTTCCATATCTCTTCCCTCCTGCATCTCCCTCCCTCCCACCCTCCGTATCCTACCTATCTAGGCGATCACAAACCACCTAGCTGATCTCCCTGTGCTATGCAGCTGCTTCCCACTAGCTATCCACTTTACGCTTCGTAGTGTATATATGTCCATGCCACTCTATCACCTCGTCACAGCCTACCCCTCTCCCTCCCCATATCCTCAAGTCCATGCTATAGTAAGTCTGTGTCTTTATTCCTGTCTTACCCCTAGGTTCTTCATGACCTTTTCTTTTTTTTTCTTAGATTCCATATATATGTGTTGGCATATGGTATTTGTTTTTCTCTTTCTGACTTACTTTGCTCTGCATGACACATTCTAGGTCCATCCACCTCACCACAAATAACTCAATTTCCTTTCTTTTTATGGCTGAGGAATATTCCTTTGTATATATGTGCCACACCTTCTTTATCCAATCATCTGTTGACGGACACTTAGGTTGTTTCCATGTCCTGGCTATTGTAAATAGAGCTGCAATGAACATTTTGGTACATGACTCTTTTTTAATTATGGTTTTCTCAGGGTGTATGCCCAGTAGTGGGATTGCTGGGTCATATGGTAGTTCTATTTGTAGATTTTTAAGGAACCTCCATACTGTTCTGCATAGTGGCTGTAACAATTTACATTCCCACCAACAGTGCAAGAGTGTTCACTTTCCTCCACACCCTCTCCAGCATTTATTGTTTCTAGATTTTTTGATGATGGCCATTCTGACTGGGGTGAGATGATATCTCATTGTAGTTTTGATTTGCATTTTTCTAATGATTAAAGATGCTGAGCATTCTTTCATGTGTTTGTTGGCAATCTGTATATCTTCTTTGGAGAAATGTCTATTTAGGTCTTCTGCCCATTTTTGGATTGGGTTGTTTGTGGTTTTTTTGTTATTAAGCTGCATGAGCTGCTTGTAAATTTTGGAGATTAAGCCTTTGTCAGTTGCTTCATTTGCAAATATTTTCTCCCATTCTGAGGGTTGTCTTTTGGTCTTGTTTATGGTTTTCTTCGCTGTACAAAAGCTTTTAAGTTTCATTAGGTCCCATTTGTTTATTTTTGTTTTTATTTCCATTTCTCTAGGAGGTGGATCAAAAAGGATCTTGCTGTGATTTATGTCATAGAGTGTTCTGCCTATGTTTTCCTTTAAAAGTTTGGTAGTGTCTGGCCTTACATTTAGGTCTTTAATCCATTTTGAGTTTATTTTTGTGTATGGTGTTAGGGAGTGTTCTAATTTCATACTTTTACATGTACCTGTCCAGTTTTCCCAGCACCACTTATTGAAGAGACTGTCTTTTCTCCACTGTATATTCTTGCCTCCTTTATCAAAGATAAGGTGACCATAAGTGTGTGGGTTTATCTCTGGGCTTTCTATCATATTCCATTGATCTATATTTCTGCTTTTGTGCCAGTACCATACTGTCTTGATTACTGTAGCTTTGTAGTATAGTCTCAATTCAGGGAGCCTGATTCCTCCAGCTCCATTTTTCGTTCTCAGGATCACTTTGGCTATTCGGGGTCTTTTGTGTTTCCATACAAATTGTGAAATTTTCTGTTCTCGTTTTGTGAAAAATGCCAGTGGTAGTTTGATAGGCATTGCATTGAATCTGTAGATTGTTTTGGGTAGTAGAGTCTTTTTCACAATGTTGATTCTTCCAATCCAAGAACATGGTATATCTCTCCATCTATTTGTATTATCTTTAATTTCTTTCATCAGTGTCTTATAATTTTCTGCATACAGGTCTTTTGTCTCCTTAGGTAAGTTTATTCCTAAATATTTTATTATTTTTGTTTCAATGGTAGATGGTAAATGTTTTCTTAATTTCACTTTCAGGTTTTTCATCATTAGTGTATCTGCAATGTGATTTTAATGTAATTTTAGACTTCACTGCAGAGAGACTAGCATGAAGGATATATCTGGTGAAAAGAACTAAGAATCCATCAAGTTATCTTGAGTGACAGCTGGTTATTCTACCTATGCATAGACACCTTTGCTTTGACACAATTGCTAAGAAGATTATCTAATATTGTTCAGATATTTAAAAAGCCAAATTCTGTTTGGTTAAGGCTTAATATCCTTAGACTGTCTCTTTGTCTATTGTTTATGATTTATCAGTGTTATTAGATTGCTAATTTTCTAAATGATTTTAAGGTTATCAAATACATTAAATATTGAAACTGCATTGTACAAATATCATCTTTCTTTGATAACCATCCTAAATAACTCTCTGCTCCATTTAATCCCAAAGATGGAATTTAGTAGATAGTGGTAAGAAGAATGCTAGGGTGGCCTATAGAGAGATCAGATTTTCCCCATTATGTATTTTTGGTTTTCTTACTTGGAGTAATACTAGTTAAATACAAGATAAATTAATGGATACAAATATTTTACCTCATAAATCATAGGCTTTTCATCCACGTGTTTTCTTCAGTAGCAATTAAATCCTGAATTAAAAAGAGGACTGAAATTTCTTTTGAGCTATCCATTTGGGAAATTAAGAGATCAAAGGAAATGAAGGGGACTGCCATTAATCAGAGATATAAATAGTTCATGTCTTGAAGCAAATATGTAAAGAAATCAAAAATACACACTACCCTAAAATGTGTTTATTTGTGAGTGAGAAATGGTGCAGTAAGTTCAGAGCTGATGAGGAGAACCTGGCTCTTTGGAGATTTGGCTGCTTCCACTGACTCACATTTTCTGGGCATTACTGCATTACTGAGGCTACTGTACTTATCTCTTAACTAAGCACCAAACAAGCTTAGAGTAAGAGCTGATCTAACAGCTTCACTTGAAAAAATTCTGATTCTAATATCAAAGTATCTCTGTTCTGTATGTCTAGTCAAACATGAACACAATTGTCTGAAGAAAAACATGGATTGATTCATAATTATATATTTTTAATCTTGTCACATTATTAGAAATCATTTTAAAAGGGCTAAAAGAGTTCATATAATTACCCTCAATTTAAATTTTCATTTTGTAAAATGAGACAAGTGACACTACTAACAACTAACATTGTAGATTTGAAATGGGAAAATAACCCCAAAACTCAGAATTAATTATTTGTGACACTCTAACTTATTAGCTGTGCAGTAGACACTCTGTTATGTATGGTTAAAACAATATTTGAATCAACAAATAAGAAGTAAGACCAAGGTAAATCATATGAACATAAATTAGTTGATTATATATCTAAAGCTATCCTAGCTGAAAGACTAACTTGAATTAAATTCCATATTTATATCATCTAATGAAAGGCAAACATTTTCCCTTTAAATTATTTCTTAAAGGATTACACAGCTAAATATAAAGATTATGAAATTTTAGAACAACTTTAAACTTTTTTTTTTTTTTTTACACTGGCCTCTCACTGTTGTGGCCTCTCCCGTTGTGAAGCACAGGCTCCGGACACGCAGGCTCAGTGACCATGGCTCACGGCCCAGCCACTCCACGGCATGTGGGATCTTCCTGGACTGGGGCAGGAACCCGTGTCCCCTGCATCGGCAGGTGGACTCTCAATCACTGCGCCACCAGGGAAGCCCAACTTTAAACTTTTATAGAAATCAAACTGTTATTTTTATATACTAGCATGTGAACTGATCATATATATAATGAAATGTTGTATAACAATATGATTTTACTGTAAGTCCCACTGTTTTCTTTGCACTTTGATTCTTTAACGATAATTCCATCTTGTACAAAATAACAGTTATAAGTATCAAGTACTTACCTTCTTACAGGCACTAACATTTTTATGTATAATGCCTCATTGAACCCTCACAGTAACTTTATGATTTAGACACTAATATCCCCATTTCACAGGTAAGTAAACTGAAGTGCAAAGAGGTTATGTAATTTAATCAAGATTACTTAGCTAATATATGAAAAATTAATATGTAATAAAAATCTTTTAAAAGTTAAGATACATATTTAAATTAGAGCCATGTCTTTTGTTGCAAGTGAATTGAGTTTTTGGGGGGCACACCTTCTTTTTCCCCTAATTATTAAAAATCTGAATTTTTAATCATGTTACCAAATAACTCTACTTAATTTGGGGGTGTCCATTTTTTTTATAGACTAAACATTCCGTTTTACCCAGACTCTTTTCCATCACTAATGTATCTAAGGAATTGATTGTCTACACCTGCTTCACTTATTGGTAAATATTAATATCTTTATTAGCTATAACATGCTGAAATAATTAAACTGACCTCATCATGACACAGTTATTTGGTTTTAATAATAAATGCTTTGTACTTTAAATCTTAGTCATTGGTCAAGGTTTGTGTCTTTATTTGGAATCATTTGGAACCAGTAAGTTATTAACATGTCATGCATTGTAGGGCTTTCTATAGTGGTACTAGTTTCTTTGGAATATATTTCACTGTGCTAGTGTGGATATCATCTTGTTCTAGTGAAAGGGAAGCAATTGGTATGCTTACAAGTATGCTCAATTCAAGTTAGATAACACATATTCCATTCTCTGCATGACAAGTTTACAAACCATAGTTAAGTTATCAAAGGCTTCTTCCGGGAGAATTTCTACTCAAGTGGAGAGAGCATTAATCACACTGAGGAGAAGCCCTCAGAGTAAACCAAATGAAATGTTCACTTAAAGCTCTTCATCTTCTAAGAGCAGAATCTCAGGAATAGTATTTCTTCCTATTGCTTTAAGCAATCTCCCAGTAGATGTAATGCATCAAAATATATTTCATTTCTTTTCAAGTCACCTTTAATTTTCTATAAAAGACTTTAAATGTCTACAGTTTTCATTGTAAGTGTTTGCCTTCTGGGAAAAAAATAACATTCTAAGAGCTTTTAGAAAAAGTAATAATTATACATCACATGTGATGTTTTTCTCCTTCCCTGTTTTAACAATAAACACAGCACACATAGCATCTACATCCATATCACAGTTAAAAACAAATGTCTTCTTTGTTACTTATATTTTACTTAATCATATTTGATGTTTTACACTGTTTGAACTCAACTCTATAGCTTAGGCATCTTTTAATATTTTAAATTTTATTTTAGTTTTTTAGATTTTCAGACTAACCCCTGTTTGTCATCCTGGGCCTGGCCTTTTCTCCCCAGGCTCCTTGCAGTCTCATACTTAAGAAACTCCTCTGCCCTAGTGTAAGTAGTCTGAATCCAAGAGTCTATAAATGTCAGTATTAGTTCTGGCTTTATTACTGGTCTTCAGTTTTGCCATCTGAAAAATGAGTGCCTACTTCACAGTGTGTAGTTGTGGTGGTTGTTTTTTTTTGAGAAAGCTGCATATGGCAGTTAATGGACTTCACAGATATGAAGTAGAGATTTTATTACTTAAACTCTATTTTGAAGACTGGGAATATTCGGAACTCGCTTGTACTTGAATAATCAGTCTGAAAAAGCTTGAAGTGGATTAAAAGTCCTCAGCCTCAAGGAAAGCCGTAATCTTGCTTAGTGTCTGTTTGTTTTTCTACCTCCATTTTACTCCCTTTCATTTTTAGTTTTAAGTATAGTTGATTTACAATATTATGTTAGTTTCAGGTGTACAGCATATTGAGTCAGTATTTTTTCAGATTATATTCCATTATAGGTTATTATAAGACAATGGCTATAATTCCCTGTGCTATACAGTATATCCTTGTTCCTTATTTTTAATATATAGTAGTTTGTGTCTGTTAATCCCATACACCTAATTTGTCCCTCCTCCATTCCCCCTCACCATTGGTAACCACTAGTTTGTTCTCTTTATCTGTGAGTCTGTTTCTGTTTTGCATATACATTCGTGTTGTTTTTTAGATTCCACATATAAGTGATACTATGTAGTATTTGTCTTTCTGTGTCTGACTTGTTTCACTAAGCATATTAATTGTTAGGTAGGTCCATCTATGTTTCTGCAAATGTCAGTATTTCATTTTTTAATGACTGACTAATATATATCTATCTATCACATCTTCTTAATCCAATTGTCTGCTGCTGTGTGCTTAGCTCACTTCCATGTCTTGGCTGTTGTAAATAGTGCTGCTATGAATATTGCGGTTCATGTATCTTTTTGAAGTAGGTTTTTGTTTGTTCCAGATATATAACCAGGAGTGGAATTGATGGATCAATTCTATTTTCAGTTTTTTAAAGAACCTATATAGTGTTTTCCATAGTTGTTGAACCAATATACATTCACACAAACAGTGCACAAGGGTTCCCTTTTCTCCACATCCTCTCTAACATTTGTATTTGTAGACTTTTTGATAATAGCCATTCTGACTGGTGTGAGGTGATATCTCATTGTGGTCTTGATTTGCATTTCTCTAATAATTAGCAATATTGAGCAACTTTTCTTGTGCCTGTTTCCATATTCTTAGGAAAAATATCTATACAGGGTTTCTGTCCATTTTTTGATTGGATTATTTCTTTTTTCAATATTGAGCTGTATGAATATTATTAAACTCTTGTCAGTCATATCTTTGGCAAATATTTTCTCCCATTCTGTAGGTTGTCTTTTTGTTTTGTTAGTGATTTCCTTTACTGTGCAAATGCTTTTAAGTTTAATTAGGTCCCATTTATTTATTTTTGCTCTTATTTCTTTTGCATTGGGAGACAGACGCAAAAATATTGCTACAATTTATGTCAAAGAATGATATGCCAATGTTTTCTTCTAGGAGTTTTATGGTTTCAGGTCTTATATTTAAATCGTTAATCCATTTTGAGTTTTTTTTTTTTTTTGTATAATATATGAGGAAATGTTCTAATCTCATTGGTTTACATGTAGCTGTTCAGTTTTCTCAGCACCACTTACTGAAGAGACTGTCCACTCTTTGTTGAATAATCTTGCCTCCTTTGTCATAGATAAATTGATTATGTGTGTGGGTTTATTTCTGGGCTCTCTATTCAGTTCCATTGACCTATGTGTCTGTTTTTGTGTCACCATGCTGTTTTTTTTTAATTTTTATTGGAGTATAGTTGATTTACGTGTTAGTTTCAGGTGTACAGCAAAGTGAATCAGTTACACATATAGATATATCCACTCTTTTTTTAGATTCTTTTCTCATATAGGACATTACAGAGTACTGAGTAGAGTTCCCTGTGCTATACACTAGGTTCTTATCATTTATCTATTTTATATATAGTGATGTGTATATATCAATCCCAATCTCCCAATTTATCCCTCTCCCCATGCTGTTTTGTATACTATAGCTTTATAGTATACTTTTTAAAATTTTTCTTTATTAGTTTTTATTAAAGTATAGTTGATTTACAGTGTTGTGTTAATTACCACTGTACATCAAAGTGATTCAGTTATACATATATATACTTTTTAAAATATTCTTTTCTATTAAGGTTTATTATAGGTTATTGAATATAGTTCTCTGTGTTATAGAGTAGGACCTTGCTGTTTATCCATTCTATATATAAAAGCTTACATCATCTAAACTGAAACTCCCACTCTATCCCTACTCCAATCCCCTCCCCCTTGGCAAACAAGAGTCTGTTCTCTATGTCTGCAATTTTGTTTCTGTTTCATAGATAGGTTTATTTGTGTCATATTTCAGATTCCACATATAAGTGATATCATATGGTATTTGTCTTTCTCTTTCTGACTTACTTCACTTAGTATGATCATCTCCAGTTGCATCCATGTTGCTGCAAATAGCATTATTTTGTTCTTTGTTATGGCTGAGTAGTATTCCATTGTATATATATATACACCACATCTTCTTTATCCATTCATCTGTTGATGGACGTTTAGGTTGTTTTCATGTCTTTGCTATTGGGAATAGTGCTGCTATGAACATATGTGTGCATGTACCTTTTTGAATTATAATTTTGTCTGGATTTATGCCCAGTAGTGAGATTGCTGGGTCATATGTTAATTCTATTTTTAGTTTTCTGAGGAACCTCCATACTGTTTTCCACAGTGACTGCAACAACTTACATTCCCACTGACAGTGTAGGAGGGTTCCCTTTTCTCCACCTCCTCTCCAACATTTGTTATCTGTAGTATTTTTAATGATGGCCATTCTGATTTGTGTGAGGTGGTACCTCAAGGTAGTTATGATTTGCATTTCTCTAATAATAAGTGATGTTGAGCATCTTTTCATGTACCTATTGGCCATCTGTATGTCTTCTTTGGAGAAATGTCTATTTAGTTATTCTGCCCATTTTTGGATAGTGTTCTCTGTTTCATTGTTGTTGAGTTGTATGGGCTATTTATATATTTTGTAAATTAATCCCTTGTCAGTTGCATCATTTGCAAATATTTTCTCCCATTCTCTAGGTTGTCTTTTCGTTTTGTTTATGGTTTCCTTTGCTGTGTAAAATCTTGTAAGTTTGATTAGGTCACAGTCATTTATTTTTGTTCTTGTTTCTATTGTTTTGGGAGATTGACCTAAGAAAATATTTATGTCAGAGGATGTTTGGTCTTTGTTCTCTCTTAGGGGTTTTATGGTGTCATATCTTATGTTTAAATCTTTAAGCCATTTTGAGTTTATTTTTGTCTGTCTTGAGAGGGTGTGTTCTAACTTCATCAATTTACTTGTGGCTGTCCAACTTTCCCAACACCACTTGCTGAAGACTGTCTTTTTCCCATTGTATATTCTTGCCTCCTTTGTCAATGATTAATTGACCCTAGGTGGGTGGGTTTATTTCTGGGCTCTCTATTCTGTTCCATTGATCCATATGTATATTTTTGTGCCAATACCACATTGTTTTGATTACTGCAGGTTTATATTATTGTCTGAAGTCTGGGAGGGTTATGCCTCTTGCTTTATTCTTTTTCAGGATTACTTTGGCAATTCTGTTTTTTTTTTGTGTGTGTGTGTGGTACACGGGCCTCTCAATGTTGTGGCCTCTCCCGTTGTGGAGCACAGGCTCCGGACATGCAGGCTCAGTGGCCATGGCTCACGGGCCCAGCCGCTCTGCAGCACATGGGATCTTCCCGGACCAGGGCACGAACCCGTGTCCCCTGCATCAGCAGGCGGACTCTCAACCACTGCACCACCAGGGAAGCCCTACTTTGGCGATTCTGGATCTTTTATGGTTCATATGAATTTTAGGATCATTTGTTCTAGTTCTGTGAAAAATGTCATGGGTAATTTGATAGGGATTGCATTAAATCAGTAGATTGCTTTGGGTACTATGGCCATTTTAACAATATTAATTCTTCCAACCTAAGAGCATGAGATATCTTTCCTTTTCTTTGAATCATCTTCAATTTCTTTTATTAATGTTTTATGGTTCTCAGTTTATAAGTCTTTCACTTCCTTGGTCAGGTTTTTTCCCAAGTATTTTATTTTTTGTGGTGTAATTTTAAACAGTATTGTGTTTTCCATTCTCTTTCTGATGCTTCACTGTTGGTGAAAAGAAATGGCACCAATTTCTCTATGTTAATCTTGTATCCTGCTACCTTGCTGAATTCTTTTATCAGTTTTAGTAGTTTTTGTATGAAGTCTTTAGGGTTTTCTATATAGCATAATATCATCTGCATATAATGACAATTTTTCCTCTTTCCTTCCAATTTGGATACATTTTCTTTCTTTTTCTTGTATGATTGCTGGGGCTAGGACTCCCAGTGCTATATTGAATAGAAGAGGTGAGAGTAGGCATCCTTATCTTGTTCCAGATTTTTGTAGCTTTATAGTATAATCTGAAATCTGGGAGTGTGATACCTCCAGCTTTGCTCATTTTTCCCAAGATTGCTTTGGCAATTTGGGGTCTCTTTTGGTTTCATATGAATTTTATGATTATTTATTCTAGTTCTGTGAAGAATGTGTATTTTGACAGGAATTGCATTAAATCTTTAGATTGCTTTATTTGTTTAGAATGGCCATTTTTACAATATTAACTCTTCCAATACAAGAACACAGTATATCTTCTTTCCATGTATCATTTCCAGTTTTCTTCATTAGTATTTCATGGTTTCATAGTGTAGGCCTTGCAGCTCCTTGGTTAAATTTATTCCTAGGTATTTTATTCTTTCTGACACATTTTTAATTGGATACAATTTGACTTTCTCTATCTGATAGTTTATTATTAGTGTATAGAAAAGCAACATATTTCTGTATATGAATCTTGTATCCAGCAACTTAACTGAATTCATTTATTAGTTCAAATAGATTTAGGTAGAGGCTTTCTGGGTTTTCTAATAAAAATATATGTCATATGCAAATAGTTACCGTTTTACATTTTCCCTTCCAATTTGGATGCCTTTTATTTCTTTTTATTTTCTGATTGCTGTGGCCAAGATTTCCAATAATATGTTATATAGAAGTGGTGAAAATGGGCACCTTTGTCTTATTGCTGAATTTAGAGGAAAGACTTTCATCTTTTCACCATTGAGTATGATGTTAGCTGTGGGTTTGTCATAATGTCTTTTATGATGTTGAGATATGTTCCCTCTATACCCACTTTAATAAGAGATTTTATCATAGCTGGGTGATGAACTTTGTCAAATGCTTTTTCAATTTCTTTTGAGATGGTCATTTGATTTTTACCCTTCCTCTTCTTAATATGATGTATTTTATTGCTAAATTTGTGAATATTAAACCATCTGTGCATCCCTAGGATAAATGTAATAAATACAATCATGTTGTATGATCCCTTGTATATATTGTTGGATTCTGTTTGATAATATTTTGTTGAGAATTTTTGTATGTACATTCATCAAAGATTCTGGCTGGCAATTTTCTTTTCTTGTAGTTTCTTTGGTTTGGGTATTTGGTGACCTTGTAAAATGAATTTGGGAGTGTTTCATTCCTCTTCAATTTTTTGGAATACTTTGAGAAGGATAAGTATTAGGTCTTCATTATATGTTTGGTAGAATTCCCCTGTGAAACCATCCAGTCCTGGACTTTTGTTTGGTGAGAGGGTTTTTTTTTTAATTATTACAAATTCAATTTCACTACTAGTGATCATTTGTTCTAATTGCCTGTTTCTCCTTGATTCAGTTTTTTCAGGTCATATGTTTCTAGAAATGTGTCCATTTCTTCTATCTTGACCAATTTGTTGGCATGTAACTGTTCATAATGTACTCTTCTGATTTTTTTTTTTGTTTGCTTGTTTCTCTATGGTATCAGTTGTTATTTCTCCTCTTTCATTTCTTATTTGGGTCCTCTCACTTTTCTTCTTGATGAGCCTGGCTAACGATTTATCAATTTTGGTTTTCTTTTCAAAAAATAGCTCTTGGTTTCATTGATCTTTTCTGTTGTTTTTGGTTTCTATTTTGTTTACTTCCTTTCTGATTTTTACTATTTTTGTCCTTTTGATGATTTTGGGCTTTGTTTATTGTTTTTCTAATTCCTTTAGATGGTAGGTTTGGTTGTTTATTTGAGGTTTTCCTTGTTTCTTGAGGAAGGCCTGTATAACTATAAACTACACTTTTAGAACTGCTCTGGCTGTATCCCATAGATTTTAGTGTGTCATTTTCCCCTTTTCATCAGTCTAGAGGTATTTTCTGATTTTCTCTTTGATTTGTTCATTGACCCATTGCTTTTTTAGTAGGATATTGTTTAGTCTCCACATGTTTGTTCTTTTCCCATTTTACTTTCTACAGTTGATTTCTAGTTTCATACAATTTTGTTTGAAATAATGCTTGATATAATTTCTATCTTCTTAAATTTGTTGAGATTTGTTTTGTGGCCTAGCATGTGATCTATCCTGGAGTTTCTTGTGCAATTGAAAAGAATACGCATTCTGTTGTTTTTGGATGTGATGTGCCATAGATATCAATTATGTCCAACTGTTTTATTGTGCTGTTTCAGACCACTGCTGCCTTACTGATTTATGTCTGGATGATCTGAGCACTGATGAAAGTGGGGTTTTAGAGTCCCCTAGTATTACTGTATTATTGTCAATTTCTCCTTTGATGTCTGTTAGTATTTGCTTTATATACTTATTTACTCCCATATTGGGTGCAAATATGCTAATGAGTGTAATATCCTCTTCTTGTATTGATTCCTTTATCATTCACTGATCCATTTATCATTTTTAAATTTGCTTTTCTTTTTGCTGTTCTGATTGGGTGATATCCATTATTCTATATTCCAGGTCACTTATGCATTCTTCTGTATCTCTTTGTCTGCTATTCATTCCTTCTAGTGTGTGTATTTCAGCTATTGAATTACTCATTTCTGATTGGGTCTTTCTTATATTTTTTTCATTCCTTGTTAAAATTATCATAGTGTAGATCTATGTTTCTCCTAATTTAGTTAACATTTTAATCACCAATACTTTGAATTCTTTATCTGGTAAAGAGTTTATTTGTTTCATTATTTAGTTTTTCAGATTTTTCCTCTTGCTCTTTCAATTGAGAGAGGACTGCTTTTACATTGTGATTAACTTTCTCTGCCTCTATGAATTTAGGTGAAAGAGTTACCTTTTGCAGTCTTGAAAGAGTGTTCTTATGTGGGAGTGTCCCCATAGAGACTGCATGGGTGAGATAAATTTGATGTGAATGCAAATCTTGTGTTTTCTCAGGGTTTTCTGGCAGTTAGCACCTTGGTAGGGAGTGCAGTTGGAGATGGAGGTGCTCGGCTCGAGCTGGATGTGATGTGGGACTTGCCCTCTGCTCAGTGGCTGTCAAGACCCTTTTAGAGTTGGTATCTAATACCATGTAGCTTGTAGCTGAAACCCTGAGGGTTGGGTATGAGCTCATTGTGTTACCTTTAAGTGTGTGTTTTCCTCTGTCCCTGCAGAGGGACTTATGCCCCAAATGGGGAGGGTAGTGCCAAAGCAAATGGAGCCTGTGTGGGGTCTTGGCTTTATTTGGCCACAAAAAGAGTATTAGCTCTCTCTGATGCATTGCTGTGGCAGGTGCCCACATTTCCTCTTTCCACTCAGACACAACTTTGAGTGTGAGTCCCCTTTTTACCCTCACAACTGATCACCATCCCCAGCCTCTGCTGCTTCCACCTTATTGTGGAGCCACACTGCAGGGCTGGGGGACTCCTGTGGACTCTTGGTGTGTATCAGGAGGTGATCTTTTGTGGAGCAGCTACAGTTACCCATCTGTGTTACTTCTGATGTGCTGCTTGAGTAAGTTTCAACAATGGCTGCAGCCAACCCACCCAGGTTCCACCCCAGGACCAGGTCACCTCTGTGTCACACAGTCAAGTTTTCTCCCTGGTTTTGGCAACCCTAGATCTAGTGCCATGCTGTGATGTGGAGTGAGTAGGGCTGGAGCATCTGCTCTGTTCAGGCTGGGGTAGAATCTGAGGCAATGGCAGGAAACCTGGCTGCCCTTAGAGCAGACCTCTCTCTTCCCTGCCTTGGGGGCACAGCAGTATGCAGGATCCTCACAAGTGGAGTCTAGGCTTCCCACAGCCCTCCATTTAGTCCCAGTTGTCCTCCAACCAGCCAACTGGGCTCATCTCCCCCACATAGAACCCTAAGACTGGGGCACCAAATCTGGTTCTCACAAGTAAATTGCCAGGGTGGATGTCTGCCTGTGTATTTTCCCTTTTCTTTTGAGTTCCTTCTATGGGCACAGGCCCTGACCTTATTGATTTTCTTCCATTCCTACCATATTATGTGTCTCTTCCTTACAGCCTTGGTTGTACAGGAGTCTTTCTGCCAGGTTCTAGGTAGTTTTCAGTAAGAATGGTTCTACATATAAATGTATTTTTTAATGCATTCATGGGGAAAGGTGAGCTCCACATTCTCTTATTCTGCCATGTTGATCAATCTCATTAGGGCACTTTTTAAAAAACAACTTATTTGGAAATAATGAATAATAAAAACATCAAAAAATTCTTATTTTATCATCATGCTCCTTGTTTGTTCCTCACTTTCCTTTTATCATGATTTTATTTCCTTCAATTTCTGTATTTATTGTATATAAACTAATGCATAGTTACACACTCTGTTGTTAATAATTGTTACTTAGAAGTGTTGTCAGTTTCTCAAATGAAAATTTCAAAATGGCGCTGCCTTGTATTTAGTGATAACAAAGAAAAGTATTTATACACAACATACCTCGACATTTGCCTCTACATGCTGGCATTTCTGAATGGGGTCTCTACTTATGGAACATGCTAAAGAGGATAACTGACGTGGCTTCTTTTGCTGGTTGCACTAGTTTTTTCCCATTGATATTTGCCAATTTTATTTGCAGACCAGAGCTGCAAACTGAATACAAACTTTGTAGAATAAATAATTGTCCAGAAATGAGTTCCATATTTATGGAACATACCCACACTCTTTTATATACATTTGAATGTTCTATGATCAATCTGAAACTTCTACATATTTTATAAAAAAAATATTAGAACCTAAAAATAGGATATTGCTATGTCAATTTTATGCTACTTACCTTTCAAACTTTAGGTCCCCTAAAACTCCCAGCATTGCTTATGGAAGCTACTTCAATTGTCCTAATCATTCTCAAATAAAACTTCTGATAAGAACCCTTCAAAATAACAGAGAAGTAAAATGTGGAGATCACCTTCCTCCCCACAAATACATCACAAATACATTTACCTGTGGAATGACTCTTACAGGACACCTACTGAACGATGGCAGAAGACCTCAGATTTCCTAAAAGTCAAGAAACTTCCCATGTACCTGGGTAGGGCAAAAGCAAAGAGAAACAGAGACAAAATAATAGGGATGTGACCTGCATGTCTGGGAGGGAGCTGTAAAAGAGGAAATGTTTCCACACCCTAGGAAGCCCTTTCACTGGTGGAGATGGGGGTGGGCATAGGGGGAAGCTTTGGAGCCATGGAGGAGAGCACAGCAAAAGGGGTGAAGAGGGCAAAGCAGAGAGATTCCTGCACAGAGGATCAGTGCTGACCAGCACTCACCAGCCTGAGAGGCTTGTCTGCTCACCCACCAGGGCAGGTGGGTACTGAGAGCTGAGGCTCAGGCTTCAGAGGTCAGACCCCAGGGAGAGGACTGGGGTTGGCTGCACGAACACAGCCTGAAGGGGACTAGTGTGCCACAGCTAACTGGGAGGGAATCTGGGAAAAAGTCTGGAATTGCCTAAGAGTCAAGAGACCATTGTTTAGGGGTGCACAAGGAGAGGGAATTCAGAGCACCACCTAAACAAGCTTTAGAGACAGGCATGAGCCACAGCTATAAGTGTGGGAACCAGAGAAGGGCTTGAAAAGCTAATGCTGCTGCAGCCAACAAGAAGCCTGTGTGCAAGCACAAGTCACTATCCTCCCCTCCCCTCCTGGGAGCCTGTGAAGACCGCCAGTGCCAGGGTCCTGAGATCCAGGGACAACATCCCTGGGAGAACACATGGCATGCCTCAGGCTGTTGCAACTTCATGCTGGTCTCTGTCACTGCAAACTCACCCCACATTCTGTACCTCTCCCTCCCCCCAGTCTTAGAGAGCCAGAGCCCCCTAATCAGCCACTATCTTAACCTTCTCCTGTCTTGGTGAAGAGCAGATGCCAGAGGGTGACTTACATGCAGAGGCAGGGCCAAATCCAAAGCTGAACCCCAGGAGCTGTGGGAACAAAAAAGAAAAAGTGAAATTTCTCCATTTAATCCACTCCAGAAGCAGCGGATTAAATCTCCAGAATCAACTTGATGTACCTTGCATCTGTGGAATACCTAAATAGACAATGAATCATCCCAAACTTGAGGTGGTGGAATTTGGGAGGAACTGTAGACTTTGGGTTTGCTGTATGGAACTGCCTAGTTTCTGTTTTACATAGTTACCTTAGTTTAGTTTTTAGTGCTTGTTATCATTGGTGAATTTGTTTATTGGTTTGCTTGCTCTCTTCATTTTTTATCACTTTTTAATAATATTTTAAAAGTTTTTATTTTAATAACTATTTTTTAATTATATATTTTTCTTTCTTTCTGTTTTTTCTACCTTTTCTTCTGAGCCATGTGGCTGACATGGAATTGATGACACGTCTGGTGGACAGGCCTGGCCTCTGATGTGGGAGAGCCAAGTTCAGGACATTGGACAACAAGAGACCTCCCGACCCCACATAATATCAATTGGTGAGAGCTCTCCCAGAGATCTCCAGATCAACACTAAGACCCAGCTCCACTCAACGACCAGCAAGCTACAGTGCTGGTCACCCCATGCCAACCAAGTAGCAAGACAGGAACACAACCCACCCGTTAACAGAGAGCTGCCTAAAATCATAGTAAGTTCACAGACACACCACCGGATGCATTCCTGCTCACCAGAAAGACAAGATCCCCTCTCATCCATCAGAACACAGGCAACAGTCCCCTCTACTAGGAAGCATACACACCCACTGAATAAACTTTACACACTGGGGGCAGAAACCAGAAAAAAGGGAACAACATACCAGCAGCCTGTGAAAAGGAGACCACGAAGACAGTAATTAAGCAAAATGAGAAGACAGAGAAGCATATAGCAGATGAAGGAGAAAGGTAAAAACCCACTAGACCAAATAAATGAAGAGAAAATAGGCAGTCTACCTGAAAAAAATTTCAGAGTAATGATAGTAAACATGATACAAACTCTTGGATATAGAATGGAGAAAATAAAAGAAAGGGTTAACTAGGAACTAGAAGAACAAACAAACAATGATGAACAACACAATAAATGAACATAAAAATTTTATAGAAGGAATCAATAGCAGAATGACTGAGGCAGAAGAAGGGATGTGTCCTGGAAGATAAAATAGTGGAAATAAATACCAAACAGCAGAAAAGAAAAAAGAATGAAAAGAAATGAGAGCCTCAGAGGTCTCTGGAACAACATTAAACTCACAAACATATGAATTATAGGGGTCTGAGAAGAAGAGAAAAAGAAAGAGACTGAGAAAATATTTGAAGAGATTATAGTTGAAAATTTCCTAATATGGGAAAGGAAATAGTCAGTCAAGTCCAGGAAGTGCAGAGAGTCCCATATAGGATAAATCCAAGAAGAAACACGTCAAGACATATATTGATCAAATTATAAAGTTAAATACAAAGAAAAAATATTAAAAGCAGCAAGGGAAAAGCAACAAATAACATACAAGGGAATCCCGATAAGGTTACCAGCAGATCTTTCAGCAGAAGCTCTGCAAGCCAGAAGGGAGTGGCAGGACATAATTAAACTAATGAAAGGGAAAAGCCTGCAACCAAGATTACTCTATCCAGCAAGGATCTCACTCAGATTTGATGGAGAAATTAAAAGCTTTACAGACAAGAAAAGCTAAGAGAATTCAGCACCACCAAACCAGCTTTACAACAAATGTTAAAGGAACTTCTCTAGGCAGGAAACACAAGAGAAGGAAAAGACCTATAATAACAAATCCAAAAGAATTAAGAAAATGGTAATAGAAACATACATATCAATAATTACCTTAAATGTAAACGGATTAGGTGCACTAATCAACAGACACAGACTGGCTGAATGGATACAAAAACAAGACCCATTTATCTGCTGACTACAAGAGACCCACTTCAGACCTAGGGACACATACAGACTGAAAGTGAGGAGATGGAAATAGATATTCCATGCAAATGGAAATCAAAAGAAAGCTGGAGTAACAATTCTCATATCAGACAAAATAGACTTTAAAATAAAGATTATTACAAGAGACAATGAAGGCCAACACATAATGATCAAGGGATCAACCAAGAAGAAGATATAACAGTTGTAAATATTTATGCACTCAACAAAGGAGCACCTCAATACATAAGGCAAATGCTAACAGCCATGAAAGGGGAAATTGATGGTAACACAATACTGGTAGGGGACTTTAACATGCCACTTTCACCAATGGACAGATCATCCATAATGAAAAAAAAATATGGGAAGAGAAGCTTTAAGTGACATATTAAACAAGATGGGCTTAATTGATATTTAAAGGACATTCCATCCAAAAACAACAGAATATACTTTCTTCTCAAGTGTTCATGAAACATTCTCCAGGATCAGTCATAGCTTGGGTCACAAATCAAGCCTTGATAAATTTAAGAAAATTGAAATCATATCAAGTATCTTTTCCCACCACAATGCTATGAGACTAGATATCAATTACAGGTAAAAACTGTAAAAAATACAAACACATGGAGGCTAAACAATATGCTACTAAATAACGAAGATATCACTGTAGAAATCAAAGAGGATAACAAAAATACTGAGGAAAAAATGACAATGAAAACATGATGACCCAAAACCTGGGCTTCCCTAGTGGTGCAGTGGTTGAAAGTCCACCTGCTGATGCAGGGGACACGGGTTCGTGCCCCGGTCCAGGAAGATCCCACATGCCGTGGAGCGGCTGGGCCCATGAGCCATGGCCACTGACCCTGCACATCGGAGCCTGTTGCTCCGCAATGGGAGAGGCCACAACAGTGAGAGACCCGTGTATCGCCAAAAACAAAAACAAAAAAACAAACAAAAAAAACCCATGATGACCCAAAACCTATGGGATGCAGAGAAAGCAGTTCTAAGAGGGAAGTTTATAACAATGCAATCTTACATCAAGAAACAAGATAATCTAAAATTAAAAAAAAACTAACCTTACATCTAAAGCAATTAGAGAAAGAAGAACAAAAGACCCCAAAGCTAGCAGAAAGTAAGAAATCATAAAGATCAGATCAGAAACAAATGAAAAAGAAATGAAGGAAACAATAGCAAAGGTCAATAAAACTAAAAGCTGGTTCTTTGAGAAGATAAACAAAATTGATAAACCATTAGCCACACTCATGAGGAATAAAGGGAGAAGACTCAAATCAATAGAATTAGAAATGAAAAAGGAGAAGTAACAAATGACACTTCAGAAATACAAAGGACCATGAGAGATTACTACAAGCAACTATATGCCAATAAAATGGACAACCTGGAAGAAATCGACAAATTCTTAGAAAAGCACAACCTTCTGAGGCTGAACCAGGAAGAAATAGAAAATATGAACAGAACAATCACAAGCATTGAAACTGAAACTGTGATTAAAAATCTGCCAACCAACAAAAGCCTGGGACCAGATGGCTTCACAAGCTAATTCTATCAAACATTTAGTGAAGAGCTAACACCTATCCTCTTCAAACTCTTCGATAATATAGCAGAAGGAGGAACACACCCAAACTCATTCTACGAGGCCACCATTACCCTGATACCCAAACCAGACAAAGATGTTACAAAAACAGAAAACTAAAGGCCAAATTCAATGATGGACATAGATGCAAAATTCTTCAACCAAACGCTAGCAAGCAGAATCCAGCAGCACATTAAAGGGATCATACACTATGTTCAAATGGTGTTTATCCCAGAATGCAATGATTCTTCAATATACACAAAACAATCAATGTGATACACCATATTAAAAAACTGAAGGATAAGAAATATATGATCATCTTAATACATACAGAAAAAGCTTTTGACAAAATTCAACACCCATTTATGATAAAAACCCTCCAGAAAGTAGGCAAAGAGGGAACTTACCTCGACATAATAAAGGCCGTATATGAAAAACCCACAGCCAACATCGTTCTCAATGGTGAAAAACTGAAACTATTTCCACTAAGATTGGAACAAAACAGGGTGGCCCATTCTCACCAGTATTATTCAACATAGTTTTCAAAGTTTTAGCCACAGCAATCAGAGAAGAAAAAGAAATAACAGAATCCAAATTGGAAAAGAAAAAGTAAAATTTTCACTGTTTGCAGATGACATGATATTATATATAGAGAATTCTAAAGATGTTTCCAGAAATGTACTAGGACTAGTCAATGAATTTGGTAAAGTAGTAGGATAAAAAATTAATGCAAAGAAATTTCTTGCTTTCCTATACACTAATGATGAAAAATTTGAAAGAGAAATTAAGGAAACACTCCCATTTACCACAGCAAAAAAAAGAATAAAATATCTAGGAATAAACCTACCTAAGGAGACAAAAGACCTGTATGCAGAAAATTATAAGACACTGATGAAAGAAATTAAAGATGATACAAATAGATGGAGAGATATACCATGTTCTTGTATTGGAAGAATCAACATTGTGAAAATGAATATACTACCCAAAGCAATCTACAGATTCAATGCATTCCCTATCAAACTACCAATGGCACTTTTCACAGAAGTAGAACAAAATATTTCACAATTTCCCAGTAAATACAAAAATATTTCTGAGTAAATACAAAAGACCCTGAATAGCCAAAGCAATCTTGATATAGAAAAAAGGAGCTGGAGGAATCAGGCTTCCGGACTTTGGAGTGCACTACAAAGCTACAGTAATCAAGACGGTCTGGTACTGGCACAAAAACAGAAGTATAGGTCAATGGAACAGGATAGAAATCCCAGAGATAAACCCACGCACCTATGGTCACCTTATTTTTAAGGAGGCAAGAATTTATAATCAAGATGAGACTGTCTCTTCAATAAGTGGCACTGGAACTGGAGAACTACATGTAAAAGAATGAAATTATAACACTCCCTGCCACCATACACAAAAATAAACTCAAAACGGATTGAAGACCAAAATGTAAGGCCAGATACTATATAACTCTTAGAAGAAAACCTAGGAAGAACACTCATTGACATAAATCACAGCAACATCCTTTTGGCCCACCTCCTAGAGAAATGGAAATGAAAACCAAAATAAACAAATGGGACCTAATGAAACTTAATAGCTTTTGCACAGCAAGCGAAACCTTAGACAAGACCAAAAGACAACCCTCAGAATGGGAGAAAATATTTGCAAATGAAGAAACTGACAAAGGATTAATCTCCAAAATATACAAGCAGTTCATGCAGCTCAATGTGAAAATAACAAACAACCCAATCTAAGAATGGGCAGAAGACCTAAATAGACATTTCTGCAAAGAGTATATACAGATTGCCAACAAACACATGAAAGGATGCTCAACATCACTAATCATTAGAGAAATGCAAATCAAATCTACAATGAGGTATCACCTCACACTGGTCAGAATGGCCATCATCTAAAAATCTACAAACAATAAATGCTGGAGTGGGTGTGGGGAAAAAGGAACCCTCCTACACTGTTGGTGAGAATGTAAATTGATGCAGCCACTATGGAGAACATTTTGGAGGTTCCTTAAAAAACTAAAAATAGAGCTACCATATGACCCAGCAATCCCACTACTGGGCATATACCCTTAGGAAACCATAACTCGAAAATAGTTATGTACCACATTTTTCATCGCAGCACTATTTACAATAGCCATGACATGGAAGCAACCTAAGTGTCCATCGACAGATGAATAGATAAAGAAGATCTGGCACATATATACAATGGAATATTACTCAGCCCCAAAATGAAACAAAATTGAGTTATTTGTAGTGAGGTGGATGGACCTAGAGTCTGTCATACAGAGTGAAGTAAGTCAGAATGAGAAAATCAAATACCATATGCTAACCCATATATAAGGAATCTAAAAAAGCAAACAAAAAATGGTTCTGAGGAACCTAGGGGCAGTACAGGAATAAAGACGCAGATGTAGAAAATGGACTTGAGGACAAGGGGAGAGGGAAGGATAAGCTGGGACGAAGTGAGAGAGTGGCATGGGCTGTTATATACTACCAAATGTAAAATAGATAGCTAGTTGGAAGCAGCTACATAGCACAGGGAGTTCAGAACTTGGTGCTTTGTGACTACCTAGAGGGTTGGGATAAGGAGGGTGGGAGGGAGACACAAGAGGGAGAGGATACAGGGATATATGTATACGTATAGCTGATTCACTTTGTTATACAGCAGCAACTAAACAATGTAAAGCAATTATACTCCAATAAAGATGTTAAACAAAATTATGATAATTCAGACTCATGTTTTAACTACAATTAAGTCACCTCTTTTAAATTCTATTTTTAAATAATGGATAGGTAAGACTTGGAATAGCTAATTTATGCACCATAAAAATAATCTCGGTGGCTTGGAATTTGTTCATTAATAACCAATTCGAGTAAGAACTCTCTTTTTACTGCTCCTAATTAAATATATGATTATATCAGCATCTTTCATAGGCTCAAATTTCATTCTACTTAAAATATTCAGAAACTTGAATTTTTAGAAAATTTTCAACTGAAAATATAAATCTGTCTTTAACATTTCCAATTGTTGAGATTCAGACTCAATCATTAGAATAAATAATGTCTTTGTAATTTTTTCAGCCTGCAAAATGTTAGGCTTCATAAGTATTTTCAGGCATATCTGGTGCTGTCAATTAAAATACCAAACACCAGATTTTTGCAGTGAAAATGTTCAAAGACAATCATCGACAACTCTAGTGAGAGGTCTTTCTCCCTCATAGCAAACACCTGCTGCTGTCTCCAACTCTCGCCTCTTTCTCAGGAGTCCAAGCCACCTAGTGTGCTTCCCGGATGACACCTCCCCCTCATCAACCACCTGCAGCTTATGCCAACTGCCTTTTTTTCTTTTTACTCCTCCTTGGGAGAAGCTACCTGCTGTCACAGAAAAAAGAAGAAAATTTAAGTGGGTACGTTTTTTCGGCTAATAATTCTTCCTGCCTTTATAAGGACATAAGTGGTGGACTTTAGTCACTTCAGAATGACTTGATATTTAATGAAAATTTTCTGTCTGAGAAGAATGTGCATTAGCTTACATAATGCTTGATTTTCAAAAGAAACTTCACATTTTATTTAATAACTTTTCAAAAGTAACCTTTTGTAGTTGATTGAGCCAATAACAAAATTATATGCAAAGGATATTTATGAGTATTGGAAATAGAACAGAGTCACCTTGATATTACTTTTATTCATAATTAGGTTTCAAATGAAACTTCAGTTTAAGTATTTATTTTAATTCAGAAATAAAACGTATTCATTTAGTTAGACTGAAGAAAGGAAAGAGTTGGTTTACCAAAGAGTTATATGAAGGAAGGAAAGTATTCTGGAGATTTTCTTGTATTTCTATATTGATACTTACTGTGAGATATGTATTAATTTAACCTAAAATCTAAAAATAAACAATTTATTAGTTTAGTAAAGTTGATTATCAAATACTGGATAAAATATTAATACATGCATCAGCAGAGGTATTTTACCTCCTCAGTACTACCATAAAATTTTAAAAACATTTTTAGCAGACATTACAAAACAAAATAATATTATTCTGATTATAAACTGATATGATACCTTTGGTATCACAGCTTGGAGATTTCACATATTATATTGGATATTTTTCCATGTTGTTCAAATTTCTGAAGTCCATTTTATTGGCTATATTTTTGTCAGCTTAATTTATATCAAGTTTGTAACTGTTAGAAAAACTTAATAGATTATACTTGCTTGTCACTTCTGCAATATTTGTTTTGGCTTATATCCCTCAAGGACACTAATTATCCATAGACTGGATCTCTGGTTTTTTGTCATATTTTCTCTTGTAATTTTCATTGTCATATTATCTCTTGTAATTTTCATTATCTTCCTATGCATTCGGAGAAAGTATCTCTAGTTTGCACTATGTCACTGTATAGAGGTATACTTATTATTTGACTCTATTGATTAAATTCTCAGGTTTACACTGGATGTATGACTTCAGGTGAGGCATTTAACCTGAACATCTATTCCCTGCTCTCTGCCAGATTATTTTGAAGTATACCTCAGATGCCATATCATTTCATCTGTAATTATCTCAATATGTATCTCTAAAATAAAAGGATTGTTAAAATAAATAATCAAAATGTAGTGTTACCACACCTGAAACATTAACAATAACTTCTAAATATTAACACAATCCAGTCCTTCTGCTCATTTATCTCATTGAATTTTAATATTTTAAAGGTTGTTTTTTAGTTCATGTTCAAATAAGTTCATCCTATTTTGACTGGTGGTATATATTTTAAGTTTTCAAAAAATATATAGGTTCTCTTATCATCTCTTTTTCTTGCTCCTTCCTTCACTCCATCCCTCTTTCTTTTTCTCTTTATTGTTTTGCTGAAGTAACCAGGTTGTTTTTGCTGTTCAGTTTCCCAATGTCTGAATTTAGCCTCCCCATAATATTGTTTCATGTGTTTCTTATTATAGTCTTTTTCCTGTAAATTATGTGTGTGTGTGTGTGTGTGTGTGTGTGTGTGTGTGTGTGTGTATATATATATATACACATACGCATATATCATATGTAGCTTTTTTCTTCAGGGGAGGGGCAAGACTACCTCATAGGGGCGTTAAATATACACAGATTCCTCAACTCATATTTGGTAATACCGAGATGATGGAGGGTGTATAGAAAAGGCAGAATAAATGTCTTTATTTATTTACCAGGAATCAGGATTTCAAAATAATGCAGTGGCGCTTAGCGTCCTCCACAAGTGATCAATGAGGCTTTTACTTGTTTTTTAAATATAATTATAAACATGACAATATTTGACATATTTAAATCTTTTGTAGTTATTACTCTTATTGATACTTAAATGAGCTCCTCATTTTTGCCCAATTGGACTTTTTTCAGGCTGACTTTTAAGTTCTTTTTTGATATCACCCTAGTAGCTTTTGATAAATTTTGTATTTTATGGAATGACAAGGTATTTCAGGCTCATCTTGTACAGCTGAGGCCCAGAGCCTAATTATTTAGAGCCTATGAAATTCACCTATGCTATCTTCTCTTAATTTTGCTACCATAACTCAACGGTCTGCTATGTATTCTTCTGTTTCTTTAATGACTTCAGAATTCTTTCTATGTTCTTACTTTATCCCTTCCCATGTTATTATCCTTGAGTACTACAACATATCATGTGCACGATCCTAATAACATTTTTACCACATACTTCTTTTCTATTTTAAGTTCCAATTATACAAATAGAGCTACTACTTAGATTTTGTACCATTCAGCACCTCTTTTCTTTAACAATTAAAAAAATATTCTTCTAATACATCACTAACTTTATGGCTTTTCTTGTTCCATTCCCCATAGAGATTTTCCCAAAGCTTTTCCTGTTTTAAAAAATCTCCAAGCTAACCAGTCTCCATCATTTTTGTAATAAGGAAGGACAAATCTGACCCCATATTAGGTCTGTTCTGTTCATGTGCTTAGTCATGATGGCTCTGCACCTTTCATAAAAGAATGTTGCTTATAACCTGAAATATACAAGATAGTTTATCCTCAGGGCTCTGACCTTTAAGAATCCATTCATATAGAGATAAAATTTTCAGAACAGAGAATAACATTTGTTTTATTGGAGGTTTACAGGAACATCGTGACCTGGCCTACATAGACATCTACAAAAACAAAGGATTCCGACACCAAGGAATCTGAAACAACTAACCACGCCGCTCCTTCACCTTGCCTTTAAAAGTGCTTTGCTAAAACCCTTTGAGGAGTTCGGGGTTTTGGGGGCACTAGCCATGTGTCTTTTTGCATGGCCCTGCAATAAACATTTCTCTGCTCCAAACTTCAACATTTCAGTTTGTTTGGCCTCACTGTGTGTCATGCACAAGAACTTGCGTTTGGTGACTATATTAGCAGATGATTTTTCCTACAGCTTTTCTGACATAATCAAGACCTTTGTACATGAGTCTACTTGACACTCCTCCATTACAATATTTCTGAGCATTTTCCCATAATACTCTTATTTTTCCACCTTCCCTGTGTCTGAGGAATGATTGGCCATCTACATTTAGAACACTGATTCTGTGGTCTTGTTCCTCTTCCTTTCCATTTTTTTCCAGACCTGTTTTACTAATTAAAAACTGTTTTTCTGGCACTGTTAATCTCTCTCAGGTACTGATTTTTTTTTTTTAAGAAACATTTCCTTTGGCTCCACAACATTATACTAGCCTGGTTTTCCTCCCACTTTGCTGATTATTTCTACTTTGATGTCTAGTTCTTCTGCATTCTAACTACAATTATTAACAAGGATTTAATTTGAACAATTTATCTTCTTGATATGTTCTATGTTTCACAGTTTCATCTCGGAAAGTAAATATTTTATACTGGTTAACAGAAGAGGCTTTGGATTGAAAGTGCTTGAGCTTGAATGCTTGGTTTCATTGTTTTCTATACCTGAAATATTGTTTTAGTTACTTGTTTTCTCTCTGCCTGTTTTATACCAAGTGTTAACTGGAGATAATTATTACTAGCTTAAAGAGTTGTTTAAAGTTAACATTATATGAATTAGTACATGTAAAGTGCTTAAAGTAATGTGTTGAAACATAGTAAATTATACGCTGTTATTAATATATAGTCCTATGGCTTCAACAAATATTTTTAGGGTACTACTATGTGATAACCACCGTAATAGTCAGTGTAAAGAAAGAAATTAAGAAGAGTGTAATGAAGGCAATATCATAAGTATTAAAAATGGTATAGAAGGGTAAGAACTAGAAGAAGAATGAACTCTGTGTAGGTAGGCTAGGGAAGATTTTTCAGAGGATCTGATGTATGAACTGATGTTTGAAGAATGGATGAGGATTTTCAGTTGGATAAATGGATGAAAACTATTTCACAACGAGAATAGAGCATGTAGATGAGCACAAGGTATTTAAACTGCTGAAGAGAGCTTATGCTTATTGGAGCATTACGAGGAACAGTGGAGGGGCAGAAGCTATGCCTAGTGAGATAGGCAGGGCCAGGCCATCTTGTGCTTTGAATCTATATGAAGATAACTCACTAATCATTATCTTTAGTCTTGATCACTTTTTATTCTCACATTTCAAGCTTCCTGTTCCAGGCCCTTAATCCTTCATACTTCAAGTATTTTATTAGCCTGATTATCAGTCATACCTTGTTCAACACCTCTCCATAACCAATCCAGCTCTCTTTATTATTCTTCCATGTTTACAAACATTCAAATCTTCTCTTTAACAAATTAGGTCCAAACTTCATGATCTAACTTCAATCTAACTATTCAATTTATTTTCCCAGTCTCTTATTCATAGCCTCTATTCAAGTCTCTCAAAAATCCTAAAAAGACTGTGTTTTTATAGTTTTACACCATTCCACATGCTTTTCTCTTAATGCAGAACGATATTCTCTTAACTCACCCTGAAAAAAATCTTATCTATCATTCAGATGATATTTTTCTAAATGCTGATTTCATCTACTGAATATGATGTCTCCCTCAGATTCATCTGTATTTATTAAGCCCCTTCTCTGTGCCAGGCACTGTTAGATATTTCCACATAGTATATATTTTAACATCCACATAAATTATTTAAGGAGGCATTGTTGTCTCTCTTTTACATAATTTAAAACTGAGGACCAGAGAAGTTAAAATTAAAAACAAACATAAATTCACACAGTTAAGTGGCAGAGTCCATGTTTAAATCCAAGCATTGCATTATACATCGCTGTTGCCCTACTTTTGAGCTTACCTCTGAATTTTGTTTTATCATATTCTGTAACATGTTATTATTTAAAAATATTCTTATTTGTATCTAATTCTCTTTGGTGTCTATCAGAATACAAAGGACACTGTTTTGTACATATTTCTATTCAAGATGAATTGTTGAATGCAAGCATAAATTAATAATGAAAAAAAATCTAGCTCCCCAATTTCATATGACCTTGCTTTCTAATAGGCTAAATGTAAGGAAGAAGGGGTAAAACCAGTGAACATTATAGTCCCACCCTCAGTTCAGCACAGATCACATTTTCCCCTGGGAAATTGTGAAAGCAAATTAAATGGTGTCTAAGAAGTACTTAAAGCTTTTTTATTTGAATGGTACTATATACATACAATGATTTTTAAAAAAATCATTGTAGAAATTAGTTAAATCTATTTTGAGAAGTCTTTACTGAGGAAATTAGTTTCATGATCTAGTGACACATGAGTCAATTGGCTTATGAACCAATATTTAAACAACCAGGCCCATTTACTGGACACGAGGGTACCATTGACTTAAAGACTATATTTAGTAAGTACAATATCCTTAGAATTAGTGGCTATTATTTTCTAGAGTTCATAACATTTCATTTGGCCAACACTCAAGCCTAAAAGTATGAGTGTATGTGTTTAAGTATGCTGGACCAGTAAGTCAGCATGTCTTCACCAGTAGTTTCTAATTTTACTCTCCTCCCCTTATAGTTAAACTTCCTTTAAGCTTAATCATTTGATTTAGC
The DNA here is from genome assembly GCF_964374135.1 of Grampus griseus. Taxonomy (NCBI): domain Eukaryota; kingdom Metazoa; phylum Chordata; class Mammalia; order Artiodactyla; family Delphinidae; genus Grampus; species Grampus griseus. The sequence goes on along the minus strand of NC_138999.1, from coordinate 77,524,724 downwards.
AAATTAAGATGAAACATTAAGAGGTAGAGTCAGCATTAGGATAAAATAATTCTGATTCAATTAGAGCATTAGTTTGTCTCTTAGAGACAATTAAATCAGCTACTGAAAACCTTTAAAACAGCTAGAAATCAAACTTCATATTCAAATCCTGTGGGAAAAACCACTATCATTATTGTATGTATGATACACCTCGTTTTTTCCCCCATTTTCAACGTGCTCCTTTATTTCATGCTCTAAAGGCTTATACATAGTATGATGATTTTTTACAGTTGTCAGGCATTTAATATTAGTCCTTTTACTTTTTGGCTCTCAGGATGTGTTTGAAGACCATTGAACTGTATATAATATTTAATTGTTTTTTCTCCCAACTGGAGAATAGATAAAAGTTATAGCAGCATATTTAACCTATGAGTTCTGACCTATATTTCTTACTCTGTGTGGTACAAAATATTTTGTAATATGTCCTCCAAATCTCATATGTGATTAGAAATGATATTATGAGAAATGCTATTAGTGGTACATTTTGTTGAACTCTGACTCATAAGTGGACAGATTCATCATAAAGGTGAAAAGAGTAAATGGGTGGGAAATATTGAAATATGATTCTGAATGGCTGAGAATAGAACTAGAAGAGAAATAATGGACTAATAAAATGGAACATGAGAATATATTAAAAATGGAAGTTAAAATGTTAGAGAGAAGTTCTTTGACCTAGTTCAAGTCACTTAAACTCTCTCAACCTCAGTCTGCTCATCTGTGGGGATAATAATTACTGTATCACAAAGATTTGATCACTAAATAAGAATGCTGGGAAGGGCTTTGGAATTGGGTTTAAATAATGACATAAGCTTATCTGTTTTTTAACTTTTGAAGTGATATATAGTTCATTTTAAAACTTTTTATATCAACATGTTATGTCATGGTCAAGTAAACTTTATTTAAATAGCTCCTTTCCATTTATTCTCAAGTATTTTGTTGAGTAATATGGTTACTACTATTAATACTAGCCAACATATTACATTTGACATCCTTTATAAAATCTAAATATTGATAATACCATAAAGAGTTTTTGTGATGATTAAATGAGGTATTCAATGTAAAGGACTAAGAACAGAATCAGGTACAGTATAAGAACTCATTAATGATTAATTATTAGTATTACTACTTTCTTCAGGTTGCTGTGAATTTTTTTAACTATAGATCATAAATGCTGTTTGAAATACATTTAAAATAATAATATCTCTAAAAGATTATAATTGGTGAGTTAATAAGAGACATTTCCTTGTGATTTTATCAAGTTTTAATTATACAGGCTATAAACAATTTTGGCAAAGAGTGAAGTGAGGAAGTTGACAATTATGAAATTTTAGTGAGATTTTCCTTCTTATCACCTTATACTTTTACCAGAGATGTACTTTATTTTGTTTCTTTATTGAAGTATAGTTAATTTACAATGTTGTGCCAATCTCTGCTGTACAGCAAAGTGACTCAGTCTTACATATATATATATATATATATATATATATATATATATATATATACACTCTTTTTTCAATATTCTTTTCTATTATGGTTTACCCCAGGAGATTGGATATACTTCCCTGTGCTATACAGTAGGGCCTTATTGTTTATCCATTCTAAATGTAATAGTTAATATCTACCAACCCTAAATTCCCAGGCCACCCCTCTACCCCCACCCTCCCACCCCACTGGCAACCACAAGTCTGATCTCTATATCTGTGAGTTTTTTTCTGTTTTGTAGGTAGATTCATTTGTGCCATATTTTAGATTCTGCATATAAGTGATATCATATGGTATTTGTCTTTCTCTTTCTGACTTACTTCACTTAGTATGATAATCTCTAGTTGCATCCATGTTGCTGCAAATAGCATTATTTTGTTCTTTGCTATGACTGAGTAGTATTCCATTGTATATATATATATATATATATATATATATATATATATATATATATATGTGTATATATATATATATGTATATATAGTACATCTTCTTTATCCATTCATCTGTTGATGGACATTTAGGTTGTTTCCACATCTTGGCTATTGTGAATAGTGCTGCTATGAACATAGGTGTGCGTGCATCTTTTTGAATTATAGTTTTGTCCAGATATATGCCCATGAGTGGGATTGCTGGATCTTATGTTAATTCTATTTTTAGTTTTCTTAGGAACCTCCATACTGTTCTCCATAGTGGCTGCACCAACTTACATTACCACCAACAGCATAAAAGTGTAACCTTTTCTCCACATCCTTTCCAGAATTTATTGTTTGTAGACTTTTTGATGATGGCCATTCTGACCAGGTGAGATGATACCTCATTGTAGTTTTGATTTGTGTTTCTCTAATAATTAGTGATGTTGAGCATATTTTCACGTGCCTATTGTCCATCTGTATGTCTTCTTTGGATAAATGCTTATTCAGGTCTTCTGCCCATTTTTTGATTTTTTTTTGTTGTTAAGTTGTATGAGCTGTTTGTATATTTTGGAGATTAAGTCTTGTGGTTTAACATTGACTTTAGAAGAGAAGGTATCAACTCTGGTACCACTAATTTTATGTCCTTGGCAAGACACTTGTCTTTTTTTAAGTTTCTGTTTCCCTTACTTCTAAAATTTAGGACATTCACAAATGTCATTAGGTTGCTATGAGAGTCAAAAGAGATGGTGATTGTACATGTATTTTGTAAGGAGTAAGGTCTTATTAAAACAACTAATAATGTACTTAATAGAATATAGATCTATATATTTCTCTTAAGTATGGGAGATCAGTTTCTATTCTCAAGGCTGCTACTAAACTAACTGTAATTGGGAACAAGTAGTGCAGAGTTTCAGAACATATTTCACAGAGCCAAGACATATACATGGGATAGAGTAAATTCTTCAAAAAATGGTTCTGAGACAACTGTATATACACATGCAAAAGAAGCAGTTAGATTCCTACTTCACACCATAGACAAAAATTAACTCAAAATGGATCCAATCAAAGACATAAATTTAAGGGCAAAAACTATAATACTCTTAGAAGAAAACATAGTTGCAGACACTATAGAAGAAAAAATAAACCTGTACATCAAAAAAAATTTAAAAATTGTGTTTCAGAGGACACCATCAAGAAACTGAAAAAACAACTCACAGAGTGGTAGAAAAATTTTGCAAAATATGTATCTGATAATGGAGTTGTATATAGAATATATTTTTAAAAAACCCCTAAAGCTTAACAACAAAAAGACAAACCAATTAAAAAATTGACAAAGGACTTGAAGAAACATTTCTGCAAAGAAGATAGGTAAGTGACTAATAAGCACATGAAAAGATACTCCATACCATTATCCATCAATGAAATTAAAATCAAATAAAAAATAATGTACCACTTCACTTACACTATGATGGCTACAACCAAAAAGTCAGATAATAAAAACTGCATGTGAGGATGTGGAGAACTCAGAACCCTCATATACTGCTGCTTTGGATTACAATCTGGCAGTCAATTGATTAAACATAGTGTTACCATATGATCTAGCAATTCCACACCTAGAGAATTTAAAACATATGTCCACACAAAAAGTTGTACGTGAACATTCTTAGCAGTACTATTATTAGTAGCCAAAAGGTGGAAACAGTATACATGTCCATCAACTGATAAATAAAATGTGATATATGAATATGATAAATAAAATACATATCCATATAATAGAATATTATTTGACAATAAAAAGAAATAGAATACTTATACATGCTACAACATGGATGAACCTCGAAATCATTATGTTAAGTGAAAGAAGCTGGTCATAAAGGACTATTAATTCCATTTACATGAATGGTATAGAATAGGCAAATATTTAGGGTTATAAAGTAGATTAGTAGTTGCCTAGGGCTGGCGGTTGGGTGGAGGCATTTGGCAGTGTTTGGTATTCTTTTATGAGATAGTTAAACATGACCACAAGAAGAGACAGAAGAGAGGCTCAAGATAAAGCATAGCTTATCATACTCACAGGTTCTAGAGACAGGAGGTATGATATGCCAGGCAGAGCCACATGGGATAGACACCAGTGTGGTCAGGAGGCAGAGGTGAGGGGAGTTTCCCAGAAAGTCAAGGTGGTGCAGAGTGAAGAGATTAGGATTGGTTAGTCTGAATAATTTCCATGGGTTTTGGGCAACTTGCCTGGTACCTAGTCCCAGAATGAGTAAGGCAGAGGTATGCTGCCTCCTGGGGTACAGAGGCCAGCTAGAGGAGGTATGTCCCTGAATTAGTTAGTTTGCATATCAAAAGCATGCTCACAACTGGGGTCTGGGCCCTTTGTTATCTCTAAGAATTGGCTAACCCAGGGAGGGGCAGTATCTTCCTAGACATAAAAGATTTATTAAGATGTCAAAATATCATAATATACAGAGAGTTACATACACACACAAATACAATACAGGGAGTAATCACTAATGGGTATAAGGTGTCTTTTTAGGGTGAAGAAATAATTTAAATTTGATAGTGATGATGGATCATATTCTGTGAATGTGCTAAAAGTCATTGAACTGTCCATTTTAAATGGGTGAAATGTATGGTATGTGAATGATATCTCATGCAAACTGTTAAAAAACAAAGAATCTATGCCACAAATCTAAATAGTCTTGGTTTAAAACCTGGTTTTGTTACCTAGTAGTTTTGAACAAGTAACAACCACTCTAAGCTTCAGCTTCCCCTTTTATGAAGTGAGTATAATCATCATCATCATCATCTCTACCACATGTAATTCTTATAAGTGTCATTTGACATAATGTTTGTAAAGTGCTAAGCATGATGTCAGGCATAAAGGTTAAGCAAACTAAACAATTAACAAGGTATTTGCTTTGGACATTAGTTTCCTTATCTGTAAAATGAAAGACTTGTGCTAAATAGATTCTAAGGTTCCTTTAGAGTTCTAACAATTACATGATTCAAAGCATAAATATCCTATGTTTATATAAGAAAGAATGTCATTGATCAATATATTTCCCAAAGTGATATATATATATATATATATATATATATGTTACTGAAAATTAATATTTTAGTCCAATAAGTCATGCTCATGAAAATATGTTTTTACTGCTGGACTTCTCAAGGCTACAGAGCATGTATCATTTCCAAATCTGAAATATTACAGAGCTGCCATTTAGGCAAGTAATGATCAGAAGTTTATTCTCTGTTTTGCTACAATCACCACTGTAGACACCATCATCTTGTAATTACTATTAGTAGTAAATTTATTATTATTTTACTATTTATAAAAATTTGTCTTCAGAAAATGCTTAAACTATAGATTCTGAAAGGAACATACTATTATTACATGAAAAATCATATTTATTTACCAAATATGTAAAAAGCAAAACAAAACATGGAGCATGTGTTAATTTAAATTGCTAGAATAGTTTGAGTCCCAGGGCCATAGGTGTAACAGGGATTTCTAGGCAGTAATAAGAAAATCATTGGAAAGGGCATCTAACACTGAGGCATTTGGAATTAGTCATCATTTTGTCACTTTGAGATGCAGAGAGAGGTTGCTCAACATCCTGTGACCTAAAAGCAGTATTTCCCATAATGCAATTTGCAGTGATTTTAGATGCTTACTTAGTAGGTACAAACTGGGTCAAGGGAGAGATCAGAAAGCCAGCTGCACAAGAAATATAAACACGTTTTCTGATTGTGCTACACAGGATTTCAGAGTTCCAAGAGTACTTGACAGGGGAGGAGGCTCTTTGAAGAAAGCATTGCTCACAGAGGAGAGATTTAATATCTTTCTCTCTAGGTTCCAGAGTATCACATTCTGGGGCTGGAACAATAACACAAATCAGAAGCAATAAATCACGGTAAGAAAGACAAATTATTTCAGGCTTGAGACAGGTAAATGAGTAAACCTGGCAGGTTATAAAATATTAGAGAGTGGTGATGAAATTTACATGCACCATGTAAAGGTATTCAAATTCTAGGGATTTTTTAAAACACTGTGGGGCTGGGGGAGAGTGGCAGGGGAAGATGGCAGAAGAGTAAGATGCGAAGATCAACTTCCTCCCCACAGATACATCAGAAATACATCTACACATGGAACAACTCCTACAGAACACCTACTGAACATTGGCAGAAGACCTCAGATCTCCTAAAAGGCAAGAAACTCCCCACGTAGCTGGATAGGGCAAAAGAAAAAAGAATAAACAAAGACAAAAGGATAGGGATGGGACCTGCACCAGTGGGAGGGAACTGTGAAGGAGGAAAGGTTTCCACACACACTAGGAAGCCGCTTCGTGGGTGGAGACTGCGGGTGGAGGAGGGGGGAAGCTTCCAGGCCGTGGAGGAGAGCACAGCAACAGGGGTGCGGAGGGCAAAGTGGAGAGATTTCCACACAGAGGCTCAGTGCCAACAGGCACTCACTAGCCTAAGAGGCTTGTCTGCTCACCCGCCAGGGCGGGTGGGGCTGGGAGCTGAGGCTCGGGCTTTGGTTGGAGTGCAGGGAGAGGACTGGGGTTGGTGGCGTGAACAGAACCTGAAGGCATTAGTGCATCATGCCTAGCCAGGAGGGAGTCCGGGGAAAAGTCCGGGCCTGCCAAAGAGGCAAGAGACTTTTTCTTCCCCCTTTGTTTCCTGGTGCGCAAGGAGAGGGGATTAAGAGTGCTGCTTAAAGGAGCTCCAGAGACGGGCGTGAGCCGCGGCTAACAGCCCAGACCCCAGAGATGGGCATGAGATGCTAAGGCTGCTGCTGCTGCTACCAAGAAGCCTGTGTGTGAGCACAGGTCACTATCCACACCTCCCTTCCGGGGACCCTGTGCAGCCCGCCACTGCCAGGGTCCCGGGATCCAGGGAAAACTTCCCAAGGAGAATGCACTGCGCGATTCAGACTGGTGCAACGTCACACTGGCCTCTGCCACCACAGGCTCACCCCACATCATGCCCCTTCCTCTCCCCGGCCTGAGTGAGCCAGAGCCCCCGAATCAGCAGATCCTTTAACCACGTCCTGTGTGAGCAAAGAACAGTCGCCCTCCGGCGACCTACATGCAGAGGTGGAGCCAAATCCAAAGCTGAACTCCTGGAGCTGTGAAAACAAAGAAAAGAAAGGGAAATCTCTCCCTGCAGCCTCAGGAGCAGCGGATTAAATCTCCACAATCAACTTGATGTACCCTGCATCTGTGGAATACCTGAATAGACAACGTATCATCCCAAATTGAGGCAGTGGACTTTGAGAGCAAGATTTATTATTTTTTTCCCCTTTTCCTCTTTTTGTGAATGTGTATGTGTATGCTCCTGGGTGATTTTGTCTGTATAGCTTTCCTTTCACCATTTGTCCTAGGGTTCTATCCATCCGTTTTTTCTTTTTTTTTTTATTTACTTTTCAAAAAAAGTTTTTTCTAATAATTCTTTTTCATTTTAATAACTTTATTTTATTTTATCTTACGTTATATTATTTGTTTTTATCCTCTTCCATTCTTTCTACTTTTTCTCCCTTTTATTCTAACCTGTGTGGATGAAAGGCTACTGGTGCTACAGCCGGGAGTCAGTGCTTTGCCTCTGAAGTGGGAGAGCCAACTTCAGGACACTGGTCCACAAGAGACCTCCCAGCTCCATGTAATATCAAACGGCGAAAATCTCCCAGAGATCTCCATCTCAACACCAACACCCAGCTTCATTAAACGACCAGCAAGTTGCCGTGCTGGACAACCTATGCCAAACAAGTAGCAAGACAGAAACACAACACCACTCATTAGCAGAGAGGCTGCCTAAAATCATAATAAGGCCACAGACACACCAAAACACACCACCAGACGTGAACCTGCCCACTAGAGAGACAAGATCCAGCCTCATCCACCACAACACAGGCACTAGGCCCCTCCACCAGGAAGTGTACACAACCCACTGAACCAACCTTAGCCACTGGGGACAGACACCAAAAACAACAGGAACTATGAACATGCAGCCTGCAAAAAGGAGACCCCATCACAGTAAGATAAGCAAAATGAGAAGACAGAAAAACACATAGCAGATGAAGGAGCAAGAAAAAAACCACCAGACCTAACAAATGAAGAGAAAATAGGCAGTCTATATGAAAAAGGATTCAGAATAATGATAGTAAAAATGGTCCAAAATTTTTGAAATAGAATAGAGAAAATGCAATAAACATTTTACAGGTACCTAGAAGAATTAAGATGAAACAAGCAATGATGAACAACACAATAAATGAAATTAAAAATACTCTAGGAGGGATCAATAGCAGAATAACTGAGGCAGAAGAATGGATAAGTGACCTGGAAGATAAAATAGTGGAAATAATTACTGAAGAGCAGAATACAGAAAACAGAATGAAAAGAGCTGAGGACAGTCTCAGAGACCTCTGGGACAAAATTAAACACACCAACATTCAAATTATAGGGGTTCCAGAAGAAGAAGAGAAAAAGAAAGGAACTGAGAAAATATTTGAAGAGATTATAGTTGAAAAGGTCCCTAATATGGGAAAGGAAATAGTTAATCAAGTCAGGAAGCACAGATAGTCCCATAAAGGATAAATACAAGGAGAAACACGCCAAGATACATATTAATCAAACTATCAAAAATTAAATACAAAGAACACATATTAAAAGCAGCAAGGGAAAAACAACAAATAAAACACAAGGGAATCCCCATAAGGTTAACAGCTCATCTTTTAGCAGAAACTCTGCAAGCCAGAGGAGACTGGCAAGACATATTTAAGCTGATGAAGGAGCAGAACGTACAACCAAGATTACTCTACCAAGCAAGGATCTCCTTCAGATTTGATGGAGATATTAAAATATTTACAGACAAGCAAAAGCTAAGAGAGTTCAGCACCACCAAACCAACTTTACAACAAATGCTAAAGGATCTTCTCTATGCAAGAAACACAATAGCAGGAAAAGACCTACAATAACAAACATAAAAAAATTAAGAAAATGGGAATAGGAACAGACATATTAATAATTACCTTAAATGTAAATGGATTAAATGTTCCCACCAGAAGACACAGACTGAATGAATGGATACAAAAACAAGACCCATATATATGCTGTGTACAAGAGACCCACTTCAGACCTAGAGAAACATACAGACTGAAAATGTGGGGACAGAAAAAAGATATTCCATGCAAATGGAAACCAAAAGAAAGCTAGAGTAGCAATTATCATATCAGACAAAATAGACTTTAAAATAAAGATTATTAGAAGAGACAAAGAAGGACACTACATAATGATCAAGGGATTGATCCAAGAAGAATATATAACAATTGTAAATATTTATGCACCCAATATAGGAACACCTCAATACATAAGGCACATACTAACAGCCATAAAAGGAGAAATCGACAGTAACACATACATAGTAGGGGATTTTAACACTACACTTTTGCCAATGGACAGATAATCCAAAATTAAAATAGATATGGAAACACAAGCTTCAAATGATACATTAAACAAGATGGACTTAATTGATATTTATAGGACATTCCATCCAAAAACAAGAGAATACACATTTTTCTCAAGTGCTCATGGAACATTCTCCAGGATAGATGATATCTTGGGTCACAAATCAAGCCTTGGTAAATTTAAGAAAATTGAAATTGTATCAAGTATCTTTTCCGACCACAATGCTATCCGACTAGATATCAATTACAGGAAAAGATCTATAAAAAATACAAAGACATGGAGGTTAAACAATACACTACTTAATAACGAAGTGATCACTGAGGAAATTAAAAAATACCTAATAACAAATGGCAATGGAGACACAACGACCCAAAACCTATGGTATACAACAAAACCAGTTCTAAGAGGGAAGTTTATGGCAATACAATTCTACCTTAAGAAACAGGAAACATCTCGAATAAACAACCTATCCTTGCATGTAAAGCAATTAGCAAAAGAAGTACAAATAAACCCCGAAAGTTAGCAGAAGGAAAGAAATCATAAAGATCAGATAAGAAATAAATGAAAAAGAAATGAAGGAAACAATAGCAAAGATCAATAAAACTAAAAGCTGGTTCTTTGAGAAGATAAACAAAATAGATAAACCATTAGCCAGACTCATCAAGAAAAAAAGGGAGAAGACACAAATGAATAGAATTAGAAATGAAAAAGGAGAAGTAACAACTGACAAGGCAGAAATACAAAGGATCAGGAGAGATTACTACAAGCAACTTTATGCCAATAAAATTGACAACCTGGAAGAAATTGACAAATTCTTAGAAATGCACAACCTGCCCATACTAAACCAGGAAGAATGAGAAAATATGAACATACTAATCACAAGCACTGAAATTGAGACTGTGATTAAAAATCTTCCAACAAATAAAAGCCCAGGACTAGATGGCTTCACAGGCGAATTCTATCAAACATTTAGAAAAGAGCTAACACCTATCCTTCTCAAACTCTTCCAAAATATAGCAGAGGGGGGAACACTCCCAAACTCATTCTACCAGGCCACAATCACCCTGATACCAAACCCAGACAAAGATGTCACAAAGAAAGAAAACTACAGACCAATATCACTGATGAACATAGATGAAACAACCCTCAACAAAATACTAGTAAGCAGAATCCAACAGTACATTAAGAGGATCATACACCATGATCAAATGATGTTTATTCCAGGAATGCAAGGATTCTTCAGTATATGCAAGGCAATCAATGTGATACACCATATTAAAAAATTGAAGGAGAAAAACCATATGGTCATCACAATAGATGCACAGAAATCTTTCAACAAAATTCAACACCTATTTATGAAAAAAACCCTGCAGAAAGTAGGCATAGAGGGAACTTTCCTCAACATAATAAAGGCCATATAGGACAAACCCACAGCAAACATTATCCTCAATGGTGAAAAACTGAAAGCATTTCCACTAAGATCAGGAACAAGACAATTGTGTCCACTCTCACCACTCTTATTCAACATATTTTTGGAAGTTTTAGCCACAGCGATCAGAGAAGAAAAGGAAATAAAAGGAATCCAAATTGGAAAAGAAGAGCTAAAGCTGTCACTGTTTTCAGAAGACATGATACTATACATAGAGAATCCTAAAGGTGTTACCAGAAAATTACTAGAGCTAAGCAATGAATTTGGTAAAGTAGCAGGATACAAAATTAATGCACAGAAATCTCTGTCATTCCTATAACTAATGATGAAAAATCTGAAAGTGAAATCAAGAAAACACTCCTATTTACCATTGAAACAATAAAAATATCTAAGAATAAACCTACCTAAGAAGTCAGAAGACCTGTATGCAGAAAATTATGACACAGATGAAATAAATTAAAAATGATACAAATACACGGAGAGATATACCACGTTCTTGGATTGGAAGAATCAACATTGTGAAAATGACTCTACTACCCAAAGCAATCTAGAGATTCAATGCAATCCCTATCAAACTACCACTGGCGTTTTTCGCCGAACTAGAACAAAGCATTTCACAATGTGTATGGAAACACAAAAGACCCCAAATAGCCAAAGCAATCTTGAGAACGAAAAACGAAGCTGGAGGAATCAGGGTCTCTGACTTCAGACTATACTACAAAGCTACAGTAATCAAGACAGTATGAAAAAAAAAAGACAGTATGGTACTAACACAAAAACAGAAATATAGATGAATGGGACAGGATAGGAAGCTCAGAGATAAACTCACGCACAAATGGTCACCTTATCTTTGATAAAGGAGGAAGGAATGTACAGTGGAGAAAGGACAGCCTCTTCAGTAACTGGTGCTGGGAAAACTGGAGAGGTACATCTAAAAGTATGAGATTAGAACACTCCCTAACACCATACACAAAAATAAGATGAAAATGGATTAAAGACCTAAGTGTAAGGCCAGAAACTATCAACCTCTTAGAGGAAAACATAGGCAGAACACTCTATGACATAAATCACAGCAAGATCCTTTTTGACCCACCTCCTAGAGAAGTGGAAATAAAAACAAAAAAAAAAAACAAATGGGACCTGATGAAACTTCAAACATTTTGCACAGCAAAGGAAACCATAAACAAGACCAAAAGGCAACCGTGTGAATGGGAGAAAATATTTGCAAATGTAGCAACTGACAAAGGAATAATCTCCAAAATTTACAAGCAGCTCATGCAGCTCAATACCTAAAAAACAAAGAACCCAATTCAAAAATGGGCAGAAGACCTAAATAAACATTTCTCCAAAGAAGACATACAGACTGCCAACAAACAAATGAGAGAATGCTCAACATCATTATTCATTATAGAAATGCAAATCAATACTAAAATGAGATATCATCTCACACTAGTCAGAATGGCCATCATCACAATATCTAGAAACAATAAATGCTGGAGAGGGTGTGGAGGAAAGGGAACACTCTTGCACTGTTGGTGGGAACGTAAATTGTTACAGCCACTATGGAGAACAGTATGGAGGTTCCTTAAAAAAACTACAAATAGAACTACCATATGACCCAGCATTCCCACTACTGGGCGTATACCCTGAGAAAACCATAATTCAGAAAGAGTCATTTACCAAAATGGTCATCACAGCTCTATTTACAATAGCCAGGAGATGGAAACAACCTATGTGTCCATCATCGGATGAATGGATAAAGAAGATGTGGCACATATATACAATGGAATATTACTGAGCCATAAAAAGAAACGAAATTGAGCTATTTTTAGTGAGGTGGATAGACCTAGAGTCTGTCATACAGAGTGAAGTAAGTCAGAAGACACATATATATGGAATCTAAGAAAAAAAATGTCATGATGAACCTAGCGGTAAGATGGGAATAAAGACACAGACCTACTAGAGAATGGACTTGAGGATATGGGGAGGGGGAAGGGTAAGCTGTGACAAAGTGAGAGAGTGGCATGGATATATAATATACACTACCAAACGTAAAATAGATAACTAGTGGGAAGCAGCCACATAGCACAGGGAGATCAACTTGGTGCTTTGTGACCACCTAGAGGGGTGGGATAGGGAAGGTGGGCAGGAGGGAGACACAAGAGGGAGGAGATATGGGAACATATATATATTTATAACTGGTTCACTTTGTTATAAAGCAGAAACTAACACACCATTGTAAAGCAATTATACTCCAATTAAGATGTAAAAAATATATATATTATAGATGCACTGAACATAGTTTAAAATTTACAGAAAGAGTTTTAGAAGGAAATTAAAAGCATACAATCGAACCATAGGTAACTATTACTTTCTATGTGTATTATTTCATAAAGAAGACTATTCTATACGTAAAAAAAACCAAACAAAGAAACAAAAAAGAACACCGTGGGGTCCAAATTAATAATCTGAATTTAGTTCTTCTCTGACAATAGAAACCTCTATTAACTAAATAAACTCATGGCTTGATTGTCAAATATGATTTAGTTTGACCTTTTTCTGGTTACACACAAGAATTTTGAGAAATGTAAATAACAGAGTGAAAATTAATATGGGTTTTTGGGCTTGTGCTAAAAACAGGAGATACTCTTATGCAAAATTGTGAGATAAGATAATATTCTTTTTTTCCCTTTATCCTCCTTTCTTTTTCTTCTCTAACTTTCTTCCATTCTACACTTTTCTCCTCACTACCTCTCCTTGTTACCTATCAAAACTTATTTTCATAGGGAACCTCCATGTCCATTCCTTTATTTCTCTTTTCCTCTTCCCTTTACTCTTAGAATCTAGTGGGGGTGGCTTGGCTAGTTAGTATGCAAATAACACTACCTCTCCAGCCTAAACCTTTGATGTCTTATACAAGAGGAGTGAGTAAGTTGTTAAAATTCTGGGCCATGGAATAGATATCTTTAGTTAGAGGAGTGTTTTTTAGTGTTTTACAAGGGTCATTCATTTAACCTGTGATGATGGGTAGAATGCCACAGGAGGTGGGGGGGATTGAAAAGGCATCTTCTCACATTGCATATTATGCTCTGCATTATTTTTAAATTCACTTACTACTTATCTATCCCAAAGCTAGAAAAACTTAAGAGAAAAATGGAGAAAGCTTAGGTTAAACAATACGTTTGAGAGGTAGAAAACATGTAATTTTCACTTTTGTTTTTAGAAGTCTACCACTCTTTGACACAAAGATAAACTAAATAGTTGTTTGCTTGTCATATGTTACAGGGTAAGTAAGATCAAAGTTCTATAGTGAGAAAATTGTAATTCATAAGATTTTTATTCAAAAGTACAAAAAAAAGTAACAGATTAGAAGATCCACGTACACAATGTGTGAAGTGCAAAAAAACAATTTGTGGCCAAGGGATAAATGTCATAGTTTATCTATAGACTTGGGTAACATTTTAACAAAGTCCTTCCTTGTACATTTCTACACTTTATTTTTCATATCACGTATCCTGAGATAAAATATTATGTCTGTATTGTCTTAAGTAAATTATACAATATAATAGCTGAGCATTTCAGAAATTAAGTCAATTTTAACTTAAATAGATTAATCCTCAAGGAAATGCTTTCTTTGCATTTTTTTATTTTAAAAAAAAACTGAAAGGAAAAGATACTTTTTTGCCAGAATGATCTGGATCAGTTGACAGAATTTTTGTTATAACAAAATTAAATTTAGGAACTTAGTCAAATAAATTTTACTTTATAACTAAATAAAATTTGCCTAAATAGCAAATTTTAAAAGAAAGAGAACAGTGGAGAGAAAATACCCTTTATGAGTCAGCAAAGTGATGTCTTTATGACAAATTACTTGGTAGCTATTTTGTACTAAGTGGATTTGAAAAAGGTGGCATAAATGTATAGTTGAGTACATGCATATATGTATGTGTGTGGACACACACACACACACACACACACAGAGAGAGAGAGAGAGAGAGAGAGAGAGAGAGAGAGAGAGAGCTATTTTAATAACAGTTAATTGGACTTTTTGAAAAATACTGGAGAGGCCCATATGATAGATTTACCTATGCAGTTAGTAGTCATTATGTTTTATTTTAAAATATTTATATGTGTAAGGCAAATATTTTATAGAGAGAATTGCCAGCTGAGATTTTGTTGTGTGTTCATTTCTGCAGGCATCTTTCTGACATACAAATACACTTCCTTCAGAAGAGCTGTCAACCTTAGTTCTGCTATGATATTTGTTCTTATACAGGATTGCAAGGTGGTGAGAGGCAGGTATTATAATAACTCTCTATTATAATTTATTTTCACAGGTGTAATAAAAAGACAGACTAAAATAACATGGAGAATGATAGTGAAATTGTATATCAGACAGAGATTTAAATAAGCCAAGATAATTGGTTTTATAGATCTTGAATCTAGAGAGTTTTCCATGTGACACAGACAAGCGTGGAAACCAGCAGAAATGACTTCCTAAACACACAGTGTTTAATCAAGAACATAGGTCAGATGCCCTGACATTATGTGCCAGCTTTTAACCACAAGGCTCTTTGACACCTAAAACAAACATATGGTTTTAGCAACTTAGAAAATTCCTTCAAACACACACATTAGATTGCATTATTTTGCAATCTAAAATAATTCTGTGAAGAGTATGACTTTATATAAATTCTTTAATCACTTTGGAATTTTTAAGGAACACAAACAGGCCTGACCTTTGAACTACTTTTACATTGACCTAGGAAGAGTACCCTATCACTCTGTACAGATAGAACTTCTTCCCCAATGAGAAAGAAACATTGCTTCATACATTGTACCATTTTAAAACCATTTAGGAAGAACAAGGGCATTAATCAGAACAGAAGATTTTAAATATTTATGAACTACTTGGAAGGAGCAGTACAACTTTTTAATTAAGCATTCTTGTTCAGTGAGTACAAAATGTCCCTTTCATGATAATATCACACCATCTCTGCTGTGAGACTCTTGCTTCATTGCTTATCATATTAAGACCTACTCCTAAGTCTAGTATTCAAGGCTTTTGATTTACTGACCTACCCATCCCATCTCTCACTATGACCAGTGAAAATCCTTTGCTCTAGTCAGACAAAATATAATTGTTATTAACCAAACTCTTAATTTTTTTCAGAATACATTTTCCCTCCTTTGCCCAGCTTTTCTGTGGTATCTTCATAACTCTGCGTATTTCTTAATTTCACTAGTGCTTGTATTATGAACTTCACATTCAAGCACTGAATGAAATACTGCATTCTAGGACACATATTATTTTTAATAATTATGCTTGTTTCTATACATGTCTTTTATAACCTTGAGACAAGTGTCCTTGTATTATATTTATATTTTTTCTCCCATCTTCTACCATAGTGATCATTTTATAAATATTCAAGATCCTTAAACTGAATTTGAATTCAGCATTTGCTTTATGAAATATAATCAATGATTTGGGGAGATTGAAATTTACCTAACTCAGAAATCAGAAATACCTCCATAAGTGCTTTGTTCACTATGTTATTAACATGACAAGCTTGTTGGAATAGTAATGCTGAAACTTTTAAACTAAATCCCCTCTATGCAGATCAGTGCTGCTTACTTAGTGGGGTTGGACATGATTTTATATAATATATGCAGATAGAATATGACCATTTAAGAATGGGCTCAGCAAAAGCAACAGTCAGCAATTGGGGCAAACTCTCTTAAGTTTCTGCTACTCCTTCAACAGCTGTTCCAGTGTCTGACTTAGTTCATCAGTTGGAGATGACCAGACATGACTGTTCAAACTCACAGTGGTATTATGTCAACATCTGGAAATTTATAATGTTCACTGTTTTGACTAGTTTTAAGTGTTAGAGTCATTCTGCCTAGAAAATGAGTTATTCCATTATTAAGATAAGAATGCTTATGATAAAAAATAGTTTTCTGACTGATTGCTTTTTTTCTGGGATGGATTTAAAGGGGCATTAAAGTCAGTTTTAATCTATTTTTTAATTTGCCTTAAGACTTCAATGTAAGGAGAGTAAAGGAAGCCACCAAAATGAGAAGGGTTGGAGTTGGGCACACTAGCTCTCATTTGTGGTTAAACCAGCAGAATGGGAAAGTGTGTCAAAATTAAGAGTGTAAAGGTTTGGAAAATGGTTTATTGTACAAATTAATGCATAGAGAGGGCAATAGAAAGATATTAAACAGGAGATATCAACACATATTGAAATATTTCAATTTAAGACAAAAAAATAACATGATTAAACAAAGAATTTAAGTAAATGAAGCAAAGAGTGGAAGTCTTTTTTTGTGAACTTTATGGTAAATTTTGCTTCTCAAACATGCTTCACAAAAGAATAGATAGATGAAGCGTGGACTATTACCAAGCCAAATAAGCAAGGGGGAAATTATATCCATAGAAAGAAAATAGTTAGTTTGGAATGTGGCCTGGGCAGTGAGGTTATATCTACTCTTATGTGAAGTTCTGGTGTAATTTAATGCTTAGGAGGAGTTCAGCCATGAAAACATTTTAACTTATTTTGCAGACTCTAAGAAAATTATTATAGGACTAACTCAAAAGGAAGGGTAGTCTTTATATTTAGCCTCCTCAGCAATTGGAGACAAGGTATTTTGGATTAATTGATGCCATTATATGAATATATGATTTTGTGCTAAGGGGAGATTAGATTAACATATAACTGATAGTTGAATAGCATAATTTTACTTATTAAAAAATAAAATAAAAAGGAAATAAAGCATTTCCCTTTTGTAGTGAAAAATAATCATGGGATAAAAAATAGTTGTAAAACAGTTTTGCAAGATGAAGTCCTGGAGTTCTGTTGCACAACAATGTGAATATACTTAACACTACTGAGCTGTACACTTACAAATGGTTAAGATGAAAAATTTAATGCGACTATTTTTTTTACCACAATAAAAAAATATATATATATTAAAAATAAATATTAAGGTTGCTGAAAATATTGGAAAAACTGAAAACACAAGAAGAGCTACTGTAGGCTGAACATAGCTGGGAGCAAACTCAGGTATGGTCTTTCCTATTTGAGTCAAATATTTGAAAATAAATCATACAGAATGATACAAAATTATTAAAGACAAAAGAACTTTAATAATGAACTAACTTTTTAAAGGCAGTTTTGTTCTGCCACTCTTAAATACATTTATATAAACCCCTGATCTAAATTTATATAATTAAAACTGCTAACTATAAACTATAACTATATAAACTGCTATCCATCTGTTTCTGTAATAATAACCTTTCTGAAGGCAAGAAAATACAGATTAAAACTGTAAACTTTACTTTTTCTTAAATTTTATTGAAGTATAGTTGATCTACAATGTAATAGGTGAGTTAATAAGAGAGATTTCCTTGTGATTTTATCAAATTTGAACTATACAGATTATAAACAATTTTGTCAAAGAATGAAGTGAGGAAGTTGACAATTATAAAATTTTAGTGAGATTTTCCTTCTTATCACCTTATATTTGTACCAGTGGTGTACTTTTTTTTTAATTGAAGTATAGTTGATTTACAATGTTGTGCCAATCTCTGCTGTACAGCAAAGTGACTCAGTTTTACACATATATACATTCTTTTTTCAATATTCTTTTCCATTATGGTTTATCCCAGGAGATTGGATATACTTACCTGTGCTATACAGTAGGACCTTGTTGTTTATCCATCTTGTATATACTAGTTTGCATCTGCAAATCTCAAACTCCCAGCCCTTCCCTCCCCCACCCCACCTCCCCGCCTTGGCTACCACAAGTCTGTTCTCTATGTCTGTGAGTCTGTTTCTGTTTCATAGATACGTTTATTTGTGTTGTATTTAGATTCCACATATAAAGTGTTATATAAGACCATAAATTTTAAGCAGGTTTCTAGGATTGTTGGAATACAGTTACTTTGAATTAATTTGGCATTTGCTTAAAAGAGACAGTGTTTTATATTTTTAATGTAGTATATTTTAAACTAAGCAATGATAATTTTGAGCTTTTTCATAGAAATTACATCACTGTTTTATTGTAGTAGTTTATTGGTAACACTATATGTTTCCATGAAATTAAATATATACTACAGAGATGGAAGAGTGCTGTTTGCCAATAACATATGTGAATGATTTTTTTATGATGAAATTTCACACTATTTCTGAAATAGGTTAGTAGATTGTATAAGCAGGCCACAGTTGATATCTTCATCAAAAAAAAATGTCAGGGTTCTTCCATCTCAGTCTACTAGGAATTTTTAAGAGCAAGTTTCTTTTAATGATAATAGTTCAAGGGTCAGAAACCTAGAAACCTGATATTACTTTGTGATTAGAGTAGCCATGTGTTCACCTGAGACGTAGCTCTCACTGTTCAAATATTTGCAGAGGAAAACAAGTCTACCTATCTCTATAGGCTAAAATTATAGAAGCTTACCCTTTAGACCAATGCAATTCAGAGGAAGAAATAAGCAAAGCTGTTTTTTTGGAATCACAGTAGGCCTTAATTGTTCCTGGAAGAATTGCCTGGGGTAAACATACTTCAACCCATCCTATGGCATTTAGACAGGAACCTTTCAGCAGCATGTAGTATGGTTTGAATATCATAGTAAGACATTGGGGAGGACAACTCTTAGCACTTATGCATTAATCAAAAGAGTTGTTCACTGAAAAAACAGTATTCAGTGATCTGCTTTCCTTTGAGCATGAACAAA
The DNA here is from genome assembly GCF_964374135.1 of Grampus griseus. Classification (NCBI taxonomy): domain Eukaryota; kingdom Metazoa; phylum Chordata; class Mammalia; order Artiodactyla; family Delphinidae; genus Grampus; species Grampus griseus. Next base: position 77,505,143 of record NC_138999.1, on the reverse strand, counting down.
GGCTTTTTTCATCTCTGTCAAGGAAAGTGGAAACAGTGTATGTTAGCTTGGAAAAGAAATGTCTTTAAGGAATTTCACAAGCTCATAAATCTGGAAGTGACCTTGAGAGTTCAGCTGAACTTCACTTTTAGACCACACCTAAGCCAATCTTGGAGAGATGAGACTCTGCCCAGACAAATGAGTTCTTGAAATTCTTTGGCAATAGAAACTAAATGAGTTGTGAGATCTTTCTCTCCAAGAATAATATCTCTTGTTTTGAGTGTGGATACCTGGTTCCTTCTTAGGAAATCAATGAAAATTCCACATGTGTTAAGATTTTATCAAACACAAAGTGGGTAAAATATTAACCCATATTTCTTAAACATATATTGTAAGAGATTAACTATTAAGAGTCTTTATATGAATACAATATTTAGGGGAAACAATAAGGAACATAGTATTGTTTTTATCTTCTTGCCTCAATTTTGTTTTTCATTACTCAATGCTAATTTATAACATATTTACATTGGGAATAGTGAATTTTTTTTGTATTTTTCTCACTTTAGCTTTAAAGTGATTCCTTAATAATATTATTGCCATTATAACATTCATGTGTGATTTTTACTTCAAATATATATTTTTTAAATATGATGCCATTATTTTCTCTTAAAAATACAAATCACATGTTCCACCCATCAGTAGAAGCACCGGTTTGGGGCCAATGTTTCTAATTCCCTACAACAAGCCTGCCACAATGCTTTCTTTGATTCATTACTTGCTTTTATACCTTCTGAAGTGAGAATTCTTTGGGGTACTTTAATGTTTTAAGAAATCAAAGGTATATTTCATTTAAGCAGCAAGGATTACAATATTAGCATATCATTTTACAGTCTTTACAAATGAGTCTCCTTCAATGCCCATTTAAAAAAATTTTATTGAAAAAACTTTAAGTCAGAGGGAATTTGTTGTCCTATTTGAAAACCATCTAAGAAACTTTTGTTTACTGTAATGCAAGTTTTATATATTAGGCCAAGTTCAGAAGACACTAACATATACACATTTGTTATGAAATGGCTAGAAATTCCTTATCATGGTAATAGTATATTTACAGATTAACTCATACTTAAATTCAGTTAAATCATAATGTTGCAGTGGTTAGTGAGTTTCTTGATTTATAAATTCAAAATAAATGGATGTTGAAACAAAGCCACACATACATATTATATAGTTTTTTTAAATAGGAAAAAATTACAAAAGAGAAAGTAATTAAATCTATATTGGTATTTTATATCATTTACATAGCAGAACTTACTCATGGTACAAAATTGAGTTTAAAATCGTATATGAAGGAAACCATAAACAAAGCAAACAGACATCCCTCAGAATGGGAGAAAAGATTTGCAAACAAAGCAACTGGCAAGGGATTAATCTCCAAAATATACAAACAGTTCATGCAGCTCAAAATCAAAAAAACAAATAACCCAGTCAAAACATGGGCAGAAGATCTAAATGGACATTTTTTCCAAGGATGGCATACAGAGGGCCAAAAAGCACATTAAAAGATGCTCAACATCACTAATTATTAGAGAAAAGCAAATCAAAATGACAGTGAGGTATCACCTCACACCAGTCAGAATGGCTATCATCAAAAAATCTACAAACAATAAATGCTGTAGAGGGTGTGGAGAAAAGGGAACCCTCCTACACTGTCGGTGGGAATGTAAATTGGTAGAGCTGCTATGGAGAACAGTATGGAGGTTCCTTAAAAAAACTAAAAATAGAACTACCATATGATGCAGCACTTCTAATCCTAGTCATATACCCAGAGAACACCATAATTCAAAAAATACATGCACCTCAATGTTCATTGCAGCAGTATTTACAATAACCAGGACATGGAAGCAACATAAATGTCCATCAACAGAGGAATGGGTAAAGAAGATGTGGTACATATATACAATGGAATATTACTCAGCCACAAAAAAGAAGAAAATAATGCCATTTGCAGCAACATGGATGGACCTAGAGATTATCATACTGAGTGAAGTAAGTCAGACACAGAAAGACAAATATCATATGATATTGCTTATATGTGGAATCTAAAAAACAGGGTACAAATGAACTTATTTACAAACAGAAGTAGAGTCACAGATGTAGAAAACAAACTTATGATTACCAGGGGATGGGGGTGGGGAAGGATAAATTGGGAGATTGAGATTGACATATACACACTACTATATATAAAATAGATAACTAATAAGAACCTACTATACAGCACAGGGAAATCTACTCAATACTCTGTAATGGCCTATATGGGAAAAGAATCTAAAAACAGAGTGGATATATGTTTATGTACAACTGACTCACTTTGCTGTACAGGAGAAAGTAACACAACATTGTAAATCAACTATACTCCAATAATTTTTTTTAAAATGTATATAGATGGTGCTTCCCTTGTGGCGCAGTGGTTGAGAGTCCGCCTGCCGACGCAGGGGACACGGGTTTGTGCCCCGGTCCGGGAAGATCCCACATGCCGCAGAGTGGCTAGGCCCGTGAGCCATGGCCGCTGAGCCTGCACGTCCGGAGCCTGTGCTCCACAACGGGAGAGGCCACAACAGTGAGAGGCCCGCGTACTGCAAAAAAAAAAAAAAAAGATATATATATATATATATGGATGGATATTTTTATTACTGAAAATGAGAAATTTTCCATTTCACCAGGCAGAAGAGGAAAATAGCTACATGACACAGTGTAGCTACTGTGTTCATCACTTACTAACATAAAAATAAAATTATATTAAAATTCAACTCCATATCTATAATCTTTAATCCACACTTAGTTGCTGGTACACATATTATTTGTATCTAAATATGACTTCTTAATTAATTCATTAATTAATTCCTTAAAAATGTATTTTGTGACTGCAAGCATTGTTCTAGCTCCTGGAAATAGAGAGGGAAAACAGACAAAAATTCACATCTTTATGGAGTTACCATTGTAGTACTTGGTTGCAGACAGTATACTGGTAAGTGAGTAAAATATGTAATATGCTTGATGGTCACAAATACAAATTTAAACAGGGAACTCCAGGGACAATTAGAAAGCCTCATTGGAACACAGATTTGAGTGAGAGGAGAAACTGAGCCATGTAGATATCTGAGGGGTGAAAGTTCTAGAGAGAGGAAACAGTCAGCACAGGGAACCTGAGACAGGAGTATGCCTGGAATGTTCAAAGGGGAGCAAGAAAGCAGTATGACTGAAGTGAAACAAAGTAGGAGAGTAGCAGCAACTGAAGTCAGAGAGAAGATGGGTTGAAAGAGGAGCAGCTAATGTAGGATCATGTCCATTTTATGAAACATGCTTATATTCTGGATATTATGGGACACCATCAGAGTATTTTGAGTGGCATGATATGATTTATGTTTTAAAAGGATTATGTCAAATGCTGTGTTTAAAATAGATTTTAGAGGGACAAGCGTGAAGGCGAGGAGATCATAGAGAAGGTTGCTGCAATAGTCCAGATAAGGAATAATGGAACAGCATGTGTAACTCTGGAGGTAGTGAAAAGTCGTCTAATTCTCATGCAGAACTGACAGTATTTGCTGACAGATTGAATACAGGAAATAAGATTAAAAGTTCACAAAAATGATTCCAAGGTTTTAAGTTTTGGAAATGGATAAAAACAGTTGCCTTTTATTGAGATAGATTATTAACCTTCCCCCTTTCACTCTCAAAAGTACCCATGTTTGAATGATGAGTTGTATAGTCACCCTGGTTATAGGGAATAAAGCAGGAAAATCAAGGGATTGGGGGGAGGAGAGGGAATCAGTTGATTGTTTTTGACCATTAAATTTGAGATGATTCTTAGGTGTCTAAGTGGAGAAGTACAGGTGATTCGAATATAAGTATTCATCTTATGGATGAGGTCCAGGCAGGATATACAAATTTGTGAGTGGTCAGCATATTGATGGTTTTTCAGCTCATGAGACTTAAAGAGCTCACCAGACAATTTACAATCACAAAATGAATATTAATAAAGCAGATTCCTCTTTTTCTGTTATTATTGCATTCTTTTGACAGAAATTACTACTTATGCTATATATTGATGTTTCTATCACCTTAAACTCTAGAACAAACGTATTGAACATTTTTAGTATAAAATAACAATGACCCATTTTGTGTTGAAAAGAGCATTGAATTTGGGATTGCCAATCTCAACTTCTTCCTCAGTAAATTTAGAATAAAAATATACACTAATATACTACACAATTATGCAAAACTACATAATGATTCTAAAATGAAATATTATTTCAGTGGAATATTATTTGCTTCAAAGGAATGTTGTGAGGATGAGATGAGATAATATATATGAAAGTTCTTTATAAACCATGTAAGGGCTGTGGTAAGGGCAGAATAGCAGCCACCTTGTAATTCACTTTTTATTTTTTTACATCCTTATTGGAGTATAATTGCTTTACAATGGTTTGGAGTATAATTGCTTTACAATGGTGTGTTAGTTTCTGCTTTATAACAAAGTGAATCAGTTATACATATACATATGTTCCCATATTTCTTCCCTCTTGCGTTTCCCTCCCTCCCACCTTCCCTATCCCACCCCTCTAGGTGGTCACAAAGCACCGGGCTGATCTCCCTGTGCTATGCGGCTGCTTCCCACTAGCTATCTATTTTACATTTGGTAGTGTATATGTGCCCATGCCACTCTCTCACTTTGTCACAGCTTACCCTTCCCCCTCCCCATATCCTCAAGTCCATTCTCTAGTAGGTTTGTATCTTTATTCCTGTCTTACCCCTAGGTTCTTCATGACATTTTTTTCTTAAATTCCATATATATGTGTTAGCATACGGTATTTGTCTTTCTCTTTCTGACTTACTTCACTCTGTCCATCATCGGATGAATGGATAAAGAAGATGTGGCAAATATATACAATGGAACATTACTCAGCCATAAAAAGAAACGAAATTGAGCTATTTGTAATGAGGTGAATGACCCTAGAGTCTGTCATACAGAGTGTAATTCACTTTGATTCCCATAGGCTTGCACAGTTCACGAGTAAGGTTTAGAGAAAGAACAAAGTGAGAGACAGAGAATATAGTGGAGAATCAATTGACATTTTAATTTGTTAGTTTTCAAATTCTCAGGCTGATATCTTTCTTCTCATACTGTTGCCTCACCTCTCCTGTTCACTGACTTCATTCTTTGCATGCATTTCATATATTAAAGCAATATTATTTTCCATATAATCATTTTGAAAATGATTTTCTGCTTAGATAAGATGAAAATTGGCAGGTGAATACAAAATGAGATAAGGCTTCTGAAAGAGTTCCCTTAGCTTTGAGAAAGAGTGGAAACAAGGTGATATTGATAACCACTGAAATTCATTATTATTGCATATTAATAGCTGGAAACTGTAAGTTTCATCCTCTTATAGTTTTAACTCTCTACATGTAGGTAAAACTCTTTGTAGTTATTTGTTGTCTGATAAGATTGCTAATTTATGTACCTTTTCAACTCCCCATGGAGGTTATGTAGCCTAGGACCATGATGCTAAGGGAATGACAGAAACAGAATTTACAAAGACATACAATATATATTTAAAAAACTGCAAGTAATCTTAGCTTCCAATATTTTAGGAAGCTAGAACAGAGTAATTTATCACTCAAAACAAATAAGGGAGAAGATTAAAATGCTTTGTAATTTAAAAAGCCATTTTAATCTCATAACATAACTATACTATAATTACACATCTTACTAAAATATTATGATTACATATTATGTATATATTAATAATTACAAAATTTGCTCTTATATATGGCTGTTGCATCAGTACCATGTCTTACAATTTTTTAGCAGTATATGATTTCCTATGTTGTAAAAGTCACTTTTAACAATTTGGCATAAATTGAATACAAAATTATTTCTTTACTATAAGAGCATCAGTAAATAACACATTTATTTTATTAATTGTTATTGCTCAGCTTTTTTCTAGTTGTGGCAATGAATGACCTTAATTTTAAACTTCTCATCAGCAAAGTTAAGTAGTAAGTTTCCATTATCACTATCAATATTGATTTTCTAATACATGTAAGAGGTTAAATAAAATCAATTATTTTTAATATTAGACAAAGTTTAATTGAGGATAGTTTCAAACAGTAGCTTAATGCCCCTAATTAAAATACCCCCAGTAGCAGGTTGATTTCAAGAGACAGTTTTTATGGAGGAACTTTTTAAGCAAGGGAAGATGAGAAGACCAAGTTAGAAGTGTTTACAAGAATCTGTAGGTATGGAGATGAAGAAGAAAATTATCCAAGTTGCCCGGAGTGTATGAGGTGCTTGCAAATGTTTCCAAGAAAGTCCATCAGAAAAGAAGCTCTCTAGTATGTTATAGAAAGAAAAAATGGGAAGTAAAATATATTTTGACATTTGTAAGTTGAATATCAGTTCACTCCTGCTTTTTTTTACTTGTTTAGTTATACGGCCTGTAATGTTTTACCTGTGCAGAAAAATACATGTAATAGGATTTTGCTGTCAATAAAAGAGGTAGATATTTAATTGAATGAGCAACAATAGTGAGATAATTGCCTTCTTATGTTTAGCAACACAAATCAAACCATTATAAAGCATATGAGTGCTGATACGTAAATGAACAACATAGTTGCAAGCCATTTTCCTCCTTTTACTTTTTGGTTTTCATTAACAAACTAACCTGCCAACATTTTTAACCTGTGCAATATCAAATTGGCTCTTTGATGACTCCCATTTCTATCATAATTAAAGATTTAAAGGTTGACTTCATAGTAAAGATCAATCACTTTCTGTAAATTTTGGAGAAGTGGCACTCGTTGCTGTTTTGTTATTTATTTAGGCTATTTTATTATCTCCCAGATATTTTGTTACCAGTGAAGGTGACTACAACTTAATTTTATGGATACATATACCCTCATATGCTAGCAAATGCTTTTAATCTTGGGTGTACACAGAGACTGACCAATCATCCTGGGAAGGGTTTTCCAGGAGGTGGGACTGTAATTGCTAAAATTGAGAGACTCTTGGGCAAACTGATACCTGTCTTAGCAGATATCATTAATATATTTGAAAGTAGTTATTATCAAAATCAAATCAGGTGTATCACAAGTGAAACTACTAAAGCTAAGTAAGGTAAGGTGTTGCCAGACGTCCAAACTAAAAGATGTATGCAGGGTTCTAATGGCCCCCACAATGCTCGTGACCCTGACAGAAGACCATATAGGTACTGGGTCATTCCTCCCGAACGTCCACCACGTCCATGCCTGGCATATAATAGGTGCTCCACAAATGTACAGGTAAATGAACTTTTTTTTTTTAAATTTAGGAAACGCTGACCTATTGATAGAGAGCACCAAAATAAATAATGTATTTTCTTTAAAATCCATATTTCTACACAAAATTCCCATACCACTCACTTTTGACAAACTGTTTCAAAAGCTCTACTAATAATGTCATAAAATAAATTTTGCAGAAGCTTAAGTGCAATCTATGCATAAAAGCCTATTTACACACAAAGTAATAACAAGATCACAAAAGTATCTCAGATACATATGGGAAAAGAAATTAGGATCTTAATTTATCTACCTTTAAGTGGACAATTTTTGAGAAAATTAAGATAATATTAGCCTTTATATTATTGAGAAATATTTAATAACTTTAATTTTATAAAGAGCAAATATAAACATCTTTTTAGACTTAATTAGATAATATTTAAATTAACTTTTGTTCTGATACTTAGATTAATTTAAAAAGTAAATGAGAGCTAGAGCCTTATAATTAAATTGGCATCTTATATTTAAATTTAAAAATCTTAATTTTATATTGTTAGTACTCTTAAGCTTTTCAAAGTATAATTCCATTTTATATAACTTTTATGGTTGTGCCAAATTAAGTTTTGTGTTATGTAAGGATTAGTTTAAAAAGTCATTGGAGATATAAACGGGGAGCTATGTTAATTGCATCATAGTAGTAAGAGTAATACAGGGCTGGAGATAGTCCAACAGAAAAGTTAGGTTAGAGTGAAATAATATTTTCCATATAAAAAGGAAGTTATCAGCAGGAACATATTTCTTCTTGGATTGTACATTCTGGATGAGTTGTTAATATAGTTTAATAAAATATAGTAAATTCCATGGTAGCAACTACAACAAAAACGTTTGGTTCTTAGACATTGACAAAAAGACATTGATTTTATATATCACTTTTTGATGTTTTGTGGAAGGAAAATGGTATGTTTATTTCTCATTTCTGAGCCCATATCCATTATGTTAGAGTTGGATTGGATATTTAACTCTTCAGAACACTCCTTTGTTGTAGAAGAAATCTAATTATTTCCCTGCTTTCTCTTTGAGTGACTAGAATCAGAAATAATATGTGGAAAATGGGATAAACATGGAAAAAACTAACATTATTATTTAAACTATGGGTATCATGAGCTCTAAATAGAATTAGGTCTTTGTTTATACCATTACTCTCCTGAAATACCTTCTCGTCTCTTTTGTACTTTTCATCTTCCATGAAAATTTCCCTGTCCATCCCAGCCCATTTTGGTCTTTCCTGCAACTAAACTCTAGCAAATGTACTAGTCATTTGAAATTGTAGCTCCTTGAGTAGAGTGCTTAAAATATACCTCCTAGTAGTCAACAAAATACTTTAGTTAACTAATTCTCTAACTCAGCCCTTATTCCCTAAAAATCATTTAAACTAAGAAAATCTGTGTAGTGCTGAAATTTCAGTTAACTGTGAAAAGAGTGAGATACTAGGGTATATGTTCCTAGTCTGAGAGCAAGAATTTCTGAGTCTGGGGGAGAGATTAATACTAACCAAAGGTGTTTTCCCTGCTAATAGGTCCTTTCAGAGCCACACTCTGTCATAGTTTGCAACCTCAGTGCTAGCATAAATGCCCTCTGTATCCCAATAGTTTAGGAAAATCCACCCATGAGATGATGAACTTACCTCCAGATGAAGAAATATCTAACCCTATATGAATTGTCTTCATGTTATTTATTTAGTCTTCTTGTGGTAATTCCATAACTTGAGCAGGTTTTGCTTTTTTTTTTTTTTTTTTTTTTTTTAGTTTTTGCTTTGTGATGACCTGGAGGAATCCAATGGGCCCTGATTAATAAAGATAGTAACATGCTATTGTCATCTTTTTGTTTATCTCCCAAAGTGCTTTTTTATTTCTTTATTTTCTTATCACATTATTTGTTCAATTTTTTTCAACTGCACTATATTGAGTACCTATTTTATTTCAAGCATTGAGGTAAGTGGTGATGAGCAACACACCTGCTCTCCTGGAGGAGCTTAGTGTATAGTTTGGGAAATAGACATCATTCACATAAATACATGGCAAAATTGCAGCTGTGACAAGAGTTTCTGAGAAGTACAAGGTACACAATTGGGGTATATAATTTAAGAAAGTCAGGAAGAAATATCTGAGGAAGTGACACTTAAGTTGAAATCTAAAGGATAACTAGAGGATACCTAGATGAATAATGTTGGAAAACTGTTCCAGTGAAGAGGGATGCACAGTGCAATGGCCCATAGGGAGAATGTGGCTGAAGGCCAGTGTGACTAAAATGGAGAGAGTAAGGAAGTGTGCAGTGCAAAATAAGGTAGAATAAAGGGAGAGATGTGGATTTAGGCTCAAAGATCATGTAATTTGATCATGATTATATGGAACAGAATCTACATCTTTTGCCTCATCCTGTGCCACAAAGTTCCTTCCTTGCATCCTGTCTTTCTCTTATCACATTATAACCTTATATTTACTTCACTAGACTGCTACCCTGTTGACCATGTTTAGCTCATTTATTGTTGTCCCCAAATCTGAACCCGATATCCATCCTCTACTTGAGACTCGACTCATATTTTTGTGGGAGGCAGAACGAAGAGCTGTATTGAATTTCAAATGTTTTTGTATTTTCAGCGTTTGGCACAGCATTGAACACAAAGACAATAATTAAGACATTTTACTGAATGAAGGAATAGTGGATCTGACACATGTTGTGGGAAGGCTTGCTTGTAATCTGACATCAGCTTTGAAGATGAAATTACTAAATTTCCCTAATGTGTTTCCCATAATAAATTATTTTATTTTTGAATTTTATTTTATTTTTTATATAGCAGGTTCTTATTAGTTATCTATTTTATAACCTATCACAAGACTAGTAAGTATAATAGGAAATGAGATACAGCCCTATTCTCAAAAAGTTGATTGTCTACCTAGAGAAGACAAGCTATAAATGCAAGCAATACCTTGAGCTAAGAGTGAAGTAATACATCAACAAGTGGGAAATAATGCTGAATACACAACATATGTGCTAAAAGAACATAAAGGAACAAGTGTTTAGTGTGGAGTGGGATGAATCAGGGAAGGCTTTTAAGATGAACTAATTTTTAACTCATATCTTAAATGGACGAGGGACATTGATTTCCAAATAAGAAGCTATATGGGAAGGGTCTGGGGAGTGGTAAAGGAGCAAATGCACAAGCTCAAAGGTTTTCCATATATTTGCCTTCAATTTTCCTTTAAAAGCTATAGTTGAGTTTTGTTGTTTTTACAAATGTGCAGCTGGTCAATCTATATGCCTTATTTATAGGCTCTTCATTACCTGTAAAATAAGTTATTTGAGAGCAGAAAGACTTAATATATTTATACAGTCCAAATGATATATCCCAAATTTAAGATAGCAACATATCTATCTAACACATGTGTATTGGACAAAAAGCCCCCCCCAGTCGTATACAGACAAGTTTCAAGAGTCTATAAGTCTTGGTATGAAAAAAAAAGCAGGACCTTGTTCTATTCTCATTTCCTATTCTCCATAGACATCTATTTCCAACATCTTTAGCTCATTATTTTGGTTTAATTTCATATTTCGAAGATAGTCGCATTTTTACTTTGCTACTTGTTGATTTACACATTTTAGGAATTTACTTTAAATTCGGTCTTCTTTTATAGTTTCCCCACCCTGTTAAACACACACACACACACACACACACACACACACACACACACACACCTTTCCATCCCTCTCATTTTCCCAAGAGTTATATAATTGTAATTCTAGTTAGAACAGTAATCAGTTCTTATATTATAACTGTGTAAAATCAATTGTTTAACCATTATTATTTCTTTTTCTTTCTCTTGTACAATATTTTATTCATCATAGAATTAAGTATAGTCTTGGTCTCCCTCCTCATTGGTTTGTTTCTATGTACTTTATTAATTGAACTCCACACTCTCCAAGTGTAAACCTCTATTTTTAATACATTCAAATATATTAGGCATTCTATCAATTTCATCTCCCTGAAGAGACTCCTCCTGGAGCCTTATGACCTACTGTAAAATTGACTGCTTGGCTATCATTTTGGAACTGCCCTTCATGAACATCCTGGAGATTATTTTGCTCTTCTGTTTTGTTGGATGCTATTCAGAATCCCATGTCTCCCTCTTCCCAGGGTTTTACTCACTTGTTTAGTGGAACATATTCTCCAGGACCTTTTTTGAGAAAGGTTCCATGGCATGTGACTTATTTTAAGCCTATTGGTCTAAAAGTGTTTCAATTCTCTTTTCATACACGAGTAATAAAACTCTTTGAGCAAAGATTCCTAAGTGGTAGAGCATTTTCATTCACAGCTGAAAGCATTGCTTAACTATTTTACAGCATCTGTGTCTTTTTTGAGAAGCCATTCTACTTGATCTTTGCTTGAAGCCTTTCCTTTTTTCTCTCTTTTATAGAAGTTTGTAGGTTAATTTATTTTTGGACAGTATTCAGAAACTTTACAATGATTTGCCTTGATATAGATTGATTTTTATCCCATCTCCAGGCATTTGATGATCTTTGGGAATATGCAAGCTATGAATTTCAGCCCTGTGACATTTTCTTAATATTTCCTTTGATTTCCTCTCTTACATTTCTCTCTTCACTCTTGTAACTCTTAAAATTCAATGTTGTAATTATTGAATTTCTCTCTAATTTTATTATCTTTTAACTACTATTTTCATCTGTCTTTTTATTCTACTTCCTGAAAGATAGAATTATTTCTATCTTTCAAAACTTCCATTGAGTTTTACATTTCTACTATCACTTTTCTAATTACCAAGAGTAATATTGGGTTCTCTGAACGTTATTGTTAGAGCATTCTATTTTTGTTTAATAAAAATAATGTATTCTTATCACTTTGAGAATATTATTTGTAGTTTTAATTTTTTTTCCTTGCATATTTTTTTGTCCTATATACTACTTTTCTCTGTTTTTACTTTTGTCTTTTATATTAAATAGTTTCCCAAATATCTGGTGATATACAACTTCCTTCTTATTAAAAGTGGGGCACTAAAAATCTGTGTGAAAGTTCTGTACACACAAGTTGGGTTTGTTCACTTTAGTTTTCACTTTTCAGTGATCTGTCAGGCTGTTTCCTTGAGGAACCCATTATATCAATATATTTGCATATTTTTCTCTTGGAGTAGTCAGTTTTCCCAGAGAAGACTATCACCCAATTCTGCCAGCATGACATATCCCTGAACACCAGGTTTCCAGGAACTGAGTGGGGGAAAAAGTTGAAGAACATATAATTTTAATATGTGCATTTTCACTTAACCCATTTGTTTTCAGAATGAAACTACTTTCTTCTACTCTGCTTTGTATTCCTGCATTGAGAAACTCTGTTTTACCCTTTTCAGAAAATAACTCTGTGTGTAAGAAATGGAGGAGGTTGTTGGGGAGGGAAAGTTGCAAGGTTGATTGAGCAAGTGTTCCTTGCTCAATTTATTTGAAAAAGCCTGTTAGGGCTTTGATTCATTTTAAAATGTCACTATAGATCAATTTGGGGAAGATTCCCATTTTAACAAGACTACATTTTCCAATCTATAAATATATCTCTCCTGTTATTTAGGTGTTCTTTAATTTCCCTTTTCAATGTTTTGTGGTTTACTGTGGACTTTTTAAATTAAATTTATTCCTAATTGCTTCATTTTTGATGCCATTTTGAATAGAGTTTTACATTTCATTTTCTAGTTGTTTACTGTTAATGTATACATATGGAATTGATTTTTATATTGACTTTTTATTATTTCCAGTAGATTTCTGTTAATTCCATACAATCAAATTGCTTGCAAATAAGGACAGTTTTACTATCCCTTACCTAGTCAATACACACTTTATTTCTTTCTCCTGCCAAAATACTGAGTATAATATTAAAAAGAGTATTGAAAGAGGATGTCTTTGCTATGTTGTTCAAAGTATGCAGAAAGCATTGATCCTTTCACTATTAAGAGTGATGTTGTCTGTAGATTTCTCATAAATATCAGTAGTCAATATGAAGGACTTCCCTACTATTCCTAGTTGGCTGAGAGTGTTTTTATCACGAAAGGGCATGAATTTTGTCAAATACTTTTTGTGCGTCTTTTGAAATGGTGATATGATTTTTGTCCTCAACTGTATTAAAATGGTATCTGACAATGGTTGATTATTAAATGTGAAACAAACCTCATATTCTCTAGATAAACTCCATGTGGCCATGATGTAATGTCATTAAAAATATTTTTTATTTGATTTGATATTATTTAGATAATTATTTTTGTATCCACATTTATGAGTGATATTTGTCTATAGTTTTCTTGCAGTGTCTTCATCTGGTTTTGGAATCAGGGTAACTCTGGCCTCATAAAATGAGTTGGGAAGTATTCCTTGCTCCTCTATTTGCTGAAAGAGCTTGTCTAAGATTGGTATTATGCCTTTAAAAAACTATTTGATAAAATTCACCAGTGAAGCCATCAGGACCTTTCTTATTGGAAATGTTTAAAATTAAGAATTTGATTTTATTAATTGATATATCTTACAAGTTGAGAAAGTTAGGGTAACTTTTTTCCTCTCTGAATTTTTCCTATTCATCTAAGTTGTCAAACTCATTTGCATGAAGTTGCTTATAATACTTCCTTTTCCTTTTACTGTCTGAAATGTGTGAAGTGTTATCCTATCTTTAATTCTTTATATTGGTTAATTAGTTTTCTGTTTATTTTTCTTAAACATAATGGCAAAAATTTTATCACTTTTGTTGATTTTTCAAGGAATCAGGTTTTGGTTTTATTAATTTTCTCTGTGTTTCTGTTTTCAATTAAATTGATTTCTTCTCTCAATTATTTCCTTTCTTCTGCTTGATTTAGGTTTAAATCATTCTTCTATTCAGTTTCCTAAAGAAGCTGCTTAGATCATATGTTAAGAACTTTATTTTTTACTAATAGGCATTAAAAGGTATAAATATCTCTCTAAGTCCTGTTTTAATTATATCACATCAATTTTGGTATATTGTATTTTCATTATCATTCATCCAATATAATTACTTATTTTTCCTATGACTTGTACTTGAACAAAATGTTTATTCAGAAATAAATAATTTATTTTCAAACATGGGGGATTTTCTTGATTATATTTATTTATTTTTAACTGAATTACATTGTGATGAGAAAACATATCTGTCTGATTTCAATATTCTTGAACTTAATGGACTTCTTTATGACTCAGAGTGTGGTCTATCCTGCAAATGCCCTTGGAAAGAATGTGTATTCTGCCATTGTTGAGTGTTGGTATAAATACCAATCAGATCAAGGGACTTACTAGTGTTATTTTAATTCACATCTTTGCTGATTTTTTTTAATCTAGTTCCAGCAGTTGCTTTGAGAGGACTTTAAATTCTCCAACTCTTATTTTTGAGTTATATTTTCTTTAATTTTGCAAATTTTTGCTTTATATATTTTGAAGGTCTTTTTCTGGGAACAGACACATTGATGATTTTGATGTCTTCCTATTGAATTCACCCTAATGATAAGTGTTTATTGAAACATATTTTATCTGATAAAATATAGCTACTTCAGTTTTTATATGCTAATGATTTGCATGGTAAATTATTTTTCATCCATATACTTTCAATGCATCCAACTTTATTTTTTATGTGAAAAGAATGATATAACCCATTTTTATTAATGTATTTTCTGAAGACTTCCTATATCAAATCTGTGTTTTTTTAAATTAATTTTTATTGGAGTATAGTTGCTTTACAATGGTAAGTCAGAAAGAGAAAAACAAATATTGCTTGTATGTGGAATCTAGAAAAATGGTAGAGATGAACTTATTTGCAAAGCAGAAATAGAATCACAGACGTAGAGGAAAAACTTATGGTTACAAAGGGGGAAAACGGGGTGGGATGAATTGGGAGATTGGGACTGACATATATACACTACTATGTATAAGATAGATAACTAATGGGAACAAACTGTATAGCATGGGGAACTCTACTCAATGCTCTGTGGTGACCTAAATGGGAAGGAAATCTAAAAAAGAGTGGACATATGTATATATATGACTGATTTACTTTTCTATCTTTATATTTAAAGTGTATCTTTTTAAGACAGCATACAATTGAGTCTTATCTTTTATTCATTTTGACAATTTCTGCCTTTTAATTAGAGTTTATTTATGCCATAAATATTTTATGTAATTATTGATGTGGTTATATGTGGGTCTCCTGTTTCATTTTTTTGGTTTTTACCTGTCTCCCTTGTATTTTATTCCTCTATTGACCCTGTCCTTTTTTTGTATCATTTGAATATTTTCAGAATAAAATATTGAAATCTTGCATCCTTATACACCCATATCTTCAACTCTGTCCTTAATGTTATAGTTGCTATGTGTAACACATCTATGTGTATTAAATCCCCATAGAACAATGCTAAAATACTAGTTTTTAAGCAATTATGTGATTTTAAAGAATCTGAAAGGAAATGATAAAAACAACCATCTTTAGTATTTACCCATGTATATACTGTTTCTGGTTCACTTGCTTCATTTTTCTCTGAGAATCTGAGTTTCTACCAATTATCATTTCCCTTTAGCCTAAATATTTTTTTTGACAATTTCTTGTACTACAAGTTAGAAGATGATGAATTCTCTTAGTTTTCATTTATTTTAAAATGTCTTTATTTCACTTTAATTCTTGAATGACATTTTTGTTGCATAGAGGATTCTGGGTTGACAGCTGTTTTATTTCCAGTACTTAATTTTTTTTTATTCTACTCTCTTCTTGCCTCTATTGTTTCTGATAATAAGTCAGCCATTAATTGTAACATTTTTACTCCCCTGTGTAGTATGCTGTTTTAATCTTGCTACTTTCAAGATTTGCTCTTCGACTTCATAGTTTGAATACTCTGCCACTATTCATGGACTTTTTTGCATGATATCGCTTGGTGTTCAGAATATCTTGTGTCTGAAAATTTCTGTCTTTTATCAAATTTGGGAAATTTTCAGCCTTTATTTTTTTCAACTATTTTTTATCCTCATTCCCTCTCTCTCCTCTCTCTCTGGTATTTTGATATTCCCATTTCACATGTATTTGACCCTTTGATATCATTTAAAATTTCTCTGAGCTTTATTTCATAGTATTATTTCTCTTTGTTCTTCAGCTTAGATCATTTCAATAGCTAGATTTTCACTCTAACTTACTCTTGCATCTGGCATGTCCATTTTGCTATAAATTTATCAAAACTTTTTTTTCATTTCAGAAATTGTATTTTTGAGTTCCAGAATTTTCACCCAGTTCTTCTTTATTGTTTCTACTTCTTTATTGAGAAGTTCCTTCTCTGAGGTTTTCATGCATTGAAAATATGTTTTGTTTCTTTTCATTGAGGATAATCATAATTGTTTTAAAATAGCTCCTGCCAACAGATTGTTGAGTTTCCTTCTACATATTCCACACTTGAACAAGACTGACAAATGTAGTGCAAGGGGTATTAGTCATTACTCTCATTTCTACCACCCCAGGTTTTAGCAGGGCCCAGTGGGAATCTTCAAATCCACTCCCACCAGGCATCAAAGAGGTTGAGTAAGGTGATAGGAAACTGAGATAGCTGGTACTCCACTTCTCCCTCTCCCCATGAAGTCAGGGGGGGACTGAGCTTCTGCCGCTAACTTGAAGCAACAAAGCAGTGCATGTGTCAATCCTCTCCTTTCACTACCCTGGTGGCTGCAAGGCCCAGTAGGGAATTGATCTTACACCTCATTTGGAAACCATGAGACAGTGCAAGTCAGTGTCTCACTTTCACCGGGAAGATGTCAGCAGGCCAAGGTGGTATCTGAATTTCCATGTCACCCATTTGCAATGAGGCAGTGTTATACACATCAAGAGGGGAACTGCCTCTTTAAAAAAGGGATAAATAAGATATAAATTCTCATAAAATATCCAAGATGTCAAAATACAATTGAAAAGCACTCACCATATCAAAAACCAAGAAAATCACAACTTAAATAAGAAAAGGCAATAAACAAAAACTGTGTTAGTTTGTTAGGGCTGCCATAACAAAATACTACAGGGTGGATGGCTTAAACAAGAAAAGTTATTTCTCACAGTTCTGGAGGCTAGAAGTCCAAGATCAAGGTGTCAACAAGTTTGTTTTTTTCCTGAGGTTTCTGTCCTTAGCTTGCAGATGACCACCTTCTAGCTGTGTTCTAAATGGTCTTTTTTTCTGTGTGAGTGTATCCCTGGTTTTCTCATTCTGAGTGTCAAATCTCCTCCTCTTGAGGACACCAGCTGGATTGGATTAATGCCCACCCTAATTGCCTAATTTTAACAATCATTTCCTTAAAGACCTATCTCCAAATACAGTTACATTCTAAGGTCCCAGGGGTTAGGACTTCAACATATAAATTTGGGGGGTGGGGCACAGTTCAGTCCATAATAGATATCAATATCAATATGAATCATATATTGGAATTACTTAAAAAGGATTATAAAAAAGCCATCATAAAATGCTGCAAAAAGCAGTTATGAATTTCATCGAAACAAATGAAAAAATAGAAAATCTCAGGAAGAAATGAGGTTATAAAAAAGAACCAAATGGAATTTAGAGAACTGAAAAATATAATAACTGAAAGAAAAACTTGCTGAATGGTCTTTTTTTTTAAATTAATTAATTAATTTTTTGGTTGTGATGGGTCTTCATTGCTGAGCACAGGCTTTTTCTAGTTGTGTTGAGCAGGGGCTACTCTTTGTTGTGATGCAAAGGCTTCTCATTGTGGTGGCTTCTCTTGTTGTGAAGCACAGCCTAGGCACACGGGCTTCAGTAGTCGTGGCACATAGGCTCAGTAGTTGTGGCTCATGGGCTCTAGAGCACAGACTCATTAGTTGTGGCTCATGGGCTTAGTTGCTCCGCGTCATGTGGGATCTTCCCAGACCAGAGATTGAACCCATGTCCCCTGCATTGGCAGGTGGATTCTTAACCACTGTGCCACTGTAGAAGTCCCTTGCTGAATGGTCTTAATAATAAGGTGGAAGTGACAGAGGATAGAGTTAGTGAACCTGATGACTGATCAATGGAATATACCCAATCTAAACAAGAGAGAAAACAGACTTATAAAAATAAAATGAACAGAGCTTTTTTTGTTTTTAACTTGCTTCTTTTGAACTTTATTAGCAGGAGCTGGACTGTTCTCATAACGTCCTGACCTGTGGGACAATAACAAAAGACCCAACATCTGTGTAACTGGAATCCAAGAAGAGGGACAAGAGAGTGAAACTGGAAAAACCTTTGAGGAAATAAGGGCTGAAAGAGTCCTGAATTTGCAAAATCTGCCATAAGTCTACAAATTCAAGAAGCTAAGTGAAACTTAAATAGAATAAAATCAAAGAAATCTACACCAAGAAAAGTCATAATTAAACTTCTGAAAACAAAACACAATGGAAAAACTTGAAAGGAGACAAAGTAATTATACATTACTTATAAAAGAACACCATTTCAAATTGGCAGTTAACTTCAAATTTTATATATGGCAAAACTACTCCACAGGAATAAAAAGGGCAAAAAAGACATTTCTACATTTAAAGAATGACTAAAATTTCTCTAAACAGAAAGGAAATAGAAACAGAAGAAAGTTTGAGAATTCAAGAATGTAAGAATATCAAAATGTGTAAAAATAGAGATACATATAATAACCTTTATTATCATGAATAAAATCCTTCTTTTGAGTTTTTTAAGTCATATTTGTTAGTTGAAGAAAATATAATGCCGTCTAAGGTGGTGCTCCAATGTAGGTAGGGGAAATACCTAACAGAATTATGTTTTAAAACGTGGGATGGTAAAGGAACCTAAATGGAAGTATAAGTTTTACACTTCACTGGAAGTGATAAAGTGTCAATGTCAGTAGTCTGTGATAAGATACATATGCATATTGTAATATCAGGAGCAACTTCTAAGAAAATAAAGTGACATACTCAAAAACAGTATAAATTAAACCAGATATAATCCTAAATATAATCAAGTAACCTACAGGCAGTCAGGAAAACAAAAATGAAGGAAGGAGAAACAGAGGGAACAAACAGAAAAAAAAAATTCAGACTTAAGCCCTAACATATTGATGGTCTAAATAGTTTAATGTAAATGGTCTAAATATTCCAATAAAAAACAGAGAATGAAAAGATGGTTTTAAAAATACCAACGGGGACGAGGGGAAGATGGCAGAAGAGTAAGACGCGGAGACCAACTTCCTCCCCACAGATACACCAGAAATACATCTACACATGGAACAACTCCTACGGAACACCTACTGAACGCTTGCAGAAGACCTCAGACCTCCCAAAAGGCAAGAAACTCCCCAAGTACCTGGGTAGGGCAAAAGAAAAAAGAATAAACAAAGACAAAATGATAGGGACGGGACCTGCATCAGTGGGAGGGAGCTGTGAAGGAGGAAATGTTTCCACACACTAGGAAGTCACTTCATGGGTGGAGACTTTGGGTGGCAGAGGGGGAAAGCTTCAGAGCCGTGGAGGAGAGCACAGCAACAGGGGTGCGGAGGGCAAAGCGGAGAGATTCCCGCACAGAGGTTCGGTGTGGACCGGCACTCACCAGCCCGAGAGGCAAGAATTTCTGAGTCTGGGGGAGAGATTAATACTAACCAAAGATGTTTTCCCTGCTAATAGGTCCTTTCAGAGCCACACTCTGTCATAGTTTGCAACCTCAGTGCTAGCATAGATGCCCTCTATGTCCCAATATTTTAGGAAACTCCACCCATGAGATGATGAACTTACCTCCAGATGAAGAAATATCTAACCCTGTAAGAGGAACTATTAAAAAAATGATGGGCATATTCAAAATCTAATAAAGTGGGGGAGAGAGTAAGTTTGCAGTGTAGAATCCTGGCAGACACCACTCTAGCCAAGTGATCAAAGTTAACATCACCAATTATATATATTGACACAATGTACCCTCTGATATCATGCACTGAGAAGGGTCTATAACTGTGTTATGCTTCCCAATAATGCACATTTTACTGTAATCACCAGAAACAAACCCATATTGAGGAATATTCTCCAAAACAATTTACAGTACTCTTCAAAAGAATCAAGGTCTTGAAAAACAAGGAAAGTCTCAGGAAATGCCCCAGGGGGGATCCTGGATTGGATACTGAAACAGGAAAAGGAGATTTGTGTACAAACTTGTGAAATCTAACTAAATTCTATAATTTTGTTAATAGTAAAAAATAAAAATAAATAAATAAAGAAAATACAAATGAACTTGATCCAACTGCATGCTATCTACAAGAAACTCACTTCAAACACAATGACATAGGTAAGTTTAAAATTAAAGAATGGGAAAGATATACCATGCAAACATTAATCCAAAAAAAAAATCAGGAGTGGACATAAGAGCAAAGGAAATTACTAGAGACAAAGAGGGACATTACATAATGATAAAGGAATCAATCTACCAGAAAGATAAAATCTTTGTCTGCTAGCTAAAATGTCTCTTTTATCTCAGAATGCATTCCATTTTCTTTATTCATCACACTTTGGATAATTTTGTATATTATCCTGAACACTATCAATGTTAAATTGCAGAGATTATGCAGTATATTATTTTTCTCAAATGAGTGCTGTTCCTTTTGGTTTTAATATATATTTGGGTGGGGGGGCACTGTGCTTGAACTGTAATCTCTGTTTCTGTGCAGAATGCCCAGCTATGTTCAGATTTTTTTTGTTTTTAGCTGTGCTGTGTAGAGTTTCTTTTGTGCATGCATCATTGAAATGGGAGTCAGAGATTCTTGTGGATGGTTTGGAAATCCTTTCTCTGGCTTTTACCCATTCAAGATTCTCCATTCTCTTCAGTGTTCACTATTTCTAAGATTTAGGTTTCTCATTACATAGGTAAGAAAGATTGAAAATTTTCCCCATGCTCTCCATTCCATGCCAAGTAGACAAGAGGAAACTGCTTGTATACTTATTCAACTCAGCTACTCTGAGCCAATGTAACCTTCCTACCAGATTTTGTCTGCTTTTATTCACTCTCTAGTGTTGTTAGGTAGCTATTTTTGTGTTGTGTATAGTTGTATAAGTTTACTTGGGCGGGGTGGTAGAGGTTTGTCCATTAGAGTCTGAAGCAGACTTCCTATCGATTGGGAATATTTTTCTCCACTGGAACCTGGCAACATTAGCTTGCTTTATTGATGGGGAATTTTTTATGATTAATAAGAATGAGGCACTGGAATTTTTAAAAAAATAAAGAAAAATGCTAAACAGAAAAACAATAAAATTTAAATTGATGACAACATCAATAATTTTACTCAAATTCATTATTTGTGGAATTTACTCTTATACAGCTATGTGAGACAAACAAGAACTATGAGTCAGGAAGCAAAAAAAGAGAAAGGCTCTGATCTGATTTCTTTGCCTACAGTATAAAAGAATCAGAATTGTCTTAAAACCTTGTTGGGTAACAATTTAAAAATGTACAGAAAGGACTTCCCTGGTGGCGCAGTGGTTGAGAGTCTGCCTGCCGCTGCAGGGGACACGGGTTTGTGCCCTGGTCCGGGAAGATCCCACATGCCACGGAGCAGCTGGGCCCGTGAGCCATGGCCGCTGAGCCTGCACGTCCAGAGCCTGTGCTCTGCAACGGGAGAGGCCACAACAGTGAGAGGCCCGCATACCTCAAAAAAAAATGTACAGAAAAAGAAATGTTCTTGAAATATTGACTAGAAAGTTTTCCCTTCACTGCACCCCATTTTAATGCATCAAGATATCTTACTATTTCAATGGGTTCTATAGTGAAATTCTTAATTGAATGAAGACTCCTTATTTGAGTATAGTGTAAATCTGTTTTAAGCATTTTTTTTTAAACTGGTGTGTACCTGAACTTCATGCTATTTGACAGTTTAAGTCAAATTATTGTACTGCATAGTAGGCAAACAACTGGACTCTTTCTTGTTATAATTCATTACTCAGAGGCAGTATTACTTCTCAGAGAGATCACTCCATTAAGTCTACGTATTTAAAATAATTTCAGTTGCTTCTAGAGCTAATTGTCATGGCACTTTTTTGAATTTTTTTCTTATAGTGAACTTATGTTGAAGAATGCATCTGATCTACAAGGAAACAACACATTTTTCTTCTTTTTCTGTCTAAAAAGGATTTCAGAATAAATTTTATAATAAAAGTGTGTATTCCATACAATTCCAGATGATATTTGTATAGCCTCATATTAATTGTAACTAAAATGATTTATATGATTTTAATTAATTCTTTCTTTGAATAATTCTTCAAGTTGAAGATGATAAATTCAGATAAAATTTAATATGATAAATGAGCTTCTGTGCTTTTTTGCAATAATGTCTTTTTATAATAAATTATAATCAAAAATCTTTTACTGGATCAGTATTTTACTTAGTAGTATGTAACTTTCTTTATTTTTTCCATATTATGAGTTAAAACTAATTTTAACTATGCTTAGAAAAATGCTAATTACATTGAATCAAATTCTACATGGTGCATATTTCATGTGAACCTCTCTAAATTTGTCATGTTACTAAATATATCAATTACAAAATTGAGTGGGCCTTTGAAAATTATATAATATGTGTGTTAGGTAGTCATAGGCATATTTTGTTCCTTTTATATTATAGCAAGGTGAACATGAAAATCAGTTTTCTAAATATAGTCCTTTGCTGATTATCTTTAGTAGAATTTCTCTTCAATATTTGAGGCATTTGAAAGTAATTTAATGTTTAACTAACATTGAAATCTGTGACTGTTTTGTACTGCCAAGTTCCTTTAGGGATAAATGATATTAATTTGGTTATTATCTCTATAGGAGCCCAGTTCAATGGTGTGAAAAAAATTGTCACCTTTTTGTGATGCCAGTGGAAAATAACATCAAGAACTATAATTTAGACTTAATTTAATAGATGATATTAATTTTGGAAAGGAAATTGTTTGCAAACAAATTGTATATATTTTTCACGTAAGCCCCTGATGATTACTGTGTGTGTATGCATGTGTGTTTGTGTTAGTGCATGCCCACAGGCACAGGTCTGTGTGCACTGGAATGAGAAGATCTATAATTCTTTATTTTTGCTAATTTGGAAGTAAAAATTCAGTTTCTACATTTAATGGCCTCTGTGATGACCAGTTTCTACACGCTCTCCCTTTTGTTTTAATTATAATAGCATGAATTTAGTCATGGAAAAGCTATCAAAAACATCTATTTCCAGATAACTGCAATGCCCATTAGATGGGAGGTATGTCACCTTTTTAAGTACCAGCATTGCATAAATAAGTGGCATTGGCAATAGGAAAAAGAGACAATCTGAGCTACAAAAGAGTTAATAAATATTTTGATCTTTGCACAATTGTTCACAGAAAGACAGCATTCTCTGTCATTCATCAGTCTTGATACTATAAAGAGATGGCAGTGTAGCTCGCTGGATGAAAGATGAATAAAAAACATAACAAAAGATGTAGATTTGAACTGCACAAAAACATGAAAACTTGTTTTAAAATAATAATGACAAATATATTCATTAAGAACAGGTTATAGTTGCTGAGTACAATGCCAATCATTCTACACACATACCACATAGACATACACACACACACACACACACACACACACACACACATGCACACTGACAAGCAAACACACATATCTTTATTTAAATCTCACATCTACCTCTGAGGTAGTTATTATTATTGCTTTATAAATGAGCACACTGAAGAACAAATAGGTTTTGTGACTTTCCCAACTTCCTATGACTTTTAATTGGAAAAATTTGGCATGGTTACCAACCAAGCTATGATTTCACAGCTTTTTCCCATATCAAAATGCTATACTTGAAAAATAAGTGTTATTGGGCTTCCCTGGTGGCGCAGTGGTTGAGAGTCCGCCTGCCGATGCAGGGGACACGGGCTCGTGCCCCGGTCCGGGAAGATCCCACGTGTCGCGGAGCGGCTGGGCCCGTGAGCCATGGCCGCTGAGCCTGCGCGTCCGGAGCCTGTGCTCCGCAACGGGAGAGGCCACAACAGTGAGAGGCCCGCGTACCGCAAAAAAAAAAAAATAATAATAATAAGTGTTATTGTAAGCCTAGAAGATGTAAAGATAGGAAACGCCCTGGGTGTTGGTTAATTTTTCACTCATTTATTGATTCAACAGTTATTGTATTAAATGCCTACTATATACCATACACTGTTCTCAATAACTAGACATACAGCAGTGAACAAAACAGACAAAAGCCCTGCCCTCGTGGAAATTACATTATAATGGAGAAGAAAGACAATAAATAAATAAATTAAATGTCTAACAGATCATGGTGGAGAAAAATAAAGCTAGGGAGGGGGATATAGAGCACCAGTAGAAGGTGAAGGAGTGGGGATGCTAGAGTGATGCAGTTTTAGATTGGGTAGTGAGGGAAAGCTTTACTGACAAGGTGACTTTTGATCTAAGGCTTAAAGAACGTGAGAGGGAAGAAATGAATCTATTGGGGGAAGAGTGTTCTGAACTGTGGAAACAGGAAGTTCAAAATCGCTGAGGAAGTAGTGTGCCTATTGTGATCTAAGAAACAATAAAGTCTGTGTGGCTGGAGAAGAGTGAGCAAGAGGAAAACCAGTGGAACTTGAGATTAGGGAGGTAAGGGTTGAGGGAAGCAATCTGTATTGTGCCTTATCCCATTAAAAAGCCTTGTATTTTACTCTGAGTGAACTGGGACATCACTAGAATTATTTTTGGTACATGATATGATTTATGTTTTAAAAGGATCACTCTGGCTGCTCTATTATTGATAATATAGTAATGGATGAGGAACTAGAAACACTTGTTCACTTTTCTATGCATTAGGCATCCAGCAATTCGCTCAAACATCAAACCCCTGCTTTGATGGAATTTACATTCTAATAGGTGAGAACAACAAATATGAATCATTGTCTAATGGGATCTGCCAGATTTTGATAGGTTCATATGCTCCATAACTTGTGTAAGAGATTCTGAACAGACCTATGAATTGTTTAACTTCATGTTGAAATATTGAGACCAATACCTAAAATAAAATCCCACATATACAAATATTAAAATAAAAATTAAAAAAGAAAATTAGTGTTAAAGAAGTAACTACTTCATTTATTGTTAAATTAGCATTATATTTTTAAACTTTAAAAATACATTATAAAGAATTATAAGTGATATAGAGCAAAATAATGCTTTTCGAAACTGTTATAGGGCTTCCCTGGTGGCGCAGTTGTTGAGAGTCCGCCTGCCGATGCAGGGGATGTGGGTTCGTGCCCTGGTCCGGGAAGATCCCACATGCCGCGGAGCAGCTGGGCCCGTGAGCCATGGCCACTGAGCCTGCGCGTCTGGAGCATGTGCTCCACAATGGGAGAGGCCACAACAGTGAGAGGCCCACGTACCACAAAAAACAAAAAGAAAAACAAAAACAAAACTGTTGTAACATTTGTTAGAAAACTTAATTCTTACTGTGCTAAAATCAAGAAATTGACAAGTCAACACAAAATACATTTTTTTTTAACTTTATTTAAATCTTTTAGTGTAAGCTGCTTCATATCTGTTTTGGAAAGATGTGGGATGAAAAAAAATACAAATATATTAACTCTTTTAAATTATTACTAACATCCAGAGCCTAAGAATATTAAATGTACTTTAAAGGTAGCATCAAGGTCTTTAATTATATTGCTCCATTAGAATTCCAAGAATCCCATATCTTATGAAACTTAAAAACTGTGAGTAAGAGATAAGAGGAAGATGGCAGAAGAGTAAGACACGAAGATCACCTTCCTCCCCACAGATACACCAGAAATACATCTACACGTGGAACAATTCCTTCAGAACACCTACTGAACACGGGCAGAAGACCTCAGATCTCCCAAAAGGGAAGAAAGTCCCCACATACCTGGGTAGGGCAAAAGAAAAAAGAATAAACAAAGACAAAAGGGTAGGGATGGGACCTGCACCAATGGGAGGGAGCTGTGAAGGAGGAAATGTTTCCAGACACTAGGAAGCCCCTTCACGGGCGGAGACTGAGGGTGGCAGAGGGGGAAAGCTTCGGAGCCATGGAGGAGAGCACAGCAACGGGGTGCAGAGGGCAAAGCAGAGAGATTCCCGCACAGAGAATTGGTGCCGACCAGCACTCACCAGCCCGAGAGGTTTGTCTGCTCACTGACTGGGGCGGGCGGGGCTGGGAGCTGAGGCTCCGGCTTTGGTCGGAGTGCAGGGAGAGAACTGGGGTTGGCAGCATGAACATAGCCTGCAGGGGGTTAGTGCACCAGGGCTAACGGGGAGGGAGTCTGGGGAAAATTCTGGACTTGCCAAAGAGGCAAGAGACTTTTTCTTCCCTATTTGTTTCCTGGTGCCCGAGGAGAGGGGATTAAGAGCTCTGCTTAAAGGAGCTCCAGAGACAGGCGCGAGCCGCTGCTAAAAGTGTGGACGCCAGAGATGGGCATGAGACACTAAGGCTGTTGCTGCCACCGCCAAGAAGCCTATGTGCGAGCACAAGTCACTATCCACACTGCTCTTCCAGGGAGACTGTGCAGCCCACCACTGCCAGGGTCCCGGGATCCAGGGACAAATTCCCTGGGAGAACGCACGGCGCACCTCAGGCTGGTGCAAAGTCACGCTTGCCTCCGCCACCCCAGGCTCGCCCTGCATTCCGTACCCATCCCTCGCCCCGCACTCCGTACCCATCCCTCGCCCCGGCCTGAGTGAGCCAGAGTCCCCAGAGCAGCTGCTCCTTTAACCCTGTATTGTCTGAGCGAAGAACAGACACCCTCCGGCGACCTACAGGCAGAAGTGAGGCCAAATCCAAAGCTGAGCCCCTGGAGCTGTGAGAACAAAGAAGAGAAAGGGAAATCCCTCCCAGCAGCCTCAGAAGGAGTGGATTAAAGATCCACAACCAACTTGATGTACCTTGCATCTGTGGAATACATGAATAGACCACGAATCATCCCAAATTGAGGAGGTGGATTTTGAGAGCAAGATTTATGATTTTTTTCCCCTTTTCCTCTTTTTGTGAGTGTGTATGTGTATGCTTCTGTGTGAGATTTCGTCTGTATAGCATTGCTTCCACCATTAGTCCTAGGGTTGTATCCGTCCTTTTTTTTTTCCTTGAAAAATTTTTTTCTTAATAATTATTTTTTATTTTAATAATGTTATTTTATTTTATCTTACTTATTTCATTTTATTTTATCTTCCTTCTTTCTTTATTTCCTTCCTTCCCTCCTTCCTTCCTTCTATCCTTCTTCCCTCCCTGCCTCCCTCCCATCTTCCCTCCTTGCTTTCTTCCCTCCTTCCTTCATTTATTTCCTTATTTCCTTCCTTCCCTCCTACCTTCCTTCTATCCTTCCTACCTCCGTCCCTCCCTCTCTCCTTCCTTCCTTCCTTCCTTCCTTTCTTTCTTTCTTTCCTTCCTTCCTTCCTTCCTTCCTCCTTTCTTTCTTTCTTTCTTTCTTTCTTTCTTTCTTTCTTTCTTTCTTTCTTTCTTTCTTTCTTAATACTTTTTCTCCCTTTTATTCTGAGTTGTGTGGATGAAAGGCTATTGTTGCTGCAGCCATGAGTCAGTGCTGTGCCTCTGAAGTGGGAGAGCCAACTTCAGGACACTGGTCAACAAGAGACCTCCCAACTCCACATATCATCAAATGGCAATAATCTCCCAGAGATCTCTATCTCAACACCAGAACACAGCTTCACTCAACGACCAGCAAGCTACAGTGCTGGACAACCTATGCCAAACAACAGCAAGACAGGAACACAACCCCACCCATTAGAAGAGAGGTTGCGTAAAATCATAATAAGTCCACATACACCCCAAAACACACCACCAGACGTGGACATGCCCACCAGAAAGACAAGATACAGCCTCATCCACCAGAACGCAGGCACTTGTCCCATCCACCAAGAAGCCTACACAACCCACTGAACCAAATTTAGCCACTGGGGACAGATACCAAAAACAACGGGAACTATGAAACTGCAGCCTGCAAAAAGGAGACCCCAAACACAGTAACATAAGCAAAATGAGAAGACAGAAAAACACACCGCAGATGGAGGAGCAAGATAAAAACCCAGCAGACCTAACACATGAAGAGGAAATAGGAAGTCTACCTGAAAAAGAATTCAGAATAATGATAGTAAAATGATCCAAAATCTTGGAAACAGAATAGACAAAATGCAATAAACATTTAACAAGGACCTAGAAGAACTAAAGAAGAAACAAGCAACGATGAACAACACAATAAATGACATTAAAAATACACTAGATGGGATCAATAGCAGAATAACTGAGGCAGAAGAAGGGATAAGTGACCTGGAAGATAAAATAGTGGAAATAACGACTGCAGAGCAGAATAAAGAAAAAGAACAATGAAAAGAACTGAGGACAGTCTCAAAGACATCTGGGACAACAATAACACAGCAACATTCGAATTATAGGGGTTCGAGAAAAAGAGAAAAACAAAGGGACTGAGGAAATATTTGAAGAGATTTTAGTTGAAAACTTCCCTAATATGGGAAATGATGTAGTCAATCAAGTCCAGGAGGCACAGGGACTCCCATACAGGATAAATCCAAAGAGAAATATGCCATGACACATATTAATCAAACTGTCAAAAAATAATACAAAGAAAACATATTAAAAGCAACAAGGGAAAAACAACAAATAACACACAAGGGAATCCCCATAAGGTTAACAGCTGATCTTTCAGCACAAACTCTACAAGCCAGAAGGGACTGGCAGGACATATTTAAAGTGATTAAGGAGAAAAACCAGCAACCAAAATTACTCTACCCAGCAAAGATCTCATTCATATTTGATGGAGAAATTAAAATCTTTAGAGACAAGCAAAAGCTGAGAGAGTTCAGCACCACCAAACCAGCTTTACAACA
The DNA here is from genome assembly GCF_964374135.1 of Grampus griseus. Classification (NCBI taxonomy): domain Eukaryota; kingdom Metazoa; phylum Chordata; class Mammalia; order Artiodactyla; family Delphinidae; genus Grampus; species Grampus griseus. The sequence continues at coordinate 77,475,912 of NC_138999.1, read as the reverse complement.
AATGCTAAAGGGACTTCTCTAGGCAAGAAAAAAAGAGAAGGAAAAGACCTACAATAACAAACCCAAAACAATTAAGAAAATTGGAAAAGGAATATACATATTGATAATTAACTTAAATTTAATGGACTAAATGCTCCCACCAAAAGACACAGATTGGCTGAATGGATACAAAAAAAAGACCAATATATATGTTGGCTACAGAAGACCCACTTCAGACCTAGAGACACATACAGACTGAAAGTAAGGGAATGGAAAAAGATATTCCATGCAAATGGAAACCAAAAGAAACCTGGACTAGCAATTCTCATATCAGACAAAATAGACATTAAAATAAAGACTATTAGAAGAGACAAAGAAGGACACTACATAATGATCAAGGGATCGATTCAAGAAGATATAACAATTGTAAATATTTATGCACCCAACATAGGAGCACCTCAATACATAAGGAAAATACTAACAGCCATAAAAGGGGAAAACGACAGTAACACATTCATAGTAGGGGACTTTAACAATCCACTTTCACCAAAGGACAGATCATCCAAAATGAAAATAAATAAGGAAACACAAGCTTTAAATGATACATTTAAAAAGCTGGACTTAATTGATATTTATAGGACATTCCATCCAAAAACAAGAGAATATACATTTTTCTCAAGTGCTCATGGAACATTCTCCAGGATAGATCATATCTTGGGTCACAAATCTAGCCTTGGTAAATTGAAGGAAATTGAAATTGTATCAAGTAACTTTTCCAACAACAATGGTATGAGACTCGTTATCAATTACAGGTAAAGATGTGTAAAAAATACAAACACATGGAGGCAAAATAATACACTACTTAATAACGAAGTGATCACCGAAGAAATCAAAGAGAAAATCAAAAAATACCTTGAAACAAGTGACAATGGAGACAAGAAGATCCAAAACCTATGGATGCTGCAAAAGTAGTTCTAAGAGAGAAGTTTATAGCAATACAATCCTACCTTAAGAAACAGGACACATCTTGAATAAACAACCTAATGTTGCACCTAAAGCAATTAAAGAAAGAAGAACAAAAGAACCCCAAAGTTATCAGAAGGAAAGAAATCATAAATATAAGATCAGAAATAAATGAAAAAGAAATGAAGGAAATGATAGCAAAGATTAATAAAACTAAAAGCTGGTTCTTTGAGAAGATAAACAAAATTGGTAAACTATTAACCAGACTCATCAAGAAAAAAAGGGAAAAGACTCAAATCAATAGAATTAGAAATGAAAAAGGAGAAGTAACAACTGAGACTGCAGAAATACAAGATATCATGAGAGATTACTACAAGCAAATCCATGCCAATAAAATGGACAACCTGGGAGAATTGGAAAAATACTTAGAAATGCACAACATGCCAAAACTGAATCAGGAAGAAATAAAAATATGAACAGACCAATCACAAGCACTGAAAATGAAACTGTGATTAAATTTTTTCCAAAAAAAACAAAGCCCAGGACGAGATGGCATCACAGGCAAATTTTTGAAACATTTACAGAAGAGCTAACACCTATCCTTCTCAAACTCTTCCAAAATATAACAGAGGGAGGAACACTCCCAAACTCATTCTACAGGGCCCCATCACCTTGACACCAAAATCAGACAAGGATGTCACAAAGAAAGAAAACTACAGTCCAATATCACTGATGAACATAGATGCAAAACTCCTCAACAAAATACTAGCAAAGAGAACCCAACAGCACATTAAAAGGATCATACACCATGATCAGTGGGGTTTATTCCAGGAATGCAAGGATTCTTCAATATATGCAAATCAGTCAAAGTGATACACCATATTAACAAACTGAAGAAGAAAAACCATATGATCATCTCAATAGATGCAGAGAATGCTTTTGACAAAATTCAACACCCAATTATGATAAAAACCCTGCAGAAAGTAGGCATAGAGGGAACTTTCCTCAACATAATAAAGGCCATATATGACAAACCCACAGCCAACACTGTCCTCAGTGGTGAAAAACAGAAAGCATTTCCATTAAGGTTAAGAGCACGACAAGGTTTCCCACTCTCACCATTCTTATTCAACATAGCTTTGGTAGTTTTAGCCACAGCAATCAGAGAAGAAAAGGAAATGAAAGGAATCCAAATTGGAAAAGAAGTAAAGCTGTCACTGTTTGCAGATGACATGATACTATACATAGAGAATCCTGAAAATGCTACCAGCAAACTACTAGAGCTAATCAATGAATTTGGTAAGTTAAAAGGTTACAAAATTCAGGCACAGAAATCTCTGGCATTCCTATACACTAATGATGAAAAATCTGAAAGTGAAATCAAGAAAACTCTCCCATTTCCCATTGCAACAAAAAGAATACAATATCGAGGAATAAACCTACCTAAGGAGACAAAAGAGCTGTATGTAGAAAATTATAAGACACTGACGAAAGAAATTAAAGATGATACAGATTGATGGAGAGATATACCATGTTCTTGGATTGCAAGAATCAACATTGTGAAAATGACTCTACTACCCAAAGCAATCTACAGATTCAATGCAATTCCTATCAAACTACCACTGGCATTTTTCACAGAACTAGAACAAAAAATTTCACAATTTGTATGGAAACACAAAAGACCCCGAATAGCCAAAGCAATCTTGAGAAAGAAAAACAGAGCTGGAGGAATCAGGCTCCCTGACTTCAGACTATACTACAAAACTACAGTAATCAAGACAGTATGGTACTGGTACAAAAACAAAAAGATAGAACAATGAAACAGGATAGAAAGCCCAGAGATAAAACCATGCACATATGGTCACCTTATCTTTGATAAAGGAGGCAGGAATGTACATTGGAGAAAGGACAGCCTCTTCAATAAGTGGTGCTGGGAACACTGGAGAGGTACATATAAAAGTATGAGATTAGATCACTCCCTAACACCATTCACAAAAATAAGCTCAAAATGGATTAAAGACATAAATGTAAGGCCAGAAGCTATCAAACTCTTAGAGGAAAACATAGGCAGAATACACTATGACATAAATCACAGCAAGATCCTTTTTGACCCACCTCCTAGAGAAATGGAAATAAAAACAAATATAAACAAAAGGGACCTAATGAAACTTCAAAGCTTTTGCACAACAAAGGATACCATGCAAGACCAAAAGACAACTCTCAGAATGGGAGAAAATATTTGCAAATGAAGCAACTGACAAAGGATTAATCTCCAACATTTATAAGCAGCTCATGCAGCTCAATAACAAAAAAACACAAACAACCCAATCCACAAACGGGCAGAAGGCCTAAATAGACATTTCTCCAAAGAAGATATACAGACTGCCGACAAACACATGAAAGAATGCTCAACATCATTAATCATTAGAGAAATGCAAAATCAAAACTACAATGAGATATCATCGCACACATCAGAATGGCCATCATCAAAAAATCTAGAAACAATAAATGCTAGAGAGGGTGTGGAGAAAAGAGAACACTCTTGCACTGCTGGTGGGAATGTGAATTGGTACAGCCACTATGGAGAACAGTATGGAGGTTCCTTAAAAATCTACAAGTAGAACTACCATATGACCCAGCAATCCCACTAATGGGCATATACCCTGAGAAAACCACAATTCAAAAAGAGTCATATACCAAAATGTTCATTGCAGCTCTATTTACAATAGCCCGGAGATGGAAACAACCTAAGTGTCCATCATCAGATGAATGGATAAAGAAGATGTGGCACATATATACAATGGAATATTACTCAGCCATAAAAAGAAACCAATTTGACCTATTTGTAATGAGGTGGATGGACCTAAAGTGTGTTATACACAGTGAAGTAAGTCAGAAAGTGAAAGACAAATACCATACGCTAACACATATATATGGAATTTAAGAAAAAAACTGTCATGCAGAACCTAGGGGTAAGACAGGAATAAAGATACAGACCTACCAGAGAATGGACTTGAGGATACGGGGAGGGGGAAGGGAAGCTGTGACAAAGCGAGAGAGTGGCATGGACATATATACACTACCAAATGTAAAATAGATAGCTAGTGGGAAGCAGCCGCATAGCATAGGGAGACCAGCTCGGTGCTTTGTGACCACCTAGAGGGGTGGGATAGGGAGAGTGGGAGGGAGGCAGACGCAAGAGGGAAGAGTTATGGGAACATATATATGTATAACTGATTCACTTTGTTACAAAGCAGAAACTAACACACCATTGTAAAGCAATTATATTCCAATAAAGATGTAAAAAAACAGAAAAACAAAAAACAATCTGAGTACATTTAATGATGTACATGAACTCACAATTTAATTCTGGCCTCTGGAGTCAGATATATATTTTTTATTTTTACCAAGCAGAATTTTCCTGTTTGATTGCTAATGTGTCAGGTTCATATACTACCTTATTGTAAACATCTTCAGCTCTCTATACATAAATATATTTAGATGGACAGAGACTTTGTGGGCCACATGTTTGGAAATATTTTGTAGACTATGAGTTTGGAGAGGAGGAAAAAATTTAGTCATCTCCTATGTTTAAAAAAGACAATATTCTCTATTCTCACTGTTAAATATCCATACTAAACAATTTCAAGATCATTCAACTTTTATCAATTTTAAATTTGCACTCAGTTATTTGAAGAATTGAGTTATAAAATAATGGGAGAAATGCCTTTTTGGATTCTCAAAATTGTGTTAAAAGGCAAAAACATTGGCCATGAAAACCCAGAACTGCTGCGTGCACACTTGGAAAGTCCTCCTAGGGCAAAGCTGGGCTGCTGGGCATGCTCAGAAGCTGGGGAGGGCTTGTGTGAAGAGTGGAAAGCTTTGGATTAGCCTCCCACTCTCTCTTGCTGACCCCCGCACCCCTTGCCCCTACCCTGCTTGTAGAAGTTGCCCAGTGTGTTCACAGGGAGACCCAGAAGATGGAGCACCAAACAGTGTAGCAGCTGAGGAGGAGAAGCAGATGAGGCACTGCCACTGTGCTGACAGCCAGCAACCAGAGCATTACAAAACTTTGAGCTATCTGAAAGAAAGAGTGATTATAACCCACTGATCCAACCTTAGGCACTGGGGGCAGACACCAAAAACAAAGGGATCTCTGAACCTGCAGCCTGCGAAAAGTAGACCCCAAACATAGTAAGTTAAGCAAAATGAGAAGACAGAGAAATATACAGCAGATGAAGAAGCAAGGTAGAAAGCCACCAGACCAAACAAATGAAGAGGAAATAGGCAGTCTATCTGAAAAAGAATTCAGAGTAACGATAGTAAAGATGATACAAAATCTAGGAAATAGAATGGACAAAAACAAGAAACGTTTAACAAGGACCTAGAAAAACTAAAGAGAAAACAAACAATAATGAACAACACAATAAATGAAATTTAAAATTCTGTAGAAGGAATCAAGAGCAGAATAACTGTGGCCGAATAATGGATAAGTGACCTGGAAGATAAAAGAGTGGAAATAACTACCACAGAGCAGAATAAAGAATAAAGAATGAAAAGAATTAAGAACAGGCTCAGAGACCTCTGGAACAACATTATATGCACCAACATTCGAATTGTAGGGGTCCCAGGTGAAAAAGAGAAAAAGAAAGGGACTGAGAAAATAATTGAAGAGATTATAGTTGAAAACTTCCCTAATATGGGAAACAAAATAGTCAGTAAAGTTCAGGAAGCTCAGATGGTCCCATCAGGATAAATCCAAGGAGAAACATGCCAAGAGACATATTAATCAAACTATCAAAAGTTAAATACAAAGAAAAAATATTAAAAGCAGCAAGGGAAAAGCAAAAAATAACATACAAGGGAATACCCATAAGGTAAACAGCTGATCTTTCAGCAGAAACTCTGTAAGCCAGAAGGGAGTGGCAGGACATATTTAAAGTGAGGAAAGGGAAAAACCTACAACGAATATTACACTATCCAACAAGGATATCATTCAGATTTGACGGAAATATCAAAACGTTTATAGACAAGTAAAAGCTAAGAGACTTCAGCACCACCAAACCAGCTTTACAACAAATGCTAAAGGAACTTCTCTAGGCAGGAAACACAAGAAAAGGAAAAGGCCTACAATAACAAACCCAAAACAATTAAGAAAATGGTAATAGGAACATACATATCGATAATTACCTTAAATATAAATGGATTAAATGCCCCAACCAAAAGACATAGACTGGCTGAATGGATACAAAAACAAGACCCATATATATGCTGTCTATAAGAGACTCACTTCAGACCTAGGGACACATACAGACTGAAAGTGAGGGGATGGAAAAAGATATCCCATACAAATGGAAATCAAAAGAAAGCTGGAGTAAGAATACTAATATCAGACAAAATAGACTTTAAAATAAAGACTGCTATAGGAGACAAAGAATGACACTCCATAATGACCAAGGGATCAATCCAAGAAGAAGATATAACAATTGTAAATATTTATGCACCCAATATAGGAGCACCTCAATACATAAGGCAAATGCTAACAGCCATAAAAGGGGAAAATGACAGTAATACAATCATAGCAGAGGACTTTAACATCCCACTGAAGCAACTGACAAAGTATTAATCACCAAAATTTACAAGCAGTTCATGCAGCTCAATATCAAAGCAACAAACAATCCAATCCATAAATGGGCAGAAGACCTAAATAGACATTTCTCCAAAGATCTACAGATTGTCAACAAACACATGAAAGGATGCTCAACGTCACTAATCACTAGAGAAATGCAAATCAAAACTACAGTGAGGTATTACCTCATACCAGTCAGAATGGCCATCATCAAAATATCTGCAAACAATAAATGCTGGAGAGGGTGCAGAGAAAAGGGAACCCTCTTGCACTGTTGGTGGGAATGTAAACTTGATATAGCCACTATGGAGAACAGTATGGAGGTTCCTTAAAAAACTACAAATAGTTCACTTTATTATAAAGCAGAAACTAACACACCATTGTAAAGCAATTATACCCCAATAAAGATGTTAAAAAAAAAAAACAGAAGCAATATTTTAACAAATTCAATAAAGACTTTAAAAATGGTACACACACACACACACACAAAAAATACAAATAGAAGTACCATACGACCCTGAAATTCCACTACTGGGCATATACCCTGAGAAAACCATTATTCAAAAAGTATCATGTACCACAATATTCATTGCAGCTCTGTTTATAATACCCAGGACATGGAAGCAACCTAAGTGTCCATCAACAGATGAATGGATAAAGAAGATGTGGCACATATATACAATGGGATATTACTCAGGCATAAAAAGAAATGAAATTGAGTTATTTGTAGTGAGGTGGATTGACCTGGAGTCTGTCATTCATAGTGAATTAAGTCAGAAAGAGAAAAACAAATACCATATGCTAACAAATATATGTGGAATCTTAAAAAAAAAAAAAAAGCCTCTCAAGAACCTAGGGGCGGGCTTCCCTGGTGGTGCAGTGGTTGAGAGTCCGCCTGCCGATGCAGGGGACATGGGTTCATGCCTCGGTCCGGGAAGATCCCACATGCCGTGGAGCGGCTGGGCCCGTGAGCCATGGCCGCTGAGCCTGCACGTCCGGAGCCTGTGCTCCGCAATGGGAGAGGCCAGAACAGTGAGAGACCAACATACCGCAAAAAAAAAAAAAAAAAAAAAGAACCTAGGGGCAAGACAGAAATTAAGATGCAGGCGTAGAAAATGGAGTTGAGGACACAGGGAAGCACAAGGGTAAGCTGGGATGAAATGAGAGAGTGGCATGGACATATATACACTACCAAATGTAAAATAGATAGTGGGAAGCAGCCACATAGCACAGGGAGATCAGCTCGGTGCTTTGTGACCACCTAGAGGGGTGGGATTGGGAGGGTGGGAGGGAGATGCAAGAGGGAGGAGATATAGGGATATATGTATATGTATAGCTGATTTACTTTGTTATACAGCAGAAATTAACACACCATTGTAAAGCAATTATATTCCAATAAAGATGTTAAAAAAAAGGCAAAATCATCAACTTACATTAGTTTGTCCTATCAAACGTGTTTATGAAAAACTACTATTAAATTTAAAGAATTTAAAGGATTTGTCTGGCAAAATATTTTTATTCTTTTGAATCATGAAAGCATAAAATGTCTAATTATTGAACATCTCAGCTACATATGAGTAAGCTAAACTGAATTATTTTTATATTCCACTTTCCTAACCCAAGAATTTAACTTAGATAACTGATATTTGCTAATACAATTGTATTGCTAGGGTGCAAATGATATTAAATCAAAGATTTATGTTAATCGGTAAATTGATTAAAAGTTGCAAGTGGAAATGCTCATACAATTAGAAAATGAAATCAGTACAGACATTCGTTTGCATATACCACAAAACTAAGTTTTCATCTAATGCATGCCAATGACTTAACTAGATGATTCAAACATGTTAATCAAATAGATACTAATTTAAATAGGTGGGCCTTGCATTGAGATATGATGGCCAAACCCTCAGGAGGTTTTTGAACTCTTTTTTTTTTTTAAAGAAAATCTTGATGTTCTTTGGAAAATATGGCCTGTTCTCTGAAACTCAGTGCTAGTGCATTTTAATATGTACCAGCATGTATTTTATGAAAGCTAAAGTTTCACTAGTAGCTTCAGAGGACTTTAAGATAGGCTACCCAAACTTCTTTAGAAAGGAAACCCCATTTGGCATCAGCTATCATTGTTACTCTATTTGAATAAGTTGAGTGTCTATATTTGAAGGGGGTATGTATATAGTGGGAACATTATACCACCCTGGCTTTGGTGCTACTAGAGTTCTATTTCATTAGAACGACGTTACCTCGTAGAAAGATTTTCCATGGATTATATTGTGATCAATAATATATTCTTCTGAAAAACAAGATTTGAGGAAAGACAAGCAGAATAATTATATTTTGTACTTTTTAGCTTATTATTGTTGGTATAAATTTGGTCTTCTAGGCACAAATATTAACTCATTAATAAACTACCCCAAAATTGTAAGAATACTTAAGATTATCTAGATTGAAAAGAATATTCCACTAAACTGTCTTTCACTCAGCCTTCTGATTTTTTTTTCTCATTATTGCTTTTTTTAAAATCAAGTTAAATGTATAAATTGTATTTATTTTTGTTTATAAATTTTTAAAAATTGATATATTTTTGATTTATAATATATTATTTTCAGGTATAAAACATAATGATTCAATATTATTATAGATTATACTCCTTTTAAAGTTATGGAGTATAAAGTTATAGAGTATAAATAATGGCTGTATTTCCCTGTGCTGTACAATATACCCTTGTTTCTTATTTATTTTATCCATAGTAGTTTGTGTCTCTTAATCCCTTTCCCTTATTTAATGTCTGATGCATGCTAGTAGCATGGTTCTAGCTGATAAAATATTATTTCATCTCATAAACAAATGTTTTTTTATTCTCTATTCTTCCTTTTGTCTTTCTCAGGATTATTGTGAGCAATACGTAAGAAATGAAAGTGAAGTAAATAGCATACTTCCTGGTACAGAATAATCTATTAATAAATGGTAGGCACTATTATTATAATTTCCCTCCCCTACTCCTCTCTTTTCCTTCATACGAATGATTATTAGCTACCTGCTCGATGCATAGCACTGTGTTAGTATGTGGTACATACAAAGATGAGTAGGATATAGCTTCTAACTTCCACAGCACACAGCTCATTACTTCTTGTCTATCTTTAAACAATGTTGATCTTGGATATTATATCAAGCCTATCTTGAATGAGAGCTGGAAATCATCATAGTGAACTTAAAAATAATGTATTTTTCATTTGTATTAGAATTTCAACAGTTTGAAAATTAGAGGAAATATGTTGGTAAATAGGCCCAGTGTTTATAAGTATGAAGTACTCTTACCTTCCCAAACTGATGGTATTGTGGACATTGATTATTGATCAAGAGCTCTTTTCACTGAAGTGTACAATGGTCTTACAGCTGTTCTGAGAGGAAATTTTCAAGTAGCAACTATCCTCTGATGAAACAAATGTAACATTTAATTATTAGAACTTTGGGGGAAATCTTTATAATATTCTCTATTCTCTGAATCTCTGAGAAATGGCAGTTAATGAAAATACAGTTATGAATAATTTTTCTATTAATTTAAGTTATTACTTTGGAGGTATTCTGTCATAGAGAATTCTTCCTTAAAGCTGGTAAAATTCACTGATAAATTCTGAAATTCTCTTGAAAAAGAAGCATCAGTGTGCAATTTTTGTCCATAAATATTTCTATAAAACCCTGGATTGTTTAATAAAAACAGTATTTACTCAACACATATATCCATTTAAAGCACATACACACATAAAAATCCAATATATGGTTATTATAAATCATTACTGAATCTGCAGTCTATTTAAACTGGCTATAGAATTGTTTCAGGTGTTCAGCAGAATTCACTTATTGGAAAATCTCCAAACTACTCTTTTGAACAGAAGTACTATATTTGCTTACTGGCAATCCTTTACAGAAATCCACAAAGGATATCTAGAGATATTTTCGTGTTAGATATTTTAACACAGTTATGTTATTCAGGGCCAGAAGCTTTTTCATTAATATTTAATTCAATAAGGAATTTCTCCAAGATATTTTGGGGTATAATTATCCACCTACTTTCTTATGAATGAGAGTTTCTTAGATGAAATCAAGCATACATGCATATTAGACACTGGTGTTCTTAATCCAGCTTTGAGGAAGATGCAGAGTTAAGGCTCCAGAATAATTTTTTTAGTCTAGGTTCTCTGTTCTATTGGGAGACAACTTTGGTTTTAAAACCTCCTAGCCCAGCAACAAAGTTAGTGTAGGGGTAGGATTATTTGAAGGTTATAGGAGATCAGTAAGGGGCAAATTGGTGAAAGTGTTTAGTCTCTTCTGATATGGCACAGTGTAGTTATTTCACTGCTCATCCATGATGCTTCCTATTTTCATAAACATGAAATTAAAATAAAATAAAGATATCACAGAATGTCTCCCTTGGGGATCAAGCAAGACTTGGAAGTGAGATAAAATGTGGCTAAAACTGTAGAGATTGATATAGATAGCTGATACTCTGGAGCAACATGTGATGATAGCCAAGTTAAGGGCACTTTAAAAGGTTAGAAAACTTTATAATGGTCAGGCTTTTGAAGCGGGTCTGTTGCTAGTGAGATTTTAGTCTCTACCATACAGATGCGTGCATTTCCAATACAAATAAGATATATAAGGCAAAACCTTGCATTGCCAAGAAGTCCTTGTGAAATACATAGATGTGCAATTACTACAAGACAAAATGGGAACTCATACTTGATAATTGACAAATGAATGACTAAATAAATGTGAATAAGTTAAAAAACTGGATTCTTGTCATCTTAGCACAATGATGAATGAATGGTTTCTTTCTATAATGTTGCACATTGTGCTTCTATACAGCCAGTTTTCTGGACTTATCAAGACAACTGAAGCATCTTCTATGTACCAGGGGACTAGACAGTGAAGATACAAAGGCAGCTAAGGTATAATTTGTGCTCTTGGTGATATTATAATCTAGTCAATGAAAAACATATTAGTATATAACTAAATTATATTAGGCATAAGGTGAAGATTTCTGTTAAAAAGTTCATAAAACACTGAGAACAGAGTATAAATTCATACTAATTGTGAAGATAATGAAAAAGATCATTAAAGGTATCAGTTAAGTTGGGTTTTTAGTAATGAGTTAAATTTTAAGAAGTGTAACTGAGAAGGCTATTCTTGGCTGAGGTACTTTATTAAGGAAAGTACAGAGGTATAAAAGTATATGCATGGAATGTTCAGGGAATAGGACAAATTATAGTGTGCCAGAAGAATACTGGGCATTGAGTGGAAAGGGTAGATTGTTCAAGGTGAGGTCTGGAAAAGAATGTTGGAGGGTTAGCATATCATACATTTCTTAAAATGCCACAGTAAAATATTTTTTCTTCTGTGATCAGTGAAGAAAAAAGAGAAGTATCAAATGTGATAGCAATGTAAACAGTGAGTTCTGTGTTCTAAAAGAATCACTTGAAACCATGCGAAGGACTTGTTGGAAGTGGTAGAGTCTGGACAGAGGAGACCAATCTGGAAGGTGTGAGATGATGATGCCTTGGACCAAATCAGATTTGGAGTTCATATTTCTTGTCAAAGTGCCCTATCCACTACATTCTTAATATACCATGTTTTATATCTGTTTATTTTTGAAGAAATCAAATTATACAGATTTTGTCTCTGGAAATTTTCCAAACATACAGTAAGACTTTTTGTTTGTTTTCATTTGCTTGTTTTTGTTTTAATTTTTATTTTATATTTGAGTATAGTTGATTAATAATGATGTGTTGATTTCAGGTGTACAGCAAAGTTGATTCAGTTATGCATATATATGTATCTATTCTTTTTCAAATTCTTTTCCCATTTAGGTTATGATAGAACACTGAGCAGAGTTCCCTGTGCTATACAATAGGTCTCTGTTGGTTATCTCTTTGAAATACAGCAGTGTGTACATGTCAATCCAAAACTCCCAATCTGTACCTCCTTCCCCTTTAACCCTGGCAACCATAAGTTCGTTCTCTAAATCTATGAGTTTGTTCCTGTTTTGTAAATAAGTTCATTTATAGCATTTTGTTTAGTTACCAAATAAAAGTGAGATCACATGACATTTGTTTTTCTCTGTCTGACTTACATCATTTAGTGTGATAATCTCCAGGTCCATCCATGTTGCTGCAATGACATTATTTCATTCTTTTTTATGGATGAGTAATATTCCATTGTATATGTTTACCAATCTTTATCCACTCCCTGTCGAGGGACATTTAGGTTGCTTCCATGTCTTGGCTATTGTAAATAGTGCTGCAAGAAACATTGGGGTGAATGCATCTTTTTAAATTATGATTTTCTCTGGTTATATGCCTAGGAGTGGGATTGCTGGATCATATGGTGAACTTTATTTCTAATATTTTTAAGGAATCTGCATATTCTTCTCCATAGTGGCTGTACCAACTTATATTTCCACCAACAGTGTAGGAAGGTTCCCTTTTCTCCACACCCTCTCCAGAATTTACTGTTTGTATATATTTTGATGATGGACATTCTGACTGGTGTGAGGTGATATCTCATTGTAGTTTTGATTTGTATTTTTCCAATAATTAGTGATGTTAAGCATCTTTACACATACCTCTTTGCCATCTGTATGTCTTCTTTAGAGAAATGTCTATTTAGGTCTTCTGTCCATTTTTTTTATTGAGTTGTTTGTATTTTTGATATTGAGCTGCATGAGCTGTTTGTAAATTTTGGAGATTAATCCTTTGTCAGTTGCATCATTTGCAACTATTTTCTTCCATTCTGTGGATTGTCTTTTTGTTTCATTTATGGTTTCCTTTGCTGTGCAAAAGCTTTGAATTTAATTAGGTCCCATTTGTTTATTATTATTTTTTAATTTCCATTATTCTAGGACATGTATCATAAAAGATCTTGGTACAGTTTATGTTAGAGAGTGTTCCGCCTACATTTTACTCTAAGAGTTATAGTATCTGGTCTTATGTTTAGGTCTTTAATCCATTTTGAGTTTATTTTTGTTTATGGTGTTATAGTATGTTCTATGTTCTAATTTCATTCTTTTACATGTAGTTGTACAGCTTTCCCAGCACCACTTATTGAAGAGACTGTCTTTTCTCCATTGTATATTCTTGCCTCCTTTTTTATAGATTAGGTGACCATAGGTATGTGGGTTTATTTCTGGGCTTTCTATCCTGTTCCATTGATCTATATCTGTTTTTGTGCCAGTACAATACTGTTTTGATGACTGTAGCTTTGTAGTATAATCTGAAATCAGGGAGCCTGATTCCTCCAGCTCCATTTGTCTTTCTCAAGATTGCTTTCACTATTCAGGGACTTTTTTGTCTCCATACAAATTTTAAGATTTTTTGTTCTAGTTCTGTTAAAAATGCCATTTATAATTTGATAGGGATTGCATTGAATCTGTAGATTCCCTTGGGTAGTATAGTCATTTTGACAATATTGATTCTTCCAATCCAAGATCATGGTATATCTCTCCATCTGTGTGTCATCTCCATTTTTGTCATCTTCAATTTCTCTCAGCAGTGTCTTACAGTTTTTGCAGTACAGGTCTTTTACCTTCTTAGGTAGGTTTATTCATAGGCATTTTATTCTTTTTGATGTGATAGTAAATGGGAATGTTTCTTTAATTTCTCATCTTTCATTCTTAATATATAGGAATGCAAGAGATTTCTGTGTATTAATTTTGTATCCTGTGAATTTACTAAAGTCATTGATTAGTTCTAGAAGTTTGCTGGTGATATCTTTAGGATTTTCTATGTATAGTATCTTGTCATCTGCATACAGTGACAGTTTAACTTCTTCTTTTCCAATTTGGATTCCTTTTATTTCTTTTTCTTCTCTGATTGCCATGGCTCAGACTTCCAAAACTATGTTGAATAATAGTGGTGCAAGTGGACATCCGTGTCTTGTTCCTGATCTTAGAGGAAATGCTTTTAGTTTTTCACCATTGAGTATGATGTTAGCTGTGGGCTTTTCATCTATGCCTTTTATTATGTTGAGGTAGGCTCCCTCTATGCCCACTTTCTGGAGAGTTTCTATCATAAATGGGTGTTGAATTTTGTCCAAAGCTTTTTCTATGCTTTTTTCAAAGTATCTATTAAAATGATGCTTTTTATTCTTCAGTTTGTTAATATGGTGTATCACATCGATTGATTTGTGTATATTGAAGAATCCTTGCATCCCTGGGAATTTTTGCAGCTTTTTTGTTAAGTTTTAATTTATTTGAAAATAAAAGTTTACAAAACGTTGTGACAGGGCTTCCCTGGTGGCACAGTGGTTGAGAGTCTGCCTGCTAATGCAGGGGACACGGGTTCAAGCCCTGGTCTGGGAAGATCCCACGTGCCACGGAGCAACTGGGCCCATGAGCCACAACTACTGAGCCTGCACGTCTGGAGCCTGTGCTATGCAACGAGAGGCCGCGATAGTGAGAGGCCTGTGCACTGCGATGAAGAGTGGCCCCCGCTTGCAGCAACTAGAGAAAGCCCTCTCACAGAAACGAAGACCCAACACAGCCAAAAATAAATAAATAAATAAAACGTTGTGACAAATAATGTAGTTTCTCTATTGGAAATCTCCACCAGAGAATATTGTGCTTATAATCTTAAAAAATGTTTCAGATGTAGAATTACCTAAAAATTGAAGTCTATGCCTTCTTCCACTAGCTTTCCTAAATTTCAGTTAGCAAGGAAAATAAACAGATAAAGAAGCAGAACCTGTCTACTTGCAATTATTGCTGTTGTCTCTCTTGAAATACAGCAGCTTTTCATGACAATACGGGAGGTCATGGAAGACTATACATGAAAAAGAAAATAAAAAATGAAATTATAAAATATATTCTTATGAATCATTATATCAGGAAGAACACTACAAAGAGAAAGAATAGTGCATTAAACCCTCTATGTATAACAGTTAAAAAAATCTTAGAATTGTGGAAAACTAAAAGCTAGTGCAGTATTTACAAGCATAGCAGATCATGAACACTCTGTTATTCTGAGTCAGTATATATCAGAGACTCTTCCAACCTATAGGCCAGTATCTGATGTTGGTGACTATAAAAGGAGGTAGGACTGCCTCAGGGAAGGGGATTTATACATTTCCTGCAGGCTTTTTACCAAAGATAAACATATCCAAATGTTTGACAAGAGCCTCCCCATGCATACCTCTAACTTGGCTTCAAACAAACAAGAAGATAATTATTTCTTAAAGTTTAAACATTACTTTATGAACAAGTTTCAGCTCCTAGAGCTCTTTCTTTTTTTCTATGCTTGTGTAATTTTAGGGGAGTCACAATGATCAAAGGGTTCCCACCATATTAAATATCACTCACAGAGTGGGTGATGCTCAAAAGACTGGCCAGAGATGTCAGGAGTCTGTAGGCAGGGAAAGAACTTAATCATTTAGTGACCATATTCTTTATTACATCTCCAATTCCTTTGAACGTATATTAATTGAAGCCTTGCTCTTTAAAATGATGTTTTAAGATTTTTGTTTATTAAAAACTTTAAACCAAACCTTAAAAAACTGAAAATCATTACTATTCTATTTGAAGAAGATCATGGAGATGAAATTACATTAGTAATTTTGCTACATTAGTAGTAGTGCATAATTGTAGTAGTAGTGTAATTTCATTTCATTAGTAGTGAAGTGGACCTGAAAAATTTTGACTCTGATAGATTATAACATATATGATATGTGTATTACTGCATTAATGATTGTAAATTTTCAAGGACTTTCCTTCTCTAATAATACTAAACTGAGTTTTATACAAGTAGAAAGATAGAGAAACAAAACTGCATGCATTTAAAAAAATATATTTATTTATTCTTTTAGCTGTGTTGGGTCTTCATTGCTGCGTGTGGGCTTTCTCTAGTTGTAGCGAATGGGGTGTGCACGGATTTCTCATTTTGGTGGCTTCTCTTGTTGTGGAGCATGGGATTCTAGGTGCATGGGCTTCAGTAGTTGCAGCACGTGAGCTCAATAGTTGTGGCTTGCAGGCTCTAGAGCTCAGGCTCAGTAGTTGCAGTGCATGGGCTTAGTTGCTCTACAACATGTGGGATCCTACCAGACCAGGGATCAAACTAGCGTCCCCTGCATTGGCAGGTGGATCCTTAACCACCATGCCACCAGGGAAGTCCATGAATGCATTGTTTTAAATATGTAACTTTAACTAATAATTTAGAGATTTCATGAGCACAGTTTTTTTCTGGAGATTTATTTTAGCAAACTATATTTCAGCATGTCATTAGTCCACCTGACAGTAATAAGATGTGAACTGAAATACAATGGCCTGTGAAAAAGACTTAGGAAACTATTATAGATTAAATCATCATAGTGTTCTTTGAATTTAGAATAGTGCATGCTATATTCTCTCAGAAACATATAATTTTATAAAATAATTCACCACATTAGTGAAGAGAATTATCAATGAGCATAGATTCTGGTATTTGGTAACCTGGTCTACATTCCTATTGCTTCAAGAGTATTATGATAGCTATACATATCAGAAGCCTAAGCTAGAGAGAAATTAGTTGACAGACTGAATAATGTTTATTGCTTAATATTTAATAGTAATCAATATCAACAACATTTCTGTTAAAACTAGATTAGTAGTTGGAACTAGAATATTATATACAATTTCTGTTTTGAATGTTGACTTTGTACACATACCAAACTTAAGCTGACATATACATAAAGGTGATGATTCACATCTACATAGAGATGTGAATAGTTTCACAAAGTTGTATCTTATTTTTGTACAGATTTATTTAAACTATCTGAAATAGAACTATCCATTTACTTGCTGTTTACCTTGTCATGTAGTTGAAATAGGGGTATTTCTTTTCTTTTTTGTATTCTCTTATATTTTGTTTTATGTTTTTATTTAAGTATAGTTGATGTACAATATTATATGTTTCAGGTGTACAATATAGTGATTCACAATTTTAAAGGTTATACTCCATTTATAGTAATTATAAGATATTGGCTGTATTTCCTGTGTTGTACAATATATCCTTGTAGCTTATTTTATACATAATAGTTTGTATTTCTTAATTCCCCACCCCATATTTCCTCTCCCCTCCACTGGAAACCACTAATCTGTTCTCTATGTCTGTGAATCTGCTTCATTTTTGTTATATTTGCTTGTGTTTTGTATTTTTTAGATTCCTCATGTAAGTGATATCATATAGTATTTGTCTTTGTCTGACTTATTTCACTTAGCATAATACCCTCCAAGTCCATCTATGTTGTTGCAAATGGCAAAATTTCATTATTTTTGATGGCTGAGTAATATTCTGTAGCATATATGTGTGTGTGTGTGTGTGTGTGTGTGTGTGTGTGTGTGTGTGTATGGCACCTCTTCTTTAACCATTCTTCTGTTGGTGTACACTTAGGTTGCTTCCATATCTTGGTAATTATAAATAATGCTGCTATGAACATTGGGGTGCATGTATCTTTTCAAATTAGTGTTTTTGTTGTTTTTGGATATATACCCAGGAGTGGAATTGCTGGGTCATGTGGAAGTTCTATTTTTAGTTTTTTGAGAAACCTCCATACTCTTTTCCACAGTGTCTGCACCTATTTACATTCCCACCAACAGTGTAGATGGTTCCCTTTACTCCACATCTTTGGCAACATGTGTTATTTGTGTCCTTTTTGGTGATAGCCCTTCTGACAGGTGTGAGGTAATATCTCATTGTGGTTTTGATTTGCATTTCCCTGATGATTAGCAATGTTGAGCATCTTTCATGTGCCTGTTGGCCATCTGCTTTTCCTCTTTGGAAAAAGTCTATTCAGGTCTTCTGCCCATTTTTTAGTCAGGTTGTTTTATTTTTTATTTGAGTTGTATGAGCCATTTATATATTTTGGGTATTAACCAGAATAGGGCTATTTCTAAGGGAATCAGAGAACTTCCAGAAGTATATTCCTTTGATTCCTTTGATCTTAGACTCCTGGTCCAAAAAACCTTGAGACAAATTCTGGCTCAAGATAACACAAGTTTCTAGTTTGTTCATTCAAATCCTAGTTTGATTTAGATTTTCCAGTATCACTAAAAGAAAGAGCTGCATAAAGCAGGTGGGTAGAGAGGCAAGGTTCTCTGCAACCCATCTAAGCAGAAATTTTGGGGAAACTTTAGGTCAGAGCAGTATTTTTGTATAAAGACTCAAACACTCCATTAGTTAGAAAATATTACCCTAAAATCTTATGGAACATGAAGATAGAAGAAAATTGGGAAAATAAGTTCCTGGTAGCATTAGTGGAAAACACTCAACAGCTATCTTTTTCCCCTTCCATTTCACTATTAGTATTAAAATGGAATAATAATATGTTATATTTGTATATCTCAAAATCTGAACACTTTTGAGAATTAAAAACTGAGACTATCCCAGGAAAACTAGGACATATGTTCTCACTATATATTAGACTCTTTTTACATGTCATTCACTGGTGCTAGGATCACTAAACACATTATGTATCTTAATCCTTACAGTAACTATACAAGGGGGTTATTATTATTAACATTTTAACAAATTAAAAAAACTGAGGTTCAGGACTATATTGTAATTTACTTATCCTCTCGAAAATAATATGTGTTAGAGCTGGAATTGTTCAGAATCCTTACCATTACCCACTATTTTACACTGCCTTGATGTACTCATTTTTTTTTTATTCATGGACTGAGTTCTATAGACATTTGTATTTATGACCTCTGCTCCAAAGTGTAATAAATATATCAACAAGGATACTAGCTATTTACTTCATATGAAAAGAAAGGGAGCCACCATCTTTGTTTTTCTACCAAAAATATTGAACAAAAGTGTTTTAGTGATATGATATGTTGGAAAATCTGATTTTTAGAAAATTACAGTAAAATCATGAGCTTTCCTACTCATATTTTAGTCAGATATTAATATTTCTGGGCAATGAAATTTTGTTGTTGTTTTAAAATTTATTTATTTATTTATTTATTTATTTATTTATTCATTTATTTATGGCTGCATGAGTCTTCGTTGCTGCCAGCGGGCTTTCCCTAGTTGCAGCGAGCGGGGGCTACTCTTTGTTGCAGTGCGCAGGCTTCTCATTGTGGTGGCTTCTCTTGTTGCAGAGCACAGGCTCTAGGTGTGCAGGCTTCAGTAGTTGTGGCACAAGGGCTCAGTGTTTGTGGCTCATGGGCTCTAGAGCACAGGCTCATTAGTTGTAGTGCATGAGCTTAGTTATTCCACAGCATGTGGGATCTTCCTAGACCAGGGGTCAAACCCGTGTCCCCTGCATTGGCAGGCGGATTCTTAACCACTGTGCCACCAGGGAAGCCCATGGGCTATGAAATTTTGATTCATAATTCTTTCACTCTACTATTGCAACTTTTGATATGAGAAAATTTTCCTAGCTAAGTATGTGGTGAAGACACCTTTTAAAATATCTTCTCTTCATTAATTTAATGAGAAATTATGCCATATTGAGTTATATTCATATAACTGATTTGCTATGTAAACCTAATTCTTTCTGAAGCATGGAATAAGGCGATCAAATAATTATTTTAGCTAGGATTATGCTTAGTCAGAAAAGTCTAATTTTAACTCTGCTGGATGAGGAAGCAAAGAGCTGAATATCAATGAGTGCAAAATTTGTATGTTTTTGAAGTATATTACTTAAGGAAACTAATTCTAATTCTTATTAAGTGGCATTAATTAATGCTGCAACTGTCATGTTACTAACATGTGGTACTTGAAATCCTGCCACAATGAATGTTAATACTCTTTCTGGTACTTTTAAGTATAAAAAAGCTATGTATTCAATTTAATAAATAAGAGTAGACTTTTGTTATGTGGTACAAAGTTAAAACTTAAAAGGTGAGTTATCTTTGTGTGTGTGTGTTTTTTTTTGTTGTTGTTGTTTTTTTTTTTTTTCTGTGCCGTGTGGCTTGCAGGATCTAAGTTTCCCAACTAGGGATTAAACCTAGACCACAGCAGTGAAAGCCCAGAATGCTAACCACTAGGCCACCAGGGAACTTCCGCATTTTGTGTATTTTAAACAACAGTGTAATCCTCCAAAGTTGAGTTTAGTATGAGAGTAAAATTAATAGTATGCTAATAATACACAATAAATTCAATAATATTATTTTTGAAAGCTGTTAGCATTAAATTTGTTTAGATTCAAAGCTCTTCACTAATCTCATATTTCATATAATCCTTAACATGGAGGAGAAAGTTTATCTAAAATATATAATTTGAAGGTAGAAGAGTATAATTTCTCTCTCAAGAAAGAGGTAGGTGCATCTAAAATTCCCTTTTCCAAATTATAAAATTATAATGCCTGCTTTATATTACTCATCATAACATTAGGACATTTTTAGTTTATTAGCAACCCATCATGGATATGGATCTATGCTTTAAGGTTTGAGGAAGCCTGAGAAACATGGCCACCCTACTATAACTGACATTCTTGAGACCAGGCCAGGATTAGAGTCATATACTTCTGAAGTTATATATTCATTTAGTTGAGAAGAAAGAATAAAATATATGATTACATATGCAAAGGGAAAAGTAATAGCATAGTACAGAGTTCTTAATTTAACATTGTACTTTTGTTTTCTTGTCATTTCTTTTCCTAGTTACCAGTGTCCCTTGTCCTCATACATAAAGAGAAAAAAATAGACAACTCACCATGCAGCTTTAGACCCATGGTCCAACCAGACTATCATTTTGTTTCTAATAATGACCCTAATGATTAAGGAAAATAGAATAAATGAAATCAAGTGCTGCACTGACTGATTTGATTTGGAAAGATGCAGTGTGATATATTGATACAACGTGGTTGGCTAGAGACACAGATGTTGTGTTTATAGACTAATTATCCATTTATTTAATAGGTAGCCTTGAACAACTACTTAGATTCTCTGAGCATCACTTTCTTCATATATACAAATGGAAATAATGATATCACTCATATATTTGTTGAAATGATTAAATACACAATGTATAGGAGTAGGTTTTCAAACTTCAAACTTTAAGGTTCCATACAAAAGACAGTTATGGTACCACATTATCATTTTTTTTCCTCAAATGTTTGAATCAGGCATAAGGATACCTAGGATGTTTGGACATTTTTATGTATGCAGAAGAAACCCTCTTTTGAAGAAAGGGAAAAAATAAAAGTTATAATTTGCATATGGAAGAGTTAGATTATAAGTTTCAAAAGCAAAGCAGTTTATCTGCCTCTTCACAGAACCATTTTACCTCTCTTTCTTGGAACTGAAACAGATATGCTTTGATGACAGGGCTTTCTAAGCCAACCTCCTCTCAAGACTATTCTACTTCAGTTTGTGGAAAATTCAACATCAAAAATAAAATTGCAATGCTGTTCCAAATTGCTACTAAGAGTTAATTAAGATGAAATAGTAGCTGCATCTCATACTATATCAAATGTCAGACTTCCCAACAAGATTATGAGAATATTAGCAGTTTGTGTTTGATACAATGGGCTATAGAGAAACTTTAGATAGACAGTAGACAGCCTACATTATCTCACTGAGAAAAAAAAAATTTGGTAACTTGACAAATTAGGCAGCTGAAGCAAAGAGATCAAATAGCCCATAATTTGAACTAAGTCAGTAGGAGTACCTAGAGTATCAACAGAAACAACTATATTGCTTTAAACTAAATTATACCACTTGAACTGTAGCTGTTCTAAGTCATAACACTAAATTCAAATCTCTACTACATCTTATTTAATATAAAATTATGTTGGGTGTTGTAGACCGTGTTATAGTATGAAGACAAACTGAATCATAAAACAGAAAAGATACACGACTTTATGTACGAAATATAAGGCAATAAGTGGCCTTTCCACTTAATTTCACTATTTTTCTGTGTTAATTTGTATTTGGTTTCTATTTTCTTAGCCTGTACCATACCAAAAAGTGGAAAGGAGCTAAAAAGGATATAATAACTCACAGGTATGGAAAACACATTTATGTTCCCCAATATTAAGACCACACATCTATATGATGGAAAGTGAGTTTTTAAGGGAAGGAATGAGCTAGTGCTTATGGGTGCGGGCAGCCATGTCTTAATGTGCAAACCAGATCCATCCCAAGGGGAGACATAATTCATGAAAATGTTTCTTTCAAACCTGGTGTTCTGTCATTCAGGGGAAGGTTTCCAGCTGAAACATTTGCTGGCTTTCAGGAGAAATTAAGAAGCAGTCTGTCAGTTCTTTGCCTTTAGCACCAAGGTAAAAACCCCCGAGCTGAAAGTCTTTGGATAGTTCTGGGCCAATGGCTGCTAAAAGGGGTGACAAGATTTGATTCCTTGAGAGAGAAAGAGACAGAGACAGAGACTATGAGACTAGGCTATCTAGTGCTGCTTCTATGCTGCTTTTCCTTGTCCTCTGAGTATGAACTGAAGTAGCAGCAGCTAAAATTGTTCCCCTGTTCTCCAATTCAGCGCCTCCCTGATTCCCTTGTTTTAGAAAACAGGAGCCTGAAAGGCACATGACTTGCACAGTTGCACATGTGCTAGAACCTGTAGGAGTTTCAGAGTTCCCTCTGTTTTACATTTTCTGAAATTCCAGTTCTAGGTATTCTTTCTTTAGGTTCATTTCCCATCAGGGAAGAATAGTCCATTAAACATATTCAAACCAAGTAGTCAGTGATAATGAAATCCTCTTTTGTCCTGACAGCAGAATCCTGGGCAGATAAGAAGCTAAGGAATCTGGGAGGGAGAAAGTACATTGATGAGAGGTAGCAGTAGATGGGGCCAAAAAGGGTAAAAATGACATCGAAAGGGAAAATGAGCAGCGCTGAAGACAAAATTTACCTACTGCTTAATTTAATATTGTTCCTTCCTCTCCTGAAAGTCAAAGGCTCCTATCCCAAAGGGCCAGAAAGGAAAAATCTCCTGAGTCCCTTGGAATAATAAAAGTAATAGCCTCAATATAAAGTTTGTGTTGCATTTTGAATTTTTTTAAGCATTTGCCTTTATTGACAAAGCAATAACTATCAATGAAAATTGACATTATTTTATTTGCATTCAAGTTTGCATTTGTATATTAGATCTTGTCTCAATTTAATTACTGATATTTCTCTCCAGAGGCAAAGAACCAGGTAGTGGGGTGTGTTTGTGTGAATGTATGGGAGGAGTTTGGGTGGTGATTAATCATATTCCGTTAACCAAAAGACAGTGAAGTTAAACATATATTGTTTAAAATATTCATTCAATATCAGACTCTTGGGGAAATCTTTACATTGGATTTTTTTTTCTTTCTTGTGATATTTTTTCTAAGAGTTTCAGTGCATGTTGATTTTATTTTAAGGTAATTATTCAAAAATTAGGGAGAGATATGGGGTTCATGCAAGGATATAAATATTCTTTGGAACATTTTTCTATATTTACAATAATCAAAATTAATTACAATAATAATTTATTATTTTTTCTTCAGTTTCCTGAGAAGTCTGAGTAGCATTACTCACTATTCAGAAATGAGCAGAAGGTAGAACCGGGTGATGTGCAGATCTTAGTTTCTTGTCAGAGCCCAGACAGCCATTCAGAACTTGTTCCTAAGTCCTAGACCTTGAAATTTTAATCAAGACTACAGCTTACAAATGGTTTGTCTCTTTGAATTTTATACTTAGAAACTAAAAGTTCTAAAAACAACATGACAATGAACTTTTTCTATCAATATTGCAATCCTACAGTGTTTTGAGCCATTGTCAAAGAAAAACATTTAATCATTCTTCAAAAGGGGATATCTCAGATTTGATTCAATACTACTGTTTTCAGCTTAAGAAAGACTTGCATTTCTTTTCTTTCTAAAGCTGTAGATTTGCTTGAAATATTATTTTATTTTACTTAAATCCTAAATTACATTAATGATGCTTAACCTTATGCTGTTAAACTCATATATTCTGAGCTTAAAACAAAGCATTTTTAGACCAATGTAAAATTCTCATTTCCTTTTTGAATGTTGAATAATAAAAATAATTAAAATTGTTATACATTTTATTATATGAAAATATTAGTTATAAGATTCAACATTTTTCATCCAGAAATCAGTCAATTGTACCTAAAGAATAAAAATTAATGCATTATATTTTTAAGCACTGTTTCTATAAATACACTACTTCGCTAACTGAAAAAGTAAAATATTTAATTCTATAATGCTTCTCTTTTTCATGAAAAAATTTTGAGTAAGTATTCTGTATTCTATGTTTGATTTATCTTTGGACATCATTTTTCTCACATTAGGTGAAAAGCAGAGATTGTTAAAACACGTCAGAAAATGAGTAACTTTTATAGGATTTCCAGGCATACACAGCAAAACTTAACAGCAATCACTTTTGACAGACTTTCATAGCTAAAATCTCTCACCTAAATTTCAGAAGGGAGAGGAAAGAGAGAGAGGAGGAGGGAGAAAGAGACAAAGACAGAGAGACAGAGACAGAGTGACAGAAGAGTTAATCATTCTCAGTTAAATATATGAACATCTGGGTACTTATCTCAACTAAAGTTAACTTTGGTTTCACCCAGATACTAATCATAAAAACTTAACACACTTATCAATTTTCTACTTTGATGTGCAATGGGTAATCATAAACATGGAATAGGAAGTTTTTGAATATATAACGTACATATATTCTTTCCCAACTCTACTTCTCTTTTTTTTTCCCTCTTCCTGTTAAATATTAATAAGAGGTATTTTTTAGCTAGTGAAGTCATGGCTGTAAATATTTCCTTTTACTATTGCCATGTGAGTTTTTGACATGCAAGAAAATATTCAGACATGTACCTGGGAAAAGTTGTTGGCTCAGGCTCCGAGATTAAGTCTAAAGTGGTTGCTTCAATAACAAATGGGTCAAGTAGGAGAGATTTTCTCTTTCTTCTCTCATCCCAATGAGGCATTCTAGTGTGTGTGTTTTTTCAAACATAAATATTTATATGATGATAACTTCACCAAAAGTTTACAGAAAAATAAACTTCACCTCTCAAATCACACTATCCAGAGATAATCACTACTCACATTTGAAAACATCCTTCCTGATATTCTATTATGTGTACAAAATGCCATTTTAAATAAGTGGAATCTCATAAACCATGTTTAAATTAGTCATATCAGTAAAATAAATAAAATAGACTTTTATAAATTCAAAATCAGTAAAATGGAACTTCATACATTTTAATAGCTGCAGAGCTTTACATCCTACAAATGTATCATAATTTATGTAATCTATCTTTTACAAAAATTAAATACCCAAATAACTATTGATACAATATAGATTGAGATGGTGCTCTAAATAATGTACTTTTATAACTCAATATCTGGTAGTTTAATCCTCCAATATGGTTATTCTTATTCACGATTTTTATGGCTCTTCTTGGGCCTTTTCATTTCCATATATTTTTGGAATCATAATGATAATTTATTCTTCAGAAGAAGAAAAGCAAAGAAAACCCTACTGGGTTTGGATTGAGATTGCATTGATTATACATCTCAATTTAGGAAGAAATGACAGTTTTATAATATTTAATCTTCCAATCCACGTATCTGTTTACTTGGCACTTTTTAATTCCTTACAGCAAGGTTTATTCAGTATTTTATGTGGCAATGTTGTCTATTTTTGCTAGATTTGTTTCCAGATGTTTGGGAGGTTCTTTTATGCTAGTGTAAATGATTTATTTTTAACAACCACATTCTCTAATTGCGTATTGCTAGCATATAGTAAAACATTTGATTTTGTATACTGATTATATCCTGTGACTTTACTAAATTCACTTTATTATCTCTACTAGTTTATGTGTAGATTTTTTTGACATGCTCTGTACTCATCAATGACAGTACATGTCATTGATGTCAATGTGAATAATGACAGTTTTATTTCCTTTTTCCTAAGCTTTATAACTTTTATTTATTTTTTTGCCTTCTTGCAGTAGCAAGAAACTCCAGTATAGCATTGAATAAATGTTATAATAATATATTTGTCTCATTCCTAATTTCAACAGGAAACTTTTCACTATTTTACCATTAAGCATCATATTTACTATAGGGTTTTTTTTGATATATTTTTTTAACATCTTTATTGGGGTATAATTGCTTTACAATGGTGTGTTAGTTTCTGCTTTATAACAAAGTGAATCAGTTATACATATACATATGTTCCCATATCTCTTCCCTCTTGCGTCTCCCTCCCTCCCACCCTCCCTATCCCACCCCTCCAGGCTGTCACAAAGCACCAAGCCAATATCCCTGTGCCATGCGGCTGCTTCCAACCAGCTATCTACCTTACTACGTTTGTTAGTGTGTATATGTCCATGCCTCTCTCTCGCCCTGTCACAGCTCACACTTCCCCCTCCCCATAACCTCAAGTCCGTTCTCTAGGAGGTCTGCGTCTTTATTCCTGCCTTACCCCTAGGTTCTTCATGACATTTTTTTTCTTAAATTCCATATATATGTGTTAGCATACGGTATTTGTCTTTTTCTTTCTGACTTACTTCACTCTGTATTACAGACTCTAGGTCTATCCACCTCATTACAAATAGCTCAATTTCGTTTCTTTTTATGGCTGAGTAATATTCCATTGTATATATGTGCCACATCTTCTTTATCCATTCATCCGATGATGGGCACTTAGGTTGTTTCCATCTCCGGGCTATTGTAAATAGAGCTGCAATGAACATTTTGGTACATGACTGTTTTTGAATTTCGGTTTTCTCAGGATATATGCCCAGTAGTGGGATTGCTGGGTCATATGGTAGTTCTATTTGTAGTTTTTTAAGGAACCTCCATACTGTTCTCCATAGTGGCTGAACCAATTCACATTCCCACCAGCAGTGCAATAGGGTTCCCTTTTCTCCACACCCTCTCCAGCATTTATTGTTTCTAGATTTTTTGATGATGGCCATTCTGACTGGTGTGAGATGATATCTCATTGTAGTTTTGATTTGCATTTCTCTAATGATTAATGATGTTGAGCATTCTTTCATGTGTTTGTTGGCAGTCTGTATATATTCTTTGGAGAAATGTCTATTTAGGTCTTCTGCCCATTTTTGGATTGGGTTGTTTGTTTTCTTGTTATTGAGCTGCATGAGCTGCTTGTAAATTTTGGAGATTAATCCTTTGTTGGTTACTTCATTTGCAAATATTTTCTCCCATTCTGAGGGTTGTCTTTTGGTCTTGTTTATGGTTTCCTTTGCTGTGCAAAAGCTTTTAAGTTTCATTAGGTTCCATTTGTTTATTTTTGTTTTTATTTCCATTACTCTAGGAGGTGGGTCAGAAAGGATCTTGCTGTGATTTATGTCATAGAGTGTTCTGCCTATGTTTTCCTCTAAGAGTTTGATAGTTTCTAGCCTTACATTTAGGTCTTTAATCCATTTTGAGCTTATTTTTGTGTATGGTGTTAGGGAGTGACCTAATCTCATACTTTTATATGTACCTGTGCAGTTTTCCCAGCACCACTTATTGAAGAGGCTGCCCTTTCTCCACCGTACATTCCTGCCACCTTTATCAAAGATAAGGTGTCCATATGTGCATGGGTTTATCTCTGGGCTTTCTATCCTGTTCCATTGATCTATCTTTCTGTTTTTGTGCCAGTACCATACCGTCTTGATAACTGTAGCTTTGTAGTATAGTCTGAAGTCAGGGAGCCTGATTCCTCCAGTTCCTTTTTTTGTTCTCAAGATTGCTTTGGCTATTCGGGGTCTTTTGTGTTTCCATACAAATTGCAAAATTTTTTGTTCTAGTTCTGTGAAAAATGCCAGTGGTAGTTTGATAGGGATTGCATTGAATCTATAGATTGCTTTGGGTAGTAGAGTCATTTTCACAATGTTGATTCTTCCAATCCAAGTACATGGTATATCTCTCCATCTATTTGTATCATCTTTAATTTCTTTCATCAGTGTCTTATAATTTTCTGCATACAGGTCTTTTGTCTCCTTAGGTAGGTTTATTCCTAGATATTTTATTCTTTTTGTTGCAATGGTAAATGGGAGTGTTTTCTTGATTTCACTTTCAGATTTTTCATCATTAGTATATAGGAATGCCAGAGATTTCTGTGCATTAATTTTGTATCCTGCCACTTTACCAAATTCATTGATTAGCTCTAGTAGTTTTCTGGTAACATCTTTAGGGTTCTCTATGTATAGGATCATGTCATCTGCAAACAGTGACAGCTTTACCTCTTCTTTTCCAATTTGGATTCCTTTTATTTCCTTTTCTTCTCTGATTGCTGTGGCTAAAACTTCCAAAACTATGTTGAATAAGAGTGGTGAGAGTGGGCAACCTTGTCTTGTTCCTGATCTTAGTGGAAATGCTTTCAGTTTTTCACCATTGAGGATGATGTTTGCTGTGGGCTTGTCATATATGGCCTTTATTATGTTGAGGAAAGTTCCCTCTATGCCTACTTTCTGCAGGGTTTTTATCATAAATGTGTGTTGAATTTTGTCAAAAGCTTTCTCTGCATCTATTGAGATGATCATATGGTTTTTCTCCTTCAATTTGTTAATATGGTTTATCACATTGATAGATTTGCGTATATTGAAGAATCCTTGCATTCCTGGAATAAACCCCACTTGATCATGGTGTATGATCCTTTCAATGTGCTGTTGGATTCTGTTTGCTAGTATTTTGTTGAGGATTTTTGCATCTATGTTCATCAGTGATATTGGCCTGTAGTTTTCTTTCTTTGTGACATCCTTGTCTGGTTTCGGTATCAAGGTGATGGTGGCCTCGTAGAAGGAGTTTGGGAGTGTTCCTCCCTCTGTTATATTTTGGAAGAGTTTGAGAAGGATAGGTGTTAGCTCTTCTCTAAATGTTTGATAGAATTCGCCTGTGAAGCCATCTGGTCCTGAGCTTTTGTTTGTTGGAAGATTTTTAATCACAGTTTCAATTTCAGTGCTTGTGATTGGTCTGTTCATATTTTCGATTTCTTCCTGATTCAGTCTTGGCAGGTTGTGCATTTCTAAGAATTTGTCCATTTCTTCCAGATTGTCCATTTTATTGGCATAGAGTTGCTTGTAGTAATCTCTCATGATCTCTTTTATTTCTGCAGTGTCAGTTGTTACCTCTCCTTTTTCTTTTCTAATTCTATTGATTTGAGTCTTCTCCCTTTTTTCTTGATGAGTCTGGCTAGTGGTTTATCTATTTTGTTTATCTTCTCAAAGAACCAGCTTTTAGTTTTATTGATCTTTGTTATTGTTTCCTTCATTTCTTTTTCATTTATTTCTGATCTGATTTTTATGATTTCTTTCCTTCTGCTAGCTTTGGGGTTTTTTTGTTCTTCTTTCTCTAATTGCTTGAGGTGCAAGGTTAGGTTGTTTATTCGAGATGTTTCCTGCTTCTTAAGGTGGGCTTGTATTGCTATAAACTTCCCCCTTAGAACTGCTTTTGCTGCATCCCACAGGTTTTGGGTCGTTGTGTCTCCATTGTCATTTGTTTCTAGGTATTTTTTGATTTCCTCTTTGATTTCTTCAGTGATCACTTCATTATTAAGTAGTGTATTGTTTAGCCTCCATGTGTTTGTATTTTTTACAGATCTTTTCCTGTAATTGATATCTAGTCTCACGGCGTTGTGGTCAGAAAAGATACTTGATACAATTTCAATTTTCTTAAATTTACCAAGGCTTGATTTGTGACCTAAGATATGATCTATCCTGGAGAATGTTTCATGAGCACTTGAGAAAAATGTGTATTCTGTTGTTTTTGGATGGAGTGTCCTATAAATATCAATTAAGTCCATCTTGTTTAATGTATCATTTAAAGCTTGTGTTTCCTTATTTATTTTCATTTTGGATGATCTGTCCATGGGTGAAAGTGGGGTGTTTAAGTCCCCTACTATGAATGTGTTACTGTCGATTTCCCCTTTTATGGCTGTTAGTATTTGCCTTATGTATTGAGGTGCTCCTATGTTGGGTGCATAAATATTTACAATTGTTATATCTTCTTCTTGGATCGATCCCTTGATCATTATGTAGTGTCCTTCTTTGTCTCTTTTAATAGTCCTTATTTTAAAGTCTATTTTGTCTGATATGAGAATTGCTACTCCAGCTTTCTTTTGGTTTCCATTTGCATGGAATATCTTTTTCCATCCCCTTACTTTCAGTCTGTATGTGTCTCTAGGTCTGAAGTGGGTCTCTTGTAGACAGCATATATAAGGGTCTTGTTTTTGTATCCATTCAGCTAATCTGTGTCTTTTGGTGGGAGCATTTAGTCCATTTACATTTAAGGTAATTATCGATATGTATGTTCCTATTCCCATTTTCTAAATTGTTTTGGGTTCGTTATTATAGGTCTTTTCCTTCTCTTGTGTTTCTTGCCTAGAGAAGATCCTTTAGCATTTGTTGTAAAGCTGGTTTGGTGGTGCTGAACTCTCTCAGCTTTTGCTTGTCTGTAAAGGTTTTAATTTCTCCATCAAATCTGAATGAGATCCTTGCTGGGTAGAGTAGTCTTGGCTGCAGGTTTTTCTCCTTCATCACTTTCAGTATGTCCTGCCACTCCCTTCTGGCTTGTAGGGTTTCTGCTGAGAGATCAGCTGTTAACCTTATGGGGATTCCCTTATGTGTTATTTGTTGCTTTTCCTATGCTGCTTTTAATATGCTTTCTTTGTATTTAATTTTTGACAGTTTGATTAATATGTGTCTTGGCGTATTTCTCCTTGTATTTATCCTGTATGGGACTCTCTGTGCTTCCTGGACTTGATTAACTATTTCCTTTCCCATATTAGGGAAGTTTTCAACTATAATCTCTTCAAATATCTTCTCAGTCCCTTTCGTTTTGTCTTCTTCTTCTGGAACCCCTATAATTCGAATGTTGGTGCATTTAATGTTGTCCCAGAGGTCTCTGAGACTGTCCTCAGTTCTTTTCATTCTTTTTTCTTTATTCTGCTCTGCAGTAGTTATTTCCACTATTTTATCTTCCAGGTCACTTATCCGTTCTTCTGCCTCAGTTATTCTGCTATTGATCCCATCTAGAGTACTTTTAATTTCATTTTGTTTTCATATTGTTCATCGTTGCTTGTTTCATCTTTAGTTCTTCTAGGTCCTTGTTAACTGATTCTTGCATTTTGTCCATTCTATTGTCCATTCTATCTCCAAGATTTCGGATCATCCTTACTATCATTATTCTGAATTCCTTTTCAGGTAAGCTGCCTATTTCCTCTTCATTTGTTAGGTCTGGTGCATTTTTATCTTGCTCCTTTATCTGCTGTGTGTTTTTCTGTCTTCTCATTTTGCTTATCTTACTGTGTTTGGGGTCTCCTTTTTGCAGGCTGCAGGTTCGTAGTTCCTGCTGTTTTTGATGTCTGTCTCCAGTGGCTAAGGTTGGTTCAGTGGGTTGTGTAGGCTTCCTGGTGGAGAGGACTAGTGCCTGTGTTGTGGTGGATGAGGCTGGATCTTGTCTCTCTAGTGGGCAGGTTCACGTCTGGTGGTGTGTTTGGGGTGTCTGTGGCCTTATTATTATTTTAGGCAGCCTCTCTGCTAATGGGTGGGGTTGTGTTCCTGTCTTGCTAGTTGTTTGGCATAGGTTGTCCAGCACTGTGGCTTGCTGGTCGTTGAGTGAAGCTGGGTGCTGGTGTTAAGATGGAGGTCTCTGGGAGATTTTCGCCGTTTGATATTATGTGGAGCTGGGAGGTCTCTTGTTGACCAGTGTCCTGAAGTTGGCTCTCCTACCTCAGAGGCAGAGCCCTGACTCCTGGCTGGAGCACCAAGAGCTTTTCATCCACACGGCTCAGAATAAAAGGGAGAAAATGTAGAGGGAATTAGTAGAAATATGAGGAAAGAAAGAAGGAAAGGAGGGAAGGAAGGAAGGAAGAAAGAAAGAAAGAATGAAAGAAGGAAAGAAAGGAGGGAGGGAGGGAGGAAGGAAGGAAGGAGGGAAAGAAGGAAAAAAGACAGAAAGAAAGAAGATACAGTAAAAATAAAATAAAGTATAATAAAATTATTGAATTAAAAAATTCTTATTTAGAAAAAAAAAAAAGGGACGGATAGCACCTTAGGACAAATGTTGGAAGCAAAGCTATACAGACAAAATCTTACACAGAAGCATACACATACACCCTCACTAAAAGAGGTAAAGGGGGAAAAATCATAAATCTTGCTGTCAGAGACCACCTCCTCAATTTGGGACGATTCGTTGTCTAATGCAGGGAAGAAAGGAAGGAAGGAAAGAAAGAAAGAAAGAAAGAAAGAAAGAAAGAAAGAAAGAAAGAAAGAAAGAAAGAAAGAAAGAAAGAAAGAAAGAAAGAAAGAAAGAAAGATCGAAGGTAAAGTATAATAACGTTATTAAAATTAAAATTGATTATTAAGAAAAAAAATTTTTTAAAAAGAACCATGGACGGATAGAACCCTAGGACAAATGGTGGAAGCAAGACTATACAGACAAGATCTCACACAGAAGCATACACATATACATTCACAAAAAGAGGAAAAGGGAAAAAAATCATAGATCTTGCTCCTAAAGTCCACTTCCTTAATTTGGGATGATTGGTTGTCTATTCAAGTATTCCACAGATGCAGGGTATATCAAGTTGATTGTGGAGCTTTAATCCGCTGCTTCTGAGGCTGCTGGGAGAGATTTCCCTTTCTCTTCTTTGTTCTCACAGCTCCCAGGGGCTCAGCTTTGGATTTGGCCCTGCCACTGCGTGTAGGTCGCTGGAGGGCGTCTGTTTTTTGCTCAGACAGGGCGGGGTTAAAAGAGCCGCTGATTCGGGGGCTCTGGCGCAGTCAGGCCGGCGGGGAGGGAGGGGCACGGAGTGCGGGGCGGGCCTGCGGTGGCAAAGGCCGGCGTGACTTTGCACCAGCCTGAGGCCCGCTGTGCGTTCTCCCGGGGAAGTTGTCCCTGGATCCCGGAAACCTGGCAGTGGCGGGGCACAGGCTCCGCGGAAGAGGGGTGTGGAGAGTGACCTGTGGTCGCACACAGGCCCCTTGGTGGCAGCAGCAGCAGCCTTAACGTCTCCCGCCCGCCTCTGGGGTCCGCGCTTTTAGCCGCGGCTCGCGCCCGTCTCTGACGCTCCTTTAAGCAGCGTTCTTAAACCCCTCTCCTCACGCACCAGGAAACAAAGAGGGAAGAAAAAGTCTCTTGCCTCTTTGGCAGGTGCAGACTTTTCCCCGGACTCCCTCCCAGCTAGCCGTGGTGCACTAACCCCTTCAGGCTATGTTCAAGCCGCCAACCGCAGTCCTCTCCCTGCGTTCTGTCCAAAACCGAAACCCGGGCCTCAGAGCCTCAGCTCGCAGCCCCGCCCGCCCCGGCGGGTGAGCAGACAAACTTCTCGGGCTGGTGAGTGCCGGTCGGCACCGATCCTCTGTGCGGGAATCTCCCCGCTTTGCCCTCCGCACCCGTTGCTGTGCACTCCTCCACGGCTCCGAAGCTCCTCCCTCTGCCCCCCGCAGTCTCCGCCTGCGAAGGGGCTTCCTAGTGTGTGGAAACTTTTCCTCCTTCACAGCTCCCTGCCACTGGTGCAGGTGCCGTCCCTATTCTTTTGTCTCTGTTTTTTCTTTTTTTTTCTTTTGCCCTACCCAGGTACGTGGGGAGTTTCTTGCCTTTTGGGAGGTCTGAGGTCTTCTGCCAGCCTTCAGTAGGTGTTCTGTAGGAGTTGTTCCACGTGTAGATGTATTTCTGGTGTATCTGTGGGGAGGAAGGTGATCTCCGCGTCTTACTCTTCCGCCATCTTCAAGGTCCCCCCTCCTTGTTGATATTTTTGATGGACTAAAAGCTTTTAACATGAATGACTCATTGAATTTTATTGATTTTTTTCCTGTGTCTCTTGACATGATCATATAATTTTTCTCCTTTACTCCATTAATTTGATGAATTATCCTGATTAATATGCAAATGTTAAACTAACCCTGCCTGCCTGAAATAAATCTAATGATGGAATAATGCATTTTCTATAGATTTCGTATATCACAGTATATGAGTTGGTAATATTTTGTTTCGAACTTTTGCACTTATATTTGTAATGGTAAAGAAATGTTATTTTTGTTTCTTACCAAGGTTATACTGGTTTCATAAAACAAATGAAAAAGTTGACTCTCTCTTTTATTATTCAGTGGAAAAGTTTGTGAAACACTGATGTTATTTCCTCCATATATATTAAGAAGTGTTCACTGGTCAAGATATCTGGATCTGGAAATTTCTTTATGAGAAGGGTTTTCACTTATGCATTCAATTTGTTTAATAACTAGAGAAAAACTAAGATTGCTCTATCTTTTCTGTTATTGTTCATAGTTGGCTTTTTAAAATAAATTTGTCCATTTAATCCAAAGTTTTAAATGTGTGGGAATAAAATAATTCGTAATAACCTATGTTATCTATCTAATATGTAATGATGTCTTGATATAGGTAATTAGGACCACCTCTCTTATTTTTAATGTTATTCAATATTATTTGTTCTTCCAAAGGAAAAAAAAACAGTACTGTTTTATAAATTTTATTGATTTTGTTATGGTGGTATTGTATTATTTTTTATTGATCTCTGTTCTTATCTTCATTATTTCCTTGCTTACATTTTCTTTTGGTCTAATTTGCTGTAATTTCTAGCCAGTTGAGATGTTTGTTTAGATTATGAATCTTTAGCTTTTTTATTTTCCAAAAATTTCATTTAAAACTATTAAGATCTATGTCTTGATTAGCTATGTCCTGCAAGTTTTGATATGTTGTATTTCATTACCTTCTGGTTCAAAGTATTTTTAATTTCCTTTTGGATTTCTTTTCTGACCCGTGAGTTATGAAAATTGTATTGCTCAATTTCTAAATATTTGTATTTCTTCAAAGCCTCTTCTTATTCATTTTTAGCTTAGTTTTAGTCAGACAGACAGTATGCTCTACATGATTGTATCCCGTCAACATTAGTTGAGAATTACTTTGTGGATTAATATAGTCAATTTTTTGTAAAGTTTCTGTGTGCACTTGAAAGAATCTCTATTTTGTATTTGTTGGATGTTATATTGTATATATGACAATTAGGTCAACTTTGTAAACCTCATTGTTCAAATCTCAAATATCCTTACTGATTTCATTGTTCGCTCAGCTATTAAGTTTTGTAAAAATCTCCAACTATAATTGTGCATTTGTCTGGTTTTATTTTGAGTATTGCTAATTTTTTTTTGTATGTTTTGAAGCTATGTTATTAGATAAAAATTTAGGACTGTATATATTCTTATTGAACTGAGTCTTTTATCAATATAAAATGACTCTACCTCTAATAATACTTCTTGTCTTATTTGCTGGGTATTAATGTTACTATACCACTTTTTTCATTTTTGATTAGTATTTCCCTGGTAGGTACAATCTTATCCTTTTATTGTTTTTCCTTTTCTTTGAAGAAAATGTTTATTTGAGTTCTATTTTTGTTTCTGAAGTTTTAATTTAGTCTTGCAATTATTGTTTTATATATTAGTGCAGTACTGCTGTGTGCAAAACAACCAGGAAATCTCAGTGGCGTGTTGTAATAGGCATTTATTTTTACTCACAATTTTACAGGTCCACTGAGGTGAATTTTGTTTAGGCTATGATGACTGCATAGTTTTGTTTTCCATGTCGCTCACTCCCCTCTTGAGAGCAGCAGCCTAGCCACATAGTCTACTCACAGCAATGGCAGATGTACAAACAACCTGCCCAACCACACAAATAAATCTAAAGCCTCTGCTTCTTGCACCTCTGTTAACATCTCATTGACTAAAACCAGGCACATGGCTGAGATTAAAGTCAAGTTGGAGAAAGTCAAGTTATGGAATGAGAGAGAGGTATAGATGCAACCATAGTAGATGATATAAGAATCTTGGGGACTTCCCTGGTGGCGCAGTGGTTGAGAGTCCGCCTGCCGATGCGGACTCTCAACGAACCAGTGTTCGTGCCCTGGTCCGGGAAGATCCCACATGCTGCGGAGTGGCTAGGCCCGTGAGCCATGGCTGCTGAGCCTGTGCGTCCGGAGCCTGTGCTCCGCAATGGGAGAGGCCACAGCAGTGAGAGGCCCGTGTACTGCAAAAAAAAAAAAAAAAAAAGAGTCTTGGATACATGCTCAGGCAGCTTACATATGGCATCTAGTCTTACTTAGGAAAGACTTGATCCCTGTTGTATCAATTGCATTTTGATGGATTACTGCTGGACCTGCCTGACCATATCTTTGTGAGTCTGACAGAACTTATGTTATTATGGGTAATTGATATACATTATCAGTTACTAGGTCTTTATTGGGACCCAGCAGCATTTCTGGAGCTATTTTTCAAGTTATTATCTATTACAGACAGCATGACCCTTTCTAGAACACTGGGGTTCGTGTTGTGGTTTTCCTATTAGGGTTATCATCAATTTTTCATGATGTCTTTTCCCACCAGTGATACTCCAATACAATAAGGTCTGCTGTATCACAGGACCCAAGCATTGCAGCCCAGACATGCTGCAGAGCCCTTTCTTGCTCTGAGTTTCACTGAAAGATAGCAGTCTTTCATATCATCTGGTATAGAGGAGGGAGCAGTATTCCTAAGTATGGAATGTGCAACCTCCAATTTCCATAAAGGCCTCCTAGATGTTGTGCTTCCCCTTAGAGGTGGTGAGAGATGCAATAACTTTTCTCTACTTTGGATAAAATGTCCCAATCTGTTGTAGGCCACTGGACCCTCAACATCTTCACTAATTTCTTGAGTCTCTGCAGAGTTGGGATTAGGGTGAAGCAAATGAGGGACCCACAACAGGAATTAAGAGGGCAGCAAAAAACACAGCAATCAAGATAAATAATATTTAATGCAATGTTGTAAAAAGTGAAATTATCCAAAAATTCCATGATGAACAAATGATCAAGTGTTTAAATAAAGATAGGATCAATATTATTTATTTTTTCCTTTGCCTTAGGCTGTAATAAATCTTGTCACAGCACAGTTGTATATCTGTGTTTTAGAGAGGATTGTGACATGCTTGCTCTTTCTCACTTATCTAGGCTAATTAATAAGAAGCCATCGGTATAGTAAGTCAGTGTGATGTTCTGCTGAATATTCAGAACGTCAAGGTCTTTTCAAAATATACTATGATAAAGAGTAGGAGAGTTAACTGTACCATAAATGTATACTATTTTCTATTCCTGGCAAATGTAAACTATTTTAAATCAACATTTCTGAACAGAATGCAAAGCAACATTTTACAGGTCAATGGTTGCTTGATATGTACCTGAGACATTTTAATTTACTTTATCAAAGATACCACATGTATTGCAACTGGAAGTGGGACTACTAATGGATTGAGTTTGTGGTATTCTGCTGTCATCCTCCAAAACATGCCTATTTTCTTAGAGGCCAGGACCAGTGGCCCTGCATGCTTTAGGTCCTTAAAAGTGGCACTAATGCTGGTCATTTCACCATGATACAATACTGTTTTTGATTTACTGTCTTGTTTGTAGTGTGTAGGCAGGTAAGTTTCAGATACTTCTCATTGATCTTCCTAACTAAGGATGATAGTTCTTATCTCACAGAGCAAAGAACCAATATTTGGAATGTGTCCCTTACTAAGTATGAGATTTCCAATGATATATTTGGGGACTGAAGAAATGACCACTGAGTGGATCGATGGACCCAGTGGACCCACTGTAAGCCTTACCCGGGATGGTACTCCATTTACTTTTTGTTTGCTATACACTACAACTGTAACATCAGGGCCATTACTATGTTTTAAATGTCTGGATATCAATTTGAATCCTGAATCAGATAGTCCTTGAAATGTTTGGGCCCTTGGTCCCTTAAGAAAGGACTGGGGAAATTAGTAACGTATACACCTGTCATTATGTTGTAGTTTTCATCCTCCTGGGTCCTGGCCTTTCCTTTAGTCACTGGGTTCCAGTCCAGGTCTGAATATTCACTTAGGTTCAGAAACTGGGTGAGGAACTGTGACTTTGAAGCAGCTGTTTTTAGCCTCCTGACCATGTATATCCTTGATTTCTTTTATTTGTACAGGTTGATGTACTTGTTGGCTTCCCATCCATCTTGCCATTGATGACACCATATTATCTTAACCATCTCCATCTCTCTCTAAGGATCACGACCCTCTGGCTGCCATTTTGACCTTGCATCTCATTATAATTTTTCCTATCTTGCTTCTGGCACTTAAGCACCATTACCTGTTTTCTGTTATTTGAGGATAGGGTCATCTCTATTGCTGTCAGTGAGCTCAGTTCTGTAATAGCATCGCCTACAATCAGCTTTGCCCTACTGAGAATGGCCATATTTTAGTTTCTCAGTGATGCTAGGGCCCCCTTCAGCAGTGCATCCTTATTGCACTGATAGATGTAGGAGTTCTCTAGGTTGTCATAAAGAACACAATTATATTGTGGGATTACCAGTCTTGTAAAACATATCCACTCTAGTAAGCTCACTTCGCTTAACCATTTGATCTCTTTTCCCACTATTTGCCATTACAGTTCTAGCATTTCAACTTCACCTACTGTGGGCCATTTCTTTCTCCAGGCTTGCAAGAGTCACCTGAGCAGTGGGTTTAACACTGTCTCTTGAGGTTCTTACAACAGTGTTAAATCCTATATCAAAGTAGAGGTCTCTTATATGGAATGACTTTACCTTGTCCAACCTCAAGTTATGTGCCTCTTGATCCAGCAACCTCATGTACCCTCCTAGTTCTTGTATTTGTTGCCTAGATCCTGTAACTCCTGGAAGACCCTTTCCTCTTTCAGTTGACCAATGATCCAAAATCCAGTGAAAAAGCTAAAGAAACAAAGTTCCTTAATAAAGAAAATGGCTTCTTAAGTCACTAGTTCTTCAGCATGCTCATCTGAAATAACTCCTTTACATTGTTATCTCCAGCAAACACAATAGAGGCTGACTTCTGCTTTAGACTATGGCAAAGTAGCTGGCATCAGCCTAATCCTTCTGCTAAGAACAGTGATAAAAGCTGGATTTACTTTTTGTTTTTATAAAAGATTTATTGAGATATAGTTCACATATCATACAATTCAGCCTTTTAATGTGTATAAGTAAATATATGTTTAGTATATATACTTACCAATGTGTGCAACCTTGAGTATAGTCAATTTTAGAATATTTTCATTACCTCAAAAATAAATCCTGTACTATTTAGCTATTACCATCTATCTTCCCCATTTCCTCCAACCCTAGGCAAACACTAATATACTTTCTTCTCCATAGAATCACCTATTCTTGACATTTCATATAAATGGAATCATATAATATGTGGGTTTTGTGATTGACTCCTTTCACTTAGCATGTTTTCAAGATTTATCCATTATTTTTAATCATGTAACAGAACTTCATTACTTTTTACTGCTGAATAATATACCACAATTTTTCCACTTATCAGTTGATGGACATTTGCATTGTTTCCACCTCATTTTGTCTATTATGAATAACGTTGCTGTAAGTATTCCTGTGCAAGTTTGTGTCTAGACATAAGTTTTCACTTCTATTGGGTAGTTACATAGGAGAGGAATAATTGCTGGACAATATGGTAACTTTAACCATTTGAGGAACTGCCAGAGTGTTTTCCAAGGTTGGCTGCACTATTTTTCAATCCTACCAGCCATGTATAAGGGTTCCAATTTATCCACGTCCTCAACAATATTTGTTATTATATGACTTTTTTTTTTCATTTTAACATCTTTATTGGAGTATAATTGCTTTACAATGGTATGTTAGTTTCAGCTTCACAACAAAATGAATCAGTTATATATATACATATGTTCCCATATCTCTTCCCGCTTGCATCTCCCTCCCTCCCACCCTCCCTATCCCACCCCTCCAGGCGGTCACAAAGCATTGAGCTGATCTCCCTGTGCTATGCAGCTGCTTCCCACTAGCTATCTACCTTACGTTTGGTAGTGTATATATGTCCATGCCTCTCTCTCGCTTTATCACTGTTTACCCTTCCCCCTCCCCATAGCTTCAAGTCCATTCTCTAGTAAGTCTGTGTCTTTATTCCTGCTTCACCCCTAGGTTTTTCATGACATTTTTTTTCTTAAATTCCATATATATGTGTTAGCATACGGTATTTGTCTCTCTTCTTCTGACTTACTTCACTCTGCATGACAGACTCTAGGTCTATCCACCTCATTACAAATAGCTCAATTTCGTTTCTTTTTATGGCTGAGTAACATTCCATTGTATATATGTGCCACATCTTCTTTATCCATTCATCCAATGATTGACACTTAGGTTGTTTCCATCTCTGGGCTATTGTAAATAGAGCTGCAATGAACATTTTGGTACATGACTCTTTTTGAATTATGGTTTTCTCAGGGTATATGCCCAGTAGTGGGATTGCTGGGTCATATGGTAGTTCTATTTGTAGTTTTTTAAGGAACCTCCATACTGTTCTCCACAGTGGCTGTATCAATTTACATTCCCACCAACAGTGTAAGAGGGTTCCCTTTTCTCCACACCCTCTCCAGCATTTATTGTTTCTAGATTTTTTGATGATGGCCATTCTGACTGTTGTGAGATGATATCTCATTGTAGTTTTGACTTGTAGTTCTCTAATGATTAGTGATGTTGAGCATTCTTTCATGTGTTTGTTGGCACTCTGTATATCTTCTTTGGAGAAATGTCTATATTTAAATAACATTTGTTAAAAATATCTTTAGTGCCAGTGATTAGAATACTATTCTGAGACAATATATATTCATGACAACTCTGGTCTATCTAAAAAGCTCTTCTGTTGCATGGTAACCAACATGAACTGGAGTAGTCTGAAAAGCACTGGAGACATGCTGTCTTTCCAAATAAATTTGTTAAGAAGATTTATAGAATTCATGGAAAATGTAACTATTGTTCCCTGAAAGCACTTATATATTTCTAAAGTATTTCTTGGTACAAACTAAAAGCTTTAAAAATCGTTAAAAGGAAACAAAAGTTCAATATTTATATAATCATATTTCCATGTTATTTTCTGGGCCTTAAATCAAGAACTATAAAGTACTGAATCATGTAACATTCCCAACAGCATTTTCCAGTTTGGAGAAGTTTGGTAAACAGTGAGTGAACACTTATGGTTTGCATTCACTTTTCTAAAGACAGAGTCAATTCATGTGTCAAATAATGTACCCTTGTATATGCTGTTTGGATAGCATATTTTTAGACCAATGCTATATGAACTTTTGTAGTAGAATATAAAAGTCATATCACAAGGATCATGTTGACTAAATGATTTATTATTTCCAAAGAAGCCTGAGTTGGATGTATTTTTATGGTTTTGAGAGAAAAAAATGTTTAAAAGTGGTGAATGAATATATATATATAAAATATTAGACAAATATAGATAGGTACACATAAATGTATATTACTGAATCTACATATATATTTAATTTTCCCCAGGTTTTCACATGCTTATCTTGAATATTCATGTGTTGAAGTATAGAACATGTATTTCATTTCTAGATGCCTGAAACTAAAGGCTTTTCCCACACTCTGTGTGTGTGAGTTATACTCCAGAAATATTTGGAAAATGTACACAATATTTGGTATATTCCCACAATGGAAGATACTGAAATCCATTATTTTTCTGGTGCAATTGACTTTTATACAATTTTATGATCCTATTAGTCGTATGTTTATGTGTATTTTTAAATAATAACTTATAAATAAAATACATCTTAATTAAAATTGTTTAATTGCATATCATATTGGTATTTACATAAACTACTAATTTTTAGTTAAAGTTTTTCTGATTAAAAGTACATACTCATGGTAAAAATGAAAAAATATGGAATCATACAGACTGAAAAAGCTTTTATCCCCTGACTACAATAATTCCACTCCGCAAACATACTGTTAACAGATTTTGTGTATATGCGTCCATCAGGAAGTGGATTAGGAATGTACAAACTATACAGATAGATAGATAGATAGACATGAATGCACAAACACACACTATAACAGATAGTGTATTAAGCTCTGGGAACTTATATGATTACATCTGAAAATAAATTCCTAGATATGATATAATACTTCAAATAATACTTGTACTTTAAATTCTGATAGATATTGTCAAGTTGCCACCCCCTCCCCCAAGTCACCAAGTTACATTCCCACCTACAAATGTCAAGGTATTAGTTTCCACACTTTATTCAAGAGCAGACATTATAAAATTTTTAAATATTTACTGCTTTGACAGATGAAGTATGTTACCTCACTGGTGCTATTTAAATGGTTCTATATTTCACATAACCCTTTTGATACTAAAATAACTTGCAGATTGAACAAATATGTAAACATGGAAGGATGATTTTTATAGTTTTGGAAGTCTTGTGCCTTCCTTAAAATAACTAATAACCTGGAAATTGTAGGGAGAAAGCTTGTTCAATTAGGCATGAATCATATTTAAAATCTGATATATTTTTGAGTGTATGTTTGAAATATATGTGCTCTTTATTTGTTAGTGTACTCAAGGAAGAATATCAATCTCCTTAATTACTACCTTGTTTTAAAACCTGAAAGAAAGATTAATGACTAATTATTCTCCTTTTACCAGAGATCTTCTGGATAGTTACAAGGTATATATTAATATAAAATTGTCAAGATCTGCAATATATTATTATTTTAATTTAAATCATATTGAATCTTGATATTAGTTTAGGGAACCGTGATTATCATTATGACATTGGGTCATTTCTATCTAAAAACACAAAGAATATTTGCTCATTGACTCTACCCAAGTTTTTTAGGATAGTTGTTTTTTTTTTTTTTTTTTTTTTTTTTTTTTGCGGTATGCGGGCCTCTCATTGTTGTGGCCTCTCCCATTGCAGAGCACAGCCTCCGGACGCGCAGGCTCAGCAGCCATGGCTCACGGGCCCAGCCGCTACGTGGCATGTGGGATCCTCCCAGACTGGGGCACAAACCTGTGTCCCCTGCATTGGCAGGCAGACTCTCAACTGCTCCGGCACCAGGGAAGTTCTAGGATAGTTTTAAAAGTCACACATTCAATTTGTTAAATTTGTCTCTAAGTGTTTCATTTCTCTTGCTGATGCAAATGATGTATTTTCTCCCATTATATTCTAATTAATTATTTTGTATGTATTGAAAATCTATTAAGCTTTGTATATGAGTGTTGTAACCAGCTACCTTACTGAATTCTACTATTGATTTTAATTGCTGTGTGCAGAGATTATTTTTAAAAATATAATCATATAATCTACATAAAGCATTATTATTTGTATGTGTTTATACCTTTTTTTTTTTTTTTTTTTTTTTTTTTTTTGCGGTATGCAGGCCTCTCACTGCTGTGGCCTCTCCCGTTGCGGAGCACAGGCTCCGGACGTGCAGGCTCAGCGGCCATGGTTCACGGGCCCAGCCACTCCACGGCATGTGGGATCTTCCTGGACCGGGGCACGAACCTGTGTCCCCTGCATCGGCAGGTGGACTCTCAACCACTGCACCACCAGGGAAGCCCCCTTATTTCTTTTATTTATCCAATTTTATTATCTAGTGTAGCCAGAAGAGCATAGTGGTAGTAGTGGTGATGTGCATCCTTTCTTACTTTATAGCTAAAGTTTTGCTAATAAAACTGATCTGTCAAGGAAATGCAAATCAAAATCACAGTGAGATATCACCTCACACCAGTTGGAATGGCTATCATCCAGAAAACAAGAGATAACAAATGCTGGCTAAGATATGGTGATAAGGGAATCCTTGTACACTGTTGATAGGTATGTAAATTGTCTCACCCACTGTGGAAAACAGTATGGAGTTTCCTCAAAAACTTAAATATAGAACTAACATATGGTCCAGCAATTTCACTTCTGGGTATATATTGAAAGGAGAAAAAAACAAGAGTTCTCAGAGATACACACTCCCATGTTTATTGAAGCATTATTCACAATAGCCAAGATATGGAAACAATCTAAGTGCCCATCAATGGATAACTGGATAAAGAAGATGCTATGTATGTGTTACGTATGTGCAATGGAATATTATTCAGCCATGAGAAAGAAGGAAATCCTGCCATTTGCAACAACATGGATAGACCTTGAGTGCCTTATGCTGAGTGAGATAAGTTGGAGAAAGACAAGTACTGTAGGATATCACTTCTATGGAGAATCTAAAAATGATTACTAAGGACTATCAGGTGTGGGAACTGGGGATATGTTTTTAAGGGTACAAACTGGCAAGTAGTAGATAAGTCTCAGTAGCCTAATGCACAGCATAGTGATTATAGTCAATAATACTGTATTGTAAACTTCAAAGTTGCTAAGAGAGTACATCTTAATTTTCCCCACCACAGAAATGATAATTATGTGACCTGATAGAAGTGTTAACTAATGGGGTAATCATATTTCAATATGTAAATATATCAAATCAACACATTGTATACCTCAAACTTATACAATGTTATACATCAATGATATTTCAATAAAAATGATGCTGTTTTTTGTTTTGAGATATGTATA
This sequence comes from Grampus griseus, assembly GCF_964374135.1. Taxonomy (NCBI): domain Eukaryota; kingdom Metazoa; phylum Chordata; class Mammalia; order Artiodactyla; family Delphinidae; genus Grampus; species Grampus griseus. The sequence goes on along the minus strand of NC_138999.1, from coordinate 77,430,937 downwards.
TCTATATATCTATAATTATAGCTAGAGCTCCTAAAGGAATATCCAGCTACCGATATTTTATTAACAATTTTTTAATCAAGAATTTATGTTGTAATGTTGACTTTTGTCAAATATCATCAGGCATTTATTAAAATCATTGTATGTTTTTAATTCCACTGACATTTTAATAGTATGATTAATTATGTCAAATATCTACCTAAGATTAAACTTTTCCTACCTAATATTTTATTTAAGGTTTTGCATCAACGTTTCTGCCTGAAATTGTTCTCTGATTTTCTTTTTATCTGTGTACTTTGTCAGAATTGGTATCACTGTTACGTGGGCCTATAAACAGGAATTTGGAAATTTTACCCTGTGTTCTGGAACTGTATTAGTTTAATAGGGTTGCCATAACAAAACAGGACAGTCTGGGTGACTTAAGATAGAGAAATGTATTTCTTACAGTTCTAGAGGTTATATGTCCAAGATTAAGGTATCTACAGTCAGAGTTCTTGTGAGATCTCTTTGCTTGGCTTGCAGGTGTCCATCTTCTTGCTGTGTCCTCACGTGGTCTTCCCTCTGTGCACATGCACTCTTTTTTTTAAAATTTAATTTAATTAATTTATATTTTTTATACAGTAGGTTCTTATTAGTTATCTATTTTATACATATTAGTGTATACATGTCACTCTTGGTTTCTCTCTTTGTGTCCAAATTTCTTCTTATAAGCACATCAGTCAGATTGTATTAGGGCCCCCATAAGAGCATTATTTTAATCATATCTTTAATGGCCCTATCTCAAAACGCAGTCACATTCTGAGGTCCTGAGTGTTAGGGTTTCAACATATAAATTTGTCATGGTGGGGTAATAATTCGACTGATAAAAAGAATCATTTAAAAAGTATTGCACTTATCTGCTCTCTCCAGAATTAAAATAATTTACCTAAGAAAACATTTTGTGACTGGTGGTTTTTAGTAGCAGTTATTGGATGACGTTCTCTAATATTCTTTATCCAAAGGTAACTTGTCTGTTTAGATTTTCTAGCTCTTAAAGGAACTTTGTTATTTTATATTTCCTACAAAACCAGGTATTTTATCTAGATCTTTGATTTTATTTTTATGGACTTGAATAAATTATTCTCATTATTTTTATGTCCTCTTTATCTATGTTTATCTCCATTCATGATTTTAATGTTGTGTATTTATGCATTTCTCTTTTCTCAGTTTTTTAAGCTAATTTGTGAAAAATCTATTTTATTGTACATTTTAAAAGTATAAGTTCTTTTATTTATTTGTCAGTTCCACTTTTTTTTTTAAATTTTCTTCTGTGTTTTTCATTGGGAGGGATCAGTGTTCTGACTAAAACTGAATCTGTGATTCCTGAGTTTATTTTCTGGACATATGAGGAGTAAATTGTAAGTTGGAGAGTTAAAGAATTGCTGAGAATTTGAGATTCAGGTTCAGAATCAAATATGTATGTGAATAGTTTCTGAACACATATAATTTAGGGCAAGTTACTTAAACTCTCAATACCTCAATTTTTCTATTCAGAAAAGAAGTAAAACAGCAGCTATCTTATGGTTAATGAAAGGGCTACAGTCCGTCACACTGTTTTTGGTGTTTAAATCAGCAGTTTGCTTACTTTTCTCTGTGCCTGACTTTCTTCATTTGTAAACCAGAAATAATAATATTTACCCAGCCCAATTTTAATTATTAATTAGGATTACATAGTGATTCATAATTTTTAAAGATTAAAGATTATACCCCATTTATAGGTATAAGAATGATTTGAATGTATATGCAAGGGCATAGTTATGGGTTCTCAGTTCCATTCCATTGTTCTATTCCATGTCTGCCTTTAAGCCAGTATCACACTCTTGTGATTTCTATAGCTTTGTAGTAAGTTTTGACGCACAACAGTGTAAGCCCTCCAATTCTTTTCTTTTTCATGTTTTTTTTTTTTTTCCATTTGGGGTCTCTTGAAATTCCATGTGAATTTTAGGATATATTTTTCTATTTCTGTAAAAATGTTTTTAGGATTTGATAAGAACTACATTGAGTCTGTAGATTGCTTTGGATTGTATTGACATCTTAACAACATTGCCTTCCAGTTCATGAACACAGGATGTCCTTCTATTTACTGGTGTTTTTTTTTTCATTTCTTTCAGCAATGTTTTTTTACTTTTGATTGTGCAAGTTTTTCACTTCCTTGATTAAGTTTTATTCCTAAGCAGTTTATTCTTTTAGATGTTATTGTAAATGCAATTGTTGTTTTAATTTCCTTTTCATATTTATCATTGTTAGTTCATAGAATAGAAACTAATTTTGTGGATTGATTTTCTAGCTTGCAACTTTGGGGGATTTATTAGTTCTAACATTTTTTGTGGAATCTTTAGCATTTTCTACTTATATGACCATGTTTTCAACAAACAGATAATTTTATTTCTTGCTTTCTAATTTGGAAGTTTTTTTTAATTTTTCTTGCCTAATTGCTCTGGTTGACTTCCAGTGCTCTGTTGAATAGATATGGCAAAAGTGGGCATCCTTTTCTTGTTAATATGCATTTATTATCATGCCTTCTTTAAGATGTCTTCATAATCTGGCAATTAAATATTCAGACTGAAATGTATGCGTCTAATAGACATAATCTTTAATTGGCATTTCAAATTATATTAAATTTTCTACTAATAGTTGATATATTGTATTTGGATGTTGGGGATATATCATTAACATCATTTTTGCAAAGATCACAAATTAGGGTTTATTCAAGTTAGATCTGCTAGAAGAATATTATAAAAAATTTTTTAAAATTCTAAAATATATATATTATGATTGTCCTAATCTATGTATAATATTGCCTTTATATTTAAAGTTAATCTGTCATATAATTACATAATTAAAGCTTTAAAGTGCATAAGAACTGAATTATATCTCTTGCATGCATTTTAAGAGATATGCTTGAGTTAAAAAATAGTTTCTTGGAACAAAGAGATAAATTCTGAAATAAATATAAACAACTCAAGAAGCAGCTACATTTAAGTTATGAGTGTAAAGTATTGTAGAAATAGTTGTTTCCTCAGTTAACATTGTCATACTTGAGCAATATATAATGACTCTCTCTCAAATTAAAATAATGGATACTGTGTTAGTAAAAAATTATGAACTTGTATATTGTAGAAAGAAAGCTAGACTAGTGCTTTTGTGATATTACCATTAACCTTAATACTTAAGAATATATAAAGACAATTATAGTCACTTTATACATTTATATGTATTTCTATGTCAATGTCTCTTTTAGTAAGTAAACTTCTTGAAGGTATGCATTGTGTTTGTGTAATTTGCATTATAATTACATCCATTAAAGTACCATTTACTAATGTTTACTTGATAATATATTTGCTAATAAATCAGTTAAAATAGTATAGAAAATGTTAGTTTCTTTTACAATCAAAATAGCTTAATATAGAGCAGTCAACTTTCTCTCATTGGCTTTACCTTTTCCATATCCAGTTTTACCAACAGTTAAGGAATTAAGGTTAAGACATGTTAAAGGGCCACCAAGAATGAAAAGGGCATCCAGATATTGTAGGTTTGTGCTGACTCAAAGTTTCAGCTACATTGTCAAATAAAATCTACTTATTTTCAAAACCCTTAGCTCATCACCTCCCTGAAATGATGTGTAATAGCTTTCTGGATCTGAGATAATAGAATTAAAGCACTGTCATTGTATTGTGGCCAGTAAGTTTTTCCAGTGAGCAGTATCTTGAGGTATTAGTGTTTCAGGCACATTAGCATATTTCACTTTTTTTTTTGGTATGCAGACCTCTCACTGCTGTGGCCTCTCCTGTTGTGGAGCACAGGATCCATATGTGCAGGCTCAGCGGCCATGGCTCATGGGCCTAGCCGCTCCATGGCATGTGGTATCTTCCCAGACCAGGGCATGAACCTGCGTCCCCTGCATCGGCAGGTGGACTCTCAACCACTGTGCCACCAGGGAAGCCGCATATTTCACTTTTGAAATGGTGGTGCTTTTACCAAATTTCAAGTTTTATTTGTAATGAAAGTTAATGCAGTTAGGGTGCCATCACAAGGTAAGTATGTTGTCTTATCCTGCTCCTTCTGACTTAACCTTAACTAGCTGTTTTCTTGGCCTATGACTCCACATGAACCCTAAGAACATCTATTCTTTGTGTGTAAGTAAAATGCTAATATGTATGTTATATTAATATATATATTATGTAACGTTCTAATGTATATCTTACTATATATATTATATATATATATATATATATCTGTATCTATATCTATATGTGTTATTTCAGTTTCTCTAAAGAACTCATTTCCCCCAGTAATCCATTGGAAACTAGTTCATGGTAAATTGTTTTTGCCTGTCCCACTCACACAGATCTACATCAATTTGTGTAAAGATGCTTATCTCATTCTTTGACAGCCATTTTAGAATAAAGCTCAGATCATGAAGTTCCTTACAGAGCATGGAAGAAATATTTTTAAATCATAAGTCTGATAAGAGAACTGTGTCTAGCTGCTATGAAGAACTCTTACAACTCAATAATAAAAAGACAACTTAATTATAAACAGGCAAAAACATAAATAGAGATTTCTCCAAAATAGATATAAAAATTACCAATAAGCACATGAAAAGATATTCAACATCATTAGTCATTTTGGAAATGTAAAACAAAATGAATATGAGATACCACTGCATACCCACAAGGATGATTGTAATCAAAAATACAGATAATAACAAGTGTTGCCAAGAATGTGTATAAATGCAAACATTTACACATTGCTTGTGGAAATGTAAAATGTTGCAGCTACTTTGTAAAACACTTTCACAGTTCTTCTAATTGTTAAATATAAAGTTTCCATATGAGCCAGCAATTCCATATTCTACTCTAGGTATATAACCAAGAGTAATTAAAACCTGTGTCCACTCAAAATGTTGTACATGATTTTCACCTCAATGTTATCCATAATATCCAAAAAAAGTGTAAATATCCCACTGTCCATCAACAGATGGTTGAAGGAACAAAATGTGTTATATCAGTTGGCCATAAAAAATGGAATGCTACAACATGATAGACTTTGAAAATATTAAGTAAAAGAAGCCAGTGGTCACAAAGACCACATACACAATTCCATTTATATGATATGTGCAGTGAGGATATGGATCAGATATTTGGTGACAAAAATGACAATCATTTTTAGATTTTTGATATAAAATACTAATAACTTTATGCACATGAAAATTCTGAAAAATATAAATCAAAAAGCTAACATTGATTCATTTTCATTTTTATGTTTGGCATTTTTTAGTTTCAAAATTTTCATCCATAATCATGTACTAATTTTCAAATGAGAAAAATATAATATCAAAAAGTGATATATACTCACCAGATAAAAAATTTAACAATGAAAATAATAATAAATATTTTATAATAACAGTAATTCACTGGGTCCCAATCTTCTTGGGAATGGCCTCAGCATTTGTCCTAGTGGGAATTTCACTAATTTTCATGTTTAACCATCTACTTAAACTGCATTGTGTCTATTAATCTTAACTGACATGTTAAAGAAGAAAGGAATCAAATTTAGTGACAAAATTTGTTGTATGTATAAGTTGATTTGTTTCCCTTTTAAAGGGAAAGGATAAAATTATGTGGTCATGTTGATTCAACAGTAGTATACCTTAGAAGGTGTTTTAGATGAGAATTTAATTTCCTCTAAGCGTTGACTTCTTGCATATTTCTATAGTTTCTGATGGCTTTGTTTTTTTAAAGCAGTCAAAGAAGCACAGACAGGGTTTAAACCCTCTTTTATTCTCCTTAATCAGTTTAACTAACAACCATCACATGCTTTACCTTATTCATATCAAAACTACGGAAATTCAACACTACTAGTATTGTCAGGAAAACTTTTGGAAAAAAAAAGAAAAGAAAAATTAAATTGTGCCACCCTCCCCAATAGAGACAGTAATGGAAGATATATATATATATATATATATATATATATATATATATATATATATATATATAATCTGCGGGGAAGATATACCTTACAAATTTGTGGTGAAAAAATTGGCAATTTGGGCTAAAATGTGATATATGTCTTCCTACCATTTTATAAAACAAATAGAAAAACATGGCCCATTCAAAGGAGCAAAATAAACCTCCAGAAACCACCCCTGAAGAATTTCTGGCATCAGTATTACTAGACAAATATTTTGAAATAGCTATTTTAAATATTCTCAAAGAGTTAAAGGAAAACACAGACAAAGGAGTAAGGAAAAATCAGGAAAATGATCTATGACTAAGCTGAGAATATCAACAGAGATAGATTTATAAAAAGGAAGCAAGAACAATTCTGAAACTGAAAGCTATAATAACTGAATCAAAAAATTATTTAGAGGGTCCAACAAGTGAACTATATAGGCAGATAAAGGCATCTGTGAACCTGAAGACAGAGCATAAGAATTTATCATGTTTGAGGGGAAAAAAAAATGAGTCAAGAAAGTGAAGAAAGCGTCAGGAACATAAGGGATACCATTAAGCAGGCACACAATATGAGTGTCCCAGAAGAAGAGAAGAAAAGGCCTGAGAGATTATTTAAAGAAACAATGGCTGAAAACTTCTCAAATTTGAAGAAATACATGGATCTACAAATCCAAGAAGACCGAGTAGGATACACTGAAAGAGACCCACATTAACATGCATTATAATCAAATGTCAAAAGTCAAACATAGAGAATCTTAAAAGCAGCAAGGAAATGTGGCTTGACCTATATGAAGAATCCTCAATAAGATTATCAGCATATTTCCCAGGAGAAGCCTGGAGGCCAAAGAGCAGTGAGATAATATTTTTAAGTGAAGAAAATAATCTGTGAACTGGGAATTTGACATCTGGAAAAATTGTCATTCAAAAATGGGGAGGATGGGCTTCCCTGGTGGTGCAGTGGTTGGGAGTCCACCTGCCGATGCAGGGGACACAGGTTCGTGCCCCAGTCTAGGAGGATCCCACATGCTGTGGAGAGGCTGGGCCTGTGAACCATGGCCACTGGGCATGCGCGTCTGGAGCCTCTGCTCTGCAGCAGGAGAGGCCACAGCAATGAGAGGCCCATGTACCACAAAAAAAAAAAAAAAAAATGGGAAGGAAAGTATGACATTTCCATATAAGCAAAAGCTGAAGGAGTTCATTACCACTAGATGAACCATACAAGAAATACAAAAAGGAGTCCTTCCAGATGAATGAACAGATGCTAAACAGTAACTTGAAAACATATTAAGATATAAATATCTCCACTAAAATTAATAACATGGGCAAATATAAAAATCAGTAATTTTGTACTTTTGGTTCATAACTCCACATTTATTTTCTGCAAAATATATAAGACAAATTTATAAAAATATAAATCTATGTTAATGGGTACAAAGTAAACAAATATATAATTTATCATATCGATGGCATAAAGTGAGGGTAGCATAGTAGTAAAGGAGTAGAGTTTTTGTCTTACATTGAAGTTAAAATGAATACAATTTAATATAGATGGCTATAACTTTAAGGTATTATATGTAATCCTCATGGTAAAGACAAGGAAAATATCCTTATAAAAAAGAAAATGTATATGTAAACACACTAAAAAAGGAGAAACATGTCAAATTAACAACTTTATGGAACCAGAAAAATAACTTAATCCAAAGGTAGCAAAGAGAGGAAATATAACAAAGATTAGAGCAGAAATAAATAAAGTAGACAATAGAAAAAGAATAGAAAATATCAACAAACCCTAAAATTTGTTCTTCAAAAGAAAATATAAAATTGACAAAATTTTATCTAGATAAAGTAACAGTAAAAGAGAGAAAACTCAAATAAACAAAATCAGAAATGAAAGAGGTGACATTACTATGAAATTTATAGAAACAAAAAAGGCTTATGGAAATAAAAATGGTTATATGAGAGTACTATGAACAATTGTATGTGAAAAATTGCATAACCTAGATAATACGTACAGATTATTGGAAACCCACAATCAACCAGGACTGAATCATGAAGAGAAAATCTGAATGTATCTATAACTAGTAATGAGATGGAGGCAGTGATTGAAAATATCCCAACAATGAAAATTCTAGGACTAGATGACTTAATTGGTAAATTGTACAAAGCATTTAAAGAACTGACACCAATCTTTCTCAAACTATTCCCAAACAATTGAAGAGGCAGAGACTTCTTAACTAATCCTATGAGCCCTGCATTACCCTGATACCAAAGCTATTCAAAAATAGTACAAGAAAAGAAATTACAGATGAAAATTCAATATCAGTATTGAAGAAAAATCTTCAACAAAATACAAGCAAACCAAATTCAACAACATATTAAAAAGATTATTCACCATAACCAAGTGATGTTTCTTCCTGGAGTTCAAGCATGGTTTGACATACAAAAGTCAATCAATACAATATATCACATTAACAGAAAAAATATATATATATGATTTCTTCAATTGATGCAGAAAAGGTATTTGACAAAATTCAACACATTTTCATGATAAAAACAGTCATCTAACTAAGGATACAAAGAAATAATTTAACATAATAAAGGAAATATATGAAAACCCCAGAGCTTATATTAAATGGTCAAAGGCTCAAATCTTTTGTCTAAGATAAGGAACAAGGCAAGGATACCCACTTTAACCACTTCTTTTCAACATAGTATTGGGAGTCATAACTAGAGCCTTTAGGTAAGAACATAAGTAAAAGGCATCTAAATTGGAAAGCAAGAAGTAAAATTATCTCTGCCTTTGAAATGAACTTATGTGTAGAAAGTACTAAAGATTCCACACAAAAATCCCTGTTAGAACAAATAAATTCAGCAAAGACATGTGATACAAAATCAACAAACAAAAATCAGTTGCATTTCCATACAGTGATAATGAACAATCTGAAAAGAAAATTAAAATAATTCTATTTGTGATAGCATCAAAAAGAATAAACTATTTAGGGATAAATTTAATCATGGTGCTGAAAGAGTTGTAGAGTCAAAACTAAAAAAGAAAACACTGCTGAGAAAAGAGTAAAGACACCAATAAATGGAAAAACATCCTGTGTTCATGGATTGGAAAACTTAATATTGTTAAGATGGCAATATGATTCAAAGCAAGCTACAGATTCAGTGCAATCTTTTATCAAAATCTTAGTGACAGTCTTTTCAGAAAGGGAAAAATCCATCATAAAATTCATACAGAATCATAAAGGAGAGCTAGTCACCAAAACGATCTTGATAAAGAAGAACAAAGAAGTCTAAGTCTTCCTGATATCAAACTTACTACAAAACTGCAGTAAACAAAACAGGTGGCACTGGCAAAAGGCATATAGATCAATGGAATAGAATTGAGAGCCTAGAAATAAACCTCACATATATGGTCAAATGATTTTTGACAAGAGTGCCAAGATTACAAAATGGGGAAAGAGCAGTCTCTTGAACAAATGGTGTTTAGAAAACTCTATATTGACATGCAAAAATGAAATTGGATCCTTACCTCACACCATACACAAAATTAATTCAAAATGCATCAAAGACTTAAACCTAAGTGATAAAACTATGGAACTCTTTGAAGAAAACATGGCAGAAAAAGCTTCAGGACATTGGACTTAGAACTTATTTCTCGGATGTGAAATCAAAAGCAGTGATGCCAAAAGAAAAAATAGATTGAACTTAATCAAATTTTAAAACATCTGTATATCAAAGGACACTATCAGCAGAGTGAATAATCATCCCACAGAGTGAGTCAAAATAATTGCATATCATATATATAATAAAGAGTTAATATCCAGAATGTGTAAAGAACTCCTACAACTCAACAATGAAAACCAAAAAACCCTGAGTAAGAAATAAGGAAAGGACCTGAATAGACATTTTTCCAAAGATATACAAATGGTCAATAAGCAAATACAAAGATACTCAGTGTCACTAATTATTAAGGAAATGCAAATCAAAACCACAATGATATACCATCTCACATTCACTGGGATAGCTATTACTAAAAATAAAAGAAATAAAAGGAAGAATATAACACATGTTGGAAACAATGTAAGCTTTTTTGACAAAAAACAGTGACAAAAGAGGAAATATTGGATGGTTCCCCTTATATGAGTTACCAATGGTAGTCAAAGTCATAAAGACCTAAAGCAAAAGACTGGTTGCCAGGAGTTTCAGCAAGGGGTAGTGGAGAGTCATTGCTCAATTTGTATGGAATTTCAGTTTGTGAGGAAGAAAATTTTTTAGAGATCAATAATGGTGATGTTTGCACAACAATGTGAATGTACTAAATACCACTGAACTGTACACTTAAAAACGGTTAGCATGATAAATTTTATATTATATGCATTTTATTACAATAAAAATATTTTTAAATGCACTAAGAAACATAGGGAGACTAGATTTTTTAATGTAATAAGTTAAATTTGTTGAAAAATCATTAATTTCTGAATGTGTTATGTAGAGTGAGAGATGCTATAATAATAAATTACTTCAAAGGGGGCATTCAGCCTTTAATATTACACAATTTAGAAAGAAAAGTCGTAAAGGTTTTATTCCCTTAAGTCACTCAAAATTGAGTTCTGAATCTAACAGATTCCAGAGCCTCTGAAGATAATGAAGAAATTATCTTCCAAAGGGAATTTTTGTTTTTTTATATTAAAAAATTAAATTTTCATTGGGGTATAGTTGATTTACAATGTTGTGTTAGTTTCAGGTGTACAGCAAAATGAATCTGATATACATATACATATATCCACTCTTTTTTACCTTCCTTTCCCATACAGGCCATTACAGAGTATCAAGTAGAGTTCCCTGTGATGTACAGTAGTTCCTTATTACTTATCTATTTTATATATGGTAGTATGTATGTGTCAATCCCAATCTTCCAATTTATCACCCCCCTCACTTACCTCCCAGTAACCATAAGTTTGTTTTCTACATCTGTAACTCTGTTTCTGGTTTGTAGATAAGTTCATGTGTAGCCTTTTTTAAGATTCGATATATAAGCGATATCGTATTATATTTGTCTTTCACTGTCTGACTTCACTCAGTATGACAATTTCTAGGTCCATCCATGTTACTGAAAATGGCATTATTTCAGGAAGAAGCAAGAACCAGAAGATATGATAACCCAAGTTTTTTAGAGTTCCAGTATATTAAGAAGGCTTTCTAAGGTGACACTATAATGTGTTTTTCTTATCTTTCTTTAAAAAAATAACATTTGTATTGGATGTTACAGTAATTTAACTATATTTTTCACATCACTAGAGATTTGTATGCTTTCTTAAAATAAAGTTTCTTTAAAATCATAAAAAAGAATGTTTGTTGCATATCATTTATGTTTCAGCAGGCAAATAAACCAGTAAATTATAATATATTCACATAATGGAATAATTGATAGCAGTTTACATGATTGAATTAGATTTCCATGTACCACAGTATAAGGGTGGGGAGGAGGGAGAGTTAGGGAATTTATGATTGACATGTACACACTACTATATTTAAAATGGATAACCAAAAAGGGCTTACTGTATAGCACAGGGAACACTTCTCAGTATTATGTAACAACCTAATTGGTAAAAGAATTTGAAAAAGAATAGAAACATTTATATGTATAACTGAATCACTCTGTACACCTGAAACTAACACAACACTGTTAATCAACTATTGCCAATATAAAATAAAAAATTAAAAAAAATTAAAAATATGTCACTCATCATTAAAAACAAAACAAAAGAATAAAAGGCCACAGAATGATATATTCCACAGAATATCATAATGTAAAATGTTTGTGTAGTAAAAATGATTTTTAAAACATAAAGGAATATTTTGTGTGTGAACGTTAACTTATATAGTTAAAATAAAAAAATGTGAATCAAAAGCTAAAACTTTCAGCCTAACATTTACATTTGTGGAGGAAGAAAATAAGGCTGGAGGAAGGTGCCAAGCAATTATCAATTATATGTGTATAATAATGTCATATTTATGTTGCTTTAAAATAACACAAATTTGAGAAAATGTTAACATTTTTCCTTCATGGACTACATGAAATTTGTTATTCTCTGGAAGTATTGGTATTTTATCTTATTCTTGAAAGTATTTGTATTTTTCAAAAATAATTCCACACTAAGAAAAATAAAATAATAGGTATATTCATACTGGAAAAGTTAGGAATCACTATATAGAACGTGGTCTCAATACTCTAAGATGTAAAAAGTTTTAAAACTTGCTTAACCAGATGCCTAATTTATTCATAAAGTAATTCAGTGAACCACCTATAGAATATTTCACTTTGAACCATGTAAATTTTGTGTCCTCCAAAAAAAACTAGTTGTAAATGTAAAAACAAAATCTTAATTAATATAATCAACAGTTGGAGATTATATCTGGGAGAAATTTTTAAAAAAACAGAAAATATAGAAAGAGAATATAAATTAATATGAAACACCAGCAATCATTTGAAAAGATACTCGACATGGGGCTTCCCTGGTGGCGCAGTGGTTGAGAGTCCGCCTGCCGATGCAGGGAACACGGGTTCGTGCCCCAGTCTGGGAGGATCCCACATGCCGCGGAGCGGCTGCGCCCATGAGTCATGGCCGCTGGGCCTGCGCGTCCGGAGCCTGTGCTCCGCGACGGGAGACGCCGCGGCGGTGAGAGGCCAGCGTACCACAAAAATAAAAATAAATAAAAGATACTCGACATGACTAATCATAAGAGAAATGCAAATCAAAACTGCAATTAGATATCACATCACACCCATCAGGAAGGCTGCTGTCACAAAACCCAAACACACATAAAATAAGTGATGGAAAGGAAGTGGAGAATTTGGAAGACTTGTGCATTGTTGAAGGGAATTTCACTATGCTAGGGAAAATAGTATGGTGATCCCTCTAAAATTTTAAAATACAATTACCTATGATCCAGAAAGCCCACTTCTGGGTATATATATGAATATATTCAAAGCACGGTCTCAAAGATATATTTTGTATACCTGTGTTCATGGCAGTATTATTTACAATAGCCAAAAGGTGGAAGCAACCAAAGTGTCCATCAATGCATGCATGGATAAATAAAATGTGATATATATGTGTGTGTGTGTATATATATATATATATATATATATATATATATACACACACACACACACACATATATCACACACATATATCACACACACACACACACACACACAATGGATTACTTTTTTTTATGATCAACAAAACTCGTTTTTTCTTACAAAAGCTCTGTTGCTACAAAGTCTTTTTGGTTGTTGTTGTTGTTAGTTTCTGCTTTATAACAAAGTGAATCAGTCATACACGTACATATGTTCCCATATCTCTTCCCTCTTATGTCTCCCTCCCTCCCACCCTCCCTATCCCACCCCTCCAGGCAGTCACAAAGCACCGAGCTGATCTCCCTGTGCTATGGGGCTGCTTCCCACTAGCTATCTACCTTATATTTGGTAGTGTATATATGTCCATGCCTCTCTCTCGCTTTGTCACAGCTTACTCTTCCCCCTCCCCATATCCTGAAGTCCACTGTCTAGTGGGTCTGTGTTTTTATTCCTGTCTTACCCCTAGGTTTTGCATGACATTTTTGTTCTTAAATTCCATATATATGTGTTAGCATATGGTGTTTGTCTTTCTCTTTCTGATTTACTTCACTCTGCATGACAGACTCTAGGACTATCCACCTCATTACAAATAGCTCACTTTCATTTCTTTTTATGGCTGAGTAATATTCCATTGTATATATGTGCCACATCTTCTTTATCCATTCATCTGATGATTGACACTTAGGTTGTTTCCATCTCCCGGCTATTGTAAATAGAGCTGCAATGAACATTTTGGTACATGAATCTTTTTGAATTATGGTTTTCCCAGGGTATAGGCTCAGTAGTGGGATTGCTGGGTCATATGGTAGTTCTATTTGTAGTTTTTCAAGGAACCTCCATACTGTTCTCCATAGTGGCTGAACCAATTCACTTTCCCACCAGCAGGACAAGAGTGTTCCCTTTTCTCCACACCCTCTCCAGCATTTATTGTTTCTAGATTTTTTGATGATGGTCATTCTGACTGGTGTGAGATGATATCTCATTGTAGTTTTGATTTACATTTCTCTAATGATTAATGATGTTGAGCATTCTTTCATGTGTTTGTTGGCAGTCTGTATACCTTCTTTGGAGAAATATCTATTTAGGTCTTCTGCCCATTTTTGGATTGGGTTGTTTGTTTTTTTGTTATTGAGCTGCATGATCTGCTTGTAAATTTTGGAGATTAATCCTTTGTTGGTTACTTCATTTGCAAATATTTTCTCCCATTCTGAGGGTTGTCTTTTGGTCTTGTTTATGGTTTCCTTTGATGTGCAAAAGCTTTTAAGTTTCATTAGGTTCCATTTGTTTATTTTTGTTTTTATTTCCATTACTCTAGGAGGTGGGTCAGAAAGGATCTTGCTGTGATTTATGTCATAGAGTGTTCTGCCTATGTTTTCCTCTAAGAGTTTGATAGTTTCTAGCCTTACATTTAGGTCTTTAATCCATTTTGAGCTTATTTTTGTGTATGGTGTTAGGGAGTGACCTAATCTCATACTTTTATATGTACCTGTGCAGTTTTCCCAGCACCACTTATTGAAGAGGCTGCCCTTTCTCCACTGTACATTCCTGCCACCTTTATCAAAGATAAGGTGTCCATATGTGCATGGGTTTATCTCTGGGCTTTCTATCCTGTTCCATTGATCTATCTTTCTGTTTTTGTGCCAGTACCATACCGTCTTAATAACTGTAGTTTTGTAGTATAGTCTGAAGTCAGGGAGCCTGATTCCTCCAGTTCCTTTTTTTGTTCTCAAGATTGCTTTGGCTATTCGGGGTCTTTTGTGTTTCCATACAAATTGCAAAATTTTTTGTTCTAGTTCTGTGAAAAATGCCAGTGGTAGTTTGATAGGGATTGCATTGAATCTATAGATTGCTTTGGGTAGTAGAGTCATTTTCACAATGTTGATTCTTCCAATCCAAGTACATGGTATATCTCTCCATCTATTTGTATCATCTTTAATTTCTTTCATCAGTGTCTTATAATTTTCTGCATACAGTTCTTTCGTCTCCTTAGGTAGGTTTATTCCTAGACATTTTATTATTATTGTTGCAATGGTAAATGGGAGTGTTTTCCTGATTTCACTTTCAGATTTTTCACCATTAGTGTATAGGAATGCCAGAGATTTCTGTGCATTAATTTTGTATCCTACTACTTTACCACATTCATTGATTAGCTCTAGTAGTTTTCTGGTAGCATCTTGAGGATTCTCTATGTATACTATCATGTCATCTGCAAACAGTGACAGCTTTACTTCTTTTCCGATTTGGATTCCTTTTATTTCCTTTTCTTCTCTGATTGCTGTGGCTAAAACTTCCAAAACTATGTTGAATAAGAGTGGTGAGAGTGGGCAACCTTGTCTTGTTCCTGATCTTAGTGGAAATGCTTTCAGTTTTCAGCATTGAGGATGATGTTGGCTGTGGGTTTTTCATATATGGCCTTTATTATATTGAGGAAAGTTCTCACTATGCCTACATTCTGCAGGGTTTTTATCAAAAATGGGTGTTGAATTTTTCAAACGCCTTCCCTGCATTTATTGAGGTGATGACATGGTTTTTGTCCTTCAATTTATTAATACGGTTTATCATATTCATTGATTTGCATATATTGAAGAATCCTTGCCCTCCATGAATAAACCCGACTTGATGATGGTGTTTGATCCTTTTAATGTGCTGTTGGATTCTGTTTGCTAGTATTTTGTTGAGGATTTTTGCATCTATGTTCATCAGTGCTATTGGCCTGTAGTTTTCTTTCATTGTGACATCCTTGTTTGGTTTTTGTATCTAGGTGATGGTGGCCTTGTAGAATGAGTTTGGGAGTGTTCCTCCCTCTGCTATATATCAGTAGAGTTTGAGAAGGATAGGTGTTAGCTCTTCTCTAAATGTTTGATAGAATTTGCCTGTGAAGCCCTCTGGTCCTGGGCTTTTGTTTTTTCAAAGATTTTTAATTGCAGTTTCAATTTCAGTGCTTGTGATTGGTCTGTTCATATTTTCTATTTCTTCCTGATTCAGTCTTGGCAGGTTGTGCATTTCTAAGAATTTGTCCGTTTCTTCCAGGGTGTCCATTTTATTGGCATAGAGTTGCTTGCAGTAATCTCTCATGATCTTTTGTATTTCAGCAGTGTCAGTTATTACTTTTCCGTTTTCATTTCTAATTCTATTGATTTGGGTCTTCTCCCTTTTTTTCTTGATGAGTCTGTCTAATAGGTTCTCAATTTTGTTTATCTTCTCAAAGGACCAGCTTTTAGTTTTATTGATCTTTGCTATCATTTCATTAATTTCTTTTTCAATTATTTCTGACCTGATTTTTATGATTTCTTTCATTCTGCTAACTTTGGGGTGTTTTGTTCTTCTTTCTCTAATTGCTTTAGGTGCAAGGTTAGCTTTTTTATTCGAGATCCTTCCTGTTTCTTAAGGTAGGATTGTATTGCTATAAACTTCCCTCTTAGAACTGCTTTTGCTGCATCCCATAGGTTTTGGGTTGTTGTGTCTCCACTGTCATTTGTTTCTAGGTATTTTTTGATTTCCTCTTTGATTTCTTCAGTGATCACTTCGTTATGAAGTAGTGTATAGTTTTGCCTCCATGTGTTTGTATTTTTTACAGGTGTTTTCCTGTAATTGATATCTAGTCTCATATTGTTGTGGTTGGAAAAGATGCTTGATATGATTTCAATTTTCTTAAATTTATCAAGGCTTGATTTGTGACCCAAGATATGATCTATCATGGAGAATATTCCAGGAACACTTGAGAAAATTGAGTATTCTGTTGTTTTTGGATGGAATGTCCTATAAATATCAATTAAGTCCATGTTGTTTAATGTATCATTGAAAGCTTGTGTTTCCTTATTTATTTTCATTTTGGATGATCTGTCCATGGGTGAAAGTGGGGTGTTTAAGTCCCCTACTATGAATGTGTTACTGTCGATTTCTCCTTTTATGGCTGTTAGTATTTGCCTTATGTATTGAGGTGCTCCTATGTTGGGTACATAAATATTTACAATGATTATATCTTCTTCTTGGATCAATCCCTTGATCACTATGTAGTGTCCTTCTTTGTCTCTTGTAATAGTCTTTATTTTAAAGTCTATTTTGTCTGATATGAGAATTCCTACTCCAGCTTTCTTTTGGTTTCCATTTGCATGGAATATCTTTTTCCATCCCCTTACTTTCAGTCTGTATGTGTCTCTATGTCTGAAGTGGGTCTCTTGTAGACAGCATATATATGGGTCTTGTTTTTGTATCCATTCAGCCAATCTGTGTTTTTTGGTGGGAGCATTTAATCCATTTACATTTAAGGTAATTATTAATATGTATGTGCCTATTCCCATTTTGTTAATTGTTTTGGGTTCGTTATTTTCAGTCTTTTCCTTCTCTTGTGTTTCTTGCCTAGAGAAGTTCCTTTAGCATTTGTTGTAAAGCTGGTTTGGTGGTGCTGAACTCTCTCAGCGTTTGCTTGTCTGTAAAAGTTTTAATTTTTCCATCAAATCTGAATGCAATCCTTGCAGGGTGGAGTAATCTTGGTTTCAAGTTTTTCTCCTTCATCACTTTAAATATGTTGTGACAGTCCCTTCTGGCTTGTAGGGTTTCTGCTGAGAGATCAGCTGTTAACCTTATGGGAATTCCCTTGTGTGTTATTTGTTGTTTTTCCCTTGCTCTTTTTAATATGTTTTCTTTGTATTTAATTTTTAACAGCTTGATTAATATGTGTCTTGGCATATTTCTCCTCGGATTTATCCTGTATGGTACGCTCTGTGCTTCCTGGACTTGATTAACTATTTCCTTTCCCATATTAGGGAACTTTTCATCTTTAATATCTTCAAATATTTTCTCAGTCCCTTTCTTTTTCTTTTCTTCTTCTGGAACCCCTATAAATTGAATGTTGGTGTGCTTAATGTTGTCCCAGTGGTCTCTGAGTGTGTCTTCAGTTCTTTTCATTCTTTTTTCTTTATTATGCTCTGCAGTAGTTATTTCCACTCTTTTATCTTCCAGGTCACTCATCTTTCTTCTGCCTCAGTTATCCTGCTATCGATCCCATCTAGAGTATTTTTTGTTTCATTTATTGTGTTGTTCATCCTTGCTTGTTTCATCTTTAGTTCTTCTAGGTCCTTGTTAAATGTTTCTTGCATTTTTTTGTTCTATTTCCAAGATTTTGGATCATCTTTACTACCATTATTCTGAATTATTTTTCATGTAGACTGCCTATTTCCTCTTCATTTGTTAGGTTGGTGGGTTTTTATCTTGCTCCTTCATCTGCTGCAGTGATTTTCTGTCTTCTCATTTCGCTTATCTTACTGTGTATGGGGTCTCCTTTTTGCATGCTGCAGGTTCGTAGTTCCCGTTGTTTTTGGTGTCCATCCCCAGTGGCTAAGGTTGGTTCAGTGGGTTGTGTAGGCTTCCTGGTGGAGGGGCCTAATGCCTGTGTTCCGGTGGATGAGGCTGGATCTTGTCTTTCTGGTCAGCACGTCCACGTCTGGTGGTTTGTTTTGGGGTGTCTGTGGACTTATAAAGATTTTAGGCAGCCTCTCTGTTAATGGGTGGGGTTGTGTTCCTTTTTTGGTAGTTGTTTGGCACAGGGTATCCAGCACTGTAGCTTGCTGGTCGTTGAGTGAAGCTGGGTATTCGTGTTGAGATGGAGATCTCTGGGAGATTTTTGCCATTTGATATTATGTGGAGCTGGGAGGTCTCTTGTGGACCAGTGTCCTGAAGTTGGCTCTCCCACCTCAGGGCCACAGCACTGACTCCTGGCTGCAGCACCAAGAGCCTTTCATCCACATGGCTAAGAATAAAAGGGAGAAAATGTAGAAAGAAAGAATTAGTAGAAGTAGAAAGAACAAGAGAAAGAAAGAAAGAAGGAATGAAAGAAAGAAAGGAGGGAGGGAGGGAGGAAGGAAGCAAGGAAGGAGGGAAGGAATGAAGGAAAGAAAGAAAGAAAGAAGATAATGCAAAATAAAATAAAGTAAGATAAAAGATAATAAAGTTATTAAAATAGAAAATAATTATTAAGAAAAAAAGTTAAAAAACAAAAAAGGACAGATAGAACCCTAGGACAAATGTGGAAGCAAATCTATACAGACAAAATCTCACACAGCAGTATATACATACACACTCACAAAAAGTGGAAAAGGGGAAAAATCATAAATCTTGCTCTCGAAGTCCACCTCCTCAATTTGCGATGATTTGTTGTCTAAAGGAGGGAAGGAAGGAAAGAAAGAAAGGAAGAAAGAAAGAAAGAAAGAAAGAAAGAAAGAAAGAAAGAAAGAAAGAAAGAAAGAAAGAAAGAAAGAAAGAAAGAAGATAAAGTGAAATAAAATAAAGTTATTAAAATAAAAAAGAATTATTAAGGAAAAAAGAAAAAGAAACAAAAACAACACCAAAAAAAATGGACGGATAGAACCCTAGGACAAATGGTGGAAGCAAAGCTATACAGACAAAAAATCACACAGAAGCATACACATACACACTCACAAAAAGAGGAAAAGGGGAAAAAATCATAAATCTTTTCAAAGTCCACCTCCTAAATGTGGGATGATTCATTGTCTATTCAGGTATTCCACAGATGCAGGGTACATCAGGTTGATTGTGAAGATTTAATCCGCTGCTTCTGAGGCTGCTGGAAAAGATTTCCCTTTCTCTTCTTTGTTCGCACAGCTCCTGGAGTTCAGTTTTGGATTTGGCCCTGCCTCTGTGTATAGGTCGCAGGAGGGCACCTGTTCTTCACTCAGACAGGACAGGGTTAAAGGAGCAGCTGCTTCAGGGACTCTGGTTCACTCAGGCCTGGGGGGGGGGGGCAGGGAGGGGCATGGAGTGCGGGGCGGGCCTGCTGCGTCAGAGGCAGGTGTGACGTTGCACCAGCCTGAGGCCTGCCGTGCATTCTCCCGGGGAAGTTGTCCCTGGATCCTGGGACCCCGGTAGTGGCGAGCTGCACAGTCTTCCCAGAAGGGGTGTGTGGATAGTGTCCTGTGCTCGTGCACAGGCTTCTTGGTGGCAACAGCAACAGCCTTTGCATCTCATGCACATCTCTGGGGCTGTGATTTTAGCCACGGTTCATGCCCATCTCTGTAGCTCCTTTAAGCAGCGCTCTTAATCCCGTCTCCTGGCGCACCAGGAAACAAAGAGGGAAGAAAAAGTCTCTTGCCTCTTCGGTAGGTCCAGACTTTTCCCGGGACTCCCTCCCAGCTAGCCGTGGTGCACTAACCCCCTGCAGTCTGTGTTCATGCTGCCAACACCAGTCCTCTCCCTGCGCTCTGACCAAGCTGGAGCCTCAGCTGCCAGCCCCACCCGCCCCAGCGGATGAGCAGAGAAGCCGCTCGGTCTGGTGAGTGCCAGTGGCACCGATCCTCTGTCCGGGAATCTCTCCAATTTCCCCTCCGCACCCCTGTTGCTGCGCTCTCCTCCGCGTCTCCAAAACTTTCCCACTCCACGACCCGCAGTCTCCACACGCGAAGGGGCTTCCTAGTGTGTGGAGATCTTTCCTCCTTCACAGCTCCCTCCCACTGGTGCAGGTCCCATCCCTATCCTTTTGTCTCTGTTTTTTTTCTTTTTTCTTTTGCCCTACCCAGGTACGTGGGGAGTTTCTTGCCTTTTGGGAGGTCTGAGGTCTTCTGCCTGCATTCAGTAGGTGTTCTGTAGGGGTTGTTCCACCTGTAGATATATTTCTGGTGTATCTGTGGGGAGGAAGGTGATCTCCGTGTCTTACTCTTCCACAATCTTCCCCTTGTAGCCTCCACAATGGATTTTTATTCAGCCTTAAAAGGGACGAAAATTGTGACACGTGCTGCAGTATGGATGAATATTTGTGAAATTATACTAAAGTAAATACACCAGAAACACACTATAAATACTGTATGGTCCACTTATATGAGGTATCTAGAGTAATCAAACTTATAGAGACAAAAAATAGAGTGGCGGTTGCAAGGAGCTCAGGGACGGGGATATGTTGTATTGTTGTTTAACAGTACAGAGCTTCAGATTTGCAAGGTGAAAAGGTTTAGTTTAGTTACACAACAATGTGACTAGATTGAACTGTACACTTATAATTGGTTAAAGTGGCAAATTTTATGTTGTGTGTATTTTATACAATTTTTAAAATTAATAAGAATGACATTTTTATTAAGATTGGAACAGATGATTCAGAGGAAAAATACCAATGACAAATTCAAGGAAAATTTATGGATATAAATTTTAGCTGGACATGTTCATTTTACATATATACA
Organism: Grampus griseus; assembly: GCF_964374135.1. Lineage (NCBI taxonomy): Eukaryota > Metazoa > Chordata > Mammalia > Artiodactyla > Delphinidae > Grampus > Grampus griseus. Next base: position 77,409,605 of record NC_138999.1, on the reverse strand, counting down.
TTTATAGATTAATATAATTTATGATATATACATATATGTGTATATATATACAAATTAAAAGAATGAAGTAAATTTTTGCTTATCAAATTAGTAAATATTTCAAAAATAATAATGTTTGTGAGGTTATAGTGAAATAGGCATTTCTGGCACATAGGTGTTTTAGAAAACATTTTGGCATTCTACAATTTACTTCAAAGATGTTCACATCCATAAAACATTAATTCTGCTTTTAGGATTTTACACAAAGTAAGTAATCAAAGTTTACACATGCACACTGATTTACTTACAAGAATGTTTATCATAGCTTTATTTACATTATTTAAAAGTTTGATAAAACTCAAATGTCTTTAATAAAGTACAATGGTATAATAAACTACAAAATTATATAAACTATTCTGTAAATAAAAATCTGAAAAAAATATACATCAAAACAATGAACGCTTAATTTTCATTTTTGTGTTTGACTTATTTTATTTTCCAAATTTTTATCAAGGAATATGTACTAATTTATAAAAAAGAAAATTTTGATATCAAAAATGATCCACTCATTACAGAATGATTAAAAGAATGGTTAAATAATAATGACATATTATACTATTGAAAAATTTAGAACTAAAATTTTCCAATATAGTTAACTATTGAAAAATTTAGAACTAAAATTTTTCAGTATATTTAACTATACTAGAAATTATTATGGTAAAATATTGCAATGACTTCTGATACCAACTATGTAGATTTGGACCAAATGGCATAGGTTAAAGGCACAATTCTGAACAAGATTTCACTCACTTCAGACACCAACTGTAAGTTTAGAGGATCCCAGTCCTCCTGTAATTCTGAAAAGCTGGCTATAATATTGGAACATTTTCCCCTCAGATTTGATGATTCACTAGAATGACACACAAAACTGAGGAAAGTGCTGTACATATATGTAATCCTAGCTTATTTTAGCAAGAGGAAACAATTCAGAATCAGGAAAAGAAGAGACATACAGGATGAGGTATTGGAGGGTCTTTTAACCTTCCATTTTTCTCTCCTGAGGGATTCAGGACACGTCACTCCCCTGGCATACCAATGTGTGACAACATGGAGTATTGCCGCATTGGCAACAAGGGAGCTCATCTGAGTTTTGGTACCCATATTTTGGGGGCAGTTTCTTTAAATAGGCATGCTTGACTGAATTAGTGGTCAGCTGATTGAAGCCAATCTCCAGTCATATTCCTCTCTCTGGAGGTCAGGCAAATATCATATGTTCCAAAGTTCCAACTCTCTAATCACATAATTGGTCTTTCTTCCATGATCAGCCTCCATGCTGTACCACTGCATTACCATAAACCATCTATGGATCCACCATGAGCCATCTTATCAGCATAAACTCAGGTGTGTTTGGAAGGGCTCAAAATGAATATCAAAGACATGCCTATCACTAGGAAAATTCAGAGGGTTTAGAGGCTATTTTCCAGCGACAAAGGACAGGAAACTTCTTCATTATGCAAGTTTTAAATTAAAAAAAAATAAAACTAAAAAAAACTGTATATGGAGCATGGGTCCAGCTATGTCAAACATAGTTGAATAGAAATATAATGACAGAAACTATGCCAAATTTTACAAGTGTTAATCTGTCATTAGATTATTATTTTTCACACTTTTCAATTTCTTATTTTTTAAAACAATGTATATTTATTTTAACAATAAAAATGTATATATTATTAGAGATATTTGGAAAAATGCATTGGGAGAAAGGCATTAATAAATGTAATGATTTCTTTCTGGGAACCATTTTACATATTTTTCAGGTCACTGAAAATAGACTAGAAAAAGTTTGTAGGCAAAACTGTTTTTTTTTTTTAGAAGATGTTGGGGGTAGGAGTTTATTAATTAATTTATTTATTTTTGCTGTGTTGGGTCTTCATTTCTTTGTGCGGGCCTTCTCTAGTTGTGGCAAGCGGGGGCCACTTTTCATCACGGTGCGCGGGCCTCTCACTATCACGGCCTCTATGGTTGCGGAGCACAGGCTCCAGACGCACAGGCTCAGTAGTTGTGGCTCACGGGCCTAGATGCTCCGCGACATGTGAGATCTTCCCAGACCAGGGCTTGAACCCATGTCCCCTGCATTAGCAGGCAGATTCTCAACCACAGCGCCACCAGGGAAGCCCTGTAGGCAAAACTTTTAAAACTCTATTCCTTAGGAGACATTGACAATGCTGCATTAAAATGTGGAGTCTTTGATCCACTGACGTGAGATACGGTAGATTTTAAAGAAGTTTCTTAATTCGTAGATCCAGTAGTAGGCATTGCCATCAAAAATTGTCTTTGCAAACTGCATGACAGAGATTAAAGTCAAAGCATCTGATCTGCAGCAGCCACTATAAACATAGTTATTATCTTGAACCATGTTAAAAATTTGAACTTAAAAATGATTCTTAAAAACTAGTATATGTAATGAATGTCTTATTAGACAGCATCTTATTCTCTACCTCTCAGCATGTTCAACTCTGAAAATATATGCAAATTATTCCCTTTCAACCTTTAAATCAGAATGTGAGGAACATCTTGAATTATCATAGAAGACTAACAAATTACAGTGGTTTTCACTTAAATGAATACCTGTTAAAGAGCTAAGACACTTTTGTAGAACACTTACTCTATGAACCAAACCAAAATATATGCAGAAAATACATATATAGCCATTTTCAAATGAACATTGAAAGTGCTATTGGTTTGAAAACACACACACACATGCACACAGAAAAAAAAATTCTGAGGGAAAAGCAACAAGAAAATTATCTCTTGATAAAATAATAAGAAAATAATCATAACTGTTTATTGCACATACTTGAATTTAGCTTTGCCTTTAAATATGAGTTTGCATCAAAATAGTCCTCATAAATAGGCTTAGAAATGGGTTAGTAATTTATTTCAAGTTAATATATGAAATGAAATGTAAAAAGATCATCAGCCTGTCCAAGGTCAAAAAGAAAAGCAATGGCAAAGTCAGTTCCTACTTATTTACTGCAGTCGCTGACAGAACTATTACATTTTTCCTGCTGTTTGTTTGCAGCTCATGTACCATCACAGAAGGACTCTTTGTAAAAGTTTTTAATAAGGAATGAAGTGCTTGTTTGCTCATTATTATTTTCTTAAAGAAAAAAGTCAGATTTCACAACATACGTATATGTATATCTGCCCTATTAAGCAAGAAAGATGTATCAATTCAGTAAAAAGTAATGTCTGTGTCTGTGTATGGCAAATTCTAGTGCAACAATAAATTCAAAGTCCTCTCTGTAAAAACAAGGAAATTGGAAACTGAAAAGCTATTATAATAAACACAACCTTTCAATCTGAACAAGTTTTGATATTTCATTGTGAGGGACAAGAAAGCCAATTTATTTAGAAAAATATGCAGAAGGTCATGAGAAGTAGTCATTTATTGACTGCCTTAAGATATATTTTCTTTGTACCTATAAAAACACTGCTAAATCATAATATTGTGCTATTCAAACATTTTTTTTATGTAGTCTCTAAGTCGTATTTGTTTCAACTGATGGTAGTCCTTTACCCCATCTAGTGAACTTACAGGATGTATATGTCAGAGATGATGATTGTATGAACAAGGGGAAATGCCATCCTACAATTCCTATTACAAAATTTCTGGGTTACCTCTTTGTTCTAGTCATAAAGGTTAGTTGTCTTGCCCAAAGAGTTTGCAATTATGCACCTTAGCTTTTTTTTTTTTAACATGGATCATCATAGCATCTTTATTTATTTTTTTATTACACCTTAGCTTTTTGTTGTCTGCAATACTTGTACAAACTGCAGCAATCCTACTTTGTTCCATGACTTAATACAAAATACCTAAATCCCTATCATATTCCCCTGTCCTTATTTCAAATTTGTTTTACAGCTTTTAATTTAAAAGTCTAAACATAAAATTTAGAAAACAGTGACCTAGGTGAGTAAATTTATATTTGCTTGTTCAATGTATGCAATATAAATTATTGTTAAATATGCTGGTAATTAAAAACAACTGTGGTAAGAAAGAAATTCTATACTCATAGAATAAAAAAGACAGCAATAGGGGAAAAGTATTAAGATTTAATATAAAATACCCCAGAAATGATTTCATTTCTTTCTCAGTTTAAATGATCTGCGAAACCTCATGTAACTGCAAACAATTTTTGAAATAATGTGTTTCTTAATGACTATTCTCACATGTTCCAAAATACATGTTTCCACATTAAGTACTCTAAACTTGTTTTGATAATTCTAGGATATTGTATATTTCAAAATGTTCATTTTGCATTTTTGGCTCATGTTAAATTTAGAAGTCTTACCTAGGCATTATTTGTTTCAGTTCTTGGCTCTTATTCATGGGTATAATTCACAGTATACTAACATCTTTAAATTAGCAACAAATTAGACTGTGATTACACAGTGAAATGCAACATGAACAATCAACTTGTTTAGATTTTTCAGTCTCAGTTGATACTTGCTTCCAGAAATCATTAAAAAATTTGATACAAATTTTAACTTGCTTTCTTTTTTTTTATACAAAAATAAATTAAAATGTGTCCTTCAAATCACTGATTTATTATGCCAAGGGAGAACAAGATACTTTATGAAATTCTATTTTTTTCTGTCAGTGTGATAACTAAGAGAAAAGAAAATTTCCTTTTCCCTTTCTATGTATTTAAGAACTGCTTTCAAGGAGGTTGCTTAGAATTGTTCCATTTAATATTTATTATGCATCAAATGTTAATAGTTTTAAACCATACAGCGAATATTGAGGAAATGAGAAGATCACATAAAAAGGAGATAAGGAAAATGACCAGAACATTAAAAATTAAAGAGACTGTGTAAACAGATTATATTGGGGGAAAGAAAAAAATAGCTGGATAAAAATAACTTATATGAAATAAAAAAAGGAACTGGAATAAAATGGTAATAATGCTTGCCTGAAAGAGTGAAAATACATGTTCAGAAGTTATGACTCAAAATACATTTAATCAAAAGATAAATACAAATGAAGGAAGAAATTATTTTTAGTAGAATTACATAAAGAATGACTCACTAGGTTCATTTGTTATTAATGGGAAAGTATCTTTGAAAGACCAACAGAAACATGACTTGTAAAATGTGTTATCAGTATGCAAGAACATTGCTCATGATGGCCCAAAGTTTCTGATGTGGAAAAACTAAGGTATGAAAAAACTCGGTTTCTATTGTTTTAAAGTTTGGAATTATATTCAGTAGATTTATGTTTTCATAATTCAAAGAAAAGCATAATTTTTATACATTTTCAAATATTTTCTCTAAATTTTACTGAAGGAACTATCCAAAAGGGTTTAGGCAGTCCAAGGTTTAATCTGATTATTCATCATTCATAAGTAGGTGAAGTTTCTAAAATGAAAATTCCATATATCAAAATTCTTTATTGGTTGAAATATTTTAAAATGAAAAACTATATGTTGCTGATGTTTGCAGGTTGATAGTGGATATATTATTTCTACAAGTTATTGGTAATGTCATAATTTACAGGTAGTGGCTATAACTGCATTATGAAAAGTTTTAAATTACAAGTGCAAATAATGTTTCCAGAGTCTGCCCATTAGATATATTATTTATATAAATTTTACAGCATATGTGGATGTCTTATCTTTATTCTGGCTTTTAGTGCTTTTTCTAAGTGTTATGCATGGTATCATCTCAATTCAATTAATAAGAGAAGATAACTTTATTTTGTCAAATGTAATTTATTGGGGCAATAGATATCTCATAATTTGGATTTTGAGTTTAATGCATGCATTTCAAATAAACATCTTTTCTCCTGAATAATCCAAATTAGGAGAAAGAGGATAAATGATTATCTCCCAAAGAAAGTGTAATAGACAAGGGTGGGGGGGAGGGAGCTTGGATAATTTATTTGCAGATATTTTTATTTAGCAATTTTTCCTCTGAAATTTGAATAAACAGATGAAGTGATAAAAAAAAAACTATCTATCCAAACATATATTATATATATGAGAGACATAATTCTCTGTAGGTTTTTTTTTTTTTTTGGTACGTGGGCCTCTCACCGCCGTGGCCTCTCCCGTCGCGGAGCACAGGCTCTGGATGCGCAGGCCCAGCGGCCATGGCCCACGGGCCCAGCCGCTCTGCGGCATGCGGGATCCTCCCGGACCGGGGCACGAACCCGCGTCCCCTGCATCGGCAGGTGGACTCCCAACCACTGCGCCACCAGGGAAGCCCCTGTAGTTTTTATATTAGCCCTAAAATAAAGAAGTGATTGACTTGCTAAAATAGCATTGAACTGGAATGAGAGTGTTCAAAAGAATGAAACTGCAAAAATACTTAAGATCTGAATAGGGTCATAATCAAGAACAGTCCACTGAGCTACCCTTGGTTAAGATTTTAAACAATTATGTACTGTTAAAGAAACTACTACACCTAAACCTCACACTGTTTTTTTTTTTTAATTCTACATTATTGCCAGTTTCTTCTGTGAATATTTATGCCTTTGTTTGATAATGCAGGTTCAATTATTGCCATGTACTGTCCTAATGTAGCTCTTAAGATAAGTAGAGTTCAGTTTATTGGACATATCTGACAACTGTAATAAAAATCCTGGTAACTAAGTAGGATAAAGAATAAGTAAACACCAACTGCTTCAGAATGGTGGCTAAATACTACTATTTGGGTTTGAGTGTCCCACTTGCTGTAGAAACACTTTACTAACATGATCACAGATGCATAAAATATATATATATATATATATATATATTCACTACTTACCAAAGCAGAACCCCTCCCATGCAGAAACCTGCAGAAATCACTACCAGGGGAGAAAAACCTGAACTGTAATAGACAAATATCTGGAAGCTCAGAGTAGAGGAACCTGAGAGTCAAAAACTGCTGGGGAGCCCCCTGGCTTTTGTGAGTTTTATATCCTGGAGCTCTACCAGGTTCTCATAGTGAAGATCAGAGAAAATTCCCTTTGGGCTTCCAACATGGGATGGGAATGTAATTCCACAATATGTCAGAGCATTCTGTTGTTCTTAACAAGGCTTTCTTTCAAGAGACACTATTTTACCAGGGCCTAAACTTTTGGAATTTTGTCAAAGCTAACTGACTTAGGGGAAGGTACATACCCAGTTCCAGTCCATTCCAATAACCTTAGCAGGAGAGAAAGACCTGAAATATACTCCTGAAGTTTACAGCTGAGGGACACAGGCTCACTAAAAGAATGAGAACTAATCCTAAAACTATAGAATGCTTTCCCGCCCTACACCTTTACACCACATCACTAAGGGCCTATTTATTGGAGTTCCTTTTACCCAACTCATCATGTCTGGCTTTCAACAAAAAGTTGTAAGGCAAGAGACAGAGCAAGCATCAGCACTAGGATCAGGCATGGCAGAAAAGTTGGATATTTTAGACCATGAACTTTAAAAAAACCTGTGATTAATATGCTAAAGGCTTGTGGACTAAGAATGCTGCCTATCATATCAGTAAACAAAGGATATCACAGCCATCAGCAATTACAGCCACCCCCAACGGTAAGCCTTGAGGGAACTCAGGATGTAAACAAGGAATGCCAGCCATCTAGCAGTCATCAGACTACAGCCACACCCCTGATGGTACAGCTTGAGGAAACTCAGGGTGAGAAAACACAGGATACTGGCCCCAGAGAGCTGAGGTGCATATCAAAGGTATGATTGCAGTGAGCCCAGACTCTTGCATCTTCCTATACATAGAAAAATGCTGAATTCTTTAACTAGAGTTATCTGGTTTTCTTAAATTAACAATAAACTTTTGACACTACCTGCCGTTTGTTGCAAAAACCCCTATACATCCTGGATCACACCCCCACAACCTCGGAACAGTTTTCTCAGCATTATCTGAAATACTGTCTCCCAGGCTTGAAGTCCTAAGAATGTCCATTGGATAAAAAGTAACTCTCAACTTTTAGGCTGTGCATTTTTTTCAGTCTAAAGGCTACCATGCAAAAAGTAGATAACATGCAAGAACAGATGCATAACGTAGGCAGAGAGATTGAAAATTTAAGAAAGAATAAAAAGAGAACCTAGATATCAAAATCACTACAACAGAAATGAAGAATGCCTTTGAGGGGCTTATTACTAGAATGGATATTGCTGAGGAAAGAATCTCTGAGCTTGAGAATACAACAATATAAGTTAATAGAAATTTCTCAAACTGAGAAGCAAAGAAAAAAATACAAAACAGAAAATCCAAGTACTGTGGGACAATTACAAAAGGCATAACATAACATGTAATGAGAATACTAGAAGGAGAAAGAGAGAATGGAACAGAAGAAATTTTTGAAGCAATAATAATGGAGAATTTCCCCTAAGTAATGTCAGACACCAAACCACAGATCTAGGAAGGTCAGAGAACACCAGGAAGAATAAATGCCAAAAAGCCTACTTAGACATATCATATTCTGACTGCAGAAAGTCAAAGGTAAAGTCTTGACAGAAACCTTACCTATAGAGGAGCTAAGATAAGAATTACATTCAACTTTTCCTCAAAACTATGCAAGCAAGGAAAGAATGGAGTGAAATATTTCAAGTGTTGAAAGAAATAAAACCAAGACCAAAAACTCTAATCTAGAATTCTGTACTCTGTAAAATTGTCCTTTAACAATGAAGAAGAAATAAATACTTTCTCAGGCAAACATTGAGAAAATTTGTTTCTTTACAATAGACCTGCTTTACAAGAAATGCAAAAAGAAATTTCTTCAGACAGGAGGAAATTGATGCAGATCATTAACTCATTTCTACATATACAAAGGTAGAGCATTAGAGAAAACAAATAAGTAAAGGCAAATAAACACTTGCATTTTTCTTAATTGATCTAAAAGACAAATTTTGTTCAAAATAATAATAGCAACAACGTACACTTATATATAAGTGAAATGAATGACTATGATTATACAAGGGACAGGAGGAAGGAATTAGGAATATTTTGTTATCGTAAGGTACTTCCACTACCTGTGAAGTGTTTTGGTGTTATCTGAAAGTGTACTTGGGTTAGTGGTAAAAGTATATTGAAAATTCTAGGACAACCATATAAAAAAAAACAGTATAACTGATATGCTAAGAAAGGAGACACAATGGAATCGTATTAAATGCTCAATTAAAACCACAAACGCTGAAAAAGAATGGAAGACAAAAATAGATACAAAGATCAAAGGCAATGGATAAAAATCAGTAATAGAGATGATAGATATTGATCTAACTATATCAACCACTTTAAATATCAATAGTCTAAGTACACCAATTAAAATATAGAGATTGTCAGAGTAGATGTAAAAAGAAGATGAAACTATGATATCTACAAGAAACCCATTTTAAATATAAATGACCATATGGATTAAAAGTAAAGGAATGGAGAAAATTATAATATGTGAATACTAAACAAAAGAAGGCTGTATTAGCTATCTTAAATTCAGACAGACCAGACTTCAAGGCAAGGAAAATTATCAGGGATAAAAAGAGGTATTACATAATAGAAATGGGTCAATTATCCAAGAAGACATAACAATCCTTAAAGTGTATGAATCTAACAACAACAAAAAAACTTAAAAATAAGTGGGGAAAAAACTAATAGAATTGTAAGAAGAAGCAGATGAATACACTATTATACTTGGAGACTTCAATCCCCCACTATCAGAAATGAACAGATCCAACAGACAGAAAATCAGTAAGGACATAGCTGAACTTGACAGCACCACCAAGCAACTGGATAAAATTGACATTTATAAGCTACTTCATTTAATCACAGCAGGATAAGCATTCTTCTCAAGTTCATATGGAACATACACCAAGACAGAGCACATTCTGTGCCATAAACACACCCTAAAACAATTAAAAGAATAGAAATTAAATAAGCAAAGGTACTGCAATGAAGGAAAAGTAGTCTTTTCAACAAATGGTACTGAAACAACTGAACATCATGCAAAAATGAATCTAGACACAGACCTTACATCCTTCACAAAAATTAAATAAAAACGGATTAGAGAACTAAATGTAGAACACAAAGCTGTAAAACTCCTAGACGAAAACAGGAGAGAACCTAGATAACATTGTATTTGATGAAAACTTTCTATATATAGTTGTCCCTTTGTATCCCTGGGGGATTGGTTCCAGGACTGCCTACGGATATCAAACTTCATGAATGTTCAAGTCCCTTACAGTCAGCCCTCTGTATGCCCTCTGAGAATATGGAGGGCCCACTGTACAACACCAAGGCATGATCCATGAAAGAATTAATTGATAAACTGTCATTCATTAGATTGAAAATTTTCAGCTCTGCTAAAAATACTGTCAAGAGAATGAAAAGGTACACCACAGACTAGAAAATACTAGAAAAGGCATATCTGATAAAGAACCATTATCTAAAATATACAAAGACCCTTAAAATTCAACAATAAGACAATGAACAATTCAATTAAAAAATGAACAAAAGACCTTAACAGACATCTAATCAAAGAAGATATGAAGATGGCAAACAAGCATATGACAAGCATATATCATTAGGGAAATACAAATTAAAACAACAACGAGATACCACTACACAGCTATCAGAATGGCCAAAATCTAGAACACTAACAACACCAAATGCTGATGAGGATTTGGAGCAACAAGAACTCTCTGTCATTGCTGGTGGCATGCAAAATGGTACAGCCACTTTGGAAAAGAGTTTGGCAGTTTCTTACAAAACTAAACCTACTCTTACCATGCAGTCCAGTTATCATGTTCTTTGGTATTTATTCAAAGCAGTTGAAAACTTATTTCCACACAAAAACCTGCAGGATGTTTATAGAAGTTTCATTCATAATTGCCAAAACTTGAAACAACTAAGATGTCCTTCAGTAGATAAATGAATACATAGACAGTGGTGATCCAGACAATGAAATATTATTCAGCACTTGAAGGAATGAGATATTACACCCAAAATAACATGGAGGAAGCTTAAATGCATATTAAAAGTGAAAGAAGCTATTTTTAAAAGGCCACATACTGTATGATTCCAACTGTATGACATTTCTGAAAAGGCAAAACTATAGAGAGTAAAAAGATCTGTGGTTGTCAGTGTGTAGAGGAGAGGAGGAATGAAGAGGCATATCAGAGAGTAATTTTAGAGTAGTCGAAATGCTGTGCATACTCATGATGGACACATGTCATTATACATTTGTTAAAATTCATAGAATGCACAATTCTATGAGTGAACCCTAATGTAAACTATGGACTTTAAGTGATAATGATGTGTTAATGTAGGTTCATCAATTGTAATGAATGTACCACTCTGGTGGCAGATGTTGATAGTGGAGAAATCTGTGCATGTGTAGGAGCAGGCACTGTATAGGAACTCTGTATTTTCTCCTCAATTTTGTTGTGAACCTAAAACTGCTTTAAAAATATAAAGTCTATTAAAAGAAAAACATGTAGAACATTTTGCTAAACAGTATATCTCATATACACTGGTTGAGCACCTACTATGTGCCAAGGATATTGCTCCACTTTTCAAGGACTGAAGAAGGTATCTGTGCTCGCAAATAATGTCTACATAATATGAAGAAAGTAGTGACAGGTCTTACACATTTTGCTCTTTGAGAAATGTTTTCTGCAATTTAAACACAAGTCTAGAAACACATTTTGAGTTGGAGGAAGGTAAGGAGTTATATCCATCTTCTGCAAATGATACCTAAGTGAATGAAAGAAAATACATATTTCTAAAGCACATCAATGAATGCCAGATGAATTTCTCACTTGAGTTTATTGGGGATTTACTATTTTCTTTAAACCCTACCTACCGTAAAATTACCACACTCCAGTTTATCCAGGAAAAAAAAATGTACTACTTAGAGACAAGTCTTTATGAATGGTGAAGAATCCATAAAAGGCAAACATTAAACTGATTTCTGAAAGAAAACAAATACATACAAACCCTAAGTCCTTTTTCATTAAGGTTGTATGTCCATCATAAAGCCACAACTCCACTTTTGGTTATTGGCTTTTAGGATACTTTACATTTACTGCATATTTTAAGAAATAATCTTTGTCATGGTAGTTCTACTTATCTTAATTTTTAATTATTAAAAAAATCATGTTTAAATGAAAATGATTGTCATGGAAGAATTAAATTATGTGATATCAAAGTTTACCCTATTTACTCACTATAAGTTATAACTTTATTTTGAAAACTAGTAAACTAATAGTTAAATCAAATAAATGACACTTGGGAGAAAATATGAAATGATAATGTAAGCTGCTTTCATTTGAATTTGAAAGTTCAATATACTGAAAACTGGTTTAATTATGTATATCAATATAATTTATAAAATCAATGAGCACCTTGGCTGTTTAAGATGGACCTAAGAGAGTGCTGATAACCTAGAAACAGAGATACATAGTAATAGAAATGCAGTTGCAGATTATATGACAAACTTTTACATTTTGAAATATTTTTAAACTTTAGAAAGCTCCATCTTTAGCTACTCAAATTCAGTATGTGTTCATTCAATATAGTCGGTTGTGATTTTAGAGGTTTTGTCTACAGTGCTGTGAAACTAATAATTGCCTATTCATGTTTCTGACATCCCATAATCTTTTATTGCGGGATGGCAAGGGAAAATGTTTTCAGCAAGTACTCTGCTCTCTAACTCTCATTCTCTGGCTCTCTGATAGAAATGACAAAAAAATATTATTGATCAAATTCCTACAAGTTTAAACTCTTCAGAAAGCCACACAGAAACTAGATTTAGAAATCTTGAGGTCTAGTTCTTACATTGTTGAACTTCAGGAAGTTATAGAAGGAATACTTAGAATATATTTCTCTTCATTGAACAGAGTAACAGAAAGAGCAAAAATTTCCCCCACACAGAAAATAGAGTATAGAGGTGGAGTGGGAGTGAAGAAGTAAACCCAGTATCTTAATCTTGGACAAGTTTGAAAGAATTTTAATCATCAGAATAAGCAGATAAGAATATTCTTACCTCCTAGTGACAAAAGTTTATAGGAAGACAAGATTATACAAAATATAATACCATATTATTTAAGTTCAGTTCCTTTAAAAGTTCTGTTTGATGAAGAAGAATTCAAAACATCAGGAACTCCAAATACACCTGTGGGGCCTTCACTATGGCAAGTTAGTGTCAAAACTGAGTTGATTTATAGATACCAGGTGATATTGGATAATTGAGTGGTATTTAAAATGTGACATATAGTAATAATAATCAGGTGCTCAGTAGATTTTCTAACATAGTTTTTTTGGATTCTGCATAAATGAAACTTTGTACTAAAACTTGAGTATATTCTTTAAAACAATGAGTCTTAACGAAGTTTTAGGAGGTTATTTCACATATGAGAATGATGTGGAGGAAGTTTTCAAACTCTACTGTTCTTGGGGGCTCTTGGAGACTCTTTTCTTTCTCAGAGTTGATTTGCTTCCATTACCACTTCATCCACCCTCCCACATTCTAATTTTTTAGATAATCACTAACCTAATGCGCTGTTACTGATTGCAATATAATATGTCTCTCAGATATACTGGGGCAGAAAGAAAGTTGAGAATTACTGTCCCTGTGTTTCATGTTCTATCATTTAGAAATGAAGGATATCAACTTTCAACTTCTTGAAGGGGTGTAGTCACAAGAAGAAAATGAGATTAAAATAGCTTAAATATCAAGATTTAAGAATCAAGTATATCTATATATGAATGTTTATTTATGCATCTTTAATTGATTATCTATGTTTCTTTCAATTACATATTTAAATTATTTGAACTTATAAAGAAAATTACTTCAGAATTTTCTTCTTTAAATCATACGCACAGTTACACTGTGAAGGAATAAATAACATGAAACTTCCTCTGGGCATATAGGAATCACTTACTAAAAAAAGCTCTATAAACCAATTTTTTCCATAGTAAAATTATTAGAATAGGGAACAAAATTGTTATATGTTTCTTGAAGACTTGTAGTCATGAAATGTTTGAGTCTGAAAATATTCATGTAACAATATTCCCTAGTTACATTATTTTCTGCTGCATTTAGAATTGCTGCCTCTGTTGATTTTTTTCCCACATTTTTCTTTTAGTCCAGACTAACCTGAAAAAAATGAATCCAAAACAATTTATTCATGACTATGTATCAAACTCTACCATAATTGACTTTTACATTAACACTCACTGGAGTAAGTTCATCAAGAAAAACATTTTGTCCTAAGACATTTATATTTTATCTATATTATATTGTATATTATAACAAACCTTTCAAATATCATAGGTGTAAAGGAGACAAGGTAATTGGGGGGGCTGTAAAGAGATGAACAATAAATACTTAGAAAAATTAAGTTGCTAGAGTTGTTTCTATTATTCTTTGGAATATTTGTTTGAAGGTATTGAGAAACTACTGAGAATAGAACACGGAAGAGACTTTCATGTTAATCACTCCCTCGTCCTCATTGTTTCACAGCTGAAGGGCATATCACTTTCTTGGTTGCTCAGATGCTGTGGAATCTGTTTTCTAAAAAGCAACATTTATCTGGCTGGAGAAGAAGGAGGCAAAATATATCAGGGATAATATATGAGAAATATGAGAAAGCAAAAAAGAGAAGGATATTGACTGAAACACAAGGCTAAAGAGGAAGTAAAAATCTCTTAATTACAAGCTAATAGAGGACTCTGGATATAATTTGTATCCAGGTTTAGGCATTCTTTAATAGTCAATTTCTGCACATCGGGCTGCACCTGATATATATTTAAGTATGCCAGTGATGAATGCTCAAAGTCTATAGCAGTTTTTATGCATAATAAAAGATATTTCAGACCAAAGGAACATTATGTTTTATTTCTAAAGATACCCAGGTTAAAGTCACAATTTTACAGAATTTGATACTTTACACTTTCAATATAGATTAGCATTCAAGATTATGGGCTCTGAACTCAAAACACTGAGGTTTAATTCTGATGTTACTGCTTATCACTTGGATGGCCTTGGGGAAGTTACTTAGCAGCCTCCCTGTGTCTTGATTTTCTCAACTGTAAAATGGTGATAATAATAGTAGGTTTCTATTAAGTTTGGGGAAGGGAAATGAGAAAGTACACATGGAGTTCTAAGAATAGTGTTTGTCCATGTTATAAATATACAGAAATCACAGTTTTAAGAATTCTTTGCACATCAACTTCTAAACTTTTCTTTCTTCTCACATTTTACAGTCTGCCACATCATAGACAGTAAATACATGTTCAACTAAACAGAAATTATTATTGAGCACATTACAAAGTATCTACTCATAGGTGAGTTTAGAGCTTGCAAGGCTCCAGGTGAAAGTCACATATAATTTGTCCAAAGGCATATAGTTTGTCTTTATTTGCCTAACCAGATTCGAGTTTCCTTTTCTCTTCACATTGTGTTCTATTTACAAATAGAAGTAATGTTACCTTTTAATTTTATTACACACTAAAACCTTAGGCTTTATGTGCTCCTAAATTACTGCATCAACTACTACAGTTAACTTGCTGAGCTCTGATGGTTGGATTAAACAAATACTGTGCTAAAACCTTCTAGGCATCAGGGATGTTGCTGAGTTCTTGTTTTAATTTACTTATTCTCACATTCAGAAGTGTTCACTTGGAGATCATTGCTTTTATGAGGAAGTAATGATGGGTATATTTTATATTTTGAATAGTCCATAATAAGTTTTATTCATTTTCCAATACTCCCTAGTTCAACATATTCTATATATGAAATACCCTGTATCTGTAGGTACAGCAGGGTAAAAGCAAACTCCGGAGAAATGTCCTAGGAAGTGATTCCCCAAAAGAAAGCAAACATCAACAACATAAGCCTCCCATTTTTAAAGTTTAATGAGATTACTGAACAGTCATTATTTAGCAAATGTAAGTATGCTCTTCAGCTTATTTTATATCAATAATTCATTGCACAACAACTTTCAGACATGTGTTAACTAAAAGTCATCTTTACTTTAGTAAATACTTTTCTTCCACCATTTCTAATCTGCCTTACTGAAAGAGACATAGAAAAAATAACTCCGATCAGGTCAATATTATGCAATAAACTTGGGATAACAATAACTGCTTGTTCAGCAAGTGTTATAGTCTCAATAACATTTTTTTGTAATTTTTTACATATCAGCTCTATAAGCTGCAATCCTATGCATTAACAAACTTAAATAACACCTATATTTATTTTAAAAAGGAAAACAAAATGATAAAAAAGAGACCCCACTAATTCATTGACTCCAGGTTAGACAGTATATTTCCATCAAATTATTTAGCCAAAAGGCTAAATTAATAATAGGCAAATTAAAACCAATTAAAGATTTGATCACAAGGTTTTAGAGTTGAAAGGACTTAAAAATATGTACCTGCTATGAGTATATAATCAATAATCAATCTTTTACATGCATAACATAAATTCCTGGTAATATGTCCATTATGGTCACTTTTTATTGTCATACTAAAATAAATCCATACAAAATACTTTGCTGAAATAGTATTACAAGAGGGCTAATACCTTGGACCAACATGATAGGTATGCTATTGATAAAAAAAGTAAAAAAAAGAGTGCTTAATATGAGAATCCGGGAAGGCGGAAGATGGCGGAAGAGTAAGACGCGGAGATCACCTTCCTCCCCACACATACACCAGAAATACATCTACACGTGGAACAACTCCTACAGAACACCTACTGAAGGCTGGCAGAAGACCTCAGACCTCCCAAAAGGCAAGAAACTCCCCATGTACCTGGGTAGGGCAAAAGAAAAAAAAGAAAAAACAGAGACAAAAGAATAGGGACGGCCCCTGCACCAGTGGGAGGGAGCTGTGAAGGAGGAAAAGTTTCCACACACTAGGAAGCCCCTTCGCGGGCGGAGACTGCGGGAGGCGGAGGGGGGAGCTTCGAAGCCGCGGAGGAGAGCGCAGCAACAGGGGTGCGGAGGGCAAAGCGGAGAGATTCCCGCACAGAGGATCGGTGCCGACCGGCACTCACCAGCCCGAGAGGCTTGTCTGCTCACCCGCCAGGGCGGGCGGGGCTGCGAGCTGAGGCTCTGAGGCTCGGGTTTCGGTTTCGGACTGAGCGCAGGGAGAGGACTGGGGTTGGCGGCTTGAACATAGCCTGAAGGGGTTAGTGCACCACAGCTAGCCGGGAGGGAGTCCGGGGAAATGTCTGCACCTGCCGAAGAGGCAGGAGACTTTTCCTTCCCTGTTTGTTTCCTGGGGCGTGAGGAGAGGGGTTTAAGGACGCTGCTTAAAGGAACTCCAGAGATGGGCGCGAACCCCAGAGACGGGCGCGAGCCGCAGCTGAAAGCGCGGACCCCAGAGACGGGCGCGAGCCGCGGCTAAAAGCGCGGACCCCAGAGGCGGGCGGGAGACGTTAAGGCTGCTGCTGCCGCCACCAAGGGGCCTGTGTGCGAGCACAGGTCACTCTCCACACCCCTCTTCCGCGGAGCCTGTGCAGCCCGCCACTGCCAGGTTCCCGGGATCCAGGGACAACTTCCCCGGGAGAACGCACAGCGCGCCTCAGGCTGGTGCAAAGTCACGCCGGCCTTTGCCACCGCAGGCCCGCCCCGCACTCCGTGCCCCTCCCTCCCCACCGGCCTGAGTGCGCCAGAGCCCCCGAATCAGCGGCTCTTTTAACCCCATCCTGTCTGAGCAAAAAACAGACGCCCTCCAGCGACCTACACGCAGTGGCAGGGCCAAATCCAAAACTGAGCCCTGGGAGCTGTGAGAACAAAGAAGAGAAAGGGAAATCTCTCCCAGCAGCCTCAGAAGCAGCGGATTAAAGCTCCACAATCAACTTGATGTACCCTGCATCTGTGGAATACCTGAATAGACAACCAATCATCCCAAATTAAGGAAGTGGACTTTAGGAGCAAAATCTGATTTTTTCCCTTTTCCTCTTTTTGTGAATGTGTATGTGTATGCTTCTGTGTGAGATATTGTCTGTATAGTCTTGCTTCCACCATTTGTCCTAGGGTTCTATCCGTCCATGTTCTTTTTAAAAAATTTTTTTTCTTAATAATTAATTTTAATAACGTTATTATACTTTACCTTCGTTCTTTCTTTCTTTCTTTCTTTCCTTCCTTCCTTCCCTCCTTTAGACAACGAATCATCCCAAATTGAGGAGGTGGTCTCTGACAGCAAGATTTATGATTTTTCCCCATTTACCTCTTTTAATGAGGGTGTATGTGTATGCTTCTGTGTAAGATTTTGTCTGTATAGCTTTGCTTCCAACATTTGTCCTAAGGTTCTATCCATCCCTTTTTTTTTTTCTAAATAAGAATTTTTTAATTCAATAACTTTATTATACTTGATTTTATTTTGACTGTATCTTCTTTCTTTCTGTCTTCTTTCCTTCTTTCCCTCCTTCCTTCCTTCCTCCCTCCCTCCCTCCCTCCTTTCTTTCCTTCTTGCCTTCTTTCCTTCTTTGCTTCTTTCTTTCTTTCTTCCTTCCTTCCTACCCTCCTTTCCCTCTTTCTTTCCTCATACTTCTACTAATTCCCTCTACTTTTTCTCCCTTTTATCCTGAGCCGTGTGGATGAAAAGCTCTTGGTGCTCCAGCCAGGAGGCAGGGCTCTGCCTCTTAGGTAGGAGAGCCAACTTCAGGACACTGGTCAACAAGAGACCTCCCAGCTCCACATAATATCAAATGGTGAAAATCTCCCAGAGACCTCCATCTTAACACCAGCACCCAGCTTCACTCAACGACCAGCAAGCCACAGTGCTGGAAAACCTATGCCAAACAACTAGCAAAACAGGAATACAACCCCACCCATTAGCAGAGAGGCTGCCTAAAATCATAATAAGGCCACAGACACCCCAAAACACACCACCAGATGTGAACCTGCCCACTAGAGAGACAAGATCCAGCCTCATCCACCACAACACAGGCACTAGTCCCCTCCACCAGGAAGCCTACACAACCCACTGAACCAACCTTAGCCACTGGAGACAGACATCAAAAACAGGAGGAACTACGAACCTGCAGCCTGCAAAAAGGAGACCCCAAACACAGTAAGATAAGCAAAATGAGAAGACAGAAAAACACACAGCAGATAAAGGAGCAAGATAAAAATGCACCAGACCTAACAAATGAAGAGGAAATAGGCAGCTTACCTGAAAAAGAATTCAGAATAATGATAGTAAGGTTGATCCGAAATCTTGAAGATAGAATGGACAATAGAATGGACAAAATGCAAGAATCAGTTAACAAGGACCTAGAAGAACTAAAGATGAAACAAGCAACCATGAACAACACAATAAATGAAATTAAAAGTACTCTAGATGGGATCAATAGCAGAATAACTGAGGCAGAAGAACGGATAAGTGACCTGGAAGATAAAATAGTGGAAATAACTACTGCAGAGCAGAATAAAGAAAAAAGAATGAAAAGAACTGAGGACAGTCTCAGAGACCTCTGGGACAACATTAAACGCACCAACATTCGAATTATAGGGGTTCCAGAAGAAGAAGAGAAAAAGAAAGGGACTGAGAAAATATTTGAAGAGATTATAGTTGAAAACTTCCCTAATATGGGAAAGGAAATAGTTAATCAAGTCCAGGAAGCACAGAGAGTCCCATACAGGATAAATACAAGGAGAAATACGCCAAGACACATATTAATCAAACTGTCAAAAATTAAATACAAAGAAAGCATATTAAATGCAACAAGGGAAAAACAACAAATAACACATAAGGGAATCCCCATAAGGTTAACAGCTGATCTCTCAGCAGAAACCCTACAAGCCAGAAGGGAGTGGCAGGACATACTGAAAGTGATGAAGGAGAAAAACCTGCAGCCAAGACTACTCTACCCAGCAAGAATCTCATTCAGATTTGATGGAGAAATTAAAACCTTTACAGACAAGCAAAAGCTGAGAGAGTTCAGCACCACCAAACCAGCTTTACAACAAATGCTAAAGGATCTTCTCTAGGCAAGAAACACAAGAGAAGGAAAAGACCTATAATAACGAACCCAAAACAATTAACAAAATGGGAATAGGAACATACATATCGATAATTACCTTAAATGTAAATGGAATAAATGCTCCCACCAAAAGACACAGATTAGCTGAATGGATACAAAAACAAGACCCTTATATATGCTGTCTACAAGAGACCCACTTCAGACCTAGAGACACATACAGACTGAAAGTAAGGGGATGGAAAAAGATATTCCATGCAAATGGAAACCAAAAGAAAGCTGGAGTAGCAATTCTCATATCAGACAAAATAGACTTTAAAATAAGGACTATTAAAAGAGACAAAGAAGGACACTACATAATGATCAAGGGATCGATCCAAGAAGAAGATATAACAATTGTAAATATTTATGCACCCAACATAGGAGCACCTCAATACATAAGGCAAATACTAACAGCCATAAAAGGGGAAATCGACAGTAACACATTCATAGTAGGAGACTTAAACACCCCACTTTCACCCATGGACAGATCATCCAAAATGAAAATAAATAAGGAAACACAAGCTTTAAATGATACATTAAACAAGATGGACTTAATTGATATTTATAGGACACTCCATCCAAAAACAACAGAATACACATTTTTCTCAAGTGCTCATGGAACATTCTCCAGGATAGATCATATCTTAGGTCACAAATCAAGCCTTGGTAAATTTAAGAAAATTGAAATTGTATCAAGTATCTTTTCTGACCACAACGCCGTGAGACTAGATATCAATTACAGGAAAAGATCTGTAAAAAATACAAACACATGGAGGCTAAACAATACACTACTTAATAATGAAGTGATCACTGAAGAAATCAAAGAGGAAATCAAAAAATACCTAGAAACAAATGACAATGGAGACACAACGACCCAAAACCTGTGGGATGCAGCAAAAGCAGTTCTAAGGGGGAAGTTTATAGCAATACAAGCCCACCTTAAGAAGCAGGAAACATTTCGAATAAACAACCTAACCTTGCACCTCAAGCAATTAGAGAAAGAGGAACAAAAAAACCCCAAAGCTAGCAGAAGGAAAGAAATCATAAAAATCAGATCAGAAATAAATGAAAAAGAAATGAAGGAAACAATAGCAAAGATCAATAAAACTAAAAGCTGGTTCTTTGAGAAGATAAACAAAATAGATAAACCACTAGCCAGACTCATCAAGAAAAAAGGGAGAAGACTCAAATCAATAGAATTAGAAATGAAAAAGGAGAGGTAACAACTGACACTGCAGAAATAAAAGAGATCATGAGAGATTACTACAAGCAACTCTATGCCAATAAAATGGACAATCTGGAAGAAATGGACAAATTCTTAGAAATGCACAACCTGCCAAGACTGAATCAGGAAGAAATAGAAAATATGAACAGACCAATCACAAGCACTGAAATTGAAACTGTGATTAAAAATCTTCCAACAAAGAAAAGCCCAGCACCAGATGGCTTCACAGGCGAATTCTATCAAACATTTAGAGAAGAGCTAACACCTATCCTTCTCAAACTCTTCCAAAATATAGCAGAGGGAGGAACACTCCCAAACTCATTCTACGAGGCCACCATCACCTTGATACCAAAACCAGGCAAGGATGTCACAAAGAAAGAAAACTACAGACCAATATCACTGATGAACATAGATGCAAAAATCCTCAACAAAATACTAGCAAACAGAATCCAACAGCACATTAAAAGGATCATACACCATGATCAAGTGGGGTTTATTCCAGGAATGCAAGGATTCTTCAATATACGCAAATCTATCAATGTGATAAACCATATTAACAAATTGAAGGAGAAAAACCATATGATCATCTCAATAGATGCAGAGAAAGCTTTTGACAAAATTCAACACCCATTTATGGTAAAAACCCTGCAGAAAGTAGGCATAGAGGGAACTTTCCTCAACATAATAAAGACCATATATGACAAGCCCACAGCAAACATCATCCTCAATGGTGAAAAACTGAAAGCATTTCCACTAAGATCAGGAACAAGACAAGGGTGCCCACTCTCACCACTCTTATTCAACATAGTTTTGGAAGTTTTAGCCACAGCAATCAGAGAAGAAAAGGAAATAAAAGGAATCCAAATCGGAAAAGAAGAAGTAAAGCTGTCACTGTTTGCAGATGACATGATCCTACACATAGAGAATCCTAAAGATGCTACCAGAAAACTACTAGAGCTAATCAATGAATTTGGTAAAGTAGCAGGATACAAAATTAATGCACAGAAATCTCTGGCATTCCTATATACTAATGATGAAAAATCTGAAAGTGAAATCAAGAAAACACTCCCATTTACCATTGCAACAAAAAGAAAAAAATATCTAGGAATAAACCTACCTAAGGAGACAAAAGACCTGTATGCAGAAAACTATAAGACACTGATGAAAGAAATTAAAGATGATACAAATAGATGGAGACATATACCATGTTCTTGGATTGGAAGAATCAACATTGTGAAAATGACTCTACTACCCAAAGCAATCTATAGATTCAATGCAATCCCTATCAAACTACCACTGGCATTTTTCACAGAACTAGAACAAAAAATTTTGCAATTTGTATGGAAACACAAAAGACCCCGAATAGCCAAAGCAATCTTGAGAACAAAAAAAGGAACTGGAGGAATCAGGCTCCCTGACTTCAGACTATACTACAAAGCTACAGTTATCAAGACGGTATGGTACTGGCACAAAAACAGAAAGATAGATCAATGGAACAGGAAAGAAAGCCCAGAGATAAACCCATGCACATATGGACACCTTATCTTTGATAAAGGTGGCAGGAATGTACAGTGGAAAAAGGACAGCCTCTTCAATAAGTGGTGCTGGGAAAACTGGACAGGTACATGTAAAAGAATGAAATTAGAACACTCCCTAACACCATACACAAAAATAAGCTCAAAATGGATTAAAGACCTAAATATAAGGCCAGAAACTATCAAACTATTAGAGGAAAACATAGGCAGAACACTCTATGACATAAATCACAGCAAGATTCTTTCTGACCCACCTCCTTGAGTAATGGAAATAAAAACAAAAATAAACAAATGGGACCTAATGAAACTTCAAAGCTTTTGCACAGCAAAGGAAACCATAAACAAGACCAAAAGACAACCCTCAGAATGGGAGAAAATATTTGCAAATGAAGCAACCGACAAAGGATTAATCTCCAAAATTTACAAGCAGCTCATGCAGCTCAACAACAAAAAAACAAACAACCCAATCCAAAAATGGACAGAAGACCTAAATAGACATTTCTCCAAGAAGATATACAGACTGCCAACAAACACATGAAAGAATGCTCAACATCATTAATCATTAGAGAAATGCAAATCAAAACTACAATGAGATATCATCTCACACCAGTCAGAATGGCCATCATCAAAAAATCTAGAAACAATAAATGCTGGAGAGGGTGTGGAGAAAAGGGAACCCTCTTGCACTGCTGGTGGGAATGTGAATTGGTTCAGCCACTATGGAGAACAGTATGGAGGTTCCTTAAAAAACTACAAATAGAACTACCATAGGACCCAGCAATCCCACTACTGGGCATATACCCTGAGAAAACCGAAATTCAAAAAGAGTCATGTACCAAAATGTTCATCGCAGCTCTATTTACAATAGCCCGGAGATGGAAACAACCTAAGTGCCCATCATCGGATGAATGGATAAAGAAGATGTGGCACATATATACAATGGAATATTACTCAGCCATAAAAAGAAACGAAATTGAGCTATTTGTAATGAGTTGGATAGACCTAGAGGCTGTCATACACAGTGAAGTAAGTCAGAAAGAAAAAGACAAATACAGTATGCTAACACATATATATGGAATTTAAGAAAAAAAATGTCATGAAGAACCTAGGGGTAAGGCAGGAATAAAGACGCAGACCTCCTAGAGAACGGACTTGAGGTTATGGGGAGGGGGAAGGGTGAGCTGTGACGGAGCGAGAGAGAGTCATGGACATATACACACTAACAAACGTAGTAAGGTATATAGCTAGTGGGAAGCAGCCGCATGGCACAGGGATATTGGCTCGGTGCTTTGTGACAGCCTGGAGGGGTGGGATAGGGAGGGTGGGAGGGAGGGAGACGCAAGAGGGAAGAGATATGGGAACATATGTATATGTATAACTGATTCACTTTGTTATAAAGCAGAAACTAACACACCATTGTAAAGTAATTATACCCCAATAAAGATGTTAAAAAAAAAAAAAGAAGCAGGAAACATCTCGAATAAACAACCTAACCTTGCACCTCAAGCAATTAGAGAAAGAAGAACAAAAAAAAAACCCAAAGCTAGCAGAAGGAAAGAAATCATAAAAATCAGATCAGAAATAAATGAAAAAGAAATGAAGGAAACAATAGCAAAGATCAATAAAACTAAAAGCTGGTTCTTTGAGAAGATAAACAAAATAGATAAACCACTACCCAGACTCATCAAGAAAAAAGGGAGAAGACTCAAATCAATAGAATTAGAAAAGAAAAAGGAGAGGTAACAACTGACACTGCAGAAATAAAAGAGATCATGAGAGATTACTACAAGCAACTCTATGCCAATAAAATGGACAATCTGGAAGAAATGGACAAATTCTTAGAAATGCACAACCTGCCAAGACTGAATCAGGAAGAAATCGAAAATATGAACAGACCAATCACAAGCACTGAAATTGAAACTGTGATTAAAAATCTTCCAACAAACAAAAGCTCAGGACCAGATGGCTTCACAGGCGAATTCTATCAAACATTTAGAGAAGAGCTAACACCTATCCTTCTCAAACTCTTCCAAAATATAGCAGAGGGAGGAACACTCCCAAACTCCTTCTACGAGGCCACCATCACCTTGATACCGAAACCAGACAAGGATGTCACAAAGAAAGAAAACTACAGGCCAATATCACTGATGAACATAGATGCAAAAATCCTCAACAAAATACTAGCAAACAGAATCCAACAGCACATTAAAAGGATCATACACCATGATCAAGTGGGGTTTATTCCAGGAATGCAAGGATTCTTCAATATACGCAAATCTATCAATGTGATAAACCATATTAACAAATTGAAGGAGAAAAACCATATGATCATCTCAATAGATGCAGAGAAAGCTTTTGACAAAATTCAACACACATTTATGATAAAAACCCTGCAGAAAGTAGGCATAGAGGGAACTTTCCTCAACATAATAAAGGCCATATATGACAAGCCCACAGCAAACATCATCCTCAATGGTGAAAAACTGAAAGCATTTCCACTAAGATCAGGAACAAGACAAGGTTGCCCACTCTCACCACTCTTATTCAACATAGTTTTGGAAGTTTTAGCCACAGCAATCAGAGAAGAAAAGGAAATAAAAGGAATCCAAATTGGAAAAGAAGAGGTAAAGCTGTCACTGTTTGCAGATGACATGATCCTATACATAGAGAATCTTAAAGATGCTACCAGAAAACTACTAGAGCTAATCAATGAATTTGGTAAAGTAGCAGGATACAAAATTAATGCACAGAAATCTCTGGCATTCCTATATACTAATGATGAAAAATCTGAAAGTGAAATCAAGAAAACACTCCCATTTACCATTGCAACAAAAAGAAAAATATATCTAGGAATAAACCTACCTAAGGAGACAAAAGACCTGTATGCAGAAAATTATAAGACACTGATGAAAGAAATTAAAGATGATACAAATAGATGGAGAGATATACCATGTACTTGGATTGGAAGAATCAACATTGTGAAAATGACGCTACTACCCAAAGCAATCTATAGATTCAATGCAATCCCTATCAAACTACCACTGGCATTTTTCACAGAACTAGAACAAAAAATTTTGCAATTTGTATGGAAACACAAAAGACCCTGAATAGCCAAAGCAATCTTGAGAACGAAAGAAGGAACTGGAGGAATCAGGCTCCCGGACTTCAGACTATACTACAAAGCTACAGTTATCAAGACGGTATGGTACTGGCACAAAAACAGAAAGATAGATCAATGGAACAGGATAGAAAGCCCAGAGATAAACCCATGCACATATGGACACCTTATCTTTGATAAAGGTGGCAGGAATGTACAGTGGAGAAAGGACAGCCTCTTCAATAAGTGGTGCTGGGAAAACTAGACAGGTACATGTAAAAGTATGAGATTAGATCACTCCCTAACACCATACAGAAAAATAAGCTCAAAATGGATTAAAGACCTAAATGTAAGGCTAGAAACTATCAAACTCTTAGAGGAAAACATAGGCAGAACACTCTATGACATAAATCACAGCAAGATCCTTTCTGACCCACCTCCTTGAGTAATGGAAATAAAAACAAAAATAAACAAATGGGACCTAATGAAACTTCAAAGCTTTTGCACAACAAAGGAAACCATAAACAAGACCAAAAGACAACCCTCAGAATGGGAGAAAATATTTGCAAATGAAGCAACCGACAAAGGATTAATCTCCAAAATTTACAAGCAGCTCATGCAGCTCAATAACAAGAAAACAACCCAATCCAAAAATGGGCAGAAGACCTAAATAGACATTTCTCCAAAGGAGATATAGAGACTGCCAACAAACACATGAAAGAATGCTCAACATCATTAATCATTAGAGAAATGCAAATCAAAACTACAATGAGATATCATCTCACACCAGTCAGAATGGCCATCATCAAAAAATCTAGAAACAATAAATGCTGGAGAGGGTGTGGAGAAAAGGGAACCCTCTTGCACTGCTGATGGGAATGTGAATTGGTTCAGCCACTATGGAGAACAGTATGGAGGTTCCTTAAAAAACTACAAATAGAACTACCATAGGACCCAGCAATCCCACTACTGGGCATATACCCTGAGAAAACCGAAATTCAAAAAGAGTCATGTACCAAAATGTTCATTGCAGCTCTATTTACAATAGCCTGGAGATGGAAACAAGCTAAGTGTCCATCATTGGATGAATGGATAAAGAAGATGTGGCACATATATACAATGGAATATTACTCAGCCATAAAAAGAAACGAAATTGAGCTATTTGTAATGAGGTGGATAGACCTAGAGGCTGTCATACACAGTGAAGTAAGTCAGAAAGAAAAAGACAAATACCGTATGCTAACACATATATATGGAATTTAAGAAAAAAAATGTCATGAAGAACCTAGGGGTAAGGCAGGAATAAAGACGCAGACCTCCTAGAGAACGGACTTGAGGTTATGGGGAGGGGGAAGGGTGAGCTGTGACAGGGCGAGAGAGAGTCATGGGCGTATACACACTAACAAACGTAGTAAGGTGGATAGCTAGTGGGAAGCAGCCGCATGGCACAGGGATATTGGCTCGGTGCTTTGTGACAGCCTGGAGGGGTGGGATAGGGAGGGTGGGAGGGAGGGAGACGCAAGAGGGAAGAGATATGGGAACATATGTTTATGTATGACTGATTCACTTTGTTATAAAGCAGAAACTAACACACCATTGTAAAGCAATTATACCCCAATAATGATGTTAAAAAAAGTATATGAGAATCCATTCTTCATGTAAAATTATAATTTATCCATATAATTTGTAGTGTTTTATGCTTTTTTCTAAAAAACTCAAAGCTTTTAACATACTAGTAAAGTTACTATCCAAACTATATTTATTTCAAAATAAATATACTTAATAATTTAACCTTATATTTACATAACATTTTACAGCTTTCAAATCACTTTTACTTATAATAACATTCATAAATGGTAGTCAGAGAAAGTTTTATTATTGCATAATAGGAAATTGAGATTAGGTATCAACAAGATTTTAATAGGCTAACATGGTGAAATGACTGACAGCATGAACTTTAATGTCTTGTGTTTGGATATAAAATCTCAAGACTAAAATACGGTATGGGAGATATGGCTTATTAGTGAAATATAGAAGAGATTTCAGGAATTTAGTGTTCTTCAAGTTCAATACTAGTCAACAGTGAAATGGCCCTGCCTAAAATCACAGATAAATAATGTGGGAGGTGCATACGTGTGTAAGTGTATAAATCTGATCATGTCAAATATGCTTGAAATATGTGAATTATTATTTTAAAGATTACTTCAATGTTTAAGTCTGGAAATCCTCCACTATTATTCTGAAAATATATATCCCTTGTGTTTCAGAATTGTTCTCACTAACTGCCCAGCTCATCAAAATCACGTATTTCAAGGTGAGGTGTTATTCACAATAACCCACTGCCCTGATCACAGGGCCAGAACTAAGGCAAGTTCCCTTCACAAGATTTCTGCAGTAGGGTTGGGAAAGAGAGGCCATTGTCTCTCTGATCATGAAGCGGAGAAGATAGAAGGTAATGATCCTAGCCATAATCCTCCACTATATGTTGGGTGATCATAACTCACAGTTTGCTGGGGAAGTTTCAGTTCATGCTTGTTTTCACCCTGTAATTATTAACAGCACTCCTTTCTTTTCAATCTCCAAAATGTTCTGGTTTGGATCATAAATTATAGGATCACCCAAACCTTATAAACAAAACTGGTCTGAGGGGGAATCCCTGAATCATAGAGAAGGGAAAAATGAGAGAATGTGGCTATGAGAGATGGAGCGAGGAAGGTAAGAATGAAAGGAGGGAGGGAGGGAAAGAGAGAAAGGGAGAAAGAGAGAGAGAGAGAGAGAGAGAGAGAGAGAGAGAGAGAGAGAGAGATCCTTGTTGCTGTCCGCCCCACATGCTTTGTTATTTATTAGTGAGTTCTATTTCATGAGCCACTCCAGAATACTTTCATATTTTCCTATGAAAAAGAATCCTGATTAACATACATTTCCATAGTTTAAAATAAATTAAAGTCCTTACTTTAACAAATTATATCCTTGAAAATCCTTTCCTGTAAGCTTTATCTAACCATCCATCCATTCATCCATCCATCCCTCCATTCAACAAATATTTACTGAATATCTTCTATATTTTAACTGGATTAGACAAGAGGGATGTAGAAGGAAAGAGACACTGGGCTTTTTCATGGAATTTATAATCTAAGAAAAAACAAATTTAGCAAGTAATTTAAATATGATAAAGGAGTTGTTATAGCAATGTATTTTAGGAGGGCATATATTATCTCTTGCAAGTCTCTTACAAGGTAACATTGCTGTACTCATACAGAACTATTTGAATTTTTCTAAATCATGTGCTTTCCCCTCGTATACTTCATCTTCTTCAGCTAAATAATTCCTACTTTTTCTTCAAAATAAAAGTTAGGTATCACCTCTTCTGGAAAGACTAACATGTCTCCATCTCCTCAAGTTTGATTTAATTGCCCCATTTATGTGCTCAGTGATATTACCTATATCAAAACACGCTGCAAGACAGTCATTAATTTAACAAACTGACTTTTATGTTTCTCACTTTCTTGATTTTCTTCTTACTCCTAATATGCATTCTTTACATTGTGGTTTAGTTTTCCCTTTTCTTCTTAGAACTTTATATAAAGATATAATATTCATTTTATTTTATGTCTGGCTTCTTTTTCTCAAAATTATGTTCATGGGATCTATTCATTATATGTAGCTCTAGTTCATAGACCATGATAATTTTATCCATTCTACTGTTGATAGATCTTTGGATTGTTTCTATTTTGAGACTATTAAGAATAGGGCTGCCATAAACATTCTGGCACTTGTCTATTTTTTATTGAAATATAGTTGACATATAATATTATGTTAGTTTCAGGTGTACTAAATATTGATTTGACATTTGCATACATTATGAAGTGATCACCACAATAAGTCTAGTAACCATGTCACTATACAAAGTTATTACAATACTATTAACCATATTTCTTATGCTGTATGTTACACCCCCCTGGATTATTTATTTTATAACTAGAGGCCTAAACCTTTTAATTCCCTTCACCTATTTTCCACCACCAAACCCCTCCCCTCTGGCAAACACCTATTTGTTCTCTGTATCTAAGAGTATATTTTCATTTTGTTTTGCTTTGTTCTGTTTTTTAGAGTTCACATATAAGTGAGATAATATGGTACTTGTCTTTCTCTGATTTATTTCACTTAGCATAGTACCCTATAGATCCATCCACATTGTCACAAATGGCAAGATATTTTTTATGGCTCAGTAATATTCCATTTTGTGTGTGTGTGTATATATGTGTGTGTGTGTGTATATATATATATATATATATATATATATATATATATATATATTATACACACACATCACTTCTTGTTTATCCATTTATCTTTGGATGGACACTTAGGTTGTTTCCATATCTTGGCTTTTGTAAACAAGGCTGCCAAATAAATGTTTCTGTTTTCTTCTGGTAAATAACCAGGAAGGAAATTGCTGGATCTTATGGCAGTTTTGTTTTTAATTTTTTGAGGAACTCCATACAATTTTCCACAATGGCTACACCAACTTGCAATTCCACCAACAGTGCATGAGGGTTCCCTTCTCTCCAAATCCTAGCCAGCACATGATATTTGTTGTCTTTTGGATGATAATCATTCTGACAGCTCTGAGATGGTATCACATTATGGTTTTGATTTGCATTTCCCTGATGATTAGTGATGATCAACATCTTTTCATGTGTCTGTTGGTCATCCATATGGAAAAAATGTGTATTCAGGTTCTCTGCCCATTTAAAAAAATTATGTTAAGTTGAATGAGTTCTTTGTATACCTTGAATATTATCCACTTATATATAATGTTAGAAAATATTTTGTCCCATTCAATAGGCTTCTTTTTTGTTCTGTTGAGAGTTTCTTTCCCTGTGCAGAAGCTTTTAAGTTTGATGTAGTTCTATTTGTTTATTTTTGTCTTTGTTTCCCTTACCTGTGGAAGTAGATCTAAAAATACTATTGCTAAGAACCAGTGTCAAAGAGGATAATGCTTGTTTTCTTCTAGGAATTGTAAGGTTTCAGGTCTACAATTTAAGCTTTTAATCCATTTTGAGTTTATTTTCGTATATGGTGTGAAAAATCAGTCCAGTTTCATTATTTTGCATGTAGCTGTCCAGTTTTCCCAACATAATTTGTCAAAGAAACATTTTTCCATTGTATATTCATGCCTCCTTTGTTGTAGATTAATTGACCATGTAAGTGTGGGTTTATTTATGGGGTCTCTATTCTGTTCTATTGACCTATGTGCCTGTTTTTGCCCCAGTACATGTTGTTTTGATTACTGTATCTTTGTAGTATAGTTTAAAACAGGGAGCATGATACCTTCAGCTTTGTCCTACTTTCTCAAGATTTCTGTGGCTATTTGGGGTTTATGTGATTCCATACAAATTTTAGAATTACTTTTTCTAGTCCTGTGAAAAACACCATTGGTATTTTGATAGGGATAGCATAGGATCTGCAGGTTGCCTTGTGTAATATGGTCATATATATGGATCTTGTTTGTTTGTTTGTTTTTAATCCTTTCAGTCATTCTATGTCTTCTTATTGGAGCATTTAGTCCATTTACATTTAAGTAATTATTGATAGGTATGTACTTATTACCATTTGGTTCATTGTTTTCTGGTCATTTTTGTAGTTTTTTGGTTCCTTTCTTCTTCTTTTGCTCTGTTCACTTGTGATTTGATGACTATTTTAAGTATTGTGTTTGGATTCCTGTCTGTTTTGTGTGCATTTATTATAGGTTTTTAGTTGGTGGTTACCATGAGGTTCATATATAACAACCTATATACGTGCATATATATATATATATATATATATATTTATGTGATTATTTCAAGTTGATGATCTCTTAAGTTCAAACACTTTCTATCCACCCTATATTTTTGCTCCTCCCTCCCATGTTTAATATTTTTGAGGTCATATTCTACATCTTTTTGTTTTGTGTATCCCTTAACTGCTTATTGTGGCTACAAATTATTTTACTACTTTTGTCTTTTAATCTTTCTATTACCTTATTACCATTACTGTATGTTTGCCTTTACCAATGAAAATTTTCCTTTCATAATTTTCATATTTATTACTGTGGCCTTTGCTTTTCTGCTTAGAGAAATTCTTCAACATTTTTTGTAAAGCTCGTTTAGAGATGCTGAACTCTGACTTTTGTTTGTCTTTGAAACTCTATTTCTCCTTCAAATCTGAATGACAGTCATGACGGGTAGAGTATTCTTGGTTGTAAGCTTTGTTCCTTTCACCATTTGAATATAGTGTGTCACTCCCTTCTGGCTTGCAATATTTCTGCTGAAAAGTCAGCTGTAAGTCTTATGGGAGTTCACTTGTATGTAACTAGTTGCTTTTCTCTTATTGCTTTTAAGATTCTCTCTTTATCTTTCATTTTTGCCATTTTAATTATAATATGTCTTGGTGTGGAACTTTTTGGTTTCACCTTGTGTGGGACTCCTGTGCACCCTGGAAGTGGATATCTGTTTCCTTCCCCAAATTAAGTTAGTTTTCAGCTATTATTTCTTCAAATAAATCATCTGCTCCTTTATCTCTCTCTCTTCTCCTCTGGGACCCCTATAATGCAAATGTTAATATGCTTGATGTTGCCCCAGAGGTATTTTAAACTATCTTCATTTTTAAGAATTCTTTTATCTTCTTTCTGTTCTACTTGGGTATTTCCACTACTCCATCTTCCAGATTACTCTTTCCTTTCCTCTGTACCTCTAAATTACTTTCAATTCCTTCTATTGTATTTTTTATTCCAGTTATTGTATTCTTTAGCTCTGCTTGTTTCTTTTTTATATTTTCTAACTCTTTGTTGAAATTCTCACTGTGTACATTCATTCTTCTCCCAAGTTTGGTGAACTTGTTTAGAACTTGTTTATGATCATTTCCTCAAATCTTTTATTGAATAGATTGATTCTCTCCATTTCATTTAGTTCTTTTTGTAAGGTTTTGTCTTGTTCTTTCATTTGGAACATATTCTATGTCTCCTTATTTTGCCCATATCTCTAGGTTTATTTCTATGTGTTAGATACCTAGATAATACACTGGTTACATTTCCCACTCTTAGAGAAGTGGCCTTATGTAAGAGACATCTTACGGGGCCCAGCACCACACTCTCCTCTGGTTGCCAGAGCAATATGCTCTAGGGATGTCCCTTATGTGGACTGTGTGCACCCTTCTCTTGTGGCAGGGCTGACTACTGTGGGTATGCTGGTAGGGATGGTTGGCCTCTGGACCTGTTGGCTTGTGTGTTGGCTGCAGACCAGCTGGAGGGTAGGGCAGGCTCCTTGCATAGCTGACTGCATGGCATAGTGGCACATAGTTGCCACAAACCCACTTGTACAAAAGACAGGCTCCCCGTGTGGCCAGCTTACTGCTGTGGGCTGCTGCTGGATAGGCCAGTCTTCCCATGTGGTTGCTACCTGGCCAGCTATTGGGCAGCTCTGGGTCCCAGTAGGTCCAGCTGTGTGGCTTGGGGGTGCATGGCTATTGCCAGCCTGCTGTTGTGTTGTGCCTGGTCCCTGTGTGGCTAGTTGCACAGCCAGGGGTGCAAGGCTGTTGCTTGCCCACTGGTGATTGGATACGTCTCCAGCAATTATAGGCTAGAGGGAGGATTCCAAAATGGCACTTTCCACCACTGGTGTCATCACAGTAGAATGAGATCCTAAAAGTGGCTACTGCCAGTGTCTCCATCCTCCCAGCAAGTCCCAACTGCTTCCTGCCTCTCAGCAAGGCTTTCCAAGATCAGCAAGTGGATATGACCCAGGATTTTTTTCAAAGTATTGCCTCTGTTCTAGGGCTCAGAGCATCTGAGATTTTGCACACGCCCTGTAAGAGTAGAGTCTCTTTTCTATAGTCTTCCAACTCTTCCAAACTTCAGCCTTGCTGGTTTACAAAGTCAGACATTCTGAGGGCTCATCTTCCTGGTGCAGGATCCCTGAGCAGGGAAACCCAATGTGGAGCTCAGACTCCTTGCTCCTTGGGGAGGACCTCTGTGATTATGCTGTTCTTCTCATTTGTGAGTTGATGATGAGGGAATGTGGGTTTGACTATACTGCCTCTTTACCCCTCCAACCTGTCTCACTGTGTTTTCTTCTTTATATCCCTAATTGTGAAAAATATTTTCTACTAGTGTTCACTTTGTTCTCATAGATATTTGCTTTCTAAGTCGTTGTAATTTTGATGTGCCCATGGGAGGCAATGAATTCAGTGTCCTCCACATCTGCCATCTTGACCACACTACTTGGCACTTGTCTCCTGATGCATAGTAATCTACATTTTTCTGAGGTGTAAACCTAAAATGTGGAATTGCCACATCATAGATTATACCTATCAAGTTTCATGCTTACTTTTCTACTTGGCTGTTTTTTCCTTAATTGATTTGTAAGAGTATTTTATATATTCTGAATACAAGCTGCAGGATGTATTTTAAAAATAGTGAGAAAACTACAAAGAGATTTATCTAACTCTGGAGGTATGTGTTTACATTTCAAGGGGGAGAGGATTTACAAGAAGGCAGTAGCATGTCAAGGTCATAAAAGATGTAGACTCTGAGACTTATCTGGCTCTGGAAGAAATACATTTACATTTCAAAATTTATCATGAGAACCCAGAATTATTTCCATTCAATCTCTCCAAGAAACAAAGTTTTTTTTCTATCTTCTTTCAGGAGGGGAGTGAGAGGCAGCTAACCCTTTCTCCTTTATCTAAGCAGAGAAAATTCATTTTCTCCATCCACTCAACTATGGAGTGTCTAAAGTGTTGCATATATAGTATATTTTTAATTCTGGCATTCATCACAAAAAACTAGGGCAAGTGGAGTAAAGCATAAAATCAATAGAACCCCTTGTTTGTATGAAAAGGATAAAATTAATAAAGATAAATGTTAAAAACTCAACAAATACCCTATTCTAGAGATATGTGTTGAAAATCACTTCTCTCAGTTTGTGGTTTGTCTTTTCCCACTCTTAAGTAGTGTCTTCTAATTTCAACGTAGCTGAAATTATGATTTTTTTCTTTGTGCTTTTTGTGTCCTGTTTAAGACATATTCACTTTTCCTGATGCTGTGAAGATAGTCTCCTTCATTATCTTTGAAAAATTGTATTGCTTTGTCTTTCACATTTAGATATATTATCTATCAATTATGGCTTGAGATAGTGGTCAAATTTTATTTTTTCTCTATAGTTACCTATTGTACCTGTGCTTTTACCACAAGTGGAAGTCTGTAATGACATTTTAAATTGACATAGTCTGCAATTTCATTACTTCAGAGTTTATTTTGGTTGGCTTCAACAAAGGCACTGAAAACAATTTGGTCATGAGCCTAAAAGCATATACCAAGAGTATATCTAAGTTCTTACTGCCGTGATTGAAACAGACCTAATGGATGAATTTAATTTATGGTTTATCTACAGATCTCAAATTATGATTAGAGTATTGTGAAGAAAGCAGGCATTTTAAGCTCAGGATAGGGCTTTGAAGTTTTACCAAGGTAACAAAATAGTAATTGTGCAAATCATTTAAATTTGGAAAGTAGTAAATCAAGGGAAAAATAAAGGAAGTTTTCTGAAATTTACATCCAGTATCTCACCTATAAATTTTTCTGGGGTTTAATTGCCTTTTTCTCCAATTTAAAGGATTCTGTGAGCTTCATGTGTTAATTATAATCAGATTGTTATTCATTATGCTGATCTAAATTTATTGTAAATACTGTAATAAGGATAGCATATGATAATATCCACAATATCTTGTGTTGATATAAATATGAATGACTTGATAACCAATGTGTTTCTGATGTGGAACCTATTTAAAGATATAGTTTTGGAGCTAATTGTTTTAAGTCACTATAAGGAAACATGATTTTCAAATGTCAGTAGAAATCAGAAGGGAATCTGAGAACATGTACAAGGAATAGCTAACTCTTGAATAAATATAATGTTTACATTTTACACATTGTATTTACTTTATGTTATCCTTTTTACTGAATTTACTTCTCAAAGACTCCAAAAATTGCACTTAAAGAGTACATATAACAAATATTGTGCTTCAATTTTTCAGTCTATCATAGTATTCTGAAACCAATAACTTTTAACAAATTCACTTTATTTAACTGTATAATTTATATTTCAGTGTTTCCCTGATTGTTTTGCTATTTTGGTGTTCTCCAGCTGGTGATTTTTTAGTTAAAAAGCACACATTCCTTATTTTTCCATTATCTAGATTTAATTAAAATTGTTTGTAATATAATACATGTTTTTTTAATCATTAAGGGCTGAGGAAATTAATTTGTAACCAATTTTTCCCTCAGATTGCATGTATGAGTAATTAGTATATGCGAAATGGTAAGTAATATATTTCCAAGCTTAAGAGACAAAGTTAGGAAGAATTTATAAAAATTCTGACATTCTTTTTGTCTTAGAATTGCTGAATTATATGGCTATTTGTGCAGCTATTGTAGTTAAAAAATTATATGAAATGGCAAAAATGTTTTTCTTTTCCTCCACTTGCAATTCTTATATGGAAAATACAAATTTAGGTTTATTTTCCGTTATAAAACATATGTAGACTCTGTGTGTGTGTGTGTGTGTGTGTGTGTGTGTGTGTGTGTGAAGGGCAAATAACAACTTTACAAAACCAAAGAGTAGAATACAGATAATAAGTTTTAGGCCAGCAAGGGAAACCATAGCATGTCATAGACTATAATTTTTTATATGCTCAGAATATACTCGGATGCCATAGAGGATTATCCACTATTTTCCAAAAACAAACCAATTCAACATATAACTCACAACTTCCTTTCTTTTCCTTCATGGCACATTCCTTTGCACTAGTGTAGAGTTAACACTCAATTATTCATTCTAATGAAGGGTAGCCTGAACATGAGTAATCCAAAGCAGCATGTAATTCAGAAGTAGTGTTAGTTGGTTTTTGAATGTGTTTCCTTCCAGGGAAAGGATTGGACGTATTAGCTTTTCTGACACTTTTTAGTTTAAAATTTATACAATCTAGCTTTCTTGGAGAGGTAACAACAATTAAGGGAAACAACATAAGATACTGATAGACACAGAAGCTCTGGAGTCATAGTATCTCAGTTCAAATCTTAGCTCTATGACTTTCAAACTCACGGTTCGTAGACAAGTCATTTAACCTCTCGAAGCATCAGTCTACATGTCTTTAAAATGGTGATAATACTCACCTCATAACATTATTATAAATATTAAATGAAATATTATTTATAAAGTTCTAAGCTCTTCGTCAGGAAAATTTTAAGCACTCAGTAAATGCTAGTAATAATAGGAGCAGTAATTTTAGTAGTGACTGAGGGTAGCAAATATGGCATTAAAAATGGATGATGCACAATATAATAGAGCCACACATGTATAAGTTGACTGCACTAATGTAGTTTTGCACTCTATCAACTTTTATTCTTTAAAACATTTTAAATATTATTTTGTGATGTGTTGACCTAGTCAGATTGTAAGTTTTTTTAAAGTGAATATCTGTTTAAGATGAACCCTGTGGTAGTACAAAAATTCTGGGGATCAGTTGCTGCCTTGTAGTCATGTAAAACTATCTGGACAGATAAAAGAGCATACTGTTCTCAATGCATGAAAAGCCAATACCAGCAATATGTTATTTCTCCCCCAAGAACTTAGAGTGAATAACACTTGGGAAACCTGGGTATGTAAGTTATAAACAATTTGAAAATTCCTTTGAAAAAGTTTCAGTAATGAAGCTGTACTTTAAAATATTCTTCTAAAATACCTTTGCCTCCCTTCCCCGTGTTAATAAAATAATATAGGTAATATAATTTAACATTTTTTTTATTCAGGGCTTCCCTTATCATTTTAAACATGAACAATAACCATATGGTATTGTGACAATACAAGATAGATGACAGTCTTTTAAGACTCCAGGATATACCCTGAAATTGCATCTGAATAAAGACATATACTTATTACTATATATAAAATAGATAACTAATAAGGGCCTACTGTATAGCACAGGGAACTCTTCTCAATACTCTGTAATGACCTATATGGGAAAAGAATCTAAAAAAGAGTGGACATATGTATATGTATAAATGATTCACTTTACTGTACAGCAGAATCTAACACAACATTGTAAATTAACTATACTCCAATAAAAAATTTAAAAAAAGACTTGGCATGCACATATTTTCTTGTAATTTGCGTGATTTTATTTCTAGAATCAAGTAGAAGATGGACAAATGAAAATTGTGAGTTCTATTTATTTAGTTGGCTTTTAGTGAGCCAGTGTTAATTTTATTATTTAAATCTCCTAGATCCTTCCACATACGAAATCATTTAATATACCAGATTCTGGCAGAATACCTCATCCATTTTAAACCACTGAGTCAACTGGCTTAATGAAACATATCCAGATTTTTAACTAATCAAATCAAATATGGAAAGGCTAATAATAACCCTATGGTATCCTGTAGTTAACTGAATGGAAGACTACTTGAGGACACATTACAAAATATCTTGCTAGAATACATCTCCACAAACACGAACATGTGAATTCTGTTTTTTTTCAAGTCACTAAAATACATTGAATTTTTTCTCTTATTTTTTCCTTAATAGACTTATAGTTGTATAAGTTTACAAAAAATTTATACCCGGATATTTTGAGAATGTAAACACAATTATATCTGCATGTTAAATTTCAAAATCTGTGGCTATACAAAAGAAAAGATACTGACCAAATTGTTGTGTTTTACATGATAAAAAAATGAATGACTACATCAGCATTTCATGGCAGTTACTCTGCAAAATACATGAGCAGGCATGTGCGTGCACACACACGCACACACTGCTAAAGAAAAGTTTCCGGTGCTGAAATAACACAACTCTCAAAATAATTCATTATTAGAGGAAGCTACTCCAAGTAGAAAATAAAGAACAAATAAGTAGGCTATTTCATGCACTTTCTTATGAAGTTAATCCTAGTGGAGTTTGTGATTCTGGGCCTTATCAGTACCTGGCTGTGGGATTGCTAATTTTACTTATCTTTCTCTCACTGAACAGACCACAGAAATCATTCCTCTAAATGTTCTTCTTTTGCCATCCCCTACAGGTGGGCAAGACTTTTATATGCATGTGACTTTTTCAGAAGACACCCAAAATTGTGATAGAAAAACTGTAATGTGCGTGTAGTTTGTTTCCATCACCTTTAGAGGTTAAACTATAGTTTATACTTTTATAATAAGGAAGACTTTGTGATTATGTGTTATCAGGGGCAGCAATGTGGACTTTCTGACCTGATGAGATTCCAGTGCTTCATTTAATGGGGAGATAAAACTTTTTCAAAGTTCAACACAGTGTATAGAGTTTGATGAGCATGTTCAGTGTGAAAGCATTCCACCTGGCACTCTCATTCTTCAGTGTCCTTTATAAAGGACTTTGCAGAGAAGTGTTTTGTTCACAGTTGACCACTGTTTTTATGTGATTAGAGTTTGTATTGCATTAGCTAGCCTGGTATCCAAGTCCTATTATTGTTTGCTCAGATAAAGGCATGAGCCTCATGTCCTTCCACATACACATTTAACTTCTTTGTTCCTTGATATAACCTGAGATACTAAAACTAGGATGTTAAGTTTAGGTTTCTGTGAGTAGAGGAGTAAGTGCTAAAGGAATGCATGTGAAGACTTGCATCAGTTTTCCAAGTGGTGTGTGGAGAAGCTACCTGGCTGGAACTCAAGTACGGAATAGGCAAGAAAGAAATATGGAAGATGTCATTGGTCAGGGGAGCAAGAGATAATTGGAAACTGAAAAGCTACCTGTTCTGATCTTTACTCAAAGGTAAAATCAACCTTTAAGTCAACAGCCCAGCACTTCTGATCTGTCTTGATTCATTCATCTAACAAATATTTAACAAACACCTCTTATTATGATACCACTTCAAATAAACTGGGTTAGTTATAGTAAAAAAATAATAAGTTTTGGTGAGAATGTGGAGAAATTGGACCTTTCATACTGGGTGAGAATGTAAAATGGTACAGCTGCTTTAGAAAAGACTTTCCTCAGAAGTCAAATAAAGGGTTATGACCTAGTAATTGTACTCCTAGGTATATGTCTAAGAGAATTAAAAACATATATTCACATGAAAACTTATATATGAATGTTCATAGCAGTATTATTCATAATAGTAAAAAACTAGAAACAACATATATGTCCATCTACTGATTAATGAATGAATAAACAAAATGTGGGAGATGGTATATTCATACAAGAGAATATTATTCAGTCATAAAAAGGAATGAAGTATTGATATATGCTATAATATGGATGAACCTTGAAAACATACTAAGTGAAAGGAGCCAGTTACAAAAAACCGCATATTGCATGATTCCACTGACATGAAATATATAGGATAAACAAATCTATAGAAGCAGAAATCTAACTAGTGGTTACCAGGGGCTAGGAGGTGCATGGTTTTGGAGGAAATAAGGAATGTTAAGGTCTGAATGTCTGTGTCTTCCCAAAATTTAGAATTTGAAATTATAATGCCCAATGTGATGGTATTAGGAAGTGAGACCATTGAAAGACGATGAGCTCATGTGGGCTCTGCTCTCATGAATGAGATTGATTGCCCTTATAAAAGCAGCCTGAGAGAGCCCCCTCACCCCCCTGCTATGTAAGAACAAAATGAGAAGTCAGCAGTCTGCAACCTGGAAGAGGACCTTCACCAGAACCCGACCATCCTGGCACCCTGATTTCAGACTTCCAGCTTCTGGAACTGTGAGAAATAAATTTCTGTTGC
Organism: Grampus griseus; assembly: GCF_964374135.1. Classification (NCBI taxonomy): domain Eukaryota; kingdom Metazoa; phylum Chordata; class Mammalia; order Artiodactyla; family Delphinidae; genus Grampus; species Grampus griseus. The sequence continues at coordinate 77,368,935 of NC_138999.1, read as the reverse complement.
ATATAAGCCACCCAATACTGGTGTTTTGTTATTAGCCTGAACAGACTAAGACAAGGAGTGACTGAAAATAGGTACTGAGTTTCTTTTTTGGGGGTAATTAAAATGTTCTAAAATTGTGGTGATGTTTGCACGATCCTGTGAGTATACTAAAAGTTTTAAATTGTACACTTAAAATGGGTGAATTATATGGTATGTGACTTAGATCTCAATAAAACTGTTAATTGAAAAATATTCAGTATTCATTTAATTACCTTTAAAAAATAAATATGCAAGGGTTCCCAACTTTGAGGGCACACTGGAATTGTTACTGCAGTGTGCATTGTGTCAAATAGCTTCAACTGGGACTTCCCTGGTGGCGCAGTGCTTAAGAATCTGCCTGCCAATGCAGGGGACACGAGTTCGAGCCCTGGTCCCAGAAGATCCCACATGGCGTGGAGCAACTAAGCCCGTGCACCACAACTACTGAGGCTGCACTCTAGAGCCTGCAAGCCACAACTACTGAGCCCACGTGCTGCAACTACCGATGCCAGCACGGCTAGAGCCCGTGCTCTGCAACAAGAGAAGCTACTGCAATGAGAAGCCTGTGCACTGCAAGGAAGAGTAGCACCGCTCGCCGCAACTAAAGGAAGCCCGCGTGCAGCAACGAAGACCCAATGCAGCCAAAAATAAATACATAAAATAAATAAATTTATTAAAAAATAATAGCTTCAACCTAGGAGGTCAATGGAAGACCCGGACCGGCAATCTCGGTCCTTGTGATAGCAAGCAAAGAATTGCAGACTACCACTTCAGGCTTAAGCACAAAGCACAGTTTATTAAAGCATAGTTACACTCTCAGAGGGAGAGCAGTCTGTTGCTGTGAAGTGAAACCAGCCCTCCTGTATAAGCTTAAGGGTGTTTATAAGGAGTGTTCTGCAAGTAGGTGGGGTGCGATTATGGGTGAGTGACAGGGGATTATTATTTGATTGACAGTCCCTAATTATGTAACAAATTCATTATTGCACATCCCCTTACCCATGATTCACTAAGAAAAGCCCACGGGGGCGTGGGGGGGTGAGGAGGAGCAAAACCACATGCAGATTTTATTATAGTGATGGTATAATGAGTTTGGGTTTACTATAGGTTATACACCCGTCTAGTCTGGGCATGTGAGGCCCAGGGAAGTTCCCTTGTGTAACTGTGTTCCCTCTTTATCAGGGTAATTTGCCCACCACTCGACCATAGTTTCATCCATTCTGGGTGGGGTCAGGGGAGGGTCCCCAGATGGTTGTGGTATGATTTGATTATTCCTCTCTTGTCTTTAGGCCACTGTCACTTCCTTGCTGCTAATGTCTGACTAACTACCTAACAGAATCATCTAAGAAGGTTTAAAAATCCTGACCCACAGGTAGTCTCCCAGACTAATCATATCAGAATCTCTGAGAGGAGAATCTGAACATGAGTGTTTTTAAAGCTTCCCAAGTAACTACAATGCATATTCAAGGTAAGGAAACGTTGTTAATATAAAGAGCTTCGTATGGCACTAAACTAGCAAGTAGCTAGTTTTCTTATTTGAACCTCAGTTTCCTTATTTGTAAAATGAGCATAATAATATTTTCCCTCATTTATGATATTTAAGAAATGTTTTTTGAGACCCCAAAAATTAACTGCCAAAATCAAGTTTTAAAGTGCAGTAAAATGTTAGTGGTAGAATCTTGGTATTGGTGTATACGGGTTCTCATTGTTAAATTATTTCAACTTTACTATATATTTGAAATTTTCATAATGAAATATGAAGGGATGAAAAAACCCTATTATCTTTCAGGAACCATTATATGTGTTGAAGTATAGCGGTGAACAAAGCCAACAAAGTTCTTGCTCTCACAGAGCTTGTATTCTAGAAGAGTAAACAAAAATCCTAATAAGTTAATATTTGTTAAGTTTGGTATGTGCTTTGAAAAAAATTAAAAGGAAATTAAGAGAAGTGAGTGTTATAGAGTAATTCTTTTCATATAGGATAATCTGGAAAAGATTGATAAAATGGAATTTAAATAGAGACCCATATTTCTTAATGATCATGCTGGCTGCTATTTTGTGAAAAGACTGGAGGTAGACAAGGATAGAAATAAAGAGACCGATTAGTAGGCTCCTAACAATAGTTCATAAAAGAGATGATAGTGAAAGTGTTAGATGCGGTGAGCTATGAATAGTCTGGATATTTGAAGGTAGAACTGACAAAGTTTTCTGATGCATTGTATTTGGGTGTGAGAGAAAGAGAAGGATCAAGGATTACTTTAAGGTTTTTAACCTGAACATCAGGAAGAATGGTGTTCTTGTCTGTTAGGAATCATGACTCATTGGGGTCAAGGAATTTTATTAATCTTTACAATCCCCATTCTTTATTCATGAATGTGAATATAGGGCTTTCTATTTATCCCTCTCAAATTTTAACTTGTTGGTGTTATAAAAATAAGTTAATAAATGGTAACTATTATATACCAGGTATTGTGCATAGTCTAGCATCACTTTTCACAACAATTATGTAAGGTAGATTTTTTTTCCCATTTGACTGATGAAGACAATAATGTTCATAGAGGTGAAATATCTTTCCTAAGATAGCAAATAAATGATAGAACCGAGACTTGAGGCTGCATTCTCTGATGCTAATTTCTATATTTGTTCCTCTCTGCTTCTTTTATTGGTTGAATCTGATTTTTCATACTAGTGTTTGGTAATATGTAAATGTAGGCAGGCTCTTTTCTGATTACAATAAAATAAGTAATTATACTGATAAGTTTTTATAATTTTCTATTTTACTAAATTGAGCCACAGTGTTATCTGAAATACAAAGAGAATAAAAAGATAATTCTCCAAAGATTTCTATTTTCTACACATTTATTTATTTATTGGCTGCACCACCACTGTGGCACGTGGGATCTTAGTTCCCCAACCAGGGATTGAACCTATGCCCCCTGCAGTGGAAGGGCAGAGTCTTAACCACTGGACCACCAGGGAAGTTTTTATTTTCTATACCTTTAAATCTATCAGGATACTTATGTTGAAGGAGATCAGCGTTGGAGTACATTACACTATTAAAAAGATAGTCTAGGTAAGTGAATGGATGTACAGAAGAGAAAGAAACAAAGTAAGGTTTTATTTCAGAGCTGACTGGGCATTTGAATAACTGTGAAAGCTGTCCTTAAATAGTTTGGTTAAGTATTGTGGCCAAATGTTTACATAGCTTGACATAATCACCCCATGCCTTAAAATAAGGATAAATACTGATGAGTCTGAATGAGGAGAAGAAATAAAAAACATTTGGTAGTGGAGTATGGACATACTTAGAGAGTAGTTAGTCATGCAAAAACACCTATGCATGTGCCAAGGAAAAGCAGTTTACGAATTATTTAACACAAAAATGCTAATAGCAATTTTTTTATTTAGTAAAGTGATCCTGAAATTTCCCAGATGAAAGAAATTTGGGAGATAAAAGTAGGCAATCATAACTTCTTCAGTTTCATTAATATTTTACAACATTCAACACTGTACAATGCAGTCATTATGAAGCTAGAGTGTGAAATAAATTTTCTGCTGATTTTCTTTGGGGAGTGAGCTTTAATGGGGTTTCTTTAGTTGGATACCCATGGTGAGGATTAAAGAAAGCTATCTGACAAAGCATCTCTACTTCATCTAATGGGTAGCCTATAGGTAGGATTTCCCCAGATATAACTGTAGAAAGGTGATATATATTTATTTTTGTGGGACGTTACTATGAAAATACAAAAATGACAGAACATTGCTAATGTCATTTAAAGGAAATTGTTTTCAAATCACCTCATTAACTACATTTTATCTTTTCCTTCCCTTTCAGATTGCACTATAGCAATTTCTTCTCAGGGATATCGGAAATGTTATTTGTAACAAGATCAGAATCTTGGGACTTTTAATGAAAACCATAATGATCTCAGAGGAACTCATTTACAGATGTAATGGGTTTATTTTTTATTGAAATATGAGGTTGATTATGCAGTTTAAAAATGTATTTAAGATATGGGTCAAAATGCTTCATTTACACTATTAATCTAACTTCTAGACCTGCATTAAAATTCCAGTTTGACCATTTACTGATATATAAACTTGGGAAAGATTTAGAGCGCTCTAAACATTAGTTTCCTCATTTGACAGATAGAACCAACAATTCTTCCTCATGAAGTTGCAATTTATCTTAAAGAATAGAGATCAAACAATACCCATATTTCCATGTTGACAAAGTGTAAGCAGCATTGTTTATTGAAAAGAGAGTTTTATAATCAGAGACCTAAATTAGAATGCTAGCCACTTACCAAAAGGATGATGTTTGGTGAATTTTTTAACTTTCTGTTTTGGTATCCTCATGTATACAGTGAACATTTAACACCTCAAAGGTTAACAAGATTAAATTTGGTATTATATATAAAATGCCTTGCACAATGCCTGGAATATAAAATGGTTTTCGTTCCACAGTCTGCAGGATTGTAGTTCTTGCTTCTGCTCTCTGCCCTCTGGTGGCTATCCAAGATGCGTGTGCAAGCTTCCTGATGGGAGGGACTGGTGGTGGGTAGAGCTGGGTGTTGCTCTGGTGGGCAGAGCTCAGTAAAATTTAATCTCCTTGTCTGCTGATGGCTGGGGCTGAGTTCCCTCCCTGTTGGTTGTTTGTCCTGGGCGACCCAACACTGGAGCCTGCAGGCTCTTTGGTGGGGCTAATGGTGGACTTTGGGAGGGCTCACACCAAGGAGTACTTCCCAGAACTGCTGCTGCCAGTGTCCTTGTCCCAGTGGTGAGCCACAGCCACCCCCCGCCTCTGTAGGAGACCCTCCAGCACTAGCAGGTAGGTCTGGTTCAGTCTCCTATGGGGTCACTGCTCCTTCCCCAGGGTCCTGATGTGCACACTACTTTGTGTGTGCCCTCCAAGATTGGAGTCTCTGTTTCCCCCAGTCCTGTCAAATTCCTGCACTCAAATCTTGCAAGCCTTCAAAGTCTGATTCTCTGGGAATTCCTCCTCCTGTTGCTGGACCCCCAGGTTGGGAAGCCTGATGTGGGGATCAGGACCTTCACTCCAGTGAGTGGACTTCTGTGGTATAATTGTTCTTCAGTTTGAGTCACCCACCCAGTGGTTATGGGATTTGATTTTATTGTGATTGCACCCCTCCTACCATCTCATTGCGACTTCTCCTTTGTCTTTTGATGTGGGTATCATTTTTGGTGAGTTCCAGTGTCTTCCTGTCGATGATTGTTCAGCAGTTAGTTGTGATTCCAGTGCTCTCTCAAGAGGGAGTGAGAGCATGTCCCTCTACTCCGCCATCTTGAACCAATCTCCTTATTCTTAAGATATACACACTGAAGTATTTAGGTGGAAAGGTCCATGATGTACACAAATTACTCTCAAAAAGTTCTGGAAAGGGCTTCCCTGGTGGCACAGTGGTTGAGAGTCCACCTGCCGATGCAGGGGACACGGGTTTGTGCCCCGGTCCGGGAAGATCCCACATGCCATGGAGTGGCTGGGCCCATGAGCCATGGCCGCTAAGCCTGCGCATCCGGAGCCTGTGCTCCGCAACGGGAGAGGCCACAACAGTGAGAGGCCCGCGTCCCACAAAAAAAAAAAAAGTTCTGAAAAAAATACTATATATGGAGGGTGGGAGGAGAGAGAAAAAAAGCAAATGATAAAGCAAATAGAGAAAATATTAACAGTTGGTGAAATTGGTAAAGTTTATGCTGATATTTTGTATTATTTTTTTCTTTTTGCCTCTCATTTTTCATTAAAAAATGGAGTATAGTTGATTTACAATATTGCATTAGTATCAGGCATACAGCATAATGATTCAGCTTTTTTTTTTTGCAGATTATATTCCATCATAGGTTATTACAAGATATTTTGTACTATTATTATTCTTGCAGGTTCTCTGTGTTTGAAATTGCTTGTAAATAAAAAGTAAAACAAACATTAAAAAGTACCAGATTCGTGAAAACATTGTATCATTATATTTGACGTTTTTGAAGGATTTAATGCTAGTGGATATTGGCAACAATGTTATTTTGAGTTATATACATATATATATATATATATATATATATATATATATATGATTGTAAAACTCACAGTTCACAATTTATTTTGGGAGAAAATAATCTATGTTCTTTCATTTTATGCGAGAAATATGGGTAATGAAAATTTATTTCAATATTGATACATCTTGAATTTCATAACAGTGATGCAGATTGAATTAATAATTTCTTTTACCTGTAAAATAATGTTTTCCTTAACCACAGAATTTGCACCATACACAGTGGAGATAATACGATTATGTTTCATGAAGTTATTCTTTGTTTTTGCTAAAGCTCATATATTCATTTTGTGAATCAAAGTTTCCCATATTTTACTTTTCTTATTTTATGCTGCCTTAATCCTCTCCAAAAGTGCCCTCCTAAAGAATTGATCATTAATGTTCACAATTTTATGACTATATATTCCTGCTGAGATCAAGGGATTTTCCCTATGATATTATTTGTTTCTCTTAGCTTCATTTTCCCTTTTTGGAAATTTTTCACATAAAATTCTTAGTGTTTTTGGTCATTATTTTACCAAATATTATTGCCACTAAAACAGACTCCTTTGATTAAAAATGGCCACTGAGATTTTCATTAAAATATTTTTATGACTTAATCCTATTACAAATAATATCATTTTTCTTTTTAAATGCAAGCATTTTCTAATATATAAAAAATTTAAAGATCAGCATTTTTGCAAATACTTTGTTACTTTAACACACATTTCCTCTTATGAATTCAAAATTATATTTTTGTCTTTCTCCATTTTATTCCTTTGTTTTATATTCTATACATTGTCTTCAGGACCAAATATCCTGCTGTCTTCTACTCCCTTGAACAGTTGTTAGTGCTGACTTAGTGTTTTCAGCTTTTTTTATAATTGTAATTTGCATTCCTTCTTTTATTTTAGTATTTTCAAACTCCTATATTAATCGTCATATATATATATATATATATATATCTTTTTTCCTTAGAGGTTTAGTTATGTCCAAAACTCTTGCTCCCAAACGTTCTTTTGCAATTTCACAGCACAAAATTAAATGTTCCAGCTTGTCTGTGGCTCTACACCCTTCTTTCAAACAGGCAGAAAAACTGATCCCTTTGAAATATATTCTGACTTTAGAGTCTGCTTATAGCAACTTATGTGCTACATATGTCTATTCTTTCCCAAGCTCTTTATAGTACATTAATCTTTTTTTGTGTGGTACGCGGGCCTCTCACTGTTGTGGCCTCTCCCGTTGCGGAGCACAGGCTCCGGATGCGCAGGCTCAGCAGCCATGGCTCTCGGGCCCAGCTGCTCTGCGGCATGTGGGATCTTCTCGGACCGGGGCATGAACCGGTGCCCCCTGCATCGGCAGGTGGACTCTCAACCACTGTGCCACCAGGGAAGCCCTCTGTTGTCTACTTTTTTTTTTTTTTTTTTTTTTTTTTTGCGGTACGCAGGCCTTTCACTGTTGTGGCCTCTCCCGTTGCGGAGCACAGACTCCGGACGCGCAGGCTCAGCGGCCATGGCTCATGGGCCCAGCCGCTCCGTGGCATGTGGGATCTTCCCGGACCGGGGCACGAACCCGTGTCCCCTGCATCGGCAGACGGACTCTCAACCACTGCGCCACCAGGGAAGCCCTGTTGTCTACTTTTAAAGTTTTGTTCCATCCCTTCCTTTCCTGGATTTTTTGTTTTGTTTTGCTTTAGATGTTGAACTAATCAAAAAGGTGATCTAATCTACTCACATTTTCCCATTTATTTTGCAAATAAATACATTGTATTCCAGAATGGATTTGGTGTCTTCAGAAAGAAGAAATATAAAGCTATAATCTCTTTTAATAATCACACTTGATTCATTACACACATGGAGAACAGCTGTGCAAAATTCATTTACAAGTTTTTACAACCTGTGGTAGAAAGTATGAAAACTGTCTTTCTACTGCATACTATACTGGTCTTGGGACATTTGGACACTGTACTAGTAAGAACCAGAATGTATTATAACAAGAACAAAAAAGGCAGAGGGAGGAAGAGCAACCAAAGTGGCTTAATTTACTTTACATTCCCTTCATAAGGTTGGCTCACAAATCCTTGATTGAACAGTATATTTCAATGTTTTCTTCATTCTTGCCTGGAACTTTTCTCTGAGTTACCTTTCTGTCAAGTAATCCTCTTGACACTATTCTGGAGCATCCCCCAATCATATGTAACCAAAAACTGTTATGACCATCTTATTTTTAGAGCTATACATTACATAGTTAAACTTCACTCTATGAACTATGCTTGCATTTTGAAATGCACATTTCTTCTCTTAACCTTTTCAAACTAAAGTAAAATTAGCAGCAGAAGTGATTGTAGTAATTTGACAAAAAATATAAAAATAAGGGTAAATGATCTATTCACATCTATACCTTGTGTTTTAAATATTTTTTAAACAATTTGAAGTTTATACAGAAAATTTGCAAGTACAGTAGAAATAACTTTTCCTTTGATCCGTTTGAGAGTGAATTGCTAACTGATGCCCCGTGACTTCCCAGCAGTAGTTTAGTGTATATGTCCTTCAAACAAGGACATTCGACCATAGTACAGCTATCAAATTGGGAAGTTAACATAAACACCATACCACCAGCTAATCATCAGACCCCACTCAAGTTTTGCCAAATGTTTGAAAAATGTCCTGTATAGCAAAAATAATGTTTTAGATTATACCCTTTGAACTTAATTATTGTATTATTTTGTTTTTCTTCCCTTTAGAACAGTCCCACAATCTTTCTTCGACTTTCATCATCTTGACACTTTTGAATAGCACAGACCAATTATAATGTAATGTGTCCCTCAGTTTGGTTTCGTTTAATGTTTCCTCATGATTTGATTCAAGTCATACACCTTTGGCAACAATATCACAAAATGGATTTTGTGTTCTTCTCATTCCATCTAGTAAGGTGGCACATAATTTCAATTTTTTTCATTACTGATGTTCACTTTGATCATGTCTTGATTAAGAAATTGTATGCCAGACTTCCCCACTGTAAGTTTTCTATTTTTCCTCTTTGTAATTATGAAGTATTTTAATAGTTGAATCTCTGTAAATATCCCATTCTTCATCATACTTATTACTTATTCCTTTATTAATTTCTATAAGCATGGTTTCCTACTTTAGTGGGCTATAATATGCTCTATAATGACTTATTTCAATGCTGAAATTGTCCCAGATTTGGCCAGTGGGACCCCATTCAGACTGCCTACTGCGTTCTTCTGACATATCCCCATCATTCCTTGAGCACTTCCTTGTTTATTGGTTTCAGAAAATGTCCAATGCTTTTCATGTACTCTTCATGTCCCAGACCTGGAATCATAATTTTTCCAAGGTGTTCTGATTACTTTCAGTGGATAATGGTATTTAGAGACTGCTATCAAGATACTAATTCAAATAAAGTCTCAACACCTCAAGGTTTATTATAATTTTCTCCCTTTCCATATTTGTAATTCCCTTCTTCAACAGTGAGGAAATGGGCTCATTTTATCCTTAATGTGTTTACTTATACAGTTATTCCCCTGCATGTAACCAACCTGCCATTGCTACCAATGCAAATGCTAAATATTTCTAGTTAATTAATCTTTTAATCCTTCGGCAGACATTTTGGCTCTTGAAGTCATTGTGAGGAGAAACTCAAGTGTCCATAGTTTTCTCATCCCTATGCTGACTTATTTTAAATAGATTCTTACACAGAAACTTTTCAAAAGTTCTTAAGATCTAAATAACCACATTTGCTCTTTCCTCCTTTGTCATATTTTGTTTATCCCTTTAAGAAAATATAATAGCATTTATAAGTCTTCTAAATTAATAGAAACTAAAGAGAACATGACAACTAAATGCAATATTTGATCGTGAATTGGAAAAATAAAATATTTTAAAGATAATATTGGAACAGTCAGTAAAAATTTTATGAACTGTAGAGTGGGTAATATCTTGTATCATGTTTAAACTTCATTAATTTTACAATTGTATAGTAGCTCTGCAAAAGAATGTCCTTTTTCTTTGAAGAAACATGTTAAAATTATTAGGAATATATAGTAATGATATCTGCAATTTACTCTCAACTCCTCAAGTAAAAACAATTATATTTATCATATATATAATACATATTCATGTATAAACATATATATTCATGTATGTATAAACACATATGAATGAGAGAAATAAATCAAGCAAAACAGTGAATCCAGTTGAAAGGCGTACAATTCTTGCAATTTTCTATAGTTTTGAAATGTTTCCAAAAATGTTGAAAGTTGCAAAAATCTTGTTCTCCCCCAAACACTGTACAAATCAGTTTTGTTTCCTCTGAATTCTTAATCGTATTCAGCTGTACAGCACAGGTACTACCTCTAACTTTTTTTCTATAGGTGATTTTCCTAGCTGTCAAGGGGGGACTACAGTGTTTCATTCACCAGAATTTGCCTGCTTGCTTTCCCCAACCAGACTCTCTACAGCCTTCCTCAGATTTCCATTCTAACCCTTAAAAATTCTCAAAATCTGGAAATACTTCCTTGTGTCTACCCTGAATCTTATAAATTAAATCTGAAACTCCTTTCTTCTTCATTTTCTTCCTTCAATCAATATGTTTACAGGTTACTTAGAAACCTCTGAATGTTTTTACATTTTCATTGACATGAAATTACCTCTTTGCTTCTCTTTTAGAAATTGGAAATGTTTTAAGCCATGAGATACAATTTAGTAACTAAAATTGGAATTGTATAAGTATAAATATCAATAAAAATTAGAGCTGGGCTTCCCTGGTGGTGCAGTGGTTGGGAGTCCGCCTGCCGATGCAGGGGGCATGGGTTCATGCCCCGGTCCAGGAAGATCCCACATGCCGCGGAGTGGCTGGGCCTGTGAGCCATGGCTGCTGAGCCTGAGTGTCCGGAGCCTGTGCTCCGCAACGGGAGAGGACACAACAGTGAGAGACCCATGTACCGCAGGAAAAAAAAGAAAAAAATTGAGCTAATTTTCAGAAAATAATCATTGAAAAAGCTTTTAACTTTAAAACCAAAAAATGTTAAGATTATTTATGTATAGTTGTAGGTAGGTATACATTAAAATAATTTCAAAACTTCCTTTCCTATCCCAAGTGTGATTTAAACTTCAATACTGATTTGAAAAGACATGCTTTTAAAAAAATCAGAATAAATAAGGAAAAAAGAGCAATTTTCCTATCATAGTTAATAAATGTTATACATTTTTTCTTCTAAGTCCATGTGCTATTTAAAGATATGAAGATTATTCTAGCCATCATGACAGATACTGAATGACTAACACAACTACATAGCTTTTTAGTTTAGATTTATATTTTTTAAGGAAAATGAAGCTTTTAGAAGACTCAAACTAAAAAGAAAAGGATGTATATATGTGTTGAGTGGATGGGGCTAACTTTCTAAATGCCATCTTTCAGACCTCTATACATACCTAGTTCTATTTAGCTTTTAAAACAGTTTAGATTTAATTTACTTGCTATTATCTTTCAGTACTTTTTTGTCTGTACAGTATTTTTCTGTGCTTCATTTTTCCATTTTGGTATTATTCATTTTATTTTGTACATAATTTTTATAGGTCATTCTGATTTGGAAGTAATGTTTTGCTAACATGTCAAATCACTCTGAATTCTAGTTTAGCTCTTTTAGATTTTAGCAATCCTCTAGGATATGGCATCATTCCTTGTGTAGTTTAGGTATTCAGTGAGTATTTGTTAAGGACCCCAAAACTTCAGGGTGTTGTGCTGTGAGGATTATAGAACAAAGAAGATACAAAGATACAAAGAAGATAGCAGCTATTCACTCAAGGAATCTCCTGGAAAAACAACTAGGCTACACTATATAAATCAGAATTTTTAGTGTACAATTCATACATGTTCTTTAAAAAATTAATACAGAAGATAATGAAGAAAATAAAAAAACTCTCTAAGTTCTACCATTTAGAGTAATCACTGATAAAATTTTGTAGATCATGCTTCCAAATATCAATTCTCTGTCTCTATCTCTTTGTTTCCCTTTCTCTCTGTTTACATCTATCTGTATATCTCTCCTCCCTCTACACAGATTCATACAGACACACAGTTATCCAAGTACAATTTTATATAGTTTCACACTACACAAATTATTATGCATTTTGCATTTAAACACTAACTTTCTTATATATAACTTAGATATCAATAACAAATCTATTAATTTTGAAAACCTAAAGAATATATGACTATACCCAAATTCATATTATAAATCTTTTATCAATGCTTATCAATAGATACTTCTATCATTTTTGCTATTTTTTTCTGTGACAATATTCTTCATGAATAAATATTTTCACAGTTATTCAATTACCTCCCTAACATAAATTTCTTAAAGAGCTATCACTGAGTCAAACTGAACCCAATTTTAAATATAATAATATTAAAATACTTTTAGAAGTGTATGTATACACTCCATACCACTTTACCAACACTGATTATTCCTAATCATTTTAGTATTTGACAATAGGTCATAGCATTTTACATTTCCACTTTTTTCACTCTCAGATGTACACAGCTCTAGCTGATTTGGTGTCACATCTATAGTTAAATCAAAAGTATAGATGAAATGTTTATGTAATTCAGTATGTGATGAATATTTAGTCCCTAACAAATATAGATTGAAAGAGTAACTGAAAATACATATTTTTCATCTGCCCTCATTTATTTGACTGTGTGCCAACCTCATTTTAATGCACACTAAATTATAAATACTTTAATTTGGCAATTTATTATATATTTGTATTTGTTGATGTAAGTGATGAATGTATCCCCAGGTCTTTAGTATATATTTAGGAATTTTATAAAATCTTTCTGAACTATTATAATTTATATAGTCATTAATGTTTACTGTGCTACACATAAGATTTTTAGTGCTTCCTTTTAAAACCCTGAGGAGACATGCCATATGATTGATGTTTTTAAATACACCATAATACATTGTTCTGATTCTGTGGAGCTTGACAATTTTACTCAAGGTGGTACATTCCAGCTACAATATCATATCTCAGTTACTGCTTATGGTAAGTCCTCCTTAATTATTCATTTTTTGCTGTTATGATTGTGAGTAAATTTTTAGCTTCTCTTAAGCTAATAAAAAATACAATATGTGGCATACAAAATATTTTGAATGCATTTTGGAATTAATAATTTTATGACTAATGGAAGAAAAGTGTGGGTATGGTTAAAATATTCTAGATCTTGGTGTTGAAGTGATTATTTTCTATTTCTTTAACTAACACATTATTTCTATATTTTCTTCTGACATTCTTGCTTATTCTTTTGCTGATATTTGAAATGGTTGTTAAATATACACCATAGATTTTAATGGATAATTGGCTAATAGGACTACATTTTGACAGTGAGTGTATCTATTATGAATTAACTCTTACATGAGCCTAGTCACAATTCACAGTGAATTTATGAGTTCTATTTCATACAGAAATACCAAAAAACTGTCTTGATACATTAATAAATTGTAAAGTATTTGATTGACTCACTAATACATTCTTAAAATTTAATAATTTTTTCTAGCCTTAAAATAGGTAAGTATATTAAATTGATTATTCAGAGATAGAAAGTATCTTTACCTATGGTATTATTTTATATCTTTATATGTATTCTTAAATTATACTTTCTTTTAGAAAATTTCTTATCCACAGATTTATTATTTTCTTTTTCTCTGTTTATGTCTCTTTTTCTCTCCCTCAGTGCATACACACACAAGTACACAAAATCAACATAGTTGTGGTATTTTTATAATTATTTTTAAATGAAGTCATATTAGAGGGACAGAATCTAAGCATCAAATGATATATTTTGTATTACCCATTTTGATCTCACATAAGGACATAACTGTTTTACATAGGCCATGATCAATAATGTGTGAATTAAAATCCATTAAGATTTCTGAAGTTATCTATAAGGGATTGTATTTTCACAAGTGTAAAACTCATATTTGCTTAGCTATTTACATGAATTCAAACTAAAATTGACACCAGTCTGAATAATAATTTGCCTCTTGAAATAAAAGTCCTTTTTTAGCTCAAAATTTTGAAAATTAAATTAATAAATACAAATTAGGTTTTATCTTTTCAAAATATGTCAGTGTGGTTACAATATAAAGCACAGAATAATGGTTTCTTTGGATTTCTACTATGGACCTCGAAGATTGTGTGTTCATCATGTTTTTGTTAAGGACTATATCAAAATGGAAACTGTCTTTGAAAACAATGGATATAGGGATAAAGAAAATGATCCTTGGCTTCGAAGGTCCAGAGTTCTGGATCTAGTGATGTTTGACAAATTACCAGTTATATACCCTTGGAAAAGCCATTTAATCTGAGGCTAAATTGCTTCATCTGTTAAAACAGTGCAATGGATTATATTATCTCGAATATTATTATTATTATTTAACAATATTTTAAATGTAATAATATTTTATACCATTAATTTATTATCTAGCAATAATAGTATTATTTAAAAATATAATTTAAATATATTAACATTTAATAATAGTATTTAACAGTATTTTATTAAACATTAAAATAGTATTACTATTTAACAACATAGAAAGTATTTGCAATAATAAAACGATATGTATTTCAAGAAAGCATGAATTCAAAATGTGCTAGAGTTTTGTAATGAATGACTATTTTTATGGAATTTAATAGTGTAATTCAATATATCTTACACCTCCAAAATGTCATGTCATTTATTGGTTGAGATCTTGCTATAGAAATTTAAAACTGTCATTTTAAAAATGTATTATCATCACTGGATCAAAAAAATAATCACAAGGGAAAATAGAATATATTTTGAGATGAATGATAATGAAAGCACAACATAAAATTTATGACATACTGCTAAAAAATGAATAAAGGAAAATGTATACCCGTAAATATTTGCATTTAAAAAAGAAGAAATATATCTCAAATAAATGACACAAACTTCCATTTTAAGACACCGGAAGAGTAAATTATATTAATATGACCAGAAGTAAGGAAATAACAAATACAGTCTAGCCAAGAAAATTAAACATTATTCCAGTTACTAAAATCAGGAAACAAAGAGAGGAAGTTACTACAAACCTTAAAGTCATAAAAAGTATTATGTTAGAATACTATGAAAAACTTTATGCCAATAGATTAGATAACTTAGACTGGATAGACAAATTTCTACCAAAACACAAACTACTGAAACTGTCTCAATAAGAAATTGAAAATCTAAATAGACTTGTAACAAGTGAGGAAACTGAATTAGTTATTAGAAATTTTCCTACAAAGAAAATCCCAGGCCAAAATTATTTCATAAGTGTATTTTGCCAAAGATTTAAAGGAGAACTAATATCAATTGTTGACAAAATCTGTCAAAATATAGAAGAGTAAAATTTCCTCAACTCTTTCTATAAGTCTAGCATTAATCTGATATCAAAGCAAGAAAAAAGATGTCAGAAGAAAAACTACTGACAAACATATTATGAAAATAGATGCAACAATCTTCAACAGAATGCTAGCAAAGTGGATCAGCAATATATAAAAACAATTATACACTATGACCACGTGAGATTTATCACAGAAATACAGGGTTGGTGTAACATCTGAGAATCAATTAATGTAGTACACCATAGCAGTAGTATAAAAACAAAAAAACATATGATCATCTCAATTGAGGTGGAAAAAGCATTTGACAAAATACTGTAAAACTTCATAGTGAGAACACCCAAGAAATAAGAATAGAATGGAAATGTCTCAACCTGATAAAAAGCATTAATGAAAAAGGCATAGTTCACATCACACTTAATGCTGAAAGAATAAGTGCTTTTCCTTAAAGATTAAAAATAAGGCAAGGATGTCTGCTATCATCAATTTTATTCTATATTGATCTGATGATTCTATCCTGGGCAATTAGGCAAGAAATGAAATAAATAACAACCAGATTGGAAAAGAAAAGTTAAAACTGTGTCTATTTGCAGATGAAATGATAGTGTATAAAAAAAAATCCTGGGAGGACCTTCAAAATGGTGGAGGAGTAAACCATGGAGATCACCTTCCTCCCCACAAATATATCAAAAATACATCTATATGTGGAACAACACCTACAGAACACCTACTGAATGCTGGTAGAAGACCTCAGATTTCCCAAAAGGCAAGCAAATCCCCAATCACCTGGCTACGGCAAAAGAAAAAAACAGACAAAAGAATAGGAATGGAACCTGCACCCCTGGGAGGGAGCTGTAAAGAAGGAAAAGTTTCCACACACTCGGAAGCCCCTTTAATGTTGGAGACAGGTTGGGAGGCTGTGAAGTCACAGAGGAGAGCACAGCAACAGTGGTGCAGAGAGCAAAGTGGAGAGATTCCCACACAGAGGACTGGTGCTGACCAGCACTCACCAGCCAAGAGGCTTGTCTGCTCACCCACCAGGGCGAGTGGGGACTGGGGGCTGAGGCTTGGGCTTCAGAGGTCAGACCCAAGGGAGAGGACTGCGGTTGGCTGCATGAAGACAGCCTGAGGGGGGCTAGTGCACAACAACTAGCCAGGAGGGAGTCCGGGAAAAAGTCTGGACCTGCGAAGAGGCAAGAGACCATTGTTTTGGGGTGTTCAAGGAGAGGGAAGTCCTTCCCCATGTGCCCACAGAAGGCAGAGTACCACCTAAGCAAGCTCCAGAGATGGGTGTGAGCCGTGACTATCAGCTTGGACCCCAGAGATGGGCATGAATGCTAAGGCTGCTGCCACTGCTGCCAAAAATCTTGTGTGCAAGCACAGGTCACTACCCACACCCCCATCTCCAACCTGGGAGCCAGTGCAGCACACCACTGCCAGGGTCCTGAGATCCAGGGACAACTTCCTCGGGAGAACACGTGGAACACCTCAGGCTGTTGCAATGTCATGCTAGACTCTGATGCTGCAGGCTCACCCCACATTCCAGTTATGACTACCGTACCCCTCCCTCTCCCTGGCCTGAGAGCAAGAGAGCCATAATCAGCTGCTACTTTAATCCCATCCTGTCTGGGCAGGGAACAGATGCTTGAGGATGACCTACATGCAAAGGTGGGGACAAAACCAAGGCTGAACCCAAGAAGCTGTGTGAACAAAGAAGAGAAAGGGAAATTTCTCAGTGCAGCCACATGAGCAGTGGATGAAATCCCCACAGTCATCTTGATGAACCCTGCATCTGTGGAATACCTGAATAGACAAAAAATGTTCCCAAAATTGATATGGTGGACTTTGGGAGCAAGTGTAGACATCAGGTTTGATGTCTGTGACAGATCTGTTTCTGATTTTTATTTTTATCTTAGTTTAGTTTTTAGTGCTTGTTATCATTGTTGGATTTGTTTTTTGGACTGGTTGCTCTCTTCTTTTCATAATTGTTTAAATTTTTAATTTTTAAAGTTTTATTATTTATTATATTTTATTTTATTATTTATTTTCTTCCTTTCTTTTCTTCTTTTTCTTCTAGGCCATGTGGCTGACAGCAGCTTGGTGCTCCAGCCTTCTGTCAGGCCTGAGCCTACGAGGTAGGACAGCTGAGTTCAAGACATTGGAATATGAGAGACCTCCCGGCCCCACATAACATCAGTTGGCAGGAGCTCTCCCAGAGATCTCTGTCTCAGCACAAAGACCCAGCTCCCACCCAATGGCCAGCAAGCTCCAGTACTGGATGCCCCACACCAAACAACTAGCAATACAGGAACACAACCCCACCATTAGCAGAGAGTTGCCTAAAATCATACGAAGTTCACTGACAACCAAAAAGACACAACTGGAGGCAGCCCTGCCACAAGAGAGACAAGATACAGTCCCAAGCACAAGAAAACAGGCACCATTCCCTTCCACCATGAAGCCTACACAAACCACCAAACCAACCTTACCAACTGGGGGCAGACACCAAAAACAATGGAAACTATGAACCTGCAGCCTGTGAAAAGGAGACCACAAACACAGTAAGTTAAGCGAATGAGAAGACAGAGAAATATTCAGCAGATGAAGGAGCAAGGAAAAACCAACAAGACCAAACAAATGAAGAGGAAATAGGTAGTCTACCTGAAAAAGAATTCAGAATAATGATAGTAAAGATGATCCATAAAACATAAAACATAAAAGAAATGTTTAACATAAAAGAAATGTTTAACAAGGACCTAGAAGAACTAAAGAGGAAACAGTGATGAACAACACAATACATGAAATTAAAAATTCTATAAAAGGAATCAATAGCAGAATAACTGAGGCAGAAAAACAGATAAGTGACCTGGAAGATAAAATAGTGGAAATAACTGCCACAGGCACAATAAAGAAAAAAGAATGAAGAGAAATGACTACAGTCTCAGACACTTCTGGGACAATTTTAAACACACCAACATTCGAATTATAGGAGTCCCAAAAGAAGAAGAGAAATAAAAAGGGTCTGAGAAAATATTTGAAGACATTATAGCTCAAAATTTCCCTAACATGAGAAATGAAATAGTCAATCAAGTACAGGAAGCACAGAGAGTCCCATACAGGATAAATCCAAAGAGTAATACACCAAGACCCATACTAATCAAACTATCAAAAATTAAATACAAAGAAAACATATTAAAAGCAACAAGGGAAAAGCAACAAATAACTTACAAGGGAATGCCATCAGATTAACAGCTTAACTTTCAGCAGGAACTCTGCAAGCCGGAAGGGAGTAGCAGGACGTATTTAAAGTGACAAAAGGGAAAAAACTACAACCAAGATTACTATATCCAGAAAGGACCTCATTCAGATTCAATTGGAGAAATTAAAACCTTTACAGAAAAACAAAAGTTAAGAGAATTCACACCACCAAACGAGCTTTACAGCCAATGCTAAAGGAACTTCTCTAGCCAGGAAACACAAGAAAAGGAAAAGACCTAAAGAAACAAACCCAAAACAGTTAAGAAAATGGTAATATGAACATACATATTGATAACTACCTTAAAAGTAAATGGATTAAACGCTCCAACCAAAACACATAGACTGGCTGAATGGATACAAAAACAAGTCCCATATATATGCTGTCTACAAGAGACCCACCTCAGACCTAGGGACACATAGAGACTGAAA
The DNA here is from genome assembly GCF_964374135.1 of Grampus griseus. Taxonomy (NCBI): domain Eukaryota; kingdom Metazoa; phylum Chordata; class Mammalia; order Artiodactyla; family Delphinidae; genus Grampus; species Grampus griseus. The sequence goes on along the minus strand of NC_138999.1, from coordinate 77,349,761 downwards.
GTGTGGGGATAGAAAAAGATATTCCATGCAAATGGAAATCAAAAGAAAGCTGGAGTAGCAATTCTCATATTAGACAAAATAGACTTTACAATAAAGACTATTACAAGAGACAAAGAAGGACACTACATAATGATCAAGGGATAAATCCAAGAAGAAGATATAACAATTGTAAATATTTATGCACCCAACATAGGAGCACCTCAATACATAAGCCAAATGCTGACAGCCATAAAATGGGGAAATGACAGTAACACAATCATAATAGGGGACTTTAACAACCCACTTTCACCAATGGACAGATCATTCAAAATGAAAATAAATAAGGAAACACAAGCTTTAAATGACACATTAGATAAGTTGGATTTAACCGATATTTATAGGACATTCTGTTCAAAAACAACAGAATATACTTTCTCCTCAGTTGCTCATAGAACATTCTCCAGAATAGGTCATACCTTGAATCACAAATCAAACCTCGGTGAATTTAAGAAAATTAAAATCATATCAAGTATCTTTTCCAAACAAAACACAAAATGACTAGACATCAATTACAGGAAAAAAACTGAAAAAAATACCAATACATGGAGGTTAAACAATACACGACTAAATATCAAAGATATCACTGGAGAAATCAAAGATGAAATTAAAAAATATCTAGAAACAAACATCAAGGAAAACAATTTCACCCGAAACCTATGGGGTACAGCAATAGCTGTTCTAAGAGGGAAGTTTATAGCAATACATTCCTACCTCAAGAAATAAGAAAAATCTCAAGTAAAGAACACAACATTACACTTAAAGCAAATAGAGAAATAAGAGCAAAAAAAAAAAAAAAAACAAATTAGCAGAAAGAAAGATATCATAAAGATCAGATCAGAAATAAATGAAAAAGGAATGAAGGAAACAATAGCAAAGATCAATAAAACTAAAAGCTGTTTCTTTGAGAAGATAAACAAAACTGATAAACCATTAGCCAGAAACATGAAGAAAAAAAGGGAGAAGACTCAAATCAACAGAAATTGAAATGACAAAGGAGAGTAAGAAATGACACTGCAGAAATACAACAAAATACAAAGGATTATGAGAGATTACTACAGGCAACTCTATGCCAATGAAATGGATAACCTAGAAGAAATTGACAAATTCTTAGAAAACAACAACCTTCCAAGACTGAACCAGGAAGAAATAGAAAATATGAACAGACCAATCACAAGTACTGAAACTGAAGCTGTGATTAAAAATCTCCCAACAAACAAAGGCCCAGGACCAGATGGCTTCAGAGGTAAATTCTATCAAATATTTAGTGAAGAGCAAACACCTATACTTCTCAAACTCTTCCAAAATATAGCAGATGGAGGAACACTCCCAAACTTGTTCTATGAGGCCATGTTCACCCTGATACCAAAGCCAGACAAAGTTGTCACAAAAAGAGAAAACTACAGGCCAATATTACTGTTGAACACAGAGGCAAAAATCCTTAACAAAATAATAGCAAACAGAATCCAACAACACATTAAAAGGATCATACAACATGAACAAGTGAGGTTTATCCCAGGAATGCAAGGATTCTTCAATATACACAAATCAACAAATGTGATAAACCATATTAACAAACTGATGGATAAAAAACATATGATCATCTCAATAGATGCAGAAAAAGCTTCTGACAAAATTCAGCACCCACTTATAATAAAAACTCTCCAGAAAGTTGGCATAGAGGGAAATTACCTCAACATAATAAAGACCATATATGACAAACCCACAGCCAACATCATCCCCAATGGTGAAAAACTGAAAGAATTTCCAATAAGATCAGGAACAAGACAAGGTTGCCCACTCTCACCACTCTTATTCAACATAGTTTTGGAAGTTTTAATCACAGCAATCTGACAAGAAAAGGAAATAAAAGGAATCCAAATCAGAAAAGAAGATGTAAAGCTGTCACTGCTTGAAGATGACATGATAGTATACATAGAGAATCCTCAAGATGCTACCAGAAAACTACTAGAGTTAATCAATGAATTAGCTAAAGTAGCAGGATACAAAAGTCATGCAAAAAATCTCTTATGTTCCCATACAATAAAGATGAAATATTTGAAAGAGAAATCGAGGAAACATTCCCATTTATCATTGCAACAAAAAGAAAAAAACTACCTAGGAAGAAACTTACCTAAGGAGAAAAAATACCTGTATGCAGAAAATTCTAAGACACTGATGAAAGAAATTAAAGATGACACAAACAGTTGGAGAGATATACCATATTCTTGGATTGGAAGAATCAACATTGTGAAAATGGCTATACTACCCAAAGCAATCTACAGATTCAATGCAATCCCTATCAAACTACCTATGTCATTTTTCACAGAAACAGGACAAAAATTTTTATAATGTGTATGGAAACACAAAAGACCCCTAATAGTCAAAGCAATCTTGGGAAAGGAAAACGGAGCTGGAGGAATCAGGCTCGACTTCAGACTATACTACAAAGTTACAGCAATCAAGACAATATGGTACTGGCACTAAAACAGAAATAGAAGTCACTGGAAAAGGATAGAAAGCCCAGAGATAAACCGACACACATATGGTCGCCTTATCTTTGAAAAAGGAGGCAAGAATATACAATGGAGAAAAGACAGACTCTTCCAAAAGTGGTGCTGGGAAAACTGAACAGTGACATGTAAAAGAATGAAATTAGAACACTTCTTAACACCATAGACAAAAACAAACTCAAAATGAATTAAAGACCTAAATATAAGGCCAGACACTATAAAACTCAGAGGAAAACATAGGTAGAACACTCTATGACTTAAAGCACAGCAAGATCCTTTTTGACCCACCTCCTAGAGAAATGGAAATAAAAACAAAAATAAACAAATTGTTCCTAAGGAAAGTTAAAAGCTTTTGTATCGCAAAGGAAACCATAAACAAGATGAAAATACAACCCTCAGAATGGGAGAAACTATTTACAACTGAAGCAGCTTATAAAGGGTTAATCTCCAAAATATACAAGCAGCACATGCAGCTCAATATCAAAAAAACAATCAACCCAATCCACAAATGGGCAGAAGACCTAAATAGACATTTCTCCAAAGAAGATATACAGATTGCCAGCAAACACATGAAAGGATGTTCAATATCACTATTCATTGGAGAAATGCAAATCAAAGCTACAGTGAGGTATCTTCTCACACCTGTCAGAATGGCCATCATCAAAAAAGCTACAAAAAAAAAATACTGGAGAGGGTGTGGAGAAAAGGGAACCCCCTTGCACTGTTGGTAGGAATGTAAATTGATACAGCCACTATGGAGAACAGCCTGGAGGTTCCTCAAAAAACTAAAAATAGAACTACCATATGACCCAGCAATCCCACTACTGGGCATATACCCTGAGAAAACCATAATTCAAAAAGCGTCATGTACCACAATATTCACTGCAGCTCTATTTACGATAGCCAGGACATGGAAGCAACCTAAGTGTCCATCGACAGATGAATGCATAAAGAAGATGTGGCACATATATACAACGGAATATTAGCCATAAAAAGAAACAAAATTGAGTTATTTGTAGTGAGGTGGATGGACCTAGAGTCTGTCATACAGAGTGAAGTATGTCAGAAAGAGAAAAACAAATACCGTATGCTAACACATATATATGGAATCTAAAAGAAAAAAAAAGGTTCTGATTAACCTAGGGAAAGGACAGGAATAAAGATGCAGACGTAGAAAATGGACTTGAGGACATGGGGAGGAGGAAGAGTAAGCTGGGATGAAGTGAGAGAATAGCCTTGACTCTATATATACTCTACCAAATGTAAAATAGATAGCTAATGGGAAGCAGCTGCATGGAACAGGGAGATCATCTTGTTGCTTTGTGACAACCTAGAGGGGTGGGATAGGGAGGGTGAGAGGGAGATACAAGAGGGAGGTGATATGGAGATATACGTATACATATATATTCACTTTGTTATACAGCAGAAACTAACACAACATTGTAAAGCAAGTATACTCCAATAAAGGTGTTAAAAAAAAGAAAAAGTAAAATACTAATATATCCTTCTTATCAAGTAATGGAAATAAAAAGAAACAATTGGGAGAACATTAAACTTAAAGGCTGTTACACAGCAAAGGAAACCATAAACTAAATGAAAAGACAACCTTCGGACTGGGAGAAATGTTTGCAAACCATGCTACCGACAGAGGTTTAATTTCCAAATATATAATCAGTTCATACAGCTTAATATCAAAAGAAAGAAAAAAAACCCCAAAACACAACCCAAACAAAAAATGGGGAGAAGTCCTATATAGACATTTCTCCAAAGAAGACATACAGATTGCCAAAAGGCACATGAGAAGTTGCTCAATATTGCTAATTATTAGAGAAATGCAAATCAAAACTTGGTGAGATATCACCTCACACCAGTCAGAATGGTCATCTTTAAAATGTGTACAAATAATTAATGCTGAAGAGGGTGTGGTGAAAAAAGAACCCTCTTTTACTGTTGGTGGAATGTAAATGGGTGTAGCCACGATAGAGAACTGTATGGAGGCTCCTTCAAAAACTAAAATTGGGTTACCATATGATCCTGCAATCACACTACTGGGAATATATATGGAGCAAACCATAATTGAAAAGATACATATACCCCAATGCTCATAGCAGCACTATTTATAATAGCCAGGACATGAAAGCAACCTAAATGTCCATCAAGAGATGAATGGATAAAGAAGATATGGTATACACACACACACACACACACACACACACACACACACACACACACACACACCGGAATATTACTCAGCCATAAAAAATAGTGAAATAATGTGCTTTGCAGCAACATGGATGGACCTAGAGATCATCATGTTAAGTGAAGTAAATCAGGCAAAGAAAGGCAAATAGCATAGAATATCATTTATATGTTGGATCTAAAAAAATATGATACAATTGAACTTATTTACAAAATTGAAATAGACTCACAGACATAGAAAACAAATTTATGGTTACCAAAGTGCGTAGTGGTGGGGGGGTGAGAGATAAATTAGGAGTTTGGTATTAACATATACACCCTATATAGAATAGTTAAACAACAAGGACCCCCTATATAACACAGGGAACAATATTCAATATCTTTTAGTAACCTATAATGGAAAAAATTTATATATATATATATATATATATATATATGAAACTGGATCACTTTGCTGTACACCTGAAACTAACACAACTTTGTAAATTAAATATACTTTAATGAAAAATGGTTTAAAAATCCTAATGAATCTATGAAAAATATATTGAAGGAATACATAAATTCAGCAAAATTTCAGAACACAAATTTGATAAGTAAAATCAATTGTATTTCTATACACAAGCAATGAAAAATTAAAAAATGAAATTAAGAAAACAAATCCATTTATGATAGCATCAAGAAGAATAAAATACTTAGGAATAAAGTCAACAAAAGGAGTGTAAAATGTATACTTAGAAAACCACAAAACATTGCTGATGGAAATGAATAAAATACAAAATGAATGGAAAGAAATTCCATGTTCATGGATTAGAAGATTTTATATTTAGATGGCAATCCTCCCAAATTCCCCTACAAATTCAATGCAATTCCCATCAAAATTTCAATTGGCTTCTTTTCAGAAAATGGCAAGTGAACCTAATAATCACATGAACAATCAAGAGCCCAAAATAGCCTAAACAATCTTAAAAATGAGCATAGTTGGAATACAAACTTCTGGATTCCAGAATTTACTACAAAGGTATCATAATTAAGGAACTGTGGTACTGACATAAGGATGAGCATATAGATCAATAGGAAAGAACTGAGAGATCAGAAACCCTATCATTTCTGGTCAATTGATTTTTCTCTAAGGTGCTAAGATCATTAAATGTGTAAAGAATAGTTCTTTCAACAACTAGTGCTGGCGAAACTGTATATCCACAAACAAAAGTATGAATTTTGACCCATTCCTCACAACATTCCCGAAAATTAACTCAAAATATATCATAAGGCTAAATGTGAGAACTAAACCAATAAAACTCTTAGGAGAAAATAGAGGAATGGATCTTCATGATCTTGGGTTAGGTAAAATCTTCTTAGAGATTACACTAAAGCACAGGCAAGAAAAGAAAAAAAATAGATAAATTGGACTATATAAAAATGGAAACTTTTTGTGCTTCAAAGGACACCATCAAGGAAGTGAAAAACAATCCAAAGAATGGAAAAAATGTTTTCTAATCATATATCTATTAGGGGATGTGTATCTGGAATATATAGAAAAACTCTTAAAACTCAATGATAGAAAGACAAATAACACAATTTAAAAATTGGCAAATAATGTGAATAGACATTTCTCCAAAGAGGATATGCAAATGGCCAATTACATGAGAGGACACTCAACATCATTAACTTTCAAGGAAAAACAAATCAAAACCACTACTCCACACCTACTAGGATGGCTAATAATCAAAAGATACATAAGGGTTGTGAGAATACAGAGATTGGAACCCTCATATACCGTGGATTGGAATGTAAACTCACACATTCAGTTTGGAAAACACCTGGAAGTTGTTCAAATAGTTAAACATAAAGTTAATATGTGCCCTAGCAATTTCACACCTAGATATGTACTAAAAGAATTGAAAATATGCTCACAAATTTTTTTGTACAAAAATGCTCTTAGCAACATTATTTGTAGCAGTAAAAAAGTGGGAAAAGCCCCAATGGCCATCAACTGATGAGTGGTTAAACAAAATATAGTATACATCTCTACAATGTAATATTATTTAGCCATAAAAAGGAATGCAGTATACTGATGTATGCTAAAACATTGATGAAGCTTGAAAACTTTATGCCAACTGAAAGAAGCCAGTGACAAAGCACTACTTATTGTATAACTTCATTTATCTGAAATGCCAAGAATAACCATATTTATAAAGACAGAATTTAGATTAGTGCAGAAATTGTATTAGTTGTTGACTAGGGCATGAGGGTGAGTGGTAGAGGGTAACAAGGAGTGTTTACTAATGGGTACAAAGTTCCTTTTGGGGGTAATGAAACTGCTCAAAATTCAGATTATGTTAATCTCTGAAAAACCCTGTTAATATGCTAAAAACAAATTATACATCTTAAATGTGTGAATTCTATGGTATGTGAATTTTATCTCAATAAAGCTGATTAAGTAAAAGAAAGGACTTTATTTGTGACAATGCCTGTAACTAATCTAATGGCACATTAAAACTGTTGCTTGAAAAACAACTTGTATGATGCACAGTGAGTACAAATTAGTATTAAAATTTGAGAACAACATTGGCTTTTTTTTAAACTGAAATGCAACTTTAAATATGACCCAATGTTGTGGAAGCAGCCGTGGGATGACCTGCTGCCCCTCTCTGGGAATGCCCAATCAGTGCCCTGAGTCTGGAACATTCCTCTATATGGAAGTTGGGTGCCAGCTGTAGCTTGGCCCCAGATTTTTCTTCCTTATTAGATTAAGACTTTCCTCTGTTACAAGTATTCAGTGAACTTCCTTGTACTGCTTAAGCATGTGTGTCAGTTGGCCCCTGGCCAGCCCTATCAGTGTATCTGGCCCCCTGCGGAAGGGAACAGGGTAATCACCTGCAGCCCAAGAAGGGTGCATGCAGTCCATCGCGTGTGTTGTCTATCAGGAAGTATCTGCTGGCCGTGGGAGACCAGCACACACTACAGACACTGATCTTGCTGTACTTCTTTTCCTTTCTGTGCATAAAACATTGTTCCAATGAGCAGCTTATGTGCTGAGTCCTCCTTGGCCATCCTGAACCTGTAGAAAATGCAGTGGGCCCAGGGCTCTGGGCTCCAATTTCTGGTGATTGGCATCATTATGATCTCTGCCATCCTCCATGCAATGGGAATCATCACTTGGGATTGGTAGCTGGATCTTTCTGCTTGATATCCAACAAATGTGCTCTTCTGCATTAATCCCAGAGAGATAAAAATGTTTGTTCTACACACACACACACGTACAAACTGTACATGATAATTAAAAACTTCGTTATTTGTATTAGCCAAAAACTGGGAAAAAAAAACTGTCCCACAATAAGTGAATTTTTAAATAAACTGTGTACGTCTATAACATGTAATTATTCTCAGCAATAAAAAGAAATAAACTCTTGATACACACAACTTTGATGAATCTCAAAGAACTTATAGTGATTTTTTTTTAATTTCAGGCTCCTGGCAGCTCCACATTGCTTCCTGCACTCCTTGCTGCCACTGCATGTTCCAACTGACACTTAGAGTGAATTTTTAAAAAGCCAACCTCAGTAGGCTACATCCTCTATTTGCTTTCAATAGCATTCTCAGAATGACAAGATTATGGAAAAGAATAACAGATTTGTTACCAGAGGTTAAGTGCTGGGCTGGAAGGTGATGAAACTTATATAAAAGAGGGACTTCCATGGTGGTACTGTGGGTAAGACTCCACGCTCCCAGTGCAGGGAGCCTGGGTTCAATCCCTGGTCTGGGAACTAGATCCCACATGCATGCCACAACTAAGAGTTTGCAAGCTGCAACTAAGAGTCTGCATGCTGCAGCTAAGACCCAGCACAGCCAAAATAAATAATAAATAAACAAATTTAAAAAATTATAAAACCTAAAATAAAATAAAAGGGTTGCATGAGGGAGATTTATGTACTGATACAGTAGTTCTGTATTTTGATTTCAATAGTGGTTAAACGAATTTACAAATTTAATGAAGTGACAAAGAGCTATACACACATTATTATATCAACGCCATTTTCCTGGTTTTAATACTGTATTACAGTTACATAAGTTGAATCACTGTGGAGAACTGAATAAAATCTATATGAGACTCAGTACTACCTTTTCAACTTCCTGTGAGTCTATAATTATTTAAAACTAAAATGTTTTAATAATTCTTTCAGTGAGTACAAGAGCAAAAGTGTTTAAAGAACAGTGCCACTGAGAAACTCTTTTACATGTAAAAAGTAAGTGTGTTCACAGCCCCACTACTTGTGATAGCAAAAACTGGAAATTTCCCAAATGTCCATGTTGTGATTTTGTTAAATTAACATTTGTTAATAGAGTTCAGGAGTGTCAAATGATGAGCCATGTTCAACAGAGACCAAAAGATAAATTGGAAAAGAGAAGTTTATTAATAACATGTCGTGGGCTTCCCTGGTGGTGCAGTGGTTGAGAGTCTGCCTGCCGATGCAGGGGACGCGGGTTTGTGTCCCGGTCCGGGAAGAACCCACATGCCATGGAGCGGCTGGGCCTGTGAGCCATGGCCACTGAGCCTGCGCGTCCAGAGCCTGTGCTCTGCAACGGGAAAGACCACAACAGTGAGAGGCCCGCACACCGCAAAAATAAATAAATAAACAAATAACATGTCCTGGGAGACATACACATGTATCAAGGGGCCACATGGGGAGGTCAAAGAAGGGTACAGTCAGTGTGAGCACAGGACCTGGGACACATGCCTTTATTAGGTTCTGTGGGTGGAATGTTTCTGGGGTTCCTGAGCTAAGGCTGGTTTGGCCAATTCAAACAAAAGATTGGAGGTTTGGTAGCTCCCAAGGGGTCGTATCTAAGGTACACAGAAGGGGAAGGAGCTAGAAGCAGGATAGACTGTTTAACACCAGGGGTGTTTCGAAGTCCTATCAGAAACTATGAACTTGTGACTCTGAGGGCTGTTATTCTAGGGCATGCACTCTCTGGAGGGCCTAGTATCAATTCAAGACCCCTGCAGTCTTGTTAGTTACACAAAATGAATTCTGAGATAGCAATATTATGGAGTAGTTTGGCCAAAATATCAACAGTCCATCTACTGGAGAATGGATAAATAACACAATAAGTAACCCAGAATATAAAAGAGCAAGGGAAAAAATGAATGAACAGATCTTGCCCAAATTTTGGTAAGTTTATTTTTAAGGTTTTAAATTATTTCTGATGCTATTGTAAACGAAGCTGTTTTCTTAATTTCATTTCTGGATCGCTCATTGCTGAGTACCATAAAAACAATTGATTCTTTTGTATATTGACCTTATATACTGCCACTTCGATGAACCATTCTTTAGTTGTAATAGCATTTTAGCAAATTCTTTCAGATTTTCTATATACAGATTATGTCATCTAAAAATAGAAATAAGTTTTACTTCTTCCTTTCTAATCTGAATGCCTTTATTTCTCTTCTTTGCCTACTTGTCCAAGCCAGAACCACCAGTAAAATGACATCCTTCCTCATTCTCAATTGTAGGGAGAAAGTATTAGCTTAGTTTGTTGAATGTTTTCTATAATAAAATAATGTTAGGTTTGGTCAAGTGATTTTTTCTGTGTCTACTGAAATGATCATGTGTTTATTCCCTTTTATATTATTGATATGGTGTATTATAATAGCTATATAATTATTTTGTATGATTCCTTTTGCTAGTATTTTGTTGAGGATTTATAAAAGAGATATTGGTCTGTAGTTTTCTTTCTTGTGATGCCTTTGGTTTTTGTGTGCTATTATTTTATACATACTATATATATGTTGGGTCACACATAATTTTATGTCTTTTAAAAAAAGCCAGGAGAAAAAAGTGAAAGTGTATATTTGTAGATTTTGTTATATCAACCTTCTTGTTTACCATTTCTGATTCTCTGAATTTTTTGCTGTTGATTTTCATTTCCATCTGGTGCCATTTAGTTACTATGAAGCAGATTTGCTCTTACATACTGTTATTGTCAAATATATTACATTTCTATATGTTATAAGCTGACCAACACAATTTCATATGTTTCTTTTATGGAACTGCTTTTTAAATCAGTAAAGTGAAGAAAAGAGAAAAAATATATGTAATCATATTGTCTTTCTTTTTTGGTAATTACCTATGTAATAACATTACCAGTTTTGTTTATCATGTAAATTTGAAATACTGACTGGGTTCAGTGTTTTCAGCATAGAGAACTTTCTTTCTGGCAAGGCACATCTGGAAGCAATGAACTTTTTCAGATATTTAAAAAGAATCTAGGAATATCTTTCTTTTACCTTCATTTCTGGAAGTTAGTTTTGCTGGATATAACATTCTTATGTGACAGATTTTTTTCTTTCAACATTTTGAATATGTTGTCCTATTTCCTTTTGGCCTCCTTTGGTTCAAATAAGTAAGTCCTTTATTGTACTGGAGTTTCCTTATAGGTGATGAATCCTTTTAAGTGACTGCTTTCAAGATTTTGTCTTTATCTTTGGCTTTCAACTTTTTGACTAAACGTGTCTGGGACTAAATGTATCTTGCTGTTTTTATTATACTTGAAGGTTTTTGGGTGACTTGGATGTGCAGATTAATGTTTTCCATCAAATTTGGGAAGATTTCACGCATTATTTTTAATATTTTTTTTATTCTTTTCTCTTTCTCCCGTACTTCTGGTACTGTTATTAAATATATGTTTTTGCGCTTAAAGGTGACCCACATTCTCTGAGACTTTGTTCAATTTTCTTCATTCCCTGTTTTTCAGATTACATAATTTCTATTGAATGATCTTCAAGTTTGCAGATTCTTTTTATGTCAGCTCAAATTTACACTCATTCCACGCTACCTAATTTTTGTCTCATTTATTGTATTTTTCAACTCCAGTATTTTCATTAGCTTCTTTTAAATAATTTCTATATCTTTACTGATATTTCCTCTTTGAAAGATATTGTTATCATAGCTTCTTTTAATTATTTAAGCATGGTTTCTTTTAGTTCTTTGAATATATTTCATAATATGTGGATGATAAAAACAGTAATGTTCAGGGAGGTGAGGAAGACGGCGAAAGAGTAAGACACAGAGATCACCTTCCTCCCCACAGGTACATCAGAAATACATCTACACGTGGAACTGCTCCTATAGAACACCCACTGAATGCTGGCAGAAGACCTCCCACCTCCCAAAAGACAAGAAACTCCCCACATAACTCGGTAGGGCAAAAGAAAAAAGAAAAAAACAGAGACAAAAGAATAGGGACTGGACCCACACCAGTGGGAGGGAGCTGTGAAGGAGGAAAGGTTTCCACACATTAGAAGCCCTTTTGTGGGCGGAGCCTGCAGGTGGTGGAGGGGGGAAGTTTCGGGGCCACGGAGGAGAGCGCAGCAACAGGGGTGCAGCAGGCAAAGTGGAGAGATTCCCGCACAGAGGATCGGTGCCAACCAGCATTCACCAGCCCGAGAGGCTTGTTGGCTCACATGCCAGGGTGGGCGGGGGCTGGGAGCTGAGGCTCAGGCTTCGATCAGATCGCAGGAAGAGGACTGGGGTTGGCAGCGTGAACACAGCCTGAATGGGTTAGTGCACCACGGCTAGCCGGGGGGAGTCCAGGGAAAAGTCTGGACCTGCCTAAGAGGCAAGAGACTTTTTCTTCCCGCTGTTTCCTGGTGCATGAGGAGAAGGGATTAAGAGCACTGCTTAAAGGAGCTCCAGAGACAGGTGCGAGCTGCGGCTGACAGCACGGACCCGAGAGACGGGCATGAGATTCTAAGGCTGCTGCTGCTGCCACCAAGAAGCCTGTGTGCAAGCACAGGTCACTATACACACCTCACCTCCTGGGAGCCTGTGCAGCCCACCACTGCCAGGGTCCTGTGATACAGGGACAACTTCCCCGGGACAACCGACAGCATGCCTTAGGCTGGTGCAATGTCAAGCTGGCCTCTGCCTCCACAGGCTCGCCCCACATCCGTACCCCTCCCTCCCCTGGCCTGAGTGAGCCAGAGCCCCCGAAGCAGCTGTTCCTTTATCCCAGTCCTATCTGAGCAAAGAACAGATGCCCTCAGGCGAGCTATACCCAGAGGCGGGACCAAATCCAAAGCTGAACCCCGGGAGCTGTGTGAACAAAGAAGACAAAGGGAAATTTCTCCCAGCAGCCTCAGGAGCAGTGGATTAAATCTCCACAATCAACTTGATGTACCCTGCATCTGTGGAATACATGAATAGACAACAAATCATCCCAAATTGAGGAGGTGGACTTTGCAAGCAAGGTATATGATTTTTTCCCTTTTCCTCTTTTTGTGAGTGTGTATGTGTGTTTCTGTGTGAGATTTTGTCTGTAAAGCTTTGCTTTCACCATTTGTCCTAGGATTCTGTCTGTCTGTTTTTTTGTTTGTTTTTTATGTTAAAATTTTTTTCTTAATAATTATTATTTTATTTTAATAACTTTATCTTATTTTATCTTTATTTTATTATATTTTATTTTATCCTCTTTCTTTCTTTCTTTCTACTTTTTCTCACTTTTATTCTGAGCCAGGTGGATGAGAGGTTCCTGGTGCTCCAGCCAGGAGTCAGTGTTGTGCCTCTGAGGTGGGACAGCCAAGTTCAGGACACTGGCCCCAAAGAGATCTCCGAGATCCACATAATATCAAAAGGCAAAAATCTCCCAGAGATCTCCATCTCAACACCAGCACACAGCTTCACTCAACAACCAGCAAGCTACTGTGCTGGATACCCTATGACAATCAAGTAGCAAGACAGGAACACAACCCTACCCATTAGAAGAGAGGCTGCCTAAAATCATAATAAGGTCACAGACACCCCAAAACACAGCACCAGACGTGGACCTTTCCACGAGAAAGACAAGATCCAGCCTCATCCACCACAACACAGGCACTAGGCCCCTCCACCAGGAAGCCTACACAACCCACTGAACCAACCGTAGCCACTGGGGACAGACACCAAAAACAATGGGAACTACGAACTTGCAGACTGCAAAAAGGAGACCCCATACACAGTACGATAATCAAAATGAGAAGACAGAGAAACACACAGAAGATGAAGGAGCAAGGTAAAAACCAACAGACCTAACAAATGAAGAGGAAATAGGCAGTCTACCTGAAAAAAAATCCAGAATAGTGATAGTAAAGATGATCCAAAGTCTTGGAAATAGAATAGAGAAAATGCAAGAAACATTTAACAAAGACCTAGAAGAACTAAAGAGGAAACAAGCAACTATGAACAACACAATAAATGAAATTAAAAATACTCTAGAAAGGATCAATAGCAGAATAACAGAGGGAGAAGAACAGGTAAGTGACCTGGAGGATAAAATAATGGAAATAACTACTGCAGAGCAGAAGAAAGAAAAAAGAATGAAAAGAACTGAGAACAGTGCAGAGACCTCTGGGACAACATTAAACACACCAACATTCTAATTATAGGGGTCCCAGAAGAAGAAGAGAAAAAGAAAGGGAGTGAGAAAATATTTGAAGAGATTATAGTTGAAAACTTCCCTAATATGGGAAAGCAAATAGTTAATAAAATCCAGGAAGCAAAGAGAGTCCCATACAGGATACCAGGAGAAACATGCCAAACACATATCAATCAAACTATCAAAAATAAAATACATAGAAAACATATTAACAGCAGCAAGGGAGAAAGAACAAATAACACACAAGCGAATCCCCATAATGTTAACAGCTGATCTTTCAACAGAAACTCTACAAGCCAGAAGGGAGTGGCAGGACATACTCAAAGTGATGAAGGAGAAAACCTTACAACCAAGATTACTCTACCCAGCAAGGATCTCATTGAGATTTGAAGGAGAAATTAAAACCTTTACAGAAAAGTAAAAGCTGAGAGAGTTCAGCACCACCAAACCAGCTTTACAACAAATGCTAAAGGAACTTCTCTAGGCAAGAAACACAAGAGAAGGAAAAGAACTACAATAAGAAGCCCAAAACAATTAAGAAAATGGGAATAGGAACATAACTATCGATAATTACCTTAAATTTCAATGGATTAAATGCTCCCACCAAAAGAAACAGACTGGATTAATGGATGCAAAAACAAGACCCATATATATGCTGTCTACAAGAGACCCACTTCAGAGTCAGGGACACATGCAAACTGACAGTGAGAGGATTGAAAAAGTTATTCCATGCTAATGGAAATCAGAAGAAAGCTGAAGTAGCAATTCTCATATCAGACAAAGTAGACTGTACAATAAAGACTATTACAAGAAACAAAGAAGGACACTACATAATGATCAAGGGATAAATCCAAGAAGAGTATATAACAATAGTAAATATTTATGCACCCAACATAGGAGCACCTCAATACATAATGCAAATGCTGACAGCCATAAAATGGGGAAATGACAGTAACACAGCCATAACAGGGGACTTTAACAACCCACTTTCACCAATGGACAGATCATCCAAAATGAAAATAAATAAGGAAACACAAGCTTTAAATGACACTTTAGATAAGTTGGATTTAACCGATATTTATAGGGTATTCCATTCAAGAACAACAGAATACACTTTCTCCTCAGTTGCTCATAGAACATTCTCCAGAACAGATCATACCTTGAGTCACAAATCAAACCTCGGTGAATTTAAGAAAAATAAATTCATATCAAGTAACTTTTCCAAACAAAATGCAAAATGACTAGACATCAATTACAGAAAAAGATCTGTAAAACATACAAACACATGGAGGCTAAACAATACACTACTAAATAACGAAGCATTCACTGAAGAAATCAAAGAGGAAATCAAAAAATACATAGAAACAAATGACCATGGAGACACGACGACCCAAAACCTATGGGATGCAGCAAAAGCAGTGCTAAGAGGGAAGGTTATAGCAATACAATCATACTTTAAGAAACAGGAAACATCTTGAATAAACACCCTAAACTTGCACCTAAAGCAATTAGAGAAATAAGAACAAAAATACCCAAAAGTTAGCAGAAGGAATGAAATCATAAATATTAGATCAGAAAAAAATGAAAAAGAAATGAAGGAATCGATAGCAAAGATCAATAAAACTAAAAGCTGGTTCTTTGAGAAGATAAACAAAATTGATAAACCAGTAGCCAGACTCATCAAGAAAAAAAGGGAGAAGACTCAAATCAATAGAATTAGAAATGAAAAAGTAGAAGTAACAACTGGCAAAGGCGAATTCTATCAAACATTTAGAGAAGAGCTAACACCTATCCTTCTCAAACTCTTCCAAAATACAGCAGAGAGAGGAACGCTCCCAAACTCATTTTACAAAGCCACCATCACCCTGACACAAAAACCAGACAACGAGGTGACAAAGAAAGAACACTACAGGCCAATATCTCTGATGAACAGAGATGCAAAAATCCTCAACAAAATACTAGCAAACAGAATCCAAGAGCACATTAAAAGGATCATACACCATGATCAAGTGGGTTTTATTCCAGGAATGCAAGGATTCTTCAATATATGCAAATCAATCAATGTGATAAACCATATTAACAAATTGAAGGAGAAAAAACATATGATCATGTCAGTAGATGCAGAGAAAGCTTCTGACAAAATTCAACACCAATTTATGATAAAAACCCTGCAGAAAGTAGGCATAGAGAGAACTTTCCTCAACATAGTAAAGGCCATATATGACAAACTCACAGCCAACATGGTCCTCAATGGTGAAAAACTGAAAGCATTTCCACTAAGATCAGGAAAAGGACACGTTGTCCACTCTCACCACTCTTATTCAACATAGTTTTGGAAGTTTTAGCCACAGTAATCAGGGAAGAAAAATAAATAAAAGCTATCCAAATGGGAAAAGAAGAAATAAAGCTGTCACTGTTTGCAGGTGACATGATATTATACATAGAGAATCCTAAAGATGCTACCAGAAAAATACTAGAGCTAATCAATGAATTTGGTAAAGTAGGAGGATACAAAATTAATGTACAGAAATCTCTGGCATTCCCATACACTAATGATGAAAAATCTGAACGTGAAATCAAGAAAACAATCCCATTTACCACTGCATCAAAAAGAATAAAATATCTAGGAATAAACCTACCTAAGGAGACAAAAGACCTGTATGCAGAAAATTATAAGACACTGATGAAAGAAATTAAAGATACTACAAATAGATGGAGAGATATACATGGTTCTTGGATTGGAAGAATCAACCTTGTGAAAATGACTCTTCTACCCAAAGCAATCTACAGATTCAATGTAATCCCTATCAAACTGACACTGGCATTTTTCACAGAAGTAGAACAAAATTTTTTCAAATTGTGTGGAAACACAAAAGACCCTGAATAGCCAAAGCAATCTTGAGAATGAAAAATGGAGCTGGAGGAATCCGGCTCCCTGACTTCAGACTATACTACAAAGCTACAGTAATCAAGATGATATGGTACTGGTACAGAAACAGAAATATAGATCAATGGAGCAGGATAGAAAGCCCAGAGATATACCCACGCACATATGGTCACCTTATCCTTGATAAAGGAGGCAAGAATATACACTGGAGAAAAGACAGTCTCTTCAATAAGTGGCGCTGGGAAAACTGGACAGCTGCATGTAAAAGAATGAAATTAGAACACTCCCTAACACTATACTCAAAAATAAACTCAATATGGATTAATGACATAAATATAAGGCCAGACACTATCTAATTCTTAGAGGAGAACATAGGCAGAACACTCTATGACATAAATCACAGCTTGATCCTTTTTGACCCACCTCCTAGAGAAATGGAAATAGAAAGAAAAATAAACAAATGGGACCTAATGAAACTTCATAGCTTTTGCACAGCAAAGGAAAACATAAACAAGACCAAAAGACAACCCTCAGAATGGGAGAAAATATTTGCCAGTGAGGCAACTGACAAAGGATTAATCTGCAAAATTTAAAAGCAACTCCCTCAATAACAAAAATTCAAACAACCCAATCCAAAAATGGGCAGAAGGCCAAAAGAGACATTTCTCCAAAGAAGATATACAATTGCCAACAAGCATGTGAAAGAATGCTCAACATCATTAATGATTAGAGAATTGCAAATCAAAACTACAATGAGATATTACCTCACACCGGTCAGAATGGCCATCATCAAAATATCTAGAAACAATAAATGCTGGAGAGGGTGTGGAGAAAATGGAACACTCTTGCACTGCTGGTGGGAATGTAAACTGATACAGCCACTACTGAGAACAGTATGGAAGTTCCTTAAAAAAACTACAACTAGAACTCCCATACGACCCAGCAATCCCAGACTGGGCATATACCCTGAGAAAACCATAATTCAAAAAGAGTCATGTATCAAAATATTAATTGTAGCTGTATTTACAATAGACAGGGGGCTTCCCTGGTGGTGCAGTTGTTGAGAATCTGCCTGCTAATGCAGGGGACACAGGTTTGTGCGCTGGTCTGGGAAGATCCCACATGCCACGGAGCAACTAGGCCCATGAGCCACAACTACTGAGCCTGCGCCTGTGGAGCCTGTGCTCCACAACAAGAGATGCCGTGATGCTGAGAGTCCTGTGCAGCACAATGAAGAATGGCTGCCACTTGCCACAACTAGAGAAAGCCCTTGCACAGAAATGAAGACCCAACACAGCCAAAATTAAATAAATACACTAGCCAAGACATGGAAGCAACCTAAGTGTCCATCAACAGATGAATTGATAAAGAAGATGTGGCATATATATACAATGGAATATTACTCAGCCATAAAAATAAATGAAATTGAGTTATTTGTAGTGAGGTGGATAGACTTAGAATCTGTCATACAGAGTGAAGTAAGTCAGAAAGAGAAAAACAAATACCGTATGCTAACACGCACACACCACACACACACACACACACACACACACACACACACACACACACACATATATATAATCTAAGTAAAAAAAGAAAAAGGTCATGAAGTACCTTGGGGTAAGATGGGAATAAAGACAGACCTACTAGAGCATGGACTTGAGGATATGGGGAGGGGGGAGGGTAAGCTGTGACAAACTGAGAGAGTGGCATGGACATATATACACTACCAAACATAAAATAGATAGCTCGTGGGAAGCTATAGCACGGGGAGATCAGATCATCTCGGTGGTTTGTGACCACCTAGAGGGGTGGGATATGGAGGGTGGGAGGGAGACGCAAGAGGGAAGAGAAATGGGAACATATGTATATGTATAACGAAATTGAGTTATTTGTAATGAGGTGGATGGACCTAGAGTCTGTCATACAGAGTGAAGTAAGTCAGAAAGAGAAAGACAAATACCATATGCTAACACATATATATGGAATTTAAGGAAAAAATTGTCATGAAGAACCTAGGGTTAGGACAGGAATAAAGACAGAAACCTAGTAGAGAATGGGCTTGAGGATATGGGGAGGGGGAAGGGTAAGCTGTGACAAAGTGAGAGAGTGGCATGGACATATATAAACTACCAAATGTAGAATAGATAACTAGTGGGAAGCAGCTGCATAGCACAGGGAGATCAGCTCAGTGCTTTGTGATCACCTAGAGGGGTGGGATAGGGTGGGTGGGAGGGAGACACAAGAGGGAGGGCATATGGGGATATCTGTATACATATAGCTGATTCACTTTGTTATAACACAGAAACTAACACACCATTGTAAAGTGATTATACTCCAATAAAGTTGTTAAAAAGAAGATTTATATATAAAGAAGATTTATAAAGATTTATAAAGAAGATTTATAAAGAAGATTTATATATAAAGATATTAATTACAAAGTGATTTATAAGAGCAGAGTAATGTGGAAATAATTATATATTCAACAAGAGAGTAATTTTTTTTAAACAGCAGTGTATATATTTTATGGAATATTATGTGGATCCTAAAATTTAGATTTTAAAGAATTTTCAATGTGATGGAAAAATTGTATCTACTATGGGATTTGATTTCTCCCTAAGCTAATAAGTTAGCCTTTTATTGTGTCATGTATGTTGTCAGAAGACGTAAGACTCCTCAATCAGAGAGAAAATACTTTACTCCAAGGCATAGCAAAGGATCATCAGCTTATTTTCATGAAATTCCCTTTCCCCTTAGTCATATGAGGGCAAAGCTATATAGTCCAGATGGATGCTATGCATGCAGTGGATTTGACTGACTGTCCTAACAAACACACCCTGAATAAAAAATAATAAATAAATAAAACAGTAATGTTGATATGAGAGTAATCAAACAGTTAAACTGCTAAAAAGATACAACTGATTTCCTTGCACAAGATACTTAATGATGAACAGATTTCAAAAGGAAAAATAGTTCTTTTGCATTAGATAAGTATGCTTTGCCTTTTTCTGTTCACAGCTTATTCATGTGGCAAATCACCTTTAGTGTATAGTATATATAGCATTGACTTTCACTTTTGCCTTACAGGACAAGATTTCACATGGAACCTATGTAAAATTTCTGGAGTTTCTTTTCATTTTCAAAGTCATGTATATTATTTTTCTGTCATTTATTTATTTTGCTTTTTACTAAATCTCTTTAAAAATCAATTTGTATGAATGTTTCAGTGAAGGTCCAGTCAGGAAAACAGAAACTACCCTTGGTATTCCAAGCAGATGGATTTAGTTTCTAAGGTACTATGAGGGAGAGTATAAATGAGTAAAAAAGATTATGGGGTGGAGATAAGGCCTTGAAAATCAAAAAGGAAGAATAGGTAATACCAGAGACACTAACAAAAAAATCCTGGACTCGAGGCAAGTGTCAACAACTGCCAGCTGCCACACTTGGAGAGCCAGAAGTATAAAGTTCCTTTCTTCTTCCTGCCTTCTGACCTCCTGCTAGTGCCTCCTATTGGAAGAAGGTAGCTGGAAACCAGCTGTCAAGTGAATGTAGGAATCATAATTTGTAGAATTCCAGCCACAGTGGTATAAAGCAAAATATAGCAAAGCAGATTTGAGTCTAAGAGTCAACATAAATAACCAGAAAAATGAACTAATGAAGAAGCAGGAAATCTCTGTGGACTTTTAGTAAGTTGTAAAACCTATTATAGCTGAGCACAATATACCTTATTTGTTATGATTTTGAGATGACTTAAAATATTCACAAGGTGTACATTGAATATATGTTGTATTGTACAAGCATAATAGTAATTCTGAAGGGAGATAAGATCATTTTTAATAATTATAAGCAAAGCAAAATTAGAGCAAAAACGTTAGTATCTTAAGTGGAATTATTAGGAATGGTTTCATCTAACGTGCACATAATGTTATGCCTACATAACATTTTATTTCTCATTGTCTAAGTTGTAAGTTGGATACAGAAATTTAAAAAAAAATTCCATTTTATAGATGAGGAACTTGAGGTTCAGAAAGAGTAATTGATTTGCTCAAGGTCATTGAGCTTGTTGGTATGAAGCTGGAACTTGCTCTAAGTGTTTTTAACTCCATATTTAGGAAATCTGTGCTGAAGACAGGTATGTAGCCTCTTTCCAGAAGACATTTATTTATCTCACTCAGAAACAAATTATTCCTACAGATTAATTATAAACTTTTTTTGGTGCTGGAATATTTAGCAGGTATTGGAAGTTTGCAATTTTAGCACTCACAAAATCTGTTGCAATTTCACTGTAGTTAAGACTTCTACTGAGCAGAATATAACACTTTTGGAGACATGTACTAAATTACCTGGTGAGTGAAAACTAATTTGGCTATTAAGTCTTTGAAGATTTGATTTAGTTAAGGATACTGAGATGAAATCAGCAAAGAAAGACTGTTGTCCTTATAAGAGAAAGGAGGGGAGATTTCACACACACATGTGAAGAAAGATTGAGAGACAGAGATTGGAGCTATGCCACTACAAACAAAGGAGTTCCAGAAGCACTGGACACTAGAAGATGTAAGGATGAATTCTCTCCTGGAGCCTTTTGTGGGAGTGTGGCCCTACTGACACCTTAATTTCTAACTTCTGGTCTCTAGAACTAAGAGAAAACTTGTCTCTGAAATTTCTGATGTTTTAAACCACAAAGTTCATAATAATGTGTTAAGGTGGCCCTAGGACACTGATATGAATGAACATCAGTCTATATCCTATTTTTTCATGTCTGTGGGGATAGTAATGTCAATAAAGACATATAAAAAGGAAAAAAAAAAGAGATGTTAACCACTACCTAACAAATATCTTGTCTGTATTTTGTTTTCTTTAAGTAGAAAATAAATACCAAGTGCAGAAAAATAGTTAAATAGTTAAAGTTACTAAGATTACTTCTCTAGGTAGAGTGAAGTGAAAAGATTGCAAAACATATGAGCATTGAAAACTCAACAGATTCAATACAGATCTCAAGAAGGCAGTTGCCACTGATATCAATTTGTCCCTTGAGATCTTTGAACACAAGTTAACTAACTTAATAACACCACAGATTAATGACAGGATATAGACATTGATATTGCATAAGCTTTTTTTCTGGTCATATTAATGTGAATAAATCCCTAATGTTTTCAGGTAAAATACCATGTTTTCTCACTCTAAAGGTCTAGCTGTGAGTTTAAGTGCCACCAAGCTAGATTGGTATAATAAAAAGACAAAATTGAATATTGATAAAAACAGAAATATAAATAGTTTTAAACTTGAAAACACTCTTTAGTGAGACAGATTCATTAAATGTGATTATAGGTGATTTTTTGTCTAAAGGGCATTGAATTTAAGACTTTCAGTCTTCATTTTTACTACCTTTGAATTTAATATTCCTATTGTCTTTCTGGAATACCTTCAATCCTAGCTAAAATGCTTAATGCTATTCTCCTCCTCTTATCTATGCATGCACACACGCACACGCACACATGGATGCACACTCACAGTACACTGTTGAAGTCTGTCAATTCTTTACTTGTCAATATCTCAAATCTATTCCCGAATCTCTCCATTTCCACACCCAATGAGCACCTCCCAGTCCTTCGTAAAGTTATGTCTGGATTATTGAGGCACTTTCCTAACCTGAGTACCTGCTCTGATCTCTTTACTCGCTATTCAGTAGAATTGATAGAAGAATTTTCCTCAGAAACATTTTTCATCATATCAAAACTCTGTTTGAGTATAAAATTACTACAAATATCTGAGCTCTGACTTGAATGCCTGTCCCCTGTTTATTCCCTCTTCCATTCTTCCTTTACCACCCTCACCTGCTTATCTTGTGAAATTCATTTCTTTTTGTTACTTCTTTGTATTTCCCTGTACAGTTTCCTAATTCCCCTCAGGATGCTTTCTTATCAACCCCCATCACACTCCACCAGTTATTATTGTTTTTATTTATCTTTTGAATCACACTCAATACTTCCTTCCCTCTTCCAGGAAGTCTTTTATGATTCATTCAGATCATTTAAAGCATTAATTTATTGTAATTCCTTCAGCAAATACATACTATAGGTGTAAAATTATTTCATACTTGCTTATCTTTTCTTAGTCAGAATTATGTCAACTAATTTATGCCTATCTCCCTTTATATTTTATCATTTTTTGTTTGTTTTGTTTGATTTTGGGTTTTTATTGAGGTATAATTGACAAATAATATTGTATTAGTTTCAGATGTACAACATAGTGATTCCATATTTGTATACATTGAGAAATGATCACCACAATAAGTCTAGTTAACATCTGTCACCATACATATTCATAAAATTTTTTTCTTGTGATGAGCACTTTTAAGATATACTCTCTTAGCAACTTTCAAATATGCAATACAGTATTAATTATAGTCACCATGCTGTACATTACATCCCCATGACTTATTTATTTTGTAACTTGAAGTTTGTACCTTTTGATTACCTTCACCCATTTTGCCCACCCCTCACCCACCACCACTATAACAGAGAACAAATGTGACTCCATATTGAATCTATTCCTTTAGCTCTGTTGCCTGTGCTTAGTCATGCTGGCTCTGCACCTTTTGTAAAAAAATGCTGCATATAGCCTGAAATATGCAGGATAGCCCATTCTCAAGGCTCTGACCTTTAAAAGCATAACATTTTCCCATTCATATAGAGATACAAAGTTGCAGAACAGAGAATAATATTTGTCTTGTTGGAGGTTTATAGGAACAATTGTGACCAGACCTACATGGACAGCTGCAAAAACAAAGGCACCAAGAAGTTTGAAACAACCAGCTATACCCCTTCTCCTTTTAGTATAAAAGAAGCCTAAAGTATAACTTGGGTAAGGTGTTTTTTTTGGACACTAGTCCAACATATTCTCAGTCTGCTTGCTTTCTGAATAAAGTTGCTATTCCTTGCCCCCAAAACTAGTTTCTTGATTTATTGGCCTGTTGCATGGTGAGCAGTATGAGCTTGGACTTGATAACACAACCTCTGGTAACCACCAATGTTTTCTCTGTATCTAGGAGCTTGTTTTTCTTTTTTAAACTGCTTTAAATAATAAAAACAAACATTCCATGTTATAATTTCCACATATGTGTATCTGTACACGCTAAATATCTATACTCATTAATGATGGGATTTCTTTAGTAGATATTTTATAGGTTTCTAGTTGTATCTGGGAGGTGAAAACAAGTACAGTACTACTTCTTTCTGACCCTACTGGGAAGTTTTAAACAATTACTTTGTTGTTTACAGCATACATATAATACCAAATTACTAATTATTATATCACAAATTTATGAGAACATTCTTTCAACAGGACACAAAACAGTGTTTTATAAATAGAAAATTCATTTGAGATAAATTTATTTGTGGTTTTGGTACGTTATGTACTTTAAGAAGTCTGTCACTGAGCATGGTACACCCGACACTAACACAACATTGTAAATCAACTTTATTTCAATTAAAAAAGTATTAAAAGTCTGTCGCTGAGCCACTGGAAAATCAGAAGAGGAAATTAAGGCCCAGAAGTGAGAAAAGACTTGTCTAAGAACACAATTGTTAGTGACAGAACTGAAAAATGATACTGGTCCCAAAGCATAAGCTTCTTGTTCATTTCATCAAAACATACTGTAGTTCAATTGAAGTATTTATCCTGGAGGAAAAACAAAAACTTTCAAAGGAAGTTGATTTTATGGAATACTTTATCGTAAATCTACTCATCAGTAAACACTAATTGAATACTACCATGTGAAAAACATTGTAAAGGACCAAAAAAATAAAACAATGAAAATATGAATGTTATAATTCACATGAATAATTATTTATAATTTATCCATTTGATCCTTGCAATAATTTTGTTATGTATACAATTAAAAATGTTATCACCACTTTAGAATGAGTAAAACTGAACTTCATAAGACTATCAATGACTATTTATTGTCATTTAGCTAGTAAGTAGCAGGGCCGAGTGTTGACTTTAGGTCCTATAAATATAGGTGATATGTAAGCTAGTAGGAAAGAAGTAAAAGGCAGAATAAAGTAATATTTGTAACAGATGCATAAATTCTCTAATTTAATAGCAGTATTTTTTAAGATTAATATTGGTAAGGCTACATTTTAACAAACAAATGATGCTTCCTTCACATGAACACTTTAGCAAATGTATCAAAAGATTCTATGATTACAACAAAAAATTACCTCAACAATTGTGATGTTTCTCCACAAAAGTGTGTTTCCAACATACTTAGCTTTGTATGTATCAGTATATAAATAGCAAACCATAGATTTCAGTTCCGGAAATTCTTGAGTCCCATAACGTTGAAATAAACCAAAGGCAGTGATATTGTAAATGATACTAGCTAGGAATTTAGAGCAAGACTTCTTATGTACATTTGTATTTAGATGACCAGATATTGGTAATGTACTATGTCAGTTTTTATGACTAGCATAACACAATCACAAGAGTAATGTGTTCTTTCTGTTTGTTTGCTTGTTTTCCACACTGATTTTACATTATGTATAATAACCTTAAAATTGAACATTTGGTAATTAAATTTTCAAATAGCAGTTAGTTCAACAACATGGGACTCAGTCTATAAATACCCATGATTTTTTAAACTGTGAATAACACCTTTAAGATAGGATAGAGTCTTTGTACGATTGTCCACACTTAGTAGAAACATAAAAATATTGATAAAATATGTGTGTGTGTATGTTTGTGTTTGATTTTCTTTAAATAACTATTATTCATAACTAGAACTAAGTGAAAAGCTGTGCTTAGGTGGTAATAGTTAAATTTGGGGATATAAAATTTTAAAAGCTTGTTCCTCTACAATCAGGTTTATTACATCTTTAAAGATAGTTGAATAGGTTTACTTGTTTAGTTTCAAGTTTTCTCAGTACCTTGACTATCCTAATGTGTGATACAGTGGTTAAAAGCTCCATCCATATGGTCAGATTTTCTGGGTTAAAATACTGATATTGGTCTGTTATCCTATGCTTTATAATATATTATTCAGCTGAAAACTCGTTTCATCAAAATATACTATATGGGGCTTCCCTGGTGGCGCAGTGGTTGAGAGTCCATCTGCCGATGCAGGAGACACGGGTTCGTGCCCCGGTCCGGGAAGATCCCACATGCCGCGGAGCGGCTAGGCCCGTGAGCCATGGATGCTGAGCCTGCGCGTCCGGAACCTGTGCTCCGCAACGGGAGAGGCCACAACAGTGAAAGGCCCGTGTACCACAAAACAAAAACAAAAACAAAAAACAACATACTATATGTAAATGGAAGTATTTATTCCAGAGTAATGCAAAATAATTATCCATATAGCTTTATAACTTTAGATAGATTAAACACTCTAAGTCTCAGTTTTCTAATCCAAAAAATGTACATAAATATAGGATTGCTATGGGGATTAAAGAGATATTCCACATACAATACTTAATACAATGTCTAGCACCCAAGGCCTGTAAGAGGCTTATTATATATTTTTTTACTTATTGTAGGTTTAGTAAGTTGTGTTTTCTAAAATTACTTGACAATAGATCATCATAACACTTATTAACATCTCCAAGGATACATTATTATTTTAATATGTAGAATATTGAAAAGTATGATTATTTGCATACCTTCACTATTTTTATAGGCTTTGAGGTCTATTAAGGGCAAAGAGCTCATCTTGTTGATATTTTATCCTCAGAGCTTAGAATAGTTCTTAGCACAAAGTAGATTCTCTGCATGCATTTTATAGAATTGAAATTTATTTCCAGTCTGCTCTCTCAACCACACTATACCATCTATAACTCCAACTTCAAATCTGTCTCCAGCTTTGGCTACTCTCCTGAATTAAAGATCTAAAATTCCAACTTCTATATATTTTCACAAGAATGACTGCTCACATTACAAAATATTAGAAAATAATCTCAATATATATTAATCATTACTGGAGTAGAGTTGAACTTCCAGCTTCTTGTTTCTCTTTATTCTAATATATCTCTCTCACTGCCATCAAATTACTTTTCCCTAAACACAGGTCTCATCATACATCATTTTTACTCAAAATATTTCAGAGATCTCTACTCTTTACAAAGTCCAAACTATTTAGCATGACATGACACTAGCCACAAGCCATGTTTGCCAGTCTCATCTCCTGTCTCACCTTTTCAAAAAGCCTTGAGTTTGGTCATATTCATCACATAAGACTTCCTATATTTGTAAGCATTAGCCTCATGTAAAGACAATTTGTAAGTGCTTTGGAAACTGTAATTTAATTTGGAATATACAATCAATAATTCTCTTCACTAAACATATTGACAAATTTTTATGATTCACAAAGTATTTAGATAAAGATATGTTTAAAAGATAATGCGAGATAGGATAGTGACAGTAGTCACATATTTTTTCAGTAGTAACTAAATATATCCATTTTTAAGAGGCAGCCTGACCAACCAACAAACTCTGATATTTGTATTTATTTCTATCTTCACACTTTTATGTTCAAGGTGTGATTCAAAAAATAAAAAGCAAAACCAAATTCCTTCAGATAGACATATGATTAGTACTTTGTCTCCTGCACTTTTACACTAACCTCTTATCATTTATAAAACACTATAGGGTCTCTGTGAAAACATTATTGATCTC
This sequence comes from Grampus griseus, assembly GCF_964374135.1. NCBI lineage: Eukaryota > Metazoa > Chordata > Mammalia > Artiodactyla > Delphinidae > Grampus > Grampus griseus. The sequence continues at coordinate 77,322,044 of NC_138999.1, read as the reverse complement.
TCATTAGAACATGCCAGAATGTGAATCATGATATGAGTCACAGATGTCCTAAAATAGCATAGTCTAACCTCTACTCCCATCACTAATTTATCAAGTGTCAGGATAGAAAGTCATTGTCAGAAGAGCAAAGTTGTCAGGGTAACAAAACACCAAAAGAATGTCTTAATAAATAAAAACTGTGTGTGTGTGCCCACTCACCATATAATCCAGACAAAAAAGAGACAAAATTAAATAAAAGTTTTACAAACTTCAAATTTTGCTCTGGTATATAACAAAGATGAGCATAAAATATCATTTTAAATGCCATAAATTATTGCATCTTATAGAAAATCACTTGTATTGAAGAAAACCTAAGAGTCCTACTCTTATCACTAGTCATGATAAGAAATCATTTCATTAAGTTATAAGTATTTACTATACGCAATGCACTGTAGGAGAAATCATTATGAATAAGAAGAATTCTTGCCTGCAAGAACCTTATAATCTACTGCAAGAGACACACAAACATGTAAAACTAGCAAACTATAGTAAACGTAACATTTGACTCTTAAAAGTACAGACTTGAAGTGAGCAGGCTCTTTCTTTGACATTCTATCAATGTTAGATAAGTAGATAGATGATAGATAGATAGATAGACAGATATAGGCCCACAGAGAAAGAGAGAGAATAGTAGTTAAGAGTGTGAACTCTTTATTTTTTTAAATCACCTTGTTTGCTGGCCCTGTTTGAACACTCAGCACAGAATAACACCTGCTACCAGAATGTGTCAGATGCTATGAAGAAAAGAGTGTGGACTCTTGAGCCAGATTGTCCGATCAATACTTAGGTATGTGTTAATGGTTGAATTGTTCCCTCCCTCCCACCCTGCCCCAGGAAAATATGTTAAAGTAATTTTCAGTACCTCAGAATGTGTCTTCATTTGGAGACAGGGTCTTTGCAGATGTAACAAAGTTCAAATGAGGTCATCAGTGTGGGACTTAATTCATAAATTACCTTTATAAAGAGAGGGAATATGGACACAAAGATAACAATACACAGAGGTAAGACAACGTGAAAATATACACAGAGAAGACAACGATGTGACTGGTGTGATGCATCTATGAGTCAAGAAATGCCAAGGATTGCCAAAAACACCAGAAGGTAGAAGAAGCAAGGAAGGATTCTCCTCTAGAGTCCACAGAAAGAGCATGGCCCTTTTGAAACCTCGGATTCAGATTTCTAGCCTCCAGAACTGTGACATGATAAACTTCTGTTAAGTCACCTATGTCAGTCCTAAGAAACTAATATGGCATGATAGACATTTACTCATCTGTAAAATAGCAATAATAATACAACTTATATGATTTTTGAGAGTGAGTTTATACATGTAGGTACTCAACAAATGTAGAATAAAATGTTAGAAGATGAGATAAACTAAATTAATATTTCCTTGGATGATTAATCTGGGGACATTGCATTTAGGTTCAAATAGTCTCCCTCTTTAAATAACTTTTGTACTAAATGTTTATCTTCCAATTAGAATAAATAAACAAAAAACAAACAACAACAAAAAAAACTATTAATACTATCCAATCTATGCACATTTGAAATAAAAACAAAAATTCACTGATCTTCTTACCTACTTCTAAATCAATTGTAACATACTAGGGTAATTCAATGAATTATCAACATTCATAATCTACTAAATTCATATTAGTTAATATTTTTAATTTTTCTCTTTCCATATAATTTTCCAAATTTACTAAACATAAAACAACATCATTTAAGTATCTGGCTTATCATAAGAATAAGTAACAATTTTAGAGAAATAATGTTGAATTTTTAGGTCAGTTATATAATCTATATCTTTATTTTGCTGTCTTTGCTGAATATATAGGAGAAGCAACAAGCATTATTTGAAGTTTAGACCACAATAGCTAAAGAATAGATGTGAACTAGTTTGCATGTACTAAACAGTGTTAAAATAACTTAAAGAAATTTTTATGACAATTCACATAAATAATTTTATTGTAAATGGATTAACTTGAATACATATTTTGTATTACTACATGTGGTTCAGACTGCCAAATATTCATCAAATCTGTTTGCTCTTTTTCCTGGCAAAAAGTTCGACTGCGTTTTCCAATCTCTTTGGAAGTTAGGTATGACCATGTGATTGAGCTCTGGACAATGGAATATGAAAAGAGATGTGCGCCAAGTCCAGACCTTGCCCAGAAAATCCTCACATATGTGAACCTACAGATTCATTTCCTTTTTGGCTGGGTGGAATGAAAACAACTTTGCTAGCTGTATGTTCAATATAATGGAGCCACACGATGGAAGAAGCCTAGGCAACTAAATTGCAATTTGGAAAAGGCAGACTAAAAACACCCATATTGAACTTTTATGTGAATCAAATATAAGATTTAATTTTTTTAAGACATGGATATTTTGGAGGTTTATAGATTACAGCAGCAAGTGTAAGTGTACCTTATTTAACACACCACACCATATTCACATTGTATTTATCAACAGATAACACAGTCTCAGATTTATTTAGGCCAATATGCTTTTCTGGAAAGATTGAACCGAATAACTCTTTAGTTATTCCTTGCAGATAATAAAATGTATACTAAAATAAAGCCTGAGTAGTAAATTATACAACCTCTTCTGAAACCTACTTTAAGAAAATACTAAATTTATATAGTTTATATTGTACCTGTAATCCATATGGAGAACAGATGTTAATCAAAATTTGTGTAGTGCCCATTTATTCACTTGGAAGGTTTTATAAAAATATTCTTTTGCTCTTTTGTTTTATATAAAAATAACTTTATCTTATTTAAGCTTTCAGCTTTCTTATTGAAAAGTATTACACTGTTTTGGTATCTTTCTTGTTCTTCTTGTTCCTAAAATTGTGACTGTATTAGTAACAACTTATCTTTATTAGTTCTTTTGATATTCAAGCTAGCTCAATAAATAAAAGAAATTATATGTTAAATTATAACTAAGATTACAGACTCTGAAATCATGAAATAAATACCATCTTAGACCAGTGATAGGATATTGTAAGGATACAATGAGACCCTGAGGAATCTGGAAAATAAGAATCAATATATTAAAGGATATTAAGTAACTGGAAAGCAATTAGAAAGCAAGGTCAGCAGGCAGTTTCTTTATCTCTATCCATAGCCATTTCTGATGTCATTCGTATATCTAAGTTGCATTCTTTTTGCAAGAGTTTTTGGCATGGGAATGTTTTGGAAGCAAGAAATAGTCCCACTGATTCTAAATTCAGTGTATAATAGGGGATGATAGGGTAGGGTGAAAGCTATTTTAAGAATTAAACAGAATATAAACACAAACAATATTCAAAGTACAAATGGAATTCACAGAGATTACGATGGTTGAATAGACAATACCATCTCTTCTAGTCTCTTAGAGGTTTCAGGGTGCTGAGTGCTAGCTATATCTATAGCTGTATCTGTATCTATCAACTGCACTGTTCTTACTTTGTTACTGTTACTGTATTTACTGTGTCAAACATTCTCAGTTCTGTAGCTTTTTAATGCTTTACTTATACAGAATCAATTATTCTACTTAAAATATTGTTGTAGTTCAAGAGAAAACTTACTAAATTATAACTTTTAAAACAACATTAATGGTTTCTTTGTCTTTGTTCTCTTCCTGTTCCTTACATTTCTATGAAAACGTTAACCTGATGTATTATAATTGTCTATCCCCTCCACTGAACTAGAAATAACTCTAAGGAAGGGATAAAATTATATTTGACTTATATTCCTGGACCCTAACATAGTGCTTAGTATGTAGTAAGTGCCCCAAACACACTTGTTGCATTGATGAAACTAAGTTCTTTCAGGAATGATGAGAAATTCATATTTCTAAAAATATCTCTCATATGGTTAGGCACAGCGGTTCCATTTCTAGGTGACCAATAGAAACTCATTGAAATCAATTTTTTTAAAGCCCACTAACCTTTACTTTGTTTCTTTTGAACTTCAAGCCTCAACAGCTAGAATAAAGAACCAGATTTTATGATTACCTACACCATTTAAATGTAATCTTTGTGTAATCTTTGCTAGTTCTAAAAAAGAGAAATAATGGATAAAAAGACTAATATTGATAATTAGGAAGCTCAGACCTGAATTTGTGGCCCATTTTAATTAGTCTGTAGAACATTATAGCATGGATTTATGCATACTAATTTTCTGTCTGTCCTTATCTTAGAAGTTTGCCTTTATTTTTTATTCACCTTCATTAATTTATTTTGTATCTTATTTTGTATTGTATACTGACTGTAAATCACTGATCTAAGATAGTATTTATTTCATGGTTTCACAGACTGTAATCTTAGTTATAATTTAACATATAAACTTAGTTCTATAGCAGTGTATTTTACAATACTGTTGTTCATTTGCTTAATTTCATATTTGGAATTTGAAAAATATTGCTATAGAAAATGATTAAATGTATTGCACTTGTTAAGTCTTTTAAAAGCCCCTTGATGTTGTCATATATGGCCATTTAATAAACCTTGGAACTTGAAAAGTAAATTATATATAAAATATAATATTCACCCTGAAATAAAATTCCTTCCAGAAAATATTAGAAAAAAGTTATTTTACCATGTTGAATATTTAACTCAGTAGAGTATGTTCAGATCATATTGCTTTATTTCACTAAACCACAGAAGAACCCACTGGAACAGCTTTAAATTCAGTGTGCTTTGATATGTATCTACTTACTTCTACAAATAATGTTTTTTTCAGGTAGTTGAAGTGAAAAGAAACAACTATTCTTGTTTTGTGGCATTCCATAATTAAAAGTTGTATTTTCAAAATCATTTCAGAAATTATGTTGTCTGTGTCTGAATTGCTTGAATATCACAAACTAATGGCTATAGAATGGGAAAAATAGTAGAATTTTGCCCTGTTAAATATTTCCATTCTAAATAACTGTAAGTTGATATTTCTAAAATTTCAGTTTTACTCAATTTTAAACGATGTATACTGACAATAACCACCTAATTGTTGGTCATTATTACCTAATTATATATTTTCTCCACACTGAATTAAGTCTGCTTGGCATAGAATTGCATTAAGTTCTTTTCCAATACCTCCCTGTGGTACTGCCAAACACTTTCTTTTGAAATTACTTACACTGTTGAGAGATGCATGCTGCTGGCATGTGTTTCTCACAGGGGCACCCTGCAGAGTTCCTTCCAGCACAAAGGAGGGAGCTTTCACCAGTTAAGATCTCCAACAATAAGTCACAAGAATGTATAACCCCAAATGTGTAAAGGCACTAGCTATATAGGGAAAAAAAAACTTTTAATATCATGAGAGATGCTATTATAGTACAGAGTAAGTGGGATTGCTCTTTATTCAGTGAAATCAAAGTACTTTCTTCTATTACTAACCTCACACATCTCATTAGTCACACTTATAAAGCCTCTTTTATTTCTGGTACTTTCCATTCATGTCTTCTTTCTATCTTGCTGCTCCCAAGTACACTTTATTCCCTTTTTAATTTTTCTTATTTCTTAATGAAAAGAGGAAAGATGGAATGAAATATTTTACACTGACCACCTAGAAGGTTCCTGGGTATATGATATCTGTCAAATTACTGTACCGTTGAAAACCAGACAAACTTGCATCACTGTCTTGGAAATGAAGTTAGTGTCAGAGAAAAAGAAAAATCAATTGGACAGCGATCTGAAGTCAAGGAGGAGTGAGAGGATTCTAGTGAATTCTACAAGACAAGTAAACTTCCTTAATTGCTTCCACACAGCAGCCCAACTGATGAGATCATGTTTTTATAAAGTCAAGAAATCAAGTAGAAGTTTTAAGGTTATTCTCTGTAGATCTCTACTGCAGTTCTGCAAATATTTTGTACATAGTAAATGACATTGTACCCTGAGAACAACAATGTAGGTAATATATCTGTGAGCACAGCAGTTTTCTGTAGTAGACAACTGAGCAAGGACTTCAGCAATGATCCTGAAATGAAGAGAATATCTGATAATTCAACCAAGTGACTACTATTAATAGGCAATTATTTTCTCATTCGTAAAATTAGAAAAGTGGACTTGATTCTATGCATTTATAAAAGAAGTAGATTTTTGACAGTTCATATATGAATTTATTTCCAGTAATTCTTGTACTTAGAGATGTCAATATTGTATTTGCATGATTTTTCTTAAAATATGATTCAAGATTATGTTAAAAATTCCCAAAGTACAAAAATGTGTGATATCAAAAATGTTAAGTCTCCTTCCTTCCCACCTCATTCCTAGTCCCACTCCTCAAGAGGTATTTAAAATTAATGCAGCATTATTTTTGAAATAGAAAGGAAATATATTTATATGTATATATTGGACTTAAAATGGGAGAAAGGACTGTGGCAGATTGTATTTTCCAAAAATTGTCACAGCAATCATATTAGAGATCTGATCCCTCATGCACTTCTAGAATCTTACCACTCTCCATCAGGAGGTGAAATCTATTTCCTCTCTCTTTTAAGCTGGGCAGGCCTTTGCTACTGCCTCAACAATTAGAAAGTGGTAGAAGCAATACTGCCTGAACTCTAAGGCTATTATAAAATGCACTATGGGCTCTGACTATCTTTCCTTTTATATTGGGATGATCATCCTTGTGGTAAGGAAGCACAGGCCACATAGAATGGACCTGTGTAGGTATACATCTCAACCAGCACCCCAATACAGCTAATAGACATATGAGTGAGCAAGCTTTCAGATTATTCCAGACACATAAGCTAGCCACAAAACCCTTCCACCTTATGTAGTATAGAGCAGAGACAATCTAATCTCAGTCAAGTGTTGTACATGCTGCAATTGTTTGAGCAAAATACGTATTGTTATTGTTTTAAGCCACTGAGTTTGGGGGTTTATTTGTTACACAGCCATAGTAACTGGAACACCTGCTAATTTTAACATGGTTAAAGTGAACTTGCCCTAGTTTAAAGAATTTCAAAACCAGTAATTGCTCTTTGAAATAAATGGCTGTGGGTAAAGTAACTTCTTTCTAACTTACATGAGAATAATAAAACCATGTATCTTTAAAACAGTGTTGTCCAACTGAAATTTGTGCAATGTTGGAAATGTTTTATATTTACACTGTCCAACAATGGTTGTGACTAACATGTCGATTTTAAGTACTTGAAATATATCTAGTGTGATTTGTGACGTGCCTTTTTAATGTTTAATTTTAACTCAAATTTATTTATTTTATAAATTTATTTTATTTATTTATTTTTGCCTGCACTGGGTCTTTGTTGCTGCTCATGGGCTTTCTCTAGTTGCGGCGAGTGGAGGCTACTCTTCGTTGCAGTGCACAGACTTCTCATTGTGGTGGCTTCTCTTGTTGTGGAGTACGGGCTCTAAGCACATGGGCTTCAGTAGTTGTGGCACATGGGCTCAGTAGTCGTGGCTTGCACGCTCTGGTTAACTCAAATTTAAATAGTCACATGTAGTTAGTAGCTAATGTATCAATAGCACAGATTAAAAAGGTATTGATAATTCAGGTAAAATTTTTCCTTAGGTTGAGATAGTTAGTCTACTTTTCTACATGGACAGAAATTGGTTAATTCTTCTTAGCTCAAATCGTATCTAGTAAACCTAATTATTTTGAATGGTTCTAAATGTTTTTCACATTTAGGTATGGGGATCTTTATAAACCATTAAAAATATTTTAGTAGGGGCTTCCCTGGTGGTGCAGTGGTTGAGAATCCACCTGCCGATGCAGGGGACACAGGTTCATGTCCCGGTCTGGGAAGATCCCACATGCCATGGAGCGGCTAGGCCCATGATCCATGGCCGCTGAGCCTGCGCATCTGGAGCCTGTGCTCTGCAATGGGAGAGGCCACAACAGTGAGAGGCCCACATACCGCAAAAAAAGAAAAAATAATAAATAAATGAAAAATTTTAGTAATTCAGTGATCAGTTAAGGTAATAATCAGGAAAAACAGACATGTAATTTTCTGGAAGTTCTAATGACTAGCTCTAGCACAATGTCCATTAAAATGTCCATAATGTTTGTAGAGAACTTTATATTTTTCAAAGCACTTTCCAGTGCATTGTTAAAATTAATTATCTTTTCATAGGAAGGCACGTAGAAATTTATTTTAAAGTACAAACCATTGGAATATTGGTTTTTTGAATATGCATTGTTAATAATTTAAAATCAATGTATAAAATAAAACAATGAAGAAATAATAATTGACTTTTGGTTACAACATGATATTCTGAGCTAACGTGGACTCCTCACCACTACAAAACCATAAAACTTCCAGAACAAAATATAATAAAATTTTTAAGTATCTAATGATGAAAAAAGGATAAACTAAAATGTACATTAAATGGAAAGCAGGATAAATATAAATTAATCTACACAAGATAGATGCTATTAAAACTATAGAATGTTTTTTAGTAAATAGAAAATCAAATGATCAGCCATATATAAAAGAGAAGTCACTTCCCACTGAAATATTCTGACAGTTGATTTTCAGAAATAATGATAAAGGCCTGAAGGGCATTGAATAATGTCTTCAAAGGGCGAAGGTAAAATAATTACCAAACTGGAATTCTACACACAGCTTAACTGTAATTCAATAGTGAGAGCTAAATGAAAATATTTTCAAACAAATATTTGGAGAGCTTATCACTCATTGAACCTCACTGAAAGATCTAACAGTTGGTAAAGTTTAGTCATATAAAGGATATAGAAAAGAGAAGGGGTTGAATGCAAGAAACAATGGTGAACAAAGTAATTGGTAAACAAGTTGGCTAAATCTAAATAAGCATTGATTGAGAAAAAGCAAATCTTTAATAATAAGTAATTTGGGTTAACTTCAAAAGGGGAAACTTAAGAACTAGAATAATAACATGTGAGTGTGTGATTGAGATAAAATGTTTTGATATATTTATATCATTCACAGAGAAGGTAGGGATGTTGATTAACATTAAACTTATTAATTGTGTTAAAAATTTTAATAGTAACCCTTAAAAGTATGTGTGTATGTTTGTTTGTAATATAAATTCCCAAAGTTCAAAGGCCGATCAACTCCATAAGTAGTAGGAAAAAAATGATAAAAAGAAAGAGCAAGATAATTAAAGCAATAATTATAATGGTAGAAATTCAAATATGTCAGTAATCACAAAAATAATTGTCAATGTAGAGTAAAATGCAGATATTTTACAGCTGTGTTTTTAAAAAGCAGTTAAATGTTGTTTATAGGATATACATGCTTAAATAAAGAAATAATGAAATTTTAAAATGTGAAAAACTTTCACCAGGCAAATACCAAAAAAATTTTCTTTTCTTTTTATCCTCTGGTTACATTAACAACTTTCCCCTTATTCTTGGTTTCAGCAATTTGATTATGATGTCCCTGGGTGTGACAATATACAATGGTACAGCCACTTTGGAAATAATTTTAGGAATTTAAAAAAAAATTAAATATGTTACTATAATTTTGTTTCTCTTACATTTGTTATTTGATTTGATTTGATTCTTAATGTTTTTTGGAGTATAGTTGTTTTACAATGTTGTGTTAGTTTCTAATGTACAGCAACATGAATCAGCTATACTTATACATATATCCCCTCTTTTTAGGATTTCCTTCCCATTTAAGTCACCACAGAGCACTGAGTAGAGTTCCCTGTGCTATACAGTAGGTTCTCATTAGTTATCTATTTTATACGTAGTATCAATAGTGTTTATATGTCAATCCCAATCTTCCAATTCATCCTACACCCCCTTCACCCTTGGTATCCATACATTTGTTCTCTACATTTGTGTCTCTATTTCTGCTTTGTAAATAAGATCTATTCCAATTTTTTTCAGATTTCACATATATGTGTTAATATACAATACTTGTTTTGCTCTTTCTGATGTACTTCACTCTGTATGACAGTCTCTAGGTCCATCCACGTCTCTACAAATGACCTTTTCATTCCTTTTAATGGCTGAGTAATATTCCATTGTATATATGTACCACATCTTCTTTTTTTTTAAGTCTTTATTGAATTTGTTACAATATTGCTTCTTTTTTGTTTTTTTGGCCGCGAGGCATATGGGATTCCAGCTCCCCAACCAGGGATTGAACCCACACCCCCTGTACTGGAAGGCAAAGTCTTAACCACTGGACTACCAGGGAAGTCCCTGTACCACATCTTCTTAAACCATTCCTCTGTTGATGGACTTTTAGGTTGTTTTCATGTCCTGGCTATTGTAAATAGTGCTGCCATGAAGAGTGAGGTTCATGTGTCTTTTTTAATTATGGTTATACCCAGAGAAAACCATAATTTTAAGACTTTCTTAAAAGTTAAACATATACCTGCCTTATGACTCAGTAATTCCATTACTTGGTATTTGCATAAGGGAAATGGAAATATACAACCAAATGAAAACAAAAACTTGCATTAGAATTTTCATAGCAGAGTTATTCACAATAGTCAGAAATTGGAAAAAACAAAAATGCCTTTCAACATGAGAATGGTTTAAATAACTGGTATATCCATATTATGGAATAATATTCAGCATTTTAAAAAAGGAACAGACTTTTAATATGCATGGTGACATTGATGGATCCGAAAACAGGGTTAATAAAATAAGCCCAACACAAGAGTACTTACTATATGTGTCTATATGAAATTCAAGAACAGGAAAAACTAATCTATAATGGTGACCAAAAAAAAATACAAGAACACAGAACATCATCTGCCTCAAGGTAGGAGTTGATGACAAAGAGACCCAAAGACATTTTCTAGAGTGATGAAAATGTTTTATATCTCAATTAGAGCTTCAGTGATATTGATATGGATGCTTAGCTATATATATATATATATATATATATATATATATATATATATATATATATATATATATATATATATTTATTTATTTATTTAACTGTATATATAAGTGATATTGGTATGCATGTATGTGTGTATGTATGTATGTATCTACCTATCTATCATCTATCTGATCTATCTATCGTGTATCTATTAGTCTGCTAAGGATGTCATAAGCAAATACTACAGGTTAGCTGACTTAAACAATAGAATTTTGTTTTCTCACTGTTCTGGGGTTTGCACGTTCAAGATCAAGGTGTCTGCGGTTTTGTTGTCTCCTTAGCTTTCGGATGGCCACCTTCTGGCTGAGTCCTCACATGGCCTTTTCTCCATGCATACACATCCATGGTGCCTCTTCTTATAAGCACTCCAGTCCTATTGAATTAGGGAGCCACTCTTATGACCTAATTTATCTTTAATACCTCTTTAAATGTCCTATCTTTAAATATTGTCACATTGGGGTTTAAGGCCTCAACATATGAATTTTAGAGGGGATATTCTTTAGTCCATACTCTTTTTTGTTTGTTTGTATGTTTGTTTGTTTTTTGCGGTATGTGGGCCTCTCACTGCTATGGCCTCTCCCATTGTGGAGCACAGGCTTTGGACCCACAGGCTCAGCGGCCATGGCTCATGGGCTCAGCCGCTCCGCGACATGTGAGATCTTCCCAGACCGGGGCACGAATCTGTGTCCCCTGCATTGGCAGGCGGACTCTCAACCACTGAGCCACCAGGGAAGCCCAGTCCGTACTCTTAATATGTCAAAATTTATCTAAATATACATTTAAGATGTGTGCTTTCCATTTTATGTCAGTTAATTCTCAATTGAAAAACTATCATAAACTCAGTTTTATATTCACTTTTGTGCAATTTCTCCTTTTCATGAAGTAAAAACTTTATTAAATTGTTCTGTTACTCCATCTTGGGCTCTACTACTTTTTAATGAAATATTTACTAATTAATATCAGCCCAAATATACACAGATTCTCTACAAAATTAAATGGTGCTCCAAGTTCCAATGTATACTTTCTCTCCTCCTGAAAGCATCTCAATTAAACTGACCTATATTATGCAGAATAGAATATCTATAGTTACCAAAGTATATGATTTTGGTCACGATTGTCCAAGTCTGATTTCTTTCGTTCCTGCATAGTCTCTCTATACATGGCAAGTCTGACAATACCCAGCCTAGCTGTTTGCCCCAGGTATTGAAGCTATCATAGATCTCTGCCTCCATATCAAGGGCTTGTTTCCCTATGGTACTCAGTTCACCAAGACTTTTCTTGCATTCACTACCCTTGATTAGTCTCACAGTATAACTTTTAGTTTGTCTGATTTTTTTGGTGTGTCTTACTGCAGGAGCAAAGGTGTTTTTTTTCTATCTACATCCTAACCATAAGAGGAAGCCCTAATAGTTCAGTTTAGGAGTGTGATATGTTTTTCATTTGTAGGTATTAAATTTATTGGATTTTCTCTTGGTAAAGTACAATTAAAACCCAAGACAGGACGGGGGTCTATAACATTGCACAAGACTACATCTGATTTTGAATAGTAATCTTTTCCTATACGATGGAGCTTCAAAAGACAGGTATGATTGAAAAATATAATGACACATCCCTCAAGGTCCTTGTGTTTTGGCTTAAATAGAAATAACTTCATGCAAATTATTTTGGAAACATATAGATATTCTTAGAAAAAGTATAGAATCGGCATGACGTAGAGATATTTTCTCTTGTGACTGTGTATTGGTGCAGTCAGAGGGACTCACCAAAAATTCATTTTCTATCAGAAATAGTCTATCAATGCTCAGGCAATTTCAGCATCAAAATTGACAAGCCACATGGATTTGAAGTGCCTTGAAACTATGAAAATATTGGAGACCCTATCTAATAACCAGTGTGTAAAAGGCCAGGAGATCTTATATCACAGTGTGTTTTGGCCACATATTACAGGAGGGTCATTATTGTGGCCTGTGTACATTGAAAAAAATAGAATCTTGTGAATATTGACAAATTTAAATGAAAACTTGCCAGTTAAGTTTCTGGTGTACCTGATGCTGGCATAGAAATAATATATGATCAATGATTATATCAAATATACACAAGGATATGAAACATTTTGAAGATTGGAAATCTCTGATACAGAGTCTTTATGAAGCTTTTGCCTTTCTTATGGTACCTATGATAAGTATAGAACAGGAAGACTATCTTCTCAAGAGCAATTCCTAATGAGAGTAACGTATTTATCAATGTCAATTATCTTCTACATGTCAAGGGACATGTAACATGGATCTGAAGCACTTTTAAACCACTGCTGGAGTACCCAGCTATTTAAATATTTGTGGCATGCTAGACACCTTGGAATGTGGATGGCTAATACTTATATAAGAGGAAGAAACATCATAAATTTGTGACATAAAGTTCTCTACTATTATTATATCATTTGGTTGTTATTTCAAAGTAATCAAATAGCTGGGGGTCTCCCAAAGTCCATTATTTCTTTCTTTACTATCAGAGCTTCATATTTATTTATGGTGTCAATGTGCCTAAGTTGAAATACCTAATTTCCCAGCCTCCCTTAAATCTACAGTAACTGTGTGACACAGTTCTAGCCAATGAGATATAGGCATAAATCCCTGGGGAACGAATCCATTCTGAATAAAAAGTCAATGTGTCTCTAGGAATAACCTCTTCATCTTTTCACCTTTCACCCTTCGGCCTGTCTAGCTGTGGCTTGAAGCTAGCAGGTATCATATGAATACTGGACACCCTTGAACATGAAAGTCTCTATACTCTAAGATTGGCAGAATTGAAAGCTGGAAAAATCCTAGCTCCCGTTGGCATTGGTGAGTATAATTAACAACCCTGAACCCCCTGTCACTAGGCTCCTTTTCATGTCATAAAAATAAATCCTCCTTTGGTTAGTCAAATTCTTTGAGTTCTCTATTACTCAGAACTGAACATACTCTGACCTGATAACATGAGAACTGAAATTTTATACATCAGCTGTCATATTGCAGATGTGGTTTATGTATTATCTGGCTGAAAACCCCTGTTAAGGAGTTGTGTGTTGTACAGTTCTGAGAACTGATGTATAAATTTTCCTGGACACTGTTAAGACTTCAGAATGGCACTAGTATATTTAATGGAATGGTGTTTTTAAATGTTAAGAGAGAGCATCATGGGTGCATTTTTTTTTAATTTGAGAGAAGCATTGGAAATTTTATACATTGAAAATTTCCTATTTAACTGATGCATTTATAAGGAATAAAAATTGCATGATGAACTAAAAATAGGTATATAGCAAAGAGTAATAAATTTCTTGTGGTTCATTCAAAGATGAATCTCATTTATTGAGTGGGCTTTCTGAAAAGGACTGCACAGCACAAAATGGGGCAAGGGACTCTAATGTTGAAATGTCAAAGAACAGATGCAACTTAAAATTTAATGAACACTTTCAAGGGCTTTTGTTTATGTTGTGAACATAAAAGCTTATCTGTGTTTTCTTTTAGAAATTACATGGAAGCCTTTAAGATTATTTTAAAGACTGGGTGATATAGAAATCTTATCCATGTTGTTGTTGATTCAGGAAGGTACAGACAGCTCAGTCAACTGTCTGGTGTTCCTGTAGGGAGCAAGGAGTCATCAGTGGTTACGGATACATTTTATAGGGGACATGCAACTTAGACCTAAAAGTGCCTAAGAGGTCAAAGACTTTATATTGTGATGCTACTGCACATATTAAGGGTCAGATATATATAGAAGGACAGAAAAACACACTTTTAACATGCTATGTCGGTAACATATGTCAAAGTTCATCATGATGAACAGTTCAGGGCATATAATCAGTGATCAGATTTGTTCATTATGACCAAGAATGTGCGACATGGATCGGAAATAGCTTTTGAATAAGGAAGTTCCTCTTGAATTTCTTTATTCCTTTTCCTTGGTAGAGGCCTTGTTATGTGACAGATGTATATTTAAGAACAGGCAAATTTATGGTGAATTTGCCATGTCTAAAGCATAGGCATTTAAATGTAATTTGAATGAAATCCACTCATGGGAACTATAAATTCAGTTAACCAAAGCAGATCCTTTTTAAGGGAATTTATATATTTTTAGTTCAAGAGTACTTTTTTTATCAGTTGACTGATATGAAGTATTTGAGACTCTTCTATGAAACTTAAATTTCTGTTAAGATGAAGAATCCTTTTGGATATTCTTAAGTTCTCAAAATGGAAAAAGTATTAAGTTTAAGGAAATGCTATACCTTGAAATGTTAGAATAAAACTTTTATACAAAACTATACCCAGAATTATGAAAAGGTTCTTTAAAGATGATGGGTACATGAGTGAGTGTGTTTGTGTGTCTATATGTGTGTGTGTGTGTGTGTGTGTGTGTGTTCAAGCTTGTCCCCATTGTTGGTGACGTGAGTCCATAGTTTGTAGTTATGTTATTATTGTAAAAACATGCTAAAAAATGCAGCAGCTTCCAGGATAAGGCAAAGATTTATAAGTTTGCTTAGGACTAAGTTCAAAAAAATGGTTTATTTTCTAGCAATACGAGAAGAGTTGGATGGTCACTGTGATTTTTAAGGTAATAATACTCTTCCAGTAGATTATGTCTTTTGAAAGAAAGAAATCTCTTTATAGAGAAACTGGTTTTAGATAGTAATAAATTTTTAAATTGAAAATTTCATGAAATGAAAATGAAATGTTTAAATGAAATTGTCCAACAAAAATAAAATCCCTTTGAAAATGATTATTCATATTTTCTTTCCTAGAAAGGTCAATACAAGTGAACTCTTGGATATCTTTAAGCATTAAGTCCCCATCTTGTTTGTACTTTTGTACCATACTGGAGTCCTACTAAGTAACTCGTTATATATAATTGCAAGAATGACTATACTTAATTTGCTGCAATGTGGACAAAACAAATTTGTGGGAATTATACTATGTTAAATCATGTATATTCTAGTTGAAAGTTATTGGAATGGGATGTCTATTTCCTTTGTTCACTTGGTAAGTTTAAAAGAAATGAACATTATCTGAGATTCAGAGATAACATCTGTGGTCAGCTATGTGTACATGTAAGAATGTACTCCCTATCTTAGTGGTTAAGAGTGTTAGTTATAGGGAAAATAATTAGTGAGTGAGACTTGTAAAGGAAAAGAGAGTATAAGAGGGGCAAGGTTCTGTAAGGATACACAGTACCACATAAAGGGAGATGTTTTTTAATTTAGCGGGATGAAGTAACTTAAAAGGACTGGTGGTAATGAAAATTGTAAAGGTCCCCCTCAAGAAGCTGATGTCTTTTGTGTGAACTGTAGGACATTTATGGGGGAGGACACTAGTTTTAGGAATTGCCTAGTAGACCTTTGAAAGAGTGTGGAGTCTGCAGGATGTTAATGATGTATTTAATAATTAAGAATATAAAACAAATAAGTCACCTACTAAAAGTAGAGGTTTTAGTCACCTACTAAAAGTAGAGGTTAATTCAACCTCTGTATTTCAGAATTTCTGTTCACAGATATTGAGCTCTTACTCAGTTATTTCTAGTAATTTCTTAAAATAGGTGCCTAATATTAAATGATCAAATATTTTCTGACTATCTATCCCTATTTTAGTTTAACACAATATGCCTGTAGATTGTGTAGTCTCAGAAGTCCAGGGAAGACTTTTTATGGAAGTAGAGCTGAGAGCCAAGGGAAGTATAACTGCTAACAGGAGAACAGAGTTAATAGTATTTTAAACAAAAGAAATAATATTCTAAGAGGCTATTGTGATAGAACCTGGTGTGTCACAGGAGCTGAAAGCCTTATATTTTACCAAAATTGATCTAATTGCTATGTCAAAATTATATTTTCAAGAGGGTCAAGAGTAAAATACAGAACAGTTAGGAAATTCTTGCAGTTTTCTGGGTAAGAGATGATGGTGGCTCAGGCTAGAATGGTAGCAGGAGGAGGTGAGAAGTCATCAGATGTGAGATATAGTTTGAAAATAAAGCCCATAGGCCTGGATTTGGGTGAAGAGAGAAAGGAAGAGATTGACAATTCTTCCAAATATTTTGCCCTGAGGACCTGAGTAAATAATTATATCACTTACTGAGGTTTACAGAGTCAATGCCAAAGAAAATCCAAGGTTCAGTTCTAGGTATATTAAATTTGAAGTGCCTGTTGGACATACAAGGTTTGAGTATGAGGTTGAGTTTTATAATGTGGATTTATGAATTTAGGATTATGAATATTTGGATTGTTTTTAAGTCATAGAGTTAGATAAGATCACCCAGGAATGAGTGTAAATAAAGTCCTAAAACTGTGTCCTGGGACACTCAAAAATTTAGAACAGAAAAATAAAGAGTATTTAGCTAAAGAGACTGAGAAGAGAGAGCCAGTGAGGTAGGAGGCAGGAAATCAACTGAAGAAACTATTTAAAAATATTTCGTTTATTTATTAATTTATACTAGATTCTAGAGCGACCTCTTAGTACAACCAGGTGTAATTGTTTGTCCTTCAATTGTGCCAGTAAATATACATCTAAGCCTATGAATTGGTACACTTAATGGCTAGCCAGATAGGAAAACAACAAGAAAAATTTGTACAAAGTCCATGGAAAATCTGTAAAACATATTTTGTTGGACATGAAAGGTGACATGCAATTTATCAATTTCTGATGACAACCCTTTCAAAAGAGACTGAAATAAATAAGTAAATAAAAAGTGAAGTAAACAGAAATAAATTTAGAAAATTTAGAAAATGTCAGGCAGCAAAATAGTAGATGTCAGATTTAGTCATTAAAGTCACATCTTGCCAATGATTATACACTTACACATTTGTACATAATGAGAAAACTATTTCATAGAAAAGATAAAAAATATAGAAAAAGAAATAACAGGACAGCATATTAGCTAGCTAATTATAAATATATTATATAGTGATTAACAATCCAAGAAAGGAAACTTGAGTCAGATAACATTTTCATTAAACAGATAGCTATTAGAAATACACTTATAGAATTCTGTAAACAGCTATGTGACTCAGAAGATGACGATTCTCCAGAATTGATTTTTCTTTTTAATCCCTTAATCAATGCCCCCTGCCTCTGTACAGAAAATAACTGATACCGGAAAACAATTAGTTCACAGGAAATTGTCAAATATTTTAAAAGACAAACCTCCTTATAAATACCATGTCATTCTGAGTATATATGTGGTTGTAATCTGAGAAAGCTATAAGAAGCTGACAGATTTGAGATCATTCCATTGACATCATTAGCTTATTTTCACTGAAACTTATAAGAGGTTTTCAACTTACCTTGGCCTACAAAGTATGAGGTATTCTTTAAGACATTACTATTTATTTGGCTACACAACATCCATATACATAGGATATGTCAGGATGGCCTCTTGTCTGTGCCTTTATCCTACTTCACAGAAAGATGTAGATTTGTGATGCCTGAACCTTCTATAAGTAAGAGAGGAGGGGACTGTTTTAAGAAAAACAATAAAAAATAAGAATTAAAAATTAATATACATAAGGATCCATTTAAATGAGAAAATAAATCACAATAAATATAAAATTATTAAAAGTTGAATACTGCAGAAAAATAAAGTTTATTTCTTAACTATGTAACATGTCCCTGAAATATTTTCTTTTTAATTTATTTAAAGTGAAATTCACATAGTTATCCATTTTAAAATGAACAATTCAATGTCATTTAGTACATTTACAATGTTGTGCAACTACCACCTCTACCTAGTTCAAAAACATTTCCAACACTCTAAAGTAAAACCTTTTAGTCATAAAAACAACTTCCTATTCTTCCTTCCCCTAGCCACTGGCAACTACCAGTTGGCCTTATGTATCTGTAGGTATATCCATTCTAGATATTTCGTATAAATGGAATCATGCAATATGTTACCTTTTGTGTCTGGTTTCTTTAACTTAGCATAATGTTTTTGGGGTTCATCCACATTGTAACATATATCAGTATTTCATTTCTTTATATGTCTGAATAATATTTTATTGCATGAATATACCACAATTTATCCATTCATCTATTGATGGGCATTTGGATTGTTTCTACTTTTGACTATTGTGAAGAGTGTTGCTATTAACATTTGTGTACATTTGAGTACCTGTTTTCACTTGTTTTGGGTATATAGCTAAGAGTGGAAATGTGGGATGATATGGTTATTATATGTTTAATTTTTGAAGAACCACCAAACTATTTTCCATAGCAGTTGAACTGTTTCACATTCCCACTGGAAAAGTATGAAGGTTCCAATTTTCCTACATCCACTCTAACACTTATTTTCTGTTATTATTTCTTTTAAATTATAGCCATCTTAGTGGGCATGAAATGATGCTTCATTGTGGTTTCAATATGAATTTCCTAATTATTAGTGGTGTCCAGTCTACCATTTTTATTCCATTCTCATTTAATTTCATGTACGTTTTTAAAGATATTTTCTTACTGGTCACCATAAGGATTATAATTAATAACCTAAATTTACAACAATTTAGTTTGAAGTGATAGTATTTTACTTTAATTAGCATAGAAAAACTCCTTCAATATGGCTTATCCCGCATTATAGAATATTACTCAGTTATAAAAAAGAATGAAATTTTACCATCTGCAGCAATGTGGATGGACCTAAAGAATATCATGCTTAGTGAAATAATTCAGACAGAGAAAGACAAATACTTTATGATATCACTTATACATGGAATCTAAACAATAAAACTAACCAATATATATAGCAAAATAGAAACAGACTCACAGATATAGAAAATAAACTAGTGGTTACCAGTTGGGAGAGGGGAGGGGGAAGGACAAGATAGAGTAAGGGATTAAGAGATACAAACCGGGGCTTCCCTGGTGGCACAGTGGTTGAGAGTCCGCGTGCCGATGCAGGGGACACGGGTTCGTGCCCCGGTCCGGGAAGATCCCACATGCCACGGAGTGGCTGCAGCCATGAGCCATGGCCACTGAGCCTGCATGTCCAGAGCCTGGGCTCTGCAACGGGAGAGGCCACAACAGTGAGAGGCCCACGTACAGCAAAAAAAAAAAAAAAAAGAGATACAAACCACAATGTATAAAGTAGATAAGCAACAAGGATACATTGTACAACACAGGGAAAACATAATCATTATCTTATATAAAATTTTAATGGACTATAATCTGTAAGAGTTATGAATCGTTATGCTCTACACCTGAAACTAATATAATAATGTTAATCAAATAGATTTCAATAAAATAAAGACAACCTATGGAATGGGAGAAAATATTTGCATACCATATATTTGATAAAGTGTTAATTTCCAAATACATAAAGAACTTCTACAGCTCAATAGCAAGAAACTTCCAATAGCCTGATTTAAAGAATGGGCAAAGAATCTGAACAAATGTATTTCCATAGAAGACATACAAATGGCCACCAGGTAGATATATGAAAAAATACTCAACATCACTAAGCATCATGTAAATGCAAATGAAAACCATAATGAAATTGCATCTCACACCTGTTGGAGTGCCTATTATCCAAAAAAGCGACAGATATTTGCAAAGATGTGGAGAAATTGAAACATTTGAACACTATTTTTAGGAATGAAATATAGTGCAACTGCTGTGGAAAACAGTATTGAGGTGCCACAAAAACTAAAAATAGAATTACCACATGATTCCGCAATCCCACTTCTGGAAATTTATGCTAAAGAATTGAAGTCAGGATCTTGAAATATATGCACTACTATTTTCATTGCAGCATAATTCACAATAGCCAAGATATGCAAATAAACTTAATGTTCATCAACAGGTGAATGGATAAAAATAATGTAGTATGTACATAAAATGGATTATTTTTGAGCCTTATAAAAAAAGAAAATTTTGTTATTTGTGACAACATAGATGTACTTGAAGACATTAGGGTAAGTGAAATAACCCACTCACAGTAGGAAAAACACTGCATTTTCTACTTATATCTATAGTAGTCAAATTCAAAGGAACAAAGAATAGAATTGTACTTGCCAGGGGCTGGGTGAACAGGGAAAAAGGAAGTTTGTATTCAACATTTATAAAACTTCAGTTATGAATAACTTCTAGAGAGCCAGTATATAATATTTTCCACATAAATATCAATACTGTTTTGTACACTTAAAATTATTTTGAAAGTAGATCCCATGTTGTGTTCTTACCAAAATTATTTTAAAATTTAAAATAAATAAATAAATTAGATAAAGCATTTTTAAACAATCTTCATTTGTTTGTATTCTTTACAATTATCTACAACTATCAAATCCTAAGCAACCAGATGAAACCATAGTATGTTTTGCCTACAAATTTTTTTCTTTTGGATTTATGGAGGGTTAAAATTATAAGAGATCTAAAAAATCATTTACTCTGTACTACTGATTTTGAGGTAGAGGAAATTGAGGCCACGAAAGTTTAGAAAACCCTCTCAGGTCATCCACTAATTTCCTAGCCACACAAGTTTGGAATCTAAAACACTGATTTGAAACACTGAACTATTCCTGTGATGTGGGTAATAGAATTGTAAACTTCAACTTAAGTTAAATAATATGCAATTCTGAATCTTGAGTTTTAAATAATAAAGAGATTTCTAAAATCATTTTAGAAATGTGGAAATTGTAAAAATGTCTTTGTTTAAAATATCATTACTAAGTTTGAATCTACAAAGAATGAAATATTTCCAAAGTTAGGCCTAAAACATGTTTTCTCTATTTTGTAATGTCTTTCTAGGGAGCTGGAGGAGGTGCGAAAGGCAACCTAATTAATTGACGGTCGTTAGAATATCCTTTGACTAACTGAACCAACTGTCTTTTTGTTTGTTTGTTTTGTTTTTTTTGCAGTACATGGGCCTCTCACTGCTGTGGCCTCTCGCGTTGCTGAGCACAGGCTCCGGACGCGCAGGCTCAGCGGCCGTGGCTCACGGGCCCAGCCGCCCCACGGCACGTGGGATCTTCCCGGACCGGGGCACGAACCTGTGTCCCTTGCATCAGCAGGCGGACTCTCAACCACTGCGCCACCAGGGAAGCCCAAACCAACTGTCTTTTCACGACTCTTACTGTTCTTTTGGTTTTATACAAGTACAATCTATATTTCATCATGTTTCAAGCTCCATAGATTTAACGAGTAATATTCTAAACTCATAGAATATGGAGAATTAACTTCAGACGTTATCAGATAATATTTTCTTAAAAATATATTGGGCTTCCCTGATGGCCCAGTGGTTGAGAGTCTGCTTGCCAATGCAGGGGACACAAGTTCGTGTCCCGGGACTGGAAGATCCCACATGACGCGGGGCGGCTGGGCCCGTGAGCCATGGCCGCTGAGCCTGCGCGTCCAGAGCCTGTGCTCCGCAACGGGAGAGGCCACAACAATGAGAGGCCCGCGTACCGCAAAGAAAAAAAAAAAATATATATATATATATATATATATATATATATATATATATATATATATATATATAGAGAGAGAGAGAGAGAGAGAGAGAGAGAGAGAGAGAGAGAGAGAGAGGGAGAGAGTTCATCCTTTAGAGGAATCACAATGTCCACCATGGTCTCACATTGTGCCAGCTGGTTGCTGACATATGGTGAAGCATATATTGCTGAAGTGGATTTAAGTAATTAGATTACTTGGGGGGAGTTCAAAGGGAATAAGAGGAAATTAAATTTTAATCTACAACTTGGATAGCATTTCAAGTCTCAAAAGAAAATGTGTTGTTTATGAGATATGATCGGTGTGATAGCTTGACGTCTTAAAAGAAATAAACTCACTCAGTAAATTCTGATGTTGAGAACTCAATCTGAGAAAGATCAATGCATGTTTAAGTGAGAATGTTTTAGAACTGTTTTTCTCTTGGGGATTATTTTCTTGCTGTTTACTGGTAAGAAGAAAAGACTTCTTAAAACAGGCTTGCGAAAATATTTGATATTACGGATCTTAGGAAATGCTTGCTGACAAACTCAAGGACAAGTTGGTAGGGAGCAAAAATACCTAAGGGTAGCTACTTTTATTTTCCCCATCATCGCATTTCTTGGCTCCACATTTCTGAGCTCTGTGGTTTATAAGAAAACAGCATGACTGAGTAAATGGACAAGATTCACTGAAGCATAGATATAAATGTGTAAACCAGTTTTAGGCAGAGTAGTTGCTGACCTTGGTAAAGCCAGTATCAATAATGTGCTTAATGAACTTTAGTTGGAGCAGAGTGTATAATTACGATATGGAGCACAAATATTCCTGAGGTTGGTGGAAGGAGTCGACAGAGAATGAGGATGCAGGGGCAAAGTAAAGAAAATCTCCAGTTGGAAATATTTAATGAAGGCAAAAGCTCATCTCTGATACAGTGTGCTATTTTTCCTCTTCCCACATAAAACCCATGCTGTTTCTGGAAGATATTTGCTCACCCTTGTCCTGAATGCACTCAGTACACAGGTTTTCCTGTTTATCCTTCGGAGTTCACACTGTTTTTGAAAAGGCTTTCTCATTAATTGATCAGGGGTACTTGTAACTACATTTGCATTTTTGAAGATGTTGCTAACTATACCCAATTTCCCGTCACTTGGTAATTCAAAAACACAGATTTGTAATTCAACTTGTCACAGAAAGAAAGAAAACTTTATTCCTCTTGTTATTTCAGAGATGATTAAAAGTTCGTAAAGATAATATATATGTTCTGGACATCCAAGATTAAAACTTCCATTAAAAATCATCATACTCAACTCAAGAAATTTGAATTTAATTTGCGTACAGTTTTCAAAATTAGCACTGAGAATAATTTTAGCTAGTGTCTTTTCTCACATATGATGTTATCCTCAATTCCAAATACACTTAAATTTGATGTTTTGGTTTTGCACTGCTTACTCTCTAATTAAAAAACAAATTTCTAAGCTAGATATGCATTCATGCAGATATAATAACTGTTACAAGAAATCAGCCAAGGTCTTTTTATAATATCATACTACTGAATTTTGCAACATCCTTGATCAGCACTATGAAAATGTGCAGTTGTTACAAAGAAAAAGAAAATATCAAAATTTCTAGGCTACATTTCAAAACTAAAATGTATGATTTTTTAAAAAAAGACTTTATTGAAGTATAACTGCTTTACAATGTTGTGTTATTTACTGCTGTATAACAAAGTGAAACAACTATATGTATACATATATCCCCCTATACCCTCCCTCTTGTGCCTCTCTCCCACCCTCCCTATAAACCCCATGTAGATGGTCACAAAGCACCCGAGCTGATCTCCCTGTGCTATGCAGCTGCTTCCCACTAGCTACTTATTTTACATTTGGCAGTGTATATATGTCAATGCTACTCTCATTTCGTCCCAGCTTACACTTCCTCCTCCCTGTGTCCTCAAGTCTATTATCTATGATTGCATCTTTATTCCTGTCCTGCCCCTAGGTCCATCAGAACAATTTTTGTTTATTTGTTTGTAGATTCCATATATATGTGTTAACATATGGTATTTGTTTTCCTCTTTCTGACTTACTACACTCTGCATGACAGACTCTAGGTCCGTCCACCTCACTACAAATAACTCATTTTGTTTCTTTTTAGGTCGGAGTAATATTCCATTGAATATATGTGCCACATATTCTTTATCCATTCATCTGTTGATGGACACTTATCTTGCTTCCATGTCCTGGCTATTGTAAATAGAGCTTCAATGAACAATGTGGTACATTACTCTTTGAATCATGGTTTTCTCAGGGTATATACCCAGTAGTGAGATTGCTGGGTCATATTGCAGTTCTATTTTTAGTTTTTTAAGGAACCTCCATACTGTTCTCCATAGTGGCTGTATCAAATTACATTCCCACCAACAGTGCAAGAGGGTTCCCTTTTCTCCACACCCTCTCCAGCATTTATTGTTTGTAGATTTTTTGGTGATGGCCATTCTGACTGGTGGGACGGGATACTTCATGGTTGCTTTGATTTACATTTCTCTAATGATTAGTGATATTGAGCATCCTTTCATGTGTTTGTTGGCAATCTGTATATCTTCTTTCAAGAAATGTCTATTTATGTCTTCTGCCCATTTTTGTATTGGGGTGATAGTTTTTTTTTGTTATTGAGCTACATGAGCTGCTTGTATATTTTGGAGATTAATCCTTTGTCAGTTGCTTCATTTGCAAATAAATTTTTCCCGTTCTGAGGGTTGCCTTTTCATCTTGTTTATGGTTTGCTTTGCTGTGCAAAAGCTTTTAAGTTTCATTGTATCCAATTTCTTTATTTTTATTTTTATTTCAACTTCTCTAGGAGGTGTGTCAAAAAGGATCTTGCTGGGATTCATGTCATAGAGTGTTCTGCTTATTTTTTCCACTGAGAGTTTTATACTGTCTGGCCTTACATTTAGACCTTTAATCCATTCTGAGTCTCTTTTTCTGTATGGTGTTAGGAAATGTTCTAATTTCATTGTTTTACATGTAGCTGTCCAGTTTTCCCAGCACCACCTATTGAAGGGGATGTGTTTTCTTCGGTGTATTTTCTTGAATCCTTTACCAAAGATAAGGTGACCATATGTGTGTGGGTTTATCTCTGGGCTTTCTATCCTGTTCCATTGATCTATATTTCTGTTTTTGTGCCAGTACTGTACTGTCTTGATTACTGTAGCTTTGTAGTATAGTCTGAAATCAGGGAGTCAGATTCCTCCAGCTCCGTTTTTCTTTTCAAGATTGCTTTTGCTATTCGGGGTGTTTTGTGTTTCCATACAAACTGTGAATTTTTTGTTCTACTGCTGTGAAAAATGCCATTGGTAGTTTGACAGGTATTGCATTGAATCTGTAGATGGCTTTGAGTAGTATAGCCATTTTCACAATGTTGATTCTTCCAATCCAAGAACATGGTATGACTCTCTATCTCTTTGTATCATCTTTAATTTCTTTCATTAGTGTCTTAGAGTTTTCTGCATAAACGTCTCTTTCTCCTTAGGTAGGTTTATTCCTAGATCTATTATTCTTTTTGTTGCAATGGGAAATGGGTGTGCTTCCTTAACTTCTCTTTCAGAATTTTCATCATTAGTGTATAGGAATGCAAGAGATTTCTGTGCATTAATTTTGTACCCTGCTAATTTAGCAAATTCATTGATTAGCTCTAGTAGTTTTCTGGTAGCAACTTTAGGTTTCTTTATGTACAGTATCATGTCATCTGCAAACAGTGACAGTTTTACTTCTTTTCCAATTTGGATTCCTTTTTATTTCTTTATCTTCTCTGATTGCTGTGACTGAAACTTCCAAAACTATGTTGAATAATATTGGTAAGAGTGGACAAGCTTGTCTTGTTCCTGATCTTAGAGGAAATGGTTTCAGTTTTTCACCTTTGAGATTGATGTTGGCTGTGGGTTTATCATATGTGGACTTTATTATGTTGAGGTAGCTTCCCTCAATGCCTACTTTCTGGAAATTTTTATCATAAATCACTGCTGAATTTTGTCAAAATGTTTTCTGCGTCTATTGAGATGATCATATGGTTCTTATCTTTCAGTTGGTTAATATGGTGTATCACATTGATTGATTTGCATATTTTGAAGAATCCTTGCATTCCTGGGATAAACCCCACTTGATCATGGTGTATGATCCTTTTAATGTGCTGTTGGATTCTGTTTTGTAGTACTTTGTGGATGATTTTTGCATCCATATTCATCAGTGATATTGGCCTGCAGTATTCTTTTTTTTGTGACATCTTTGTCTGGTTTTGATATCAGAGTGATGGTGGACTTATAGAATGATTTTGGGAGTGTTCTTCAGTCTGCTCTATTTTGGAAGAGTTTGGGAAGGATCGGTCTTAGCTCTTCTCTAAATGTTTGATATAATTCACCTGTGAAGTCATCTGATCTTGAGCTTTTGTTTGCTGGAAGATTTTTAATCACAGTTTCAATTTCATTAATTGTGATTGGCCTGCTCATGCGTTCTATTTCTTCTTGGTTCAGTCTTGGAGGGTTATAGCTTTCTAAGAATTTTTCCATTTCTTCCAGGGTGTCTATTTTACAGGCATAGTTCTGCTTGAAGTAATCTCTCATGATCTATTATATTTCTACAGTGTCAGTTGTTACTTCTCCTTTTTCATTACAAATTCTGTTGATTTCAGTCTTCTCCCTTTTTTTCTTGCTGAGTCTGGTTAATGGTTTATCAATTTTGTTTATATTCTCAAAGAACCAGGTTTTGGTTTTATTGATCTTTGCTATTGTTTCCTTCATTTGTTTTTCATTTATTTCTGATCTGATTTTTATGATTTCTTTCCTTCTGCTAACTTTGGGTTTTTTTTTTTTTTTGGCTTTCTCTAATTGCTTTAGGTGTAAGGCTAGGTTATTTATTTCAGATTTTTCTTTTTTCTTGAGGTAGGATTTTATTGTTATAAATTTCCCTCTTAGAACTGCTTTTGCTTCATTCCATAAGTTTTGGGTCATCGTGTTTTCATTGTCATTTGTTTCTAGGTATATTTTGATTTCATCTTTGATTTCTTCACTGATATCTTGGTTATTTAGTAATGTATTGTTTAGCCTCCATGTGTTTTTACTTTTTACAGTTTTTTTTTCCTTAATTGATATCAGGTCTCATAGCGTTGTGGTTGGAAAAAAAAAAACTTGATACAATTTCAATATTCTTAATTTTACCAAGACTTGATTTGTGACCCAAGCTGTGACCTGTCCTGAAGAATGTTCCACGAGCACTTGAGAAGGAAGTGTATTCTGTTGTTTTTAGATGGAATGTGCTATAAATGTCAATTAAGTCCATCTTGTTTAATGTGTCATTTAAAGCTTTTGTTTCCTTATTTATTTTCACTTTGGATGATCTGTCCATTGGTGAAAGTGGGACATTAAAAATCCCCTACTAGTATTGTTACTGTCAACTTCCCCTTTTATGGCTGTTAGCATTTGCCTTATGTATTCAGGTGCTGCTGTGTTGGGTGCCTAAATATTTACAATTGTTACATGTTTTTCTTGGATTGATCCATTGATCATTCTGTAGTGTCCTTCTTTGTCTCTTGTAATAGTCTTTATTTTAAAGTCTATTTTGTCTGATATGAGAATTGTTACTCCATCTTTCTTTTGATTTCCATTTTCATGGAATATCTTTTTCCATCCCCTCACATTCAGTCTGTATGTGTCCCTGGCTCTGAAGTGGGTCTCTTGTAGACAGCATATATACGGGTCCTGTTTTTGTATCCATTCAGCAAGTCTGTGTCTTTTGGTTGGAGCATTTAATCCATTTACATTTATGTTAATTATTGATACGTATGTTCCTATTACCATTTTCTTAATTGTTTTGGGTTTGTTTTTGTAGGTCTTTTCCTACTCTTGTATTTCCTGCCTAGAGCAGTTCCTTTAGCGTTTGTTGTAAAGCTGGTTTGGTGGTGCTGAATTCTCTTAACTTTTGCTTGTCTGTAAAGGTTTTAATTGCTCCATTGAATCTGAATGAGATCCTTGCTGGGTAGAGTAATCTTTGTTGTAGCTTTTTTCCTTTTCATCATTTTAAATATGTCCTGCCACTCCCTTCTGTCTTGCAGAGATTCTGCTGAAGTATCAGCTGTTAACCTCATGGGGATTCCCTTGTATGTTATTTGTTGCTTTTCCCTTGCTGCTTTTAATATTTTTTCTTTGTATTTAATTTTTGATAGTTTAATTAATATGTGTCTTGGAGTGTTTCTCCTTGGATTTATCCTGTATGGCACTCTCTGTGATTCGTGTATTTGATTGACTATTTCCTTTCCCATATTCCGGAAATTTTCAACTGTAATCTCTTCAAAAATGTTCTCAGTCCCTTCCATTTTCTCTTCTTCTTCTGGGACCACTATAATTCGAATGTTTGTGCATTCAGTATTTTCCCAGAGGTCTCTGAGACTGTACTCAATTCTTTTCTTTCTTTTTTCTTTATTCTGCTCTGCAGTAGTTATTTCCTCTATTTTATCTTCCAGTTCACTTATCCATTCTTCTGCCTCAGTTATTCTGCTCTTGATTCCTGTAGAGAATTTTTAACTTCATTTATTGTGCTGTTCATCATTGTTTGTTTGCTCTTTGTTTCTTCTAGGTCCTTGTTAAACGTTTCTTGTATTTTCTCCATTCTATTTCCAAGATTTTGCATCATCCTTAGTATCATTATTCTGGATTTTTTTTCAGGTGGACTGCCTATATTTTCTTCATT
The DNA here is from genome assembly GCF_964374135.1 of Grampus griseus. Taxonomy (NCBI): domain Eukaryota; kingdom Metazoa; phylum Chordata; class Mammalia; order Artiodactyla; family Delphinidae; genus Grampus; species Grampus griseus. Next base: position 77,293,000 of record NC_138999.1, on the reverse strand, counting down.
TGTTTGGTCTGGTGGGTTTTTATCTTGCTCCTTCATCTGCTGTGTGTTTCTCTGGCTTCTTATTTTGCTTAACTTACTGTGTTTGGGGTTTCCTTTTTTCAGGCTGCTGGTTTGTAGTTCCCGTTTTTTTTTGGTGTCTGCCACCAGTAGGTTAGTTTGGTTAAGTGGATTGTGTAGGCTTCCTGGTGGAGAGGACCAGTGTCTTTGTTCTGCTGGATAAAGCTGGATCTTGTCTTTCTGGTGGGCCAGACAGCATCCGTGTTGTGTTTTAGGGTGTCTGTGACCTTATTATGATTTTAGGCAGCCTCTCTGATAATGGGTGTGGGTGTGTTCCTGTCTTGCTAGTTCTTTGTCATGGGACGTCCAGCACTGAAGCTTGCTAGCCATTGGGTGGAGCTGGGTCTTAGTGTTGAGACAGAGATCTCTGTTAGAGCTCTTGCTGATTGATATTACGTGGGGCTGGGAGGTCGCTTGTTGTCCAGTGTCCTGAACTTGGCTTTCCCACCTCAGAGGCTCAGGCCTGACACCTGGCTCTATCACCAAGACCCTGTCAGTCACATGGCCAGGTATGTGGGTATTTTCTTGCCTTTTGGGAGGTTTGAGTTCTTCTGCCAGCATTCAGTAGTTATTGTGTAGTGGTTTTTCCACATGTAAATGTATTTTTGATGTATTTGTGGGGAGGAAAGTGATCTCCACATCTTACTCCTCCACCATCTTGAAGGTCCCCCTAAAATGTATCTTGTTATCTTGTATTATGCTCTGCTTTTACCCTTTAATAGAGTGATAAGCTGAAACTTGAGATTTCACTGTTTCAACTTGCCTTTCTGTGATAACTAGAAAATTTGAACTGTCTTTTTTAATTAGTTAATTAATACCGCCTGTCCTCTAGAAAATTATAAAAACATGCCTTTAAGGCAGCTCAGTTCCTAATTCTGTATTCTATGCTTCCTTTCCCACTCCTGCCTCAATAAACTTGCTGTCCCTCATCTATCTGGGCAATCCTAGATTCCATTTTTTTTAAAATCAGAGAAATTGCCATGATCCAATTAATAATTTCAGTTGTCATTCTGAATGAATAAATAAGCACCTCAGATTTTTTCAATATTTTTCTATGTTAGCTTGAAATCATTCCTCAGTTTCTAATCACCATAAGATGTACATGAAAACATACATACATATTTTCATCTTACAAGGCTGATATATATCTAATGCTTGCTATATGCTATGTACTGCTCTAAATATATTAACATATGTTACATATATTAATTCAAGTAGTCCTCCTAACAACCTTATGAGGTAGATACTTTTATTACCCCCTTTTTAAAAATGGGAAACTGCAGCATGAGAGGTTAAAGTAACTAGTCCAAAAGCACACATTTAATAATCAATGGCACTAGGATCTGACCAAGACAGGCTTGTTCAGAAATATAGAAATAGATCACAAGAATCAATGACAAGATAATAAGGTAAAATTTTATGGATTTACAAACATAGGTAGAGAGATAAGACTTTGATGTATTTCTCCACTTCAGCAATTCTTGTTGTTTCTTTTTGTTTTTCTCTTTATCAGTCCTTCCACAAAGGACAAATATGCTAAACCTTCTGAGTTCAAATAAGTTATTGTCCAGCTTTAAGTTAAATGACTTTCCTGAAACTTTCCAAACTGGAATTTTACCAGGATAAACTATAGAGTCAGAAAAATGAAAATATGAGTAAAAAGTATCTTCACACACTGCAAATATTGCTTCTATGGTGCTGGAAGGAAGAGTATGGAGAGAGAGAGAGAGAAAAAGATAGAGGGCAAGATAATAAGGCAGGGTTACAGCTGTGTATTTCCTGGATTCCTTTTCAAGATTTAAAGAGAGAGAAATTCAACAACAACCTCCTAGCAGTGTCCATAAAGACATACAGATAGCTTTGGAGAAATTTAAGAATATCTGGGTGTGTTTCTTGCTCTCTGCTCATACCATGGGTATTCTGTAAGCCTTTGTTTGACACAGTTTGTATCCAATATGGCACAGATACTGTAGGTTATCTAGAGTTGAGATAAGGGTTTGGGTTCATAGACTTACAGGGAGGCCTTACACTTAAACTTGGTGCAAAGAAATCAACTAAGAAGTCTTTGGTCCTAAAAGGACACCAAAATGACCACAAGGGTGGACAAAATAGCCCATACCTTGGCCCATAGCAGGGTAGAATCAGGTGGGCTCAGGTTATTCAAAGAAAATACAGTGAATACAGAGAGACACAGGTAAGCCAAAGGCAATACAGTAAGTACAGATAGCATCAAATGTTTCTTCTCTCAAACAATGAGAGTATATAAACTTTCTCCTTTTCCCAGATGCCATGCTAGGAAGAAACCAGTGCAGAGCATGTCCATTGAGAGGGGTAAGAAACCTCCCAAAACCGAATTTTATTTGAAAACAGCTAAGGTTTGTTCTAGATAGAGCAGTCAACAGTATTTGAATTTTGTTGTAAAAAGGTCTAAATCAAATTCAGTACAGTATGAGGTAATGGACTAGAATAAGATGTCTGCTCTAGGAAAATTGAGGCTTGACAGAGTTTTTGTCTTCAGTTACATCAAATAAATAAATGTTTATTCATTTCTACTCATCAGAGTTTAGAACATTTTAATTTCAATCTAGCCCCTCTATTCAATTTGTAACTTTAAGCATGCAGTATAAAAACCACACATGGTCAAAAGCCATGCTGCTTTGAGGACATTTTTCTGCATAATTTAGAGTGACTGATGTTTCTTGAAATAAGAATGCAGTACAGTTGAACTAAAAATGTCCTTTTTTCCCCTGGTTAATATTCCTGTAGCAAGTCTTTATTGCTCCAGACCTTTGAACTAAGTTCAGTGTGGGACGAGACATTTCTACGGAAATATTTTTTCAATGATTCCTTGTTTTTTATTTCAAAAACAGTCATCTGAATTACTGCAGATCAAGGCAAGCTTCTCATTTTTGGCCATTCACTCAATGAAATATTATCATGTGTTAACATTGTCCACTATTATTTTGTAGTCAGAAACACAAATTTTGTCCACGACCATGGAGTGACAAATCAAGCTTTTGTAAATCAGAGATACCCTGTACACTTAATTAAATGTGAAAAATGGGGGAGAGAGAGCAGTCATAAATGACTCTGGAGTTTGAGGCCTAAAAATCTGAGGAAATAAATGTGGAATTAACAAAAATGAGAAAGTTGGGGAAGGAAGTGCTATAGCTTCTCTATAACAAACAGGAAAGTGTCAAGATTTGTGGAAACAATAAAGAATTTTTCCCTTAAAGGAAGCATATATGCCTCTAGGGCTCATGAGGTAGTCATTTCTAGACTCTTATGCTAATAGCTCTCCAGTGAGCTCATATATTATCACACCTTCCTCTCAGCAGACCTGCACTCTACAAACAGATGTATGACTATAACTAAAATTTTGGAATGAACTGACCTCTAGCTGTTGTTTAAGTGATACCTGCCATTTTTCTTTCCTTTGGACAGTGTTAAATTAAAGCTGTCTGTGAGACTGTAAAAACTGTCAGATGTTAATATATGTTCTTTTGTGGTGTCTCAGGAAGAAATCGTTTCTCAAAAAAAATTACAACATTTTCTGTGAAATTTTTCTTTAAAAAGTTGCCTAGGGCTTCCCTGGTGGTGCAGTGGTTGAGAGTCCACTTGCTGATGCAGGGGACATGGGTTCGTGCCCCGGTCCGGGAAGATCCCACATGCCATGGAGCAGCTGGGCCCGTGAGCTATGGCCGCTGAGCCTGTGTGTCCGGAGCCTGTGCTCCGCAGCGGGAGAGGCCACAACAGTGAGAGGCCCGCGTACCAGAAAAAAAAAAAAAAAGTTGCCTAAATGTATTGTATTTCCCCATATTTTCCTAGATATGAGAAGCAGAATAATCCTTTGGTTACATGATTTTTATTAACTTGGTACTGGTGGATTAGAGTCTTCAGTGTATCTGTGAGATAGACCATATTGATGAGGAGGTAGTTGAGGACAGTGAAGGACCACATGGTACTTGTGCTGTTGCTTCTTCTGTTATTATCTCCATGCCTAATTCCATGAAAGTTATTGTCTAGCTCAAATATGTCATTTTTAGACACTTCTCCAAGAAAAGTAGAGAGTTTACCAATAGATGAAATATTTTCCCTTTCTCTGTCACCTTCTCTAAGAGAATTTTAGAGGTTTTATAGCTAATTTACTGCACATCTTAAAATCTCAGATACAGTGTTATGCCTAGGCATACAATAGGCATTCATTCAATGTAACTTGTCAAATGCCATTTGTGTACTTCCACGGGAAGAAAGTCAAATGTGGAGATAGGAAAGGAAGTAATAGTAGAAGCAGGGTAAAGGTGGAAAAGAATAGCAGTTGTGTCAGTTGAGTCGTCTGGGAAGAAGATGCTGAGGGAGAAGTAGAAGTAGAAGAGGATTAGTGAGAGAGTAATGCCTGTGAATTTGAAAGTAGGAGGAAGCAGGCTTTGGCAGGGAAAGATTTCAGACTACAGTGCAGATCTGACACTTTTGAAGTGAAAGAGAAGAGGACATAAGACTGAGAAGGGAGAGCCTCAGATCATATAATGCAGAACTTCTAAAGTCTTGCCCAAACCAGGAGGGAGTTCCAGAGAAAAGATTTCCTGTTTCCCACATTGGTCAGAAATGGCCATCTTCATTAACAACTCCACTGCTCTTAGTACAGGCTGAGGTCTAACCAGAAAAAGTGAAACCTCTTGTTTACCTTGTCCAATCAGAATGATGTCATCAATATAACAGATAAATATGATGTTCTGCAGGATAAAGGGATGTCACAGATATCTTCAGACTATACTAAGACAAAGGATGGAAAGTTACCAAAGGCCTGTGACAAAACTGTAAAGGTATACTTTTATCTGTTCCATGTGATTGTGAATTGTTTCTGTTCTCTTTTCTGACTGGAATAGAAAAAAGCACATTTCCTAAATCAATAGCTTCATACCATGTACTTGAGGCTCTATTAATCTGCTCTAGCAAAGATACCACATATGGCATGGCAGGTATTATTTGGGATTACTATTTGCTTGAGCTTGTGGTGATCTATAAATTATTCTGTAAGGACCAGATTGGTGAATTGAGACATGACAGTAACCACCACTCAGGCATTCTACAGATTCCTGAGGAAGGCAACACTCTTGTCCATCTTTGTGTAATGCATTATTATTTTTTATTCATTATCTTGACCAGAGATCAGTCTCAGAGACATATATTTGGCCTTCTTTACTGTGAGAACTTTTCCTGGACAAGCCAACAAACCAATGTGTAGATCACTCCAAGTGCCAATTTGTCAAACTGAGTCATACATTCAAGGACTGGAAAAATGACAACTGGGAGGACCGATAGACTCTATAACCCAGGGGGCCTTTGTGATTTGAACTTTAGCCAGAAATCCATTTATTATCTGGTTTCCATATGTTCCCACTCTAACAGGGAGCCATGTAAAATGTCAGGTCTCTTGATATACATGTCAACTCAGACCCATAATAGTCCTTGAAATATCATGTTATTTCCCTTTCCTCAGTGTACAGTAGTCTGAGTAAATGGCTCTACATTCTTTTGTAGAAGATCTTGGAGAATGGCTACAGTATAGACTTGGCATAATATTTTAGGATCTTTCCACCTGGGGACCAGGCAGTCTCTTTAGTCAGTTGGTTCCAGGTCTGAAAAAGGGCTCATGTTCCGAAATTGGTCAGAGATCAGTACATTTTATTAAGATGATTGCCCTCAGCCTCTTGCTCATTCTGTCTTGCCTTCTTTGGATTATATATATTAAGTGGTCCTTGTTACATCTAGAGAAGCCATGTTCTTTTAATCACCTTCACAACTCTCTGTGGTTCTGCTGGTCATTACAGTAATTTTGTCCCCTTGCCTTTTCATGGCTAAGCACCAGCACCACATCTCCCTAACTTGGGCATGGAAGATGGAGAGTTATCATTCTCATGGATGTTAATGAGCCCCAATCTGTGACTGCCTCTCCTACCCTGAGCCCTGGCCTGCAGAGAAGAGCCATCACTGAAGTGCCTAGTGAAGCTGGGGACCCTCTCACCAGCACATTCCTGGCAGTTTTGGTAAGTGGTGTGTCCTCCAGGATAAAATCCTCTGCTGGGTCGTCTGGCCTCACATAATATATCTGTTCCAACATGTCCACTTTCCTGAACCTCCTTAATTCTTCCTTTACCACTTGCTAGGGCAATTCAGATATTTCCACTTCGCTGAGCATGAGTCATCACTTTCTCTAATGTAGCGACTATTTTAGCAGTGAGTTTGTCCTGTCTGCTGGAGGCCTTGTCAGGTATCAATTCCTTTATCTTGAGAGACAGCCTCAAAGTCAATCCATTCTTTTTTATCCAGTTTTATAATCTGGCTCCATTGATCAAGCACACCAATAATCCAAACTCATAAATACTCCATGGCCATGGTTTCAGTGGAGTTATGCTGAGTGTTGTTCTTAGTTCTTGGCCTGGCAGCCAAGAGAAGAGGTAAGGGCAGCTCCTAAAGGAGACCCTGTTTCTTTGCAGTAAGAAGAGTGTTACTTTGATTTCCCATATGGCAGAAGTGCTACTTGTTAATAAGAAAGTGTGGACCACCTTTTTGGTGCCAAGGGATTAGAGGTTTCTGAGTAGTCAAAATCATCTGGGTTACCCACCCAGATTCCCCTGTACCATGTGTCATAGTCCCAGGTTTTCCCAACAAGGTCCTACATCTTAATGCAGTGGCCCTGCTTTAGTCATGCATTCAGTCATCATTTTATCTTGGCTACTCTAACTACTAAAACCTGAGTTTGTTTTTCAGCTTTTCTGTCTTCCCCCTAGTGAGATAACAGTCACTTTGTGGGCTAACAAAAAGGCTTCTTTGGTCTTTACACTTAATTTTTAATTGTTTACTAACTGCCCTTTGTAGAGTATCAATGCAACTTAGTAAAAACCAACCAATTCTGTTGTACTTTTACACATTATTTCCCCAAATACTCCACTTTTCAAAAGCCAGAAACATCACATAGGTGAAGACAATTTTTTTCATAGGAACATTCTCCTAATTTATCATTGGTGAATGTTTTAGAAATCGTGTCACAACCTTGTATCAGGGACTTTCTGTGCCCAGCATACCACGTAGAATAGGGTACTGATTACCAAATATCATTTTACCACCTGCATTCTTAGCCCACTTTTGTCACCAAAATTGTCTGTTGAGTACCGTGGGTTGCAGCTGCTGACTTACTTAGAATTGCAAGAAGTTTACTGGGAATAGTGGTGGTGGTAATGCCTATATGTAATAAAATAGGGAGAGAGCAAGGTAAGTAAGAAAAATCTTAACATTACACACAGATACAATATGCACTGAGGGAAAGGCAGAAGGAAGGAAATTGGGTATAGAGACTTTCTGACTCTGGTGCGAGATCTTGGCCAAACCCGCAGACATACTTGGAGCAATTATTGTCTCTTACGGGAGCATTTAATTAGGCAGAAATAGCTAGGCTTTAGTACTACTGCCATGCTCAGTTATTGGTCAGGGGCTGCCTAGGAAGAGTGGAGATAGCTCATAAAGCTGAGGCACATCCTAAAGACACTAACAGCCAGAGGTTGTCGGGAAATGGCACTCTTTGTAGCTGAACTGCAACTTCTTTCTTGAAAGATTTAAACAGTATACCTCTATGGCTACAGCAACAATAAAGGGTGGAAGAGAAAAGAAGTTCATGGCATAGTTGAGTGAGGAAGAAATATCAGAAGAAAAGTATCAAAGGAGAAACGGAAGATGGATATCAAATGAAACATATAATGCTAATAATAAAGAGCCCTGAAAGTAATAAGAATGATATTGAATCATATATCAGCTATTTTCCATGTACAGTTGACCTTTGAACATCACAGATTTGAACTATACAAGTCCACATATATGCATATTTTTTTTCAATAAATTTGTACTAAAGTACTACCAGATCCATGGTTGGGTCAATCTGCGGATGCAGACTTATAGATAATGAGGGCCGACTGCTAAGTTACAAGTGGATTTTTTGACTGGGGTAGGAGTTGACACCCCTAACCCCCGTGTTGTTCAAGGGTCAACTGTAATTTGCATTTTCTCACTTAATACAATAATCATATGAGGTAAGTATTGTTATTTTACAAATGCTGAGATATAGAGATTAAATAACCAAGGTCAAAAAATTCAGAAGTGGTTGAACAGTCTAACTCCATATCTCATATCTTAACCACTATGCAATACTGCCAATTTACATTTAATGTATTAAAATCAATTTTGCTTTTTCCTTCTTATAAATTTATCTTCAATCATATGTATATGCATGTATTTTATATGTCATATATATTATATACAAGCACATACATGCATATTGAATTACTAAACTACAGACATCAACATATAAAAATATCATTTAATTTACAAATTTTAGAAAATGTAACATTTTTCTACATAAAGAATAGTCATATTAGGGTCATCAGTTTTTATATAAACTGTAATAAGCCTATTGAAATAGTGATATTTATTTATGGAAGTAGTATACATTTAACAGATATTGCTTGAACTTTAGAAATAGTTTTCTATCTCTTTCAATTATTACTGAAATTGTCCAGGATTCTTCTAGATATTCTCTGAAAATAGTGGTTCTACAGAAATGCTTTATCTACACTATAGCCTTCTATTAACATTCTTCACAAATCCAAAAGTAATTCTTCACAAATAACTATCAAAAACTTTCAATTTCCTTTTTGGGGATCATAGAATCACTGTGGAATGTAAAAACTATATTTCTGAATATTTCCACTTCCCCACAATGTTTAAATCGTAAAGATGTACTGTTAAGCACAAATTTTAACATCTTTTCAAAATATTTTGAAATGAACCAAAAACACAAACACAGCTGCTTACATGCCATAAAAATGTGTATAAACCTGAGCTATATAAATACCATTATCTAATCCAAAATTGCCACCTCCTCTCACCATCTGTGAGTTCTTTTACAGTAGGGCACCAAGAAAAGGGTGTTAACTTGGAGTATTAATTCTTACTTTGTTTATATATAACAAGCTCTTTTAAAGACATAGAAAAAAATAGAGCTTAAAGAGAAGACAAAGTAGCTGTAAGCATTCAAAACAACTTTTCATCAACTGCTCTTGGAGGGTATCCCATAGCATATCAGTAACACAGATTTACTTTTAAATATGTAGAACATAAGTTTATAAAAATATGCTTTCTTATAGCAAGCTTATGTCTCTTTTGATATCCATTATATAACTGAAAGTACACTTGAAAGGCATTTTTAAAACTTAAAGAAAATATTAATTCTGTTTTCTTTCAACTAGTTGAGGGACAGTTACTTTAGTCCACCTCCTCACAAATCAACTTACCCTATGGAAGTTGGAACAAGAGTATTACGCCTGAGATTTTCCAATGACTGCTGCCTCTAAAGAGACAGATAGCTGCTTTTTTAAAAAAATAAATTTATTTACTTATTTTTGGCTGTGTTGGGTCTTCGTTGCTGCACACGGGCTTTCTCTAGTTGTGGCAAGCAGGGGCTACTCTTCATTGCAGTGCATGGGCTCCTCATTGTGGTGGCTTCTCTTGTTGTGGAGCACGGGCTCTAGGTGCATGGGCTTCAGTAGTTGTGGCACGTGGGCTCAGTAGTTGTGGCTCTCAGGCTTAGTAGTTGTGACGCCTTGGCTTAGTTGCTCCACGGCATGTTGGATCTTCCCAGACCAGGGCTCGAACCCGTGTCCCCTGCATTGGCAGGCGGATTCTTAATCACTGCACCACCAGGGAAGCGCGAGCCAGATACTGTCTTGAAAATTAAATCTAATTGCTTATTTATTTAAGGGGCTTAAAAATTGGCATCTAAAGAATTATATATGGCCCAGGAGCCCTTATACAGACCTCAGGAAAAGAGGCAAGGTAACTAGGCAGGTGTTATCCTTGATGACAATATTAAACATTTAGCACCTATTTTCTTAGATCCTGTTAAATTCAAGCAATTATGTTAACTATATTGATCCTCAGCATTTGAGTTTTAAACTCCCGTTTTAATTTAACAAGGAAAATAGCAGAGGAAATAGAACTGGGACAGCTAGAATTAATAAAGGACACAAATTATTTTTCTAGTAGCATGAGATAATAATGTATATCAGAAAGGAATCATGGGGAAAATGGAGAAAATGACCAATAGAAATATTAAACTATAATTTGGAGGGCCAAAGTTTGATAAATGCAATTTTTTGTGTTATAGCAAATTAATTTATTTCATATTTTATAGTGAATACTTTCCCATATGTGCTTCATTTACTGGTAATGTCACAACTATGGCATAATTTATTACTAGTCCTAAATTAAAAAAAAATGGGCTAAAAGAGACTTGGGACAAAATTCTATTATGTGATACATTTGGATGAACATGTTTGATTGATATATATTACTGTCTAGAACAGAGTCAGTAAATACACAATGCACTTTACTCCCTATTTTGTACCAATGACTGATATTACCAATCAGTCATGATCCTTTTCCTGACTGAAGTCAAACGTGCTTTTTAAATCTTTTGCAATAAAGAACTCTAGGGAGCTATTGCCAGTAATTTGGTGCTTGCATATAGGTTGAAAACTACTTGTCACCCCTATATCTAGTGTTTTATTTTATTTTAGTTTTATTTCAGAATGAGTTCATATTAAATGACCTAACCAAATTGGGTGTATGCAATTAGTAAATAAAGGAGTCACAGATGTATTTGCTGAATAAAATATGTGTATCTCCTGGACCATGTACATTATTTCCACTGAGATTATTTACATGTATATTTGAACATAGAAAATAATTTTCATTCCACTAAACTTCCCTGGGCTTCAATAAGTTTCTTTCATATAAAAGTTGTTCAGGATTTGGAAGACAGTATATTCCTGGAAACTGACTCTTAAACGGATTGTCATGAGGCAAAATATTGGCTCTGTATATGTTCTTGTTCAGGCATCAAGAGAAATCTGCCAAAGTGTGGGTAAGTTGGTCAAGAAGTGTGAGTATAGAGCATAACAGGAAGCACTTAATGGCAGGCTTACCAGCATAATCATAGGTAGACTTGGGGATTTTGTCTTTTACTTCTCTCCATTTTCTTTTTTTTTGGTAAAGCATTATAGATCATATGAAATACTTCCTTTCTCTCTCTCTCTCTCTCTCTCTCTCTCTCTCCCATCTCTCTCCCTCTCCCTCTCCTTTTCTTTCTGCAAATCCACTGAAAGTAGAAATTCTCTTCAGTGAAAGGAAATACATGAAACCTAGAAAAAAGATTAAAATTGAGACAATGTACATTTTTTTTAACATGGGGGAAGTGATAAATTAGGAGATTGGGATTAACATATACACACTATTATATATAAAATAGATAACTAACAAGGACCTACTGTATAGCACAAAGAATTCTACTCAATATTCTGTAATAACCTATATGGAAAAAGAATCTTAAAAAGAATGGATATGAATATATATATACATATATATATGTATATATAAAGCCGATTCACTTTGCTGTACACCTGAAACTAACAAAACATTGTAAATCAACTATACTCCGATAATTTTTTTTAAATGAGATAATATACATCTCATATTGTGTTACTGTATACAATTTGAATCTAACAGATTAGAACCCTTCTTGAGATCTAGGGACCATGATTTTATATTTTGAAAGATTTGCCACTGTGTAAAGTTCTCCTGTATTTGGCAACCTTGATTAATCAAACTTCTGCTTCTTTTCAGGAATAGCCACAACAAAGAGAGAAGTAGAAAATATCCTTTACAAATGTTAAGCTTGTTAGTATCCAAATAAACTTACACAAAAGTTTCATAGAAAATACCAAAAATAATGCAAGGGAAAAAATAAAACTATGTTGTCTCATATGATAAGATTTTCTTCTTTAAGGCTGAATAATATTCCATCATGTGCATATATCACATTTTCCTTATCCACTCATCCATTGATGAACACTTAGGTTGTTTCCTTATCTTAGTTATTGTGAATAATGCTGCATTGAACATAAGGGTGCAGATATCTATTTGAGATACTGTTTTCAATTTTTTTGTGTATCAATTACACCTCCATAAAGTTGTTAAAAATCATAAACTACTAGCACACATACACACACACACACACACACACACACACACACACACACACAATAAAAGCAGTTTTAGGTTTCTAAGCTTGAATACTGACCAGATATTTATTTCCAAACATGGCTGATCTATTTTCACAGATATGGGATACTAATATACAATAGGGCCTCTTCTTGTCAGTTGCCTGCTTGGTGGCTATCATTCGTTGAATTGCAAAACATGAATGCTTATATAAATGCATTGCCTTTGCTGTCGACCTCTCAGTTTACTGTAATTCTTGAACTAGTTGCTTACTGGTCCAGTCATTCCTAAGACAGTTATTGACATATTTGAGGTATCAGGTCCTCTTTTTCTCCATCTGCCCAGCAATTCCTCAGTCTCCAGTTAATGACCGTTACAGGACACTACAGAGCAAGTAAATTATCCTCTTATTTCCTAATCTCTTTTTTATTTATTTCAAAGATATTTGTTAAATTCTTAGTATTCTTAAAAGCTCTGTGCTGGTCATAGGGAAACTTGGTGGTAAAATAAACAAATGCTAAATCAAGGCACAAAGCCAAATATGCACATAGGAAAAGAAAAATTTAATGTTGTTTAAGAGTATTATTTATTTTATATTAATTATTTTGTATAGTTACACAATTTCCACTGTTATATATTCAGAATTCCAATTATTATTTGGAAATCATCAACATTTATTACACCAGAGGCTAAGGCTTTATATTTGTTTTCCTTCTCAAAATTCTGGTATATTATATGCACCACCTACCCCAATTTCCTGAGGTGAATGACAAATTATATAAATTTCCAAAATTATAAAAAGTACAAATTGCAGAAGTATAAAAAGATAGAGAGTGAATGTTAAATTTCATCTTCTCTTTCTGCCAATGACTAGTTGGTATTGGTAAATGCTAGCTCCTGACTCAACACAACAAAAAAGATCCATTAATAAAGTCTTTTTTTAAGGCTATAAGAACCATAAAACCAAAACTACTAGATGAACTGAAATTCTCAAGAGGAAGAGACCCTCCAGGGTGAGATCAGATTGCCAAATATTTTATTCCTTGGACATATTTTCAGGTTCTAGGCATTGTCTGAGTTTTGGGCTTGCCATAGACAAGGAACTAGATCATAAGGAAGAGAAACCAGTGAAACTTTTGATGATTACAGGACTAACATGCCAAATTCTAATCAAGAGTATCCCCAAATAAAATTAGAAAATGCAAACTATTACCTGTAAAATGGGTAAACAGTAAGGTCTTATGATATAGCACAGGTAACTATATTCAATATCTATCTATCTATCTATATATATGTGCGTATAGATATAGATATGTGTGTATATATATGTATATATATGTGTGTGTGTGTATATATATATATATATATTTATTTATTTATTTATCTATATAACTGAATCACTTTGCTGTACAGTAGAAATTAACACAACATTGTAAATCAACTACACTTCAATAAAATAAACTTTTAATAAAGAGTATCCTTAAATAAAAAGTAGGTTTTCCCCACAGGACATTTGCTGAGTAATGGGAAAGTATGGATAGCAGAGGTCCTGGCCTGCAAAGGCTGAATGAAATATTCCCCTGCGGTACAATGTAGGGAAGACTATGTTGTACTAGGACCTACAACAGTCTCATAAACTTTACTTTCAAGAAATTTAAAACCAGAGGTAGCCTGAGTCTAGCTAAAACTGAAAACCAGCTCTAACTCAGCTCACTTCCTGCTTGGATTGAAATTACCAGGTCCTCACTGACTGTAGGAAAATGTTATTAACTTTAGTCTCCACAGCCCTTTTGTACAAGTGTCTGACATACAAAAAAATGTACAAAACATGCAAAGAGGCAGGAAAAGATAACCAAAAACCAAGAAAGAGGACAAGCAATAGAAACAGGCTGATAAATGGTTCAGATGTTGAAGTTAGCAAAGAACACTTTAAAGTAACTATTATAAATATGTCAAAGAAAGTAGAAAATAATATAGGCAAAGTCAATGAAGGGACAGAGAATGTCAATAAGACATTGGAATCCATGAAAAAGTATAAAATATATATTATAGACTTCTAAAAAGCATTATCTGATATTAAAAATGCTGAATACTGGACATAGCATAAGCTAGGATTAGTGAACTTAATGGTTAGTCAAAAGAAAATATTCCCATTAACCTAAAAGGTAAAAAAAAAAAAAAAAAGATAAAACAGGACAGAGCATAAAAGACATGTGGGAAAAAGTCAAAGAGAAGAAACAATTAGATTTAATTAGTGAACTGTAAACAATCACTGGCCTTGAGGATATATAAAGAATTCCTCTAATCCATGGTAAAATTACAAAATCTTCCTTTCCCTCTGCACTCTGCCCAATAGACGAGAGATCTAAACAGCCACTTCACAAAAGAAGATAAAGTAATGGCAAATAAACACATGAAAATCTATTCAATACCATTAGTTATATAAAATGCAAATGAAAACAAATATACCTACTGGAATGTCTTGAAAGAAAGAAAGAAAGAAAGAAAGAAAGAAAGAGAAAGAAAGAAAGAAAGAAAGAAAGAAAGAAAGAAAGAAAGAAAGAAAGAAAGAAAGAAAGAAAGAAAGAAAGAAAGAAAGAAAGAAAGAAAGAAAGAAAAGAAAGAAAGGGAAAGATTTATTATTCCAAGTTTAGGAGAGAATTTGGAGCAAGCAAAACTCTCATGTAAAGGGCTACAATTTCTTTGGAAAACTATTTGGCAATTTCTTTAAAAGTTATGATGCAATATTCCCACTCAGGAGTTTATCTGAGAGAAATTAAAATACAGGGCCACAAAACACCTTGAATAAAAGTGTTCAAGGCATTTTTATTCATAATAGCTAAAAAGTGACAATTATCCGGGTGTCCATCAAGAGTAGAATGAAAAGACAAACTGGTTTATTTAGCAACAAAAGTAAATAAACTACTGATATAGGCAGCAATATGGATGAGTCTCAGAAACTTTCTGTTGAGTAAAAGAAGCTCGACACAAAGCAAACATACTGTATGATTCCATTATTATGAAATTCTATAAAAAACATAATATAGAAATCAAATATGAAGTAGCTTGGGGTGGGGGATTCCCTGGGAAGAAATTCAAAGGAATTTTCTTAGAGTATGGGAATTCTCTATCTCTTGATAAGAGTATGAGTAACATATATACATTCATTTATCAAAATTAAAAGAACTTCACATTTAAAATCTGTACATTTCACTGTCTATGAATTATATCATGGTAAACTTAAAAGAGGAAAAGTTATAAAATAAATTCCCAGACATATTTTTGAGGAATAAAACAAATTGAATCTAAAATTTATACAGAAATGCAAAGGACTTGCAATAGCTACAATATCCCTAAGGAAGAAAAAATGTGGAGGATTGCACTATAAGATTTCAAGACTTAATATAAAGCTAAAGTAATGAAGGCAGTAACTTATTGTCACAGATTATAGACAAATAAACCACTAAGATAGAATAGAGTCCTGGAGCAGAGCCACATGTATCTAAATACTACACTTTATACTACACTTTTACTACAGAAATGCTATGGCATTCAAAGGAGGGTATAGACGGTCTTATAAAAAAATGGTGATAGGAGTAATCTTTGGACTGCAGAGAAAAGAGGAGGAACCCAAAAACGTCTCACAATCTACATTAGCTAAGCAAGCAGACAGTGGAGTTTGGAGAGGCAAAGGTGGCTAGAATTTAAGGGATGGAGTCCTGTAAGGAGAGACATGTGAGGAGAAAGAGCTCTAGAAACCTGCATAAGTGTCTTTGCTGTATGCCAATCTGTGCAATGTTTAGGACCAAATTCTACAAGGTTAAAAAAAAAAAGGAAAAAAAAGGAAAAAAATAAAATTCTCAGGAAAGAATAAATACCACAAAATTTTAAGATGAACAATTCCCAAATTCACACAGGACTGAGAACAGTTTAAATTCTCAATATCCAACCCAGAGAGACCTTTCCAAATACATGACCTTAGGAGTAAAGCCAAACTGAGGCCAGATTAAATTCAGCAGCAGCAGACATGTGATACAAAAACTATTAAAGGAAGTTCTTCAGGAAGAAGTAAAATGACACCAGATGGAATGTGTATCTATGCTAAAGAATAAAGAGTGCTGAAAAGGGTAAACATGTGAGTAAATATAAAAGATAGTGTTTACTTATTGATAAATATTATAAAATTTAAAAGCACAAAATTTTAATAATGTATTGTGGAGTTTATAGCATATGTAGGAGAAAATTGTATGACAATAATAGTACAATGTTCAGAAGAGAGCAAATGGAAGTAAACTGTTGAAGAATCAGACATTCTATATAAAGTGTAAAATATTACTTGAAGGTTGACTATGATAAGTTAAACATGCATGTTATAAATACATGAGTGGCCACTAAAATAAAACAAACAGCAGGCAATTAATGGGGATAAAATGAAAAAAGCTAAAAATAAATACTCAATTCAAAAGAAAGCAGGAAAAAAAGAAAAAAATTAACAAAGAACAAACAAAATGAACAGAAAACAGATTAAAAAATGGTTAACTGAAACCTGACCATATCAGTAAGTATATAAAATGTACATGGTATTAATATACCAATAAAAAGTCAGGAATGACACATTGTTTTAAAAAGTAAACTTGACTCTACAGTTATATCTCAGTATCTGAAGGGGATTGGTTCCAGGACCCCATCCCATTGAAACCAAAATCCATGGATGCTCAAGTCCCTTATATTAAATGGCATAGTATTTGCATATAACCTACATACATCTTCTTGTACACTTTAAATCATCTCTAGATTACTTATGATACCTAATAAAATGTAAAGGCTATGTAAATAGTTTTAAATACAATGTAAATGCTATGTAAATAGTTGCCAGGGTGTGGTAAATTCAAGTTTTGGTTTTTGGAAACTTGGAATTTTAAAAAATATTTTCCATCTTTGGTTAGTTCAGTCCATGGATGCAGAACAGATGGTTGTTTACAAGAAAATCACTTTAAATACAAAGACATAGATTGTTAAAAAAATGATGAAAATATATAAAAGGCAAATACTAAGCATAAGAATGCTGTAGTGATTATATAAATATGAGAAAAAGTCAACTTCAGAATAAGGAATAATAACAGTGATAAACAGGGACATTTCATAATAATAAAAGGGTCAATTAACCAAGAATTAATTGCAATCTTAATTTTTATGCACAATGCACAGTTTCAAAATACCTGAAATAAAGCCTGACTTAACTGAATGATAAAAAGACAAACCCACTACTGTAGTTGGAAATTGTAACTGTAGTCTCTCAGTAAGGCGTAGGAACAATTACATAGAAAAATCAGTAAGAACATAAATAAGTTGAATAACATTATCAACCAAGACAAACTAATTGACATTTATAGGGCACACCATTCAACAACAAAAACTACATATTCCTTCAAAGCATATGTGGAGTATTCATGAAGTCAGACCATAAACTGGGCCATAAAATGTAGCTCAACATATGTGAAAGGACTGAAATCATGCAGAGTATGATCTCTTACCATTAGTCAAATTAGAAAAAAATAAACAAACAAAAAAACAGAGATATCTGAAAGATCATCAAGTATTTGGAGAGTAAACAACACATTTCTACAAACCTTTAGATCAAAGGAAAAATAACATGGAGAATTATAAAAAACTTTAGACTAAATGGAAATAAAAACTACATATAAAAATGCATGGGTCAACAAAATGCTGGCAAGCCAAATTCAGCAGCATATTAAAAGGACCACACATCATGACCAAGTGGGATTTCTTCCTGGAATGCAAGAATGGTTCAACATAATGAAAATTGATCAATGAAATACACCACATTAACAAAATGATGGGGGAAAACCACATGATCATATCAATTCAGAAAAAGCAACTAACAAAATTCAACACTGTTTCATGATAAAAATACTCAATAAACAAGGAATAAAAGGAAGCTACCTCAAAATAATAAAATCCACCTATGAAAAACCCGCAGGTAACATCACACTTAATGATGAGTGACTGGAACAAGGCAAGGATGCCTGTTGTTGCCCCTTACACCACTTTATATCCTGCTACTTTGCTGAATTCATTTATTAGTTGTAACATTTGTGTGTGTGTGTGTGTGTGTGTGTGTGTGTGTGTGGAATTGTTAGTTTTTTACATATAAGATCATACCATCCGCAAGCACAGCTAATATTACTTCTTCTTTTCCAATGTGGGTGCCCTTTATTTCTTCTTGCCTGATTGTTCTGGCTAGAACTTGCAGCACTATTTTTAATAAAAGTGGCAAACATAATTACTAAAGTTAACTAATAAAAATTCTAATATTGATTATGTTAGATTATGAATCCTCATTAATATTACATATGATAATACAGTTTTAAAAAAATCCTTAATTCATATGTATGCATACATATATCCTTCCAAAAACATAGGCTATCTCTGGAAATGTATACATGAAAATTATCAGTAATTATCTCTAGAGAGGGCAAGTCAGGGAAAGGAGAGTCAAGTGGGACAGAGAATAAGTTTAGTTTTCTATTTAATAAGATAAAATTATACAAAGTCAGGAACAGAATGACAGCTCATCTCTTCTCTACAGCTTGATGATATTTTACTCATGATACCACCATCCAGATCATAATATAGAATATTTCCAGTACCCTAGAAATGTTGTTTTTTATACTTTCCAGTCAATAGCCCTCCCTGCAAAGTGGTATCCATTCTTCTAATCTCTATTGTGATAAATTAGTTTTGCTGGTTCTTGAACTTAAAATAAATGGAATCATTCAGTAGGTACACTTTTGTGTCTGACTTTTTTCACTCAACATATTGTCTTTGAAAGTAAATCAAGTTGTATATATCAGTAGCTTATTTTATTGTTGTGTAATATTCAATTATAAGAATATACTATAAAATGTTTATATTTTATCTTGGGGAAGAGGCTTTCATATATTAGAACATTCTTTTACATGGCCTGGGGTATACATGTACTCATTTTTCTTGAGCATATACATATTATATTTCATTATCTAATTTTCATTGCTATTACATGGGTATTTATTTAAGACATTTATCTGGATATTGGCCTTGTATTCTGTGACTTTGCTAAATTCACTTATTGTTTTCATTACCTGTTTTTTAGATATCCTGGGATTTTTTCCATGTATACTACCATTCACACATTAACAAAGTTTTATTTCTTTTTATCCAATCTGTATCGACTTATGTTTTTTATTGTCTTGTTGCATTGGCTAAGACTTCCAGTACAATGTCGAATAGAAATGGTATAAATGGCTATCCATTTCTTGTTGTTTCAGATTGTAAGGGAAAAGTATTCAGTCTTTCACAAGTTAGTATAATGTTATACCTAGATTTTATTTTTTATATATGACTTTTAGGTTGATGATATTATCTTATATTCCTAGTTTTCTGGCATATTTTTGATTTAGTATGAATAGATAATGGATTTTTAAAATGGTTTTTCTGAATGTTTGGAGAAGAATAAATGATATTTCTCTTTTATCCTTTTAATATGGTGAACTAAATTGATTGACATTCAAATGTTAACCTTGAATTCTTGATGTAAACCCCACTTTGCTTTGCTGTATTTAATTATTTGTCCAGCTGGACAGCCATGGAATGATTATGAGGAGTGAATTTGTTTGCAAATATTTCATATCTTTTTCTAAGATATGAAGAAAACTGGATTGTGTAAGTTTTATTTCCAGTAAATCAGATGTGAATATAGGAAGCAATTACTTCTTTACTTCTATCTGTCTAGTAAGACTTTGTAGAAGAAGGATGGAAGGAATTATATATGTTTGAGAAGGGAGAAGTGTTGGTGGGTTAAAAACAATAAGAAAAAGCAGTCCTCAAGATGTACCATGAGATTTCTGATTTGGATGTAATTACTCTTTTATCCTAAACTTCTTGAAATTATAATAACAAAGTGTTACAATTGTCTCTAACATTGCTTCATACACCGTGTTAGAACAAAAAGTTTCCAAGGGAGATGTGATGAACCTCTTATTGTTTTACTGTTTCTTCTAATCTCACTTTACACATACAGCCTATGGTAAAGGCAGAATGTGCCTCAGATTCTACTTGCTCTGAAGGAAATTAAAGAAAAAGATGAGTAGCTTTCTTCAGAGATATGTTACAAATTAAACATTTATGTAAAAAACAAATGGTCTCTGTAGAGAGTATTATTCACATGACATGAGGAAGAAAAAATAAAGCCAAATATATCTTGAGGAAACCACAGCAGGAAAGAAAAGGTAAATTTCAAAGTATGGACATAACTCAGTTAAGCCTCCAAAATTGCTAAACCTTACAGGAGATTTATTGAATTAATATTTTCCCACAACAAGGAGTAAAATAATACTTGCTGAAGAGTATACCTCTTCATAAAACAGTCATTTCACACACCAAGCTGTGGCCAATTTGCTGCACATAAAAAAGTGATGGTAGCACATTAATATTCTGTGTACATTTTGTTAAACCTTTCAATTGTCTTTTCTTTGCTGTTTTACTTCTTGTTTTATGGTTAGCAGGGATGGAGCCTCTATGGAAAATTTCTGTGTATAATCTCTAATGTGTCTACTATCTTAAAAACAATTGCTCTATGTGGAAGATAAACAGTTAAGAATTATGTCATTAACTTAGGTATTTGGCATCTTCAATGAGGCACATGTTCCATTAGGTTTATTGTTCGTTATTTATTATTTTCAGTTCGACTTATTCTATGCTTTTGATTGCACATTCTATAAATCTCAGAGCTCAGTAGAACCTAGTAAATTTTTACTGAGTAACCTGAAATCTGCAAACAAAGGTGACAATCATGGGGCAAGAACTATGAGGTCTTTTACATCTTTGTGAGGGAATTTGCTGAAAGTATAGGATAAGAACTGTGGCAGAGACATCTTCTTAGGTTACCTCTTATGCAGCTCTGGTTAATGTTTTCCATGAAAAGCATAGTAAAGTTTTTTACAAGTGTCTCAATGTTGTCTTCCTGCTTTTTTCTGCCTCAGGAATTTTTCTAAAGCCAAAAGCTTGTGAGCTCAACCTACAAGCAAATACAGCTCAGAAATGTATGCGTGCGTGTGTGTGTGTGTGTGTGTAGGGGGTGTGGGTGTGTACAGTCCAGAGGAATGGGTGTGTACTTATCTGTGTGTGTTAACATTCAAGAGGGTAAACTCTCAAGCCAAAAAGGGATGACAGTGTGGGGTGACAATTATGAGGTGCAAGGTGCATTCTCCATGCTCCCTCAGAGAGTATCCAGCAGGATTAGATTCCAGTTTGCCACAGTGGTAAGCAACTTAAACATGTTCCTATATATTGAGTTTCCTTTCTTCCCTTTCTCACTTTCCTGCCTCCTCAATTTGGCTTCTCAAATTGCCTCCCCACAAAACTATCTGCCTCCAAGTATTATCTCAAGGTCTGCTTTCAAGGGAGCCCAAATTAATACAAGAATATAGCAATACAGTCCCTTTAAGCAATATATTCTTATATAAAATTATATGAATATAGTAATTCATTGAAACATCATGAAGCTATAACCCATTTGGCATGAAATCCTTGTAAACATATCTGCTTCTAAGATTTCAAATACAAAGCTATTTCTCCATTTTCAACTAAGTCCTTCCATCCAGAACTTCCTCCTAGAGATATTTAAAGCAACTCATTTTAATAGTGCATCCCTTTCCCATCCCACACTCATGCACACACACACTTGTTCCTCAACTTATATTGCCCATCTTGGGAAGGTTGACAAAAGGTAGTGCTGATGTGCGTGTGAATATAATGCTTACGTATGTACACAATGAGTGGTAGTATAAATAAGTACAGATACTGTTGGGGAATTTGGTTAAAATGTAAAACAAATTCAAATATGTATGCATCTCAATTAAAAATTCTGTCATAAGGATCTATCTGTTGAAGAGAAATATTCGTACATGTACCCAGAACACCAAACACAAATCCATTTATTGTAGTACATTTTTAAAACTGAAAAGATGGGGGGAAAACTCATAAATGTCTATCCATAGAAAAATGGTTAAAAATGTGACATATTACAAATTGTTTTTAAAAAATGAGGTAGAATTGCATGTACTGAAACAGAAAGATCTCCAAGTGTTGGTGTTATGTAGAAAAGAAATAAAAATAAAAAGCTAGTTGCCATACAAATATGAATCAAATGATAGAAAACAAACACCAAATTAAATGCTTGTATACAAATAAGTACACACATGCACTGGATACTCACATGAGAATGTGAATATGTATTTTGTTTGTGTGTGGGTGTGTAAAACTAATAAATTTTCTTAAATTATTCACACCAAACCATGAGCCATCATTAACAATGCAGAGGATGATGATTAGAATGAGTGATAGGGGATTTTCCATTTTTAGGCTATATAAATACATACT
Organism: Grampus griseus; assembly: GCF_964374135.1. NCBI lineage: Eukaryota > Metazoa > Chordata > Mammalia > Artiodactyla > Delphinidae > Grampus > Grampus griseus. Next base: position 77,270,392 of record NC_138999.1, on the reverse strand, counting down.
TTTTGAATTGTTTATAATGAGAAAACTCAATTAAAAAATAAAATAGGTGCAATAACTTCCTCTTGACATTTGAAAACCTTGTAAATTGTCTCACTTATAACGTATTCTGAAAAAATAAATTTGTTGATTACAAGTATAAAATTACCTTGTATTTTGGTGGATGATCTACAGAGAGGTCATTTATTCTCTTTACTTTTTTTTTTTTTTTTGCGGTAAGCGGGCCTCTCACTGTTGTGGCCTCTCCTGTTGCAGAGCACAGGCTCCGGACGCACAGGCTCAGTGGCCGTGGCTCATGGGCCCAGCCACTCCATGGCATGTGGGATCTTCCCAGACCGGGGCACGAATCCATGTCCCCTGCATCAGCAGGCAGACTCTCAACCACTGAGCCACCAGGGAAGCCCTCTCTTTACATTTTTGTTTGATGAGTGGCTATAATTTTTTTTTAATATATTGAGTCAGTTATTTGATACACGACATCTTTATACCTGGAGTGAGAAGTTCTGTGCACTTAATGTAATAAAGAAACTGTCAAGTAACTTTCTAACTTATATGTTCAGTTCTTTTCTCCCAATTTCTCCAAATTAAAATAGTATTATTAGCAATATATTCAGAGTATATATTTTCAAATCTTCCCAAAATATATTTTTTACTGTTTTTAAATTAACTCAATGAACTGGCACAAGAGTATGTCCATGAACAGTATTATTTACTGAAAAAATATTATTACCAGTATTGATGTGCAGGACAGATTTACGAAAAAAAAACTTATAAAATGTGACTTACATTCTAAGATTTTGATTTATAGAACTTGTGACAGATAGAGAAGACAAGTGACTGATGTATTATAGTGGTGCTCTTCAATTACTAAAGTTAAGGCTGTGTCAGCATTTCCATGATAAACTCTTAATTTCAGGAATTTATAACTTGCTTGCAAAAAGTCATTCTAGATGAAAACTTTTTCTGACAATTTTCTACTTAAAAATTACAAATCAGATAATTGGATAAAGTAGGAAGACAGTGGAGAAGAGAACATACCTGTTAAATGCATTCTTATATACACGGATTGAAAGTCTGTTTCATAAATAGCAAATTCCTTGCACAGAGAAATGTCTTTCCACATTGTTTCCCTTTCCAAAAGCCTTAAAAATTTCTGCAGGATGATGATTTGTGAACAAACAGTAAGAAGGAAGAATTTGTGCTTTTACCCAATGTTGCCAAATAAAAGAAAAACTTCAAGAATGATAAGAGATTTCTATAAGAATATCCTTAGAGGGTTTCCCTGGTGGTGCAGTGGTTGCGAGTCCGCCTGCCGATGCAGGAGACGCGGGTTCGTGCCCCGGTCCGGGAGGATCCCACATGCCACGGAGTGGCTGGGTCCGTGAGCCATGGCCGCTGGGCCTGCGCGTCCGGAGCCTGTGCTCTGCAGTGGGAGAGGCCACAGCAGTGAGAGGTCCGCATACTGCAAAAAAAAAAAAAAGTAAAAAGAATATCCTTAGAGAAATGAGAAGTTGAATGACTTCCCTTTACATGACTTCTCTTGAAACCTCATTGTGTTACTGGAGAATGTTGTGCCAACATTCAGATTATAGAATTATGCAAATGATTAATGCCTCTCATTTTTAATTATTGTGGCAAAAAAGTTATGTCACTCACTTCCTTATAGTGCTACTTCCAATTCTAAAATAATAATAGCAACAATAATAGCAGTCATTAGAGCATGTCATTGTTTTAGGTACAATAAAGAATACTAATATTTTTCCAGATTTTATTTTAAATTAATTTTTAATTGATCTAATGTTTTATTCTCCAGTGATTCTCTATATCAAAAAGCAACATATTCTTTAAAAGCTGTAATTATTCAAGATTCTTATAGATAAAGCAGACAACAGTTTATTGAGTTAGATGACTTTGACCAGAATTTTTTAACTTCAGCAATATTGACATTTTGGATTGAATAATAATTGTGGAGGGTTGTCCTATGCATTGTAGGACATTTAGCAGCATCCCTGGCTTCTACACACCAGAAACCAGTAGAATCTGTCCATTTCCATCCTTGCCCCCTCACCTAGCCAGATGTGACAACCAAAAATCTTTACAGACATTGCCAATTGTCCTCTCAGGGACCAAATTGTCCTTGATGGAGAACCACTTAGTCCATTCCAACATTCTCAAACATAGTTTGAAGTTGTTCTTTATAATAATCTTTCTCTCTTCTTAAATTCCTAGTTAATAGTAACTTCTACCAGGACCTGGAAATTCTGCTTTTTCCTTTGAAGATAGAAACTAAAGTTATAGGTTCCAACTAGGATGATTGAAGTTAGAGTATTCTGATACAAGTTTCAGGTCTTATCTTATTGCCAACATTGTTGGCATTATCTTTATTTTCCAGATCTTCTGTTTCTACTACAGAACCTGAAAATCTGAAGATCTCAAAAACTCATTGCATGGAAATAAAGACTGAAGACTTTTTCTGACTTAAATGATTAATGTCTAATCATTTGGTTGAATATTTTTAGAGGGTGTGCACATTGAGGAGAATGTGAATATTTCTAGAAAGGGGTGTCTCTGGGGAAAATGATATTTAATCTAACTGTCATTGTTCTCTAATATTAAGGGTAGTTGATTGTAACTTCTATCCTTCTAGAATAGTTTTTCTAAATCTTGGCTGCATATCAGAATCACCCAAGAAACTTTAAAAATTCCAGTGCACAAGGTAATATCCAGAACAATTAACTCAAAATCTCTGAAGGAGAGATCTAGGCATCTTTAGTTTTGTTTTTTGTTTTTTTGCAGTACGCGGGCCCCTCAGTGTTGTGGCCTCTCCCATTGTGGAGCACAGGCTCTGGACCCACAGGCTCAGTGGCCATGGCTCATGGGCCCAGCCGCTCCACGGCATGTGGGATCTTCCTGGACCGGGACACGAACCCGTGTCCCCTGCATTGGCAGGCGGACTCTCAACCCCTGCCCCACCAGGGAAGCCCTGTTTTTAATTAATTTTTATTTGAGTATAGTTGATTTACAATGTTGTGTTAGTTTCTACTGCACAGCAAAGTGAATCAGTTATACATATACATATATCTACTCTTTTTGAGATTCTATTCCCATATAGGTCATTACAGAGTATTGAGTAGAGTTCCCTGTGTTATACAGTAGGTTCTTATTAGTTACCTATTTTATGTATAGTAATGTGTGTATGTCAATCCCAATCTCCAATTTATACCTCCCCCACTTTAAAACTATTTTAGTGTTATAAATGTATGGCTAATTTTGAGACCTGCTGATCTAGAAAAAAATCTTTCCCCTTCAAGCTTCTCCTTAGGGTTCTCAGCTGTTCTCTATCTTGGAAATATAAAATGTGAAGTCCAAGTAAGAAACAAGAAGGCTAAATCAAGGCTTCTCAAAGAATGTTTTCCAGATCAACAACGTCAATATAATAGGACAACTTGTTAGAAATGCAAATTTTGGGGTCCCCGTACTAGAGCTAATATATCAGAATCTCTAGAGCCAGGCACAGTAATCTGTGTTTTAACAAGACCTTCAGGTGATTTGGATGCATGCAAAAGATTGAGAATCACTGGACTAATTGAATTGTATGTGGAAAGAGCAACAATGATTTTTAAAGACTGAAAGCAAAATAGGGAGAATTGTTACAGGAATACATAAAAGAAAACGTGATTTTACCCAACACTAAGGTCATATGTGGAACAACGATAAATAAGTCAAAAGACTAAGATCAAAATCTCTGTAGGCAGCCTGATATTTTTTTCCAGATGCTAATCTTCTCTCCAACAAAACCGATGAAGGCAGGTGTAATCTTTTCATTTTATCTATCTCTAATAAAAAGGATTATTAATCCTCAGCTATGAAAGAACAAGAAGAGATTATGATATTTTTCCAGATTCTAAGGAATAAAGATATTTAGAATTTCATTTCCTAAAAATGTTCTTTCATGATATAATTTAAAAAAAAATGCACTTAGAAAATCCACCTGTACATTCCTGTTCAAAAACAAGAAGAAACTCAAGCATTTAAGAGGCTTTTTTAAAAGTAAAAATTACTAAATCGATGATTATCTTACTAATTTTGATAGGAATTAAAACTTTATTGTGATCACTAAAGCTCTGTAGCATTGTATGGCTTATTCATCATTTATTATAATTTATTTCTTAAAACCCTCAGAAAAAAAAATACCTTTAACACAGAACCAAAATTAGTCTACTAATATCTGTTCAACAGAATATCTTTCCCAGAATTATGAGCTAATCTCATTTAGTAAAATCCTAATATGACAGTATCATTAAAGATGCCTTGGTAAAACTTATTTTCATGGAAGAAATATGTTCCTTTGTTTCCTACAATATCCCCTTATTTTGGGGGAAATAACTATCTTGGGAAACCAAGAGAGTAGGTAAGGATATCATTGAAATGAATGTCACTTTCATAATTACTGATCAAGTAGATAAATTCAAAGCATTCTTAATTTAACTGGGAAGACATTATTTTTAAAAATAGTGTGTTGAAAATGTCCCAGACTTTAGAAAGAAAAAATTCTGCCATCAACTGTAATGTCTCAAAATAGATATTTAAGAATTGTAAGAATCCTTTTATCAAAACTAATCTCTTTTAGAAATATCAAGAATTATAACACTACCCTATAACTATAATTTTGACTCAAAAAAATTGTTCCTTTACAGTGTATACTCGACAATATCAAGTAAATATCTACACAATACTTATTACCTTTTACTTGTTGATCTTTTAGAAAAATAATATTCTTCTAATTAATAATTCATATTAGCAATTTAAGAACTTGGAAACCTATCAAATGCAATATTTTATAGACCTCTGAATAAATTTCAATTTCATTATAGTAAAACATATGGGCTACAGATAGGTTGGGTAGGGAATTTGGTCAAAAACAGAATAATTTTATATAATTTTATAACCCAGAGTCATTATCTATGACTGAACGAGATTATGGGGAAAATTGTGTTCATTTTGACTCTAAAAAGGAGGTTGTAGTGATCTACCATCAATAGCTTCTATTTAAAGGTTAGTTACTAAACACTCTAGAATGTAATAACTTAGCCTGATACTAGTCAATTTCTCTAATGAGCTCTTTTTCTTATATATTGATTATAAGCATATAATTCAGACTGTACTTACACAATGTACCAATAACAAATAATTGACTTAAAAAAGGGAAAGGCAAAGAATGATCTATTTATGTACACATGCTGTGATTATTAATTTTATATGTCATCTTGGCTAGGCTAATGTTCCCCCAACTAAGGGGATACTGTAGGAAGTAAAGGAACATATTTATTTCTTCTATGAAAATAAGTATGACTAAGGTCAAACATTGGTCTAGATGTTGCTGTGAGGTTATTTTGTAGATGTGATTAACATTTACAATTAGTTGACTTTAAGTAAAGGTGATTAACCTAGATAATATGGATAGGCTTCATACAATCAGTCGAAAGCCTTAAGAGCAAAACCTGACGTTTCCTGGAGAAGGAATTCACCTCAAGACCAATGTAGAAATCTTGCCTGAGTTCCCAGCTTGCTAGCCTGCTGCCTGTCTTATGGATTTCAGACTTGTGAGTCCCCACAATCACATGAGCCATACTTTAAAATCTCTCTCTCTCTCTCTGATATATAGATATAGATAACATAGATACAGATATAGATACATAGGATATAAATATAAATAGATATATCCTATTGGTTCTGTTTTTCTGGAGAACCCTGACTGATACAAATACCAATATCATTTAAAATTTTTTCTTCCCCTGAAATCAGCAGTTGTTTTGGCATCTTAGAGCTATAACCTTAATACAATTTGTGGCATAGTATAATTTATAATTACTTGTCTGAAAGGAATTTTCAAAATGCCATTTTATAAATGTTTGGATTTGTTTTTTTCAAATGAATGTTTTTAGTCAATTATGTATTTTTCTAGGAGCTATATCTATTTAGTGTTATCCCTGTGGTTCATATTAAAAATATCCAAATTCATGGCAGTGTCAGTGAATGCAGCCTATGTAATTTTGGATATATTTGATGCAAAATACTAGGAATTAATATCCATTACTTATATACTACACTTTTTAAAACCACCTAATATCAAATTTAAGGGCAAACATGCTCAAAGTAGAGCAGAATCTATTCTTATAATAAAACAAAGCAAACTTATATTCCCTTGTTTCTTATTTTCTATGTCTAATCCAAATAACAAAGAAATTTATCACATCAATTCATTTCTATGGAAATTCAATCACACTTTCTAAACTGGCACTTAATACAGGAACACAACTCTATATTGATTTGATGATGTAGGTACTTCATCCAACTAAATGTGTCTTGTAATTCAAAGAGTCAATCAATCAGGCAAACTGGATAAATTATTGCAAGGAATGTGGAGGAATCAAGGCATAGAAAGCTCTTATGTTTGAAATGTTAACCAATCATACAGCAGCTCGTTGAATTATATTTTGGGTTGTAGAATGGCCTTTTTTCTAGTGTTTATATCTGAATATTGGACTATTATTCTTTTGAAATCACAAGAAACTGGGATTGCTCTCTCCAATAAAAATTTGCACATAAAAGTAGTTGAAAGGAAAGAGGCATTTTAAAGAGATTGCTCCTACACACACACACACACACACACACACACACACATACACACACACACACATTTCATTCCACAGAAAATTGACACATTGCAGTCTTGGCTTCAACCAAAGAAATCACATGTTTTAAGCTGTTCTTAGCATTTTCACAGCATACATATTCTTGATAAATCAGCTTATAGAAATTTAGTAAGATAGGTCAAACTGCCTATCTTGCTAGGTAATTAGTAAAACTTAAATATTTTTAAGAAATTAAAGCAAAATAAGTGATATAGAACATGGAAGATATTTTGAGAACAAAAGGTAATGTATTTGAAACCTCAAGTAAGGAACAGTAGCAGCAGTATTCCACCACCACCTCCACCAGCACTGCCACCTATATTTTGTATTAGATATGCATACAGTAAGATCATAGGGCTATGACTGACAAGCACTGCCAATAGCCAGGGGGAAAAATGTGACATATATATTATGAATAATACAATTAATTTGGTTTTGCAATTTTAAATTGTCAATAATTGCTATGTAAACTGATTTCCAGGGCTTCCCTGGTGGTACAGTGGTTGAGAGTCTGCCTGCCGATGTGGGGGACATGGGTTCGTGCCCCGGTCCGGGAAGATCCCACGTGCCGTGGAGTGGCTGGGCCCATGAGCCATGGCCGCTGAGCCTGCGCGTCCGGAGCCTGTGCTCCACAACGGGAGAGGCCACAACAGTGAAAGGCCCACGTACCGCAAAAAAAAAAAAATATATATATATATATATATATATATATATATATATTTAGATCATATAATATGAGAAAATCATATATATATAACCAGTTTTTCAAAAAGAAGTCTATTCAATATTTAACTTGAGTTGTTTAGTCATTTTAATTTAGGGGAATTATATTATTTTAGTTGTCTTCAACTAAGTAAAGTATCACAGAAACAACACCACTGAGATACCACCATATGCCACCAGTATTATTTCCTTTGGAAATTCAATATTGGTGAGTGCAAACAATACAATATGCCTTAAACTCAGTGCTTCCTGGTTGCACCAATATTTTTTAATTTTAAAAGATACATGATTAAGGATTAGAAAATGAAAAGAAAGCAATAAATGAGTAATTGGGAAGTCAAGATTAAACAGTAGGAAACCTGTATTCTAGCAATAACTGCTACTAAGTAAATGATCCATAATATTATCCTTGTAAAACTAGAGAGTTCGTATTTTCTATGAATTTCTATTACCATATTCCAGTAAGAAAATTTGGCTAAGGACTTACTTATGATAATAGTTAACAATCACAATGCCTTACCAAATACAAACCAAATACAGCACCAACTAGCTATCTCTGTTTCTCAATCTCTCTCTCTCTCTTTCTCTCATACACACACTGAAACACACACACACAGACACATACATGCACACACATTTGCCTGAACGTTTTCAGGAAAGCTGATGCCATCCATCCGAAGAGGGTCTTCGGATGGATGGCATCAGCTTTGTCTAGAGATTGTATTCCTCTCTATTGTCTACATTACAAGCTTAATCTATGAATTTAGAAGTTGAATTTTATCTACTTCCTTCCCGGATTCTTTCCTTTCTTCTTTTCTTTTTTGGAGATAATTTAAGCTTAAATATTGGCTATCTTAAAGACTAATATACCAGCAATTAAAACCTAAGATAAAATGTAGTTTTCACCATAAGATTTTGATTAAAATGTTAAAGGTAGTTAATATTTTAATAAATGTTTGGATATTATTCTGAATAACAATTATATTAAGAGTAACATATTAAATGATTAATGAGATTTTACCAATATTATTTTTGGGGTAGTAAATGATTGTCAAAATATATTCAATGTGATAACAGTGTTTGAATATTTTATAAGAAATTCTTTGAATTTAGTTTTCAGTTAAATAATATACAAATAAAATTATTATATTATTCATCAGAAAATAAGTGAACCAATAATGAAAGGGAAATTTTTACTATATAATCCTCTATACAAATAACACCCTTGATTATAATTCATGTTGGTAAATTACATAAATTACTAAAATTGAAATATTAGTTAATGTGTTCATTTCAATCTAAGTGTACTACTATCTTATTTTAAATATTACAATTGTCTTCAGAAACTTCATTTTATCTAAATATATGAAATTATATTTCCAACAATAAATAAGATTATGAAACAAAATATATTTGGGGATACAACACTAAGGTTGAATTATTATTTTTTTAATTATTTATTTATTTAATTATTTTTTTGTGGTACATGGACCTCTCACTGTTGTGGCCTCTCCCGTTGTGGAGCACAGGCTCCAGACATGCAGACTCCAGATGTGCAGGCTCAGCAGCCATAGCTCACAGGACCAGCAGCTCCACGGCATGTGGGATCTTCCCAGACCAGGGTACAAACCCATGTCCCCTGCATTGGCAGGCAGACTCTCAACCACTGCACCACCAGGGAAGCCCCTGAATTATTTTCTTAATAAAAAACTTCAAAAGATGGATCGTAATTTCTTATGACAAACTACTATATTTAAAATAGATAACCAGGGAATTCCATGGCAGTCCAGTGGTTAGGACTCCATGCTTTCACTGCTGAGGGCCTGGGTTCAATACCTCATTGGTGAACTAAGATCCTGTAAGATGTGCAGCACAGCCAAAAAAAAAAAAAAAAAACATAACCAACAAGGAACTACTGTATAGCACAGGGAACTCTGTTCAATATTCTGTAATAACCTGAATGGGAAAAGAATTTGAAAAAGAATAGATGCATGTATATGTATAAATGAATCACTTTGCTGTACACCTGAAACTAATACAACATTCTTAATAAACTATACTCTAGTATAAAATAAAAATTTAAAAATAAAATAGGAAACTTCAAAAGGATGGATCATAATTTTTTATGACCATCAAAATAAAGATACAAAACAGGAAACATACCTGTTCAAGATTATTTATGAATATTACACTTTATTTAGTTTTTGTTTTTGGGGGGGTGACAGGCTGGTAAACATAAACTCATATATTTTTTTGGAAAAATCATAACCCAATTGGCATAATGCTGGACTGGCTTTGTGTTTTACCTTTGTGATTTTTGTTTTACACTTTTTTTTTAGAATGGAATTTAAAAACAAGATTGATTGAATAAGATGACTTTATATATGACAAGTTATGGCTTTCTGTGTTGAACATCAGTATTGTTTGAGTATATCCTTCTTCTGAAGGAAAATCTCACTGTTTCTTTAACAAAAAGTTTTATATATCTACTAAAGTTTGTGTTTCTAATAGATCTAGATTTTTTTGCTTGAGTCTCAGGAGAGGTCAAGTGCTTAAGAATAAATTAAAATTCTATTTATTTAAAATATGGGTTTCATGGATGCTAACCAGGCCCATATTCATCAGTTTCAAAGAATCCTCCTTTCACTGTTGGTGACTAAAGGGAGTTCAAATCACTGTAATTGGAATTAATTTAACCAAAGTAGCAAAATTACACATATATTCTTCAGCAGAAACTCAAAATTTAGCAAATAAGAGAAAATAATGTTAACCTGAGAAAAATTGATATGTCACATCAACAGACTCAAAAATAGAGTAATAGAAATAAATTTTGGTGGAAGAAACTGCAATATTCAAGAAAAGAGACAAATAATCATTTACTACCCCCACTTAGAGAATTTCGAAGAACCTGAGTTTCGGTGCTCTTATTGAGAATAAACTCTACATATTTATTTCCAGAAAGAAAAAGAAGTTTTCTCTTAAACTACTAAAAAAAAAATAATTCTAAAAACATACAACATTGAGTCCACAAATATAGGAGAAAAAGATAATGATTTTTTTGGCAAATTAGTTTTAATTAGAGAATAGAACAGAAAACTGGTAGATAATATCTCTATTAGAGAACTTCACATTAAAAATGTCTTCTTTTTTTCCCCGACATCAACTCATCTACTCAGTACAGGAGGAAGTAGATATAATATTGAAATACTTCTTCATAGTTGATAAGTAACAAAGCAAGAGTCGTTAGTACTCTTATTTCTAACTTTGTATATCACTGCTAGACAAAACATCTTGAAAAGAGAATAATGTAGATGATGAATTATTTCAGGATATAACCCATACCTTACAGATATGCATCCTATTTAACACAGAGGCAACCATTTTGCAGATTCTTCCAATTTTTATTCTCCTACTATGGATATGAGAGTTTGGGGTAAAAGAAATATTTCATTTTATCTCTTATTATAAGATAAATGGTAGTGTAAACCCAATGACAGTTAACAAATGACATTGTACCTTGGTGTTGGAGAAGCAATAAAGATCACAGTATGGAATGATGGGGGAAAAAGTAGCCACTACTTAGCTTCAGCTAACTATAGCTATGGAACATTCTTAAGAAAAATAATTCTTATTTTATGCAGAACATCCAAAAATAATTGTTGCCCACTTATTTAAAATTAAAAAAATCAATTATAAACAAGTTAAATAAAATCCATCTACCTGCTGGTATTGTCAATTTCTGAATAGGTAAGGAAACATCATAAAATCACAGATTAATATAAAGAGGAAAGAAGCAGTAAACTAGTTTGACTGTATAATTTTTCCAATGAACTGGTACTTGACTCAAGATCCGATTTAATAACATATTTATGGTATGTTTATCTCATATTGTAGTATCTCTAAAATTATTTTAATATGACAAATACCAAGTTGAGAACAAATTTGATTAGAAGATACTAAAAAAGATTGAACAAAGAGAAATAGATTTTAAAAATAAGTGAGAGATTTTGCTTCCTGATTGAATAAAATGATTGAAAATTACTTGACATAATTTAACAATGAAAACAATTTTACTTAACTAATAAGCAAAAAGTAGTTGGAAAACCATTTTAAAAAATACCGATTTCATTTCCATGAAGAATATCAACTATCTAAAAATACATTTAGAAGTGCAAGAATTCTGAGGAGGACTTTATGATGGTTTTTGGAGAGACATTTAAACAAGACAAACAAGGTTTGAAAGGCTTAATATTGTAATGAGGTTAATATTATATATATATGTGTGTGTGTGTGAATTCTAAATAAAAAATTAAACCTTTTTGTGGAATTTGATTAGATGATTTAAATTCAATTTTTTATGTGAATATAAAACTTCAATTGTAGAAAATGCAGTCTGAAGAAAAAAGAAGGAAGAAGAACCGGTTCAATAACGTATCAAAGCTTATGATAAAATTAAGGCATTGAGGTGTATATGATATAGAAAAATATAAGTGACTGGAAAAGAATAGAGAGTCCAGAAAGAGGCTAATCCATATATACACATGAATTATGACAGTGGTTGACACTACAAAGCATTAAGGAAAGATTTATTTCTAGGAAAAAATGCAAGAAAAGAGATTACGTTAGTAGGAATGATAGAGTAGGGAACTCCTAAAATCCTTTCTTCATTAAAAACAATAAAAAAACACTGGCAAAAGTAGTCAAATCAACTTTTTTGGAACTCTTAGAATTACCCAAATTTGAAACAACCTGGGGAGTGTTTATTCAAGATAAATAGCTGAATATTGGTAACAAATTGCCCTATTTACGTCTCTTTCCTTGACTCTATCATAGCCTTATATACCAACAGCCCTGCAAGTATGGTGAAAACCAACAGCCTAGCAGCCACTAGAGTGGAAAGATTTGGATTGGAGATCTCCAGAAAGCCCTATTTTCAGAAAATTTTATTATCTGACATGTCTGGAAGTTCTCTGGAAAATTCTACTTACAGGGCTTGATTTTATTAGACTTGACTTGGAATTTGCCTTATGTCAGGAGCCTTTTCCATAGGAGCATTTGTGGAAAATAGTCAAGGGTAATTGTTTGATATCACAGCTCTCTGAGATTGTAATGACAGCTGATGCAAATAAGAAGCTGATCAAAAACTTAAAGGAAATCCAGGAATTAGATGACTATAAGGAACTTTAAAAATCTATGGTTTATTCTTAGGATCCTAGAGGTCTATACACATTTGTAGGGTTGTGTGCCTGCCCAGGTATGATTTGAGATGGCCTAAAGCTCTTATTTGTGGATAAACTTTAGACTCTCCTCAAGCAAGACATAAAGGCTAAGGCAGAGTTGTAGACTGTCTGTATAAGCACTGAAGGCATGTCCCAACATGCATATGTAGCCCCTTGGAAAAGGCTGGGAAGCTTATTAGGTCTACACTGATAAGGAAATCTTTATCCAGTTATTAGCTGACCAGTATAACTAATTGAGAAGAGACGTCAGTGGCCAACATGATAAAGAATACAGACTTTATAAAATTAGTTATTAGGACTATCACCAAACAAACAAGTAGCAAAAGTAAATAGCAAAAACAAGAAATCCTAGGGAAAGAAGGATATTCTGATTTCCAGAGTAGTCCCATTGCACTATTTAATGTGTTCAGTTTTCAACAAAATATGTAACATGTTAAGAAAAAAGAAAGTACTGCCATTACACAGAAAACGAAAACCAGTGATTAGAAACTGGCTGTGAGGAAGCCCAGATGTTGGACTCATAAGAAAAAAGTTTATAATCAAATGTTTTAAGCATATTCAAAGAAATAAAGTAAACTATATCTAAAGAACTAAAAGAAAGCATGAGACTATTTCACCAAATAGAGAACAATAATATAGCATAGACTTTTAAAAAAGAAACAGAAACTCAAGATGGAAACTACAATATCTGAAATTTAAAAAATTAACTAAAGGAGTCAAAGAGCAGATTTGAACTAAAGCATAATCAGAGAACTTGAAGACAGGTCAATGAGATTGTCCACTCTGAGAAAGAGAAAGAAAAAAAAATACATAAAAATAGAGACTCAAAAATACATATACAGGGCTTCCCTGGTGGCACAGTGGTTGAGAGTCCGCCTGCCGATGCAGGGGACACAGGTTCATGCCCCGGTCTGGGAAGATCCCACATGCCACGGAGTGGCTGGGCCCATGGGCCATGGCCACTGAGCCTGCGCATCCGGAGCCTGTGCTCTTCAATGGGAGAGGCCACAACAGTGAGAGGCCCACGTACAGAAAAAACAAACAAACAAACAAACAAACAAAAAAACATATACAGATAAAGAGGCAAAATAAGTAATTTAAGAAAAAAATGGCCTCAAAATTACCAAATTTGCTGAAAACAATTTACACATCCAAGTAGCTCAGTAAATTCCATGTAGGATACAGTCAGAGATATCCACACCTAGACACATCATAGTCAGACTCTCAAAAATTAGATTCCTTAAAGCAGCAATAAAGAAGTGACTCATCACATAGAAGGGATCCTCAATAAAACTGACAGCTTATTTCTCATTAAAAACCATAGAAGTGGGCTTCCCTGGTGGCGCAGTGGTTGAGAGTCTGCCTGCCGATGCAGGGGACACGGGTTCATGCCCCAGTCCGGGAAGATTCCACATGCCGTGGAGTGGCTGGGCCCATGAGCCATGGATGCTGAGCCTGCATGTCCAGAGTCTGTGCTCTGCAACGGGAGAGGCCACAACAGTGAGAGGCCCACGTACTGCAAAAACAAAAAACAAAAAAACATAGAAGTGAGAGGCAATGGGATGACATATTCTAAGTGCTAAATGAAAAGAAAATGAGCAAGCATTCTATATCCAGCAAAACTATCTATCAAAAATTAAGGGGAAATTAAGATATTCTCAGACAAACAGAAACTGAGAACATTTACTGCTAGCAGAACTGACATAAAAAAAACACTAAAGGAAGTCCTTCCAGTTGAAATGAAAAAAAATCACTAAAGAACAACTCAAATCCAGATGAAGAAATAAAAAATAAAGATAACTACATAGATAAATGTAAAAGCCACAATAAACATATTTTTTATCAACAACATTTTTACCTCTTTTCTGACTTAAAATAACTATATAAACAATAACTATAAATTGGTATAAATGGGCACACTATCAACAAGTATATAAATTATACTGAAATAACAACACAAACTAGGGGGAAGGAACAAAAATATATGAATTATTTCTATATAATATTGAAATTAAGTTAATATAATGCAAAGTAGATTTTTATAATATGAGGTATTAAATTGAATTCCAATGGAAACCACTAAGAAAGTAACTTCAAAATTATTGTAAAATAAATAATTAAAGGGGAATTGGATTGGTAAACTATAAAACATCTGTTTATATCTATTTAGCACAAAATGTTAGCAATGGATTAATGAACAAAAAAGCATAAGACATATAGAAATTGATTAGCAAAATGGCATATATAAATTGTACATTGTCAGTAATTACACTAAATATAAGTGGTTGAAAAAATCCAATCAAAAGTCAGAAACTGGCTGAATGGATATTTTAAAATATAAATAAAATCTATGCAGTGTACAAGAGACAAACTTTAGAGATAATGACATAAAGGGTTTGAAAATAACAAGATGGAAAACGATATACCATACATGGTAATCAAAAGAGTGCTTAAGCATCTATACTAATATGAGGAAAATTTATGTCAGAGGCAATTAAGGATATTTTATAAGAATTAAAAAGTCAATTCATTAAGAAGGTATAGCATTAATAAACATATATGCCCTAACAACAGAACATAAAATCATGATGTAAGAACTGAGATGAGAAATAAACAGGTAAACAATAATAGTTAGATATTTAAAAAGCCTACTTTCAATGATGATACAAAAGCTAGAAGAAGATTATCAAGGAAAAACTTGGAAAACAGTATAAACCAAGTATACCTAACAGATATCTAAACAATATTCCACCCAAAGCAGCAGAGTATATGTTCTTCAAAAGTGCACATGAAACCTATTGCAAGTTAGACCATATATCAGACCATAAAACAATTCTCAACAAATTTAAAAAGATTAAAATTATACAAAGTATATTATTTGACCACATGGAATGATATTAGAAATCAAGGACACAAAAAATATTTGGGAATTCACAAATAAATAGAAATTAAGTAGACACTCCTAAGTAACAAAAGTCCCACAGAAGAAATCACTTGAGTTGAGTGAAAATAAAATCAGAACATTGCAAAACATATGAGAAGCAGGTAAAGCAATGATAAGAGGGAAATTTATAGCTGCACAAACATAAATTTAAAAAGAATGATAATCTTAAATCAATAACCTAACTTATTCTCTTAAGAAACTATTAAAAGAAGAGCAAATTAAACACAAGCAAAGAGAAGGAAGTAAGTAATAAGATTAGAGTGGAAATAAATAAAATAGAGAATAGAAAAACAGAAAAACTCAACAAAACCAAAAGGTGATTCTTTGAAAAGATCCATACAATTGAGAAACCTTTAAATAAACTGAACAGGAATAAAAAGGGGGAAATCAAACTACTTCAAATCAGGGATTAAAGAAGGGAAATTATTGCCAATATTGCAGAAATAAAAAGAAATGTACATGTGATAATTTATTTTATATGTTAACCTGACTGGGCAACAGTGTCCAACTACTTGATTAAATATTATTCTGGATGTTTCTAGAAAGGTGTTTTTTAGATGAGATTAACATTCAAATTGATGGATTTTGAGTAAAGCACATTATCTTCCATAATGTGGGTGAGCCTCATGTAATCAGTTGAAGGTCTTAATAACACAAAAACTGACCTTCCCTGAGCAAGAAGGAATTCTGCCAGTAAACTACCTTTTGATTCAAATTGCAACTCTTCTTGGTTCTCCAGGCTGACAGGCTTCCTTGCAGATTTTGAACTTGCACCTCCGTATTCCTTTAAGAAAATCTCTCCCTCTCTTTCTCTCTCTCTCTCTTATATATGTATAAATAGTGTAACATTATAATGGAGGTTCTTTATTGTAATACTGTACTGGAGGGTCTGGCCCTAGCAATTAGAAATCAAAGACATCCAGATCATAAAGGAAGAATTTAAACTATCTCTACATGCAGATGACATGATTTTGTATATATAAAACCCTATGGGGTCCATGCAAAAAAATTTTTTTAAATAAAGCTAATAAATTAGTTCAGCATGTTTACAAGATATGAAATCAACATTCAAAATTACTTTTATTTCTAAACATTAGCAATGATCAATCTGAAAATAAAATTATGAAACAATTTCATTTATAATAATATCAAAAATAAATAAAATATTTAGGAAGACTTTTTTAAAAAAAAGAAGTGCAAAACTGTACTTTGTAAATGACAAAACAATGTTGAAATAAAAGAATACCTAAATAATTGGAAACACATCCCAAGTTTATGGCTCAGAAGACTCAATATTGTTAAGATGGAAATTTTACCCAAACAAACCTATGCATACAACACAATCTCTATCAGAATCTCAGATGTCTTCTTTATGAAAATTGTGAAGTTGATTCTAAAATTCATAAGGAGATGCAAGGAACCCAGAAGAGCCAAAAAATATCTTTAAAAAGAAAAACAAACAGAAGAAAACTACAAAAATTTCCATTTCCTGATTTTAAATCTTATGACAAAACAGTGGTAATCAATACAATGTAATAATGGTACAGATTAATAGAAACAGAATTGAGAGTCCAAAAATAAACCCATATATCTATGGTCAACTACACAATGGGAAAAAATAGTCGTTTTAAAAAATGGCACAGGGAAAACTGTACAGATATACGCAAAAGAATGTCCTGGACACTTCTCTAAAAACATATACAAAATTAACTCTAAGTGTATCAATGACCTAAGTATAAGAATTAAAGCTATAAAACTTTTAGAAGAAAACATAGGGGTACATCTTCATACTTTGCATTTGGCAATGATTTCTTAGATATGACACCAAAATCATCATCAACAACAACAACAATTATATAAATTTTAGCTTATCATGATGAAAACTTTTGGGTTCCAAGGATTCCATTAAAAAGTAAAAGAACCATGCAAACAATAAGATAATTTTTTTTCCACTCATATATCTGATAGGGGACTTATATCCAAGGTATATGAAAAACTTTTACCACTCTAAAAGACAAATAAACCAACTAAAAAATGGGCAAAGGATTTAACTAGACAGTTCTCCAAAGAAAATATGCAAATAGGCCAATAAACACAAGAAAAGTTGCTTAACATCACTACCCACAAGGGAAATGCAAATCCAAACCACAATGAGATACCACCCCATACCCAGTGAGATGGGCATAATCAAAAAGACATATAATAAGTATTGGCTTACAGAGAAATGGGAAATTTCAAACATTGTTGATGTGATTATAAAATGATACAACTGCTTTAGAAAACAGTCTGGTGGTTCCTCAAAAACTTAAATATAGTTACCACATGCTCCAGAAATTCCACTTCTAGTGGTATACCGAAGAGAGTTGAAGATATGTGACCACACAAAAACTTGTACATGAATCTTCATAGCACCATTATTCATAATAGCCTAAAGTGGAAACAATCCAAATGTCTATCAACTGATGAATGGATAACAAATATGTGTTATATCCATATAGTGGATTTTTTCATTGATGCACGTAATGACACATGCTACAACATAGATGAATCTTGAAAACAATTAAGTGAACAAAAAAAGCCAGGGACAAAAGCACATAGATTACATGATTTAATTTTTATGAAATATTCAGACCAAGCAATTTCATGGAGGAAGAAATAACCTTAGTGATTGCCAAGGGCTAGGAATAGGGGGGACTGTGAATGATTGCTTACAAGTATAGGATATCTTTTGGGGGTGATTAAAATATTATAGCAAGAAATATATTGCTGGTTGCACAATGTTGTGATATACTAACAATCACTAAATTGTCAATTTTAAAATGGTGAATTTATGGCATATGATTTGTATCTTATTTATTTTTATGTTTGAGGTATGTAGGCCTCTCACTGCCGTGGCCTCTCCCATTGCAGAGCACAGGCTCTGGATGCGCAGGCCCAGTGGCCATGGCTCACAGGCACAGCTGCTCCATGGCATGTGGGATCCTCCCGGACTGGGGCACAAACCCGTGTCCCCCGCATCGGCAGGTGGACTCCCAACCACTGCGCCACCAGGGAAGCTCAATTTGTATATTAATAATAAACTAATAAAAATCCCCAAGATCTATGTATACAGAAGAGTCTGTCTAAAGAAAATTAATGTTAACAAAATCTTCTGGGAAAGAAACGTTCATGAACATTAAGAGCAGGATCTGAGGTTTAATCAAAATGGAGCAACTGGGATTGAATCATTTAACTTGAGCCTGCTATGTGCCCAGTATTGTACTAGCTACTGGGGCTTAGAAAAGTATATACCCAGTTTCTCTGCTCAAGAGGTTTACAGACTGGCTATAACTTAACATTAGAAAATGGTTTCTCAAACTTACCACTATTAAAATTTTGTGTCTGATAGTTATCTTTTTTGAGGAAAACCACTGTTGATTGCAGAAAACAACAGTAGAATCATTGCCCTTTACCCACTAAATGCCAAAAGCAACCCCCTCCACTAGTTGTGACAACCAAAAATGTCTCCAGACATTGTCAAATGTCCCCTGGATAGAAAATTCTACCCCATTTGAGAACCACTGACCTGTAGGTTGCATAATGTCTTTCTTTAGTCTAGAGCTGATTTTTTATCCAGTCATACCTTACAATTCTACAATATTATCATATATCCTGGTCTTTATTTTATTATGGCATGACATTTTCTGTTTGGTAGTGGTTACCCCTGAACAAGAAGGTAGAAAAGTAAAATGAGAGAAAATTATTTGCCCTTCACAGAAACATGCAATTCCCTATTTCTTAGTTCAGATGCCTGTGAAATGGTAATTTCCTTTAAAATTGCCTCATCTTCTCCTTCCTTCCTTTTTGACAAGCTTTTCTCTCTTGTATGTTATTTTCTTTTTGTCATTGATTAATATATCCAGTCTATATGGAAAAGTGAAAGTCATGCCAAGCACTTTTTTAGTTCATAAAATATGCCTCTTAAGAGTGATAACAGCAAGATGGTGGACAAAGAAGTTCCAAGACATTTTCCCCCCATGGAAACATTAAATAAATAAATATAGACTGACTTGAATAATTGTATAGGATCTCTTGAAACCAGTCAAATATCTATAAGAATCATGTAAATGCCAAATCAAGAAAGAGTCAAATGTTAGGAAACTTTCTCTGTGTCATTTTTACTCACTGTTGCCCCACTCCCATCTCACCCAACATAGCATGATGTGTGCAGGGGAAAATAGGCCAGTTTCTGGTTCCCTTGGTCAGGCAGAAGGAGCAGAGTAGAATTTGTTTGAAACATTTTGACCCATCTGTACACTACCTGAGGAATTGTTTTCTGTCTCATTTTCTTTGGAGCTCAAATGGGAGACAGTGGCATACAGTATATCTCAGTTTGGCAGAGCCATGAAAGGCAGTGGCAGATGTCACAGCATATGAAAACTGAAAGAAGACTGAAAATCCACAAATGCCTGTGGGCAAGATATTATAGGCAGAGAAATATAATAGAATATCCAAGTCTCCACAGAGAGGTTTTGGTGAGACTTTCTGGAAAATTAAGACATTTAGAAGCAGCCATGGGGGAATCAGCCCTGGTCACCACTTCTTAAGACGGGAATCCACCAAAGCTGGCAGGGGCTGAATGCTAAAGCATGGGGTTAAAAGAGTGGATCTGGGAAGGGGACAACTGTTGGCTGCATGGATGTAACAGAGGATATGGGAATGAGGGGCTCCGCAGCTGGAATGCCCCTAGAGAACCTGTGGTCTGCCTAGAAAATGAGGTGATATTGTTGAGTGGTGTGCAAGGGGTGGGGCTGCCACCACTCCCACACACCAGCTCCTGCCTCAGTGGGTACTGGGAGGGACTCCTACCAGAGTGAGCTTACCTAGTCTGTTGCAACTACCTGCCTGTCTCTGCTACCACAGGGACTTCACTCACACCCCAGTTGTGGCCACCATGCTCCTCCCTGGCCTGAGTGAGTAAGTGTGCCCCAATCAGCCACTGTTTTTGCTCCCTCTCACCTGGGTGAGCAGACACCTGAGGGTGGCACACATGCAGAGGTGGGGCCAAAGCCAACGCTGAGGCCCAGGTATGGTGTAACTAAGGAAGAAAAATGGAAATCTCTCCGTGAAGCTGCATAAGCCATGGATTAAATCTCAACAATTGACTTGGTAAACCCTGTGTCTGTGGAATATCTGAATGGACAATGAGTGCTCCCATAACTGAGACAGGTCTAGCTTTATTGGCAGTGGACTTCGGTGGCAAGTACACACAGTAGTTGGGCCAGATCAGAGTCTGAGGTGGCCCCACAGTGCCCACAGCAGGTCCAGAGACCTACCTAGAGGTATTGGAAGGCCTCCTGGGGAGGCAGAGTTTGGCTGTGGCTCACTGTGGGGGCAAGGACACTGACAGCAGACACCCCAGGAAAATATTCTTTTTACTATTATTTTTTTTCCTTTGTTTTGTTTTGTTCAGTTGTTATTGCTTGATTTATTTATTATTTTTTAATATTTTTTTTATTTTTACTTTACATTTTTTTTCTTCTTTTTGTTCTTTGGTTTTTTTTTTGTTTTTAGTTTTATGGGTTTTTTTGTTTTTGTCTGTTTCTTTGTTTCTGTTTGGTTGAGTTTGTTTTTATCATTTGTCTTGGGTTTGGTTTGTCTGTTTTCTTTCTTCTTTTTTTTTTTATTATTTTTTCAGTACATGGGCCTCTCACTGCTGCAGCCTCTCCCACTGTGGAGCACAGGCTCTGGACACGCAGGCTCAGCGGCCATGGCTCATGGGCTCAGCCGCTCCGCAGCATGTGGGATCCTCCCAGACTGGGCACGAACCCGTGTCCCCCACATCGGCAGGTGGACTCCCAACCTCTGTGCCACCAGGGAAGCCCTTTTCTTCTTTTTTTTTTGTATTGTTTTTGTTGCTGTTTGGTTTTGTTTTTGCTATTTGTCTTGGGTTTTGTTTTCTTTTCCTTTTCTTTCTTTCTTTTTACCTGGCCAGAGATGTGGCCTGGGCCTCTGGAGTGGGAGCACCAAGTCCAGGATGCTGGACCACCAGAGAATTCCTGGCTTCAGGGAATATTAATTGGCTTGTGCTCTCTTGGAGGTATCCATCTCAACACTAAAACCTGGCTCCACCCAACTGCCTGTAGGCTCCAGTGCTGGACACCTCACACCAAACAACCAGAAAGACAGGAACACAGCTCCACCCATCAGCAGACAGCTGCCTAAAGTCATACTAAGCTCACAGGCACCCCAAAACACACCATTTGATGCAGCCCTGCCCATCAGAGGGAAAAACTCAGCTCCATCCACCAAAAGGCAGGCACCAGTCCCTCACACTAGGAAACCTACACAAGCTCCTGGACCAAACTCATCCACCAGGGGGCCAACAACAGAAGCAAGAGAAACTACGACCCTGCAGCCTGTGGAAAGGAGACCACGAATACAGTAAGTCAGAAGCAGCCATGTATAAAAATGAAATAAGGACAGAAAAGAAAAGTGTATATGCACATGCTTAGACAGGATACATGCCAAGAAAAGAACTGCAAGGACAAGCCTTCACCCAAAGCTTATCCTGAGACTAATAATTTAGTGATGAACTTCCACACCAGTCTACAAAGATGTGGCAAGGTAGGTGGTTTTTCAAATACTAAATTTCAAACAAAGGATAACAGACATACAAAGAAATGGGGAAACATGACCCATTCAAAGGAACAAAATAAATCTACAGAAACAATGCCTAAAAAAGGCAGAATTACCAAACAAAGAATTTAAACAACTATCTTAATATGCTCAAAGAGCTAAGGGAAAATATAGAAAAAGAACTAAAAAAAATCAGAAAAACAATATGTGAAGAATATCTACAAAGAGAAAGTATAAAAAGAAACCAGGTAGAAATTCTGGAGCTGAAAAATGGAATAACTCAGTCAAAAAAATCACTAGAGGGCTTCAACAGCAGACTCAGGCAAAAGAAGGAATTAGGAAACTCAAACACAGGTCTTTGAAATTATTAAGTCTGAGAAGCAAGAAGAAAAAAATGAATGAAGGAGAACAAAGCCTAAGGGACATAGGGGAGTTCGTAAACTTATAATGTGTATAAGATACACATTATAGGAATCTGGCAGGAGAAGAGAAGAAAAGAAGAAAATGGCAAAAAAGATCATCTGAGGAACTAATGGTTGAAAAATTCCAAAATTGAGAGAAAGTCATGTACATATAAGTACAAGAAACTCACCCAACTGAAAGTAAGAAAAAAAATCAAAGAAACCCTCACTGAGGTACATGTTAATTAAAGCAGTGAAAGTCAAAATCTTGAAGGAGCAAGAGAAAAGCAATCCATCACATATAAGTTACCCCTAATAAGACTATCAATAACTTTCTCAGCAGAAACCTTGCAGGACAGAAGCCACTGGCATGATGTATTCAAAGTGCTGAAAGAAAAAAAAATCTGTTAACCAAACATTCTATACATGGCAAAACTGTCTTTCAAAACTGAGAGGTAAATTATGAAATTCTCACACAAACAGAAGCTGAGGGAGTTTATTACCACTAGACCTTCCTTACAGGAGATGCTAAAGAGAACACTTCAAGTTGAAATAAAGCTGAAATAAAGAATGCTAGACTTAAACTCTTCAAGCTACAATATAAACTTCTCTAGTAAAGTCAAACACATGGACAAATGTTAAAAAATCATTATTATAATTTTTTTCTTGTAACTCTACTTTTATTTACAAATATACAAATGCATTAATTATAAATCTATTTTTAATATTTACACCATATACAAATATATAATATGTGACATCAGTAGCATAAACTGGGGGTGGGGGCTAGCTATAAAAGGAATACAGATTTTGTACATCACCAAAGTTATGCTCTTATCAATTTAAGATAGATTTTCATAATTTTAAGATGTTACATGTAGCCTCTATGGCAATCAAAAAGAAAATATGAAATATATACAAAATGAAGTAAGGGAATCAAAACTTGTCATGAAAAATATCAACAGAACACAGAAACGAAGGACAAAACATCTATAGGACATAAAGAAAACAAAGTGTCAAAAGTACATACTTCCTAACAGTATTTACCCTAAATGTAAATAGTCCATATTTTAATATCAAAATACAGACTGGATTTAAAAAAGATTGAACTATAGGCTGTCTATAAGAGACTCACTTTAGATCTATGGACATGCATAGGTTGAAAGTAAAAAGATGGCAAAAGTTATTCCATGCAAATAGTAATGAAAAGATAATATGGTGAATACACTAATATAGACTTTATGTAAAAAATAAAATAAAAAAACTATTCAGGAGATAAAGACATTATATAATGATAAAAGAGCCAAATCACAAGTAAGATATAACAATTATACATATATGTCATACTTCAGAACTCAAAAAGACATTAAATAATTCTGACAGAACTAAAAGGGGAAATACACAGTTCTACAATAATAGTAGGAGACTTCAATACTTCAGTTTCAATAATGGATAGAAAAACATACAGTAGATCAATATAGAAAAAGTGTACTTGAAAAACACTATAGACCAATTGAACCTAACATTTATATACAGAATACTCCATTCAGTAATAGCAGAATACACATTTTTCTAAAGTGTACATTGATCATTCTCAAGTATAGACAATCTATTAGACTACAAAACAAGTCTTAATAAATTTAAAAATAATAAATTCCTACAAAGTATCTTTGATAATTACAAATGAATAAACTTTAAATCAACAGCAAAAGGAAAACTAGGAATTCATAAACATGTGGAAATTAAAGTGAAATTTTAAAATATCTTGAGACAAATATATGGAAACACCATATATCAAAATGTATGACACTCAGTGAAATCAGTGCTGAGAGGAAACTTTGTAGCTGTGAGTACGTGTATTACAAAAGAAGAAAGGTCTCAAGTCAACAACTTGACTTTACACTTTAAGCAACTGAAGAAGAACAACTTAAACCCAAAGCTAACAGAAGGAAGAAAATAGTATTAGAGGAGAAATAAATAAAATATGTAATAGAAACACAATAGAGAAAATAAGTGAAATCAACAGTTGATTCTTCATAAAGATCAACATACTTGACAAACTTTAGCTAGTTTGACTAAGGAAAAGGAGAGAAGACACAAATAACTAAAATCAGAAATGAAAGAGGCAAACTTACTACCAATTTCACAGAAGTAAAAATACATAAGAAAGTACTAAGATTTAGATTGTATATTCTAAATTGTATAATCTAAAGGAAATGGACAAACTCCTAGAAACACAGACTCTACTAAGACTTAATCACAAAGTAATAGAAAATCTGTACAGATCTATAACAAGTAAGGAGATTGAATCAGTAATCAAAACCTGATTTTTAAAAAAATGAACACGAAAAATTCTAAGATCTGATAGCTTCACTGGCAGATTCTACTAAACATTTAAAGAATTAACATCAATCTTCCTCAAATTTTTCTCAAAAATTGAAAAAGAGCAAACACTTCTAAAGTCATTCAATGAGGCCTTTATTTACCCCTATACCAAAGCCAACAAAGACATTACACAAGAATAAAGTCACATACCAATATCCCTGATCAATATTGACATAAAAATGTTCAACAAAATGCCAGAAAAACACAAAATTCAAAAGCACATTAAGGGCTTCCCTGGTGGCGCAGTGGTTGAGAGTCCACCTGCCGATGCAGGGGACACGAGTTTGTGCCCCGGTCCGGGAAGATCCCACATGCCGCGGAGCGGCTGGGCCCGTGAGCCATGGCCGCTGAGCCTGTGCGTCTGGAGCCTGTGCTCCGCAACGGGAGAGGCCACAACAGTGAGAGGCCCGTGTACCGCAAAAAAAAAAAAAAAAAAGCACATTAAAAGAATTATATACTATTACTAAGTCGGATTTATGCCTGGAATGTATGGATAGTTCAGCATAAGAAAACCAAACAATGTAATATGCCACATTAACAGAACATAGTATAAAAAGGGTAAAAATCATTTGAGCATCTCAATAGGTGCAGAAAAGCATTTGACAAGATTTAATACTCCATCATGATAAAAACACTCAACAAACTAGGAATAGAAGGAAACTAACTCAACATAAAGTCACATGTTAAAAGCCAAGAGTTTTTTTTTTTTTTATTGGAGTATAGTTGCTTTACAATATTGTGTTAATTTCTACTGTACAGCAAAGTGAATCAGCTATATGTATACATATATCCCCTCTTTTTTTGATTTCCTTCCTATTTAAGTCAACCCAGAGCATTGAGTAGAGTTCCCTGTGCTATACAGTAGGTTCTCATTAGTTATCTATTTTATACACAGTACCAATAGTGTTTATATGTTAATCCCAATCTCTCAATTCATCCTACCCCCCCCAAAAAAATGCCAAGAGTTAACATCATACTTTATGGTGAAAGACTGACAGAGCTTTTCCTGTAAGATCAGGACCAAGAAAAGAATGTCCACTTTTGCCACTTATATTCAACATAGTCCTGGAAATTCTAACCAGAGCAAACAGGAAGTAAAAAGAAATAAAAGCATTCAAATTGGATACAAAAAGTAAAATTATCTCTTTTCATAGAGGACATAATCTTATATGTACAAAACTTAAAAGATTCCACCAAAAAATAGTTAGAATAAACAAATTCAGCAAAGTTGCAGGATACAAAGTCAACATGCAGAAATCAATTGCACTTCTACACACTAACATCAAATTATGAGAAATAAAAATTAACAAAACAATCCCATTTACAATAGCATCAAAAAGAATAAAACAATTAGGAATAAACTTAACCAAAGAGGCAAGACTTGTATACTCCAAACAAAAACAATTATTGTTCAAAAATTACAGATGACATAAATAAATGAAAACACAACCTGTGTTCATGGAATGGAAGACTTAATATTGTTAAGTTGTTAATATTACCCAAAATGATTTACAGATTCAATGTAAACTTTGTTGAAGTCCCAATGAGGTTTTTTATAGAAATAG
Organism: Grampus griseus; assembly: GCF_964374135.1. Lineage (NCBI taxonomy): Eukaryota > Metazoa > Chordata > Mammalia > Artiodactyla > Delphinidae > Grampus > Grampus griseus. The sequence continues at coordinate 77,243,824 of NC_138999.1, read as the reverse complement.
GATTACCCATTTCAAATTCACGTGGATTCTCAAGAGACTGAATAGAAAAAATAATCTTGAAAAAGAATAACAAACTTGAAGTTTTGACAATTCTTGATTTCAGAACCTACTACAGAGCTATGGTAATCAGAACAGTGTTATACAGACACACAAACAGACATGTAGATGAGTGAAATAGAATAGAGAGACTACTAATAAATTCTTGCATATACAGCCAAATTATTTTAGACAGAACCATTCAATGGGGAAAGTTTCTTCAACAAATGGTGATGAAAGAATTGATATACATCTACAAAAAAATGAAGTTGGACTCTTACCTTACATCATATAAAAAATTAACTCAAAATTGATCAAATATTTAAATTTAAGAGCTAAAAGTATAAAACTTGTAGGAGAAGATATAAGCAAAAATCTTCAAGACATTGTATTTGTCAATGATTTCATGATGAAAATTAACAAATTGCACTTTATCATGATTAAATCTTTTGTTCAACAAAGGACACTATCAACAGAGTGAAAATGAAACATACAGAATTGAAGAAAATATTTGCAAATCATGTATCTGATAAAGGATTAATATCAGGAACTTATAAAGAACTCCTACAACTCAGCAACAAAAATATAGAAAACCTAAGTAAAAGGCTAGAAATGTAAATTGGTACAGGCATTATGGAAAACAGTATGGAGGATTCTCAAAAAAAATGAAAACAGAACTACTGTATGATCCATCAATTTAGTTTCTGGGTGTTTATCCAAAGAAAACAAAAACACTAACTTGAAAATATATATGCACCCCCATGTTCATTGCAGCATTATTTACAATAGCCGAGATATGGCAACAACATAAGTGCCCATCAATGGATGGATAAAGAAACTGTGATATATCATGGAATATCATTTGGCCATATAAAATAAAATCTTGCCATTTGCAATAGTATGAATTGTCCTCAAGGGCATTATGCTAAGTGAAATAAGTCAGCTAGAGAAAGACAAATGCCATATGATCTCTCTTATAGGTGGAATTGAAATAAAAACCTATGCAAACAAAGAAAAAACCCACAAGCTCATAGATACAGAGAACAGATTGGTGGTTGTCAGAGGTGGGAAGGGGGTGGGAGAAAGAGGTGAAGAGTGTCAAAAGGTAAAAAGAAAAAGAAATGGGCAAAGGACTTGAACATACATACTCTAGAGAAGATATACAAATGACCACTAATCACATGAAACAATGCTTAACATCAGTAATCCTGAGGGAAATGCAAATTACAACCACTACGAGACAATGTTTCAGGTCCATTAGGATGGCTATTATTAAAAAAAAAAAAGTTGGCAAGGATGTGGAGAAATTGAAACCCTTGTGCATTGCTAGTGGGAATGTAAAACGGTGCAACCACTATGGAAAATGGTATGGCATTTCCTCAAAATATTAAAAATAAATTTACTATATGATTCAGCAATTCTACTTCTGAGTATATACTCAAAGTAACTGAAAGCATGGACTTAAACAGGTAGTTATATATCTATGTTCATAGCAGCATTATTCACATTAGCCAAATGTGGGAGCCACCCAAGTATCCAGTGAAGGTTAAGTCAACAAATGAAATGTGGTGTATACATACAATAGAATATTATTTAGTCTTAAAATGAGATGTAATTTTGACACATGCTACAACATGGATGAACCTTGAAGATGTTAGCCTACATGGAATAAGCTAGTCACAAAAGGACAAATACTATAAGGATTCCCTTTGTAATCAAATTCATAAAGACACAAAGTAGGATGGTGGTTGCCATAGGCTGGGGAAGGAGAGAATGGGAAATTACTGTATAATGGGCACAGAGTTTCATTTTGGGAAGTTAAAGAAATGTTCTGGAGAAGGACGGTGATGATGGTTGCACAACAATGTGAATTAAAATCACAGAACCGTGCACTTAAGAATGGTTAAAATGGTCAACATTATGTAATTCATATCTTACCAGAATGAAAGATGATCACTTCCAAATGGCACAAATGGAAGATATGACTTGAAAGGAAAAAGAAGACTCATTTTTCTCAAAGTGGGATCTTTGAGAGGTTGTATACATCTTTGGGGACAGTTCACATTTTATAGGAAGTCAAGTGTCCTATGTGAGTAAAGGGGAAAGATGTCAGAGGCAGATGTACATTCCATAGCAGACAAGATAACAGGCTTTCACCCCATTCCTGATTTCTTTTGTTCAATCTCTTCTTAGTCAATGATGCCAACACTTGGTTTAGATGGCAATCTGTAATCAATCAAGATCTTGTTAAGTCTAAAAGGTAATATTAGCTAGCCCTATTTTCAACATGTCAGGGCAAGGAAAAATTGAGGGATGAGAACAAGCCAAAGAGTTTCTATAATCAGAGGGGCTTGCTCTGAGCAACTCCAAGTCACCCACTTCAGAATCCAAAACCAAGTGAGGCTCACTTCGAGAAAAGCTCCAAATATGTGGAACAGGATGATTAAAATCTGCTTGACTCCAAGTGACCTGGTTAGCTACATAACCCTTTAAAGAAAGAGAAAAATCTTACAGAACTAAGATGGTTGTTTAATTCTTGAGACTTGAAATGTATGCTGCATGATTATTGAACTTGTGTTCTAAAAGTTCCTATTTTTAATTATAGGTTACTATATGGAAAAAAATACTTTTCTAAAAGCAATATGATATCCTGGATTTAATTATAGAAAATTAAAAAAAGACATTTGTAGAGATGTAGTGAAATCTAAGTAGTGTCTATATTTTAGTTAATAATACTGTATCAATGTTAATTTCTTAGTTTTAGCAAAAGTTTCATGATTATGTAAGATGTTAACATTAGGGTAAAATGACTGAAGGATATATGGGAATCCTTTGTATTAAATTCACAACTTTTCTATAAATCTAATATTATTCTAAAATATAAAGTTTATTTTTAAACATTCTAGGACAATTGGTTATCCATTTGTAAAAATAGATGAAAATTAAATTGGACCTTGATGTCATTCACAAAAATCAATTCCAGATGGATTATTGATCTAAATGTAAAAGACATGAAATAAACTGAGAGGGAGACAGAACGATGGAGAGCGAGAGAGGGAGAATCAAAGAGAGAGAAACTGAGAAAGAGAAAGCTTTAGAAGATAATCATAATTCATAATTATGACAGTTCATAACTCATAGGATATAATATCATAATTCATATGATAATTCATAATCAAGATACAATAAATAAAAATAAATAGATAAGTATAATACATTAAAACTATGAACTTCTATTTATCAAAATATATTATTAAGAGTATGAAAAGAGGGTTTCCCTGGTGGCGCAGTGGTTGAGAGTCCACCTGCCAATGCAGGGGACACGGGTTCGTGCCCCGGTCCGGGAAGATCCCACATGCCGTGGAGTGGCTGGGCCCGTGAGCCATGGCCGCTGAGCCTGTGCGTCCGGAGCCTGTGCTCCGCAATGGGAGAGGCCGCAGCAGTGAAAGGCCCGCATACTGCAAAAAAAAAAACAAACTAAAAAAAAAAAAAAAAAAAAAAAAAAGAGTATGAAAAGAAAAACCCAGGATAGAAGAATACATGTACAGCATGTATACCCACAAAGGTTTTTTATCCAGAATATATGAAGAGTTCCTAAGAATCAGAAAGAAAAAAGATAGACAACCAATTCTAAAAAATGGACAGAACAGTTGAAGATGTATTTCATACAGTGTAAATCTAAAGAGTCAAAATATACATAAAGGTTTTCAATCTCATTAGTAATCAAGGAAATGCAAATTAAAACCACAGTGAGATGCCACTATGTACCCACCAGATTGGCAAAAATTAATGATGTTGGCAAGATCTTGGAACAACATGAACTCGCATACTCTTCTTATTGTGGTGTCAATTGTTATAACTGCTTTCAATAACAGGGTGTCTAGTAGAATTGAAGATATGCATACCCTATAATTTAGCAATTCTCACTTTTAGGTATCAATATATAGGTAAAACTAACACTATATATATATATATATATACACACACAGATAAAAAAATAAATATTAGGGGTATATAAATGGAAGTGATCAACATAAAATCATTCTAAGTGTTATGTCTATTGGGATTATAAGTGGTTGAGATTAGGCAGGTAAAGTGAGACAGAGAAGGGCTTCTGTGTATTTAGCACTGTTCTATTTCTTGATGCAGATGGTGAGTACACAGGTGATTACTTCATGATTTTTCATCATTAAGCTGTACATTTCTGTTTCATGTACTTATTAAATATGTAGATGTAGAAATGAAAGTCCTCCATCCCACTTACACATTTCACAACTAAAAACTTTTACTGAAGGAATAATAAGAATTACTTGATATACCATAAAGTTCAAGGCCTTACTATTTTAGTTTTTCATTGAAGGGCTGAATGAATCTGAACATTACTAGAGTGAAATTCTAGAAAGAATGCCACCAAGGTGTTTTTTATCTTTATAAAATAATTTTAAAGGAGTTTTAGAATATACTTTAAGATTTGGGATAATTTAAATAGCATTTTAATTTGTTTGGTTTACATAAATATTTAATAAAATGTATTTACATCCAGTTAGCAGATTCAGTTTTCACAAAGAAGGACTGTTCCTAATTATATGAGACAAAAAGTTTTAAATTGTGTTTTCCTTCCATTAACTGGAATGAACTGCTGAAAAAAATAAATCCAAAAACAAGCAGAAAGAAATTTCAAGTATGTACTTTAGTCCCAGTTTTTCCACAATAACTTAGTTTTGCATTCTACTTTTATTCAAGTAGTATTTTGAAATATACTTCTGTACTTGCTTAATGCTTGTAGTACGTAAATTGTGTTGTCATGGAAAACCAAAGCTTATTGATATATTTCAATAGTGTTGATTGGTGAGAAAAGTATTTGACCCCCTGTTATTTTCATCTTTGAATTTGGTAAGAACAATAAAAGCACAGCTTTTTATATAAAAACACAGCACAAAAGTCATTACATAGCAGTTAAGAAAATTACTTCATCCTTATCCTGAGTTTTAAAACAAGTTTTTATATAAAATTTTTAGATAACTAATGAAAAATAATCCCATATAATCTGCGTAAGTTCAATATTGTACATAGATAACACTATATTTGCATTATTTTATTATAAGAGCAAGTATTTTTATGTTGTATTCACTCTTTACATTCCAACAAAAAGTGAACTCACATGATTACTTTCAAAGTGTCTTTTACTAATATTTTTTCTCCAGATCTTTTTTATTTTCTATTACTTCATTGGTATACTTTAATACCTTGAGAAAATATATTACTTTTTTCTTTCTTACCAAAATACTAGGTATACAAACACCAGATCTTGTCTATGTATATTTACTATAACAAGCTGTGAGAAGATTTATTTATTCTGAGTTGTTGTTTCATAGTTAATAAATGAAATTCTGGGCTTAGAAAGAAGTCAAGAAAGTGGTGGCCAAAATTTGTGATCTGGTTTCTAGTCAATGAGTTTAAAAATTAACAGGTTATATATAAAATATAGCATTCAATACCTAGATAGCAGTGACTTGTTTAGTTGCTTTAAAACTTTAATGTGCTCAAAAATAACCAGAGGATTTTGGTTAAAACAGATTCTCTGACTTAGTAGATCTGGGTTGAGACCTGAAGTACTGCCCTACTAAGAAGTTAACAGGTGATACTCATGATGAGTTCCACTGAACACACACTGTGTAGCAAGGGTTCAGATTGTATTGTTTTGAGGAGATGCTTAAGGCCAAGTCTTCATCAGATAAATGGACTTTGAGATTTCAAGTTTCTGAGACTTTTCACTCCATGGGCCTTTAAAACCCTCATAGGTGTCTGGAACATTATATCTTAATTTTGTTCATTTATTCCCAAATCTTTTGCTTGATCTCAATAGGATACTATTTTTGACCCTCCAAATCTGTGAGGTGCTCCTTCTGAAAGTGCCTGTAACACCTGGTTCTTGTCCCTGTTGTATCCCTCATCACACTCCCTTGTAATTACCTCTTCAGGTTCATAACCCGTTTTGTAGTTGTAGGTAAGAGCAAAACTAATACTAATCAGGAGGTAGTGAAAGGTAACTTAAGATTTTGGTTGTTGTTATCTTTCAAAAAGTAAATAGTATATATCTATAGCAGAAATAATAAAATAATAAATAATAAAATAGAAGGATGTAGATGTAGAAAGGAAAGTCTTCCATTCCACCTACTGATACCCTTACATTAAATCCTTATTTCCAGAAGTAATCATGGTTAACAGTTCCTTAATACTCATTTATTTTTCTATAATTATTATATATATATATATACATATATATATATATATATATATATATATATATATATATCCATTAGGAGCAACTGTGGCAGAGATTTTTGGAAAGTTCCAGGGTGCCACAATGTAACATGAATCTAAAATTTTGATAGATACTGTCCAAATGCATTTCAGAGAGAATGTACCAATGTTAACCCTCCCAAATGTGAGTGCCTATTTCTTTATAACCCTGTCAATATTTAGCATTATCAAACTTTTAAGTCTTTTGTAATATAAGAGATAAAATATAAGATATCCTATTATTGATTGTATTTCTGTCATGAGGGAGGTTTAATAAATTTCCAACATTTTTCAACATCTGTAGGTATTTTCCCCTTAACTCTTAACAACCTTTACCATTTATTATGTTTAAAATATTTAAAAATAGGGCTTCCCTGGTGGTGCAGTGGTTGAGAGTCCGCCTGCTGATGCAGGGGACATGGGTTCGTGCCCTGGTCCGGGAAGATCCCACATGCCGTGGAGCGGCTGGGCCTGTGAGCCATGGCCACTGAGCCTGTGCGTCCAGAGCCTGTGCTCCGCAATGGGAGAGGCCACAACAGTGAGAGGCCTGTGTACCACAAAACAAAATTTAAAATAAATAAATATATATATATATATATATATAGTTTTATTACTCATTTATATCAGCTTTTAGGATATAAAGGAAATTAGTCATTCTAAATTACATATAGTAATAATTTTACCCAGTAATAATTTTACCTTCTTTGTTGTATATTTTTTGATCCGACAATAACTTTTAATTCTTATGTGAGTGAATGTGTATACTTGGAGGGGTTTATAGACATAATATATTTAAATTATAATTTATATTATTTATTTTCTTTTGAAGTAGATGTCTTTGGGCTTTAATGTGTAATCAAATTTCATAATGTCTCTGTTTTAGGCAGTATTTTGTTGTGTCCATATTTTCCAACTTGCTATGTGGTCTTCCGTTTCCCCTTTTTATTTATTTATTTTTTATAATTTTGTAAGTTTATACCATGTTTTGGTCATTTGAGTTGCTATTATAATGCCTTTAAATAAAATATTTACAGTTCTTTTAAAATTATTTATCAATTTACAAAATAAATCATCATCAATATTCTTCCTGTTTTGAAAATTAATTCATTTAAGCTTCCTTTTATCTCCCTTTTTGCCCCTTCCCTCTACTTTTCAAGTTGTGGTAATAAACTGAGATTTTTTTCCTTTCTCATTAAATTTTTATTTTATTGCTATATGACATTTATTTCAAGGTTAAACATCTACCTTTTTTTATAACCATCATTTCTACTATTAAAGTGATTTAATAATAATTACCGATCTTTTTATGCTACAGCTTTCCCACTTCTAACAGATCATTTCAGAATATGGATCTTCAGCTTTAAGAGCAGAGAATTTGTTATTTATACATCTAAATAACAAATTTGTTGAGTTTCTCAAAAACTGACTTTTGCCAACGAAATTCACAAAACAAAATACTGGTCCAAACCATTCTAAGAAATAAAAGTATAAAGCATACACAATATTCCTGTCCCTCAGATTTTACATTCTCCTCTTGTAGATAAATCTGCATGGGTGGATGTATGTGAGCTGGAGGTTTATGTGATTAACTTCAACTCGGACCATTGAAAGAATTTCAGTAAACTTGATGGCTAAGAATCTACTGTACTTGAAGACATTAAATTTGTTCATATATCTGAGAAAACTGTCTTTCCTCCTGGCTGTGCTTGCATAGGTTCTGCTAATCTTTTCCTATTTTCTGTGACTGGCAAGACTCGTCTAATTGATACATTATTCCTATCATATGATATTTCTTCTCATAAAGTTACATTTAAATTCTGATTTAGAGACTATTCTGTCTTATTAGGGTAACTACTAACCTCTGCTATGCTTTCAATTATGAGTTTTTCAAGATTCTCTGAGAACAAATGCATTTTCTTATTTCTTGGAGAAACACCTCAATGTCTCCCTCATATAATGCTAGAGTTGCCAATTAAGGGTATAATTCATTTGAATATAAACAAGCATTTTTGCTAATGTGAATTGAATACTGGTAGAGTTGAATTGGTGCTGCTCAGCATAACTAAGTATTCATACCTTCATAAAAGAGATTAACTTTTCCAAAGCATTTTTCTTAAAGAACACAGTCCATTAACCAATTTGACCAATGATATTTAGTGCAAAATTATGACACCAGGAGTCAACAGACTGAATACTTTTAATATGGATGGGTTTGACTTGTATTCTCTGTCTTTGTCATGGTCTTCAACACTCTATTATGTTCACAGAATAGATGTTTATTTTACCTTCCTGATCCGTGAAGAATTTTGGGTGGCTAGCTTCTAAGAGTGCAAGAATATTACTGGAAAAAAAAAAAAAAACTAACCCTAACATTTTACTAAATTCAACCAGTATTTTTTATTGAATTGAATAAATACAGGGTATCAGCCAGGATGTGGCAAGGAAAACAGATAATTGGTTAGTGATTTCAAATGTAAGGGATTCTATTTAGACAATGGTTACAAAAATATTGAAAGGGCTCGCAGGACAAAAGGAAAAAAAATGTTTCTGAAGAAACAAGAAAGGAGAAAGGGTAATACCCGGAGGTCACAAAATTAGTAAAACCCTTAGACAGGTGTCTATGTGCCTGCATCTGCTGTTGTCCTGCTTCAAGCTCTGCCAGCTCTTAGCAGTCCCGGCAGTTGGAATGCACATTGCCCAAGTGTGCTGTCTCTGCACAGGATTCTTGAATCTGAAGTTGACCGCTTTCTGTCGCTGCTCCACCAGCGACTCTCTTGTCTGTTGAGAGCCAAAAAGTAGGAAGCTTTTTCTTTTCTTAACTTTTGCTTGTCCATCAGTGCCTCCTACTGGCAAAATCAATATAGTTTGAGAATTTATCCCACGTTCAGCAGGGTAGAACAGAGCACAGAAGCGAGGGCGTGGAAATGAGACACCGCAGATAAATAACCAGCACACAGAGTTTGCATGTAGACAATGAAGAATAAAGGTGGGAAAATGTTCAAATCAGGCATCAATATTAAGGTATTAACTACTGTCTGTACTGTGTTGATATGGGTTGTCTCACCATGTCATACATTAATAAGAGGAATTGATCTGTAGTTTTATGTTAAAAAGATATGTTTAGGCCTTCCCTGTGGCGCAGTGGTTGGGAGTCCGCCTGCCGATGCAGGGGACGTGGGTTCCTGCCCCGGTTCAGGAAGATCCCACGTGCCATGGAGCGGCTGGGTCCGTGAACCATGGCCACTGGGCCTACATGTCCGGAGCCTGTGCTCCGCAATGGGAGAGGCCACAACAGTGAAAGGCCCATGTACCGCAAAAAAAAAAAAAAAAAAAAAAAAAAAGATACGTTCAAATATCTTGACTTTCATTTGAAAGAATATTACTAGGTACATTTCAGAACTAATTATGAAATAGAAAACTATATGAAGTAAGCATGTATAGTAGTGAAGGGAAAACTAGGTAGCTAAAATTTGTTTTTAATTATGGACATTATTTTAAGGGCAGCTACACTTAAAAAGACCTTTATCTGAATTTCCTGAGTATCTGGCAAAACTAGAACTTTAATTAAGGCCATAGAACTATTCTGACAGTAGTTGAGAAAGCTTAGTTAGGCAACAGACTGAAAAATTAGTTTAATCACACCTCTTGCTCTTTTGCTATCTGAATGGACTATTTAGATTGCATATGTGATGATTTTCCAGGTCTAAAATACTGCCTTGTATATACATCACTTATAGGTAGGATTTTGATCCATACACATTAGTTCCATTTAGTAGAATGTGTATGTACAGTCTGAACATATTCTAAGTAACTTGTTCATTTTCCTTCAGAATTTTTGCAGTAGAGATTCTCATAATGTCTTTATGTCTCAGTTTCATGTATTGCTAAATAGGAACAGTGACAACAAAAATATTATTTCTTTTTGTTTCAGGAATGCATAGGTTATAGAAAGTACCATGATGAATGAAAGGTAATTTACCATGACAAAAGCATGCTCTGCATAACTTTGTCTCCAGGAACTTCTTGGTTCCTGATCATAATTACTCATCTGTGCACATAAGTAGTAACAGACATTTTTCACTCTGGGTCAATGAGGAGAAGAATTTCCTCATGTGCATATACAGGTTCTCCTTGAGCTAGAATAAAGAGTAACTTATGCAAAAAATAATTATCTATAATGTCTCCCCCTACAGCCTCTAAAAAATAAGTAAAATAATTTTGTAGTTTGGACAGTCTGTGAACTTCTTCTGACCCTCCCGCTTTTTTCAGCTTCCATTGCTCAACAGTAGTTTCCATCAGTAAGTTTTTAAAAACATTTTCAAGACTTTCTGTCCCTCTTTTTTCCTATTTATACTGGTGAACGTGTAATATTATAAAAGGGTATACATGTCTAAAGCATTATTTTTGTTTTAATTCTTACTAACAATAAGAAACTTTTGTTGGCAGAAATCATTTTAACTTGAATTTCAGAGGCTCATCTCCATACTTCTGGAATTCATTATGGCAAATTTCAAAAACAGAAATAAATTTTATGTGTCAGCTACATTTTCTCTGGTTACTTCCAGGTTCTTCTTAATTTTATGATTAAATCAAACTATAACAACATTCATTTACTTTTCTTATGTGATTTCCTATGTTCTTGAATTCAATTTTTTTTGAAATTTTATAAGATAATAACAATATAATTATAAATTAGTGCCATAATTGAAAGCCATAATATAATTTTCTTAAGGTATACTGCTTTTCATTCCGTACATACAAAAACATTTAGCTAGAGCAAGCAAAAAACTTATGGAGGAATTAAGTACATAACTCTGCTTACCCACAGAAAAAAGACAAAAAAGAAAGTAATAAGGGAATTAAAAAAAGGAGGAAAAAGGAACTATCTGAAATAATAAATGTCCAAGATTGAGGAAAATTATAATAAAAAGTAAGTTAAATATTTCTGCTATTGTGGCAAAACAAATATCTCTATTATAACTTACAAAGAATATAGGATTAATATGTTAGTATTAAATACAAGCCAAATAACAGGAACATAAAATTTAATAAACTTTAAAAAATTGAATTGTGAGAGGCTCAAGCTAATGGTTAGAAAAGTGGTGTATATATATATGTGAGCCCAATGTTCCCATTGAATATACATCCTGAGGTCATGCACATTAAAACCAGACTCTCATTTCAGCTTGATCTGTAATCCTGGTAATGAGAATATATGCTTAGAAAAATGACCCAGAGGCCTTAAAATATCCTTGATTATTTTAAGGAAGATTAAGTTATGTTCATTGGAATGTACTCAGGATAAAAGAGTAACCTCTCACACATTTTAATTTTTGAGTAAAGTTTATTGTTTTTATCTATTATAGAAGTGATACATATTTTTTAACAAAAATTGGAGAAGCACAGAAATTAAGACAAAAAAAACCCACCACAAATAACACAGGAAAATTTACTTCTGGAATTTTAGTGTTTTTCCTGCCAGTAGTGTTTTTTTGTTGTTGTTTTTGTTCTTCACTTATTTGTTTATGTTTTTTCTTTACATAATTGTGATCATGAAGTATAAAAATTTTAATATTGCTTTAGGTTTCCCAAGTTATTACCTTTATAAAAATAATTCTAATAACTGAATGATACTAAATTGACTGGTTTTATCATTATTAATTTCACTTTATCCATAGTTTGATATTTAGGCTACTTCCATAATTTCAATTATAATAAATAGTGGGACATAATTGTAAATAAAGCTTTTCCTATAACTTTCTTAGGACAAATTTTCAGAAGAATAACTGCTTTGCTATGGTCTTAGAAAATTTTTAAAGCATATAAAATTCTTTCAGTTGAATTCTGAGTGAATTAAAAACTTGGTTTGATTGGAATTCCCAATTATATTGTCAATTAAGATTGTTATTAAATTTGACTATATTCATATCATCAGGATATTAGTTTAAGAGCTCCTCTTTTTTAGAAAAAATAATAGGAAATGGGAATTCTACATGCTCATGCATCAAGAATAGAAGACATTGAGACATTTGTGAGGAGAGAAATAAAGATGGTGGAGTAGGAGGGCAAAGAACTCACCTCCCCCCATGAGCACTTCAAAGATACATTTACATGTGGAACATTTCTCACTAAAACCAACTGGAGACTGGCTGATAGACTCCTATACAACCAAGGACCTGAAAGATCCACATGGAACCATGTAGGAAGGAAATATAAGCAATCAGCTTGGGACCTGTGTCCCTAGGAGGGCACTCAGAAGAGAAGGGGAATTACATAGGGAGAGATTATCTTAGGGGAGTGAGCAGTTTGAGCAACATACTGTGCATGACAGCCCTGAGGTCCAACACCAAGAAGACAAGTCCCTGTGGCTGGCTGGAGACCTGGTCAGACTACACAACATTGTAAACTAACTATACTCCTATATAAAATAAAAATTAAATTTAAAAAAAGCCAGCCAGAACAGAAGAATACAATAACCAAAATGAAAAACACACCTAGAAGGAATTAACAGCATACTAGGTGATACAGAAGAACAGATCAGTGATATGGAAGTTAGAATTGTGGAAATCACACAATCAGAACAGCAAAAAGAAAAACAAATTTTAATAGAACATTCTAAGGGACCTTTAGGACAATATCAACTGTACCAAATTTGCATTATAGGAGTCACAGAAGGAGAAGAGAGAGAGAAAGGGATAGAAAATGTATTTGGTGAAATTATGCCTGAAACCCTCCCAAACCTGAAGAAGGAAACAGATATCCAGGTACACAAAGAACAGAGGGTCTCAAACAAAATTAACTCAAACAGACTCACACAAAGACATATAATTAAAAATGGCAAAAAAAGTTAAATAGAGAATTTTAAAGCAGCAATAGAAAAACAAAAGTCATATACAAGGGAACCCCATAGGGCTATCAGCTGATTTTTATGCAGAAACTTCACAGGCCAGAAGGGAGTGGCATGATATATTCAAAGTGCTGACAGGGAGGAAACTGCAGTGTAGAATAATCTACCCAGCAATATTATCACTTAGAATTGAAAGAGGCATAAAAACTGAGATAAGCAAAATCTCAAAGAGATAATCAGTACTAACTTAATCTAAAAGAAATGTTAAAGGGTTTTCTCTAAGTGGAAGAAAAAAGGCTATAACAAGAAGTAAGTATATATAGGAAAGGAAAAATCACACTAGTAAAAGCAAATACGTACTAAAGGCTGAGGATCAACCACTTAAATAAGCTAGTACAAATATTAAAAGACAAAGAATTGTAAAATTAAATGTAACTTTAATTATCAGTAAAGTGATAAACATGAAAATGTAAAATATGACATCAGAAACACAAATTGAAGGGGAGGGGAGTAAAACTGTAGATCTTTTAGAATGTGTTTTAACTTAAATGACTACCAGTTTAGAATAAGTAGATATAGTTATAGGTCAACATATATAGAACTCATGGTAACCACCAATCAAAAACATACAATAGATATATAAAAACTAGAGAGAAAGGAAAAAAGCATACCACTAAAGAAAGTCATCAAACCACAAGGAAAGAAACCAAAAAAGAAGAACAAAAACAGAAAAGAACTACAAAAACAACCAGAAACAAGAAACAAAAAGGCAATAAGTACATACCTATCAAAAATCAATTTTAATGTCAATGATATAAATATTATAATCAAAAGACACAGGGGTTGCTGATTGGATAGAAAAGCAAGACCCATTTATGCTGCTTATAGAAGACTCACTTCAGGAATAAAGATACGCAAAGACTGAAAATGAGGGGATGGAAAAAGATATTTCATGCAAATGGAAATGACAAGATATCAGGGATAACAATACTAATATGAGACAAAGTAGACTTTAAATCAAAGGCTATAAAAAAGTACAAATAAGGGCATTATATAATGATCAAGAGATAAATTCAAGAAAAGGATATAACATCCATTAACAAATATGCACCTACTACAAGAGAACAAAAATATATAAAGCAAGTATTAAGAGACATAAAGGAAAAAATTAACAATAACACAATAGTAGTAGGAGACTTTAACACCACACTTACATCAATGGACATATAATCCAGACAGAAAATCGATAAGTAAACAGTGGTCTTAAATGGAACATTAGATCAGTTAGGCTTAATATATATTTACAGAACATTACATCCAAAAACAAAAGAATACAGATTATTTTAAAGTGCACAAGATACTTTCTCCAGGATAGATCACATGCTAGGCCACAAAACAAGTCTCAACAAATTCTAGAGCACAGAAATTATGTCAAACAGTTTACCTGACCACAATGGTATGAAAATAAATATCAATTAAAGGAAGAAAAATAGGAAAAACTAAAAAACATGGAGACTACACAACATGCTACTAAAACACCAATAGGTCAATGAAGAAATCAAAGAGGAAATCAGAAAATACCTTGAGACAAATGAAAACGGAAACAACTTTCCAAAAACTATGGGATGCAGCAAAAGCATTTCTAAGGGGGAATTTTATAGCAGTACAGGCCTCCTTCAAGAAACAAGAAAAATCACAAATAAACAATGTAAGAAAACATCTAAAGGAATTAGAAAAAGAAAAACAGAGTCCAAAGTCAACCGAAGAAAATAATAAAGATTGAAGAGAAAATCAATAAAACAGAGACAAAAAAGGAAAGGAAAAAAAGAAGAAAAAAATCAATGAAAACAAAAGTTCATTTTTTGGAAAGGAAAAAAAATGATAAACTTGTATCTAGGCTCACCAAGAAGAAAAGATAGAGGACATAAATAAATAAAATAAGTGAAAGAGGAGCAAAAATAACCAGTACAACAGAGATATAAAAAAATATAATTCTATGAATAGATACATGCCAACAGATGGAACAATCTAGAAAAGTGGACAAATTTTTAGACACATATAGCCTGCCAAGGCTGAATCAAGAAGAAGCAGACAATTTGAACAGACCAATTATTAGAAGATAAATTGAATTCATAACAACAACAACAAAAAAAAAACCCAGCAAACAAAAGTCCAGGAATGGACAGCTTCACAGGGGAATTGTAGCAAACACATAAAGAAGAGCTAATGTCTATCTTTCTCCAGTTAGTCAAAAAATTTTAAGAGGATGAAACACTCTCAAATTCATTCTACCAGGCCACCATTACCCTAATACTAAACCAGACAAACACACTATAACAAAAGAAAATTACAGGTCAATATCTCTAATGAATATAGAGGCAAAAATACTCAACAAAATATTAGCAAACCAAAATCAACAATATATAAAAGGATTATACACCATGATCAAGTAGGATTTATTCCAGGGATGCAAAGATGGTTAAATATCTGCAACTCAATTCATGTTATACATCACATTAACAAAGGAAAGGATAAAAATTGCATGATCATCTCAATAGATGTAGACCCTAGAAGAGAATATAGGCAAAAGACACTTTGACATAAATCATAGCAATATGTTTTTGGATCTGTATCCTAAGGCAAAAGAAATAAAAGCAAAATACACAAATAGGATCAAGTTAAACTTAAAAGCTTTTTCACAGTGAAGGAAACCATAAACAAAATGAAATGGCAACATATTAAATTGGAAGAAGTGTTTTCAAATGGTGTGACCAACAAGGGGTTAATATCCAAAATATATAAACATCTCATACAACTCAATATCAATAAAACAAACAACCCAATTAAAAAATGGGCAGAAGACCTGAATAAGCATTTTCCAAAGAAGACATAAAGATGGCTAACAGGCACATGAAAAGATGATAAACTTCACCAATTATCAGAAAAATGCAAATCAAAACAATGAGGTATAACCTCACACCTGTCAGAATGGCTATCATCAAAAAGTCTACAACTAACAAATGTTGGTGAGGATGTGTAGAAAGGAAACCCTTGTACATTGTTGGGAATATAAATTGGTGCAACCACTATGTAAAATAGTATAGAGGTTCCTCAAAAACCTAAAAATAGAACTACCATATGATCCAGCAATTTCACTGTTGTGTATATATCTGAAGGAAATAAAAACATTAATTCAAAAAGGTAGATACACCCCAAAGTTCATAGCAGCATTATTTACAATAGCCAAGCAGATGAATGGATAAAGAAGATGTGATTATATATATATATATATATATATATATATATATATATATATATATATATATATATATATATATATATATATATATATTTGCAGCAATGTGTATGGATCTGGAGAATATTATGCTTTGTGAAATAAGTCAGAGAAAGACAAATATAACATGATATTATGTATCAATAAAATAAAACGAATAAATGTATGTAGCAAAACAGAAATACATTCACAGAAATAGAGAACACGCTAATGGTTAACAGTCAGAAGGAAGGAGCAGGGGATTAAGATATACAATCTACTATGTATAAAATAAATAACAAACAAGGATATATTGTAAGGCACAGGGAAATATAGGCATTATTTTGTAATAACTTTAAATGGACTATAATATAAAAAATAGTGAATCACTATTTTATATACTAGAAACTAATATAATATTGTAAATTAACTATAGTTCAAAAAAGACAATAATGAGAAATTTGGTACATTCATTCACTCATTCATTTCTCTTCTTCAACACTAACATTATATAATATAAAACAATTATTTATTGTCTTGTACTAAATATTGTATGAGGCAAAGAAATTTCCCTCAGTTAAACAAGTAGTGAGAATTGGTAGCTTGCTAAATAATACATTTTGATATGTCAAAACATCTTTAGAAAAATATAAGCCAATATGACCTAAAGAAGAGAAAGTGATCAGTCTTGACTGGGGGAGGGATCTGTAATATTTAAACTGGGTCTTGAATTTGTAGAATAGAAATAGTACAAATAGCAGTGTAGTTGTAATAAGTATACCTGATTCTTAAACTATAATATTTTAAATACCTTGATCAACTTGACTGTATATACTACGTTTCAATTTGATTATGCCTTATATTTGATAAAATAGTATCTGTCTTCACAGGGTTATTGTAAAGATCAAATAAGGATATTATCTATTGCTATGTCCCAAAGGTTTTGGATCATGATGTTTTCATTGTCATTTGTCTCTAGGTATTTTTTTTATCTCCTCTTTTATTGCTTCAGTGATCCATTGATTGTTTAGTAACATACTGTTTAGACTCCATGCATTTGTGTTTTTCCAAAGCTTTTTTTTTTGCTGTAGTTTATTTTTAATCTCCTGGTGTCATAGTTGGAAAAGACGCTTGATATGATTTCAATTTTATTAATTTTACCAAGGCTTGATTTGTAACCTAAGATATGATCTATCCTGGAGAATAAGGACTTGAGAAGAAAGTGTATTCTGCTGCTTTTGGAAGGAATGTCCTATAAATATCAATTAAGTCTATCTGGTCTAATGTGTCATTTAAGGCTTGTGTTACCTTATTGATTTTTCTGTCTGAATAATCTGTTCACTGGTGTAAGTGGGGTGTTAAAGTCCCCCACTATTATTGTCTTACTATCAGTTTCCCCTTTTATGGCTGTTAACATTTGCCTTATGTATTGAGGTACTCCTATGTTGGGTGCATATATATTTATAGCTGTTATACCGTCTTCTTGGATTTTTCCCTTGATCATTATGTAATATCCTTCCTTGACTCTTATAACAGTCTTTATTTTAAAGTTTATATTGTCTGATATGAGTATTGCTACTCCAGCTTTCTTTTGATTTCCTTTTGCATGGAATATCTTTTTCCATCCCCTCACTTTCAGTCTGTAAGAGTCCCTAGGTCTGATTGTAATAAAAACTCTCCAGAAAGTGGACATAGAGGGAAGAGACCTTAACATAATAAAGGCTGTATATGACAAACACACAAAAAATGTCATTCTCAATGGTGAAAAATTGAAAACATATCCTTTAAGATCAGGAACAAGACAAGGATGTCCACTATAGACACTTTCATTCAACATAGCTTTTGAAGTCCTAGCCATGGCAATCAGAGAAGAAAAAGAAATAAAGGAATCCAAATTGGAAAAGAAGGGGCAAAACAGTCACTGTTTGCAGATGACATGATACTATACATAGAAAATCCTAAAGTTGCTACCAGAAAACTACTAGAGCTCATCAATGAATTTGGAGAAGTTGCAGGATACAAAATTAATACACAGAAATCTCTTGCATTCCTATACATTAACAACAAAAGATCAGAAAGAGAAGTTAAGGGAACAATCTCATTTACCATCACATCAAAAAGAATAAAATACCTGGTTAAAACCTACCTAAGGAGACAAAAGATATGTACTAAGAAACGTATAAGACACAGATGAAAGAAATCAAAGATGACACAAACAAATGGAGACATATACCATGTTCTTGGATTGGAAGCATCATTATTGTGAAAATGACTACACTAGCCAAAACAAACTATAGATTCATGTTATCCCTATCAAATTACTGGTGGCATTTTTCACAGAATTAAAACAAAATTTTTTTATAATACATGGAAACACAAAATATGCTGAATTGCCAAAGCAATCTTGAGAAAGAGAAATGGAGCTGGAGGAATCAGACTCCCTGACTTTGGACTATACTACAAAGCTACAGTCATCAAAACAGTATGGTACTGGCACAAAAACAGAAATATGGATCAATGGGACAGGATAGAAAGTCCAAAAATAAATCCACACACCTATGGTCATCTAATCTATGACAAAGGAGGCAAAAATATACAATGGAGAAAATACAGTCTCTTCAATAGCTGGTGCTGGGAAAATTGGACAGCTACATATAAAAGAATGAAATTAGGGGACTTCCCTGGTGGTCCATTGATTAAGACTCCATGCTTCCACAGCAGGGGGAGTGGGTTTGGTCCCTGGTAGGGGAATTAAGATCATGCATGTTGCTAGGCATGGCCAAACAATTTTTTAAATAAAAGAATAAAATTAGAACACTCCCTAACACCATACACAAAAATGAACTCAAAATGGATTAAAGATCTAAATTTAAGGCAGAGTACTATAAAACTGTTAGAAGAAAAACATAAGCAGAACACTCTCTGACATAAATTGCAGCAAGATATTTATTGATCCACCTCCTAGAGTAAAGAAAATAAAAACAAGAATAAACAAATGGGACCTAACTAAACTTAAAAGCTTTTGCACAGCAAAGGAAACCATAAACAAAATGAAAAGACAACCCACAGAATGGGAGAAAATATTTGCAAATGAATCAACTGACAAGGGATTAATCTCCAAAATATACAAGCAGCTCATGGAGTTCAATATCAAAAAAACAAGGAACCCAATCAAAAAACTGAGCAGAAGATCTAAATAGACATTTCTCCAAAGAAGACATACAGATAGCCAAGAGGCACATGAAAAGATGCTCAACATCATTAATTATTAGAGAAATGCAAATCAAAACTACAATGATGTATCACCTCACAGCAGTCAGAGTGGCCATCATCAAAAAACTCTACAAACAATAAACGCTGTAGAGGCTGTGGAGAAAAGGGAACCCTCCTACACTGTTGGTGGGAATGTAATTTGGTACAAACATTATGGAGAACAGTATGGGGGTTCCTTAAAAATCTAAAAATAGAGCTACCATATGATTCAGCAATACCACTCATGGGCATAAATCCAGAGAAAACCATAATTTGAAAAAAATACATGCACCCCAATGTTCACTGCAGCACTATTTACAATATCTGAGACATGGAAGCAACCTAAATGTCCATCAACAGATGAATGGATAAAGAAGATTTGGTACATATATACAATGGAATATTACTCAGCCATCAAAAAAATGAAATAATGTCATTTGCAGCAACATGGATGGAACAAGAGATTGTCATACTGAGTGAAGTAAGTCAGACAGAAAAAGACAAATATATAATATTGCTTATATGTGGAATCTAAAAAAATGGTACAAATGAACTTATTTACAAAACAGAAATAGAGTCACAGATGTAAAAACAAGCTTATGGTTTCCAGGGGGGAATGTGGGGGAGGGATAAATTGGAAGACTGAGATTGACAATTACACACTACTATATATAAAATAGATAACAAATAAGGACATACTGTATAGCAGAGGGAACTCTACTTGATACTCTGTAATGACCTTATGAGAAAAGAATCTAAAAAAAGAATGATTATATGTATATATATAACTGATTCACTTTGCTGTACACATGAAATTAATACAACATTGTTAATCAACTATACTCCAATAAAAATTTTAAAAAAACACACATAAGGATATTATCTTACCTTGAATTCCCCAGGAAGAAGAACTTGTGGCAAAAACAAGTGTCACTACTTTATTATGGATTTCACTATCAGGAATGTAAGGGTGAAGGGACAGAAAGTGAGTTAGGAAGAAGGAAGCACAAACATAAAGGAGTGTTATGCAGTTGAACAACACATATTAATCAGTCTTCCAGGACCATCTTCTTATGGACAATGTGAAATATTGCATATGAGAACAATTTGCCTGAGGATAAAGGGAGAAGAATTTATATTTCAGTCTCTGTCTTGCAGTGATCAAAGATCCACCCTATGATATATTTTCTCCCTTGCACATCTGAATTGTAAGCAGTACTTATATATCTTATGCTCAGCATTAATAAGGAAGCTCTGTATTGGAAGGTAACAGATGAGTGTTGCAGAGATGAGGGAAAGTATTATGAGGTGCACCCACTCAAGTTTCAAAATTCATGCAGATTTGTTATCCCCAGAGGTTTCTGGAGTTGAAGTTTTGGCAAAGGCCCAGAGTTAGAGGAGGCAGAGAATAAATAAAATGATGACTAATATTGTTAATATTAAGAGGTAAAAGTCAAGAGATAAGGGGATATTGTAAGAAAGGAAAATAATATTTTTCAGGATTATTTCTGTGAACAATAAGTATCCTGGTTTGGGTCCAGATGGTTTCCAGTTCTGCATGTAAAGAGCTTGGAAGTCACCACTCTGATCTGACAAATAGAAATCTGAGCAAACTGAAAAATCAATAACCCTTTTGGCATCCATGATATAGGTGAAGACACAGGACAAACTACTGCCTCCAAGACTGGAGAGACAGCAGAATACAGGGAGTCATGGCTTACTGGAGCAGAGAATTACAACTGGAACACTCTGCAGGAACAAGTGCCAAGGTAGAAAAACCTGAACTGTAATTGATGAGTTGTTGGAGGCTCAGTGTGGATGCCTCTGAAAATTTTAAAACTCTGGGAGGGATTTGAGAGCTTCAAGATGACCGAAGAGTAAGACGTGGAGATCAACTTCCTCCCCACAAATACAACAGAAATACATCTACACGTGGAACAACTCCTACAGAACACCTACTGAACGCTGACAGAAGACCTCAGACCTCCCAAAAGGCAAGAAACTCCCCCACATAACTGGGTAGGGCAAAAGAAAAAGGAAAAAACAGAGACAAAAGAATAGGGATGGGACCTGCACCAGTGGGAGGGAGCTGTGAAGGAGGAAAGATTTCCACATACTAGGAAGCCCCTTTGTGGGCAGAGACTGTGGGTGGCGGAGAGGGGAAGCTTCAGAGCCACGGAGGAGAGAACAGCAACAGGGGTGTGGAGGGCAAGCAGAGAGATTCCTGCACAGAGGATCGGTGCCAACTGGCACTCACCAGCCCAAGAGGCTTTTCTGCTCACCCACCGGGGTGGGTGGGGGCTGGGAGTTGAGGCACGGTATTTGAAGGTCATATCCCAGGGAGAGGACTGGGGTTGACTCCATGAACACAGCCTGAAGGGGCTAGTGTGCCACAGCTAGCTGGGAGGGAGTCCAGGAGAAGTCTGGAGCAGCCAAAGAGACAAGAGACTTTTTCTTGTCTCTTTGTTTCCTGGTGCATGAGGAGAGGGGATTAAGAGCGCCGCTTAAAGGAGCTCCAGAGATGGGTGTGAGACACGGCTATCAGCACGGACCCCAGAGACAGGCATGAAATGTGAAGGCTGCAGCTGCAGCCATCAAGAAGTCTGTGTGCAAGCACAGGTCACTATCCACACCTCACCTCCCAGGAGCCTGTGCATCCCACCACTGCCAGGGTCCCGGGATCCAGGGACAACTTCACCGGAGAACACACGGTGCACTTCAGGCTGGTGCCACGTCATATCGGCCTCTGCCGCTGTGGGCTCAGCACACACTCTGTACTGCTCCCTCCCCAAAGCCTGAGTGAGCCAGAGCCCCCGAATCAGCTGCTCCTTTAACCCTGTCCTGTCTGAGTGAGGAACAGATGCCCTCAGGCGACATACATGCAGAGACGGGTACAAATTCAAAGCTGAACACCAGGAGCTGTGTGAACAAAGAAGAGAAAGGGAAATTTCTCCTAGCAGCGTCAGGAGCAGCAGATTAAATCTTCACGGTCAACTTGATGTACCCTGCATCTGTGGAATACCTGAATAGACAATGAATCATCCCAAATTGAGGAGGTGGACTTTGAGAGCAAAGATATATATATTTTTTCCCTTTTTCTCTATTTGTGAGTTTGTATGTGTATGCTTCTGTGTGATTTTGTCTGTATACCTTTGCTTTTACCACTTGTCTTAGGGTTCTGCCTTTCCTTTTTTTTGTATAGTTTTATCGCTTGTTATCATTGGTGGATTTGTTTTTTGGTTTGGTTGCTCTCTTCTTTCTTTCTTTTTTATTACTTAAAAAATATTTTTTAATAATTATTTTTCATTTTTTATTTTAATAACTTTATTTTATTTTAACTTCTTCTTCCTTCATTTCTTTTTTTTCTCCCTTTTATTTTGAGCCATAAGGATAACAGGCTCTTGGTGCTCCAGCCAGGCGTCAGGGCTGTTCCTCTGAGGTGAGAGAGCCATGTTCAGGACACTGGCCCACAAGGGGCCTCACAGCTCCACTCAATGGCAAAAATCTCCCAGAGATCTCCATCTCAATGCCAAGATCCAGCTCTACTCAACGACCAGCAAGCTACAATGCTGGACAGCTTATGCCAAACAACTAGCAAGACAGGAACAAAACTCAATCCATTAGCAGAGAGACTGCCTAAAATCAAAATAAGGCCACAGATACCCCACAACACACCACCAGACCTGGACCTGACAACCATAAAGACAAGATCCAGACTCATCCACCAGAATAGAGGTACTAGTCCCTTCCACCAGAAAACATACACAACCCATTGAACCAACCTTAGCCACTGGGGACAGACACCAAAAACAATGGGAACTGCGAACCTGCAGCCTGCAAAAAGGAGACCCCAAACACAGTAAGTTAAGCAAAATAAAAAGACAGAGAAATGGACAGCAGATGAAGGAGCAATGCAAAAACCCTCCAGATATAACAAATAAAGAGGAAATAAGCAATCTACCTGAAAAAGAATTCCGAATAGTGATAGTAATGATGATCCAAAATCTATGAAATAGAATGGAGAAAATACAAGAAACATTTAACAAGGACCTAGAAGAACTAAAGAGCAAACAAACTGTGATGAACAACACAATAAATGAAATTAAAAATTCTCTAGAAGGGATCAACAGCAGATCAACTGATGTAGAAAACGAATAAGTGACCTGGAAGATAAAATAGTGGACATAACTTCTGCAGAGCAGAATAAAGAAAAAAGAATGAAAAGAATTGAGGACAGTTTCAGAGACCTCTGGGACAACAATAAATGCACCAACATTCAAATTCTAGGGCTCCCAGAAGAAGAAGAGAAAAAGAACGGGACTGAGAAAATATTTGAAGAGATTATAGATGCAAACTTCCCTAATATGGGAAAGGAAATAGTTAATCAAGTCCAGGAAGCACAGAGAGTCCCATACAGGATAAATACAAGGAGAAAAATGCCAAGACACACATTAATCAAACTATCAAAAATTAAATACAAAGAAAAAATATTAAAAGTAGCAAGGGAAAAACAACAAATAATACACAAGGGAATCCCCATAAGGTTAACAGTTGATCTTTCAGCAGAAACTCTGCAAGCCAGAAGGGAGAGGCAGGTCATATTTAAAGTGATGAAGGAGAAAAACCTACAATCAAGATTACTCTACCCAGCAAGGATCTAATTCAGATTTGAAGGAGAATTTAAAACCTTTACAGACAAGCAAAAGCTAAGAGAATTCAGCACCACCAAATCAGCTTTACAACAAATGCTAAAGGAACTTCTCTTGGCAGGAAACACAAGAGAAGGAATAAACCTACAATAACAAACCCAAAACAATTAAGAAAATGGGAATAGGAACATACATATCGATAATTACCTTAAATGTAAATGATATATATGCTCCAACCAAAACACATAAACTGGTTGAATGGATACAAAAAAAAGACCCATATATATGCTATTTCCTTTCAGACCTAGGGAAAATACAGACTGAAAGTGAGAGGTTGAAAAAGATATCCCATGCAAATGGAATTCAAAAGAAAGCTGGAGTAGCAATTCTCATATCA
This sequence comes from Grampus griseus, assembly GCF_964374135.1. Classification (NCBI taxonomy): domain Eukaryota; kingdom Metazoa; phylum Chordata; class Mammalia; order Artiodactyla; family Delphinidae; genus Grampus; species Grampus griseus. The sequence continues at coordinate 77,219,066 of NC_138999.1, read as the reverse complement.
GACAAAAGAGACTTTAAAACAAAGACTATTACAAGAGACAAAGAAGGACACTACATAAAGATAAAGGGATCAATCCAAGAAGATAAAACAATAGTAAATATTTATGCACCCAACATAGGAGCACCTCAATAAATAAGGCAAATACTAACAGCCATAAAAGGGGAAATTGACAGGAACACAATCATAATAGGCAACATTAACATGCCACTTTCACCAATGAACAGATCATCCAAAAGGAAAATAAATAAGGAAATCCAAGCTTTAAATGATACATTAAACAGGAGGTACTTAATTGATATTTAGAGGACATTGCATCCAAAAACAACAGAATACACATACTTCTCAAGTGCTCATGGAACATTCTCCAGGATAGATCATAAATTGGGTCACAAATCAAGGCTTGGTAACTTTAAGGAAATTGAAATCATAACAAGTATCTTTTCCAACAACAATGCTTTGGGACTAGATATCAATTACAGGAAAAAACCTGTAGAAAATACAAACACATGGAGCCTAAACAATACACTACGTAATAACCAAGAGATCACTGACGAAATCAAAGAGGAAATCAAGGGCTTCCCTGGTAGCACAGTGGTTGAGAGTCTGCCTGCCAATGCAGGGGACGTGGGTTTGTGCCCCATACTTGGAAGATCCCACTTGTTGTGGAGTGGCTAGGCCCGTGAGCCATGGCCTCTGAGCCTGCATGTCCAGAGCCTGTGTTCCACAACGGGAGAGGCCACAACAGTGAGAGGCCCGCGTACTGGAAAAAAAAAAAAAAAAAGAAAAAAAAAAAGAGGAAATCAAAAAATACCTAGAAACAAATGACAATGAAAACAAAACAGCAAAAGCAGTTCTAAGAGGGAAGTTTATAGCAATACAATCTTACCTTAAGAAACAAGAAACGTCTCAAATAAACAACCTAACTTTACACCTAAAACAATTAGAGAAAGAAGAACAAAACCCCAAAGTTAGCAGAAGGAAAGAAATCATAAAGATCAGATCAGAAATAAATGAAAAAGAAATGATGGAAATGATAGCAGAGATCAATAAAGCTAATAGCTGGTTCATTGAGAAGATTAAAAAAAATTGATAAACCGTTAGCCAGACTCATGAAGAAAAAAGGGAGAAGACTCAAATCAATAGAAGTAGAAATGAAAAAGGAGAAGTAACAACTGACTCTCCAGAAATACAAAGGACCATGAGAAATTACTACAAGCAACTCTATGCCAATAAAATGGACAACCTGGAAGAAATGGACAAATTCTTAGAAATGAACAACGTTCTGAGACTGAAACAGGAAGAAATAGAAAATACGAACAGAACAATCAGAAGCATTGAAACTGAAACTGTGATTAAAAATCTTCCAACCAACAAAAACTCAGGACCAGATGGCTTCACCGGTGAATTATATCAAACATTTAGAGAAGAGCTAACACCTATCTTTCTCAACCTCTTCCAAAATATAGCACAGGGAGGAACTCTCCCAAACTCATTCTACGAGGCCACCACCACCCAGATACCAAAAACAGACAAAGATGTCAAAAAGAAAGAAAACTACAGGCCAATATCATTGATGAACATAGATGCAAAATCCTCAACAAAATACAAGCAAACAGAATCCAACAGCACATTTACAGGATCATACACCATGAACAACTGGGGTTAATCCCAGGAATGCAAGGATCCTTCAGTATTTGCAAATCAATCAATGTGATACACCATATTAACAAACTGAAGGAGAAAATCCATATGATCATCTCTATAGATGCAGAGAAAGCTTTCAGAAAAATCCAACACCCATTTATTATAAAAACCCTCCAGAAAGTAGTCATAGATGGAACTTTCCTCAAAATAATAAAGGCCATGTATAACAAACCCACAACCAACATCGTCCTCAATGGTGAAAAACTGAAATCATTTGCATTAAGATCAAGAAGAACACAAGGTTGCCCACTCTCACCACTATTAATCAACATAGTTTTGGAAGTTTTAGCCACAGCAATCAGAGAAGAAAAAGAAATAAAAGGAATCCAAATTGGAAAAGAAGAAGTAAAGCTGTCACTGTTTGCATAAGAGATGGTACTATTCATAGAGAATCCTAAAGATGCTACCAGGAAACTACTAGAACTAATCAATGAATTTGGTAAAGTAGCAGGATCAAAATTAATGCACAGAAATCTCTTGCATTCCTATACACTAGTGATGAAAAATCTGAAAGTGAAATTAAGAAAGCACTCCCATTTACAACTGAAACAAAAAGAATAAAATATCTAGGAATAAACCTACCCAAGGAGACAAAAGACTTGTATGCATAAAATTATAAGAGACTGATGAAAGTAATTAAAGATGATACAAATAGATGGAGATTGGATTGGAAGAATTGGATTGGAAGAATCGACATTGTCAAGATGACTATACTACCCAAAGCAATCTACAGACTCAATGCAGTCCCTATCAAACTACCACTGGCATTTTCCACAGAACTAGAACAAAAAACTTCACAATATGTATGGAAACACAAAATACCCCGAATAGCCTAAGCAATCTTGGGAAAGGAAAACGGAGCTGGAGGAATCAGGTTCCCTGACTTCAGACTATACTACAAAGCTACAGTAAAGAAGACAGTATGGTACTGGCACAAAAACTGAAATATACATCAATGGAACAGGATAGAAAGCCAAGCGATAAACCCACAAACATATGGTCACCTTATCTGTGATAAAGGAGGCAAGAATATACAGTGGAGAAAAGACAGCCTCTTCAAGAATTGGTGCTGGGGAAACTGGCCAGCTACATGTAAAAGAATGAAATTAGAACACTCCCTAACACCACTCACCAAAATAAACTCAAAATGTATTAAATACCTAAATGTAGGGCCAGACACCATCAATCTCTTAGAGGAAAACATAGGCAGAACACTCTATGACATAAATCATAGTAAGATCCTTTTTGACCCACCTCCTAGATAAATGGAAATAAAAACAAAAATAAACTAATGGGACCTAATGAAACTTCAAAGCTTTTGCACAGCAAAGGAAACCGTAAACAAGATGAAAAGATAGCCCTCAGAATGGGAAAAAAAACATTTGCAATTGGAGCAGCTGACAAAGGATTAATCTACAATATTTACATGCAGTTCAATATCAAAAAAAACAAACAACTGAATCCAAAAATGGCCAGCAGACCTAAATAGACATTTCTCCAAAGAAGATATACAGATTGGCAACAGACATATGAAAGAATGCTCAACATCATTAATCATTAGATAAATGCAAATAAAACTACAATGAGATATCATCTCACACCGGTCACAATGGCCATCATCAAAAAATCTACAAACAATAAATGCTGGAGAGGATGTGGAGAAAAGGGAACCCCCTTGCACTGTTGGTGGAATGTAAATTGATACAGCCACTATGGCGAACAATATGGAGATTCCTTAAAAAACTAAAAATAGAACTGCCATACAACCCAGCAATCCCACTACTGGACATATACTGTGAGAAAATCATAATTCAAAAAGAGTCATGTACCAAAATGTTCATTGCAGCTCTATTTACAATAGCCAAGACACAGAAGCAACCTACGTGTCCATCAACAGATGAATGGATCAAGAAAATGTGGCACATATATGCAATGGAATATACTCAGCCATAAATAGAAAAGAAAATGAGTTATTTGTAGTGAGGTGGATGGACCTAGAGTCTGTCATACAGAGTGAAGTAAGTCAGAAAGAGAAAAACAAATACTGTATGCTAACACATATATATGGAATCTAAAAAAAAAAAATAGAATGGTCATGAAGAACCTAGGGACAAGACGGGAATAAAGACATAGACCTACTAGAGAATGGACTTGAAGACAAGGGGAGGGGGAAGGGTATGCTGGGACAAAGTGTGAGAGTGGCATGGACATATATACACTACCAAATATAAAATAGATAGCTAGTAGGAAGCAGCCGCATAGCACAGGGAGACCAGCTCAGTGCTTTGTGACCACTTAGAAGTGTGGGATAGGGAGTGTGGAAGGGAGGGTGACACAAGAAGGAAGAGATATGGAGACATATGTATATGTATAACTGATTCACTTTGTTATAAAGCAGGAACTAACACACCATTGTAAAGCAATTATACTCCAATAAAGATGTTTAAAAAAAAAGAAAGTCATGGAGAACCAGTCATTGGAGGCCCTCACAATATTCTGAGATTTACCTGCAGGAACTTAAACAGGTTCCTTCCAACAGTAAATATAAAAGAAATGTCCCTTCAGACTTCTGGCAGGGGGCGGAAAAAATAATTATGAAATATGCCAAAGCATTCTGTTATTCTTAATAAGGTCTGCCTTCATGGGTAATACCAGTCCTTCTGGTATTATAAAAGCCAAACAGATTTGAGTGAAAGGAAACATCCAACTCCACCCACACTAGCTATCCTTTCCCACCTAAGGGTGGAGAAAAAAATCTGAGAAAGACTAGTGAAGATCATGGCTCAGAAGCACATGTTTACAAAAAGGCTCAGAGCTAATTGTGGGAATATAGAATGCTTTCCATTCTCCATACTTCACCATCATATTTCTAAATGCCTATTTATAGCAGTTTATTTTACCAATACATCATGACCTGCTATTAAGGAAAAATTACAAGGCATTCCAAGAGGTTAAAAAACACTATTTGAAGAAACAGAACAAGTATCTGAAACAGACGTGGCAGAGATTTTGAAATTATTAGGCCAAAAATTTAAAACAACTATAATTAATACGCTAAGGACTTTTATCGATAAAATAGACCACATGAAGGAATAGATAGTCTGAGTTTGCAAAGAGATGGAAATCCTAAGAAAGAACCAGAAAGAAATGCTAAACAACACCAAAAAGAAATATATATTTGGTCCTGGCACAGAGCTCCTAAAACCCTTGGAATTTTCTGTGAGCCACTCCAGCAAATTAATTGAACCCAAGGAGGGGGGTTTGGGAATCTTTGATTTGTAGCCATTTGGTTAGAAGCATAGGTAACAGTCTGAAGTGGAGGGCAGTCTTATAGGACTGAACCCTTAACTTGTGAAATCTGATGCTATCTTCAGGTGGATAGTGCCATAATTGAGTTTAGGTAGATTAATGAAGATAAAAATTTACAAAAGGCCAGGGTGAATTGTCTTGATGCCTTACTGGAGATACAAAGCCTTTTGTACAAGAGTGGGTAAAGTGGTCAAAGGGTGGAGAAGAGAAGTTTACAGGATCCCTTGATACAGGAATCTCATAAACTGTGGTATCAAAACTCATTGGCGAAACTCTGATTCAGGCTACAATTAGAACGAGAGAATGTAAAAATGCAATGCTTCATAGGATTGTGAAAGTTGGAATGTTTAAACAGAAGTTGTGCCAGCTTTATTTGAATGTTTTATGGGAATGAAAATTTTATCTGACTGGAGAATATTTTCCCAACCTAGTATTGTAAAACAGAAGACAAGCAAATCTGCCCTTCAAGCAATATTAATTGGACATGCTAAATGTGAACAAGTAAAACTGAGCATACACAATGTAGCATAGAAGCTGGAATGCTAGTGGGGGCAAATACTTATATGCAGCCTAAACTGGGGCTTACGGCAAAAGCCTGTGAATACTTTCCAGCAGTGACTACTGGGACTTTGGACTAGAGAATTTATATTTGAGAGTTATTTACTAATGTTAATCTGAAACAAATAGACAGCCAGTTATTTCTCCAGCAAAATGTGTTATTCAGGATTAGATAAGAATTGCAGTTTGGGGACGGCAACTATGGTGATCCACATGCTAGTCCTCAGCAGAAATGGAGAAGAGAACTTTTTTATAGAGGGAAAAAGGAAAGTTGGGAGAGCTATAGTAAACAGAGAGTCTGTGGCTTTTCAATGGCTGAGCTGTGACTGTCTCTCATTTGCTGAGCTCTTGCCAGGAAAGAAGACAAATTTTCTTCTTGTTGGGCTCTGCTATCATTTTAGGGCATGAGAACTCCCCCTTCTGGTCTCCTGACTCTACTTACTTGAGGTTTCTGTTTATTAATTTTTTTACATTTCACCATTTTGAACAAGCCCATTCTCGGAAAACATTGCTGGTCAAGAGTCAGGTTTTCTGTGATTTCAGCAGCTTATTTTCTTCAATGCCAGAAAGAAAATTCCCTGGGTATAGTATCCCACATTGGAGGGAAAGTGAACAGATTGGAAACATATTGAGGTCACATTCAAGTAACAAGAAGGGATAGGAGAGAGAACGCTCAGCCACTTTCTATTTAAAGTTAATTGTTATTAAAATTAAAGACATTAGAGATAATATGAAGTGTTATAACCTCATCAAAGATTTGGCAACAAACTTCCAACAGGCCTGGTCCAGATATCTTGGGAAAGCTGTCTCATCAGATGTCTTCTGCTTCAATTCTTGGAAATCTTTATTTCAGGTCACCAGACTGGACCTGCACCAGATGTGCAGGTCCAGCACTTTCTATAGGTGTGTCACATGAATCCAAGAGTCTATTTCCTGGAGTTTGATGACACAGGGGTTGATTAGCAGTACCTGATTTGGCCTTTTCAGTAAGGTTGAAAAGAATGGTTCTGGAGGTATCTTTTCCAATAGACAAAATCTCCAGGTTGCAAGATATGATGCTCACGGTCTTAGTCTCCTGAGAGTGCACTGTGAAAAGATTGCTCTACCAAAACATGGTTATTTTTAATAGAAGCAATTAGGCCTTGCAGTGTTAGAGTATCTCTCCTTTTATCACTTGTGTTTCAAAAGAAGCATGATCCAAGTGCATTGGGCATCATGTGACCATCTCAAATGGTGAGAGTATATGAGTTCTAAAAGGGGTGGATCAAGATTTAGAAGGACCAGTGGCAATGTTTTTGACCAAAGTATTTAGCGGGCATTCACAATGTTGCCAATTGAGTCTTTTTTTAAAATTTTTATTTGAGTATAGTTTCTTTTATTATTTTATTGTTCTTTTATTTATTTATTTATTTTGGAGTACAGTTGATTTACAATGTGTGTTAGTTTCAGGTGGCCAATTGAATAGTAATAACATCAATACTGTGTTGGACTAAACCAGAGGATTGAGGGGGGTAAGAGCAGTGAAAATGTTGTTTTAAAAGCCAGCCAAACAGCACAAACATGTTGAATTTCCTGACCAGTAAAAGGGGTTCCTCAATCACAGTGAAGTTCAAGAAAACTTCCCCAGTTAGGAGTAATCTTTTCCAAAAGGACTTTAGCCACAGAAGAAGCAGTAGCCTGTCTACAAAGGAAGGCTTCAGTTTAGCGTGAAAACATACAGACCAGGACTAAAACATATTTATATCCATGAAATGGAGGAACTTATATGAAATCCATTTGCCAGACTTTGAATGGTCCATTAGGAAGTTTAAAATATCTGGGAGCAATATGAACAGGCTTCACTGGGTTGTACTTCAGACAAGAGGGACAAGTGAGGTAGTCATTTTTGCAGGCTTATCAATGTTTTCCCACCAATATTTTTAAATATCATAGTGTGTATATGTTAACCCCACCTCCTAATTTATCCCCCATCCTCTTTCCCCTTTGGTAACCCTAAGTTTGCTTTCTATGTCTGTGGATCTATTTATGTTTTGTAAATAAATTCATTTGCATCCTCTTTTTTAGATTCCACATATAAGCGATATCATATGATATTTATCTTTCTCTGTCTGACCTACTTAGTATGATAATTTCTAGGTCTATCCAGGTTGCTGCGAATGGCATTATTTCATTCTTTTTATGCCTGAGTAATATTCCACTTTATATGTACCACATCTTCTTTATCCATTCATCTGTCGATGGACATTTAGGTTGCTTCCATGCCCTGGCTATTGTAAATAATGTTGCAATGAACATCGCGGTGCATGTATTTTTTTGAATTATAGTTTGCTCCAGATATATGCCCAGCTGTTGGAGTGGGATAGCAGGATCATATAGTTAAAACAAACAAACAAACAAACAAGAATGACCAGCAAAACAGCTCCCTCACATATCTACAGGTTGAATAGATCTTTCAAAATATTTGGACCCAATTTCAAGAAAATACATACTACATCTTGGAAATATCATATTGACATCCCTGATAAAGCCATTTCAAGTCATCAGGAAATTCTGTGTTGTATTCTCTATTCAGAGTGTGTTTCAAACTTCAAGTTTGAATGAGGATTATGGAGAACTATGATGACTTTTTCCCCTTTTCTTCATATTTCCATTTTATGAGGAAAGATAATCCTTTTCAAATCCCAGAGTTTCTATTCTTCTTTCTGCTTCATGAAAATATCTGTTCATGGCAACATTGCTTAAAAAAGTCTTCTATTTGAAATAAAGTAATGAAATATTTTATAGAAATAGAAAAACAGTCTTAAAATTCATATGGAACTACAGAAAACTGAAGAGCCAAAACAATCTTGAGCAAAAAGAACAAAGTTGGAGGCATCACAGTACCTGGTTTTAAAATATAGTATAAAGCTACAGTAATCAAAACAGCATCGTACTGACATATAAACATACATATAGACCAAGAGACTAGTATAAATAGCTCAGAAATGAATCCATGCATTTACAGTCAATTGATCTTTAATGGCTTCAATAATTGGTGTTGGGAAAAACGTGTTTTCTACATGTAAAAGAATGAAATTGCATGCTTATTTCACTCCATATACAAAAATCAACTCAAAATTGATTAAAGACTTAAATGTAAGACCTGATACCATAAAAACTATTCAAAGAAAACATAGGGAAATTTTTTTTCTTGATATTGGCCTGGGGAATAATTTTTTGGATGTGACTTCAACATAAGCAATAAAATCAAAATAGACAAATGGGATTACATTGGCATCAAACTAAAAACCTTCTGCACAGCAAATGAAACAATAAAAAAGATAAAATATAATCTATGGAATTGGAGAAAATATTTGTAAACCATACATGTTGTAAGAGGTTAGTATTTAAAACTATATAAGGAATTCAAATACCTGAATTGCAGGTAAACAAAAAATCTGATTAAAAAATGGGCAAAGAACCTGAATAAATATTTCTCCAAAGAAAACTTATAAATGGTCAACAGATATATGAAAAGTACCCAACATCATTAATCATTAAGGAAATATAGATTAAGACCACAATGAGATATCACCTCAAACGTCTTAAAATGACTATTATCAAAAAGATAAAAGATAACAAGGGTTGGCCAAGATGTGAGAAAATGGAATCCTTGTACATTGTTGGTGGGAATGTAAATTAGTATAGTCACTATGGAAAACAACATGGAGATTCCACTAAAAATTAAAAATAGAACTACCACTTCCGGGTATACCTCCAAAGGAAATAAAATCATGATCTTGAAGAAATATCTGTACTCCAGTGTTCATTGCAGTGTTATTCACAACAGCCAAGATGTGGAAACACTCTGTGTCCACTGACCAGTGAATGGATAGAGAAGATGTGAGATATGTATTGGTATATGAATGTATATACAAATATATATATATATATATATATATATATATATATATATATAATATTGTCAGTCATGAGAAAAAAAATCCTGCCACTTGTGACAGCATGGATGGACCTGGAGGACATTATGCCCAGTGAAATAAGCCAGACAAAGACAAATTACTGTAAGACTTCACTTATATGTGGTATTTAAAAAATAAAAATAAAGTCAAACACATGGAAGCAGAGAGTAGAACAGTGACTTCCAGGTGTTAAGAAGGAGTAAGAAAAATGGGAAGATATTGGTCAAAAGGTACAAAGTTTCAGTTTTGTAGCACTATTAAGTCTAGAGAGCCAATGTATGGACACGATGACTACACTTAGTAATACTGCATTGAACTCTGGAAATATGCTAAGGGTAGATTTCAGATACACTCATTGCACACAAAAAATGTTAACTATGCAAGGAGTTGATATGTTAATTTTCTTGACTATAATAATTACTTCACTATGTGTATCAAATCATGTTATTCACCTTAAATATATATAATTTTTATTAAAAAAATTACCTTCTTCTAATTTTTCCATCTAAAACCTTGGGGTCCCCCTTGACTCCTCTATTTTTCTGACACTCCACATTCAACCCACCTTCACATTCTTTAAGTTCTACCTTTCAGTGTATCCCAAACTTGACTACATCTCTCCACTTTTGCTATTACTACCCTGGTTCAGCCTACCATCATTTCCTGCCTGGATGAAGGCAAGAGTATGTTATCTGATCTCTCTACTCCTGTCTTTGCCTCTACTATTCTTTCTTCTTCACAGAGCATCCAGAATATTAATTTTAAGACAAGTCAGATTATAGTCCTTTTCTGCTTAAAATGTTCAAATGCCTTTCCATCTCATTATGAGTAAACACCAAATCCTTACAATGATGTCCAAACCCCATGTGATTTGATTCCTGTTCTCTCTCTTACTAATATGCTCTAACACACTTGTTTTGCTGTTGTTCAATGAATACATGAAGAATGTTCCCACTTTAGATATTTTGCAATTGCAGTTCTATCTGCCAAGCATTCTACTCCCAGATAAAAGACATCGGCTTGGACAATTCCCTCACTTCCTTCAGGTCTTTGCTCAATTATGATCTTATCAGAGAATTTTTCCTTGATCATCTCTCTTTACCTAACTTAATATTCCCTAACACACTTACCTTGCTTTCATATTTTTTTCATGGCACCTCTTACTATATCTATCTATCTAACTAACTATCTATCTATATCTATCTATCTATAGTAGTTCTTCTAGATAGATAGATATTCATTCATTTGCTACTTTTTCTCTTCCCTACTGGTAGAATGTAAAGAAGCAAAGGCAATGTGGATAGGGACAGTTTTTGTCCTCAGTGCTATCACTCTAGAAGAGTGTGCCTGGCATAAGGTATGCATTCAACAAATCTGACAACACAAGGAATTTGTTAAATGAATGACTAGTGTAAGTGAATGAAAGTACACATTAACTTTGTGACTTAGAAGCCTAATTTTATTTGGAGGTATTCATATATAGAAATAACTATAATATATTTGTTTAAAACAAAATAAAGCACTTTATTATTTTTGTCTAATGCTAAATAAATCACTTAAAGCAATGGTTTTCACAATTTGAAAGATATCTAGAAATATCTGGGGAGCTTTAAAAAATACAGAATTCTAGGTTTCACATGACTGATCACCAGAAACAACAGGTGCAATCTCTAAAGATTCTTAATGTGGAGTAGATTTAGTGTGGAGCTGACAACTTTATTTTTAAAAGCCCCTTAATTAAGCAGGGATATCTAGCTTTTTGGAATCATTGATTTATCTAATGCATTTGACATTGACCTTGGTAATGCTTCCATGGGATTGAGTTCCATGGAAATTTGGAGAAATGAAAGAACTGTAGAAGATAGTGGGGAATGCGTCATCAGCACCATTGAGCATACCTACAATTATATCAATTAAATAAATAACAGATTCACCATATAATCCTGCTATGTTCAGAAATATTTGGTACTGCCTGGGATACATCTGCAATTAAGACAGTTGACATGAGGGATGGAAAATGTCATTATGCAGTTCAATCACTGAAGAAGAGAAACTAAATAGGAGAAATTCCAAAACTTGTTGGCACTATGACATACTCTTATTATTTATTTGATTTCTTATCTCCTTCTGCTCTTCCCACACAGAGCTCATTCAAGACCAAAGCAACAATAATGGTAATAAATATGCAATTAGATGTTTAACAATAAGTGGAAATTGAAATGAATTTGATTTTTAGATTAGCACAAGCATAATTTTAGATATTTAGAGAAGCCATAGGATATGACCAAAGTGAGCTTGGGAAAGGCTACCTATGATTCTGACTAGGCAAAACATGCAGAAATCAACAGAATGTTCTTCTCTTCTAAGGGTCTGGGAATGCATGAAGAGGATTGTGAATGGTCATAATGATGGTTAGTTCAAAATATTTTTTAGTCAAGAACTGTTCCTGGAATTGTGGGCTGTAAAATCAGGACATTTAAATAGTTTATGTTTTCTATGACTACAGTAAATTGAATATAGACATGAGACAAAAGAATAAGTAGTTTAAATTATTTTTGTGGAATTTTAATAGTACTAAAAATGTGTAGAGTTTAATATTTAGTTAAATACCAAGCATACAATATATATACATTACACACATACACACCCTTATATACAGTCTCTATGCTTACATACCTGAATGGTAAGAGTTGTTATCTCTTGACAGTGGGACTATCATTTCTTTTTTCAGTTGTTTATAGTTTTAAACTTTTCTACAGTGAATATTATTTTTAAAATCATAATCAGAATATGTTTATTGCAACTATTCCTACTAGCACACCACATTCTTCTGAGAGGTAGTTTTCCTCCTGAGTGTGACTATTTAAAAAATTGGGAACAGAAGAACATTTCTGCACAAACCAAATTTGCTCAGAATATTGCTTTCCATCTCTCCCTTTTGCTGCTGAGAATCACAAAAATGCTTGCTTTTCTACATGTGTATATATCTACAGTGGGGTGTCAAATTTATACCCGGTTTTAACCTATGAAATATGAGGTTCTGAAAGCTTGTCCTTTTCTCTGAAGTCTTTTTGCTTTGAATACCGGTTGTAATTTCCTTTTAGTGCCTACTTTTAAAAATGATCCATTTAAAGTCTTTTTTCAAATGCACCTTTATTTCGCTCAGTTGCAGATATCCACTATTAACTGTAATTATGGTAATATTTTCCTTAAGTGGTACCTATTACTCCAGTGCTCTACTTGAAAATGATTTAAGCCTCTCAACACCTATGTAAATTTAAAAACTTTGTCCTCACTTTATGGATCAGTAATTGAGACCTGAAAATGTTAAGTGAGTTGCCAAAGGTTAGGATTTTGTTCAGCAAAATCAAGGTGATACAGTATGATGTATTTGTTTGAATTGCTGAAATTGAATCTGGTTTTCTTTTTATTTACATTTTAATGTTTTCTTCCTTTCTGTTTTAATAGTGTTTTTATTGCCAACTAGGAAATCCACTTTAAATATTTGTATACCTCATTAAATTTTCTCAGAGAAACTGAAGATTCCCAAGTTTCTTGTACACCATTCTTTAGTCCATAAAGAAGGAATAATAGCTCTTTTAACTACTTTACTAGGTTTGTTGTATGCTAAAGAAACATGATTATTAATATTATGGTTGCATTCATTCATTCAAAATTTTGTCTAAATAAAACTTCTAATGTGTTATACACATTTCTAGGTGCTGGGGATATATTCGGAAAGGAATTCACAATCTGTGTAGGTGGTTGTACATGGGAGAGGAGGAAAAGGGAAGGACAAGTAAACAGGTAGTTATAATTACAATATTGAGTGATGTATACAATAAATTTTGAAAGCTCATAGGAAGGCAACTTGCCAAGATTTTGAGGAGGAGACCTAGAAGAAGTTAATTTACCAAATTACAAGGTGTTTTACTTGCTTCTGCAAGTAATAGAAAAACTGCTGAGTTTTAAACATGATGTTGTTTGATCTGATTGAATTTTCACTTTGGGGAAAGAGTTTTGTCTGCACCTGATGCAAAGATGGATTGGAGTGGGAAGATAAGAGGATAAGAAAGCCAGTTGGAAACTATTGCTAAATAATTCAAATGAAAAATGATGGTGATCTAAGAAAGGGTATTGATAGTGAGAACTGAGAGAAGAGGATGAATTCAATAATTTTGAAAGGTACTGATTGGTGATTGATTATGTTTGTCAAAAGTGAGGGAAAGGGCAGTGCCAAGAGTGAGAGCTAGTTTTCTGACTCAGAAAATTGTGTGCTTGCTGGGGTTACCAGTTGAGATTGGGGAGATTGTAGTATTTTATAATACTGTAAATTTGCTTCATATATTTGTTATTTTTCTTTTAAAATTTAAACCTTTTTTCTCAGCTCTGACCACATGGATTTCTATGGCATTGCTGTCAGTGAGAGAGGCCAGGTGTTGTTATCCTGTTCGATAGGGTTTTTCAAGGGTCAAGTAGTTATAATAAGTTCACTTTGTCTTCACTGGAGGATGGCATCTATTCTGAGATCTAGAGAAACTGGTGAAAAGGAGAGAGTGGATATTCCAGACAGTAGTAACATTATATAACAAATCCTAGGGAGGGAAAAGAGAGAGCGATTAAAAGAAACTGGTATTTTTATCTCTAGGAATTTTAAATGGCTGGATTATAGATTACATGGGAGAGAGGAGGGAGAGATTGGGGGAGATTATTGTCTGAGTTTTCTATCACTGAGTAACACATTATGGCAAATTTAGTGGCTTGAAACAGCATCCATGTATCAGCTCACATTTATGTAGTTTAGAAGTTCCAGTGGCTGGACTGGGTTCTCTGTCTAGTGTCCCACAATGCTAAAGCCAAGCTGTCTGCCAACCTGGGCTGTTATCTATAGGGAGATCCTGTGGAAGAAACTGCTTATAAGCCTTTTCTGGTTTTTGGCAGAATTCAGTTCAGTTGTGGGCTTAGGGTCCCTGTTTCCTTGCTGTTTTTTGGCTGGGGGTTGGTCCACCTTCCAGAGGCAACCCACATTCCTTGGCTCATAACTCCTTCCTTCTTCAAAGTGAGCAACGAAGAATCATTGAAACTTTCTGTTTCAGATCTCTTTGACTTCCCCTTCTGCAGCATTTCTCTTACTTCCCCTTTTTTACCCTGCTTTTCAGGGCTCATGTGATGACATTGCTCCCATGGGATAATCCAGAATAATATCTCTATCATAAGATCAACTGATTCATAACTTTAATTATATCTGCCAAGTTCCCTTTGCCATATAAAGTAACATTCACAGATATGATATCTTACCATATTCATAGTCCCTGGGATTATGACATGAAATATTCTTAAGGGCCATGATTGTATCAAAATGGAGAGATGTCAGATGTGTTCTTTCCAGTTTACACAGGGCACTGAAACATCCTATATATTCGGATTTTTTCCTAAACATTTAGCTAACTTGGGCTAATAGAGCACATCTGTTCCAATCACTGTTCTAAATGCTTTTCTTTATTATCTCATTGAATTCTCATAACAACCTTGGAAGAAGATACTATTATTAGTGTTCCATATTACAGATGAGCAAACTGAGGACAAATATTTAAGTAACCTTCCCAATATCCCACAAATAATAAGTGGCAGAGTTGGGATGTCAGCCTACACCATTCACCACTTTGATAGGCTTTCTTTTTTAAAGAAGGTGGAAGTTACTGAAATGTTTTAAACAGAGGGAAAAAAAATCATGATCAGATTTGTATTTTAGAGAAATTAATCTGACTTTCCTATTGATAATGGATTAGTTCAAAATAGGACTCATAATAAGGAAATTAGTTAAGAGCTTTTCACAAATGTCAAGGCTTGATGGTGGATTGTAAAGAGAGAGTTAAATGGAAGTATATGAGGGATGTTTTAGAAGCAAAATCACCAAGACTTTATGGCTGGCTGGATATGTAGGGAGAGGACAGAAAGAAGTCAGAGATGCTTCTTAAATTTTATGCTTTGGGCAACTGGATGGTTGAAGGCTTTAACGGAGATATAGGACCTAGGACCAGGAGCAGCTTAGGTGGGGCATGGGGAAAAGGAGAGAGGAGATGGTGAATCTTGCTGATGACAAGCTGAGTTTGTCAGTCTTAGTATGCTCATTTTATCCCATAGGCAATTGGCCATATAGATCAGGATCTTAGTAGAGAGATCTGGAATTGAGACATAAATTAAGTTGGGAAATGAGGTGATTATATTTTCAGTTTGAAAACATCATTCTGGAAGCTGTGTGTGGTATAAGGGTGTCCGCTTACAACAAAGTAAACTACAGAGCATTTTTCATAAAATAAATCAATATGTGATGACTCTTATTACACTTTACCTTTTAAAAGTTTGTTGTTGATGCCTTTCATATAAACTCTACCACAGGAACTTCTCACAAATGTCTAGCAGATTACTCTGCTTTCAGGGAAAAGCAGTATAAAAGTGAATGGGATAGGGAAAAATATATTGTCGTCTAGGTAAAATATGATTGGTAGCTTTGCTCAGGGTGGTGGTGGTAAAGATATAAACAATAAAGTACCAAGAAATCAAGTTGAATTTAAAATTTTTGTTTTTTATCTTCCATTTCATTTTTAGGTGTATAATGCTGTGAATTTTTATATGGTGCATTGTAGCTGAGGTTTTGTGCTGTGCTTTGTTTTTATCAATACTATGTAATCTCAAAATACATGTTTATGTAATTCTAATGCTTATGTGTGCTCATGAGTTTCTTTTTTTTTCTCATCAAATCTATTGAGTAGCCTATGCCAAGCCAATGTGTCTGTTTACTATTTTCAGAGGTTCAAGTTCTAATTTCCTAACTAAACTTAAAATTGTAGAAGATATTGACCCTGAAGTATTAGCTATACCAGTTTTCTTTTGACTCCTAATTTTGATTATGTGGGTTATTATATGTATATATTTTATATTCAAACAGCTTCACTATCAGAAGCTTAGTTAGCATCTGTCCCTTACTGACTTAGCTAATAAAAGTAAGAATATATTGTAATTCATAAGTGTTATTTGTTTTAATTTATCAATTTCACTAAGAGTAACATGGCTTTAATGACTAGCGCATTCTTGGAAATAGCCCAAGTCACCAATTCACAAAATGTCTTACCTTGCCCTTGTAAGGCACTGTGATAGTAAACTGGATCACTTATTAATTCTTTCTGCTTACCTTATATCAAATATTCTTATCCAGTGAAGTTAACCATTGGTAAATTTTCATAAGAGTATAATGCCAAAGGTTAAAAATGATGCGTAATTGGCTTTATTTAGTGTTTGCTTCTGCCAGATTTTGCCTTTGTCATAGCAAACCTACTAAA
The DNA here is from genome assembly GCF_964374135.1 of Grampus griseus. Classification (NCBI taxonomy): domain Eukaryota; kingdom Metazoa; phylum Chordata; class Mammalia; order Artiodactyla; family Delphinidae; genus Grampus; species Grampus griseus. Next base: position 77,202,196 of record NC_138999.1, on the reverse strand, counting down.
CTTTTCTTTTTTCTATGCATCTATAAAAAATGAAGTGAGCAGAATTATTCATAATTACCAAAATTTATAATAGGTGAATGGAAAAGCAAACTGTGGTACATCCATACAATAGAATATTATTCAGCAATTTGAAGAATATTATTCAGTGATAAAAAGCATGAGCTAGCAATGTCAGCCAAATGACTGAATAAGAAGTCCTTCATTGTATCACACCTCAACAGCAACAATTTGACATCCATCCATTGATAAAAGTTTCTTTATGGAGTTGTGGGATCCAGCACAATATGCTAAGGGACCCAGGAGGAATCTCAGCCACCCATGCATCAGGTAATAGGCATACAGGTCTTATCTTGCCTGGGCACCTTGCAGAGGCCCAGGAACCAGCTCTAGCACCTCTTGGCCATGCTCTGGGAGCCCCTAGACAGGACTTGTCTTGGACAATCATCTATGGATGAGAGAGCCATTGTGGAAGTCCATGTTTCCAGCAGAAAATTTCCAGCACGTTGTTGGAATAACAACAACAATGACAACAACAGAATGTATGTGTGTGTGTATATAGATAGATAGATAGATGGATAGATAGATAGATATGTAATATATACACATACATATACATATATATATACTTGCATATGTGAGTGTGTGTGTGTGCATGTATGTGCATGTGTGTGTGCATGTGTTTGGATGCATTGCAGAGGGCAAGAGAAACAGTTTGACTTTACCAGTGTCACCCCTCTCCCAAGACATCACAATTCAGTGCCAAGAGATACTTTCTTGGGCCACGATTTCCCTTGTGGGGGAAAATGAGAGCATGTGAGTGAGTGCCCACCTTCCCTAGTTATGTAGGACACTGCCAAAGAGGCCCATTTCTCTCAAACCCAATCCAGAGTACTGAGTCATGAGCTTCATGACTAGGGGGTGAGAAGAGGCTGGTATAGTGGCATATTGGATTCTTGGAGGGTATTAAAGGGATGCAGATCCTACAAACAGCATTGTGGATCCCATCAAGAAGCCCACACATGAGACAATGGGGATACCTCATGAAGAGATCTCCCCAACTGGCACAAGGACACCCACAGTAATATGCACACCTTACTCAAACACACCCTATCATGTGACTGGCTCCCTGTGTGCATCCCCAATGGTGGCAAGAGCCAGATTTGGCAGACAGATAGTGAGCACATGCAGAAAAGTGGCCTGAATCTGTGGGTCAAGGAGAAACCACAACTTGAGCTTTAGCTCTGCCCTTGGGAAAGCAAATAGGAGGGTGTCAGCACCTCACCTGTTGCATGGAGGACCAAAAGGCACACAAGCTTAAGAATTCTACCACAAGAGGGAGCAAGAAGCATGGAGAAAGCATATCCATAGAAAGTCTGTGAAAGATTCAGGATTGCTATAAGGGCTAACAGAAGATGTTTCTCTCCAAAATTCAGTTAGTGAAGATTGAAGGAGGTGACCGTTATTTCAAATGTGAGAGAGCAATGCAAGGAACTTGAAAAATCAAGGAAACATGCACCACCAAAGGGTCACAATATTGTTCCAGCAACAAACCCCAAAAACATGGAGATCTGTGATTTACCTGATAAGTAATTCAAAATAGCTCTTTTAAGGAAGATTAAGAAGCTATAAGAAAACACAGAAAGACAACTCAATGTAATCAGGAAAACAATATATGAACCAATAAGAAGTTTAACAAAGAGATAGAAATCATAAAAAAATAAACAGAAATTCTAGAGGTGAAAAATATAATGAATAAAGTAAAAAATGCAGTAGAATGAATCAACTGCAGACTGAATCAACAGAAAAGATACTCTGAAAATTAGAATAGAGGAAATTTGAAATTATCAAATCAGAAGAAAACAAATAAAAAGAATGCAAAAGAGTGAAGAAAACTTATGTGATACCATCAAAAGAAACAATCTGCAAATTATTGAAATCCCAGAAGAAGAAGAGAGAGAGAAGTAGGCAGAAAACAAATTTAAAGGAGTAATGGTTGAGAACTCCCCAAATCTGGGGAGAGATTTGGATTTCTAAATTTATGAAGCTCATAGGTCACCAAGAAAAATTCAATTTAAAGAGATCTTTGGGAGTTGGGAAAAGATGTAGAGTAGGAAGACCCCGGGCTCATCTCCACTCATGAACACAGATAAATCACAACTATCTGCAGAACAACAATGAATGAAAATGACCAGAACATACCAGAAAAGATATTTTACAACTAGACTTAAAGAAGGAACCACAGTGAGATGGGTAGGGGGGGCAGACTTGTGATATTGTCAAGTCTTATACACCCAGGTGTGTAACCCACAAACTGGAGAATAATTATATTGCAAAGTTTCTTCTGCAGCAATGAGAGCTCTGAGTCCCACATGGGGCTCCCCTGCCTGGGAGTCTTTTCCTGGGAAGAAGAGCCCCCAGAGCATTTGGCTTTGAAGGTCACTGGGGCTTAAATTTGGGAGTCCCACAAGACAGGATAAAGGGCTCACACAAAATCTCACACACAGTGGAACCCAGGGCAAAACTTTAACTTGATGGGAGTCTAGGCCAGACCTACCTGCTGGTCTTGGTGAGCCTCTCAGAGAGGCAGGGGGCACCTGCAGCTTACCCTGTGAGCATAGACACTGGCAGAAGCCATTCTTGGGCACTCCTTCTACCACATGAATGCTGGTGCTGGCAGGCACCATTGAGGGATCCTCCCTCTAGCTCATTAACACAAAGACCTGACCCCACCATACAACATGTAGGTGCTAGTGCTGGGGTGCCTCAGGCCAAGCAATGAAGTGGGTGAGGACACAGTTCCAGCCATCAGAAGTCAGGCTGCCTAAAGACATCCTGAGCCCACAGTCACCTCTAGACACACCCCTAGCTAAAATCCCTCCCACCAGAGAGTGCAGGACTCGGCTACACCCACCAGTGGGCAGGAACCAGCCCCAGGATCACCTGTGCCCCCACACTGCCCTCCAGGAAGCCTGCTCTAGGCTTTAGACAAGACTCTCCCACCAGGGGAAAGACACCAGACACAAGAAAACAGCAATCCTGCAGTCTGTGGAACCAGCCTGCCCACAGCAGGTCAGACCCCACCCTGATACTAGCTGAGCCCTGGTACTGCCCACTAACAGGCCAACACAAGCTTAAGGACACCCTGGACTCAGACCCAACTATGTCAGGAACTGACACCCCCACCAGCAAATTGACACCAACTCTGGTATTCCTGGGCCCTGCAATCAGACTCTAAGACCCAGCTCTGCCTGCCAGTAAGCCAGTACTAAACCCAGAACCTGGCTTTACTCACCAGTGGCAGAACAACATTCCTGGAGTCTTCTGGACCTGACTCTGCCCACCAATGAGCTACCATAAACCCCAGATGCCCACAGGGCTCCACAGTCAGCCACTTCATGAACCATTCTGCCAACCAGCAGCTGGCACCCTCTGCACAAGGCAGGGCCTGGCAACCAATTGGACTGGGGGTCAAAAAAACCTACCAAACTACCCATGTAGTTATCCTGCCACAACAGAGTGACACACGTAGTCCTCAAAGGCGGAAACCCTAGAGCATATAGCTCAGGTGACAAGAGGGGAGTGTGCTGCTGGGATACATAGAACATCTCATACAAAGGCCACTTCTTTAAGGTCAAGAAACATAACAAACTGACCAGATACATAAAAATAAAAACAGCAATTTAGGCAAAATGAGGTGACAGAGGAACATGTTCCAGACAAAGGAACAAGATTAAAACCCCAGAAGAAGAGCTAAGTGAAATGGAGATAGGCAATTACCCAAGAAGGAGTTCAGGGTATGATCATAAAGATGATCAAAGAAGTCAGGAGAAGAATGGTTGCACAGAGCAAGAAGTTAGAAGTTTTAAACAAAATTTGAAAATATAAAGAACAACCACACAGAAATGAAGAATAAAAAACTGAAATGAAAAATACACTAGAAGGGAGCAACATTATACTAAAGGATACAGAGGAATGGATCAGTGAGCTAGAATACACAGTAGTGGAAATCACTAATGCTGAACAGAGAAAAAGAAAAAAAAGAATGCAAAGAAATGAGGACAGTTTAAGGCACATCTGGGACAATATCAAGCACATGAGTATTTATATTTTAGGGATCCCAGAAGGAGAAGACAGAGAGAAAGGGGCAGAGAACATATTTGAAGACATAATAGCTGAAAATTTCCCTAACCTGGGAAAAGGAAACAGACATCAATGTCCAGGAAGTGTAGAGTAGCACACAGGATTAATCCAAAGAGGAACACACTAAAACACATTGTAATTAAAATGACAAAAATTAAAGAGAAAGAGAGAATATTAAAAGCAACAAGGGAAAAACAACAAAAAATATACAAGGGAACTCTCATAAGGCTATCAGCTGATTTTTCAGCAGAAACTCTGCAGACCAGAAGGCAGTAGCATCATACCTTTAAAGTGATGAAAGGGAAACACTTACAACCAAAAATAATCTACCCAGCAAGACTCTTGTTCAGCTTTGATGGAGCAATCCAAAGCTTTATAAACAAGCAAAAGCTAAAAGAGTTCTGCACCACCAAATCAGCTTTGTGAGAAATCTTAAAGGAATTTCTCAAAACAAAAAAGAAAAGCCACAACTGTAAATATGAAAATTATGAAATGAAAAAGGTCAAAGGCAAAGGCAAACATATAGAAAGGTATGAAATCTTCCACACACAAATCTAGCAGGAAGGTTAAATGACAAAAGTAGTAAAATCATCTATTTCCACAATAAGCAGTTAAGGGATACACAAAACACGTAGATGTAAAATATATCAAAAATGGTAATTGTGAGTGGAGAAGAGTACAAATTCAGGGCTGTTAAAATCCATTTAAAATTAAGAGATGAGCAACTTAAAATATTCATGGATATATATTGCCGTATAAAAACCTCATGGTAACCCCAAATCAAAAATCTATAATAGATACATAAAAAAGGAAAAGGAATCCAAATGTAACACTAAAGACAGTCATAAAATCAAAAGAGAAAAGAACTAAAGAAGAAAGGGAAAAAATGATCCACAAAAACAATTACAAAACAAATAAGAAAACAGAAATAAGAACATACAAATCAATAATTACCTTAAATGTAAAGACTAAGTGCTCCAATCTAAAGACATAGAGTGTCTGAATGGATACAAAAACAAGAGCCATATGTATGCTGCCTACAATAGACACTTCAGATCTAAACACACACAGATAGAAAGTGAGAGGATGTAAAAAGGTATTCAATGCAAATGCAAATCAAAAGAAAGATGGGGTAGCAATACTCATATGAGACAAAACAGATTTTGAAATAAAGGCTGTTACAAGAGACAAAGAAGGACACTACATGATGATCAAGGGATCAATCCAAGAAAAATATATAACAATTGTAATTATATATTCACCCAACATAGCAGCACCTAAATACATAAAGCAAATATTAACAGACTCACAGGTAGAAATCAACAGTAACACAATAATAGTAGGGGACTTTAACACCTTATGTACATCAACGGACAGATCACCCAGACAGGAAATCAATAAGAAAACACTGGCCTTAAATGATATTTTAAACCACATGGACTTAATTGATATATATAGAGAGCATTCCATCCAAAAGTAGCAGAATATACTTTCATTTCAAGTACACATGGAACATTCTCCAGGATAGATCTCATGCTAGGTCAGAAAACAAGCCTCAGTAAATTTAAGAAAATTGAAATCATATCGAGCATCATTTCTGACCACAACATTATGAGACTAGAAATCAACAACAAGAAAAAATGTAAAAAACACCAACATGTGGAGGCTAAACAGCATGCTACAAAACAACCAAGAGATCACTGAAGAAACCAAAGAGGAAATAAAAAAAAAATACCTAGAGAAAAATGAAAGGGAAAACATGAGGATCTAAAATCTGTGGGATGCAGCAAAATCAGTTCTAAGAGGGAAGTCTAGAGGGATAATAGCATACCTCAGGAAGTAAGAAAAATCTCAAACAACCTAAACTTACACATAAAGGAACTAGAGAAAGAAGAGCAAACAAAACCCAAAAGTTAGTAGAAGGGAAAAACTCATAAAGATCAGAGCAGAAATAAATGAAATAGAGTCTAAAAAAACAATAGACTAGATCAATGAAACTAAAAGCCAATTCTTTGAAAAGATTAAGTAAATTGATAAACCTTTAGCCAGACTCAGGAAAAAAAGGGAGTGGGCCCAAATCAATAAAATCAGAAATGAAAAAGGAGAAGTTAAAACTGACACCACAGAAATACAAAAGATCATAAGAGACTATTACAAACAACTGTATGCCAATAAAATGGGCAACCTAAAAGAAATGGGAAAATCCTTAGAAATGCACAATCTCCAAAGGCTCATCAAGGAAGAAAGAGAAAATTTGAACAGACCAATTACCAGTAGTGAAATTGAATCAGTAATTAAAAAATTCCCAACAAATAAAAGTCCAGAACCAGTTGGCTTAACAGGTGAATTCTACCAAACATTTAGAGAAGAGTTAACACCTATCCATCTTAAACTATTGCAAAAAATTGCAGAGGAAGGAACATTCCCGTACTCATTGTATGTGGCCAGCATCACCTTGATACCAAAACCAGACAAAGATACTACAAAAAAAGAAAATTACACACCAATGTCACTGATGAATATAGATGCAAAAAACACTCAACAAAATATTAGCAAACATAATCTAATTATACATTAAAAGGATCATACACCATGATCAAGTGGGATTTATTCTAGGGATGCAAGATTTTTTCATTATTCACAAATCAATCAATGTGATACACCACATTAACAAATTGAAAAATAAAAATCATATGATCATCTCAATAGATGCAGAAAAAGCTTTTGACAAAATTCAACATACATTTTTTATAAAAATTCTACACAAAGTTAACATAGGGCTTCCCGGGTGGCACAGTGGTTGAGAGTCTGCCTGCTGATGCAGGGGGCACGGGTTCGTGCCCAGGTCTGGGAAGATCCCACATGCCATGGAGTGGCTGGGCCCGTGGGCCATGGCCACTGAGCCTGCACATCTGGAGCCTGTGCTCTGCAACGGGAGAGGCTATGGCAGTGAGAGGCCCGCGTAGAGCAAAAAAAAAAAAAAAAAAAAAAAAAAAAAAGTTAACATAGAGGGAACTACCTTGACATAATAAAGGCAATATATGACAGATCAATAGCTAACATCCTACTTACTGTGAAGTGCTGAAAGCATATCCTCTAAGATCAGGAAGAAGACAAGGATGCCCATTCTTCCCACTTTTATTCAACATAGTTTTGGAAGTCCTAGCCAATGCAATCAGAGAAGAAATAGAAACAAAAGGAATCAAAATTGAAAGGAAGAAGAAAAACTGCCACTGTTTGCAGATGACATGATATTATACATAGAAAATCTTAAGGAGTCCACCAGAAAACGACTAGAGCTCATTAATGAATTTGGTAAGGTTTCTGGAAACAAAATCAATATACAGAAATCTGTTGCATTTCTATAATAAAAATCTATCAAAGAGGATTTAAGGAAACAATCCCATTTACCACCATATCAAAAATCATAAAATACCTAGGAATAAACCTACTTAAGAAGGTAAAAGACCTGTACTTGGAAAATTATAAGACACTGATAAAAGAAATTGAAGACAATACAAACAGATGGAAAGATATAAAATGTTCATGGATTGGAAGAATCAATATTGTTAAGATGATCACCCAAGGCAATCTACAGATTTAATGCAATCGCTCTCAAAATACCAGTGGCATTTTCCAGAAAACTAGAAAAAATAATTTTAAAATGTGTATAAAAACAAAAAAGAGGGCTTCCCTGGTTGTGCAGTGGTTGAGAGTCTGCATGCTGATGCAGGAGACACGAGTTCATGCCCTGGTCCAGGAAGATCCCACATACTGCGGAGTGGCTGGGCCCATGAGCCATGGCCGCTGAGCCTGCGCATCGGAGCCTGTGCTCCGCAACGGGAGAGGCCACAACAGTGAAAGGTCCGCATACCGAAAAAAAAAGACCCCAAATAGCCAAAACAATCTGGAAAAAGACAAGAGAGCTGAAGGAATTATGCTCCCTGACTTCAGACTATACTACAAAGCTACAGTGATCAAAACAGTATGGTACTGACACAGAAACCAACACATAGATCAATGGAACACCAAGCATTTATGGTTAATTAATCTATGACATAGGAGGCAAGAATATAAAAACAGAAAAGACAGTCTCTTCAATAAGTAGTGCTGAGAAAACTGGACAGCTATATATAAAAGAATGTGATTAGGACATTCTCTAGCACCATATACAAAAATAAACTCAAAATGGATTAAAGACCTAAATGTAAGACCAGAAACCATAAAATTCTTAGAAGTAAACATAGGCAGAGCACTCTTTGACATAAATATTTGCAATATTTTTTTGGATCTGTCTCCTAAAGCAGAGGAAACAAAAGCAAAATAAACAAATGAGACCTAATTAAAATTAAAAGCTTTTGCACAGCAAAGGAAACCATAGCAAAAAAGAAAAGGCCACCTACTGAATGGGGGAAATGTTTGCAAATGATATGACCAAGAAGGGGTTAATATCCAATATATATAAACAGCTCATACAACTCAAAATCATAAAAATAAACAGCCAAATTAAGAAATGGACAGAAGACCTGAATAAACATTTCTGTAAAGAGGACATGGCAATGGCCAACAGGCACATGAAAAGATGCTCACCATTGATAATCATCAAGGAACTGCTAATCAAAACTGCAAAATCACCTCACACCTGTCAGAATGGCTATCAGCAAAACAAACTTAAATAACAAATATTGGAGAATATGTGGAGAAAAACGAACCCTTGCACACTGATGGTAGGAATGTAACTTGGTGCAGCCACTGTGGAAAACAGTATGGCAGTTTTTCAAAAACTAAAAATCGAACTACCACATGACCCAGCAATTACACTCTTGGGTATATACCTGAAGAAAAAAAAAATAAATAATTTGAAAAACTACATGCACCCCAATGTACATACCAGCATTATTTACAGATGACATTACCAAGGTATGGAAGCAACCTAAGTATCCAAGTGTCCATCAAGAGATAAATGGATAAAGAAGATGTGGTGTATACATACAATGGAATGTTATTCAGCCAAAAAACAAAAAATGAAATTTTGCCATTTGCAAAATCATGGATGGACTTGGGAGGGTATTATGCAAAATGAAATAAGTCAAATAGAGAAAGAATACTGTATGATATCACTTATATGTGGAATGCAAAAAATACAACAAACTAGTGAATATAACAAAAAAGAAGCAGATTAACAGATACAGAGAACAAACCAGTGGTTACCAGGGCAGAGAGGCAAGTGGGGTGGAGCAATAAAGGGATAGGGGATTAAGAGCTACAAACTATTATGTATAAAATATGCTACAAGTTTATACTGTACAACTCAAGGAATATAGCCAATATTTTTCAATAACTATAAATGGAGTAGAACCTTTAAATTCTGAATCACTATATTGTACACCTGTAATTTATATAATATCATACATCAAATATACTTAAATAAATAACTAAATAAATAAGAAAGAGATCCTCTCCAAGATATATTATAATAAAACTTTCTAAAATAAAAATAAATCTGTAAAAAAGCAAGAGAAAAGAAGCTTGTAAATTACAAAGGAACCCTCATAAGACTGTGAGTGGCATTCTCAACAGAAACATTATTGGCCAGAAGAGAGTGGGATAATATAGTCAAACATGATTTTGCAGAGAAATCTGTATTCTTATGTTCATTGCAGCATTACTCACAATAGCCAAGACATGGATGCAACCTATGTCATTCTATGGATACATGGACAAAAATGATGTGAGACACACACACACAGATATTGTAATGGTTGACATATGGCACTATGCATTTGTTAAGACCCATAGAACTTTATACCACAGAGAGTGAATCTTAATGTAAACTTTGAACTTTAGTACTAGTAATGTATTGATTTTGCTTCATAAATTGTAACAATGTTACATCCTAAAGCAAAATGTATATAAAGGGGAAACTATGGGGGAGGAGGGGTGGGTATATGGGAACATTTTGTGCTCTCCATCCAATTTTTCCATAATACTGAGTCTGGTTTAAAATTAAGTATTTGTGAAAAAGAGAAAAATGCAATTTTACAAGGTGAGTTTAGATCAAAATGCATAAATGACAATATAATGGTAAATAAATGAAACAGGGACATGTCATAGGAGAAAGAGAAAAAACAGGAGAAATCTCTTTCTGGAGAATTAAAAAGTAATTTATATTGTTATAATTGAATACAAATTTGAGATAACTAGTCTAGCTTTCTTGTTCCCACTAACCTTTTTGGGCAGGTGCCCTAAGCTTCCAGGCTGATGATCCACACAGCAGTAGTTTTGATACTTATTTTGTTTCTTAATTCCCTTGTATTTATTTACTTCTACAATGCAATACTCATATAAGAATGATATGTCTTATTAATTAAACAAGTATTTCTTGAGTACCTACTTGTATTGCAGGCTTCATTCTGGGTGTTTGGTATACATCAGTGTACAAAACACACTAAAATTTCAGCTCTCATAAAACTTGCATTACTCCTACAGATTTAAGTCCTCCACAAACTATGATAAACATCACTCTGATGTTTCCTTCTGAACGGTAACTTCCACATAACAGCTTCACTTGCTATATCGGAAAAGAACATCTTTTTACCACAATACATAATTTTGATCTACTTCTTTTTCAATTGTTCTAAGTATTGCTTTTTGCCTCCTCATTTTCTGTTAAATTTTTATTTCTGTGCTAGATTTTCTTTGGCTTATACTCAGTGAGTATGTGAGAGAATTCCCAGGCTATATCTCTTTCCCCACAGAACACTAAAATACATAGATCAAGCTATTTGTGTAGCTGATATGTGGGTGTTTTTCCCCAAAACAGACTCATTTCAAATTTTTTTGTACAGAGTTGACTTATTACTGTCAATTTCTGTCCTAGATTGTGGAAATGAGAGAAGAAAAGTGACTATCCCAAGTTACGTATTTAAGAGTTAGCAGAACCAAGACTAGAACACAGACCCTGATTCTATTCTAATATTTTCCACAAAACTATTGTAGAATTTCTGTCAGCTTAGGGAAAATGATTCATTATTTTTTCGCTTCCAATTTTCCCAACATATTTACTACAAGAAAATAGGCCATGTATAAAATTTATCTGAAAGGTTTACCAAACTTGTAAAGAAAAAAAAGAATATATTGAGGAAGATGGCAGAAGAAAAAGAGGCGGAGATCACCTTCCTCCCCACAGATACACCAGAAATACATCTACACGTGGAACAACTCCCACAGAACACCTACTGAATGCTGGCAGAAGACCTCAGACCTCCCAAAGGCAAGAAACTCTCCACGTACCTGGGTAGGGGAAAAGAAGAAAGAATAAACAGAGACAAAATGATAGGGACGGGACCTGCACCAGTGGGAGGGAGCTGTGAAGGAGAAAAGGTTTCCACACACTAGGAAGCCCCTTCGTGGGCGGAGACTGTGGGTGGCAGAGGGGGAAAGCTTCAGAGCCGCAGAGGAGAGCACAGCAACAGGGTTGCAGAGGGCAAAGCGGAGAGATTCCTGCACAGAGGATCGGTGCCGACCGGCACTCACCAGACCGAGAGGCTTGTCTGCTCACCTGCCGGGGCGGGCGGGGCTGGCAGCTGAGGCTCAGGCTTCGGTCGGACTGCAGGGAGAGGACTGGGGTTGGAGGCATGACCATAGCTTGCAGGGGTTTAGTGGACCATGGCTAGCTGAGACAGAGTCCGGGGAAAAGTCCAGACCTGCCAAAGAGGCAAGAGACTTTTCCTTCCCTCTTTGTTTCCTGGTGCGTGAGGAGAGGGGATTAAGAGTGCTGCTTAAAGGAGCTCCAGAGACGGGGGCGAGCCACGGCTAAAAGTACGGACCACAGAGATGGGCATGAGACACTAACGTTGCTGCTGCTGCCTCCAAGAAGCCTGTGTGCGAGCATAGGTCACTATCCACATCCCCCTTCCGGGGAGCCTGTGCAGCCCACCACTGCCAGGATCCCAGCATCCAAGGACAACTTCCCCGGGAGAACGCACAGCGTGCCTCAGGCTGGTGCAACGTCACGCTGGCCTCTGCCACCGCAGGCTAGCCCCGTAATCCGTACCCCTCCCTTCCCCTGGTCTGAGTGAGCTGTGGCCCCGGAACCAGCGGTTTCTTTAACCCCGCCCTGTACGAGCTAACAACAGATGCCCTCAGGGGACCTACATGCAGAGGCGGGGCCAAATTCAAAGCTGAGCCCCTGTGAGCTGTGAGATCAAAGAAGAGAAAGGGAAATCTCTCCCAGCAGCCTCAGAAGCAGTGGATTAAAACTCTACAAACAACTTGATGTACCCTGCTTCTGTGGAATACATGAATAGACAATGAATCATCCCAAATTGAGGAGATGGACTTTGAGAGCAAGATTTAGGATTTTTTTCCCTTTTCCTCTTTTTGTGAGTGTGTATGTGTATGCCTCTGTGTGAGACTTTGTCTGTATAGCTTTGCTGCCACCATTTGTCCTAGGGTTCTATCCGTCCATTATTTCGTTTTGTTTCTTAAAAATTATTTTTTATTTTTTTTTATTTTTATTTTAATAACTTTATTATATTTATCTTACTTTATTTTATTTTACTTTATCTTCTTTCTTTCTTTTTTTTTCCTTTCTTCCCTCCTTCCTTCCTTCCTGCCTCTCTCCCTGTCTCACTGTCTCCCTCCCTCCCTCCTTTTCCTTTCTTTCTTTCTTTCTTTCTACTTCTACTAATTCTTTCTTTCTACTTCTTCTCCCTTTTACTCTGAACCGTATGGATGAAAGGCTCTTGGTGCTGCAGCCAGGAGTCAGTGCTGTGTCGCTGAGGTGGGAGAGCCAATTTCAGGACACTGGTCCACAACAGACCTCTCAGCTCCACATAACATCAAATGGCGAAAATCACCCAGAGATCTCCATCTCAACACCAGCACCCAGCTTCACTCAAGGACCAGCAAGCTACAGTGCTGGACAACCTATGCCAAACAACTAGCAAGACAGGAACACAACCCCACCAATGAGTATAGAGGCTGCCTAAAATCATAAGGCCACAGACACCCCAAAACACACCAACAGATGTGGAACATACCACCAGAAAGACAAGATCCAGCCTCATCCACCAGAACACAAGCACTAGTTCCCTTCACCAGGAAGCCTACACAACTGACTGAACCAACTTTAGCCGCTGGGGACAGACAACAAAAACAATGAGAACTACGAACCTGCAGCCTGCAAAACGAGACCCCAAACACAGTAAGATAAGCCAAAATGAGAAGACAGAAAAACACACAGCAGATGAAGGAGCAAGATAAAAACCCACCAGACCGAACAAATGAAGAGGAAATAGGCAGTCTACCTGAAAAAGAATTCAGAATAATGATAGTAGAGATGATACAAAATCTTGGAAATAGAATAGACAAAATGCAAGAAACATTTAACAAGGACCTAGAAGAACTAAAGAGGAAACAAGCAATGATGAACAGCACAAGAAATGAAATTAAAAATACTCTAGATAGGGTCAATAGAAGAATAACTGAGGGAGAAGAAAGGATAAGTGACCTGGAAGATAAAATAGTGGAAACAACTACTGCAGAGCAGAATAAAGAAAAAAGAATGAAAAGAACTGAGGACAGTCTCAGAGACCTCTGGGACATTAAACACACCAACATTCGAATTATAGGGGTTCCAGAAGAAGAAGAGAAAAAGACTGAGAAAAAACTTGAAGAGATTATAGTTGAAAACTTCCCTAATATGGGAAAGAAAATAACTATTCAAGTCCAAGAAGCACAGAGAGTCACATCAGGATAAATCCAAGGAGAAATACGCCAAGACACATATTAATCAAACTGTCAAAAATTAAATACAAAGAAAACATATTAAAAACAGCCAGGGAAAAACAAGAAAAAACACACAAAGAAATCACCATAAGGTTAACAGCTAATCTTTCACCAGTAACCTTGCAAGCCAGAAGGGACTGGCAGGACATATTTAAAGTGATGAAGGAGAAAAAGCTGCAAACAAGACTACTCTAACCAGCAAGGATCTCATTCAGATTTGATGGAGAAATTAAAACCTTTACAGACAAGCAAAAGCTGAGAGAGTTCAGCACCACAAAACCAGCTTTACAACAAATGCTAAAGGAACTTCTCTAGACAAGAAACACAAGAGAAGGAAAAGACCAGAAATAATGAAACCAAAGCAATTAAGAAAATGGGAACAGGAACATACATACTTATAATTACCTTAAATGTAAATGGACTAAATGCTCCCACCAAAAGACACACATTGGCTGAATGGATACAAAAACAAGACCCATATATATGCTGTCTACAAGAGACCCACTTCAGACCTAAAGACACATACACACTGAAAGTAAGGGGATGGAAAAAGATATTCCATGCAAGTAGAAACCAAAAGAAAGCTGGAGTAGCAATTCTCATATCAGACAAAATGGACTTTAAAACAAAGACTATTAGAAGAGACAAAGAAGGGCACTACATAATGATCAAGGGATCGATCCAAGAAGAAGATATAACAATTGTAAATATTTATGCACCCAACATAGGAGCACCTCAATACAGAAGGAAAATACTAACAGCCATAAAAGGGGAAATCAGCAGTAACACATTCTTAGTAGGGGACTTTAACACCCCACTGTCACCAATGGACAGATCATCCAAAAAGAAAATAAAAAAGGGAACACAAGCTTTAAATGGTACATTAACTAAGATGAACGTAATTGATATTTATAGGAAATTCCATCCGAAAAGAACAAAATACACATTTTTCTCAAGTGTTCATGGAGCATTATCTAGGACAGATCATATCTTGGGTCAAAAATCAAGTCTTGGTAAATTTAAGAAAATTGAAATTGTATCAAGTATCTTTTCAGACAACAACGCTATGAGACTAGATATTAATTACAGGAAAAGATCTGTAAAAAATACAAACACATAGATGCTAAACAATGCACTAGTTAATAATGAAGTGATCACTGAAGAAACCAAAGATGAAATTAAAAAATTACCTAGAAACAAATGACAATGTGGACACGACGACACAAAACCTATGGGAAGCAGCAAAAACAATTCTAAGAGAGAAGTTTATAGCAATAAAATCCTACCTTAAGAAACAGGAAACATCTTGAAAAAACAACCTAACCTTGCACCTAAAGCAATTAGAGAAAGAAGAACAACAACAACAAAAAAACCCGAAATTTAACAGAAGGAAATAAATCATATAGATGAGATCAGAAATAAATGGAAAACAAATGAAGGAAACAATAGGAAAAATCAATAAAACTAAAAGCTGGTCCTTTGAGAAGATAAACAATATTGATAAACCATTAGATAAACTCTTCAAGAAAAAAAGGGAGAAGACTCACATCAATAGAATCAGAAATGAAAAAGGAGAAGTAAAAACTGACACTGCAGAAATACAAAAGAGCATGAGAGACTATTACAAGCAACTGTATGCCAATAAAATAGACAACTTGGAAGAAATGGACAATTTCTTAGAAATGCACAACGTGCCAAGACTGAATCAGGAAGAAATAGAAAATATGAACAGACCAATCACTAGCACTGAAATTGAAACTGTGATTAAAAATCTTCCAAGAAACAAAAAACCAGGACCAGATGGCTTCACAGGCGGATTCTATCAAACATTTAGAGAAGAGCTAACACCTATCCTTCTCAAACTCTTCCAAAATATAGGAGAGGGAGGAACACTCCCAAACTCATTCTACGAGGCCACCATCACCTTGATACTAAAACCAGAGAAGGATGTCACAAAGAAAGAAAACTACAGTCAAATATCACTGATGAATATAGATGCAAAAAACCTCAACAAAATACTAGCAAACAGAATCCAACAGCACATTAAAAGGATCATAAACCATAATCAAGTGAGATTTGTTCCAGGAATGAAAGGATTCTTCAGTTTATGCAAATCAATCAACATGATAGACCATATTAACAAATTGAAGGGGAAAAACCAGATGGTCATCTCAATAGATGCAGAGAAAGCTTTCAACAAAATTCAACACCCATTTATGATAAAATGTTGCAGAAATTATGCATAGAGGGAACTTTCCTCAACATAATAAAGGTCATATATGACAAACACAGAGCCAGCATCCTCCTCAATGGTGAGAAAATGAAAGCATTTCCACTGATATCAGGAAGAAGACAAGGTTGTCCACTCTTACCACTCTTATTCAGCATAGTTTTGCAAGTTTTAGCCAGAGCAATCAGAGAAGAAAAGGAAACAAAAAGAATACAAATCAGAAAAGAAGTAAAATTGTCACTCTTTGCAGATGAAATGCTACTATACATAGAGAACGCTAAAGATGCTACCAGAAAATTACTAGAGCTAATCAATGAATTTGGTAAAGTAGCAGGACACAAAATTAATGCAGAGAAATCTCTGGCATTCCTATACACTAATGATGAAAAATCTGAAAGTGAAACCAAAAAACACTCCCATTTAACATTGCAACAAAAATAATAAAATATCTAGGAATAAACCTACCTAAGGAGACAAAAGACCTGTATGCAGAAAATTATAAGACACTGATGAAAAAAATTAAAGATGATACAAATAGATGGAGAGATATACCATGTTCTTGGATTGGAAGAATCAACATTATTAAAATGACTCTACTACGCAAAGTAATCTATAGATTCAATGCAATGCCTATCAAACTACCACTGGCATTTTTCACAGAACGAGAACAAAAAAATTCACAATTTGTATGGAAACACAAAAGACCCCGAATAGCCAAAGCAATCTTGAGAACGAAAAATGGAGCTGGAGGAATCAGGCTCCCTGACCTCAGACTATACTACGAAGCTACAGTAATCAAGACACTATGGTACTGGCACAAAAACAGAAAGATAGATCAATGAAAGAGGATAGAAAGCCAAGAGATAAACTGATGCACATATGGTCAACTTATTTTTGATAAAGGAGGCAGGAATATACAGTGGAGAAAGGACAGCCTCTTCAATAAGTGGTGCTTGGAAAACTGGACAGTTACATGTAAAAGTATGAGATTAGATCACTCCCTAAGACCATACACAAAAGTAAGCTCAAAATGGATTAAAGACCTAATGTAAGGGTACAAACTATCAAACTCTTAGAGGAAAACATAGGCAGAACACTCTATGACATAAATCACAGCATGATCCTTTTTGACCCACCTTCTAGAGAAATGGAAATAAAAACAAAAATAAACAAATGAGACCTAATGAAACTTCAAAGCATTTGCACATCAAAGGAAACCATAAACAAGACCAAAAGACAACCCTCAGAATGGGAGAAAATATTTGCAAATGAAGCAACTGACAAAGGATTAATCTCCAAAATTTATAAGCAGCTCATGCAGCTCAATGTCAAAAAAATAAACAACTAAATCCAAAAATGGGCAGAAGACCTAAATAGACATTTCTCCAAAGAAGGTATGCAGACTGCCAACAAACACATGAAAGAATGCTCAACATCATTAATCATTAGAGAAATGCAAATCAAAACTACAATGAGATATCATTTCACACCAGTCAGAATGGCCATCATCAAAAAATCTAGAAACAATAAATGCTGGAGAGGGTGTGGAGAAAAGGGAACACTCTTGCACTGCTGGTGGGAATGTGAATTGGTTCAGCCACTATGGAGAACAGTATGGAGGTTCCTTAAAAAACTACAAATAGAACTACCATATGACCCAGCAATCCCACTACTGGGCATGTACCCTGAGAAAACCATAATTCAAAAAGAGTCATGTACCAAAATATTCATTGCAGCTCTATTTACAATAGCCCAGAGATGGAAACAACCTATGTGTCCATCATCAGATGAATGGATAAAGAAGATGTGGCACATATATACAATGGAGTATTACTCAGCATAAAAAGAATGGAAATTGAGCTATTTGTAATGAGGCGGATAGACCTAGAGTCTGTTATACAGAGTGAAGTAAGTCAGAAAGAGAAAGACAAATATTGTATGCTAACACATATATATGGAGTTTAAGAAAAAATATTCATGAAGAACCTATGGGTAAGACAAGAATAAAGACACAGACCTACTAGAGAATGGACTTGAGGATATGGGGAGGGGGAAGGGTAAGCTGTGACAAAGCGAGAGAGAGGCATGGACATATATACACTACCAAACGTAAGGTAGATAGCTAGTGGGAGGCAGCCGCATAGCACAAGGAGATCAGCTCGGTGCTTTGTGACAGCATGGAGGAGTGGGATCGGGATGGTCGGAGGGAGAGAGATGGAAGAGGGAAGAGATACGGGAACATATGTATATGTATAACTGATTCACTTTGTTATAAAGCAGAAATTAACACACACTTGTAAAGCAATTATACTCCAATAAAGATGTAAAAAAATTAAAAAAATAATATATTGAAGACTGTAATATTTGTACTTACTGAATATATTTCGTTAGGTCCATTTGTTTTTTATTTTCAGATTTCCTGTTGACTGAAGTGTAATGGTAATGACACAAAGAAGTTCCTATTTGCCTTAAAATATACACAAATAATTGAACATAAGAAGTGTGTTATGTTATAACTTAATGTTGGTACAGTTAAATAGTATGAAATTAATACAACCAATCAAGTCCACATGTAAGTACTTTATAAGACAAAAAATTAAGCCAGTCATTAAGATACAATAGATGTCTTTTGTGCTTATATGAATAGCTTTCTAAAATATCAATTACGAGAGCTCGAGGAGAAGATGGCGGAAGAGTAAGACACAGAGATCACCTTCCTCCCCAGAGATACATCAGAAATACTTCTACACGTGGAACTGCTCCTATAGAACAACTACTGAAAATATAGCAGAGGGAGGAACACTCCCAAACTCATTCTACAAAGCCACCAACACCCTGATATGAAAACCAGACAAAGATTTCACAAAGAAAGAACACTACAGGCCAATATCACTGATGAATATAGATGCAAAAATCCTCAACAAAAAACTACCAAACAGAATCCAACAACACATTAAAAGGATCATACACCATGATCAAGTGGGGTTTATTCCAGGAATGCAAGAATTCTTCAATATACGCAAGTAAATCAACGTGATACACCATATTAATAAATTGAAGGAGAAAAACCATATGATCAAATCAATAGATGCAGAGAAAGCTTTCAACAAAATTCAACACATGTTTATGATAAAAACTCTGCAGAAAGTAAGCAGAGAGGGAACTTTTCTCAACATAATAAAGGCCATAAATTACAAACCTACAGCCAACATTGTCCTCAATGGTGAGAAACTGAAATCATGTCCACTAAGATCAGGAACAAGACAAGGTTACCCACTCTCAGCACTATTATTCAACATAGTTTGGAAGTTTTAGCCCCAGCAATCAGAGAAGAAAAAGAAAAAAAAAGGAATCCAAATCAGAAAGAAGTAAAGCTGTCACTGTTTGCAGAAGACATGATACTATACATAGAGAATCCTAAAGTTGCTACCAGAAAACTACTAGAGCTAATTCGTGAATTTGGTAAAGTAGCAGGATACAAAATTAAAGCACAGAAATCTCTGGCATTCCTATACACTAATGATGAAAAATATGAAAGTGAAATTAAGATAACACTCCCATTTACCTTTGCAACAAAAGAATAAAATATCTAGGTATAAACCTACCTAAGGAGACAAAAGACCTGTATGCCGACAATTATGACACTGATGAAAGAAATTAAAGATGATTCAAAGAGATGGAGAGATATACCATGTTCTTGGATTGGAAGTATCAGCATTGTGAAAATGATTCTACTACCCAAAGCAATGTACAGATTTAATGCAAAACCTATCAAACTACCACTGGCATTTTTCACAGAACTAGAACAAAAAAATTCGCAATTTGTATGGAAACACAAAAGATCCTGAAGAGTCAAAGCAATCTTGAGAACGAAAATGGAGCTGGAGGAATCAGGCTCCCTGACTTCAGACTATACTACAAAGCTTCAGTAATCAAGATAGTATGGTACTGGCACAAAAACAGAAATATAGATCAATGGAACAGGATAGAAAGCCCAGAGATAAACCCATGCACATATGGTGACCTTATCTTTGATAAAGCAGGCAAGAATATACAGTGCAGAAAAGATAACCTGTTCAATAAGTGGTGCTGGGAAAACTGGGCAAGTACATGTAAAAGTAGGAAAGTAGAACGCTCACTAACACCATAGAAAAAATAAACTCAAAATGGATTAAATAACTAAATGTAAGGCCAGACACTCTCAAACTCTTAGAGGAAAACATAGGCAGAACACTCTATATCATAAATCACAGCAAGATCCTTTTTGACCCACCTCCTAGAGAAATGGAAATAAAAGTAAAAATAAACAAATGGGACCTAATGAAACTTCAACGCTTTTGCACATCAAAGGAAACCATAAACAAGACCAAAAGACAACCCTCAGAATGGGAGGAAATTTTTGCAAATGAAGAAACTGACAAAGGATTAATCCAAAATTTACAAGCAGCTCATGCAGCTCAATAACAAAAACCAAATAACCCAATTTAAAAATCAGCAGGAGACCTAAATAGACATTTCTCCAAAGAAGATATACAGATTGCCAACAAACACATGAAAGAATGCTCAACATCTTTAATCATTAGAGAAATGCAAATCAAAACTACAATGAGATGTCATCTCTCACCAGTCAGAACGGCCATCATCAAAAAATCTAGAAACAGTAAATGCTGGAGAGGGTGTGGAGAAAAGTGAACACTCTTGCACTGTTGGTGAGAATGTAAATTGATACATTCACTATGGAGAGCAGTAAGGAGGTTCCTTAAAATACTAAAAATAGAATCACCATACTACCCAACAATCCCACTACTGGGTATATACCGTGAGGAAACCATACTTCAAAAAGAGTCATGTACCAAAATGTTCATTGAAGCTCTATTTACAATAGCCAGGACATGGAAGCCACCTAAGTGTCCAACAACAGATGAATGGATAAAGAAGATGTGGCATATATATACAATGGAATATTACTCAGCCATAAAAGGAAATGAAACTGAATTATTTGTAGTGAGGTGGATGGACCTAGAGTCTGTCATACAGAGTGAAGTAAGTCAGAAAGAGAAAAACAAATACCGTATGTTAACACATATATATTGAATCGAAGAAAAAAAACTGTCATGAAGATCCTAGGGGTAAGCTGGGAATAAAGACTTAGACCTACTAGAGAATGGACTTCAGGATATGGGGAGGGGGAAGGATAAGCTCTGACAAAGTGAGAGAATAGCATGGACATATATACACTACCAAACGTAAAATAGATAGCTAGTGGGAAGCAGCCGCATAGCACAGGGAGATCAGCTCGGTGGTTTGTGACCACCTTGAGGGATGGGATAGGGAGGGTGGGATGGAGGGAGACGCAAGAGGGAAGAGATATGGGAACATATGTATATGTATAACTGATTCACTTTGTTATAAAGCAGAAACTATCACATCATTGTCAAGCAATTATACTGCAATAAATATGTTTAAAAAATAAATTTAAAAAAATATCAGTTATATTTTTGAAGAGACTGTAAATTTCTTGATATTTAATATTGCCTGTAAGTACACTAAAACTATAGGCAAAGGATCTCTAAAGGAGAACTTAATATTAATTAATTTATTTTTTAAAAATATTTTAATTAAGTACTAAGTTAGGCAAATTTATGTGCATTTTTGATGATTAGTAAAATAAAAGTTATAGACAATAGAACCATTAATTAACATTTCTGTTACAAAGCATGGAGAGATTTTTATAAGCAGACAAGTGAAAAAGTCTCTCAGTGAATGGGTAGAAATAAATTAAGCCATAGAAGTGAGAGCAGGGTGGAAAGAAAGAAAAGGAGGGTCTATACAGCTTGTTAGAAATGTTTGCTTCTAACATGCTTTAGGCACATTTATGACACTTAAGGCCACATCAGCCTAGGAAACAGAATCGCTTTGTTCTTTGGTCTTATACAGTAATTTAGCATGTTGCAAATGTTCTGTGGGTTTTCATCTTTTCCCCCTAATGTTCTTCTTAGAAATAAAAGGGAGGGTGAAGGGGGCAGGACCTTAAGTTATAAATAAATGAATGAGACACATATTCTAATGCTTATGCTTCTGATCAAAATTTAAGCCCATCATAACCAAGCTGTTCTTATTAAACCCATCATAACCAAGCTGTTCTTATTAAACATATGCATTGAAATCCTACAGCAAATTCAAAGCAATTAGACCTTCAGATATAAATGCAATATAACACACAAATGGAATAATGGAGAGTCAGTTATAATTGCTCCAGCTGTATTTTCCTAAACACAGAAATATATTCCAGTTTCAGAATAACAAAATATGTATTTTTGGTAATTATATTAAGATATTCCATCAGATGAACATTCACTGAGAAATTATTCAGATTTATATTTATCAGAAATAACAATTTAAAGATATTATACATTTTTTACCTTAGAAACCCCAACATGTCATTGTTTCAATTATTTCTTAATATATATTCATTATATATAAAATACATACATCCATACTTATACACACAATAATACTCAATATTTCTCAGCCAGCTACCTTACCGCCTATGAAGACCTTTTGTTTGTTAGTAGCACCTCACATAACTCTTTTACATTATAATTGCCTTAACCTGGCTATTCTTCCCCCCTCTGTCACTGACAAAGTCCCTCAGCCTTGCTTAATGGTGATGGACCACCTCCTGTCTCCTGAAGATGACCTGCAGGAAACTTTTGGGTAACAGTGACTTCTCATGGTTCACTGATGGTTCTTATTTAAAAGATGGCAATGGTAAATATTGTGCTGGCTATGCTATTACAACTCCTTTTTATGTTGGTGAGGTAGCATATTTACCTATGGCTACTTCAGCCTAACAGGCTGAATTATACTCACTTGCACAGGCTTGTACTTTAGCCAAGGACAAAACTTCCTACATTTATATTGATAGAATATATGTGGTTGGAACAGCTCATGATTTTGGAATGTTGTGGGAGCAATGTGGCTTTCTTACTTCCAGTGCAAACAAAATTAAAAATGGCCCCTGAGCTCAGGAAATATTGGATGCAATACTTTTACTTGATGTTTAGCTATTATTAAGATTCCAGGACATTTTAAACTTGACTTTCTGGAAACTAAGGAATTCTGCCCTTGAAAACCAATAGCAGACAAACCACCATCATGGACCAAAGGGATATTTATCCAAATAATAACTTAGAAAAACTGGGTAAAGAGACCAAACAATTAGCCTCAGAAAAGGAAAAACAAGATTGGAAATTTAACCATTGTTGGTGTGATAAAAAGAGAAAGCTCTGGTTTGGACCAAATAACAACTGAATCCTACTGGAAACCCTAAATTTCCATTCCTCACCACTGTACATGTCTTAAACCATTGGTCTACTAAGAAAATGATAGCATTCATGAATTAATATTGGTGGGGAAATATTATTAAGGCTGCAAAGTGTCTACCTTTCTTGTTCCATTTGTTTGAAGTACAACCCAGAGAAGGCTGTTTGTACTGCTCCCAGATATTTTTAAACTGGACAATTTGATGTCTGGCAAATGGATTTCATACAACCTCCTCCATCTCATGGGTATAAATATGTTTTAATCATAGTCTGTATATTTTCACACTGAACTGAAGCCTTCCCTTGCAGACAAGCTCCTGCCTTTTCTGTGGCTAAAGTCCTTTTGGACGAGATTATCCCTACTTAGAGAAATCCTCATAAACTTCATAGTGATCAAGACACCCATTTTACTGTTCAGGTTCTTTGACAAGTCTCTGCTGTTTGGCTGGTTTTACAGCACTTTCCCTGTGATTAACGCCCTTCATCTTCTGGTTTAGTCAAATATACTAATGACATTATTAAGACTCAATTGCCAAAATTTGCAGAGGCCTTGCAGATACTTTAAACAAAAGCATAGCCATTGGTCTTTCTAAAACTCAGATCTACTCATTTTGAAACTCATAAACCCTCATCCTTTGAGATAGTCACGGGACTCCAAATGCATTTGGCTCCAGCTTCTTTTAACTGTAAGCTGTTAAAAGGAGATAAACTTCAATATTGTAAAGGACTAACTTCTTCTATTAAAAATAATCATGTTTCAGTAGAGCAATCGTTTCACAGTGTGCCTTTGGGAGACAAAAACCTTGAACATCATACCTTGCAACCTGGAGATTTTGTCTATTGGAAAAGACACCTCTAGAAGGATTCTTCAACCTCACTGAAAAGGTCCTTATCATGTACTGCTAGCAAACCCTTGTGCTATGAAACTGCAAGCAATAGACCCTTGAGTTCATGTGACACACCTAAAGAAAGCTCCGAACCCTGGCTGGACCTGCACTTCAACTGTTGGCCTGAAAATAACATCTTCCCCCAAATGAAGTAGGCAAAATCTGATGAGATAGCTTTGCCAAGGTATTTGAACTAGGCCTGTTGGAAATCTGTCCCCAAACCTTTGATGATGGCATAACAATTTAGATGATATCCAGTGTCTATGATCTTGATAACATATTGACTTTAGATAAAAAAGTGCCTGAGAGTACCCCCTCCTACCCCTACTTGTGACTTGAATTAGAAATTAACAGGTTTCCAATCTGTACCTTTCCTCCAACGAGAGACATTACACCCAAGAAAACTCTTCCTGATATTGAGGGACAAAAGGACACTAAAACCAGAAAATCTGACTTACAATCAGAAATATTTTCAAAGAAGGATACTGAGCAAAAGAATAATCTGTCAGTCTATTTGTTTCAGGTCAACAGGATGTAGAAAGGTTTTTGTTGATTTCAGCTTAGAAGTTTCTTGAATACAATTCTAAGGAATTTGGAATATATTATGCATGCAATAAAAGACCCTTAGGACTTTTAATATATAAGTATATATTATTGCATATATACATGTATATCCCTTACTTTAATATATATGTTTAAAATGTCAGTTTGGTCATTTTTTTCATTTTATGTGACCCATTTAGAGACAAGGAATTCTCCCTGCATCTAACTGGAACATTTATTTTTCAATTACTCTTGCTGTGAAAAAAGATCATAATCTTGATATTCTGCCTTAATAAAATTTTATGAGGATTTAAAAATAGATTTCAACTATCTAACAAGTTCTGCAATGTGGCTATAAAATCATATCGACAAAAATGGATTTATTTCTCAGTTTCCCCATCTCTGACACAGGGACTTTAATATTCAATAACTGGCTGGCTCATGTGGCTTTAGCAAATACTAATTAGTTACTACTAATTAAATTCTAGAATATAGATGCTATTTCTAATATCTATGTATCATTAGTCATTTAATTCCACAACTACTTTTTTGCTAGTATCACAGGTGAGTTGCAAAACTCAGTGTGGGCATTTCTTTATTAATATTGGTTTACCTGAATTCTGAAGAAGTTTGTATCATTTCTAATAGATTCTGTTTTTCTTCATCTTTCACCTTCTTTACTTATTCTTTGAATTGGATCTTGATTAATCTGTCTGCTGTTCCTACTTACCCACAGTTCATATATGAATGATTCTTTTATAATACATATTAAAAACAAATACCATAAAACTTATACATCAGACACTGTTAGAAGCAATTTACATATATTAACTCATGCAACATGCAGTCCTCATAATTACTTCATGTGGGTTCCATTGCTATTATCCCCTTTGTACAAATAAGAAAATTGAAGCCTTAAGAGGTTGAGTAACTTGCCCAAAGTCACACAGCTAGTAAATGGCAGAGCTAGGATTTGAACTCAAGCAGGTGACAGAGTAGAGTCTCTTAATTTAAATACTTTACTTTTAAAATATGCTTTAATCTGTTATATACGGTTAAGTAAATATAACCTAAAAAAGTTGTAAGCAGAGCAAAAAGAATAGGTAAACAAATCTACTAACTAATTTTGTCTTTACCACTAATTTTTACTTTACTTCAATTTGATAAAAATTAGTTGAATACTTGATACATACAATACACTGTACTTGTCTTAGTAGAGGAATTTTTAGTGGATAAGTAATGACTCCTATATGAAAGTATCTTACACTATTATATAATAATAATATAAATGGAGGAGCTGTGGAGGTCTAAGGATGTTCTGTTTAGGAAGAAAACGAGATGGAAAGTTCAAAGCAGTTGCATGGTATTTTAACCTGTTGGTAAGTGGCAGTATCTAGATTAAACCAAATGCATTTTAGACACAATTCTTTATTAAATAGGTGAATTTATTTTTCTTATTATTTTATAAGGTTCCATGCTAATTTTGTGGTTATTTATATTTTTTTTCAAGTTCTTATTTATCATCAAATACATCTACAAAAATTCTTTATTTAGAAATAAAGCTTTACATTTATCTGAGCAAATGTGTGTTCATATATACACAATGACATACATTGGTTAATAAATCACTATGTAAAATAATAACATCACTCTAATATCTGTGATATAGTCATTATTAGCTTTATATTTAACGTGAACTGATAATCAAATGATAAATATCTTTCTCCTGAGAAAATTAAGCAATGTTGAATAGAGATATGTTTGATTTTTCCAGTTTTTGTATTGATCAAAGATAAAACTATCTTAGCCAGTTGAAGTGCTGAGAAGAAAAACAATCATCCTAAGTCATTTATATTCAAAGTACTCTTTTATATTTTCCAAATCTTGAGTAGAGAAAATAATTTACACTCTGTCTGGCTTAGCATTCAACATTTGAGTTGGACAATATGAATGACTCTCTACTGAATAAGAAACACAAAAATCTATTGAAAATCATGGTGACTTAAAATATTAAAAAGAAATCCCTCTTGTGTTAACTGAATTATGTACTTATCATTCTTCTCTTTAATTTAACCAAAGTTTCATACGAATTTATTTGCACCCTTTATTTTTTAATTATAGGAGCAACAAATGCTTATTGCAAAAGAAAAGTTAAAAAATATGGAAAAGTACAGTGCAAAAAACCTCTCATGACCCTTCCTCATCCCACCCTTCAGAAAGAATCACATTGAAGAGTTGGTATATGTTCTTCAAGATTTTCTTTTCTATCTATATACAGGAAGCATTTTTTAAATGGCATCTTATAGCATGATACATATAGTTCTACAATTTTCTTTTTTCACTTAATATATTGTGAGCACTTTTAAACATCTTTATACATAGCCATTTTTATAAAAGTTGATAGAATTCTACTGCATGAATGTACCAACTTTTCTTTTACTAACACTCCACTGATTGACATCGAGGTTGCTTCCAATTCCCCGTTTTTGCTAGCGATGCTGTAATAAATTTTCTGCATCTGTATGCATAGTTACACATTTTCTCCCATAACATAGATTATCAGAAGTGTAAATGCTGATCCAAAGCACTCACATTTTACATTTTAATAGATACTGTCATATTCCCTCCAGAAAAGGGGTCATGATCTAGTTTTACCAAGAATGTATAAGACCATTTCTTTTTACACTCTTGCCAACACCGGATATTATGAATATTTTTAACCTTTGCTAATCTGACTCATAAAAATTGTTTTTGATTTACATTTCTGAATTTTTAGTGTGCTCATTTATATATTCAACACACATTTAATGACAGCTTATATATCTTATATTCTGAGAAGTCTTGTAGGCACTGGAATAAATCAGTGAAAAAATAGGACAATATCCTCGTCCTCATGGAGCTTACCATCTTTATTTTTCCATTAATTAATTATCTAAAATAAAAATTGGAAATGACATGTGACATATGTAAGGTCATATGGTATATCTATACAATGGAATATTATGGAGTCATTAAAATATTTCAGTGTACATTTAATGGCATGAAAATATATTCATAATATATTTTAAGTTAAAAAAATCAAATGTTGAAGAATTTTTTTAAAACACAAAATCATGATCCTTAAGCAAATATAAAATGAATATGTGTCAAAGATTTTATATAACATCAATTAATTTGAGTTAGCAGTAAGATGTTATAACTAGTTCAGAGGAGAATTTGGAAAATACATACATCTATATTGGCCTTAAGTAATGTTGAAATTGATTTACAAAGGTATTAAAAAAATGATCCATATCCACAGTGCAATAATCAATAGCACCTCTGGTGGATCAGAAGGATCAGGGTTCCCCAGAGAAGCAGAAACAATAGGATAAATATAGACATAGGTATAAATATATAGATATAAAGTACAATGACCTGCTGTCTGCAAGCTGGAGACCCAGGAAAGCTAGTAGTGTAGATTTTAGTCAGAGTCCAAGGGCCTGAAAACAAGGAGGACTTACAGAAATACCATCACAGACATACCCAGAAATAACTTTTAACCAAATTTCTGGGCATCCTCTGGCATGATCAAGTTTACATAGAAAGTTAACCATCACAAATCTCCCATTTTCTACTTGGCTGCCGTATACTTCTTCAAATACTAAACCTCCAAGTAAAAACAATAAAAGGGTCATAATTCTGCCTAACATGATACAACAATCCTGCATACAATCAAAAACACACTAGCCCTTTCCCCAGAAGAGGAGTTAATTTTTGAATAATATTTACTGTTCTCCTTGATATCTTGTAAATATTATGATGTAAAATTTAAATTTTTAAATACTATGATATAAACTCAAACAATTAGCATTTCTATATACAAGTAGTATTTCCTTAATTGTCAGTATTCTACAACTTACAAACTTGTAAAATAACTTTAATACAGTGAAATATCCCTGAAGAGCTTGCTTGACAGGACACCCAATATTTCCCTGGCACATTTCACATTTTTTCACAATATTTCCCCACACAGTTTATAAAAGGTTATAGTTACATAGAAACAAGTTTGGAAGGACAAAAATGTTTAATAGTAGTTATCACTTGATACATGATTTTTATTTTATTTTTATGCCTTTTTCTAGTTTTTTTATACTTATAAAAAGAATAAATTTTTCTATGAAGAAAAACTATAAAATTATTATTTACTGTGTAAGTGACTGCTTATTTTAAAAGTAGATTTGACTCAGACAACAAACCACACACATACACTTTAGTATGAACCAATCCAGATTTGGTATACAGTTTTAAAATATCTCAAGATCCGGGTCAATATGTATAAGATTTTGAACTGATGCTCTTTGCCTTTCTGTTTGTTATATTAAGAATGGCGGGATTAAAAGTAACAAGCCACAAGAAGATGTTTAAAATGAAGCCCAGAGGTTTACAAAATAATTGATTTTCATACTGAATTTTTAAAGGCTAATAATGATTTTTGCTAGGATATCTTATATACGAATTCAAGATGTTATCTGGCATTTTACTGGAATGTGAACTTAATCCATCTTATTTTGATTAATTAAAATGTTTTTAATGAAGTATAATACAAAGAGAAGTGTATAGATCAGAAGTGTACAGTTTAGTTAATTTTCAAAAACTGAACACAGGCATGTAAATGGAACACAGATCAAGAAAGAGAAGGTTACCAGCGACTGAGAAGACCTCTGATGCCTACTTCCAATCACTATGCATTGCCAAGGGTATCCACTATCCTGACTTCAAATTTTGTAGACTAATTTTGCCTGATTTGTACCTTATATAAATGGAATCATACAGTATGTAATCCTTGGTCCCTACCTTCTTTCACTAAAAATTATATTTGTGAGATTCATCCACGTAATTGCTTGAGCACTTCTTGTGTGTTTATTACCTTTTCTGAATTCACTGTGTGAATGTTTTCTGTTCTGCTTTGTGTCTCCTTTCCACCACCTGACATATTTTTTTTTTCTATGTAGGAATATTTTTAGATATTTAACATTAACCCTTTTAAAAATCTATTTTATAAATATTTTGAAGCTGCCATTTGTCTTTTAACTTTAATCTTTTAATTATTCAAAAGTTTGAAGTTTTTATTTTACTGCATATGTCAGTTTTCTTAAGGAAAAAAAATTCAGTTTTGTATCATGCCCAGAAAGGCTTTTTTCAAGCTAAGACATTCTACATTAATATTTCTTGAAATATCAGCATAAAATTGCTTTATTTCATAAAATTCATTTTATTTACCTAGACTACTTAAACTGTAATATGTTGATCCTTAGGAAAGTTCACTGTTATTGGAAATAAATTGTTGTAAATCATTTTCCCACATGAGTATATCATTTTTTTGTTTGCTTAAATATCAAACTCTTTAAAATATTTATTTATTTTCCAGTTTTATTGAGATATAATTGATATGTAACATTATACAGGCATACCTCATTTTATTGGGCTTTGCAGGTATTCTGTCTTTTACAACTTGAACGTTTGTGGCAATCTTGTGTTGAGTAAGTCTACTGATGATATTTTCCCAATAGCATTTGTTCACTTTGTCGAGTTTTGGTAATTCTGGCAATATTTCAGATTTTTCATTATTATTATATTTATTATGGTGATCAGTGATCTTTGATATTACTATTGCAAAAATTATGAATCACTGAAGTTACAGATGATGGCTAGCATTTTTTAGCAATAAGTATTTTTTATTTAAAATGTGTACTTTTTTAGACATAATGCTACTGCACACTTAATAGATTGTAGTATAGTGTAAACATAACTTTTATATGCACTGGGAAACCAAAATTTTTGTGTGACTCACTTTATTGCAATATTCACTTTATTGCAGTTGTCTAGGACCAAATCCCCAATATCTCCAAGGTAGGCCTGTATTGGTTTTAGGAGTCCTTTCTTTCTTTTCTTTCTTTCTTTCTTTCTTTCTTTCTTTCTTTCTTTCTTTCTTTCTTTCTTTCTTTCTTTCTTTCTTTCTTTCTTTCAATAATACATGCTGCAGTGAATTTACGAACTAATGAAGATATGTCTTAATCCTACCATCCAGAAATCAGCAATGTTCATATTTTTTCATATTATATTCCCATATATTTTCTATGTAGGTATATAAAATTTTGACAGCACTTGAACATATTTCACATTCTGCACAATTTGTGTTTTCCAATGCTGTTACATTTTTTCCCCAAACTCTATTCTTTTAATTGCTACAACTCATTTAATTACATGGATGCACAATAATTAAATGTATCCTTTATTGTTATTTAGATAGTTTCAAATGATTTTTTTTTTTTTTTGCTGTTCCACATGCTTTGAGTTTATTAGCTTATATACCCTCACAACAGCTCACTGTGGCAGGTGTTCTTATTATCCCCTCTTTACACATGGGGAAACTAAGGTATATACAGGTGAAGTGATTTGTCCCAGATCACCCAGCTGTAAGTGGCAGAGTTAATGTTGGAATGCCAGTGGTCTGGCTCCACCCTTTTAGCCATTCTATTATACAGCCTCTCTTCACTTAGGAAACCAGTGGAAGGTTCTTTCTAAATCACAGTTCTGATCATTGTCAACAACTTTTTTTTTTTTAGGAGATAGTTTTTTTTTTATTTTTTTTAATTAATTTATTTTTTTAACATCTTTATTGGTGTATAATTGCTGTACAATGGTGTGTTAGTTTCTGCTTTATAACAAAGTGAATCAGTTATACATATACATATGTTCCCATATCTCTTCCCTCTTGCGTCTCCCTCCCTCCCACCCTCCCTATCCCACCCCTCCAGGCTGTCACGAAGCACCGAGCCAATATCCCTGTGCCATGCGACTGCTTCCCACTAGCTATCTACCTTACTACGTTTGTTAGTGTGTATATGTCCATGACTCTCTCTCGCCCCGTCACAGCTCACCCCTCGCCTTCCCCATAACCTCAAGTCCGTTCTCTAGTAGGTCTGTGTCTTTATTCCTGTCTTACACCTAGTTTCTTCATGACATTTTTTTTTCTTAAATTCCATATATATGTGTTAGCATACGGTATTTGTCTTTTTCTTTCTGACTTACTTCACTGTGCATGACAGACTCTAGGTCTATCCACCTCATTACAAATAGCTCAATTTCGTTTCTTTTTATGGCTGAGTAATATTCCATTGTATATATGTGCCACATCTTCTTTATCCATTCATCCGATGATGGGCACTTAGGTTGTTTCCATCTCCGGGCTATTGTAAATAGAGCTGCAATGAACATTTTGGTACATGACTCTTTTTGAATTATGGTTTTCTCAGGGTACATGCCCAGTAGTGGGATTGCTGGGTCATATGGTAGTTCTATTTGTAGTTTTTTAAGGAACCTCCATACTGTTCTCCATAGTGGCTGAACCAATTCACATTCCCACCAGCAGTGCAAGAGTGTTCCCTTTTCTCCACACCCTCTCCAGCATTTATTGTTTCTAGATTTTTTGATGATGGCCATTCTGACTGGTGTGAGATGATATCTCATTGTAGTTTTGATTTGCATTTCTCTAATGATTAATGATGTTGAGCATTCTTTCATGTGTTTGTCGGCAGTCTGTATATCTTCTTTGGAGAAATGTCTATTTAGGTCATCTGCCCATTTTTGGATTGGGTTGTTTGTTTTTTTGTTATTGAGCTGCATGAGCTGCTTGTAAATTTTGAGGATTAATCCTTTGTCGGTTGCTTCATTTGCAAAAATTTCCTCCCATTCTGAGGGTTGTCTTTTGGTCTTGTTTATGGTTTCCTTTGCTGTGCAAAAACTTTGAAGTTTCATTAGGTCCCATTTGTTTATTTTTGTTTTTATTTCCATTACTCTAGGAGGTGGGTCAGAAAGAATCTTGCTGTGATTTATGTCATAGAGTGTTCTGCCTATGTTTTCCTCTAAGAGTTTGATAGTTTCTGGCCTTATATTTAGGTCTTTAATCCATTTTGAGCTTATTTTTGTGTATGGTGTTAGAGAGTGTTCTAATTTCATTCTTTTACAAGTACCTGTCCAGTTTTCCCAGCACCACTTATTGAAGAGGCTGTCCTTTCTCCACTGTACATTCCTGCCTCCTTTATCAAAGATAAGGTGTCCATATGTGCATGGGTTTATCTCTGGGCTTTCTATCCTGTTCCATTGATCTATCTTTCTGTTTTTGTGCCAGTACCATACCGTCTTGATAACTGTAGCTTTGTAGTATAGTCTGAAGTCAGGGAGCCTGATTCCTCCAGTTCCTTTTTTTGTTCTCAAGATTGCTTTGGCTATTCAGGGTCTTTTGTGTTTCCATACAAATTGCGAAATTTTTTGTTCTAGTTCTGAGAAAAATGCCAGTGGTAGTTTGATAGGGATTGCATTGAATCTATAGATTGCTTTGGGTAGTAGAGTCATTTTCACAATGTTGATTCTTCCAATCCAAGAACATGGTATATGTCTCCATCTATTTGTATCATCTTTAATTTCTTTCATCAGTGTCTTATAATTTTCTGCATACAGGTCTTTTGTCTCCTTAGGTAGGTTTATTCCTAGATATTTTATTCTTTTTGTTGCAATGGTAAATGGGAGTGTTTTCTTGATTTCAGTTTCAGATTTTTCATCATTAGTATATAGGAATGCCAGAGATTTCTGTGCATTAATTTTGTATCCTGCCACTTTACCAAATTCATTGATTAGCTCCAGTAGTTTTCTGGTAGCATCTTTAGGATTCTCTATGTATAGGATCATGTCATCTGCAAACAGTGACAGCTTTACTTCTTCTTTTCCGATTTGGATTCCTTTTATTTCCTTCTCTTCTCTGATTGCTGTGGCTAAAACTTCCAAAACTATGTTGAATAAGAGTGGTGACAGTGGGCACCCTTGTCTTGTTCCTGATCTTAGTGGAAATTGTTTCAGTTTTTCACCATTGAGGATGATGTTTGCTGTGGGCTTGTCGTATATGGCCTTTATTATGTTGAGGAAAGTTCCCTCTATGCCTACTTTCTGCAGGGTTTTTATCATAAATGGGTGTTGAATTTTGTCGAAAGCTTTCTCTGCATCTATTGAGATGATCATATGGTTTTTCTCCTTCAATTTGTTAATATGATTTATCACATTGATAGATTTGCGTATATTGAAGAATCCTTGCATTCCTGGAATAAACCCCACTTGATCATGGTGTATGATCCTTTTAATGTGCTGTTGGATTCTGTTTGCTAGTATTTTGTTGAGGATTTTTGCATCTATGTTCATCAGTGATATTGGTCTGTAGTTTTCTTTCTTTGTGACATCCTTGCCTGGTTTTGGAATCAAGGTGATGGTGGCCTCGTAGAATGAGTTTGGGAGTGTTCCTCCCTCTGCTATATTTTGGAAGAGTTTGAGAAGGATAGGTGTTAGCTCTTCTCTAAATGTTTGATAGAATTCGCCTGTGAAGCCATCTGGTCCTGGGCTTTTCTTTCTTGGAAGATTTTTAATCACAGTTTCAATTTCAGTGCTTGTGATTGGTCTGTTCATATTTTCGATTTCTTCCTGATTCAGTCTTGGCAGGTTGTGCATTTCTAAGAATTTGTCCATTTCTTCCAGATTGTCCATTTTATTGGCATAGAGTTGCTTGTAGTAATCTCTCATGATCTCTTTTATTTCTGCAGTGTCAGTTGTTACCTCTCCTTTTTCATTTCTAATTCTATTGATTTGAGTCTTCTCCCTTTTTTTCTTGATGAGTTTGGCTAGTGGTTTATCTATTTTGTTTATCTTTTCAAAGAACCAGCTTTTAGTTTTATTGATCTTTGTTATTATTTCCTTCATTTCTTTTTCATTTATTTCTGATCTGATTTTTATGATTTCTTTCCTTCTGCTAGCTTTGGGGTTTTTTTGTTCTTCTTTCTCTAATTGCTTGAGGTGCAAGGTTAGGTTGTTTATTCGAGATGTTTCCTGCTTCTTAAGGTGGGCTTGTATTGCTATAAACTTCCCCCTTAGAACTGCTTTTGCTGTATCCCACAGGTTTTGGGTCGTTGTGTCTCCATTGTCATTTGTTTCTAGGTATTTTTTGATTTCCTCTTTGAGTTCTTCAGTGATCACTTCATTATTAAGTAGTGTATTGTTTAGCCTCCATGTGTTTGTATTTTTTACAGATCTTTTCCTGTAATTGATATCTAGTCTCATGGCGTTGTGGTCAGAAAAGATACTTGATACAATTTCAATTTTCTTAAATTTGCCAAGGCTTGATTTGTGACCCAAGATATGATCTATCCTGGAGAATGTTTCATGAGCACTTGAGAAAAATGTGTATTCTGTTGTTTTTGGATGGAGTGTCCTATAAATATCAATTAAGTCCATCTTGTTTAATGTATCATTTAACGCTTGTGTTTCCTTATTTATTTTCATTTTGGATGATCTGTCTATGGGCGAAAGTGGGGTGTTTAAGTCCCCTACTATGAATGTGTTACTGTCGATTTCCCCTTTTATGGCTGTTAGTATTTGCCTTATGTATTGAGGTGCTCCTATGTTGGGTGCATAAATATTTACAATTGTTATATCTTCTTCTTGGATCGATCCCTTGATCATTATGTAGTGTCCTTCTTTGTCTCTTTTAATAGTCCTTATTTTAAAGTCTATTTTGTCTGATATGAGAATTGCTACTCCAGCTTTCTTTTGGTTTCCATTTGCATGGAATATCTTTTTCCATCCCCTTACTTTCAGTCTGTATGTGTCTCTAGGTCTGAAGTGGGTCTCTTGTAGACAGCATATATAAGGGTCTTGTTTTGTATCCATTCAGCTAATCTGTGTCTTTTGGTGGGAGCATTTAGTCCATTTACATTTAAGGTAATTATCGATATGTATGTTCCTATTCCCGTTTTCTAAATTGTTTTGGGTTCGTTATTATAGGTCTTTTCCTTCTCTTGTGTTTCTTGCCTAGAGAAGATCCTTTAGCAATTGTTGTAAAGCTGGTTTGGTGGTGCTGAACTCTCTTAGCTTTTGCTTGTCTGTAAAGGTTTTAATTTCTCCATCAAATCTGAATGAGATCCTTGCTGGTTAGAGTAGTCTTGGTGCAGGTTTTTCTCCTTCATCACTTTCAGTATGTCCTGCCACTCCCTTCTGGCTTGTAGGGTTTCTGCTGAGAGATCAGCTGTTAACCTTATGGGGATTCCCTTATGTGTTATTTGTTGTTTTTCCCTTGCTGCATTTAATATGCTTTCTTTGTATTTAATTTTTGACAGTTTGATTAATATGTGTCTTGGCATATTTCTCCTTGTATTTATCCTGTATGGGACTCTCTGTGCTTCCTGGACTTGATTAACTATTTCCTTTCCCATATTAGGGAAGTTTTCAACTATAATCTCTTCAAATATTTTCTCAGTCCCTTTCTTTTTCTCTTCTTCTTCTGGAACCCCTATAATTCGAATGTTGGTGCGTTTAATGTTGTCCCAGAGGTCTCTGAGACTGTCCTCGGTTCTTTTCATTCTTTTTTCTTTATTCTACTCTGCAGTAGTTATTTCCATTATTTTATCTTCCAGGTCACTTATCCGTTCTTCTGCCTCAGTTATTCTGCTATTGATCCCATCTAGAGTACTTTTAATTTCATTTATTGTGTTGTTCATTGTTGCTTGTTTCATGTTTATTTCTTCTAGGTCCTTGTTAACTGATTCTTGCATTTTGTCCATTCTATTGTCCATTCTATCTCCAAGATTTTGGATCAACCTTACTATCATTATTCTGAATTCATTTTCAGGTAGACTGCCTATTTCCTCTTCATTTGTTAGCTCTGGTGCATTTTTATCTTGCTCCTTTATCTGCTGTGTGTTTTTCTGTTTTCTCATTTTGCTTACCTTACTGTGTTTGGGGTCTCCTTTTTGCAGGCTGCAGGTTCGTAGTTCCTCCTGTTTTTGATGTCTGTCTGCAGTGGC
Source organism: Grampus griseus (assembly GCF_964374135.1). Classification (NCBI taxonomy): domain Eukaryota; kingdom Metazoa; phylum Chordata; class Mammalia; order Artiodactyla; family Delphinidae; genus Grampus; species Grampus griseus. The sequence continues at coordinate 77,165,394 of NC_138999.1, read as the reverse complement.
TAAGGTTGGTTCAGTGGGTTGTGTAGGCTTCCTGGTGGAGGGGACTAGTGCCTGTGTTGTGGTGGATGAGGCTGGATCTTGTCTCTCTAGTGGGCAGGTTCACGTCTGTTGGTGTGTTTTGGGGTGTCTGTGGCCTTATTATGATTTTAGGCAGCCTCTCTGCTAATGGGTGGGGTTGTGTTCCTGTTTTGCTAGTTGTTTGGCACAGGTTTTCCAGCACTGTGGCTTGCTGGTCATTGAGTGAAGCTGGGTGCTGGTGTTAAGATGGAGGTCTCTGGGAGATTTTCGCCATTTGATATTATGTGGAGCTGGGAGGTCTCTTGTTGACCAGTGTCCTGAAGTTGGCTCTCCTACCTCAGAGGCAGAGCCCTGACTCCTGGTTGGATCACCAAGAGCCTTTCATCCACACGGCTCAGAATAAAAGGGAGGAAAAGTAGGGGGAATTAGTAGAAGTATGAGGAAAGAAAGAAGGAAAGGAGGGAAGGAAGGAGGGAAGGAAGGAAGGAAGGAAGAAAGAAAGAAAGAAAGAAGCAAAGAAGGAAAGAAGGCAAGAAGGAACGAAAGGAGGGAGGGAGGGAGGGAGGAAGGAAGGAAGGAGGGAAAGAAGGAAAAACAGAAAGAAAGAAGATACAGTAAAAATAAAATAAAGTATAATAAAGTTATTAAATTAAAAAATTCTTATTTAGAAAAAAAAAAAGGGACGGATAGAACCTTAGGACAAATGTTGGAAGCAAAGCTATACAGACAAAATCTTACACAGAAGCGTACACATACACCCTCACAAAAAGAGGTAAAGAGGGAAAAATCATAAATCTTGCTGTCAGAGACCACCTCCTCAATTTGGGATGATTCGTTGTCTAAAGGAGGGAAGGAAGGAAGGAAAGAAAGAAAGAAAGAAAGAAAGGACGAAGGTAAAGTATAATAAGTTCTTAAAATTAAAATTGATTATTAAGAAAAAAATTTTAAGAAAAAACCATGGACGGATAGAACCCTAGGACAAATGGTGGAAGCAAGACTACACAGACAAGATCTCACACAGAAGCATACACATACACATTCACAAAAAGAGGAATAGGGAAAAAAATCATAGATCTTGCTCCCAAAGTCCACCTCCTTAATTTGGGATGATTGGCTGTCTATTCATGTATTCCACAGATGCAGGGTACATCAAGTTGATTGTGGAGCTTTAATCCGCTGCTTCTGAGGCTGCTGGGAGAGATTTCCCTTTCCCTTCTTTGTTCTCACAGCTCACAGGGGCTCAGCTTTGGATTTGGCCCTGCCTCTGCGTGTAGGTCGCTGGAGGGCGTCTGTTTTTTGCTCAGACAGGATGGGGTTAAAGGAGCCGCTGATTCGGGGGTTCTGGCGTACTGAGGCCGGCGGGGAGGGAGGGGCACGGAATGCGGGGCGGGCCTGCGGCGGCAAAGTCCGGCGTGACCCTGCACCAGCCCGAGGCCCGCCGTGCGCTCTCCCGGGGAAGTCGTCCCCGGATCCCGGGAACCCGGCAGTGGCGGGCTGCACAGGCTCCGCGGAAGAGGGGAGTGGAGAGCGACCTGCGCTCGCACACAGGCCCCTTGGTGGCGGCAGCAGCAGCCCCAACGTCTCCCGCCCGCCTCTGGGGTCCGCGCCTCCAGCCGCGGCTTGTGCCCGTCTCTGGAGTCCGCGCCCTCAGACGCGGCTCGCGCCCGTCTCTGGGGTCCGCGCCCTCAGCCGCGGCTCGCGCCCGTCTCTGGGTTCCGCGCTTTCAGCCGCGGCTCGCGCCCATCTCTGGGGTTCGCGCTTTTAGCCGCGGCTCGCGCCCGTCTCTGGAGTTCCTTTAAGCAGCGTTCTTAAACCCCTCTCCTCACGCACCAGGAAACAAAGAGGGAAGAAAAAGTCTCTTGCCTCTTCGGCAGGTGCAGACTTTTCCCCGGACTCCCTCCTGGCTAGCTGTGGTGCACTAACCCCTTCAGGCTACGTTCAAGCCGCCAACCCCAGTCCTCTCCCTGCGCTCCATCCGAAACCGAAACCCGAGCCTCAGAGCCTCAGCTCGCAGCCCCGCCCGCCCCGGCGGGTGAGCAGACAAGCCTCTCGGGCTGGTGAGTGCCGGTCGGCACCGATCCTCTGTGCGGGAATCTCCCCGCTTTGCCCTCCGCACCCCTGTTGCTGTGCACTCCTCCGCGGCTTCGAAGCTCCCCCATCCGCCTCCCGCAGTCTCCGCCCGCGAAGGGGCTTCCTAGTGTGTGGAAACTTTTCCTCCTTCACAGCTCCCTCCCACTGGTGCAGGTGCCATCCCTATTCTTTTGTCTCTGTTTTTTTCTTTTTTTCTTTTGCCCTACCCAGGTACGTGTGGAGTTTCTTGCCTTTTGGGAGATCTGAGGTCTTCTGCCAGCCTTCAGTAGGTGTTCTGTAGGAGTTGTTCCACGTGTAGATGTATTTCTGGTGTATCTGTGGGGAGGAAGGTGATCTCCGCGTCTTACTCTTCCGCCATCTTCCTGCTCTACTCAAATGATTTTTTTAAGAAATAAAGAACACTGCAGTAAAGAGCCTTGTACCTTAATATCTGTGAATATTTCTAATTATTTCCTGAGGAAATGCTAGATATTAAGGTAGGTCATGAAATAGTAGGACTTTTTGAAGTATTTATTATTTTTTTCTTTTACATATTGTTATAGTGCTAACTTGCTCTGAATGTACCATTTATACTCTCATCAATTGTGCATGAGTGTGCTCATTTAGTTATCCTTATAAACATGAATCTAATATTATGGTTATAATTATTTGTAACTTGATAGGAGAGCAAATGATTACTATTTGGCTATTGGTTTTTATAATTATTACTTTGGGTTAGATATATCATTTTTAAAATTTATAATTTTCACTTATATTGTTTTCTAATCATTGCTTACTTCATTTGCTGTTAAGACTTCACACAATCTTGATTTTATAATTGCCCTGTTATGATAAAATCAAATTCTTTTTCAGATGGTCAACCAATTTTTCCCACATCACTTAATTACTGATATATTCTTTCCCTACTGATTTGAAATGCCATCATTATCTGATATTTTCATCATACAGATAAGTCCTTAATCACCATGTCTAGGTTCAGATCAAATAATTTACCGTTTGTTTGATGTACTTGAAGCCTAGTAGTACCTATATTTTAAATTTTTACACATCATCATTCAGGTACATTAATCACATTTAAAGCAGCTTTATGTCATTTAAAAAATATCTACCTGCATATTGTAAACCAGAGGAAAGAAAGTAAGTATAGCATGAATTCTTACACTAGTTCTCATTCTTACATTAATACGAATGCAATAAATTTTAGCACTTATGTAGCACTTAGTATAGACCAAGCACTGCTGTTATAGCACTTATATAAAATTAGATAGATCATATCTTGGGTAACAAATCAAGCCTTGATAAATTTAAGAAAATTGTAATCATATCAAGTCTCTTTTCGACCACAACGCTATGAGACTAGATATCAATGACAGGACAAGATCTGTAAAAAATAGAAACACATGGACACTAAATAATACACTACTATAATAATGAAGTGACAACTGAAAAAATCAAAGAGGAAATCAAAAAATACCTAGAAACAAATGACAATGCAGACATGACAACCCAAAACCTATGGGATGAAGCAAAAGCAGTTCTAAGAGGGAAGTTTATAGCAATACAATCCTACCTTAAGAAACAGGAAACATCTCAAATAAACAACCTAAACTTGCACCTAAAGCAATTAGAGAAAGAAGAACAAAAAAATCCAAAGTTAGCAGAAGGAAAGAAATCATAAAGATCAGATCAGAAATAGATGAGAAACAAATGAAGGAAATGATAGCAAAGATCAATAAAACAAAAAGCAGGTTCTTTGAGAAGATAAACAAAATTGATAAACCATTAGCCAGACTCATCAAGAAAAAGAGGAAGACTCAAATCAATAGCATTAGAAATGAAAAAGGAGAAGTTACAACTGACACTGCAGAAATACAAAGGACCATGAAAGATTACTACAAAAAATTCTATACCTATAAAATGGAAAACCTGGAAGAAATGGACAAATTCTTAGAAATGCACAACATGCTGAGACTGAACCAGGAAGAAATAGAAAATAGGAACAGAACAATCACAAGTACTGAAATTGAAACTGTGACTAAAAATCTTCGAACAAACAAAAGCCCAGGACCAGATGACTTCACAGGTGAATTCTATTAAACAGTTAGAAAAGAGCTAAAACCTATGCTTCTCAAACTCTTCCAAAATATAGCAGAGGGAGGAACACTCCCCAACTCATTCTACAAGGCCACCATCACCCTGAAACCACAACCAGACAAAGATGTCACAGAGAAAGAAAACTACAGGCCAATATCACTGAGGAACATAGATGCTAAAATCCTCAACAAAATACTAACAAACAGAATCCAACAGCATATTAAAAGAATCATACGCCATGATCAAGTGCGGTTTATTCCAGGAATGCATGGATTCTTCAATATATGCAAATCAATCAACCTGATACACCATATTAACAAATTGAAGGAGAAAAACCATATGATCATCTCAATAGATGCAGAGTAAGCTTTTGACAAAATTCAACACCCATTTATGATAAAAAACCCTGCAGAAAGTAGGCATAGGGGGAACTTTCCTCAACATAATAAAGGCCCTATTTGACAAACCCACAGCCAACATCATCCACAATTGTGGAAAAATGAAAACATTTCCACTAAGATCAGGAACAAGACAAGGTTGCCCACTCTCTCCACTATTATTCAACATAGTTTTGGAAGTTTTAGCCACAGCAATCAGAGAAGAAAAAGAAGTAAAGGGAATCCAAACTGGAAAAGGAGAAGTAATGCTGTCACTGTTTGAAGATGGCATGATACACTACATAGAGAAACCTAAAGATGTTATCAGAAATCTACTATAGCTAATGAATGAATTTGGTAAAGTAGCAAGATACAAAAATAATGCACAGAAATCTCTGGCATTCTTATACACTAATGATGAAAAATCTGAAAGTGAAACTAAGAAAACACTCCCGTTTACAACTGCAACAAAAAGAATAAAATATCTAGGAATAAACCTATCTAAGGAGACAAAAGACCTGTATACAGAAAATTATGACACTGATGAGAGAACTTAAAGATGAGACAAATAGATGGAGAGATATACCATGTTCTTGGTATGGAAGTACCAGCATTGCGAAAATTACTCTACTACCCAAAGCAATCTACAGATTCAATGCAATCCTTATCAAACTACCCCTGGCATTTTTCACAGAACTAGAACAGAAAATTTTACAATTTGTATGGAAACACAAAATACCCAGAATAGCCAAAGCAATCTTGAGAACGAAAAATGGAGCTGGAGGAATCAGGCTCCCTGATTTCAGACTAAACTACAAAGCTACAGTAATCAACACAGTATGGTACTGGCACAAAAACAGAAATATATATCAGTGGAGTAGGATAGAAAGCCCAGAGATATACCCACGTACATATGGTCACCTTATCTTTGATAAAGGAGACAAGAATATACAGTGGAGAAAAGACAGCCTCTTGAATAAGTGATACTGGGTAAACTGGACAGGTACATGTAAAAGTATGAATTTAGAAAACTCCTTAACACCATACACAAAAATAAACTCAAAATGGATTAAAGACCTAAATGTAAGACCAGACACTATCAAAGTCTTATAGGAAAACATAGGCAGAACACTCTATGACATAAATCACAGCAAGGTCCTTTTGACCCAGCTCCTAGAGTAACAGAAATAAAAACAAAAATAAACAAATGAGACCTAATGAAACTTAAAATATTTTGCACAACAAAGGAAACCATAAACACGTCCAAAAGATAACACTCAGAATGGGAGAAAATATTGGCAAATGAAGCAACTGACAAAGGATTAATCTTCAAGATTTACAAGTAGCTCGTGCAGCTCAATAACAATAAAACAAAAAACCCAACCCAAAAATGGGCAGAAGACCTAAATAGACATTTTTCCAAAGAAGATATACAGCTTGCCAAGAAAACTCATGAAAGAATGCTCAACATCATTAATCATTAGAGAAATGCAAATCAAAACTACAATGAGATATCATCTCACATCAGTCAGAATGGCCATCATCAAAAAATGTAGAAGCAATAAATGCTGGAGAGGGTGTGGAGAAAAGGGAACACTCTTGCACTGTTAGTGGGAATGTAAGTTGATACAGCCAGTATGGAGAACCGTATGGAGGTTCCTTAAAAAACTACAAATATAACTACCATACGACCCAGCAATCCCACTACTGGGCATATACCCTGAGAAAACCATAATTCAAAAAGAGTCATGTACCAAAATGTTCATTGCAGCTCTATTTACAATAGCTAAGAGATGGAAGCAAACTAAGTGTCCATCATCGGATGAATGTATAAAGAATATGTGGCACATATATACAATGGAATATTACTCAGCCAAAAAAAGAAATGAAATTGAGATAGTTGTAGTGAGGTGGATGGACCTAGAGTCTGTCATACAGAGTGGAGTAAGTCAGAAATCGAAAAACAAATACCTTATGCTAACACATATATATGGAATCTAAAGGAAAGAAAATGTTCATGAAGAACCTAGGGGTAAGTCCAGAATAAAGTCACAGACCTACTAGAGAATGGACTTGAGGATATTGGGAGGGGAAAGGGTAAGCTGTGACAGAGCGAGAGAGTGGCATGTACATATATACACTACCAAACGTAAAATAGATAGCTAATGGCAAGCAGCTGCATAGCACAGGGTGATCAACTCGGTGGTTTGTGACCACCTAGAGGGGTGGGATAGGGAGGGTGGAAGGGAGGGAGATGCAAGAGGGAAGAGATATGAGAACATATGTATATGTATAACTGATTCACTTTGTTTTAAAGCAGAAACTAACTCAACTTTGTAAAGCAATTATACTCCAATAAAGATGTTGAAAAAAAAACGTGTGAATGGGACAAATAGAAATGAGTAGCAATTTTGATGCTAGCATCCTTCAAGGAATTCATAACTAATGTACAGATCCACCCATATAAGGACAGAAGAAGCTAAACAAAACTAAAACAAAAAGACAGCCAAAATATCCTGTACAAGTGATAGAGGCTGGTAACAGCCTGAAAGTACTAAGTTTCACTCCGTGTTTGTTTAGAAGATGCTTTCAGATTCAACCTGATCCCTTGGTTTTCCCTATGCTGAACAAAGCTAAATTTGGACAAGCTATGATTCCTGAGAAGGCACTCATATTGTAATCATGAATAACCACATTCAACACAAAGAAGTGTGTACGATAATTGAGCCAATGGTGGGGGATCAGGAGATATGAAGGAGACTTTTAACAGAAATACCTGAAGCAGTGGTGGTGGATGGATACCTGAAAAATAATGTGGATAGACAGAGTGATGAATAACTATTTTAAGTTTGTTTTATTTAACAACGAATATAAAATCAATGTAGATCTATGCAATGTAAGATTGGATGGATTAAGTTACAATAATATGTTAAGCGAGAGAGTTTGACACATGATTTATCATTTAAAATATAATATCTCTTTAACTAAAAGTTGAATTTGTATAAATTTCTCTATGATAAGTTCTAAATCAACTTTTAAGAATTACTGTATCTCTTATTTTAAAATATTTTTTTCCGTGTAGTGATCATGACCAAATTAAAAAATTACAAATTACATGACCATATTACAATATTTCTTATTTCTCTCACAACCTCAAATATAACTTTAGTTATGGAATGATTGCGACCTAAGTGTAGGAAAATCTTGCAAATTCTTAAAGTCTTAAATACGCCTGATATATTTAAGATCTAGGCAAAAATATTTGAATAATTTTTAATTCTAGATCTAGGCAAAAATATTCAAACAGAAAAGACCCCACTGGTTTCTTTATAGGAGAAACTAGTGAGAATAAATTAGAGCAGTATTTCTAAAGTTTGGCCCGTCCGCCATCTGTACCAGAACTACTTGGAGTGCTTATTAAATATTCAGATTCCTGGGTCTCTTCTCAGAATTACTAAACCAGACCCTCTGCATTATGCCAAGGGGATCTGAGTTGTTTAAAAATTCTACAGGTGATTTATTTGAAAAAATATTAAATGTGAGAACAACTGCCCTAACTAATGATCTTTGGCTCTGGCCCAAACTATCTCCAAGTCAAACCTCTATTGATGTCTTTGCTACAGGAGTTTGCAAAACTTAGAGAAAAAGAGAGTCATGGTTGTATGAATAGAGAAAATAGTGAGAACAGTCTGCATTTGAAAATATTTTAACAGGTTGGACTCTGCTTTAATAAATATAAACATTTCATAGCTAATTAGCATGCATTTCATAGTTTGATCATCACAAACTTGAACAGATTTTATTAATGAAAAGTAAGCCCATATTTATATTATATTTTACAAAATAATCTATCTATCTGGAATCCTATAGATTTTCTTTTATATCTTCTGAGTTTAAGCCCACATGAGATTGGGGATGAGTTTGAAGGATGTTAAATTATTATTATATCTGTTAGCAATATTTGTAAAAGATACATATCAAAGATAGTCACTAAATTTTGACTCTTTATGGTTTATTTCTGGTAAATAGAATTTGGAGTAATGATTTCTCTTTTTAAAATTTATTTATTTATTTATTTATTTGCAATGCTTGAGTTCCTCTTAATAAGTACTTTTTTGAAAAAAAGGAATTTTCTTTTTTTTTCATTTTACATGAGAAAAGAAGTGCAAGTAGTGAGAGGAAAATAAGCATTCTCATCAGTATGCTTTAATTTGGCATTGGTTCTGTTTTCAAGTGATTTTCTTAAAATAAATTGATTTCAAAAAGTTTAATTTCATTATTAAAAATAAAAATGTCTTTTATGTTGTAATAGTTTTCATTATATATCACATAAAAACACAGGGTATGGAATATTTACTATTGCATTCTATGTTAATTATTCCTTATCAAACTGTGTAACAAACAAGAATTTTATGCATGTTAAATCCAATATTGTTAGTATGTTTTTAAAATGACCTCCAGCATTCCATCTTCAAAGGTCATTTTCAAGAATTACTTAACATGTCTTCATATTAAAAAAAAAAGATTGGGATGATGCTTTGTTTACATTGTATTTTCCTTTAAGCAGCTTAAAACTTAGACTTTTATGTATTTAAATTCCATGTTATCTTCTGCAAAGTAGGAGGCATATAGTATGTTTTCCTATTGTACACTTCCTGAATAAAGACACAGCCTGCAACATAAAGAAATTCAGTAGGAAAGTAGAATAATGAAATCTGGGTCTCCTGAGTCCCAGTTTTATTGCTCTGTATGATACATGAGATTTTCACTGCATACTGATTTTACTAATCATTTTTACATTTAAAGAGATATTTTCCCAAATGAGAAAAATATCATGCAATAAATAGGGGAATCAAATCTGAGTGAAATGGTAGCTAATTCCTGGACTCCATCTTCCATTCACTGATATCTGTGACAGATACTCTTGGTTGCCTACCATACAGATGTTTTCTTCACCTTCATATTTTCTTCACTTCTTTGCTTGGGATTTTGATCTTGATTTAATGCCCACTCTATCATGCACCTAGGGAAGGTGACCCTTTCCCTTTATTCCTGGGTAAATGTGGAAAATTCTAAAACAATCATGGTATTTCCATTTCCTCGATTACTTATTGGTAGAGGCAGTGGCATGTGACAGAATCCTGGCCAAAGAGACAGAAGGGCAAGATGTCTCGGGGATTTTATTTAACTGCAGTAGCCATCTTATAACCATGAGAAGCTGACCAAAAGCCCTAGTATATTTGAGACTAGATGAACTAAGTGTGAAAATGTACAACCTACAGATCTCTTTTTCTATGAGACAATACTTGTTCTCATCTTTTGAATCATCGTAAATAGTTATTTTGTTTTCTGCAATCAATAACACTCAGACAGATAAAATACCTAAAGACTGCTTAGCCCATTCTATATTGACTGCATTATCAATACTAATCCAATTTTTCCAATGCCTATACCAAAGCCTTTCTTCAGGCTTATGTTTAACTGACTGCTAAAACTTTTTAATAAGATTCCTAACTCATATTAGCACTGCCATATAAACCATTCCACATAGTACAGATACGAGTTTTATCAAAGTATTTGATTCTTCTTCAAATACCTATGATATCCTGAATTCCTAACAGAGAAAACATAAAATAATGTTTGTTGATTTGTTTGCCTTCAACTTTTCTATGTTCATATTATTGGATTATTTTTAAGAAAAAATGTAATAATATTCTATATACTGTTCTGCAATTTACTTTTATCACTGTCAATATATCTTTGTGTCCTTTTGTAATCTAGTTCTCCCTTTAACCCACCACTAGGCAAAAACTGATTTGCTCTCTGTCACTAGATTAGTTTAGATACTTTATAATTTTTTTATATAGGAAAAGAACAATATACTATGTTCTCATTGTTTGCCTGGCTTATTTTAATCAGCATAAAAATTTTGAGATTCATTAACATTGTTCTATGTGTAAAGAGTTTATTCATTTTTATTGCTGAGTGGTGTATCATTGCATGATTATGTCACCATTTGTCCATTCACCTGTTGATGGACATTTGGGATATTTTCAGTTTTTGCTTGTTATAAATAAAACTGCTATGAATATTTGTGTAAAAGTCTTTGTGTGGACATGTTTTGTATTCTCTCGGTTAAATACCTAACAGTAGAATGGTTGGAGTAGATATAGGTGTAAATTTTTAAGAAACTATCAAAACGGTTTTCTAAAGTGGTTGTGCCATTTTATATTCCCAACAGCAGTGAAACCGAGCCCCAACTATTCTTTGTTTTCACCAACAGTTGATAAGGTTAGGTTTTTTTGCTTTTTGTTTTAATTTTAGTTTTCCTAATGGGTTTATAGTGTATCTTATTATAGTTTTAATTTGAATATCCTAGATGCCTAATGATTTAGAGCATGTTTTCAAATGCTTATTGACAGTCAACATGTCTTCATTCATGAAGTGCTTGTTTAAATCTTTACATATTTTCTTAATGGGTTGTTTGTCTTCTATTATGGATTTGTAAAAATTTATCACATATTCTTGATAGAAGGCCTTTTATGTATGTGTTGCATATATTTATCACAGTTTGTGACTGGACTTTTGGGCCTCTTAATGAGATATTTTGAAGAGCAAAACCTTTCAATTTTTTTTTAAACCTTTCAATTTTGATGAAGTATGATTTATCATTTTTCCCCCTAATTATTTTAAATGTCTTTGTAGTGTACTGCTGTGTGGACTGCATCTTGTTTTAAATGTTGATTTTGTTTGCTTTAACCACCCCCTTATTAATGGGGATTTGGATTGCTTCCAGATATTCACTAATGCAAATAATGGGGTAATTAATAATTTCCTAACTTGCATAAACTTGAAGTAGTGGGAAATGCTGAATTTAATGGTGTGCACATTTACAATAGTCATAGATATATCCTATTGTCCTATAAATCTATTTGAAATTTCTCATTTCCTCACATCCTCACCAACAATCACAAGAATGATTGTTTTATATTTTGCCAATATGACAAGTAAAAAATTCTTGATTTTAAATAGCATTTTCTTTAATTTTAGTGATGTTATCGAGACAGGCTGGGACCTGGGACCCTTTGCTGCAGTGCTGCAGTGCTTGCACCTGGACAAACTTCTCCTCGAGCAACAAAATACAAAGAAACTATATGGGACTAAAAATAACTGTGTGCATGTGCAGTTTGGGCAAATTCTGGACAAAAAGATCCAAAAGACTTAAAAAAACCAACTGCCACTTCTGAAGAGCCTGGAGCAAAAACAGGATGTCAGAAGCAAAAGCAGGGTACTAAGCATTCCTCCTGCATGCAACTCTACCTAAGGGGTGGGAAAACCACCAAAGGCACCCCTCCAGCCCATCTCCTGGACACACCCCTACCCTCACCCAATATAAGGAACAAGCTCGGACCCCGTCAGGGAGAGAGCAAGCAAGGGAACATGTTACTTGTTCTCACTCCTTCCAGCTGCAGCAGGTTCCCCAATAAAGCCTTGCCTGAATTTCTTGTCTGGCCTCTAGTCAATTTCTATTGATAGGGGAAGGCCAAGAGCCCTGGTCAGTATCATTATGACTATATGTGTATAGACCATTTGTACTTCTTTTTTTTTTTTTTGTGGTACGCGGGCCTCTCACTATTGTGGCCTCTCCCCTTGCAGAGCACAGGCTCCGGACGTGCAGGCTCAGAGGCCATGGCTCACGGGCTCAGCCGCTCCACGGCATGTGGGATCTTCCCGGACCGGGGCACGAACCCGTGTCCCCTGCATTGGCAGGCAGACTCTCAACCACTGCACCACCAGGGAAGCCCCTGTACTTCTTTATCTTGTTGTTTGTATATGAATTATCTATTCATTTCACATTCTCTTTTTTTTTCTTTTTGCTTCTTTATTTTATTCAATTTTTTTATAGAGAGCATAGGAACGGGGTGGGGGTAGCTAATGGTAAGACTCTAAGCCTCTCCACCAGCTCCAGGAAAGACTGTTTATTTTATTCTTTTACAATCATTTTCCTATTTTCCTGCATATTAATTATAGACCCATAGAGATATTAAATACTGTGAATATGTGCTATATAGAAACAAAACCAAACAGTTTTTAACATAAACTATAGTCTTTTCAATAAATGGCATTCTGCACATATTTGGATGAAACATTCATTGCAACAGTTCTTTGAAAATCTCATAAGTGATGAGTAATTATTTCATTATTAATAACCATATTGTCTTGGATATATACATGAAACTATTCTAGATTAAAACGCTTCACGTAATAGACATGCAGACAGCTAATAGGCATTTTAAATTTGAATTTAATGGAAGAGTACTAGTACATAGGAATGATGAAGACTAAATGATGATCAATCATAATGATGCCTTCGGGGATTGGTAAATCACTGCCTGAGTGCCATCCACCTGTTTTTGTAAATAAAGTTTTATTGGAGCACAGGTGTCCCATTAGTTTTTGTATTATCTATTGCTGCTTTCATAATACAAAGAGTTGAGAAGTTGCAACAGAGCCTATATGGCCTGCAAAACTAAAAATATTACTATCTGGACAGTTAAGAAAAAATAATTTGCTGACCAATGCCTTACATTTCAAAACATTTAACAGATGTTTGGAGTTTTTAAATATATTAAGCATCTCAACAAAAACTAATACCATTTATATGTGCAATACCATATTTTACTGCCTAAAACTAGAATGTCTCAAGAAACAAACTGGTAAATTAATTAATTAATTGGCAAACTGTGTTCAGGCTGAGGTCATCAACAAAATAATGCTTACTTAATAGAGACAAACCCACCTCTCTCTCTCTCTCTCTCTCTCTCTCTCTCTCTCTCTCTCTCTCTCGCTCTCGCTCTCGCTCTTTCATTTATCTTTCTCTCCATCTATCTATCTGTGTTACTTTAATTTTCCAGATAATTTTAGAGTTGTAGCCTCAGGCAGAATTTAGCCTGCAGCATTTTATTTTACTGTGTGGAGATTAACTCATCTTGGTAGTTTATTGCAGGGATAGAAAAACAGTGTGAACTTCTGTGATAATGGAACAAAGCAGTAAGATAAAAGCCAGCTTTTAGCATGTACAATAGAATATAGTACTTTTCATTTGGAAGAATCATAAAGATTTTTAAAATACAATGTAAAATATGTTGTATTAATGAAAATGGGAAAGAAAGGCTATTGGCTGGAATAAAGCATTTGTTGCAGAACACAAAAGCTTGAAATGCTGGATTTATTAATAGAAAATAAATATCCAAGAAAAAATAATAGGGATAATAATTGACCATAAAAGTAAAGCTAGAGGTTGTGCAATGAATATAGGTTAGTGTATATTATCTTTCTAAATAACCCTTCATATGTTAATGTTAGTTCTGTTTAAAATTGAGGATAGTTTTTCCATTTTTGTAAGCTTTAGATTTTGATCAGTACTTGACACTCTTTAGTCTATTCTACCTTTTAGCAATTCTTGTAAGATATTCTGAAACTTCTAAATTTGGAGACATAGACTTCATCACAAGAATGAACACAATCACTGGGCTGCTGTGTGGGGGCTGTATGTGGTAACTATACACATATAAATAATTCTTGAGTCATAGCACGTGCAGTAGAATAATCAGAGAATGGGGGGCATAACTGTTACCAATTATCTTTAGGAATACTTGCATAATTTCTTTATACAATACATTAGCTCAACATGGTGCCTATGCTTACTTTGCTAATGTTCATATCTCTTACAATGTGTGACAGAGTTGCAGTCAGTGGTTTGTCTATACTCTAGGCAATGCTCTTTTTGCATCTAGTAATGAAAGAAACACTTATTTTTGTAGAAGTGACCTACTTGCATTTTAGTGTATACTGTTATTTGAATATAGACCTTACATAATGGGTAACAATTTCTGCAAGCATAACTAATTAAATGATAAATAAGATAATTTAAAAAGCAAAAATCCTAAAATTATGGAAATGTAATTTAAAATTAGATATTGAAATTTTCCTAAGATTTTCCAGTAAACTGTACATTTGGTAGGATACAAAAGAACTGCTACTGAGAGACATCACAAAGTTAGATCTTCATAGTTATTGTGGAAGTGCTTATTTGGACCCATTCTTGTCTCTTCAAAGACATTGATCCATTAATTACTTTCTTTTGCTCTTGCACCTTTTTTTTTTAACATCTTTATTGGAGTATAATAGCTTTACAATGGTGTGTTAGTTTCTGCTTTATAACAAAGTGAATCATATATACATATACATATGTCCCCATGTCTCTTGCTTCTTGCATATCCCTCCCTCCCACACTCCCAACCCCACGGCTCTAGGTGGTCACAAAGCACTGAGCTGATCTCCCGTGCTATGTGGCTGCTTCCAACTAGCTATCTATTTTACGTTTGGTAGCATATATATGTCCATGCGACTCTCTAAATTTGTCTCTTCTTACCCTTCCCCCTCCCCGTATCCTCAAGTCCATTCTCTAGTAGGTCTGCATCTTTATTCCCATCTTGCCCCTAGGTTCTTCTGACCATTTTTTTTTCATTTTTTTTGATTCCATATATATGTGTTAGCATACGGTATTTGTTTTTCCCTTTCTGACTTACATCACTCTGTATGACAGTCTCTAAGTCCATCCACCTCACTACAAATAACTCAGTTTTGTTCCTTTTAATGACTGAGTAATATTCCATTGTATATATGTACCACATCTTCTTTATCCATTCATCTGTTGATGGACACTTTGGTTGCTTCCATGTCCTGGCTATTGTAAATAGAGCTGCAATGAATATTGTGGTACATGACTCTTTTTGAATTATGGATTTCTCAGGGTACATGCCCAGTAGTGGGATTGCTGGGTCATATGGTAGTTCGATTTTTAGTTTTTTAAGAACCTCCATATTGTTCTCCATAGTGGCTGTATCAATTTATATTCCCACCAACAGTGCAAGAGGGTTCCCTTTTCTCCACACCCTCTCCAGCATTTATTGCTTGTAGATTTTTTGATTATGGCCATTCTGACTGGTGATACAATGAGGTGATACCTCATTGTAGTTCTGATTTGCATTTCTCTAGTGATCAATGATATTGAGCATTCATTCACGTGCTTGTGGCCAATCGGTATATCTTCTTTGGAGAAATGTCTATTTAGGTCTTGTGCCCACTTATGGATTGGATTGTTTGTTTTTCTGATATTGAGCTGCATGAGCTGCCTGTAAATTCTGGAAATTAATCCTATGTCAATTGCTTCATTTGCAAACATTTTCCCCCATTCTGAGGGTCATCTTCTCATCTTGTTTATGGGATTATTTGCTGTGCAAAAGCTTTTAAGTTTCGTTAGGTCCCATTTGTTTATTTTTGTTTTATTTTTCCATTTCTCTAGGCGGTGGGTCAAAAAGGATCTTTCTGTGATTTATGTCATAGAGTGTTCTGCCTATGTTTTCCTCTAAGAGCTTGATGGTGTCTGGCATTACATTTAGGTCTTTAATCCACTTTGAGTTTATTTTTGTGTATGGCATTAGTGTTCTAAATTTATTCTTTTACATGTAGCTGCCCACTTTTCCCAGCACCACTTATTGAAGAGGCTGTGTTTTCTCCACTGTATATTCTTGCCTTATTTATCAAAGATAAGGTGACCATACGTGTGTAGGTTTGTCTCTGGCCTCTCTATCCTTTTCCATTGATCTATATTTCTGTTTTTGTGACAGTACCATATTGTCTTGATTAATGTAGCTTTGTAGTATAGTCTGAAGTCAGGGAGCCTGATTCCTCCTGCTGCATTATTTTTTTCTCAAGATTGCTTTGGCTATTTGTGGTCTTCTGTGTTTCCATACAAATTGTGAAACTTTTTTTGTTCTAGTTCTGTGAAAAATGCCAGTGGTATTTTGATAGGGATTGCATTGAATCTGTAGATTGCTTGGAATAGTAGAATCATTTTCACAATGTTGATTCTTCCAGTCCAAGAACATGGTGTATCTCTCCATCTATTTTTATCATCTTTAATTTATTTCATTGGTGTCTTATAATTTTCTGCATACAGGTTTTTTGTCTCCTTAGGTAGGTTTATTCTGAGTTAATTTATTGTTTTTGCTGCAATGGTAAATGGTAGTGTTTTCTGAATTTCAGTTTCAGATTTTTCATCATTAGTGTATAGGAATGCCAGAGATTTCTGTGCATTAATTTTGTATCCTGCTACTTTACCAAATTCACTGATTAGCTCTACTAGTTTTCTGGTAGCATCTTTAGGATCCTCTATGTATAGTATCATGTCATCTGCAAAGAGTGACAACTTTACTTCATCTTTTCTGATTTGGATTCCTTTTATTTCTTTTTCTTCCTTGATTGCTGTGGCTAAAACTTCCAAAACTATGTTGAATAAAAGTGGAGAGAGTGGGCAACCTTGTCTTGTTCCTGATCTTAATGGAAATGGTTTCACGTTTTCACCATTCAGGATGATGTTGGCTGTGGGCTTGTCATATATGGCCTTTACTATGTTGAGGTAAACTCCCTCTCTGCCTACTTTCTGGAGGGTTTTTATCATAAATAGGTGTTGAATTGTGTCAAAAGCTTTATCTGAATCTATTGAGATGATCATATGATTTTTATTCTTCAGTTTGTTAATATGGTGCATCACAATGATTGATTTGTGTATATTGAAGAATCCTTGCATTCCTGGGATAAACCCCACTTGATCATGGTGTATGATCCTTTTAATGTGCTGTTGGATTCTGTTTGCTAGTATTTTTTTGAGAATTTTTGCATCTATGTTCATCAGTGGTATTTGCCTGTAGTTTTCTTTCCCTGTGACATCTTTGTCTGGTTTTGATATCAGGGTGACAAGCAGCTCATTCAACTCAATATCAAAAAAACAAACAACACAATCCAGAAATGGGCAGAAGACCTAGATAGACATTTCTCCAAAGAAGATATACCGATTGGCCATAAACACGTGAAAGAATGCTCAGCATCATTAATCATTAGAGAAATGCAAATCTAAACTACAGTGAGATATCATCTCACACAGTTCAGAATGGCCATCATCAAAAAATCTGGAAACAATGAATGCTGGAGAAGGTGTGAAGAAAAGGTAACACTCTTGCACTGTTGGTGGGAATGTAAATTGATACAGCAACTATGGAGAACTATATGGAGGTTCCTTAAAACCTAAAAATAGAAATACCATGCAAGCCAGCAATCCCTCGACTCTGCATATACCCTGAGAAAACCATAATTTCAAAAGAGTCATGTACCAAAATTTTCATTGCATCTCTATTTACAATAGCCAGGATATGGAAGCACCCTAAGTGTTCATCATCAGATGAATGGATAAAGAATATGTGATACATATATACAATGGAATATTACTCAGCCATCAAAAGAAATGTGCTTGAGTTATTTGTAGTTAGTTGGATGGACCTAGAGTCTGTCATACAGAGTCAAGTAATTCAGAAAGAGAAAAACAAATACTGTATGCTAACACATATACATGGAATCTAAAAAAAAAGAAAAAAGAAAATTTTCTTGAAGAACCTATGAGCAAATGGGAATAAAGTCGCAGACCTATTAGTGGACGGACTTGAGGATACGGGGAGGGGGAAGGGTAAACTGGGACAAAGTTAGAGATTGGCATGGACCTATATATACTACCAAACGTAAAATAGACAGCTAGTGGGAAGCAGCCATATAACACAGGGAGGTCAGCTCTGTGCTTTGTGACCACCTAGAGGGGTGGGATAGGGAGGTTCAGAGGGAGGGAGATGTAAGAGGGAAGAGATATGGGGACATATGTATATGTATATCTGATTCACTTTGTTATAAAGCAGAATCTAACACACCATTGTAAAGCAATTGTACTCCAATAAAGATGTTAAAAAAAGCAAAAAGCAAAGGGATTAGTTTCATATTTTATAGGACATAGAGTAGAAGAATGTATAAAAAACCCCAGCTATATGTTGTTTTTAAGAGACTCACTTTACACTTATAAACATTATTAGGTGAACAATGAAATGATGGAGAATGATATAACATGAAAATAATAATTAAATGGTACCTACATACTCTAAAATGCACAAAATTAATTTTAAGTAACAAAATTTACTTTTTGTCTCTTTACTTTTGCGTGAGACAAAAAATGACACTTTATAACAAAGGGTGAATTTATCAAGAAGATATATCAATTATAAAAAAAAGTCCACCAAAACACCAAAATATATGAATTAAACATTGGTATAATTGAAGGCAGAAATAGACAGTTCAACAATAGTAGTTGGAAACTTCAATAGCCTATTTTCAACAGTGAACAGGATGTCTAGACAGAAAGTCAGTAAGGAAATAGAGGACTTGAATAATCCTATAAACCAACTAGACCTGAGAGACATACAAACACTCCACCAATGATAGCAATTTATACATGTTTTTCAAGTGAACGTGGAACATTCTCTGTGATAGATTATATGTTTAGTCATAAGACAATTGTCATAAATTTTAAAAGACCAAAAGCATACAAAGTATCATCTCTGACCACAGTGGGATGAAGCTATAAATCAGTAAAAGAAGCAAAACTGGAAAATTTGAAATATGGAAATTAAATAGCTAATTCTTAAACAACTAAAGAGTCAAAGAAGTGTTAAAAACCAACCTCTGAATACTGAATAAAACAAAGCATATGGATGAGTTTATTGCAAGGCTTTTGACTTGCAAGCCAGGAAACTCAAGACTACGGGAACAATAAATTTCAAATTGCTCACAGCCTAAGGGTTTTTTTATGGAATAAATCTGGAAGTTGTTTAGCTTTTTCAGTTTATAGATTACCTAGTGGTCTTCTTTCCTGTTTGGATCAGGGTTGCCGAGTCAGGAAAACAAGGAAGTTCAGAGATGGAGTGAGTAGACCTGGCATTTGGGGATTGACTGATGTCCTCTGATGATTTCTGAGAAGAGTCATAAATTCCTGCAAGGTTAGGTTGAGTTCCCTTTATTCAAACCTGTGTTGACCATCTCCATTTCATTCCTGACATAACTGACTCCAATCTAGTTTGGTTCTATAGAAAAAATCACTAAGAAAATTAGAAAATACATTGAGTTGAATGAAAATGAAAACATAACATATCAAAATTTTGGGGGAAGGTTAATTTTATTTGTCAAATTGGAGGATGATTTTGGATGAAATTAACATTTAAATCAGTTAACTTTGATTAAGCAGAGTATGCTCCATAATGTGGCTGGACCTCATCCAATAAGTTGAAAGCCTGAATAGAATAAAATAAAAAGATTGCTTTTGGAATTTATCTGCACCATCAGCTCTGCTGAGTCTCCAATCTGTTGACCACATTGCAGATTTTGGATTTACCAGCTTCATAATTGTATGATCTAATTTCTTGTAATACATATCATATATGTCCTATTGGTTCTGTTTCTCTGGAGTACCCAATACACTTACTTGTGGGGTGCAGAGAAAACAGTGACAAGATGAAAATTGATAGTTGTGAATGATTATATTAAGAAAGGAGCATTCTACACTTGCATTTTTCAATCGGAAGATTAGTTTTCATCTATATAACTTATTTTCTTCTACTTTTTCCTTTAAATTGTCTCTCCTCTCTTCTATCTCCTGGGAATTCTACTGATCAAATGTTGGGCTTTGTACAGTGGTCATTTATGGCTCTTTCCTCTCATTTTTTTCTTTATAGCCTATATTCTAAGGAATTTCCCCAACTTTATTTTCATAAATAAAAAATATTTTATATTATTTTAATATAATTATTTTATATTAAAATTTTGTTTTATAAATTCTATATTTAAGCTCTAAGAACTTTCCTCAATTTCTGATATTTTAAAACAAATATCATGTTATTGTCTCTTGGATGTAATAACTTCACAAAATGCTCTGAGTATATACTTTATTTTCCCTTAAAATTTCCTTAAATTTTCTGTTTCCTCTGGGGATAGCTTTTGTTCATCTTGATGTTTATTTTTCATGCTGAGAGTTTGTTTTCTTTGCCTGGTTATCTGTGATTGTCTGTTCATATTTAAGCAACAGGTCTAGTTAGCTGATATGGTTTCCCTCTACTATTTTCTATGTAGGCCTGATTTCTCACATAAGTAAGACATCCATCTGGTCATTCGATCAATGAATATAGTGTATAAATAGTCAGATTTTGATTAACCATGAGAAAGTGAGGAACTGGATATCAGGTTGTGGCCTCACCAATTTCCCCCACATTTTCCATGCCAGCCAGGATTAGTGTATTTTATTCTGGAGTATTTTACTCTGGGTTTTTAACACCCAAAATAGACTTCACTTTCCACAGACAATTCTATTTCTTGGGAGAAGAATGTTGTGCTTCTTTGCCTGGGAATAACTAGGCTAACTGTTCTCTGTATTCTTAGGGAAGGGTGTGCAGGTGTTGATGACCTCAACTTTTCAGTTTGTAGCATTTCAATCAATTCCCTAGTTTTCAAAAACATCCACTATGGAGAATATTATGGAGGTTCCTTAAAAAACTACAAATAGAACTACCATATGACCCAGCAATCCCACTACTGGACATATACCCTGAGAAAACCAAAATTCAAAAAGAGTCATGTACCAAAATGTTCATTGCAGCTCTATTTACAATAGCCCAGAGATGGAAACAACCTAAGTGTCCATCATCAGATGAATGGATAAAGACGATGTGGCACATATATACAATAGAATATTACTCAGCCATAAAAAGAAACGACATTGAGCTATTTGTAATGAGGTGGATAGACCTAGAGTTTGTCATACAGAGTGAAGTAAGTCAGAAAGCAAAAGACAAATGCCATATGCTATCACATATATATGGAATCTAAGAAAAAAAATGTCATGAAGAACCTAGGGGTATGACAGGAATAAAGACACAGTCCTACTAGAGAATGGACTTGAGGATATGGGGAGCGAGAAGGGTAAAACGTGACAAAGTGAGAAAGAGGTATGGACATATATACACTACCAAACGTAAGGTATATAGCTAGTGGGAAGCAGCCACATAGCACAGGGAGAGCAGCTCCATGCTTTGTGACCACCTGGAGGGATGGGATATGGAGAGTGGGAGGGAGGGAAATGCAAGAGGGAAGAGATATGGGAATATATGTATAACTGATTCACTTTGTTATAAAGCAGAAACTAACACACCATTGTAAAGCAATTATACTCTAATAAAGATGTAAAAAATAAATAAAGTCCCTTTAAAATCCCTTCCCCTTTTGAGGGGTACAGGAAATTTTCAAATGAGATGCTTTAGACACTCAGGCATCTACCACTATAGCAGTGATCAGGATAGGGATCAAGGAATGAAATGCAACCTTTAATAACCCTTGCCTTACTAAATATATGTCAAGATTTTTGATGGGAATGTAAATTTGTACAGCTACTATGGAGAACAGGATAGAGGTTCCTTAAAGAAGTAAAAACAGAGCTACCATACAATCCAGCAATCCCACTCCTTGGTATAAAAAAAATAAAAAAGAATTAACAAAGATAAATTTAACATTGTCTTAGATAATGATGCATTTATCACCCTATTTTAACTATAGATTGAGAAAGAGATATTCAGAAAAGGTCTGACTTTTACAATTAGAATCAGCAATTTAATAAACAACACAGAACACATAGCTCAGGATTGCAATATGATTTGAATTGCTACTATTAACCTGGAACGAATACTCTTCAGGCCTAATTATAAATTGTGAGGCATACAAAAGTTGTGTGGGGTACAATCAAATCTATCATTTGGCAGTTCGAAAAATGTTTCTATTTGATATGTAGTCACATTATTATTGTGATTGGCCAAATGGGATTTAGAGTGAATGCTTTGTTAAGGAAGCTTGAGTTTTTTTGAATCATCTTTATTTATCTTAGCATCAACTTGAAGTAACCAGTTGGGTTTACTAGAATTTTACAGTTCCATTAAAATATTTGGGAACATATACTAAATGACATATCTTTATAAGCTGGAATTATTATGTGTCACATCACTGTTCTAACACTTAACATTGTTTATTACATTTAACCCTCACAACAGCTTTAAATGACGGAATTATTACTATTCTCAGTTTGCATATGAAGAAACTGAGGTTTAAGGAGTTAATTACCCAAAGGTATATAGTTAAATAACTATTGGATGTAGGAGTCAAACCTACACTTCTCTAGCAAAATTCATGTATCAATAGACTGCCATCATGTTAAACAAAAAATATACCCAAAATACAAAGGGACAGATGTTTTATAGAAGCTTTGTGATATAGAGTAATTGGAGCAAAAAAGTACAATTATTTTTGAAATTCATTTTATTAGCTCTTTGGCCTTGAGCACGCTACTTTTCTCTGAGACTCAATTTTTTCATCAGTAACATAGAAATAATACTATATATTGTAGAATTGTGTGAGTATCTGCATATGGAAAAACCTCCAAAATATTTGTTTCTCCTTTCTTGCCCTTTTCTTAAGGTACTTTGAAAATTATGGTAAAATACACATAATGTAAAATTTACCACCTTAACCAGTTTTAAGTGTACAGTTTAGTGGTATTAAGCACATTCACATTGGTAAGCAATCATAACTTCCATGTATCTCCAGAATTCTTTTCATCTTGCAAATTCAAAACTCTGTAACCATATATACTATACCATATTCCTGTCTCTCTTCAGTCCCTGTCAACAGCCATTCTAATTTCTGTCTCTATAAATTTGACTAATCTAGGTACCTCATATATCGATACTTGGCTTTTGGGGATTAACTTATTTCAGTTAGCATAATGTCCTCAATTTTCATCCATGTTGTTACATGTGTCATAATTTTCTTCCTTTTCAAGTCTGAAAAATATTGTATTGCAGGCTTTACCATACTTTATTTATTTATCTGTTGAACTTTTGGATTGCTTCCACCTTTTGGCTACTGTGAATGATGGTGCTGTGAACATGGTTGTATGAGTATGTCTTTGAGAATCTGCTTTCAATTATTCTGAGTACATACCCAGAAGTGGAACTGCTGGATCATACAGTAATTCTACTTTTAATTATTTGAGGAACCACCATGCTGTTTTCCATAGCTGAGCAACCATTTTACATCCTCACCAACAGGGAACAAGGTTCCAATTTCTCTATACATCACCAACACTTGTTATTGTCTGGGTTATTTTAATAGCATTTTTTAATGTGGACCATTTTTAAAGTCTTTATTGAATTTGTTACAATATTGCTTCTGTTTTATGGCTTTTTTTTGGCCACGAGGCATGTGGGATCTTAGCTCCCCAGTCAGGGATCGAACCCGCACCCCCTGCATTGGAAGGTGAGGTCTTAATGACTGGACCACCAGGGAAGTCCCAATAGTAGCAATTTTAATGATCATGAGGTTATATGTCATTGTGGTTTTGAATTACATTTGCCTGATAATTAGTGGCTTGGAGCATCTTTTCATGTAGTTACTTGCCATTTGTGTATATCTTTGGAGAAATGTCTATTCAAGGTCCTTTGCCCATTTTTAAACTGGGTTGACTTTTCTGTTCTTCAGCTGTAGAGATTCTTTATATATTCTGGATACTAAGCCCTTATCAGATATATGATTTGCAAATATTTTCTCCCACCCTGGGTGCTAATTTTGTTGATTTTATCATTTGATGCACAGAAGTTATTAATTTTGATGTATTTCTATTTATTCTTGTTTATTTTCTGGGCTTTGGTGTCATATCCAAGAAAGCATTGCAAAATTCAATGTCCTGAAGTTTTCTCCCTATGTTTTCTCATAAGAGATTTATAGTTTTAGCTCTTATATTTAGGTCTTTTTATCCATTTTGACTTAATTTTTGTATATGGTGTAAGTTAAGGGTCTAACTTTATTCTTTTGCATATGGATATCCAAATTTTCTAGCACATTTTGATGAAAATATTGTCCTTTCCCTATTGAATGGCATTGTCACCTTTGTTAAATATCATTTAATAATATAGGTGAAAGTTTATTTCTGGGCTCTGTATTCTATTACATTGCTCTGTATGTCTGTCTTTATGCAAGTACCACATAGTTTTGACTACAGTATCTTTGTAATAAGTTTTGAAATCAGGAAATGTGAGACCCTCAACTTTTTCTTATTTTCAAGATTTTTAGCTATTTGGGGTCCCTTGAGATTCCATATTTAAGGTGGATTTTTCTATTCCTGCAAAACCACCATGGATATTTTGATAGAGGTTGCAGTGAATTGGTAGATTGCTTTGGATAGTATTGACATGTTAACAATATTAATTCTTCCAATTCATCAAAATGGGATGTCTACATTTATTTGTGTCTTCTTCAATTTCTTTCACCAATGTTGTATAAATTTTAGTGTGCAAATCTTTCACCTTCTTAGTTAAGCTTATTCTTAAGCATTTGTTCTTTTGATTTTGTTTTAAATAGAATTGTTTTATTAATTTATTTATGGATTATTCATTGTTAGTATATAGAAAACCTACTGATTTTTATGTATTGATTTTGCATAATGCATTTTTTTAAATTCATTTATTAGTTCTAACAGTTTTGTTATGGAATATTTAGTGTTTTCTATTTATAAAATGTAGAACTATGTAGAGTTTTCTACATATTAGATGGCTTCTGCAAACAGAGATAATTTTACTTTTCCCTTTCTAAATTAGATGTTTTTATTTCTCTTTTTTACCTAATTGTTCTGGCTAGGACTTCTAGCACTATATTGAATAGAAGTGGTGAAAGTGGGTGTTCTTATCTTGCTCCTAATCTTAGAGGAAAAGCTTCAGTCTTTCCGCATTGCATATGTTGTAAGCTGCCAGGTTTTTGTATACGGCCTATACTATGTTGAGGTAGTTTCATAATATTACTAATTTGTTGGGTGTTTTTTATCATGATATGGTGTTGTATTTTGTCAAATGCTTTTCTGCATCAATTGAGATAACTGTGTTTTTTTTTTCCATTCATTCTGTTGATGTGGTGTATTACACTGATTAATTTTCATATATTGAATTATGCATGCATTCCAGGAATAAATCCTACTGGATCATGGTGTATAGTTCTTTTAATATGCTAATAAATTATATTTGCTAGTAATTTGTTGAGGATTTTTTCACCAATATTCATTTTGGATATTAGCCTATAGATTTCTGTTCTCATAGTTTCCTTGTCTGGCTTGCTATCAGGGTAATGATAGCTTTATCGAATGACTTTGGAATTATTATCTTTTCTTCAAGTTATAGGAATAGTTTGAGGAAGATTGTGGTTAATTCATTAAATGATTGGTAGAATTCACTGGCAGAGCCATCTGGCCCTGAGCTCTCTTTGTTGGGATGTTTTTGATCACTGATTCAATCTTCTTACTAGCTATTGATCTGTTCAGATTTTCTATTTCTCCATGATCCAGTCTTGGCAGGTTGAGCAATTTTTAGGAATTTACCCATTTCATTTACAATAACCAATTTGTTGGTGTTCAGTTGTTCATAGTACTTTCTTGTAATATTTTTTTTGTTTCTGTGAAATGAGTTGTAATGTCATTTCTTTCATTTATAATTTTAGTAATTTGAATCTTCTCTCATCTGTTCTAGATCAATCTAAATAATGGTTTATCAATTTTGTTAATCTTTTTGAAGAATACACTCTCTAGATGGCAAGATTTTTTCTATTGTTTTACTATTCTCTATTTTGTTTATCTATGCTACAATCTATATTATTTATTTCTTTGTGCTATCTTATGGTTTAGTTTGATCTTCTTTTGCTACCTAATCTGTAAATTTAGGCTGTTGATTTGACTTTTATTTCATTTTTTTATTGAAGCATAGTTGATTTACAATATTATATTAGCTTTGGGTGTACAACATAGTAATCCAACATTTGTATAAATTGTACTCCATTTAAAGTTACTATAAAATATTGGCTATATTCCCTGTGCTTTACAAAGTATCCTTGTAGCTTATTTATGTTATACATAGAAGTTTGTACCTCTTACTCCCCTACCCCTATTTTGCCCCTTCCCCCTTCCTTCTCCACACCGGTAACCACTAGTTTTTTTCTTTATATTTGTAAGTCTGTTTTTGTTTGGTTATACTCATTCCTTTGTTTCATTTATTAGATTCCACTTATAAGTGACAACGTATAGTATTTGCTCTGTCTGACTTATTTCACAGAGCAAATAACCCTCAGGCCCATCCATGTTGTTGCAAATGGGAAAATTTTATTACTTTTTATGGCTGAGTAAAGTTCTATTGTATATACACATCTTCTTCATCCATTCATTTGTTGCTGGACATTTTGGATGCTTCCATATCTTGGCAATTGTAAACAATTCCAGTAGGAACATTGGGGTACATGTATCTTTTTGAATTAATGTTTTCCTTTTCTTCAGATATATACCCAGTAGTGAAACTGCTGGATCATATGGTAGTTCTATCTTTAGTTTTTGTAGGAACCTTCATACTGTTTTCCATAGCGGCTGCACCACTTTACATTTCCACCAAGAGTGTACTAGTGTTCCTTTTTCTCCACATCCTTGCCAACATGTGTTACTTGTGGTCTTTTTGATGATAGTCATCCTGAAATGTAGGAAGTGATATCTCACTGGGATTTTGATCTGCATTTCCCTGATGATTAGTGATGTTAAGCATTTTTTATGTGCCTGTTGGCCACCTGTATGTCTTCCTTGGATAAATGTCTATTCAGGTCTTCTGGCTAATTTTTAATTTTTTTATTGAGTTGTATGAGATTGTTATATATTTTGAATATTAACCACTTACTGGTCAAACCATTTGCAAATATTTTCTCCCATTTAGTAGGTTGTCTTTTTATTTTCTTGATGTTTTCCTTTCAAAACCAAAAGCTTTTATGTTTACTTAGGTCACATGTGTTTATTTTATCTTTTATTTCCTTTGTCTTAGGAGAGATAACCCCCAAAATATTGCTACAGTTTATGTCAGAGAGTTTTTACCTATGTTTTCTTCTAGGAGTTTTATGGTTTGTGTTCTTACATTTAGGTCTTTAATCAATTTTGAGTTTACTTTGAACATATGAGGTAATGTTCTAATTTTATTCTTTTACATGTAGCTGTCCTGTTTTCCTAGAACCATTCATTAAGGGGACTGCCTTTTCCACATTGTATATTCTTGCCTTATTTGTTGTAGATTAATTGACCATAGGTGCAGGGGGTTATTTATGAGCTCATTATTCTGTTCCATTGGTCTGTTTCTTTTTGTATCAGGACCATGCTGTTTTGATTACTGTAGCTTTGTAGTATAGTCTAAAGTCAGGGAGCATGATATCTCCAGCTTTGTTCTTTTTGCTCAAGATTGCTTTGGTAACTTGAGGTCTTTTAGGATTCCATATAAATTTTAGGATTATTTGTTCTAGTTCTGTGAAAATGTCATGGGTATAGATTGGAATTATATTACATCTGTAGATTGTTTTGGATAGTATGGCCATTTTAAGAATATTAATTCTTCCAATCCATACACACAAGATTTCTTTTCAGTTCTTTGTATCATCTTCAATTTTCCTTAACAATGTTTTATAATTTTCAGAGTATAGGTCTTTCATCTCCTTGATTAAAGTTATTCCTAGGTGCTTTATTCATTTTGATGAAATTTCAAATGGGATTGTTTACTTTCATTATCTTTCTGATAGTTCATTATTAGTGTATAAGAAAGTAACAGACTTCTGTATACTAATCTTGTATCCTGCAAACTTACTAAATTAATTTATTAGTTCTAATATTTTTTCAAGGAAGACTTTACGGTTTTCTATATAACATATCATGTCATGTGAAAATAGTGAAAATTTTACTTCTTCCCTTCCAATTAGGATGTCTGTATATCTCTTTCTTGTCTGATTGCTATGCCTATGACTTCCAGTACTATGTTACATAGAAGAGGCAAGAGTGAGAATCCTTGTCTTGCTGCTGATTTTAGAGGAGAAATTTTCAGCTTTTCACCATTAAGTATGAAATTAGTTGTGGAGTTGCCATAATTAGCCTTTAATATGTTGAGATATTTCCCTCTAATACTAAATTTAATGAGAGTTTTTGTCATGGATGGATATTAATTTTTTTTCAGATTTTCTTACTGCATCTATTGAGATAATCATGTGATTTTTATCCTTCTTTTTGTTAATATGGTGTATCACATTATTTATATGCAGATACTGAATCATCATTGCATCCTGGAATATATTCCACTTGATCATGGTGTATGATTGTTTTTATAAAGTGTTGAATTCAGTTTGCTAATACTTTGTTGGAGATTTTTGCATCTGTATTCATCATTGGCCTGTAATTATATTCTTTTTCTGGTTTTGGTATTAAGGTAATGCTGACCTGATAAAAGGAATCTGGAAGTGTCATGTCCTCTTCATTTTTTTTAATAGTTTGAGAAAGATAGGTATTAGCTCTTATTTTCTTTATATGTTTTGTAGAATTCCCCTCTGAAGCCATCTGTCCCTGGACTTTAGCTCTTTGTTTCATTGATTTTTTTTTTTTTTTGTATTTATTTCTTCTCAGGTCTTTATCATTTTCTTCCTTCTGCTGACTTTGGGCTTTGTTCTTTCTCTTTTTCATTTAGATGGTAGGTTAAGTTGTTCATTTGAGATTTTTCTTGTTTCTTGAGGTAGGCTTGTATTGCTATAATCTTCCCTCTTAGAACTACTTCTGCTGTGTCTCATATATTTTGGATATTTTGTTTTTATTTCCATTTTTCTGGAGTTATTTTCTGATTTCCTCTTTCATTTCTTCTTTCACCCATTGGTGTTTTAATAAGATGTGTTTAGTCTCCATGTATTTGTGTTTTTCCCATTTGTCTTCCTGCAATTCATTTTCTATTTTACCATTGTGGTCAGAAAAAGTGCTTGATATAACTTTTATCCTCTTAACTTTATTGAGAATTATTTTCTTTCTGACTTAGCATGTGATCTATCCTGGAGAATGCTCTATGTTCACCTGACAAGAATGTGTATTCTGCTGTTTTTGGTTGGAATGTCCTGTAGATATCTATTAAGTGCCAGTGGTCTAATGTACCATTTAATATGACTGTTTACCTATTGATTTTCTGTCTGGATCATCTGTCCACTGATGTAAGTAGGGTTTTAAATTCCCTATTATTATTGTATTATTGTCGTTTTCTCCCTTTATGTCTGTTAACTTTTGCTTTATATATTTAGGTGCTCCTATATTAGATGTACACATGCTAATGAATGTTATATATTCTTCTTGTATTGATCCCTTTATCAAAATATGATGTCATTTTTTTGAACTTTATTATGGACTTTGTTTTAAAGTCTACATTTTATGATATGAGTATAGCTGATATTTCATTTGCATAAAATATATTTTTCCATCCCCTCAGTTTCAGTCTATGTGTGATTTCAACTCTGAAGTGAGTCTCTTGTAAGCCGCATATAAAAAGGCCTTTTTTTTTTTATTCGATCACCACCCTATGTCCTTTGAGTGGGCCATTTAGACCATTGACATTTAAAATGATTATTGATAGATATGAACTTATTTCCATTTTGTTACTTGTGTTCTGGTTGTTTTTGTAGTTCTTCTCTGTTCTTTTCTTCTTCATTATTTTCTTCCCTTATGATTTGATGATTTTCTTTAGTGGTATGCTTGTGTTCCTTTCTGTCTAGTTTTTGTGTATCTATTGTTGGTTTTTGTTTTGTGCTTTCCATGGTGTTAATGTATGTTGACCTATAACTATGTCTACTTATTTTAAACTGATAGTCATTTAAGTTCAAGATCTAAAATTTTACACACACCCCACATTTTGTGTTTTTAATTCCATACTTTACATCTTAATGTATATCCCTTTAACTCCGTTTTGTAGTTATAGTTGATACTACAGTTTTGGCTTTTAATCTTCATACTAGTTTATTTAAGTGATTGACCACAGCCTTTACTATATATTTGCTTTTACTAGTAAGATCTTTCCCTTCATATAAATTCTTACTTCTTGCTGCAGCCTCTTCTTTCCACTTAGAGAAGACCATTTAATAATTATTTTATAGTCAGTTTAGGTTTGATAAGCTCTTATGTTTTTTTGCTTATCTGACAAATTCTTGATCTCTCCTTTAATTCTGAATGATAACTTTGCTGGGTAGAATATCCTAGATTCTTAGATTTTCTCTTTCAGCACTTTAAATGTATCATGCCATTCCCTTCTCTCCTGTAATGTTTCTGCAAATAAAATGGCTGGTAACCTTATGGGGATTCTGTTGTATACAACTCCTGTTTTTTCCTTTGCTGCCTTTAGAATTCTCTCTTTTTCTTTAACTTTTGTCATTTTAATTATGATATGCCTTGTGAGTCTCTTTGGGTTCAGCAGATATCTGTATATCTGTTTCTTCTTCAGTTTGGGTAGTTTTCAGCCATAATTTCCTCAAATACATTTTCGACCTGTTTCTCTCACTCTTCTCCTTTTGGGACCCCTAATTGTGCATATTAGTACACCTGATGTTTTCTCAGGTGTCCCTTAAACTGTCCTCACTTAAATTCTTTAATTTATTTTTTTGTTGCTCTGATTGGGTGATTGCCATTATTTTATCTTCCAGATCACTTAAGTTTTCTTCTGTATCCCTTATTCTGCTCTTAATTCCTTCTAGTGTGTTTTTCATTTCAGTTATTTTATTCTTCAGCTCTGACTGGCTCTTTTTCATATATTCTAGTTCCTTGTGAAAATTCTCACTGTGTTCATCTATTCTTCCCTAATTCAGTTAGCATTTTTATTACTAATGTTTTGAACTCTTTTTCTGGTAAATTATTTACCTCTGTTTCATTACTTTTTTTTTCTTGTTCTTTGTTGTAGATGAGTCCTTCTGCCAGTCTCCCGTTTGTTTCCAGTCAGAATTGTTCCACATGTATGTGTATTTTTGATGTGTTTGTGGGGGGAGGTGAGTTCAGAGTAATCCTACTCTGCCATCTTGATCTCCTCCAAGATTTTGCTTTTTTTTTTTTTTAATATAAGCATTTACTGCTATACATTACTTTCAACACTGTTTTTGCTGCATCCCATATGTTTTGGTATATTGTGTTTTCTTTTTCATTTGTCTCAAGTTTAATTATTTTTTCTTGTGTTTAACTCTTTGACTCATTAAGAGTTTGTTGTTTATTTTTACATATTTGTGAATATTCCAGTTTTTCTTCTGCTACTTATTTCTATTTTCATTTCACCTTGATTAAAAAAGATACTTTCTATTATTCCAGTTCTTTTCACTTTATCAAGACTTTTTCATAAATTAATATATGTATTCCAGAGCCTGTTCCATGTGCAAGTGAATAAAATAAGTATTCTGCCATTGCTGGGTGGAGTCTTTTTATATGTCTTTGAAGTTCAGTTGGTCTATAGTGTTATTCAATTTCTGTATTTCTTTATTGATCTTCTGTCTTGTTTTTCTATTCATTATTGAAAATGGGGACAGGATGTCAGCAAGATAGCAGATAAGGAGATACCAACCTGCATCATGTCCAATAAAACAATAATTAGACATCTATTCACAGTGGAAAATAGCTCTTAGAGATGTCAGGAGTCCACTTAAGAAACTACAACCACACTGTGGAGCAAAAAACCTGAGAATAACCATAGAAAAATTATACTGAGATTAGTTTTGTTTTTCCTTACATCATCTCACACACACACACACACACACATACACACACACACACACACACACACACACACACTGACACTGTTCAGCACCAAGAGGACATTTCCTAGTCTGACAGTTCTCCTTGCAGGGAAAGGCAGATCAGGGTGAGTGACCAGCTTCTTCAGCCTTTCAGGGCACTGCATGAAGGAATCCACTTCAGTTTTACCCCACCCAGGTCTCTGGGGATACCTGCAGAGCTGAGACATCTGGAGATAGGAACAAAGAAGGTCAGTGTCAGACACACAGTAAGAATAAACATAGTTCCCAAGTGTCCTGCTCTGCAGCAGACCACAGCAGCCTTTTGCACTGTGGACATTCTCCCAACAGCATTCACCACTAGGGATCCCACAGGGTTTGCCATTACAGACCCCAGTGTCCTGTTCTTCACAGGACCCCAACAGCATTCACCACTGAGGAAAACAACAGCCAGTACAGCCACCATGGACACACTGCAGCTTTCTCCACTGAGGGCCCAACAGGTTTTTGTCTTTACAAACATCACCCTCTCAAGTGCCTCACTGCCCCCAAACCCTCCAGAGCCACCCTGGCTAACACTGCCACAGACTGTCCAGCCCCAGGACCCACTATGGCTATCACTTACATGCTTACAGCTGGCCTAAGTCCTTGCAGCTATGTTCATGCATGCTACTGACCCCACCCCTCATAGATACACATGTACATGCCACCAGCCCTGACCCTTGCAGCTCTGCACACATAAGGCTGTCTTCCACTGCAGTGTGCAAGCACAAAGCTAACCCTTGTGGCCACACCTGTACATGCCTCTGATCCAGCACCCAGAGATGAGCTAATGCATGCAGCCAGCTGCAACTTCCATTGCCAGCCTCCACCACCAAACATACAACCACAGCTGACCCCTGAAGCTATGATGTGCACACTGCCAGCCCCAGCCTCCATAGCTGCACATGTACCCACAGCTGTCATGACCCAGGTCACTGACCTTCACTGTCTTGTGAACATCCCTACAGCTGTGTGAATGCATGTTGGCAGTTCCATTTCCAGTAGCTGCATATACACCTGCAGTTGTCTCTGACTCCTGATGCTGACCGTGGTTCTCACCACTATGAGTGTGACTGCAACCAGCCCCTGTGGCCACACATGTGCCTACAACTGGCCTTCAAAACTACTCAAGTACACACTTCTGGTCCCAGCTATGACTGAAAATTGTACTGGTTCCTTGCACTGGACCTGGAAGCACTGCTGAGGACATCAACAGCTGTTGCAATTGCAGATCCCCTACATTATGTAGTCATGCAGACCCTAACTACTTAAGCCCACAAGAAACTATGACTCCCAGATCCAGAGCCACTACACAAACTGCACTTGATTACCTGTGCCACTAGACCCATGACCACAGCATGCTAATATTTATCCCTACAAATAAGTGAGAATTTGTCCTTACTAAAGTCAATCTAAAGTCTGGAAGAGGAAATGGCTTCTTTAAATGTGGAGACACCCATGCAAGCTTACAGGAATCATGAAGCTTTGAAGAAACATGACATCACCAAAGAAACACAATAACCTTCCAATAATCAACCTCAAAGAAATGGAGATCCTCTAATTAGTGAAAAATAATTTAAAATACTGGTTCTAAAGAAGCTCAGTGAGTCCAGGAAAACACAGAAAAACATTTTGATGAAACCAGGAAAATATTAAAAGAAGAAAATGACAAGTTCAATATGGAGGTAGAAAATATTGAAAAGAACCAAATAGAAATATTAAAGCTGAAGAAAACAATGACTGAATTACAAATGCAGAAAGAGCTTCAACAGCAGACTTGATGAATCAAAAGAAGGAATAAGAAAACTTGAATATAGGTCATTTGAAATTATCCAAGGGATAAAAAAGGTAAAAAGAATGAATTGGAATTAAAAAAGCCTATAGAATTTATAAAAAGCCATAAAGAAAGCCTACAATTGCATTATAGGAGTCCAAGAAGGAGAAGAGTGAGAGGAAGGAAGCAGAAAGTTTATTTAAAAAATAGTGGTTCAAAACTTCCTGAATATGTGAAGAGATTTGAATATCCAGGTATATGAAACTCAAAGGTCCTCAATGAGGTTCAACCCAAAGAAAACTTCACCAAGACATTATAATCAAACTGTCAAAAATCAAAAGCAAAAAATGATTTTAAAAGCAGCAAGAGAAAAGAGAGTTGTCACATACAAGGGACAACCTCCCTACCACCTTCCATAAGGCTATCCATAGATTTTTCAGCAGAAACTTTGTAGGCTAAGAAAGAGTGGAATAATACATTCAAAGTGTGAAATGAAAAATACTGCACAACAGGAATATGTTATATATTCCAGTAAAGCAGTCTTTCAGAATTGAAGGATAAATAGAAACATTTCCAAACAAACAAAATCTGAAGAAGTTCATCACCATTAGACCTGCCTTACAAGAAATGTTAAAGGGAGTTCGAGTTGAAATGAAAAGATGCTAATTAGTAACATGAAAATATATGAAAGAAAAAAACTCACTCATAAATGTAAATATATGGTCAAATTTAGACTACTCCAATATTGTAATAGTATGTAAGTCACTTATAACTCAAGTAAAAATATAAAAGAGAAAAGTATCTTAAGAAACCTATAACTTCAATAATTTGTTAATAGATATACAACCAGAAAATGTAAATTGTAACATCAAAAACATGAAATGTGGGTGGGAGGATTAAAACTGTCCAGACATTATGCAACCAAAATTAAGTGTTTAGGGCTTCCCTGGTGGCGCAGTGGTTGAGAGTCCGCCTGCCGATGCAGGGGACACGGGTTCGTGCCCCAGTTCGGGAAGATCCCACATGCCGCAGAGCGGCTGGGCCCATGAGTCATGGCCGCTGAGCCTGCACATCCGGAGCCTGTGCTCCGCAACGGGAGAGGCCACAACAGTGAGAGGCCCGCATACCGCAAAAAAAAAAAAAAAAAAAAAAAAAAAAAAAAAAAAAAATAAGTGTTTATTAGCTAAAAATAAACTGTTATAATCATAAGATGTTTTATTTAAGCCTCATGGTAACCATAAACAAATTATAGCAATAAATGCATCAATAATTCAATTATCCAGTCAAAGCACAGAATGGCTGAATATATTTTAAAAAAACAACAACTACATGCTGTCTACAAGTGACTCACTTCAGCTTTAATGACACAGAAAGAATGAAAGTGAAGGGATAGAAAATGATGTTCCATGCAACTGGAAACCAAAAGGGAACTGGGTAGGTATACTTATATCAGACAAACTAGACTTTAAGTCAAAGCTGTAGCAGGACACATAGAATGTTATTACGTGATAATAAAATGGTCAATTTACCAAGAATAAATAATAACTGTAAATATACATGAACCCCAAATCAGAGCACCTAAATATATAAAGCAGTATTAACATATCTGAAAGGAGAAATAGAGAGCAATACAATAATATATGGGACTACAATACCCCACTTTCAACAATTGATAGATCATCCAGAATAAAGTCAAAAAGAAAACATTGGACTTGAACTATTCCATAGACCTAATGGACCTAACAGACATATACAGAAGATTCCACCCAGTAGCATAAGAAAACACATTTTTTTCAGTGAACATGGAATATTCTCCAGAACAGATCATGTGACAGTTCACAAAAAAGTCTTAGCAAGTTTAAGAAGATTGAAATTATCTCAAGCATCTATTCCAACTACAATGGTATGTAACTAGAAATCAATAATAGGAGAAAAATAGAAGATTCATAAATACATGGAGCTCAAAGAACATGCTTCTGAACAAACAATAGGTGAAAGAAGAAACAAAAAGGGAATTCAAAAAAACATCTTGAAGAGTTTTTATCATAAATGGATGTTGAATTTTGCCAAAAGCTTTGTCTGCATCTATTGAGATGATCATATGGTTATTTCTCAATTTGTTAATGTGGTGTATGACATTGATTGATGTGCGGATATTGGAAAATCCCTGGAGTAAATCTCAGTTGACTGTAGTGTATGATCCTTTTAATGTATTGTTGGATTCCATTTGCTAGTATTGTTGAGGGTTTTTGCAACTATGTTCATCAGTGATATTGGCCTATAATTTTCTTTATTGTGATATATTTGTCTGGTTTTTGTATCAGGGTGATGGTAGACTCATAGAATAAGTTTGGCAGTGTTGCTCCCTTGGCAATTTTTGGTAATATTTTCAGAAGGATAGATCTTTACTCTTCTCTAAATGATTGACAGAAATCACCTGAGAAGCCATCTGATCTTGGACTTTTGTTTGTTGACAATTTTTAAATTACTGATCCAATTTCAGTACTGATTATTGGTCTATTCAAATTTTCTATTTATTCCTGGTTCAGTCTTGGAAGATTGTAACTTTCTAAGAATTAATTCATTTCTTCCAGGTTGTCCATTTTACTGCCATATGATTGCTCATAGTAGTTTCTTATGGAACTTTGTCTGTGGTGTCAATTGTAACTTCTCCTTTTTTATTTATAATTTTACTGACTTGGGCCCTCACCCTTTTTTTTCTTGATGAATCTGGCTAAAGATTTATTAATTTAACTCTTCAAAGAACCAGCTTTTAGTTTCATTGATTTTTTTGTTGTTTCCCTCATCTCTACCTCATTTATTTCTGTTCCAATATTTACGATAAAAAACTCTTCAGAAAGTGGGCATAGAGGGAACACATGTCAACATAATAAAGGCACAGCTAACATCATACTCAATGGTGAAAAGCTGAAATCATTTCCTCTAAGATCAGGAACAAGACAAGGACCCCCACTCTCACCAATTTTATTCAACATAGTTTTGGAAGTTTCAGCCATAACAATCAGAGAAGAAAACGAAATAAAAGGAATCCAAATTTGAAAAGAAGAAGTAAAACTGTCACTGTTTGCAGATGGCATGATGCTACAGATAGAAAATCCTAAAGATGCTACCAGGAAACTACTAGAACTCATCAATGAGTTTGTTAAAGTTGCAGGATAAAAATTAATATACAGAAATCTGTTACATTTCTATACATGACAAATGAAATATCAGAAAGAGAAATTAAGAAAACAATTCCATTTACCATCACATCAAAAAGAATGAAATACCTAGGAATAAACCTACCTAAGGAGACAAAAGACATGTACTCTGAAAATTATAAGATGCTGGTGAAAGTAACTGAAGACAACACAAACAGATGTAAAGATATACCATGTTCTTGTATTGGAAGAATCAATATTAATAAAATGAACATACTACCCAAGGCAATCTACAGATTTAATGCAATCCCTATCAAATTACCAATGGCATTTTTCACAAATCTAGAACAAAAAATTCTAAAATTTGTATGGAAACACAAAAGACCCTGAATAGCTGAAATAATCTTGAGGAAGAAGAACAGAGCTGGAGGAATCAGGCTCCCTGACTTCAGACTATACTTCAAAGCTACATTAATCAAAATATTATGGCAGTTGCACAATAACAGACATATAGGTCAACAGAACAAGATAGAAACCCCAGAAATAAACACACATTTATGGTAAATTAATCTATGACAAAGGAGGCAAGAATATACAGTGGAGAAAACACAGTCTCTTCAGTAAATGGTGCTGGGAATACTAGACTGCTACACGTGAAAGAATGAAATTAGAACATTCCCCAACACCATATACAAAAATAAAGTCAAATGGATTAAAGACCTCAAAGTGAGACCAGATACTATAAAACTCCTAGAGGAAAATATAAGCAGAACACTCTTTGACATAAACTGCAAAAATATATTTTTTTGAATCTGTCTCCTAGAGTAATGGAAATAAAAACAAAAATAAACAAATAAGGCATAATTAGATCTAAAAGCTTTTGCACAGCAGAGGAAACCATAAACAAAATGAAAAGACAACCTACTGACTGGGAGAAAATATTTCCAAATGATGCTACTGGCAAGGGATTAATTTCTAAAATATACAAACTGCTCATATGGCTTAATATCAAACAAATCAAATGACCCAATCAAAAAATGGCCAGAAGATCCTGGTCTTCCCTGGTGGTGCAGTGGTTGAGAGTCCACCTGCCAATGCAGGGGACACAGGTTCGTGCCCCGGTATGGGAAGATCCCACATGCCATGGAGTGGCTGGGCCCGTGAGCCATGGCTACTGAGCCTGCACATCCGGAGCCTGTGCTCCACAACAGGAGAGGCCAAAACAGTGAGAGGCCCGTGTACTGCAAAAAAAAAAAAAAATGGCCAGAAGATCTAAATAAACATTTCTCCAAAGAAGACATACAAATGACCGACAGGCACTTAAAAAGATGCTCAATATTGCTAATTATTAGAGAACTGCAAATCAAAACTACCATGAGATATCACTTCACACCAGTCAGAATGGACATCATTAAAATGTCTACAAATTATAAATGCTGGGGAGGGTGTGGGGAGGGTGTGGAGAATAAGGAGCCCTCCTACACTATTGCTAAATTGGTGCAGCCACTATGGAGAACAATATGGAAGTTTCTTAAAAAACTAAGAATAGAGTTAGTATACAATCCTGCAGTCCCACTCCTGGGCATATATCGGGAGAAAACTCTAATTCAAAAAAATACATGTACCCCAGTTTTCATAGTAGCATTGTTTACAATAGCCATGGAAGCAACCTAAATGTCCATTAACAGATGAATTGATAAAGAAGATGTGGTATATATATTTACAATGGATTATTACTCAGTCATAAAAGAGAATGAAATAATGCCATTTGCAGCAACATGGATAGACCTAGAGATTATCATATTAAGCGAAGTAAGTCACACAAATATCATATGATATCACTTATATGTGGAATCCAAAAAAATGATGTAAATGAAGTTATTCACAGAACAGAAATATACTCAGAGTCATAGAAAACAAACTCATGGTTACCAAAGGGGATAGTGGCAAGGGAGAGATAAATTGGGAGTTTGGGATTAACATATGCACACTACTACATATAAAATAAGTGGGCAAAAAGCACCTACTGTATAACACAGGGAACTATATTTACTATCTTGTAATAACCTATAATGGAAAATAATATGAAAATATATATATATATGAATCACTACTTTGCTGTACACCTGAAACTAACAGAACATTGTAAATTATACCTTAAAAGGGTTAGCAAAAATTAAAACAAAGAAAAATTCTTGAGGCAAAACAATGTAAGCACAAGGGAGGAAAACTTATGAGATGCAGTTCTAAGAAGGAAAATTACACTTATAAATGCCTACATTAAGAAAATAATAAATATTTAAACTAAACAATCCAACTATAATCCCCAACAAACTTTAAGAAGAAAAACAAATTAGGCTCAATGTTAGTAGAGGAAAGGAAATAATAAAGATTAGAGCAGAAATAAAATGAAATATAGACTAGGAAATTAATAGAAAATGTCAAAGGAAAAAATATGGCTTTTTTTAAAAAAGATAAACCCAATTGATAAATCTTTAACTATATGAAGAAAAAAAGAGAGGACTCAAATAAAATCAGAAATAAAAGAGAAGGCATTATAACTGATCCCACAGGACTACAAAGAATCCTAAGAGACTACCGAAATATTTAAAGAAAATCTAACATCAATTCTTGTCAAATTCTGACAAAATCATTTTATGAGGGCAGCATTTCTCTGATACCAAAGCCAGACAATAACACTACATGAAAAGAAATTTACAAGTCAATATCCCTTATAAACATAGATGCAAAATTCCTCAACAAAATATTAGAAAACCAAATTCAATAGCACATTAAAAGGATCATATGCCATGATCAAGTGGATACATCCTTGAGATGCAAGAATTGTTCAGTATGCAAAATCAATAAATGTGATACACCATGTTAACAAAATAGAGTATAAAAATTATATGATCATCTCAATAGATCCAAAAATGTTTTTTTGACAAAATTCAACATTCATTCATGTTAAAACCTGTCAACAGTGGATAAAGAAAAAATGTACTTCAACATAATAAATGCAGTCTATATCAAACTCACAGCTAACATCACACTCAACAGAGAAAATCTGAAATATTTTCCTCTAAGAAACAAAACAAGCGTACCCACTCTACTTCTATTCAACATAGTACTGGTAGCCCTAAAAATCATCTAGTCAAGAAAAATGCATGAAATGTATCCAAATTGGAAAAGAAGAAGCAAAATCGTCTTCATTTCCAAATGACATAAATTTACATATAGAAAACCTTCCATCAAAAACTGTTAAAACTAGTAAATGAATTCAATAAAGTTACAGGATACAAAATCAATTTACAATATCATTTCCATTTCTATAAACTAGCAATAAACTATTTGAAAAAGTAATTAAGAAAACAATCTCATTTACAATACCACCAAAAATAATAAAACAAATAACTCAATTCTTTTTTGGCTGAGTAATATTCCATTGTATATATGTACCACATCTTCTTTATCCATTCATCTGTTGATGGACACTTAGATTGCTTCCATGTACTGGCTATTGTAGATAGAGCTGCAAGGAACATTGTGGTACATGACTCTTTTTGAATTATGGTTTTCTCAGGGTATATGCTCAGTAGTGGGATTGCTGGGTCGTATGGTAGTTCTATTTTTAGTTTTTTTTAAGGAACCTCCATACTGTTCTCTATAGTGGCTGTATCAATTTACATTCCCACCAACAGTATTGTAGTGAGGTGTATGGACCTAGAGTCTGTCATACAGAGTGAAGTAAGTCAGAAAGAGAAAAACAAATACTGTATGCTAACACATATATATGGAATCTAAAAAAAAAAAAAAAAGGTCATGAGCAACCTCAGGGCAAGATGGGAATAAAGACACAAATCTACTAGAGAACGGACTTGAGGACACGGAGAGGAGGAAGTGTAAGCTGGGACAAAGTGAGAGAGTTGTAGTGTATATATGGACATATATACACTATCAAATGTAAAATAGATAGCTAGTGGGAAGAAGTTGCATAGCACAGGGAGATCAGCTCCGTGTTTTGTGACCAGCTGGAGGCGTGGGATAGGGAGGGTGAGAGGGAGGCAGATGCGAGAGGGAGGAGATATGGGGATATATGTATGTGTATGGCTGATTCACTTTGTTGTAAAGCAGAAACTAACACACCATTGTAAGGCAATTATACTCCTATAAAAATGTTTAAAAAAAGAATAAAACAAGAACAAGCTTGAAAAAGGAGACAAAAGATCTGTACACTGAAAACTATAAAATATTGATGAAAGAAATTGAAGGAGACACAAATAAATGGAAAGATATACCATGTTCATAGGTTGGGTGAATTATTATTTTTAAAATATCAACTCTACCAAAAGTGATCTACAGATTCAATACAGTCGCTGTCAAATTTCAATGGCATTTTTCACAGGAAAAAAAAAAAAAACAACTTAAAATTCATATGGAACTGCAGAAGACCTCGGATAGCTAAAGCAACTTTGGGAAAGAGCAAAGCTGGAAACATCACACTTCATGATTTCAAATTGTATT
This sequence comes from Grampus griseus, assembly GCF_964374135.1. Classification (NCBI taxonomy): domain Eukaryota; kingdom Metazoa; phylum Chordata; class Mammalia; order Artiodactyla; family Delphinidae; genus Grampus; species Grampus griseus. The sequence continues at coordinate 77,123,710 of NC_138999.1, read as the reverse complement.
ACAAAGCTAGAGTAATCCAAACATTATGGTACTGGCATAAAAACAAACACATAGATCAATGGAATGGAATAAGGATCCCAGAAAGAATCCCACATATATATGGTCAATTAATTTTCAACAAGGGTGTCAATAATTCACAAGGGAGAAAGGGTAGGCTCTTTAATAAATTGCATTGGGAAAACTGGATATCCACATGCAAAAGAGTGAATCTGGACCTTTATCTTACATCATGTACAATAATCAATTCAAAAATGGATTAAAGACTTGAACATAATACATGAAACCATGAAACTTGTAGAAGGAAACAGAGGAAAATCTCTTTGACATTGATCTTTGCAATGTTATTTTTTTTCTCTTGATTTGACAGCAAAACACAGGCAATAAAAGATAAAATAAACTAGTAGGACTACACCAATCCAAAAAAGTTCTGGATAGCAAAGGAAACAATAAAAAAAATGAAAAAACAACTATGGATAGAAGTAAATATTTGCAAATCATATATCTGGTAAGGGATGAATATTAAAATTTGACAAGTAACTCACACCACTCATTAGCAAAAAAAAACCCAAAACAAAACAAAAGAAAACACATACAATTCAGTTAAAAATTGGAGAGAAGAACTGAATCAACATTTTTCCAAAGAAGACATACAAATGGCCAGCATGTGCATGAAAAGATGGTCAAACTCACTAATTATTAAGGAAATGCAAATCAAAACCACAATGAGTTTGTAAATGCAAATCAAAACCACAATGAGTTTGTCACTTCACATCTGTTAGGTTAGCTATTATAAAATGCCAAAAGATAATTTTTGTTGGAAATAATGTGGAGAAAAGAGAACCATTGTACACTGTTGGTGGGAATGTAAATTGTACAGGCATTATGGAAAACAATAGGAGACTCCTTAAAAAATTAAAACTGGAAATATAATATGGTCCAGTAATTCCCACTTCTGGTTGTATATTCAAAGGAAATAAAATATATGTCTCAATGAGATATCTGCACTACTTGCACTCATTGCAGTATTGCTCACAGTAGTCAAGATATGGAAACAGTCTAAGTGCCCATTGACAGATGAATGGCTAAAGAAAATATGATACATGCACACACACACACACACACACACACACACAAACACAAACTGGAATATTTCTCAGCCTTTATAAAGAAGGAAATTCTGCCATTTGTGACAACATGGAAGAACCTGGTGGACAGTATGCTAAGTGATAAGCCAGAAACAGAAATACAAATAACTCATGAATCTCATTTATAAGTGGAATCAAAAAAAAAAAAAGTCAAACTCATAGTAACAGATAGTAGAATGGTGGTTACCAAATGTTGAGGGGTGGGGGAAAAATGAAGTTATTGATCAAGGGGTGCAAAATTTCAGTTATAAGATGAATAAGTTCTGGAGATCTAATATACATTATGGTGACTATAGTTTATAATAACATTGAATACTTGAAATTTGCTAAGAGAATAGATCTCAAAAGTTCTTACCACACATAAAAAATTATATACAGTAAACATATGAGGTGATGGATATGTTAATTAGCTTAATTGTGGTAACCTTTTCACAATGTATACATATTTTAAAATATCGCCTTTTACTCCTTACATACACTCAATTTTTATTTGTCAATAATACCTTAATATAGCTGTTTTTTCAAAACTTTTAAAAACACAAAGTGGAGTATTGAAGTCTCCTATTGTTATAGAGCTATTTCTTCCTTCAATTCTGTCAATGCTTGCTTCATACATTTAGGACCCTTGATGTTTGGTTCCTTCATCCTTTTTTTTTGTGTGTGTGTGTGTCTGTGTGTTTTTGTGTGTGTGGTACGCGGGCCTCCCACTGCTGTGTCCTCTCCCGTTGCGGAGCACAGGCTCCGGACACGCAGCCCAGCGGCCATGGCTCACAGGTCCAGCCGCTCTGTGGCATGTGGGATCCTCCCGGACCGGGGCACGAACCCGCGTCCCCTGCACCGGCAGGTGGACTCCCAACCACTGCGCCACCAGGGAAGCCCCCTTCATCCTTTTTGTTAGAAAGCATGTGGTTTGGTTATTTCTGTAGATTGGAACTGGTTTTAGTTTTGATACAAATAGAAATCAATGTAAAAAGGAAAATGTATTGTTTATATAGATTTTATGTTGCAGTAAATGATTATGCATTCACTACATAAATTCAGTGAGACATTTATCATGTGAAACCATATAAAAAGGTTCTTGTAAAACATAATTGATTCTATCTTTACCTCTGAATTTACAAAAAGTACAGTGACATTATTCAAAGGGATCTTTCTTTCACTGACACTGTAAAAGTTGAAGAAAGAGTGTTTAACTCCAATAATTAACTCCTTATCTCAGGGACCTCTGCTAAGCTTTATGGAAACGTAGAGACAGGGGAGGAATAAATTTCCCCACTCCTAGCCCCTAAAAATGGATAGCTATAATCCCAATCACTGCTCTACCAATAAGGTTTCTTAAAATACCTTATAAAATAAAAGAGGTTTTCTTTCTTCTTTTCTATAGGTCATGCATCCAATTCATCCAAAACACTCATCAAGTTACCTAGGTATAAATAAAAGGAGGCAGAAATAAGCTTTACATCATTCTATTTAAAATCAGTGCTTGCTTTGGCAGCACATATACTAAAATTGGAATGATACAGAGAAGATTATCCTGACCCCTGTGCAAGGATGACATGCATTCCATATTTTTAAATTCTGGAGAGGGTGTGGAGAGAAGGGAATCCTCCTGCACTGTTGGTGGGAACGTAAATTGATACAGCCACTATGGAGAACAGTATGGACGTTCCTTAAAAACTAAAAATAGAACTAGCATATGACCCAGCAATCTCACTACTGGGCATATACCCTGAGAAAATCATAATTCAAAAAGGGTCATGTACCACAATGTTCATTGCAACTCTATTTACAATAACCAGGACATGGAAGCAACCTAGGTGTCCATCAACAGATGAGTAGATAAAGAAGATATGGCACAAATATACAATGGAATATTACTTAGACATAAAAAAGAAATGAAATTGAGTTATTTGTAGTGAGGTGGTTGGACCTAGAGTCTGTCTAGGTGCAAAATGAAGTAAGTCAGAAAGAGAAAAACAAATACCGTATATTAACACATGTATATGGAATTTTAAAAAGACGCTTCTGAAGAACCTAGGGGCAGGACAGGAATAAAGACGCAAATGTAGAGAATGGACTTGAGGACACGGGGAGTGGGAAGGGTAAGCTGGGATGAAGTGCAAGAGTGACATGGACACATACATATTACCAAATGTAAAATAGATAGCTAGTCGGAAGCAGTCACATAGCACAGGGAGATCAGCTCCGTGTTTTGTGACCACCTGGAGGGGTGGGATAGGGAGGGTGGAAGGGAGGGAGACGCAAGAGGGGGGAGATATGGGGATATATGTATATGTATAGCTGATTCACTTTGTTATAAAGCAAAAACTAACACAGCATTGTAAAGTGATTATACTGCAATAAAGATGTTAAAAATAAAATAAAATAAATGTGTTATAAGCCTTCTCGTATTTAGTACCATATTGGTAGGATTATTAAAATACATAAATCTATATCAAGGTTGTTCAGTTTGTTCCATATCCAATTCCTATTCATGGAGTCAAAGAAGGATCAGTCCTGTGGACAGCTTTGTACTGTTCTTAGATTTACTTGGTAAGTAGAACTCTTACAATCTATATTTGTATTGGTGTTTTCACACTAGATAATTTAAAATCTCACTTTATGTGAAACATTCCTCTTTTAAATTAATGGATATTAAAAGTTGCATGGGGGGGACAGAGGAAGATGGCGGAAGAGTAAGACGCGGAGATCACCTTCCTCTCCACAGATACACCAGAAATACATCTACACGTGGAACAACTCCTACAGAACACCTACTGAAGGCTGGCAGAAGACCTCAGACCTCCCAAAAGGCAAGAAACTCCCCCACGTACCTGGGTAGGGCAAAAGGAAAAAAGAATAAACAGAGACAAAAGAATAGGGACGGCACCTGCACCAGTGGGAGGGAGCTGTGAAGGAGGAAAAGTTTCCACACACTAGGAAGCCCCTTCGCGGGCGGAGACTGCGGGAGGCGGAGGGGGGAGCTTCGAAGCCGCGGAGGAGTGCCCAGCAACGGGTGCGGAGGGCAAAGCGGGGAGATTCCCGCACAGAGGATCGGTGCCGACCGACCGGCACTCACCAGCCCGAGAGGCTTGTCTGCTCACCCGCCGGGGCGGGCGGGGCTGCGAGCTGAGGCTCTGAGGCCCGGGTTTCGGTTTCCGACGGAGCGCAGGGAGAGGACTGGGGTTGGCGGCTTGAACATAGCCTGAAGGGGTTAGTGCACCACAGCTAGCCGGGAGGGAGTCCGGGGAAAAGCCTGCACCTGCCGAAGAGGCAAGAGACTTTTTCTTCCCTCTTTGTTTCCTGGTGCGTGAGGAGAGGGGTTTAAGAACGCTGCTTAAAGGAACTCCAGAGACGGGCGCGAGCCGCGGCTAAAAGCGCGAACCCCAGAGACGGGCGCGAGCCGCGGCTGAGGGCGCGGACTCCAGAGACGGGCGCAAGCCGCGGCTGGAGGCGCGGACCCCAGAGGCGGGTGGGAGACGTTGGGGCTGCTGCTGCCGCCACCAAGGGGCCTGTGTGCGAGCGCAGGTCGCTCTCCACTCCCCTCTTCCGCGGAGGCTGTGCAGCCCGCCACTGCCGGGTTCCCGGGATCCGGGGACGACTTCCCCGGGAGAGCGCACGGCGGGCCTTGGGCTGGTGCAGGGTCACGCCGGACTTTGCCGCCGCAGGCCTGCCCCGCATTCCGTGCCCCTCCCTCCCCGCCGGCCTCAGTACGCCAGAACCCCCGAATCAGCGGCTCCTTTAACCCCGTCCTGTCTGAGCAAAAAACAGACGCCCTCCAGCGACCTACACGCAGAGGCAGGGCCAAATCCAAAGCTGAGCCCCTGTGAGCTGTGAGAACAAAGAAGAGAAAGGGAAATCTCTCCCAGCAGCCTCAGAAGCAGCAGATTAAAGCTCCACAATCAACTTGATGTACCCTGCATCTGTGGAATACATGAATAGACAGCCAATCATCCCAAATTAAGGAGGTGGACTTTGGGAGCAAGATCTATGATTTTTCTCCCTATTCCTCTTTTTGTGAATGTGTATGTGTATGCTTCTGTGTGAGATCTTGTCTGTATAGTCTTGCTTCCACCATTTGTCCTAGGGTTCTATCCGTCCATGGTTTTTTCTTAAAATTTTTTTCTTAATAATCAATTTTAATTTTAAGAACGTTATTATACTTTACCTTCGTCCTTTCTTTCTTTCCTTCCTTCCTTCCTTCCCTCCTTTAGACAACGAATCATCCCAAATTGAGGAGGTGATCTCTGACAGCAAGATTTATGATTTTTCCCCCTTTACCTCTTTTTGTGAGGGTGTATGTGTACGCTTCTGTGTAAGACTTTGTCTGTATAGCTTTGCTTCCAACATTTGTCCTAAGGTTCTATCCGTCCCTTTTTTTTTTCTAATTAAGAATTTTTTAATTCAATAACTTTATTATACTTTATTTTATTTTTACTGTATCTTCTTTCTTTCTGTTTTTCCTTCTTTCCATCCTTCCTTCCTTCCTCCCTCCCTCCCTTCCTCCTTTCGTTCCTTCTTGCCTTCTTTCCTTCTTTGCTTCTTTCTTTCTTTCTTCCTTCCTTCCTTCCTTCCCTCCTTCCTTCCCTCCTTTCCTTCTTTCTTTCCTCATACTTCTACTAATTCCCTCTACTTTTTCTCACTTTTATTCTGAGCCGTGTGGATGAAAGGCTCTTGGTGCTCCAGCCAGGAGGCAGGGCTCTGCCTCTGAGGTAGGAGAGCCAACTTCAGAACACTGGTCCACAAGAGACCTCCCAGCTCCACATAATATCAAATGGCGAAAATCTCCCAGAGACCTCCATCTTAACACCAGCACCCAGCTTCACTCAACGACCAGCAAGCCACAGTGCTGGACAACCTGTGCCAAACAACTAGCAAAATAGGAACACAACCCCACCCATTAGCAGAGAGGCTGCCTAAAATCATAATAAGGCCACAGACACCCCAAAACACACCACCAGACGTGAACCTGCCCACTAGAGAGACAAGATCCAGCCTCATCCACCACAACACAGGCACTAGTCCCCTCCACCAGGAAGCCTACACAACCCACTGAACCAACCTTAGCCACTGGAGACAGACATCAAAAACAGGAGGAACTACGAACCTGCAGCCTGCAAAAAGGAGACCCCAAACACAGTAAGATAAGCAAAATGAGAAAACAGAAAAACACACAGCAGATAAAGGAACAAGATAAAAATGCACCAGACCTAACAAATGAAGAGGAAATAGGCAGTCTACCTGAAAAAGAATTCAGAATAATGATAGTAAGGTTGATCCGAAATCTTGGAGATAGAATGGACAATAGAATGGACAAAATGCAAGAATCAGTTAACAAGGACCTAGAAGAACTAAAGATGAAACAAGCAACGATGAACAACACAATAAATGAAATTAAAAATACTCTAGATGGGATCAATAGCAGAATAACTGAGGCAGAAGAACGGATAAGTGACCTGGAAGATAAAATAGTGGAAATAACTACTGCAGAGCAGAATAAAGAAAAAAGAATGAAAAGAACTGAGGACAGTCTCAGAGACCTCTGGGACAACATTAAACGCACCAACATTCGAATTATAGGGGTTCCAGAAGAAGAAGAGAAAAAGAAAGGGACTGAGAAAATATTTGAAGAGATTATAGTTGAAAACTTCCCTAATATGGGAAAGGAAATAGTTAATCAAGTCCAGGAAGCACAGAGAGTCCCATACAGGATAAATACAAGGAGAAATACGCCAAGACACATATTAATCAAACTGTCAAAAATTAAATACAAAGAAAGCATATTAAAAGCTGCAAGGGAAAAACAACAAATAACACATAAGGGAATCCCCATAAGGTTAACAGCTGATCTCTCAGCAGAAACCCTACAAGCCAGAAGGGATTGGCAGGACATACTGAAAGTGATGAAGGAGAAAAACCTGCAACCAAGACTACTCTACCCAGCAAGGATCTCATTCAGATTTGATGGAGAAATTAAAACCTTTACAGACAAGCAAAAGCTGAGAGAGTTCAGCACCACCAAACCAGCTTTACAACAAATGCTAAAGGATCTTCTCTAGGCAAGAAACACAAGAGAAGGAAAAGACCTATAATAACGAACCCAAAACAATTAACAAAATGGGAATAGGAACATACATATCGATAATTACCTTAAATGTAAATGGACTAAATGCTCCCAACAAAAGACACAGATTAGCTGAATGGATACAAAAACAAGACCCTTACATATGCTGTCTACAAGAGACCCACTTCAGACCTAGAGACACATACAGGCTAAAAGTAAGGGGATGGAAAAAGATATTCCATGCAAATGGAAACCAAAAGAAAGCTGGAGTAGCAATTCTCATATCAGACAAAATAGACTTTAAAATAAGGACTATTAAAAGAGACAAAGAAGGACACTACATAATGATCAAGGGATCGATCCAAGAAGAAGATATAACAATTGTAAATATTTATGCACCCAACATAGGAGCACCTCAATACATAAGGCAAATACTAACAGCCATAAAAGGGGAAATAGACAGTAACACATTCATAGTAGGGGACTTAAACACCCCACTTTCACCCAAGGAAAGATCATCCAAAATGAAAATAAATAAGGAAACACAAGCTTTAAATGATACATTAAACAAGATGGACTTAATTGATATTTATAGAACACTCCATCCAAAAACAACAGAATACACATTTTTCTCAAGTGCTCATGGAACATTCTCCAGGATAGATCATATCTTGGGTCACAAATCAAGCCTTGGCAAATTTAAGAAAATTGAAATTGTATCAAGTATCTTTTCTGACCACAACGCCATGAGACTAGATATCAATTACAGGAAAAGATCTGTAAAAAATACAAACACATGGAGGCTAAACAATACACTACTTAATAATGAAGTGATCACTGAAGAACTCAAAGAGGAAATCAAAAAATACCTAGAAACAAATGACAATGGAGACACAACGACCCAAAACCTGTGGGATGCAGCAAAAGCAGTTCTAAGGGGGAAGTTTATAGCAATACAAGCCCACCTTAAGAAGCAGGAAACATCTCGAATAAACAACCTAACCTTGCACCTCAAGCAATTAGAGAAAGAAGAACAAAAAAAAAAAACCCAAAGCTAGCAGAAGGAAAGAAATCATAAAAATCAGATCAGAAATAAATGAAAAAGAAATGAAGGAAACAATAGCAAAGATCAATAAAACTAAAAGCTGGTTCTTTGAGAAGATAAACAAAATAGATAAACCACTAGCCAGACTCATCAAGAAAAAAAGGGAGAAGACTCAAATCAATAGAATTAGAAATGAAAAAGGAGAGGTAACAACTGACACTTCAGAAATAAAAGAGATCATGAGAGATTACTACAAGCAACTCTATGCCAATAAAATGGACAATCTGGAAGAAATGGACAAATTCTTAGAAATGCACAACCTGCCAAGACTGAATCAGGAAGAAATCGAAAATATGAACAGACCAATCACAAGCACTGAAATTGAAACTGTGATTAAAAATCTTCCAAGAAAGAAAAGCCCAGGACCAGATGGCTTCACAGGCGAATTCTATCAAACATTTAGAGAAGAGCTAACACCTATCCTTCTCAAACTCTTCCAAAATATAGCAGAGGGAGGAACACTCCCAAACTCATTCTACGAGGCCACCATCACCTTGATACCAAAACCAGGCAAGGATGTCACAAAGAAAGAAAACTACAGGCCAATATCACTGATGAACATAGATGCAAAAATCCTCAACAAAATACTAGCAAACAGAATCCAACAGCACATTAAAAGGATCATACACCATGATCAAGTGGGGTTTATTCCAGGAATGCAAGGATTCTTCAATATACGCAAATCTATCAATGTGATAAATCATATTAACAAATTGAAGGAGAAAAACCATATGATCACCTCAATAGATGCAGAGAAAGCTTTTGACAAAATTCAACACCCATTTATGATAAAAACCCTGCAGAAAGTAGGCATAGAGGGAACTTTCCTCAACATAATAAAGGCCATATATGACAAGCCCACAGCAAACATCATCCTCAATGGTGAAAAACTGAAAGCATTTCCACTAAGATCAGGAACAAGACAAGGGTGCCCACTGTCACCACTCTTATTCAACATAGTTTTGGAAGTTTTAGCCACAGCAATCAGAGAAGAGAAGGAAATAAAAGGAATCCAAATTGGAAAAAAAGAAGTAAAGCTGTCACTGTTTGCAGATGACATGATCCTATACATAGAGAATCCTAAATATGCTACCAGAAAACTACTAGAGCTAATCAATGAATTTGGTGAAGTAGCAGGATACAAAATTAATGCACAGAAATCTCTGGCATTCCTATATACTAATGATGAAAAATCTGAAAGTGAAATCAAGAAAACACTCCCATTTACCATTGCAACAAAAAGAATAAAATATCTAGGAATAAACCTACCTAAGGAGACAAAAGACCTGTATGCAGAAAATTATAAGATACTGATGAAAGAAATTAAAGATGATACAAATAGATGGAGAGATATACCATGTTCTTGGATTGGAAGAATCAACATTGTGAAAATGACGCTACTACCCAAAGCAATCTATAGATTCAATGCAATCCCTATCAAACTACCACTGGCATTTTTCACAGAACTAGAACAAAAAATTTCGCAATTTGTATGGAAACACAAAAGACCCCGAATAGCCAAAGCAATCTTGAGAACAAAAAAAGGAACTGGAGGAATCAGGCTCCCTGACTTCAGACTATACTACAAAGCTACAGTTATCAAGACGGTGTGGTACTGGCACAAAAACAGAAAGATAGATCAATGGAACAGGATAGAAAGCCCAGAGATAAACCCATGCACATATGGACACCTTATCTTTGATAAAGGTGGCAGGAATGTACAGTGGAAAAAGGACAGCCTCTTCAATAAGTGGTGCTGGGAAAACTGGACAGGTACATGTAAAAGAATGAAATTAGAACACTCCCTAACACCATACACAAAAATAAGCTCAAAATGGATTAAAGACCTAAGTGTAAGGCCAGAAACTATCGAACTCTTAGAGGAAAACATAGGCAGAACACTCTATGACATAAATCACAGCAAGATTCTTTCTGACCCACCCCCTAGAGTAATGGAAATAAAAACAAAAATAAACAAATGGGACCTAATGAAACTTCAAAGCTTTTGCACAGCAAAGGAAACCATAAACAAGACCAAAAGACAACCCTCAGAATGGGAGAAAATATTTGCAAATGAAGCAACCGACAAAGGATTAATCTCCAAAATTTACAAGCAGCTCATGCAGCTCAACAACAAAAAAACAAACAACTCAATCCAAAAATGGGCAGAAGACCTAAATAGACATTTCTCCAAAGAAGATATACAGACTGCCAACAAACACATGAAAGAATGCTCAACATCATTAATCATTAGAGAAATGCAAATCAAAACTACAGTGAGATATCATCTCACACCAGTCAGAATGGCCATCATCAAAAAATCTAGAAACAATAAATGCTGGAGAGGGTGTGGAGAAAAGGGAACACTCTTGCACTGCTGGTGGGAATGTGAATTGGTTCAGCCACTATGGAGAACAGTATGGAGGTTCCTTAAAAAACTACAAATAGAACTACCATATGACCCAGCAATCCCACTACTGGGCATATACCCTGAGAAAACCGAAATTCAAAAAGAGTCATGTACCAAAATGTTCATCGCAGCTCTATTTACAATAGCCCGGAGATGGAAACAACCTAAGTGCCCATCATCGGATGAATGGATAAAGAAGATGTGGCACATATATACAATGGAATATTACTCAGCCATAAAAAGAAACGAAATTGAGCTATTTGTAATGAGGTGGATAGACCTAGAGTCTGTCATACACAGTGAAGTAAGTCAGAAAGAAAAAGACAAATACAGTATGCTAATACATATATATGGATTTTAAGAAAAAAAAATTGTCATGAAGAACCTAGGGGTAAGGCAGGAATAAAGACGCAGACCTCCTAGAGAACGAACTTGAGGTTATGGGAGGGGGAAGGGTGAGCTGTGACGGGGCGAGAGTCATGGACATATACACACTAACAAACGTAGTAAGGTAGATAGCTAGTGGGAAGCAGCCGCATGGCACAGGGATATTGGCTCGGTGCTTTGTGACAGCCTGGAGGGGTGGGATAGGGAGGGTGGGAGGGAGGGAGACGCAAGAGGGAAGACATATGGGAACATATGTATATGTATAACTGATTCACTTTGTTATAAAGCAGAAACTAACACACCATTGTAAAGTAATTATACCCCAATAAAGATGTTAAAAAAAAAAAAAGTTGCATGGAGATTGAGTCTACATATTCTTAAGAAAAAATGTTTCTAAAAATAATTTTAATTAACAAGGATTTAATTTTAGTTCTGTGACCTGTATTTAGTTTTGATAATTTTTGTAACTTATAGTTTCTAAATGATAGAACTTGTAAGCCTTTTTATTTCAATAGCATAATTTGTAACAAATCTAAATTATTGAAGAATCACTGTGTTTTTAAAATCAGAATTGGCATATTTGCCCACAGGGAAGTATTCAAAAAGGTCATCAAAAGATAAATATTCTCTGCTAGAATATCATATAAGAAAAGGTATAGAAGAATTTCAATTGAAGTCCTAAGATATTATATGAGGTATAATCAAACAGCAAGAAGAATTTGTTGATTGACTCAGACATTGATGAAATTATCATCCTGGTTCTAACCATAGAAAGAAGGAAAAAGAAGGCATTCAGGAAAGATTTAACTTTAACAGTAGAGACTGAAAAATCTTACAATACTTGCAACTTTAAGAATCAGTGTTTTTAATGATTTCTAAAATCTGGCAAGATTTAGAAATGCTCTCTTAGCAAAGTGAGCATTGCACTATAGAAAGAGCATGAGGCTTTGAAGTCTGGCAGACATGGGTTTCAGTTCTAGATCTATTATTCAGTAGCTAGATGACTGGGAAAATTATTTGAACTCTCTAATCCTCAATGTCCACATGTTTAAAATAAGACATATTGCACAAGAAATGTGTGTGCATGTATGTGTGAATATTAAATGGATGATTATACCAAAAATGACTTAGCATATGTAAGAGTTTCAAGAAACACTAATCTCATTAACCCTATACTTTATGTTTAAAATATATATTAACTTTATTAATGATACTATAGTGTTTGTGCATTTTAATTTAAAAAAATATCTTCACATTTTCCATCTGCTTTTTCAGAAGTGAAAATTTCATTCATCTATGTTCCAAGTAATGGGGATGTGAGTGAACAAGCTGCAAACCCTATCCTCAGGCAACAATTTGGTAACAATACAAACAATAAAATTTAAAAAATTAAAATACAGTGTGAGAGGTGATATAATACACTGGAACGGGATACAGAAACACAGAGGAAGCAGAAACACAAAGAAAAATCAGCAAAAAAGTGAGGAAGTAGGAATAGAATTAAAAAAAATAAACTTTAATGGTAAGTCATAATTGAGAGAAAAAAGAGAACAAAAAATTTTAGGGAGTTTATAGACATTTTATTCACAGTATAATACTGTTTTCTAAGGGCATGGACATTGATCAGTAGGCTTATGTTATTGGAAAACCCAGATGAAAGTGACATATGAAATAATTTGTTTGGATACATATAATGGAAAACACCTGAAAAATTATCTACTCAATAAATATGTGTGAGGCCCTCACAATGCAAATATCAAGTATTCCAATGATTTAATGTCCTTTTATTTTTAATTCATGCAACTTTGTGTCATATAACACATAAAATATGTTTCCAGGTGAGAATTACAGGAGTATTCAGAGGTTTTTTTATTCTGTGAATAATTTTATAAAAAAAACATTTAAATTTCATTACTTAAATTGTACCCTTTTAGGGTATTTTCACTTTTATTTTATTGATTATCCAGTTCCCCCTTCTCAGGCAAGTCCATCTTATTCCTTTTTATTAATTGTACAATTTCCAGCTAAGCTGGCTGAGAACTACTCTGTCTTCAAAATTAGAGTTGTCTTATTTGCCTTTTCAAGATCTTTTATGTCAATTGTCACCAAAACTAGAACGTACTTTATTTTTAATTATTTTTGCATTCTACCCCTCCCTATGGTCCCTCAAAGTAAGCTTGGAACTTAGTTGAAAAACTCCACTTAAACTGGTTACATTTTCTCAGCAACATCACATACTACAGAGAACCTCTTTTAATCCACAGATGTTGAGGCAGCACAAGACATTAGCTGTCAAAGTAACTCTCCATAGCCACCTGCTATTTGCATGCAAAACATGCCTCCCTGTTGGGGCCACAAAAGTAAATGCATTTTTGAGGAAAAAAAGTACTGGTTTAAGCAATGACAGAAATTTTCTTCTCACAAATTACTAAATTTATCTTTATGTGACAAAAATAGCAGGAAATTACAAAAGATGTATAATAATTAGGAAGAAAACATTTTTGCAAGAAAAATATTTTTTAGAAGTCTCAGCCTTGGGGCTTCCCTGGTGGCGCAATGGTTGAGAGTCCGACTGCTGATGCAGGGGACACAGGTTCGTGCCCCAGTCCAGGAAGATCCCACATGCCGCGGAGCAGCTGTGTCCGTGAGCCATGGCCGCTGAGTCTGCGTGTCCGGAACCTGTGCTCCACAACGGGAGAGGCCACAACAGTGAGAGGCCCACGTACTGAAAAAAAAAAAAAGTCTCAGCCTTTATCACCAATAAAAAACTTGAAACAAAAATATAGTTATTTGTTTAGCATAATACCTTTTATGGAATAGGAAGAGTTTATACTAGATATGTTGAAGCTATTACTTTAACTACATAGTATGGAAACTCTTTCATTACCGTAATTTAAATATTAAGTTATTTTCATTATAATCTGGAAAAACCTGCATAATTGATTCTCACACTAGCTCAGGATATACTATTCAGTATGTCCTTAACACATGACTAGACAAACTATTGTTAATAAACATATTCATACTATTTTAATGATGTTTCACTGCAATGAACTGAAACTTAAGAAGCTGATCTGAAATCATTGTCTCAACTAACTTGTTATATGTGAATTTTTAAAAACAATTAAGATTACAATTAAAAACTGTTCTCTAATTTACTGTTGAAATGAGACTATCCAGTCATAGTCTACCGCACATTCTCTCCAGAAGAATATTTCCATTAAGCTAGTCAAATAGAAATCGAAGTTGTTATATGTGTTCATGTGTGTATGTGTAAGAGAGAGAAAGAGAAAAAGGGAGTGTTGGAGAGAAAGAGGGAGAGAGATAAAGAGAGAGGGAGGAGAGTGAATAAGCAAAGGCCTTTATTCTTGTCATATATTAATAAAGTGAATATGTGACTAAGTGTATATCTTACACCATGATATGTAAAAAATTATACATTCTCTATTTTCATAAATGCATGGAAGCAGCATGATACTTTGCACCCAAAAATTAAGAACTAGATAAGGAATCAACAAATTAGACTGCTGCTTTTTTAAGGCTTGGCATTGCAAAAATATTATTACCTCATTTTATAATAAAGAAAATATAAATCGTAACAGTTACTGCTGAAGAAATTTGTCTATTACTATTGTGAATAGTATAAAATAAATCCAACATCTTAGACTTCGTACAATAGAAAGAACTACTTTTTATTTTCTGATGGCGATCTTATGTCCTCTATAAGTGAGAAACAGCCAAAACAGTAGTGACAACAATATTCACTGTTAAATTAAGATAAGTGGAACGCTGCCTAAGAACAAAACAGAAAAGACAGGAAAAGTATGTATTTCGAAACATTAAATAGATCTGCTCCCAGGTAGATTAGCTTGTTATATCAGTTGTGTTAAATGGAATTATTTCAAATTATTCCTAACAAGATATTATACTTTCTGTTTCCAACATACTTGAAATGAGATACCTAAAGTGTTTTACAAATATAAAGACATTAAGGTTTTTGTGTCTCTGTTAAGTAATGACAAGATACAAGATACACTATTTCCTCAAGCATGTGGAATTTGGGCATATTTTCTTGACTTACAAGACAAAATGCTAAACTCCTTTTCAAGAAAAAGAATCATGTATCCCTTCTTTGGTCTCTTATATTGGGATTCCTTTTAAATATGTTCAATAATTTTCATCTAGTTTTTTCCTTATGATAAAAATTAATGACAAATGAAAAGTGTATGGAAAAGTGCTATTAATATACTTTACCAGTTTTACCTTGTTTCTCTAAAGTAAAATGCATTCCAGTGATGCATAATCTCCACAGATTCCCTTTCCTACTTTGTAAACCTTTGAGAGACCATCTTAAATTTTGAAGAGCTAGAAGCAAATAATTATTTATAGAATCTTTATAAAGCGGTTACAGCAAATCGTTTTATTTTCACTAGACAAATAGCAGCTCAACATATATACTGTGTTACCTATCATTGGGGTTGGACCTAATGATCCATGTTCAGGTTGTGATTTATACAATAACGTTCTATTTAATTATCTCTTGATCACGTGGCGCTACCTTAATCTATTTCCCCAGCTTTTCTGCAGGAATTAAACATATTAAGTAAAAAAAGTCACAGTCCTTATGTTACTCTTGAAGAAATTAGGAGCTTTATGTAGATAGCTTCAATATTTCTGACCTTAAGAACTTTATTTTATACACCATGGCTTTTAAAAACTGAATTAAATAAATAAAGATAAAATAGAAAATCTTTCCAAAGAGAAAATCTGATTCAACAATGACAGAAGTGTGGGTTACAAAATGTACTAGACGGGCTTCATCTGGAGATCTATATTTTGTTCTAAGCCTTAGGCAAGCCACTTAAACAGCCTCAAGTCTCAGGCTCCACGTGAGGACTTTGGATGTGATGATCTCTAATATTCCTCCAGTTTTAAAATTCAGTGATGATCAAACTGTGCATTTTTGTTCCAGTGATCATTAAATATAGTGTTACTTATTTTACCATTTAAAGCATGGCTTTTAAAAAAAAAAAACATGAATTGGTACTTGAAAATTGGGCCAGGTATTTTCATTCCCATTGGGGACACCCGGCTTCCGGATGTGTATTATAATGGAGTTTGCTCCTATAAATCCGGTTTTTGCTCAGGAAAAACGGGAAACAATCTGCACTGCTATAGCAAAGAGCCCTTGTAACTTTCAGTAGGTACTTGTTTTGGGACAAGTTATCTGTGGTTAGAGAAAGGCCATCACAAGACATGACAGTCCCCATCTCTCTTAGGGTCAGAGGTTTGAGAGATTTAGGCAGCAAAGTGTGCAGAGCAGACAACGCCAAAGGTCACAGAGGGAGGTAAAAGCAGTAAATATAACTTGGAAACCTAAACAGTTTGTACAAGTATGTGTGGTGAATTAAGTAGGCTGAGAAGTGAGAATTACAAGCTTACTCAATGAAACTGTGAATGCAGAATTATCAACCAATATTTTTGAATAGTTAAAAAGTGCAAAGTCCTGTGCTAAGCACAGTAGAAATACAATGATAAATCTGGCTTGACCCAGCCATCAAGATCCATGTCTACAATTAGGAGAGAGAACTAAAACGTATAGAAATAATAACAAGGTAG
The DNA here is from genome assembly GCF_964374135.1 of Grampus griseus. NCBI lineage: Eukaryota > Metazoa > Chordata > Mammalia > Artiodactyla > Delphinidae > Grampus > Grampus griseus. Next base: position 77,106,980 of record NC_138999.1, on the reverse strand, counting down.
AACAAGATTAATGCCATAAAATGGAAAATAAATTGCTACAGTAGTTCAGGAGAAAAGAGATTTATTCTTGGAAGGGTAAGGGAGGATTCCATGAAAGAGACAGCATTTAGCTGGGTCTTAAAAGATAAATAGAATGCTGTGATTTGTGGGAGAGAGAGAATTGGAAAGGTAATGGGCATTCCAGACAGAGAAATGCATATTAGCAAAGGAAGTAGACAGGCTGTACAGAACCTGTAATAAGTTGGTACTAAATCCAAAACTTTGACCAAATTGCGAAAACATGAGGTTGATGAAAATAGACTCTAGGATTTCTGGCTTTTTGTTACAGAGCATAAAAGGAAGTTATGCTAGATAAGAAATAGGAAATATCATAAGTCCTACACAACTAGACATGTGTTTTTAAGCTGAGTGGCTTTCTGGCAAGTCTTTCAAAATAATCTATCGTGGATACTCATAACTTTACCTCTTGGATGGGAACATACTAGAGAAAAGATGTGAGGCTGGAGTGGCTTCCACATCTAGCAAAGGAGTTGAAGAGGCAAAAAAGTGGCTAATACAGACTGAGCTCCAGCTTCTCCCAAGTTCACCGATAGTAATTCCTACATTTTGCTTGGGCTATAAGCCACTACCTCCCCTGCACTACACTCAAGAGTTCTTGTGGACCATGCTACTGAGTGTTGTTCTAATGGGTGCTCAGGAAGAATGTACCTTGGGGTAATAATAAAGTTATATCATAGGTTGACTTTTGCCTCTTGAGTTTTGTTTTTGTTTGTTCAAGTACAACTTTACTTCTAAATGATAAAGAAGTCTAAGATCTCGGGCAAGTATATTTATTGGCTTTGGTCTCTTTCCGTGGTGAGTAAAGCATGATTTTTGGTGGAGTTTGGAAAACAAGAGGAATATTTTTTACCCCATGTGAGATAGTCTCAAGAAGACAATTTAATCAACCCAAAGGACCCCTACAAGGGCAACCCAGAGAAGCTTTAACTTTTGTCAGAATACTTTAAGAGTAGGCTGATTAAGAGTTCCTGGTGATTTCCTTAACTACTTTGATACTAACCATAGTGGTTTTTAAAATATCTGTTACTCTTGAAATATAGCTGCTTTTTTCTTTGTATTTTTCTTTTAAATGAGCAATGGCTATATTTCTGTGAGAGAAAAACAAATGATTTGCTTTGAAATATTTAAAACACTCTACTGTATTTAGACCAGAAACACACCAATATCAAATTGCATATTGATAAAATCTATAGGCAATATATGATATTACAGTGCCTTCTTGCAAGCTAGTAGATTGTTTTCGGGTTGTACAGTCAGACAGACCTGAATTTGCATCCCAGTATGACCACTTAACATGTTAGGTAATTAAATTTTTTCATTATCTCTTTCCAGTCTTATTTCTCCTGTCTGAAAAATGGGAACAATTATTTATTTCATCTGTTTTTTGCAAGACTTAAGTGAGATAATGTGCTAATTACCTGGCACAATACATGGCAAGCAGCAGGTATGCAATGAAAAAATTATATTCATATATAAGAATGAAGGCATTTAGAAGTATCCTTGAGCAGCCAATCCGATACATATAATTAAAAGAAGGAACTACTTTATGCACTCTTTATGATTTTGGGGTCCATGTATTATTTTTATTATTCCAGGAAATACTCATGCGCATAGAAAAATATATATATATATTTTTTTTCTGGTAGAAACTACCCAAATGTAAACTCTACAACAGAAGACACAATAATTGTCTTCTTTGCTGTTGTATCATTGACTTCTGAAAGAGCATTGGATACACAATAGGACCTCAACTAATAATTATGCAATGAAAAATAATTGATATCCATTTAGGGAAACCACCTAACCTAGACATATTAAATACATTTCAAACATGTGGGTCTTCATAAAACATTTCTTGTGAGTTAGCCTAAATTGTATTCTTGTGTAACAAAGTTTCCCTTCTCAAAAGCTAAAGTTCACTTCAACCCCCAAAGGGAGACCCAATGGAAGCAAATTAGCAACACCTCAATGTTAAATTCAGACTGATTTTAGAATGCATGTAAATGAAGATGCATTTTCACTACAATGCTGTATGCAGAAAATATAAAATATATTCTTAAGAAGGGATGTGTATATGATTTTTCTATTTTATTTATTTATTATTATTTTTTTTCCAGTACGCGAGCTTCTCACTGCTGTGACCTCTCCTGTTGCAGAGCACAGGCTCTGGACGCACAGGCTCAGCGGCCATGGCTCATGGGCCTAGATGCTCCACGGCATGTGGGATCTTCCCGGACCTGGGCACGAACCCGTGTCCCCTGCATCAGCAGGCTGACTCTCAACCACTGCGCCACCAGGGAAGCCCAATTTTTCTATTTTAAATTCATGTTTATAAAACGTAGATCAAAGCTGTATTTTTGGTAGTAGTCCAGAGTGTTAAGATGATTACAATAGGGAAACTTCTGTATTGAATTGTAATACTTCACTATATTTCTCAGTACATATTTACCCATACCCAAATTTTCATATATTAAAGCTAGTGATGAAAATCTATTTTCAAAGCACTAGCATTTTCTATTTTATGTCAGTACTTTATTTCACTGTGGTGTTTCTCACATATCTGAACCTGATATTGCCTACATTAAAAATAAAATATTTTAATTTGATCCATGTAAATGTATAAAACACAATCAATGTAGCTTTTCCTGTTAGTCTAAGATTATAGTTATATTCCAACAATTTTAATGGTTAAATTATTTCCCAAGTTTATATGTTTGTGTTATTAAAGGGAAGTATTCTAATGTCCTAAATTAGTTGGACAGATGACACATTTTAATGACAAAACTATGTTAGCTCTCATGTTGAAAAAACTTAAAAATCTGTACGTTCTCCTTTTATCTAACACGTGGTTATTTTCCATCTCCTTTTGAATTCTGCAAGATTTAGAAACATGCTTTAATATTTATCAAAGCATGCTGAGAATTTTTATTAATTATTTATTCAATTATCAAAATGGGGCAGCATATCAATATAACTAATAATGTACTAGAAGAGGAAAACCATTTTCTCTGAAAATCCTTGTCCATATGTTTTGTGCATGGGGATGTATTCCTTTAAAAAATACAGTTAATCTTTTGCTTATTTCAACAAATTAAATGTTTAATGAAAATATATTGCATGCTGAATCTCACAGTACCAGGTACATAGTGAATATTTGTGGCAGATCAGATAGCTGTCCACCAAATATTTGTGTTCACTTTCCATAATAGTGAAGGTGTGGCTGGAAAATTGCATAGATGAATATATAACTAGTTCTTACAAAAAAAATGAGTGAAAGTGATGTATGCTTCCACTTACAAATATGGTATATAAAACTCTCATGTATGTTCTTCTCCCCTTCTAACAGGCTGGTATAAAAAGGAACAACATGATAACTTCTGGAGTCACATGATGACATGGTAGAGACAAGATGGAAGAAAACTGGAAACACTACTTGAAGTAGAGCTACCTAACCAGGGACACTTGTAATGGATAAATCTGTTTGTGTGTGTTTACAGTTGGAGTGAAAAGTGGGTTGGTATAAAACTAAATTCTTGTCTTCCATAATAGGAAGTAAATAAAAATAACAATAATTATGTAACAATAAAAACAATAATAACACTAGCTCCATTTATTAAACACTTATAATTCGCTAATCTAAATGAGGTAGATACATTCAATAGTTGAATTTTTATTACTCTATGATCAGAGTAAGAACTCTTGTCATCACCATTTTATGAATTTATGAATTTGGACACTGTTCATGCCCAGAAGGTTTAAATAAATTGCCCAAGATCACGTAGCTAAAACTGTAGGATTTAGATAGAAACCCATGCTGGCTAACTTAAGTCTGAGTTTTTAAACACTACCCATATCAAAGCTTTGTATTGCCTCACATTGAAAAATCAAGAAATAATAGAAAAAATATTATTTAGAAATATTAAGGAATATATAAGAATAATGTAAAAGAAGTGAAAATGTTTGAGTCTGCAGAAAGGAGTTTCAGGGCAGGGAGAGACTGAGCCAAATGACTGTGATTTCTCATTATAAGCTTGGTAGAATTTTTTTATTTCAACTCTATGTAAATGTATCACTTTCAAAAATAAGAGAAAGGAGTATATTTCAAAATACAGCTTGTGTATATTTATTACGTTACATGACTTCTCTATAGTGTCCAAAATCCCACTAAAACATGTGGTTAGAAAATGAGAACAAATAAATGCTTACATAACAGTGGACACCCTTGTCTTGTTCCTGATCTTAGAGGAAATGCTGTCAGTCTGTTTCTGCCTTGTAAATAAGTTCATTTGTCTTGTTTTTTTCTTAGATTCCTCAAATAAGCGAATCATATGATAGTTGTCTTTCTCTGACTGACTTACTTCACTTAATATGATAATCTACAGGTCTACCCATGTTGCTGCAAATGGCATTATTTCATACATTCTTATGGCTGAGTAATACTCCATTGTGTATATGTACCATATCTTCTTTATCCATTCCTCTGTTGATAGACGGTTAGGTTGCTTCCATGTCCTGGCCATTAAATATAGTACTGCAATGAACATTGGGGTGCATGTATCATTTCAAATTATGGTCTTTTCTGGGTATATGCCCATGAGTGGGATTGCTAGGTTAAATGGTAGTTCTATTTTTAGCTTTTTAAGGAAACTCGATACTGTTCTCCATAGTGGCTGTACCAATTTATATATGCACCAACAGTGTAGGAGGGTTCTGTTTTCTTCACATCCTCTCCAGCATTTATTGTTTGCAGATTTTTTATGATGGCAATTTTGACTGTTGTGAGGTGATATTTCATTGTAGTTTTGATTTGCATTTCTCTAATAATTAGCAATGCTGAACACCTTTTCCTGTGCATCTTGTCCATCTGTATGTATTCTTTGGAGAAATGTCTATTTACATCTTATACCCATCTTTTGATTTGGTGGTTTGTTTTTTTGATATTCAGCTGCATGAGCTCTTTGTAAATTTTGCAGATTAATCCCTTCTTGGTCACAACATTTGCAAATATTTTCTCCCATTCTGTGGATTGTCTTTTTTTTGTTTGTTTTATTTATGTTTTCCTTTGCTGTGAAAAAGCATTTGAGCTTAATTAGGTCCCATCTGTTTATATTTGTTATTATTTCCATTACTCTAGGAAACAGATCAAAAAAGATATTGCTGCAATTTATGTCCAAGAATGTTCTGCCTGTTTTCCTTTAGGAATTTTAGAATATCCATATTTACATTTAGGTCTTTAATCCATTTTGAATTTATTTTTGTATATGGTGTTAAAGAATGTTCTAGTTTCATTTATTTACATGTAACTGTCCAGTTTTCCTAGCACCATTTCTTGAAAAGACTGTCTTTTCTCCATTGTATAATCTTGTCTCCTTTGTCATAGATCATTTGATCATAGGAGCGTGGGTTTATTTCTGGGCTTTCTATCCTGTTCCATTGATCTATATTTCTGTTTTTGTGACAGTATCATACTGTTTTGATGACTTTAGCTTTGTAGTATGGTCTGAAGTCAGTGAGCCTAATTCCTCCAGTTCTGTCTTTCTTTCTCAAGATTATTTTGGCTATTCAGGGTCTTTTGTGTCTCCATACAGATTTTAAGAGTTTTTTGTTCTAGTTCTGTGAAAAATGCCATTGGTAATTTGATAGGGATTGCATTGAATCTGTAGACTGCCTTGGTTAGTATAGTCATTTTGACAATATGATTCTTCTAATCCAATAATACAGTATATCTTTTCATCTGTTTGTGTCATCTTTGATTTCTTTCATAGCATCTTATACTTTTTGGAGTACAGGACTTTTGTCTCCTTAGGTATGTTTATTCCTAGGTATTTTATTCTTTTTGATGTAATGGTAATGGAATTTTTTTTTTAATTTCCCTTTCTGATTTTTCACTGTTAGTGTATAGAAATGCAACAGATTAGTGGGTATTTATTTCGTATGCTACAACTTTACTGAATTCATTGTTGAGCTCTAGTAGTATTCTGGTAGAATCTTTATGGTTTTTTATGTATAATATCATGCCATCTGCAAATAGTGACAGTTTTACTTCTTCTTTTCCAAGTTGGATTCCCTTTATTTTATTTTATTTTTTTCTTCTCTGATTGCTGTGGCTAGCACTTCCAAAACTATGTTGAATATAAGTAGAGAGTGGACATTCTCATCTTGTTCCTGATCTTAGAGGAAATGCTTTCAGCTTTTCACCACTGAGTATGATATTAGCTATAGTTTTGTCATTCATGGCCTTTATTATGCTGAGGTATGTTCCCTCTATGCTCATTTTCTGGAGAGTTTTTCTCATAAATGGGTGTCAAATTTTGTCAAAAGGTTTTTCTGCATCTACTGAGATGATCATATGGGTTTTATCCTTTAATTTGTTGATGTGGTGTATCACACTGATGGATTTTTGGTTACTGAAGAATCCTTGCATCCCTGGTATAAATTCCACTTGATCATGGGCTATTATCCGTTTAATGTATTGTTGTATTCGGTATGCTAGTAATTTGTTGAGGATTTTTGAGTCTATGTCAATCACTGATATTGGCCGGTAATTTTCTTTTGTCGTGAGATCTTTGTCTGGTTTTGGTATTAGCACAATGGTGGCCTCATAGAATGAGTTTAACAGTATTCTTTCCTCTGCAGATTTTTGGAGGTGTTTCAGAAGGAGAGATGTTAACTCTTCTCTAAGTGTTGGATTGAATTTTCCTGTGAAGCCAACTGGTCCTGGACTTTTTTGTTGTTGGGAGTTTTTGTTTTTGTTTATTTAACATCTTTATTGGAGTATAATTGCTTTACAATGGTGTGTTAGTTTCTGCTTTATAACAAAGTGAATCAGCTATACATATACATATATCCCCATATCTACTCCCTCTTGTATCTCCCTCTCACCCTCCTTATCCCACCCCTCTAGGTGGTCACAAAGCACCAAGCTGATCTCCCTGTGCTATGAGACTGCTTCCTACTATCTATGTATTTTACATTTATATGGAGTTTTTAAATAATGGTTTCAATATCAGTGCTTGTGACTGGTCTGTTCTATTTTCTATTTATTCCTGATTCAGTCTTGGGAGATTGTACCTTTCTAAGAATTTGTCTATTTCTTCTAGATTGTCCATTTTATTGGCAAGTGGTTGCTTGTAGCAGTCTCTTATGCTCCTTTGTATTTCTGTGGTGTCCATTGTAATGTCTCCTTTTTCATTTCTAATTTTATTGTTTTGAGCCCTCTCCTTTTCTTGATGAGTCTGGCTAAAGGTTTATTAATTTTGTTTATCTTCTCAAAGAACCAGCTTTTATTTTCATTGATCTTTGTTATTGTTTTCTTTGTCACTATTTCATTATTTCTGCTCTGATTTTTATGATTTTTTCCTTCTACTAACTTTAGGTTTTGTTTGTTCTTCCTTCTCTAGTTGTTTTAGGTGTAAGTTTAGGTTGTTTATTGAGGTTTTTCTTGCTTCCTGACGTAAGATTTTATTGCTATAAACTTCCCTCTTAGACCTGCTTTTGCTGTGTCCCATAGGTTATGGATTGTTGTGCTTATTTTTCATTTGTCTCTAGATATTTTTTGATTTCCTCTTTGATTTCTTCAGTGATCCATCAGTTGTTTAGGAGCATATTGTTTAGCCTTCACGTTTGTGTTTTTTACAGTTTTTTGTCATGTATTTTATATTTTATTTTAATCTCATAGCATTGTGGTTTCAAAAGATACTTGGTATGATTTCAATTCTCTGAAATTTACCAAGGCTCGCTTTGTGGCCCAGCATGTGGTCAATACTGGAGAATGTTCCATGTACACTTGAGAAAATGTGTATTCTGCTGCTTTTGGATAGAATGCTCTATAAAATGTCATTTAAGTCGATGGGGTCTAATGTGTCATTTAAGGCCTGTGTTTCCTTTTTGATTTTCTATCTGGATGATATGTCCATTAACTCAAGTGCAGTGTTAAAGTCCCCCACTGTTATTGTGTTACTGTTGATTTCTCCTTTTATGACTGTTAGCATTTGCCTCATATATTTTGGTACTCCTATGTTGGGTGTGTATATATTTACAGTTGTTAGATCTTCTTCTTGGGTTGATTCCTTGATCATTATGTAGTGTCCTTGTTTGTCTTTTGTAACACTCTTTATTTTAAAGTCTATTATGTCTGATATGAGTATTGCTGTTCCAGGTTGCTTTAGTTTTCTTTGCATGTTTACCTTTAGTTTAATTTTACCTTTAGTGTATCTTTAGTTTAATATAATTGGAATACCTTTTTCCATCCCCTCACTTTCAGTCTGTATGTGTCCCTAGATCTGAAGTGGTTCTCTTGTAAACAGCAAATATACAGGTCTTGTTTTTGTATCCATTCAGCCAGTATATGTCTTTTGGTTGGAGCACTTAATCTGTTTACATTTAAGGTAATTATCTATATGTATGTTTTTATTGCTTTGTTGTTTGTTTATGTAGATGTTCTTTCTTCCCTTTCTCTTTTGTTCTCTTCTCTTGTGATTTGATGACTAACTTTAGTGTTGTGTTTGGATTCCTTTTTCTTTTTTCTGTGTGTATCTATTTTAGATTTTTGGTTTGTGGTTACTATGAGGTTTTGATATAGCAGTATATATATATATATATATATATATATATATATATATATATATATATATATATAATTGTTTTACGTTGCTGGCCTTTTAATTTCAAATGCATTTCCAATATCCTGCATTTATGCTGTCCTCTCTCACAATTGCTGGTTTTGAAATCATATTTGTGTGCAGATGATTTCCTACCTTTACTGTTTGTTTGCCTTTATTGGTGAGCTTTTCCATTCATAAATTTATTGTTTCTAGTAGTGGGCTTTTCTTGTTTCCACTTAGAGATGTTCCTTTAGCATTTGTTGCAAAGTTGGTCTGGTGGTGCTGAATTCTCTTAGCTTTTGCTTGTCTGTAAAGATTTTGATTCTTCTAACAAATCTGAATGAGAGCCTTGTTAGGTAGAGTATCCTTCATTGTAGGTCCTTCCCTTTCATCACTTTAAATATATCATGCCACTCCCTTCTGGCCTGCAGAGTTTCTGCTGAGAAATTAGCTGATAACCTTATGGAAGTTCCCTTGTACCTTATTTGTTTCTTTTCCCTTTTTTCTTTTAATATTTTTTCTTTGTCTTTAATTTTTGTCAGTTTGATTACTTTCTGCCTCCATGTGTTCCTCCTTGGGTTTATCCTGTATGGGACTCTCTTCATTTCCTGAACTTTGGTGACTGTCTCCTTTCCCATGTTAGGGAATTTTTCAGCTATTATCTCTTCAAATATTTCCTCAGGTCCTTTCTCTCTCTCTTCTCCTTCTGGGACCCCTATATTAGGAATGTTGGTGCATTTAATGATGTCCCAGAGGTCTCTTAGGCTGCCCTCATTTCTTTTCATTCTTTTTTCTTTATTGTGTTCAGTGGCAGTGATTTTCAATCTTCTGGCTTCCAGCTCATTTATTTGTTCTTCTGCCTTAGTTATTCTGCTATTGATTACTTCTAGTGTATTTTTCATTTCAGTTACTGTATTGTTTACCTCTGTTTGTTCTTTAGTTCTTCTAGGTCTTTGTTAAATATTTCTTGCTTCTTGATCTGTGCTTCCATTCTTTCTCCGAGATCCTGGATCATCTTTTCTATGACTACTCTGATTCTTTTTTGGTGTAGATGGCTTATCTCCACCTCACTTAATTGTTCTTCTGGGGTTTTATCTTGTTCCTTCATCAGGGACATACACCTGTGCCATATCATTTTGTCTAACTTTCTGTGATTGCATTTTTTGTTCCTCAGGCTGCAGGGTTATAGTTCTTCCTGCTTCTGTTGTCTGCCACCTGTTGGATGAGGGCTAATAAGAGACTTTGACAGGCTTCCTGGAGGGAGGGACAAGTTCCAGATGGGAGGGACACGTTCCTGCCAACTGGTGGATGGAGCTGTGTCTTGTCCCTCTGGTGGGCAGGGCTATGCTCAGGAAGCCTTTAAGCAGCCTCTCTGCTGATGGGTGGGGCTGTGTTCCTGCCATTTTGGCTGTTTGGTATGAGGTGTCCAAGCTCTGGAGCCGATAGGCTGTTGGGTGGGCCATGTCTTTGTGAGAAAATGGCAGCCTCCAGGAGGCTCACACCAATGAATATTCCCCAGAGCTACCCCTGTCAGGGTCTTTGTCCTCACACTGAGGCACAGCTGCCCCCTGCTTCCACAGGATATCCTTTAATGCTAACAGGTAGGTCTGGTCCATCTCTTATGAAGTCACTGCTTTTTACCCTGGGTGCTGGTGCTCACAAATCCTTGTGTGCACCCTCCAAGAGTGGAGTTTCTGTTTCTCTCAGTTCTGTGGGATTCCTGCAATCAAACCCTGCTGGCCAATGCCAGATGCTCTTGGGGCTCTTCCTCTCCTGTTGCCAGACACTCAGGCTGGGCAGCCTGACATAGGGCTCAGAACTTTCATTTCTGTGGTATAGTTGCTTTCCAGTTAGTGCATTGCCCTCCCACTGGGTATGGGATTTGATTTTATCATGATTGTTCTCCTCCCACCATCTCACTGTGACTTCTTCATTGTCTTTGGATGTAGAGTATCATTTTAGTAGGTTCCAGCGATTTTTTGTAAATTGTTGTTCAGAAATTAGTTGTGATTATGGTGTTTTTGTGAGAAGCAGTGAGCTCAAGTCCTTCTACTCCACCATTTTTTCTCCTTCATGACATACTTTTTATTGAAGGTTTAATTCTCAAATTTATAGTGATAACATTAATCAAGTAGGTGCTGTTTTAAAGGATGCAAAATTATGCAGTGTCCCAGAAGTGGCAAAGGTTTAAAAACTTACATACAACCACATCAAGGGTAATTTTTAAATTAGTTAACCTTTAAGAGATAAAAACAGGAAGCCTATGGTGTATGTATTTTGCTTTCTTCTTAATCTGGCTCATATAAAAATGGGTCTTTATTATATTTTTATCTATAATTTTTATATGCCTAAATTAAATCTTAATGATGTAAAAATAAATGTATTATAAATGCACTTTTATAATATAAATGTCAATAGAAAATAAATGTAAATAGTAAGTATTATAAAAATATAAGTAAAAACTAAATTTAAAAACATGGAGAATATTACTCCATGATATTGGGAGGTCTGTAAGACTATAAACTCCAGTCTAGAAACTGTCCTGTTGCTTGATGAGAATAACAAAATTCCTAATATTCATGTAAGTAAAACATATCCAATCTGATAGGCCCTTTAAATTGAAGAAAGGAGAATTCCCTGGTTGCACATTGGTTAAGAATCTGCCTGCCAATGCAGGGGACACAGATTCATTCCTTCCTCCAGGAAGATCCCACATACCATGGAGCAACTAAGCCCATGTGCCAGAACTACTGAGCCTGCTCTCTAGAGCCCGCAAGCCACAACTATCAAGCCCACGTGCCACAACTACTGAATGTGCATGCCTAGAGCCCATGCTCCACAACAAGAGAAGCAACCACAATGAGAAGATTGCACACTGCAATGAAGAATGGTCCCTGCTCGCCGCAACTAGAGAAAGCCCACATGCAGCAACAAAGACCCAATGCAGCCATAAATAATAAATAAATTTATTTTTTAAAATTGAAAAAAGGTCACTATTGTAATTTTTATTATGTCAGTGTTTCCTTTATTTAGCTGATTGTACAAAAAGAGAAAATCTTACTGGGATTTGCTACATCTGTAAATAACACGAGGGTCATTATGGTAAATAAAAGCCATTGCAGCTCATAAGTAGAAGAAACATTTGGTGAAATACTTTACCTGTACAAGTTAGGTACGGTTAAGAGCTAAATTACTTTATGGTCCTTTGGTTGAATGCTTGAATCCTAAATGTCTACAATGGATGACTTATTTAGGGCTTGCAGTCATATATTTAAACTGAGACCTGTCTGCATGATTTGTGTTTTACTCTAACTATTTTCTTTTGCTCAGTTGCAGGAATAAATTAGAGGGAAACCTGGTTTTTACCAGAGTTGGAATGTTTTCAGGAAAACGTTTTTGAGAAAGAGAGGGACAACAGATTTGACCATGTGTGAAAGGAAGAGATTCTACTGATAGACACTGGGCACATAAACTGGCTAAGAAGAGGAGCATGGGCATGTGGTAGATGATAGACAATAAAAAGATTTTCCATTATATTTGTTACAATGAAAAATTATGATTCTGTGTGATGACGTGGAAGCACAGATAAATAGTTTTTCATCAAGTACAATTCAATTGTTCTAGTATATATGTACCTAAGATATCATAAAATAATTTCAACCTGTATGGCTTTACGTTTAACATTTTAATCAGAAAATGTCCTCAAGTACAGAACATTTCTTGGATATTCTGATGAAAATTCTAGCAATTTCAAATTGGCCAAAAGAGCATTTTAATAGCAACCTATTTAGAGCTTCGAGTTTGTGTTACACTCCTCTCTTTATCCTGATATTAAAATAGTATTGGTAACATTTGGAAGTAGTAAACATCTGAGAAAAAATGTGGAAGGAACTGTAGACTCCAGTTCACAGAGTGTGGGCAGTGAATTTGCAGCAGGTATCTGGAGGAAGTGGACAGTTAGAATATTATATTCAAAACATTTTGCAAATCTGATTTCTTCTTTTTTTTCTACTCAAAGATTCTTTTTTTTGTAAATTACAAAGATTAACCCCTCCTTTCATTTCTTGAATCTCTATGTCTTTCGTCGCCTTTTAGATAAAACTCCAAGTGGGCATTGCATTTTAAAAAATAAATGGAGGTCACTCCAACTTGGAATCCCATCTGTGAAGAAACGCCTGCACAATTGCTTTCATTCATATGCTGTACTCATCAGTTTCACACCTGGAGTGCAATCAGAGAAACAATTATGATGCTTGTATGGAAAAGCATACATCTGAATTAATTTACAAAGTCTTTAAAAGTCAAAGAAATAGTGGTATATCTCATTGGACATATCCATTACAAAGACTTCAATATTTAGGAATATATTTTTTATGGTTAATGACATGGTTGAACTTTTAACATTTTTCTCAGTATTTGAATGTGTATATCTCTTAAATGGCTGACACTTTATATTTTCATAATCTTTACAAGATTAAGAAAATAAAAAAAAAAACAAAAAACAAATGGACTCTCTATGTGTGCATATGTACAAATCTTTTTTCTAAATATTTTTTTCCTTTTTGTAATAATATACTTTTCACAGAAAAAGCAACTGAAATTTCGCTGATACACAGAAAAATCTGTTTTGATTTTTATACTTTTGCTTCTATATTGGAATTCCAGGCAGTCATTGTAAAAAGTCTTTCAAGTAAATATAACACAGCTTTCTCTAATGTTTTGATTAATACCTTTTTTTTTCTCAACTAATGTCAGAATTTTCACTAGATTTTAGGTAACTGTTTGAAAAACAGAGCTCTGGAAAACTTGGTTTACTTAATCCTATGCAAGTTATGAATACTGGCTGTCCCATTCTACAATTACATAACTTTGAAAGAAGATAGTATCTCATAATGGCTAAAAGCTAAAGTTCTGGAGTCAAAAGAACTAAGTTCAAATTATGGTTCCACCACTTACTAGACATTTTATCTTAGAAAAGTTACTTAAAATCTTTAAGTCTCAGATTTTCCTCTGTAAAATGAGGATAATAATAATATCTACCTGCTGGAATTGTGGTGAGGATTAAATGTAATGTTTTTATGAGACACTTAAAATAGTGCCTTGCATACAATAAACACTCAATAAAAACTGTTAGCTATGATTACCCATGGTATAAATATTCCCAGCCCCTTCTATTGCATGCTTTATGTGAGGTATAATTTTAGATACCTATTCCAAAAATGCTGCTTATGGCCTGAAAAATAGAGAGAGAATAGGAGCACATTGTACTTCTGTTCAGGATTAGGGCAAGGGTTTAAGCACTCTGTGCAAGCCTATAAAAGGAGAATAAGCCTATAAAGGGACTTTGTCATTTCACCCTTGTGCCATGAGATACAAGAGTGGGGGACACAGGCCAAGACAAACGGGTATGAGAAACTTGTGGCAGTAATTAATGTAGTAGTAGCAGTTATGGCCAGTGGTCGAAGTCAGTAGTCACTGTGTGAGGAGTGGATAGGGGAAAAATTCCTAAGTTAGATCAAAACATCCTAGTCTAGCTGGTACATCTGGGTTTTACTCTGGTTCCCCATAATTATCAGCTTAATTATAGGATGTTTATTTTGTTTCCAAACCTTATTATAATCTGGACCTTATCTTCCTTTAAAGAGCCGTGTGTCCTTCCTCTGTCTTCTTTTTCTCCAAGAATAAATAAAATAGGGAGCTTTTACATATTTTAATTTATTTTTATTATTTTAATTAGATTGCAAAATATAGGATTAAGAGACATGGCATCATATTCCTTCTTTGATATTAACCAAGCCTGTTCACCTTGAAACACCACATAACGTCTATTCTTCTTCCGCTTTTTAAAAAATAAGCTAGTATAAAGGTCAAATGAAAATAATGTGGCTCCTGTTTTTTGGTTGGATTGTTTTATAGTGTTGAAATTATTTTATCAACCCTATTAAAATTATATTACTCTCTTCTGTACTGAAGGACACATTTAAAATATGATAGATTTAATTTAGATAAATTTGAGGTCATTGAGAAAAGGAAAAAATAATGTTCTACTAGAAACTTCATATGTGGAAACTGCTCATAATAAAGATAAGGTATTTGAAGACCTCTTGACTGTCTACATCTTGAATGTTTTGATATTTTTAATTCTTCTAAATCTTATAATACCTTAAAAGAAAGGTACAATTTCAAGGTACAACTAATTTGATAATAATAGATAATTTCTAGAAACTGTACATGAACCACAACAGCATAATATGACTGATGTAGTTTCTGATTATTATTTCACTGAAAACGCTAATAAAACCAATGGAAAACGATAGTTAAATTTAATTTCTTTGTGGAAAGAAACATTTCAAGTTCATAGTGGTCCTGCTTATGCCTATCTATGCCATGAGATGCAGTGAAATATATTGTGAAGAAAGTGGACCATGGAGTCGGTTGTATCATATTGGACATTCTTTTTAATCACACTGTCTCTCCATTTCCTCTTATGAAAGAAAACAGAAATTAAATAACTACATAATACAATTGTTTTGAATCTTAAATTATATATATATATATATATATATATATATATATATATATATATATATAAAACATTGTCTAGCACATACTTGGTGTTTATATATATTTGATTTTCCCTTCCATGTCTGTGAGAGGAATAGATAAATTATTAATCATGAAGTGGTTTTATCATGGCTAAATTGACTTTGAGAATTGTTAAATTTTCAAACATCAGACTTTCCATTAGTCAATGAATTGATCAAACTAAACAAAATAATCCATGTGATCCAAAGTCTCATCCATTTATCAATTAAGATTAAGTGGTTAAATAGCTAAGGTACAGCAAGCACATCTGTGTCATTGTATATCTGAGAATCAGATAAGGTTAAATAAAAGGATCAAAGAAAAATATTGAAAAAATATATTCCTGTTAAAAGTACTAACAAGATTGAACACACTTTCATTATTTTGTGTAAATGTTGCTATTATGAACCACAAACTGTAAACCAGACAGAAAATGTTTCTTTAAAACAGGACTACATGCTCTGTAAAATAGAGCTAAATAAGAATAATATCCTTGTCACTAGCTTTTAAAACCTTTATACTCTAGAAGAAGTAATTAACCTTTCTTGACTTATGCAGAGAAGATTTTCAGTTGGAATTATTTTAATTATTATGTTAATACTCTTTAGTATCTATAGGTTGTTGAATCATTATGCTTCATATTATTCTAAATATGTTCCATATATATAAAAGGTTTTCAGTGGTTTAGAAATATTATAGGGAGAAAAATGTTTCTGAACAAATGGAATTCTTATGGATATAAATTTTTAAGAGAAATTTACTTTATTGTTCAGAGTCAATTGTCCATTATTCTTAATAGGAGAGAAATGAGAGATAAGTAGAATCTGTAGGTAGATTGCAGCCTACTCAGCCATTTAAACAATTTTTCTTCTCAGACATTTTATCCCATTTATTAACCAAAAGCAAAATTAACTAATTTGCTATAGAGGATCATCTTCTTCCACATTGTCATCAATTATTCGTTGATAGGATTATTAGTCACCATAAAATGGGGCTGTTACAGTTTCACTGACTTTACTGAAAACAGATATATATCCTGGCTATTTTGGGCTGCCAATACAACCCTTTTAGATTGGTTATCTGGTGTGATTTAGAACTTATCATTATGATATTAGCTGGAATGAGTTTTCCAGGTATCCATATGCCCTGTTAAATTCAAATAATCAGAAGACTTTCCTCAGTGCTTTCTGAATTTGATCTACCCAATAGATTATGCAATCTACCCAAAATATACACTTTCTACCACATTTATTAAAAAATAACAAATACTAACAAACAAAATAGCTTGCTGGATATAGATAAGGTAACTTCCCCGGTAAATTCTATGAAATACTTAAGGAAGGAATTACAATGCTACATAAACTATTCCATAATATGGAAGAAAAGGAAATAACCTCTAATTAGTTTTATGAATACAGCATAACCTTGATATCAAATCCTGACAATGATATCAAGAGAAGGAAAAATTTCAGGCCAATCTTCATCATGAATGTTGATAGAAAGATTCTAAACATAATATTAGCTATATGGATCAAGAAAAAATAAAAAGAATAACAAATTGAAACAAAGTATGTTTATAATAATGCAAGATTATTTTAACATTAAAAAACAACCAATGAAAATTAACACAATTGATTAAATGAGAAAATCATTTGACCATTTAAACTGATGAAGGAAACATAGTTAATAAAATTTAACAACTGCCTGTGATTGAAAGTTTAAAATACTAGAAATAAGAGCGAATTTCCTTAATCTGATAAAGCGTATCTACAGAAAACCTATATCAAACAACATCAATAATAGTGCAATGTTGAAAGATTTTTATCTGAGACAGATAATGACATAAGGATACCTGACATCACCACTTTTTACCTATTCTACTAGAGGTTTTAGCCAATATATTAAGGTAAATAAATAAATAAATAAAATTAAGAGTATCAGTATTCAAAAGAAAATAATAAAGCTTTTATTATTTCCTGATGCCATGATTGGCCTCTTAGAAAATACAAAAAAAATCTACATATAAATCATCAAAATTAATGTAGGAGTTTAGCAATTTGTTGACTAAAGGTAAAAATATAAAAGCAAATTTTATTTCTATATGCCAGCAACAGTTAACAAGTGACATTTAAAATGTATAATTAACAATAATATCAAAAATATCAGGGGCTTCCCTGGTGGCACAGTGGTTGAGAGTCTGCCTGCCGATGCAGGGGACACGGGTCCATGCCCTGATCCAGGAAGATCCCACGTGCCGTGGAGCAGCTGGGCCCATGAGCCATGGCTGCTGAGCCTGTGCGTCTGGAGCCTGTGCTCTGCAATGTGAGAGGCCACAGCAGTGAGAGACACGCATACTGCAAAAAAAAAAAAAAAAATCAAACACTGATACTCATTAAAATTGCAGGAGCTATACACAGGAAACAACAAAGTACTTCTGAAAGAAATTAAAGAAGATGTAAATAAATGGAGGATTATACCAAATTTATGACTTGTAAGATTCAGTATTGTAAGGTGTAAATTTCCCAAATTATTCTATAGATTCAATGAAATCCAAATAAAATTTCCATCAAGTTTTGTTGTCGTTGACAGCATATTCTAAAATTTACACAGAATCACAAATGACAAATTATTCCACACACTTTTGAAGAATAAGATCAAGGTGGCTTGATGTACTATACTGAATATCAAGATTTATTATAAAGTTACATCAACAGGAATGTGTTAGTAGTTCAAGTGTTACCGAGTCCAAGCTCACTCTGCTTACTGCATGATAGGCCAATAAGTTGGAGATGAGGTGTTGAGGCAAGGAATAGTGAGTTTATTTGGAAAACTGGGCATCCAAGAAAGTGGCAGACTAGTGTCCTAGAGTACCATCCTATTGGGGTCTGGATGCTAGTTTCTTTTATAGAACAGAGAGGGGGAGGAGGTGAGGAAGTAAAGTAAAAAGACCATAAGTCTTGCAAAATATCTCCTGGTTTTGGCCAGCCTCGGGGAGGGGATGCATTAATTTCTTCTTTTCTGCAGCCATTCACATGTGGTCAGGGTCAGCATGTCTCCCTGTGAACTGAACAGATACACTTTAGTAACATTCAGGCAGCCGGGCAGGGTTCCCCAAGGCAGGCCCTTATGTATGCCTATAGCTATAGACAGAACAAAAGCAATAGAAAGCAAAGGTAAAAGGAAAAGGAACAGATCCAATATGGAGTCAGATTTTGTTCTTCCCTGTTACACAAGTACGGCCAAATAGACTGATAAAACAAAAAAGAACACCTAGATATAATCCCACACATATGTGTTCACTTGATTAATGCCAAAAGTGGCAGTGTACCTCAATGCCAGTAGCATACTGTTTTAATTAATGTAACTTTGTAACATATATTTGAAATTAGGAAATGTGATGTCTACAGGTTTTTTTCTTCTTTCTCAAGAGTGAGTACTTAACTTCTTTAGGGTCTCTTATGGTTCCATATTAATTTTAGAATTGTTCTTAATATTTCTGTAAAAAGTGTCACTGAGACTTTGATAGGTTTTGCTTTGAATATGTGCATAACTTTGGGTAGTATAGACATTTAAACAAGTTCTTTTATTCCAATCTATGAACGTTGGATGTCTTTACATTTATTTGTGTCTTCTTTACTTTCTTTCATTAATGTTTTGTAGTTTTCAATATACAGGTCTTTCAACTTCTTGGTTGTTTGTTCTTAAGTGCTTAATTTTGATGTCATGGTAAATAGGATTTTTTTCTTAATTTCCTTTTTAGATAGTTTGTTATTAATGTTTATAAATTCAACTAACTTATGTATGTTGTTTTGTATCCTGCAACTTTAATTAATTCATTTATTAGTTTAAACTTTTTTTGTGGAATCTTTATACATATAAGATCACATCATCTGTGGAAAAAAATTAACTTCTTCCTTAAATTTTGATTGATGTTTATTTGTTTTTTTCTTTCTTTCTTCCATAACTGCTCTAGCTAGGACTTTCAGTACTATATTGAATACAAGTGATAAGAGTGGGTATACTTGCCTTGTTCCTGATCTTAGAGGCAAATCTTTCAGGTTTTCACCATGGAGTGTGATATTAATAGTGGGATTTTCATATCTGGTCTGTGTAATATTTAGGCAAATTTTGTCTATAGCTAGTTTTTTGAAATTTTTCTCATGAACGGGTATTTAATTCTGTCAGATACTCCTGGCATTAATTGAGATGATCACGTGATTTTTATTATTAATTCTGTTAATGTGGTGTATCACATTTATTGATTTTTATATATTAAACCATCCTTACATCCAAAGCATGAATCCCACTTGATCATGCTGTATGATACTTTTAGTGTGCTGTTGGATTTATTCTGCTAGTATTTTTTAAGGATATTTTTTAAACTATGTTTATCAGGGATATTGATCTATAGTTTTTTTTTTCTTTTTGTGTTTGCCTTTTGTATCAAAGTAAAGCTGGAATCATGAAGGAGTATGCTGGTGTTCTCTCTTCTACATTCCCTGGAAGAATTTGGGAAAGATTGGTGCTAAGTTTTTGTTAAATGTTTGGTAGAATTCACCAATGAAGCCATCTGGTCTGGGAGTTTCCTTTGTTGGGAATATACTTTTGCCTTTATATGTACACTTTAGAATCAGCATTTCAATATCCACAGAATAAATAACTGGAATTTTGATTGGGATTGTGTTGAATCTAGGGGTGAATATTGCAACTATATGAAATATCTCTTCATTTATTTAGATCTTTGATTTCTTTCATCAGAGTATTGTAATTTTCCTTATATAGCAGTTGTACATATTTTACTAGTTTTATACCTAATTATTTTTTGTGTGTGCTAATGTAAATGGCATTGCATTTTTAGTTCCAAATTCCAATTATTATTTGCTGCTATACAAGAAAGCAGTTAAATTTTGTATATTAACTTTGCATCCTTCAATCTTACTATAATTGTCATTAATTGTAAGATTTTTGTTAATATTTTTTAGGATTATCTACATAGATAATCATGTCATCTGAAAACATGACACTTTTGTTTCTCCATACCTTTTTATTATTTTTGTGTTATATTGTTTTAGCTAGGAATTTCAGTATAATGCAGAATAGAATTAGTGAGAGAGGATATCCTAGTCTTGTTCCTGACTTTATCAGGAAAGCATCTAGTTTCTCTACAATATCTTCTAAAAAATAGAATCAGAAGTAATACTTCTTAATTCATTTTATGAGGTCAGCATTACACTATTACCAAAATCAGACAAAGACATTACAAGAAAGAAAAAAATTCAGGCCAATATGTCTCAAGAACATACATTCAAAATTCCTCAACAAAATATTAACAAATCAAATTCAACAATGTATACAAAGAACTATATACTACAACCAAGTGGGATTTATTCCAGGAGTGTGAGACTGTTCAACAATTGCACAGCAATTAATATAATCTATCACATCAATAGCCTAAAGTAGAAAAATCATATGATTATATTTAAAAATGCAGAAAAAGCCTATGACAAAGTCCAACATCCATTCACAGTAAAAATTCTGAGAAAATTAGTAATAGAGGGGAACTTCTTCAATGTGATTTTAAAAATCTACAAAAAACCTACAATTAACATTATACTTAATGGTGAGAAACTAGATGTTTTCCTGGTAAAGTCAGGAACAAGGCAAAAATGTGCTCTCTCACTAATTCTCTTCTGCATTAGACTGAAATTCTTAGCTAAAAAAATTGACAAAAATAATAAAAGTTATGCAGACCAGGTAGGAATAAATAAAACTGTCATGTTTTCAGATGACCTGATTATCTATGTAGACAGTCCTAAAAGTTATGAACAAAAATCTAGGAATTAATAACAATTATAGTATGACTGAAGGATGCAAGGTTAATATGCAAAAGTTAACGGCTTTCTTGTATACATGCAAATAATAATTTGAATTTGGAACTAAAAATGCAATGCCATTTATGTTAGCACAAAATATTAAAATAATTAGGTATAAAACTAGTAAAATATGTACAACTGCTATATAAGGAAAATTACAATACTCTGATGGAAGAAATCAAAGATATAAATAAATGGAGATATCTCATATAGTTGTAATATTAACCCCTAGATTCAACACAATCCCAATCAAAATTCCAGTTAATTATTCTGTGGATATTGAAAAGCTGATTCTAAAGTTTATATATAAAGGCAAAAGACCCAGGATATTCAACATTATATTGAAGGAGAAGATGAACTCAGAAGTCTGGCAACACCCAACTTCAAGACTTTCTATAAATCTACAGTAATCAAGAAAGTTTGATACTGGCAAAAATTTAGACAAGTAGATCACTGAAACAGAATATAGAGTCCAGAAACAGTCAACTGTTCTTTGAGACAGAAGCAAAGGTAACTTCATGGAGAAAGTTTTTTTTTTTCAACAAATAATGCTGGAACAACTAGAAAATCACGTCAAAAAAAAAATGAAGCTAGACACAAGCCTTACACTTTTCACAAAAATTAACTCAAATAGGAGCATAGATCTAAATTTAAAAGGCAAAACCATAAAACTCTTAGAAGATATCATAGGAAAGCACTTAGGTGAACTTGGATTTGGCAGTGACATTTTAGATACAGCACCAAAGGTTTAATCTGTGAAAGAAATAATTGATGAACTGGGCTTAATTTAAATTAAGCACTTCTGCTCTGCAAAAGGCATTGTTAATATATTAAAAGACAATCCACAGACTGGGAGAAAATATTTGCAAGAGACATATCTGATAAAGAAGTTTTATCTAAAATATATAAATAACTCTTAATAACACAAACAACCTGGCTGAAAATGGGTCAAAGATCTTAAGAGACACCTCAAGAAAAAAGATATATAGATGGAAAATAAGCATATGAAATGATGCTCCCCGTGAAATATCATCAAAGAAACACAAATTAAAACAAGAATGAGATACTATTAAGCACCTGTTAGAATTGCTAAACTCCAAACAATAGCAATACCAAAGGCTGGTGAGCATGTGGAGTTAGAGGGACTCTCACTCTTGCTGGTGGGAATGCAAAATAGTATAGACACTTTGGAACATTTGGTAATTTATTATAAAACTGAATATAGACTTGCCATACAATCTATCAATTGTGCTCCTTTATATTTCCCCAAATGAGTTGAAAACATATATCCACACAAAAACCTGCACACAAATGTTTTTAGCAGCTTTATTCATAGTTGCTAAAACTTGGAAGTGATCAAGATGTCCTACAATAGGTGAATGGATAAGCAAACTGTTGTATGGAATATTATTCAATGATTAAAAAAAAATTGAGGTATTAAGCCAGGAAGACATGGAGGACCCAAAATGCATAATCCTAAGTGAAAGAAGCCAATCTGAAAATGCTGCACACTCTATGATTGCAATTATATAACATACTGAAAAAGACAAAACTATGGGAACAGTAAAAGATGAATCATTGCCAGGGTTGGGAAATAGGAAGGAAAGATGAATAGATGAAGTACAGAAGATTTTGGTGACGGTAAAACTATTCTGTATGGTACTATAATGGTGGATACATGCCAGTGTACATTTGTCAAAACCCTTAGAATGCACAATGCAAAGAGTGGACCCTAACATAACTCTGAACTTTAGCTAATAATAATGTATCAATATTGGCTCATCAATTGTAACAAATGTATCACACTAATGAACGATGTGAATAATAGGGGGAACTGTGTGAGGGGGTGTATGGGAACTCTTTGTACTTTCTACTCAATTTTTCTATAATCCTTAAACTGTTCTAAAAATAGTCTATTAATTTAAAAAAAAACTTAACAATTCTTATGAATGTTTTATTCCTGGTCTTATTTCAACATGCTTTATGTTATAGTGGAGAGAGTTTGTGCTTTGAAATTAGATATATATATGTTCAAATTCAGGCTCTGTGATATATCTGTTACATAGTATTGGAACATTTACTTTGTCACTATGAGTCTCACTTTCCTCATTTGTAATTTGGTCTTATTGCGTTCATTAAGGGTATATGTGAACTTTTTCTATTTCTTAGTTTTTATATATAGGAAAATTTTATGTAAGTTGTCATGCTTGGGTCAGCTATTTCTTGTCTTTTATCCCTTTTTCTCCCTCCACTTCCTGAAGGAGTGGACTCATTTGTTCTCATACTGTTATGGTCAATGTAAGTTTATGTGAGGATAAACAGAAGAGGTTTTCCCCACTAGAATATTGCTATGGGGATGTGCCTAAGGTAAAGCATTTTTGTTCTGCTTTTAAAGCCTGGAGTTTGGGATTGATATGCACACACTACTATATTTAAAATATATAACCAACAGGGACCTACTGCATAGCACAGGGAACTCTGCTCAATATTCTGTAATAACCTAAATGGGAAAAGAATTTGAAAAAGAATGAATAATTGTATGGCTATAACTGAATCACCTTGCTATATACCTGTAACTAACACATCATTGTTAATCAACTATACTTCAATATAAAATAAAAAAATTTAAAAAGTATTAAAAAAGGATGATTTTAGGGAGTGCTTGGTGAGAAAAAAAACATACAAATTTAAGACTAAAACACAGAGAAGGGAAGTTCTTCACCATCCTGAAGAGTTCTCATTCTCTCTCTCTCTCTCTCTCTCTCTCTCTCTCTCACTCTCTCTCTCTCCTTTCTCTTCTTTTTTGTACTATCCCAGTGTTGAAATTTGACATTGAGTCTAAATATTAAAAAAAATAATATCTGTCTTATATGTACATAGAATTTTGCTACTTATGAAGCACTTGCACATTTCTTATTTCACTTAATGCTTACAAAAACCCTGTGAGTGGTTGTGGCCAAAGTCTGATTTATGACTAATTATGATTATGCAACATACATTTCTTCAGGTGTTTGGTGGATACTTGACAATTCTATGTAGTTTAAAACAAGGAATACATATTCTTTCTCCATTTCCTTCCCTATCTTCTGAATTTCGTGATTCATTCTTGATCTGTAGCCAATAATTCTGCTTCACGTTAAGGGATTTTTATGTATGTGTGTGTGTGTGAGCATGTATGTTCCTTACTTTTGTTGTTGTTATTGTTTGTAGTAGAACCTTTTTGTTGTCATTATCCCTCATCATTCCTCTCTCTGGCCCATTTATTTCAATCATTAGTTTTATTTGCACATTTGTGTTTACACTATAAAATTTTGAAATTATACAGTAAGATTTTTAGATATGTATCATATTATACAAGGTAATATTTTATCTAATCTTAAGATAATAAGTTCCAGTATCTAACACTCTATTTGCCCTAAGAAGTACTAGACCAGTACCTTTGCAATGGGCATGTCTTAAGATGACATTTACAGTTACATTTTTCAGTCTGCCTTATAATTTGTCACAATTTTTTTGTAATGTTTTAATGTGGCTTTTTTATTCAGCAAAAAAGTATATTTACATATGCAATTTAGTTAAGTGGTCAGAATTTTATTGTCTCCCCATTTAATAATTCTCCTATTTATGGGAGATTTAATAATTCTCCTATATTATGGGAATATCTGCACTCATTAATCTCGTCTTAGACATGCATCTCCATTAGCTCAGTCCTCTTAAACGGGCAGATCTTCTTATCCTACAAATGGATATATAAGATATGGAAATCGATGTGCTGGTTAGAAATATCAAATTAGTTATTAAGCCAGTAAGAGAGTAAGAGAAGAGAAATAAATATGGAGGAGGCATTTTGAAAAGGAAGAACTAGAATACTTGTTATTTTTAGGAAATGTGGTTCTGAAGAAACTCCATAGACAACTATTTTCACTAATAAGAATTTAGCAAGATGGCTTGGAAATAAATCAATGTAGAAAAATCAGTTGCTTTCCAGTACATTAGCAATATCCAGTTAGAAAGTAAAATATAACAATAAAACTATAAAAGAGCTAATGGTAAGCCTGTATTAGTTTTCTATTGCTGAACAGCAAATTACCACAAACACAAACACACCTTCTACCACCCAAAAAAAAAAAAAAAAAAACAGTAAGAGGATTTAAAAGCTTGTCTTTTTTTTCTCCCTTTAATCACCAGGCTTACATTTTTCACTAAAATTGTAATAAAAATGTATCATTTTACCACTTTTTCTATAACATTTTCAAAAAGCAGATATTCTTTTTGAAAATATTTGAAAAATAAAATTTTATAATAGAACATGGGCTCACAAGGTTACTTGGAGCCAATTCATTGAAAGACATTTCTTTCAGAAGAATTTTCCAGCATAGTTATGAAGAAGAGATTTATACGTGCAAAGTGCCAAACTTCAGTTAGAAAAGTGACAAGAGATCATAATGATTAAAATGCTGATAATATGGAATTGTTTTACTGGTGGCACTGATTTGCCATTGCTCGTTTGAGACAATGGCCCATTTTTACTTTAATTTCATTTATATTTTGCTATGTTTTAATCAATTTTACCCAATAATTAGGCAATAGAGTATACAACAACATTAAACTTTGTAAAAAAGTTTATTTCCAAGTGATACTGCTAAGTATAATAGACAGGATTTAGAATGTGCTGGTCTTGGAATTTTTATCATATAGCGTTATATAGGCTATCGTAATTGAAATGTTAGTGTTTTAGAAATTTAACATAATAAAACTAGAGTTTCATTTTTTTGTGTCTGTGCCTGAGGGATTAGATATCCATCCTGTAACTGTAACAGAAAGCTTTAGTACAACACTTAAGCATATTTAAGACTATATTTGATTCAAGATACTTCATTGGTTAATCCTTGAATGGAACTCACCATAACTACTTGCTATGTCTTGATTTCAATCAAATGTACTTGCTTTTTTCACTGTAATAAAGCCTTATTAATTTGAATTCTACCTATTTGTAATTTATGATAACTTAAATATAAGACAGATAAAATTTCCTTCTATCATTTTTATGAACAAATTATTTGCTTAGGAAATTAATCGTTGAATCAAAACAGGTAGTTAATAAAGAGAAGAAAATACTTTAAAACCATGTTTACAGTGCACAATTGCTTATAAAAATCAATATTTTGATTGCTGATTAGTTTTACCTACTCAAAAAATCTTATTTTATTGGATTTGTGATACAGATTTAATAGCGGGCATGGTATTGAAACCTTTTCAAGTTAACAAATATTTATTAAGCATCTTGGGCAAAATAAAAGACAAGACACTGTAGGAATGCATTAAAAGCTTAAGATGTGATTCTTACATTTAGGGAACTCACAGTTGTGCAGGAGAGCTAGAAGTATGAATATTAAACAATTGGAAAACTATGAGATGAAGAATATAGCATAAATGGAGGAGATAGAATTTACCTTGAATCAACTAAATTCCCAGAATCATTTTGCAAGTATTGGATGTAACATAGGATTGTACAAGTAGGTAAAATCATGAAAGTCTATGAATACCAATTAGAATGAAATGGAAGAGACAGACATTATAGAAGTTTCCCATAGAGAATATTACTTAGATTTTCAATGGCTGCATTGGGAGTAGAGAAATAAATATGTAAAATATAGTTAATATTTATATATGGGGTGTGAAAATATTTTCATTAACATAATAAGGCGATTGTATACAAAGACTTACATGGCATGAGTTTGTAAAGGTAATTAAATTAGTTTAGAACATATTTAGTCCAAAGATAAATGTTAAATCAGAATTACTCCTGCATAATTCACAGATATTGTGGATACTATCTATTAGATAGCAGAGCCCTAACTCGTCTTGCTTTGTTTTGGTCGTGGTTTTATATCTACAGATCTGATGTTAAATGTCTGATTCTTTTACCTCTCTTCACATCATCCCTTTAAACTACCACAAGGTTTCTCACACTATTATAATACTTCCCTGTACTACTATATTACCTTTATAGAATGAATGTTTATTTCCCCTCAAACTGCTTATGTTGAAACTATTTGGATTTGGAGACTTTGGGATAATAAGGTTTACATGAAGTCATTAAGGTGGAGCCCTCAGGATGGAATTAGCATCCTCATAATGAGATGAGTGCCCAGAACTCTCTCTCTCTCCATCTTGTGAGTATGTAGCATGTAGACAGCCATGTTCAAACTAGGTAGCAGGCCTTCACCTAGAACATGATCATGCTGGCACTCTGATCTTAGATTTCCAGCCTCCAGAACTGTGAGAAATAAATGTTTGTTGTTTAAGCCATGCAGTCTATGGTAGTTTGTTATAGCCCAAACAGATGAACACAACTACCGCACATCAGAATGGGTTATGCTGTCTCTAAAATTTTGGCCTCTTTTTCAAAGGTTCAGTGACCATGCCATGTCACTTTTTGTAGTACAAAGTACCAAATGTCATATAGAATTTCTCCACATTTGGGGGGACATTTTGAATTTACATATATTAGTCTCAAATTGGAAGTGGTAGTACTAGCAATTTCTGAAGTCTGTCTCTCACTGATTTGAGGGTTTTAATTACTAAAGTTACTTACTCAGAACCCCTTATACTATTAATGAGTATAGTGGGACAATAGATGGCTTGAAAACAGAGTCTCAGAAATAACATCCTCTGTTCTCAACAAAACATCAAATGGTCACTCTAGTTTATAGTTCCTCTTTCCACTAAAAGATATAGCACAGGAAGGAATAGAGTGGGAGAAAAGAGAAAGATTAAAGAAACAGAATAAATAATTGTCAGAATTGTAGTTTGTTTGATAATGAATTTGATAGCTGTCTTAACATTGAAAACTAGAAGAATTTGTTATTTCATCCTAGTTTACTGCTGACATTTATAGTGATTGCAAAACCCAATTAACTGTCAATCTTTCTTCAGAAGGCCCTAGCTCCATATTTCCCAACAATACAAGGATGCAATGATCCCTGAGAGATTTAATAAGGTGTGAATCCCTTGAGACGATGATTCATCATTTCCCAGTTTATCAGTCAGCAAATATTTATTGAGTACCTACAATATGTGAGGCATTCTGAAGTATAATAAAGAGGTATAATTAATTTATTCATTTAACAAACATTTTTGATGCTTAATAAGTAACTGATATTGCTCTGGAGAACAAAAATACAATCTAGATGGGAATATTAACATGTAAAACAATTAGAATATGATATTTTAAATATTTAACCTTAGTCTAAGTTATATAATGTAAATTTCAGTACAAAAAAGGTTTATTACCTATACGTGGGCTAAGAAAATGTCATAAGAGGGGGACCTTGAAGATGGCGGAAGAGTAAGACTCGGAGATCACCTTCTTCCCCACAGATACACCAGAAATACATCTACACGTGGAACAACTCCTACAGAACACCTACTGAAGGCTGGCAGAAGACCTCAGACCTCCCAAAAGGCAAGAAACTCCCCATGTACCTGGGTAGGGCAAAAGAAAAAAAGAAAAAACAGAGACAAAAGAATAGGGACGGCACCTGCACCAGTGGGAGGGAGCTGTGAAGGAGGAAAAGTTTCCACACACTAGGAAGCCCCTTCGCGGGCGGAGACTGCAGGGGGCGGAGGGGGGAGCTTCGGCGCCGTGGAGGAGTGCACAGCAACGGGTGCGGCGGGCAAAGCGGGGACATTCCCGCACAGAGGATCGGTGCCGACCGACCGGCACTCACCAGCCCGAGAGGCTTGTCTGCTCACCCGCCAGCGCGGGCGGGGCTGCGACCTGAGGCTCGGGTTTCGGTTTCCGACGGAGCACAGGGAGAGGACTGGGGTTGGCGGCTTGAACATAGCCTGAAGGGGTTAGTGCACCACGGCTAGCTGGGAGGGAGTCCGGGGAAAAGTCTGCACCTGCCGAAGAGGCAAGAGACTTTTTCTTCCCTCTTTGTTTCGTGGTGCGCAAGGAGAGGAGTTTAAAAGTGCTGCTTAAAGGAAATCCAGAGACGGGCGCGAGCCGCGGCTAAAAGCGCGAACCCGAGACGGGCGCGAGCCGAGGCTAAAAGCACGGATCCCAGAGACGGGCGGGAGACGCTAAGGCTGCTGCTGCCGCCACCAAGGGGTCTGTGTGCGAGCACAGGTCACTCTCCATACCCCTCTTCCGCGGAGCCTGTACAGCCCGCCACTGCCAGGTTCCCGGGATCCAGGGACAACTTCCCCGGAGAATGCACGGCAGGCCTCAGGTCGGTGCAACATCACGCCGGCCTCTGCCGCCGCAGGCCCACCCTGCACGCAGTGCCCCTCCCTGCCTGCCGGCCTGAGTGCGCCAGAGCCCCCGAATCAGCGGCTCCTTTAACCCCGTCCTGTCTGAGCAAAAAACACACGCCCTCCAGCGACCTACACGCAGAGGCAGGGCCAAATCCAAAGCTGAGTCCCTGTGAGCTGTGAGAACAAAGAAGAGAAAGGGAAATCTCTCCCAGCAGTCTCAGAAGCAGCGGATTAAAGCTCCACAATCAACTTGATGTACCCTGCATCTGTGGAATACCTGAATAGACAAGGAATGATTCCAAATTGAGGAGGTGGACTTTAGGAGGAAGATCTATGATTTTTTTCCCTTTTCCTCTTTTTGTGAATGTGTATATGTATGCTTCTGTGTGAGAGCTTGTCTGTATAGTTTTGCTTCCACCATTTGTCCTAGGGTTCTATCCGTCCATGGTTTTTTTAAACATTTTTTTCTTAATAATTAATTTTAATAACTTTATTATACTTTACCTTCGTTCCTTCTTTCTTTCTTTCTTTCCTTCCTTCCTTCCCTCCTTTAGACAACAAATCATCCTAAATTGAGGAGGTGGTCTCTGAGAACAAGATTTATGATTTTTCCCCCTTTACCTTTTTTGTGAGGGTGTATGTATATGCTTCTGTGTAAGATTTTGTCTGTATAGCTTTGCTTCCAACATTTTTCCTAAGGTTCTATCCGTCCCTTTTTTATTTTTCTAAGTATTTTTTAATTCAATAACTTCATTATACTTTATTTTATTTTTACTGTATCTTCTTTCTTTGTCTTTTTTCCTTCTTTCCCTCCTTCCTTCCTCCCTCCCTCCCTCCCTCCTTTCTTTCCTTCTCGCCTTCTTTCCTTCTTTGCTTCTTTCTTTCTTTCTTCCTTCCTTCCTTCCTTCCTTCCCTCCTTTCCTTCTTTCTTTCCTCATACTTCTACTAATCCTCTCTAATTTTTCTCACTTTTATTCTGAGCCGTGTGGATGAAAGGCTCTTCGTGGTCCAGCCAGGAGTCAGGGCTCTGCCTCTGAGGTAGGAAAGCCAAATTCAGGCCACTGGTCAACAAGAGACCTCCCAGCTGCACATAATATCAAATGGTGAAAATCTCCCAGAGACCTCCATCTTAACATCAGCACCCAGTTTCACTCAACGACCAGCAAGCTACAGTGCTGGACAACCTATCCTAAACAACTAGCAAAACAGGAACACAATGCCACCAATTAGCAGAGAGGCTGCCTAAAATCATAATAAGGCCACAGACACCCCAAAACACACCACCAGACGTGAACCTGCCCACTAGAGAGACAAGATCCAGCCTCATCCACCACAACACAGGCACTAGTCCCCTCCACCAGGAAGCCTACACAACCCACTGAACCAACCTTAGCCACTGGAGACAGATCTCAAAAACAGTGGGAAGTACGAACATGCATCCTGCAAAAAGGAGACCCCAAACACAGTAAGATAAGCAAAATGAGAAGACAGAAAAACACACAGCAGATAAAGGAGCAAGATAAAAATGCACCAGACCTAACAAATGAAGAGGAAATAGGCAGTCTACCTGAAAAAGAATTCAGAATAATGATAGTAAGGATGATCTGAAATCTTGGAAATAGAATGGACAAAATGCAAGAAACAGTTAACAAGGACCTAGAAGAAATAATCATGAAACAAGCAATGATGAACAACACAATAAATGAAATGAAAAGTACTCTAGATGGGATCAATAGCAGAATAAATGAGGCAGAAGAACGGATAAGTGACCTGGAAGATAAAAGAGTGAAAATAACTACTGCAGAGCAGAATAAAGAAAAAAGAATGAAAAGAACTGAGGACAGTCTCAGAGACCTCTGGGACAACATTAAACGCACCAACATTCGAATTATAGGGGTTCCAGAAGAAGAAGAGAAAAAGAAAGGGACTGAGAAAATACTTGAAGAGATTATAGTTGAAAACTTCCCTAATATGGGAAAGGAAATAGTTAATCAAGTCCAGGAAGCACAGAGAGTCCCATACAGGATAAATACAAGGAGAAATACGCCAAGACACATATTAATCAAACTGTCAAAAATTAAATAAAAAGAAAACATATTAAAAGCAGCAAGAGAAAAACAACAAATAACACACAAGGGAATCCCCATAAGGTTAACAGCTGATCTCTCAGCAGAAACTCTGCAAGCCAGAAGGGAGTGGCAGGACATACTGAAAGTGGTGAAGGAGAAAAACCTGAAGCCAAGACTACTCTACCCAGCAAGAATCTCATTCAGTATTGACGGAGAAATTAAAACTTTACACACAAGCAAAAGCTGAGAGAGTTCAGCACCACGAAAGCAGCTTTACAACAAATGCTAGGAACTTCTCTAGACAAGAAACACAAGAGAAGGAAAAGACGTATAATAACGAACCCAAAACAATTTAGAAAATGGGAATAGGAGCATACATATTGATAACTACCTTAAATGTAAATGGACTAAATGCTCCCACCAAAAGACACAGATTGGCTAAATGGATACAAAACAAGACCCATATATATGCTGTCTACAAGAGACCCACTTCAGACGTAGAGACACATACAGACTGAAAGTAAGGGGATGGAAAAAGATATTCCATGCAAATGGAAACCAAAAGAAAGCTGGAGTAGCAATTCTCATATCAGACAAAATAGACTTTAAAATAAGGACTTTTAAAAGTGACAAAGAAGGACACTACATAATGATCAAGGGATCGATCCAAGAAGAAGATATAACAATTGTAAATATTTATGCACCCAACATAGGAGCACCTCAATACAGAAGGCAGATACTAACAGCCATAAAAGGGGAAATCGACAGTAACACATTCATAGTAGGGGACTTTAACACCCCACTTTCACCCATGGACAGATCAACCAAAATGAAAATAAATAAGGAAATACAAGCTTTAAATGATACATTAAACAAAATGGCCTTACTTGATATTTATAGGACATTCCATCCAAAAACAACAGAATACAGAATTTTCTCAAGTGCTCATGGAACATTCTCCAGGATAGATCATATCTTCGGTCAGAAATCAAGCCTTGGTAAATTTAAGAAAATTGAAATTGTATCAAGTATCTTTTCGGACCACAACGCCATGAGACTACATATCAATTTCAGGAAAAGATCTGTAAAAAATACAAACACATGGAGGCTAAACAATACACTACTTAACAATGATGTGTTCACTGAAGGAATTAAAGAGGAAATCAAAAAATACCTAGAAACAAATGACAATGGAGACACAACGACCCAAAACCTATGGGATGCAGCAAAAGCAGTTTTAAGAGGGAAGTTTATAGCAATACAAGCCCACCTTAAGAAGCAGGAAACATCTCGAATAAACAACCTAACCTTGCACCTCAAGCAATTAGAGAAAGAAGAACAAAAAAACCCCAAAGCTAGCAGAAGGAAAGAAATCATGAAAACCAGATCAGAAATAAATGAATAAGAAGTGAAGGAAACAATAACAAAGATCAATAAAACTAAAAGCTGGTTCTTTGAGAAGATAAACAAAATAGATAAACCACTAGCCAGACTCAACAAGAATAAAAGGGAGAAGACTCAAAAACAATAGAATAAGAAATGAAAAAGGAGAAGTAACAACTGACACTGCAGAAATAAAAAAGATCATGAGAGATTACTACAAGCAACTCTATGCCAATAAAATGGACAATCTGGAAGAAATGGACAAATTCTTAGAAATGCACACCTGCCAAGACTGAATCAGGAAGAAATAGAAAATATGAACAGACCAATCACAAACACTGAAATTGAAACTGTGATTAAAAATCTTCCAACAAACAAAAGCCCAGGACCAGATGGCTTCACAGGCGAATTCTATCAAACATTTAGAGAAGAGCTAACACCTATCCTTCTCAAACTCTTCCAAAATATAGCAGAGGGAGGAACACTCCCGAATTCCTTCTACGAGGCCACCATCACCTTGATACCAAAACCAGACAAGGATGTCAGAAAGAAAGAAAACTACAGGTCAATATCACTGATGAACATAGATGCAAAAATCCT
This sequence comes from Grampus griseus, assembly GCF_964374135.1. Classification (NCBI taxonomy): domain Eukaryota; kingdom Metazoa; phylum Chordata; class Mammalia; order Artiodactyla; family Delphinidae; genus Grampus; species Grampus griseus. Next base: position 77,073,545 of record NC_138999.1, on the reverse strand, counting down.
CAACAAAATACTAGCAAACAGAATCCAACAGCACATTAAAAGGATCATACACCATGATCAAGTGGGGTTTATTCCAGGAATGCAAGGATTCTTCAATATACGCAGATCAATCAATGTGAGAAACCATATTAACAAATTGAAGGAGAAAAACCATACGATCATCTCAATAGATGCAGAGAAAGCTTTTGACAATATTCAACACCCATTTTTATCATAATAAAAACCCTGCAAAAACTAGGCATAGAGGGAACTTTCCTCAACATAATAAAGGCCATATATGACAAGCCCACAGCAAACATCATCCTCAATGATGAAAAACTGAAAGCATTTCCACTAAGATCAGGAACAAGACAAGGTTGCCCACTCTCACCACTCTTATTCAACATAGTTTTGGAAGTTTAACCACAGCAACCAGAGAAGAAAAGGAAATAAAAGGAATCCAAATCGGAAAAGAAGAAGTAAAGCTGTCACTGTTTGCAGATGACATGATACTATACATAGAGAATCCTAAAGATGCTACCAGAAAACTAGTAGAGCTAATCAATGAATTTGGTAAAGTAGCAGGATACAAAATTAATGCATAGAAATCTCTTTCATTCCTATATACTAATGATGAAAAATCTGAAATTGAAATCAGGAAAACACTCCCATTTACCATTGCAACAAAAAGAATAAAATATCTAGGAATAAACCTACCTAAGGAGACAAAAGACCTGTATGCAGAAAATTATAAGACACTGATGAAAGAAATTAAAGATGATACAAATAGATGGAGAGATATACAATGTACTTGGATTGGAAGAATCAATATTGTGAAAATGACTCTACTACCCAAAGCAATCTATAGATTCAATGCAATCCCTATCAAACTACCACTGGCATTTTTCACAGAACTAGAACAAAAAATTTCACAATTTGCATGGAAACACAAAAGACCCCGAATAGCCAAAGCAATCTTGAGAATGAAAAAAGGAGCTGGAGGAATCAGGTTCCCTGACTTCAGACTGTACTACAAAGCTACAGTAATCAAGACAGTATGGTACTGGCACAAAAACAGAAAGATAGATCAATGGAACAGGATAGAAAGCCCAGAGAAAAACCCACGCACATATGGCCACCTTAACTTTGATAAAGGTGGCAGGAATGCACAGTGGAGAAAGGACAGCCTCTTCAATAAGTGGTGCTGGGAAAACTGGACAGGTACATGTAAAAGTATGAGATTAGATCACTCCCTAACACCATCCACAAAAATAAGCTCATAATGGATTAAAGACCTAAATATAAGGCCAGAAACTATCAAACCCTTAGAGGAAAACTTAGGCAGAACACTCTATGACATAAATCACAGCAAGATCCTTTCTGACCCACCTCCTAGAGTAATGGAAATAAAAACAAAAATAAACAAATAGGACCTAATGAAACTTCAAAGCTTTTGCACAGCAAAGGAACCCATGAACAAGACCAAAAGACAACCCTCAGAATAGGAGAAAATATTTGCAAATGAAGCAACTGACAAAGGATTAATCTCCAAAATTTACAAGCAGCTCATGCAGCTCAATAACAAAAAAACAAACAACCGAATCCAAAAATGGGCAGAAGACCTAAATAGACATTTCTCCAAAGAAGATATACAAACTGCCAACAAACACATGAAAGAATGCTCAACATCATTAATCATTAGATAAATTCAAATCAAAACTACAATGAGATATCATTTCACACCAGTCAGAATGGCCATCATCAAAAAATCTAGAAACAATAAATGCTGGAGAGGGTGTGGAGAAAAGGGAACACTCTTGCACTGCTGGTGGGAATGTGAATTGGTTCAGCCACTATGGAGAACTGTATGGAGGTTCTTTAAAAAACTACAAATAGAACTACCATATGACCCAGCAATCCCACTACTGGGCATATACCCTGAGAAAACCAAAATTCAAAAAGAGTCATGTACCAAAATGTTCATTGCAGCTCTGTTTACAGTAGCCCGGAGATGGAAACAACCTAAGTGCCCATCATCGGATGAATGGATAAAGAAGATGTGGCACATATATACAATGGAATATTACTCAGCCATAAAAAGAAACGAAATTGAGCTATTTGTAATGAGGTGGATAGACCTAGAGTCTGTCATACACAGTGAAGTAAGTCAGAAAGAAAAAGATAAATACAGTATGCTAACACATATATATGGAATTTAAGAAAAAAAATGTCATGAAGAACCTAGGGGTAAGACAGGAATAAAGACGCAGACCTACTGAAGAACAGACTTGAGGATATGGGGAGGGGGAAGGGTGAGCTGTGACAGGGCAAGAGAGTGTCATGGACATATACACACTAACAAACGTAAGGTAGGTAGCTAGTGGGAAGCAGCCGCATGGCACAGGGATATTGGCTCGATGCTTTGTGACAGCCTGGAGGGTGGGATAGGGAGGGTGGGAGGGAGGGAGATGCAAGAGGGAAGACATATGGGAACATATGTATATGTATAACTGATTCACTTTGTTATAAAGCAGAAACTAACACATGATTGTAAAGCAATTATACCCCAATAAAGATGTTAAAAAAAGGGCAATGTGTGAATAGAGTGTTCTCTGATTTAAAAAAAAAAAAAAGAAAGAAAATGTCATAAAAAAAAAATCAATGTGTAAAGCATGAAACATATACCTAAAAGTTCTCTGAATCTAAAAATTGATTAGATATACATAAATGAGAAAAAGTATCTCCTAGCCTAAAAGTTTTACAGAATGTTGAGTGGCAGTTATTGAAAACCTGTATGAAAAATTAAATATAAAATGTGTTTCTATTATTATGTAATCTACATGGGAATTATAGTCTTAATGAATCCTAGGCCTACAATGCCTCTTAGGGCTTATATTAGCCAACTTTATTTTGTAAATGACAAAAGTATGGCACAGACAAATCCTGAAATACTTTATGTAAATTAATCTTTTTCTCTCAAAAGACATCAAAGCAAAAATAAATCTTCTAAAATATATTTTAAAGGAAATTCTCTTTTATAGGCACACTAACTGGAAACAAGATATGAATTTTATGTTACATTTTTAAGATAATTTTACATTTTATTTTTTATTAATTTTTTTTTAAATGAAGTATACTTGACTTACAATGTTGTGTTAGTTTAAGCTGTACAGCAAAGTGAATCTGTTATAAATATAATTATATCCATTATTTTTTTAGATAATTTACCCATATAGGTTATTACAGAATATTGAGTAGAGTTCCTTGTGCTATACAGTAGGTCCCTACACTTTCAAGATGGGAGATAAAACTTTAGGACAGAAGAGCTGAGATCTAATAATTCTTGACTTTACATTTTATAACATACCCAAATCAAAATTGATGAAGATAGTGTGCACTAACCATGGAGTTGGAATAAGACAGTCATCATGTAAGTCTTTCTGTTTCTGAATAAAAATGTATAGTTTAATAAATTTGGAAAGCAGAACAAATTCTGTTCCAGAATACTAAGTGAAAACTCTCTGTGATAATTAGCAAAACAAAATATCTAAGATCCAAAGCAATCAGAGAGGCTAGCAAAACAAACAGAATTGCAAGTTCCAGGCATTTTCATTGCAGACCAAAATCCAAAGAAAACATTTATCTTAATCAGAATCTCCTTCCATCTCTAGTTTACACATACTGTGTACAAATATGACAGCAATGTGAAATTAGGCTATGACTAGTGTGACATAGGAAAGCTGTCCACATGTCTGCCAGGAAATCAGCCAAAATAGTAAAGCCCTAATGGAAATCCCCTTACAATGTTAAAATGAATGGAGTAGCAGTTCATCCTTAAGCCAGTTCAAATTTAACTGTAAATTTGACAAATTGAGTAGTGATTTTTCATTTGTTTTAGTTGTGTTTGTTTGTTTTGTTTGTTTTTGTCTAATTTGTGTTAGAATTAGCTAACCATATTCCTGTTCTAACATTTGGGATTTTACACAAAATGTAGTATGATATTTTCCCATTAGTCCAAATATTTTCTAGCTTTTTTCACTTTATTCTAATTAATATTAACAATAATGCCAAAAAACAATTCAATCACTTATTTTCAGATATTATGGCTTAGGTTAATAAAATATCAATATTTTAATATTATTTTTCCTTTTTTTGTTTTTATCTGTTTTTTTTTTTATGTAGAGACTCCTTTTCTCACTCTGTATCACTGTAATGCGAATATTTAGAAACAGTAGTCCACCAGAATATTAAGATAAATGTTTCCAATTTTAATCTTAGAATGCTACACTGAAAATGAAGAAAACTTGTCAGTAGTTTTCTAGATCCGAGAGTTTAGAAAAAGATTGAGAAATAAGATATTAGAAAAATCTTGCATAAAATTTCCAACTGGGGAGAAAAAGGATATTTAATTACTTCCTTTAAATCAAATATTTAGAACTATCAATTTTTGTTATTGAATTGTATTTTATATAACAATATCCTCTTGCTATTTTATCAAATGACTATCAAAACAATAAGTAATTAAGTAGGACTTCTCTCTATTATAAAAATTTTATTTATTTTTTATACTAAGTTTCCCATATATCTTTTCATTGCCAAATCTAAATATCAAATCTTACAGACCTCAAATATTATAGATATGATATTTCCTGGATAATATGTTATATAAAAAGTGATTCAGAATTCATTCACTATAGGTTACTCTGCAACATGAAATATTCCCCAAAGGTAAAATGTCATTTGGATTTGCAAACAACTTGCAATTTTATTTTGTATATGCATACTCATAAAATGATGGTTCTAAAACAACATTGAGAATTCTACAAAAAAATTGAAAAGGGAGTAACAGATGAAACTTTAAAATATCCCATTTGAAGTTAAAGAAAAGAATTGAGTCCTTTCTTAAGGTTCTGTCCCTCTAGAATATGTGGATTAAAATACAGTGGAATGTGAAAGTTTTGCTGCATTGTCCAGATATGGTTTTAAAAAAATCATCAAATGACTGCTTCTACTGAAATCATTTTTTTTCATTTTCTTTTTTGTTTGTTTGTATTTTGCTAGTACCAGCTGGCATCAGAAGTTGACTGATTATATGGATAGAAAAAAGTGAGACTCAAACTTAATGTAAACCATTTTTATGAAATATCAATATGTCATCAATTTGGATGTTATTTGTGGCTTTACATGATAGATTTTGAGTAGTTTATAATTTCAGCTATTTTTATGATGAACACAATTTTGAGTAATTTCCCTCTCATTCTGGTTCTTTAATACAGGTTCTTAAAAAAATAAATTTATTTTCTCTTTTCCATGGTTTACAGCTTCTTCTATTAAATAGGCTACTGGAAAATCAGCCCTAGATTTTGAAACTGCATTAAGTAATTAATTTTTTTGCTTATATTCAAGTTATCAAAAATTGAACAGTCCTTGGCATTTATTAAATGTGTATATTATATGATATACAATATATGAAACCTTATGTATTAAATATATGTAGTCTTATTTAATCAACACAAAAGATCTATGAAGGAGGCATTACAAGTATTTTACAAAAGAGAAAACAGGCTCAGATAGATTTAGTAACCTGCTAAAGGTCAAACAATAACAATTTTGATTTTTACTTCTTTATTTACTTCTTTGACTAAGTTCTTTCATGTTTAAGAATGTTTATTAAATGCTGTTTACTGACATTTCCATAATAGTTTGGTAGAGGTAAGTATATCATACAATTGATTAGAGTGGTTTTTTTGTGTGTTTCTTTTAATGATGAAGATCAAAGAAACTATACCTGATTATATATTAAACCAAAGGGCAAATGGAAATAAAACTTGGGAATTTAGAAAAGCATATTTTATACTATATTGATATGTTTTTCTTAATCTCTCTACTAATCTAGCTACTTTTTAAAAGTATACTGTAAAGTAGTTCACTTCTAAATATGTGAATTGTGTGTATTAACCATACACTTTAGTTCCTTTTCTGTAGGTTATTTGCATTTTATAAAAGTCAGTATCATCCTGAGTCCTAAAGGAATGAAAGAAATAACAACAACAAAAAATAATAACGATCTTTTTAATGCAACCAAGATAAAATACTTACCCAACATTTTCAAATATGTTCTTCAACAATCTTTAAAATGGAAAGGTAAGAGTAAGATAAATTTTTATAGTACTTTATAAATATGGAAGAACTTACTGCTTTGACACTAATAGCAATTTTATGTGAAGAAAAAAATATTTTTTCTGATTAAAACAAATAACAAAACCAAAATATGCTGGATACAGGGCTTGTTTAGCTTTGTACATGGTGAATGGTGATTTCATGAAGTGTTTCCTTCATTGCTTTCTAATAATGTAAGAAATACCGAAGTTTAAAAGCAATTAACTCAATAGGAAAAGAACTATTTTGACATTTGACACCTTGGCTTATTATTCAATTGACACACTATCAAATCTAATGTTTAAAACAGTTTGAAGATAGAAGACAAGTTTTAATCTGTATCATTGTAGAAGTATATATATGTGTGTGTGTGTGTGTGTGATATATATATATATATATATATATATATATATATATATATATATATATATATATATATATACCTTAGGCAACTGATCTTCAAAATGCTTTGCAAACAGGAATTTCAACTTAGTCAAAATTTTCACTAACATCTGCATGGTAAAATAAAAATATAAGCAATGTTCTTCTATTTAGTGCTCAGGCTGGGATTTTAACAAAACTGAAGTCTTAGCTGAAATGTGCTCTTCCTATAGAGAATGTTAGTTGTTCAAAATATAAGTTTGATAGTGATGTTTATGAGGTAGTGAAAACTAAGCATGTTACTACATAGTAAAATGTAATGTCAATGTAATGAAAAATGTGTGCTCACTGACAGGTTGAATTTGAACTGTTTATTGGATTGTTTATCTAAAAAGAAAATAGGAATATGAGAGAATATGACAGGTGATAAGCAAATTATTCCTATAAAGGAGATACTATAAAGCATCCCATAGTACATTATATTACAAGGAAAAAATGAATCTGGATAGGACCCTAAAATAGGAGGGCCAAGAAAATGTAGCAGCATAAAATTACAACACAGTGTTGTATGAGGAAGATTAATAAGAAGTAGAGAGTGGGCAACATGAATGATTGGAAGACATTGAAATGAAATTTAGTTTCCTTCAAATTGTATTTATGACTAATTCCCTGATATTCTTAAAAATAAAATAATGCAAGACTGAGCTAATTAGGATGAATCACTTATGATTCTTACCCCAAATTAAGACTCTCTAGCCTCACCTCAGATTTAAAACTAAGCCCCAAGGATTAAATCTCCTTGATAGAAATGGATTTGGGGACTTTTATTAATATTCTCTAAAATATTTACACTATCTCAAAATGCTGGAAACAAAGATATAACACGTTATGAGGAAGACAAATGCAGACTGTAATCATTAAATGTATGTTGTTTAAGAAGGAAAGGCACCTTAAAAATCTGTACAAAATACCCATTTTCAAAATCAAAAAACATCTTTTCTACTCTATTCTTAACAATATCAGGATGGATTTTATATCTTGTTGCCTTTCATAAAAAAATGGTGGCAATTTTTTTAACCAAATGTATTTTTAAAATTTTTATTTTATATTGGAGTATAGTTGATTAACAATGTTGTGATAGTTTCGGGTGTACAGCAAAGTGATTTAGTTATACATATATATGTATCTATTCTTTTTCAAATTCTTTTCCTATTTAGGTTGTTAAATAATAGTGAGCAGAGTTCATCTGCTACACAGTAGGTCCTTGTTGGTTATCTATTTTAAATATAGCAGCGTGTATATATCAGCACCCAACTCCCTAACTACCCTCTGCCCTGCCACCATTCTGCCCTGGTAACCATAAGTTCGTTCTCTAACTCTGTGGGTCTGTTTCAGTCTTGTAAACAAGTTATTTTGTATCATTTCTTTTTAGATTTGCCCATAAGGGATATCATATGCTATTTCTCTTTCCCTGTCTGACTTAATCCACTCAGTATGACAATCTCTAGGTCCATCCATGTCACTGCAAATAGCATTATTTCATTCTTTTTAATGGCTGAGTAATATTTCACTGTATATATGTACCACATCTTCTTTATCCATTCTTTTGTCGAAGGATATTTAAGTTGCTTCCATGTCTTGGCTATTGTAAACAGTGCTGCAATGAACATCAAGGTGCTTGTATCCTTTCAGACCGTGTTTTTCTCTGGGTATATGCCTAGGAGTGGAATTGCAGGTTCATATGGCAGCTCTATTTTTAGTTTTTAAGGAACCTCCATACTCTTTTCCATAGTGACTGTACCAATTTACATTCCCACCAACAATGTAGGAGGGTTCCCTTCTGTCCACACCCTTTCCAGCATTTATTGTTTGTGGATTTTTTGATGATAGCCATTTTGATTGGTGTGAAGTGATATCTCATACTAGTTTTGATTTGCATTTATCTAATAATTAGTGATGTTGAACATCTTTTCATGTGCCTTTTGGCCATCTGTATGTCTTCTTTGGAGAAATGTCTATTTAGGTCTTCTGCCCATTTTTTGACTGGGTTGTTTGTTTTGATGATATTAAGCTGCATGTGATGTTTGTAAATTTTGGAGACTAATACCTTGTCAGTCACACCATTTGCAAATATTTTCTCCCAATCTGTGGGTTGTCTTTTCACTTTGTTTATGGTTTCCTTTGCTGTGCAAAAACTTTTGAGTTTAATTGGGTCCTGTTTGTTTATTTTTTGTTTTTATTTCCATTACTCTGAGAGACGAATCAAAAAAGATATGGCTGTGATTTATGTCACAGAGTGTTCTGCCTATGTTTTCCTCTAAAAGTTTTACAGTGTCTGGTCTCACATTTAGGCCTTTAATCCACTTTGAGCTTATTTTTGTGCATGATGTTAAAGAATGTCCTAATTTCATTTTTTTTACATGTAACTGTCCAGTTTTCCCAGCACCATTTCTTGAAGGGACTGTCTTTTCTCCATTGTACAGTTTTGCCTCCTTTGTTGTAGATCAATTGACCATAGGAGCATGGGTTTATTTCTGGGCTTTCTATCCTGCTCCATTAATCTATATTTCTGTTTTTGTGCCAGTACCATACTTTTTTGGTGATTTTAGTTTTGTAGTATTGTTTGAAGGCAAGAAGCCTGATTCCTCCAGCTCCATTTTTCTATCTCAAGGTTGTTTTGGCTATTTGGGGTCTTTTGTGTCTCCATACAAATTTTAAGATTTTTCTTTTGTTCTAGTTCTGTGAAAAATGTGATTGGTAATTTGATAGGGATTGCATCTTTCACCAGCATCTTATACTTTTCGGAGTACAGGTATTTTGTCCCTTTAGGTAGGTTTATTCCTAGGTATTTTATTCTTTTTGATGAGATGGTAAATGAGATTGTTTCTTGAATTTCTCTTCCTGATATTTCACTTTTAGTGTATAGAAATGCAACAGATTTCTGTGTATTAAATTTGTAAACGTCAACCTTACCAAATTCATTGATGAGCTCTAGTAGTTTTCTGGTAGCATCTTTAGGATTTTCTATGTATATTATCATGTCATCTGCAAACAGTGACAGTTTTACTTCTTCTTTTCCAATTTGGATTCCTTTTATTTCCTTTTCTTCTCTGACTGCCATAGCAAGGACTCTGAATACTATGTTGAATAAAAGTCGTGAGAGTGGACATCCTTGTTTTGCCCCAGATTTAGAGGAACTGTTTTCAGGTTTTCACCATTGAGTATGATAATAGCTGTAGGTTTGTCATATACGGCCTTTATTATGTTGAGGTATGTTCCCTCTATGCCCCCTTTTTGGAGATTTTTTATGATAAATGGGTGCTGATTTTGTCAAAAGCTTTTGCTGCACGTATTGAGATGATCATATTATTTTGTTCTGCAATTTGTTGATGTGGTGTATCATACTGTTTCATTTGCAGATACTGAAAAATCCTTGCATCCTGTGATGAATCTCACTTGTTCATGATGTATGATCCTTTTAATGTATTGTTGGATTCGGATTGCTAGTATTTCATTGAGGATTTTAGGGTCTGTGTTCATCAGTGATATTGGCCTGTAATTTTCTTTTTTTTGTGTTATCTTTGTCTGGTTTTGGTATCAGCGTGCTGGTGGCCTCATAGAATGAGTTTAGGAGTTTTCCTTCCTCTGCAGTTTTTTGGGACAGTTTCAGAAGGACAGGTGTTAACTTCTTTCTAAATGTTTTGTAGAATTCGCCTGTGAAGCAATCAGGTCCTGGACTTTAGTATTGGGAATTTTTAAATCACAGTTTCAATTTCAGTGCTGTGACTGGTGTGCTCCTATTTTCAATTTCTTCCTGGTTCAGACTTGGGAGATTGTACTTTTCTAAGAATTTGTCCATTTCTTCCAGATTGTCCATTTTTTTGGCATACAGTTGCTTGTAGTAGTCTCTTATGATATTTTGTATTTCTGTAATGTCAGTTGTAACTTCTTTTTCATTTCTAATTTTTTTGATTTGAGTCCTCTACCTTTTATTCTTGATGAGTCTGGCTAAAGATTTATCAGTTTTGTTTATATTTTCAAAGAACAAGCTTCTAATTTCATCGATCTTTGCTATTGGTTTCTTTATCTCTATTTCATTTATTTCTACTCTGATCTTTATGATTTCTCCCCTTCTACTAACTCTAGGTGTTGCTTGTTCTTCTTCCTCTAGTTGCTTTAGGTATAAGCTTAGGTTGTTTATTTGAGATTTTTCTTGTTTCCTGAGGTAAGATTGTATTGCTATATACTTCCCTCTTAGAATGGCTTTTGCTGCATCCCATAGGTTTTGGATTGTTGCGCCTTCATTTTCATTTGTCTCTAGGTATTTTTTTATTTCCTCTTAGATTTCTTCAGTGATCCATTGGTTGTTTAGTATCATATTGATTAGCCTCAATGTGTTTGTGTTTTTTACAGTTTTTTTTCTTGTAGTTGATTTCTAATCTCATAACATTGTGGTTGGAAAAGATGCTGGATGTGATTTCAATTTTTTTTTAAATTTACAGAAGCTCACTTCATGGCCCAGCATGTGGTCAGTCCTGAAGAATGTCCTGTATACACTTGAGAAGAATATGTATTCTGCTGTTTTCGGGTGGAATGCTCTATAAATATCAATTAAGTCTATCTGGTCTAATGTGTGATTTAAGGTCTGTGTTTCCTTATTGATTATCTGTCTGGATGATCTGTCCATTGATGAAAGTGTGGTGTTAAAATACCCCAATATTTTTGTGATACTCTCAATTTCTCCTTTTATGGCTGTTAGTATTTGCCTTATATATTGAAGTTCTCCTATGTTGGGTGCATATATATTTACAATTGTACTGGAGCTTATAGGCTGTTTGGTAGGGTTAATTGTGGCCTCCAGGTGGCCAGTGAGTAATTCCCAGAACTGCTGCTGCCAGTGTCTTTGTCCTGGTAGTGAGCCACCGCCGGCCCCTGCCTCTGCAGGAGACCATCCAATACCAGCAGGTAGGTCTGTCCCAGTCTCTTATGAGGTCATTTCTTTTTTTCCCCGGGTCCTGGTGGGCACACGACCTTGTGTGTACCCTCCAAGAGCAGAGTTTCTGTTTCCCCCAGTCTTGTGGAAGTCCTGTAATCAATTCCCACTGCCCTTCAAAGCCAGATTATCTGAGGACTCCTCCTGTTGCTGGACCCCCAGGGTGGAAAGCCTGATATAGGGCTCAGAACTTACACTACAGTGAGAGAACTTCTGTGGTATAATTGTTTTTCAGTTTGTGAGTCTTCCACCCAGTGGGTATGGGATTTGATTTTATCAGAGTTACGCTCCTACTACTATCCCACTGTGACTTCTCCCTTGTCTTTGGATGTAGGGTATATTTTTTGGTAGGTTCCAGAATTTTTTGTCGATGGTTGTTCAGCAGTTAGTTGTGATTCTGGTGTTTGCATAAGAAGGGGTGAGCACACGTCCTCCTACTCCACCATCTTGAACTAATAATCTAACCAAATGTATTCTTAAACTATTGTGTTGGCCAAAAAGTTCATTCTGTTTTTTCCATAACATCTTACGGAAAAATCTGAATGAACTTTTTGGCGAACCCAATAGAATAACTGAGTATTCTTGAAGAATTAACTTCAGGGACACATACCTATTTAAAAATACGAACCCAACCATCCTGATGTTTTTTCACATTGCCATCCCAGTATATTTGCCTTATACAATGGCATTGTGGTATATTCTTCTAGGCTTCTGTCCTTTGGTCTTCAGACAACTCAAAAGTTCATTTGATTTGCATTTCTACTGGTTAGATCAAATTTAGAAAAGACCAACACATGGGGAAACTTTATTATTTTTAGATAATACCTATTTATTTCTACTCCTAAGATTTGTAGTACCAGATTATGTTTTCTTATCCTCCCGTTCAATCTTCATTTCCTACTGTCTAGTCCTCTTATTTGTCTTAACATAATATAGTCAAATATTTTCAAAAAATATACCCTCAATTTACCCTTCCTTTGTAAATCCCCCCTCCTCCCTTCCTTCTTTTTTCTTTTTCTCCTTCTTTCTCTCTCTATCATTTTTTTTTCTTTGCAGAGCAATCAAAAACTATCTCTGTGCATCTTGTTTCTACCCATTTCTGAGCTCCTCACTTTATAAAGTTCTTTTACAAAACTTACTGGTTATTAAATGAATACTTAAATTTTCTCTGGAATAATTTAACATGTCCTAATTGAACTCAATAGTGCTTATTTTCTTCCATAAGGCAAATTCAGATGTCTTCTTCTTTGATATCATTTCAAAACCTTATATAGCCATCTCTAATAAAATTATATACACTGTAAAATATAGAAATTATAACAATATGCTTACAGGCTTGTACACCTTTGGGGCTCTTCTTCCAACTAGTACACCAAATCAGAAGTCATTTTGAAGTTATACTCAAAATCCTGGAAAAATCACTTTCGCTTCCTCTCCCACTCTTAAGATAAATATTTGTCACCAACCTTATTCCTGTGGTTATAGCTTGTAATGGTTATCATTCTTCAAAGATAAATATTACTCCTTGGTGGGAGCCACATTTTATTCACAGGTGTGTATTTTATTATGATATAGTCAAACAAGACTGCTGCTTCAAATATTATTTATCAAAACATCTACTAACATGTAACATTTCATCTGTCTCAGTTTCATCATGACTGTTGCCTGGAAAACAGTCATTTCTGTCCCTTTAGTTCTATTTTAGGCTTTGATTTACATACTGGATTTTTTTCAATGTAAACAAAGATGAAACTCAGTTGCTTTTTAAAGGTTCAATAGTCATCTGATTCTTTTTAGTTTTCTTGGAAGAGGTCAGCTTTAAGCATCCCTAGTCCTCAAAAGCCTACTCAGAGATAATTAAAACCTGATTTATCCTAATTGGGAATAGTTTAGCTCCTGATCCCTTAGTATCCGAATGACTCCTCGTTTGATGAACTTCTGATTTACTGATATCTCCTCCAATTTTCAGTATTTCATTTATTCTGCTTACTTTGGATTTAATTTGCTCCTCTTTTCCCCAGTTTCCTAAGGTGGAAGCTTAGACTACTGATTTTAAACCTTTTCTTTTTTTCTAATATAGGTATTGAATGCTATAAATTTCCCTCTGAGCAATACTTTTACTGCATCCCACAAATTCTAAGTTGTATTTTCATCTTCAATAAATTCAAAATACTTTAAAATTTAGCTTGAGATTTATTCTTTGACCCATGTGTTATTTACTCTCCATGTATTTTGGGATTTTTCAGATATCTTTCTGCCATTGACTTCTAGCTCAATTCCATTGTGATTTGAGAGCATGTATTATATGATTTTTATTCTTTTAAATTAGCCAAGGTATGTTTTATGGCCCAAATTGTGGTCTATCTTGGTGAATGTCCCATGTGAGTTTGAGACAAGTGTGTATTCATTTGCTTTTGAATAAAGTATTCTATGGATGTCAAATAGACCTAGCTGATTGATGGTGCTATTGAGTTCAACTATGTCCTTACTGATTTTCTTCCTGTCGTATCTACCCATTACTGATAGAAGGGTGTTAAACTCTCCATATACTATGGTGGATTCATCTATTTCTCTTTACAGATCTATCAATTTTAGCCTTATGCATTTTGACACTTGGTTGTTCAATGCATATAAATTTAGGATTGTTATACCATCTTGAAGCATTACTCCTTTATCATTAAGAAATTCCCCTCTATGTTCCTGATAATTTTTCTTGCTCTAAAGTTGGCTCTGTCTGAAAGTAATTTAGCAGCTACTCTTGTTTTTTTTTTTTTTTGATTAGTGTTAAGACGGTATATCTTTCTGCATCCCTTTAATTTTAATAAATATGTTCCTTTAAAATTAGTTTCTTGTAGACAACATTTATTTTGGTCTTGTTTTTTGGTTCATTCTGATGACTTCTGTTTTTAATTGGTGTATTTAGGTTATAGATATTCAAATGATTATTGGTAAAATCTAGATTAATATCTAATATATTTGTTTATTGTTCCTATTTGTGTTCTCCACTCTTTTCTGCCTTTGTGGTTTTAACTGAGCCTTTTGTGCAATCCCATTTTCTCTCCTTCCTTGGAATATCAATTATACTTTTTTAAAGTTATTTTTACTGTTTGCCCTTTGGTTTGCATTATACGTTTACACTTAATCCAAGTCCCCTTTCAAATAATATTGTACAACTTCACAGATAGTACAAGTAACTTATGAAAACAAAGTATTCTTAATTCCTTCCTCTCATCCTTTGTATCATTAAATCATCCCTTCATTTCACCCAACATAGGCTATACCATTTAATATTTTGTTCCTATTATTATTAGAATAAATTGTTATCTGTTAGATCAATTAAGAATAAGACTAGTTATTTTACTTTAATTTATTCCTTTTCTAAAGTTTTTTTTCTTTCTTTATGTAGATTTAAGTTTCTAATTTATATTATTTCCCTTCTCTCTGAAGAACTTTTAGCATTTTTTTTTACAAAGCATGTCTAGCAACACCAAATTCCTTCAATTTTTGTTCATTTGAGAAAGTCTTTATTTCTCCTTCACTTTTGAAGGATGATTTCTCAGAGTACAGAACCAAAGGTTGTTATTTCTCACTCCAATCCATTCTTGACACAATACAGTGGACTTTCTAAAATTAATACCTGATTATTAGATTCTTCTGCTTAAAAGTCCTCAATGGCTCCTTCCCACAAATACAAATGTCAAAACTCCTTAACAGTGGAACTGTCCCCTGCATATCTTCCAAATTGGCTCTCACTACTCTTTCCTCTTGTATTAAACATTTATTTTTCCAGTCACAATGTACATTTTTCACTTCCTGGAATATTTCAGAGTACCTTCTTTCAGATTTTCAAACATTTTCTCTTCTCTGACTAAACATTTTGCCATGTCTCTTACCCTGGCTAACTCCTATGTGTATCTTAGATACCAGCTAATACATCACTTCCTCTCATACTTTCCCTGACTTCCCCTGCCTTCTCCTCTTAACTCCATACACTATTATAATTGTCTGTTTCCGCCAATGGAATGCAAAATCTCTAATCGGAAAAATTGTGTATTTTATTTACTATGATATCTCTAACCCTTAGCATAGTGCCTGAGATATAATAGATGCTCAATAAAAATATGTTAAATGAATGGAATTGATGGATTATTTTTAATACCTACTAAATACCAGGTGCCATACCAATTACCCTGTATACTGTGGAGGAATGAATACTGTCATAAGTCAGTGAGGATATTTATATAAAATTGTTTGCTAAACTCTAATTCTACAACAATATGTTCTGTAATTTTATATCTGGCAGCAAGAGATTATGACAGATGATAATATATTATAATCAAAATATTCACTTAAAACTTCAGATGGGAAAACTTACCAATTTGGTAAACTAAAAATATAGATTCTTTGTGGTTGTTCAAAAGCTCTGATTCTTCATCTTTGGTCATATATCAACAACCAAGACAAATTCAGGGAATCATGAAAGAAAGAGAAACTTTAAAATAATTATATATGAGTGAAGTAAGAGGTCATATTTATAGATACCTTTTAATATGTATACAAACAGTCTGAAAATTGAATTATAAATTTCTTTAGGAGTGGGGATTCCACTGTAATTTTATTTCTTTTGTATCATTCATACCATTCTGTGTGTAATTCACTCCATAGAAGATGGTCAAAAACCAAATGTTTACTATATGTTTAAAAATGTGTTTGAATTTTCTGAAAATTCAAGGACAATATGTCAGCCCAACTTTTAGAGTCCCCTCTCTTCTACCTGTCAAAAGTTCTTACCTTAAATCATTGCCTTTTCTTTTGTCAGTGTTTTATATAGCTCAATATTTGTTCTATTATGTGAGTTATTTACATTTTTAGCTCAGTAGTTTACTTAAACATGAAAAGAATCAAGTTAGTATTAGTTAAAATAAAACATAATATAATCTTAATGTTACTTTAATATCTTCATTACTTTTGTTTTATCCCTTCCAATTCTCATTTCTTTTATCACAAGTTTGCACTGGAGAAGCAGGCTTATTGTTCATAAGCATTTCATGTGAGAAATATCATATTCACTAGTCTGTTTCTTTTAAAGTTAATATGTATGAGTAATCTCTAGAACATACTTGGGGATAAATAAAATATCTCTCCTAAATACATAATATTCTCTTGGTGAAAGTACCAATTAACTTTCAAGAAGATTTGAGTTATTTAAAGCTTATTATTACTCTCCTATCCTTTTTTCTAAGGAATGTTTCCAAATCAATTTCCCTGAACTATGGTGTTTTGCAGTCAAATATTCTTGGACTTCTTTATTTCTCTAGTTCCTGCAATGCTAGAAAGACTGCAGTAGAAAAATAAGGCAATATTTTGGGCCCAGATAGTGGCTAGAAATAGTAGATATCTACAGAGTTGGCAAATTCATCTTTATTTGAGGGTTTCAGATAATCCATAAAAATTCAGTTCTATAATGTAAGAAATTAGTTGTGTATCCACTCCAAACACTGACTGCAATTTCCTCATAAGTACTTTTAATTTAAAAATTTCCCAAAAAGGGCTTTGTGAAAGAAGAATCAATATGCACAATGAGTTATTTATTTTTTTAATAAAAATTTTGTGAGCAAAAGGAAAGAAGGATGTGAAGATGTAAATAACACCAGATCTGCCATGACATTTTAATGTTTGTTTTAGAAAAATTAATATAGATTGATTTACCTGTTCACAGGTAGGTAAGAACAAAGAATTAAAGAATCACATCTCTAAATTCATGTGATACTGCCAAAAATAGGAGAATGGATGAGGTAGGCATTCTAAATAGATTTCCATTTCTATGATTCCCTGAGAATATTTTATGATGCAGCAAAGTCCAACAGAGAAAGAATCAATGTTCTTTCTGAACTTGAGCATGTTGCCTTATTTCTGCTTCTTATAATTCATAAACACAAGTAAAATTTCCTGGTGGCAGTACTATTTTTAAGAGAATTTCATGGTGTATGCAGATATCAGAAAGTTAAATTCAAAGTACGTTTTTAAAAATTGTCAATTTGGGGCTTCCTTGGTGGCACAGTGGTTGAGAATCTGCCTGCTAATGCAGGGGACACAGGTTCGTGCCCTGGTCTGGGAGGATCCCACATGCTGCTGAGCAACTAGGCCCATGAGCCACAACTACTGAGCCTGCACGTCTGGAGCCTGTGCTCCGCAACAAGAGAGGCCGCAATAGTCAAAGGCCCGCGCACCGCGATGAAGAGTGGTCCCCGCTTGCCACAACTAGAGAAAGCCCTCGCATAGAAACGAAGACCCAACACAGAAAAATAAATAAATAAATTACTAAACTCCTACCCCCAACATCTTCTTTAAAAAAAAATGTCAACTTGATCATTTCTTTTTACAAATTAATTCATATTTGGGATCTATGTAACCCTAGGGTATAAATTAATGGATTAAAGAAATCCGTAGTCTTTCAATGTAATGGTTTCCAAACACCATAATTTTATTCCACACCATTTAAAAAAATATAGCAAGCAGCCCCATGTACCTATGTATGTATGTGTATGCATAATTATATGTATGTGTTACTATAGAATATAATATCATCTTTAAAATATAGACAAACAAAATATCAAAGGTTGAATGGCATAGTATTTTTCGCTTTCACTAAAAATATTAACAGTAATTAACATTAACTAAATTAGCAAAAACATTAGCAATAACATATGGCAACTGCAGTATAGCTATATTAGCAGTAACATATTTAGTGACAGCAATGTGACTGAATGTGACAAATCTGATTAATCATGGTTTTTATCTGTCATTTGGCCAATTAGAGGCTGCAGTAGTAGTCGGTGTTTCAGCTCTGCTATTCTCTTGATGTTCTCTTGGTACCTTATATCATCTGCAGTACATGGTTGCTTTGAAGGGATCTTTTTAATAGATTGTTCATTTTGTGAGGGTTGCTTTAAGTAAAACAAGATACTGTGACTTGTAAATCCACTTAAATAAGAACATGTAATCTGACCTATATCACAATATGATGTAATGGAACACATTTTCTTTGCCACCACTGCTATCTTGGAAAGCTATTATTCTGCCCTCAGTATGCTGTGAGACCATGTGTCATACTTTACTATCTGACATTAGAACCAGGGAGGGCATTAATATCAATCAGTATATAACATATTAGTAAAGACAACTTACTTATTATTTAAAGATAAACAATAAGTATTAAGTTTTGTCTACATCTCAATAGATTATCTTGATGATACTACACTTTGAAGTGACTTCTTCTTAAAACATTTTTCACTCACTTAAAATTTCCCAAAGACTAAGACTTGGGCTCTAGCATTTTTTCTTTTATTCATCACTAATTCAAGATATTTTGAGTCTTTTTGAAATAAATTATTCTCAACAACCTTATATTATAAGTAAGATCACCATTGCAATTTTACAAATGAGGCAACAGAACCTCAGACAAATTAAATTATTTGTTGAGTTCCATCAGCAAATATGTACTGAGCTGGATTGGACCAAAGTCTAATTAAGAGTCCATGTTGTCAAAGGCTACAGTATACTATCCCTTCATTTAGAAATTATCCAGCAAAGAATGGAGAGATTCATGCCGAACTGACATACGTAATTCATGTGTTAAAAATAACAAGAACAATAATAATTAATCATAATAGTAGGGAGTAATCCTTACCATGCAGTTATTATATGTGAAGTACTACAGTAAATTCTTTACATTTCTCATTTAATCTTTATTACAGCCCTAAGAATTGAGTACCCTTGTCTTAGTCAACTTGGACTGCCATAGTAAAACACCACAGACTAAGTGGCTTAGGCAACAAAAATGTATAGTCTCAGTTTTGGAAGATAGAAGTCCAGTAGCAAGGTATCAGCATGATAGATTTCTGGTAAGTATTCTCCTCCTGGCTTGTAGATGGCTGCCTTTTCTCTGTATGTTCAATAGTTGAAATATTGGGATAGTGGTAGAGAATGCTCTCGGTTAGTCTCTTCTTATAAAGGCACAAATCTCATCATTAGGGTCCCACCCACATGATCTCATCTAAACCTAAATATCTTCCAAAGGCCCCATCTCCAAATACCATTACATTGGGGGGTTAAGGTTTGAACATGTGAATTTTAGAGAGACACAATTCCGTTCATAACAACTCATTATTCCCATTTTACAGATGAGGAAACAAATCCTGGAGAGGTTGAATAACTCACCTAAAGTCACTTAGTCTGTCAGTGGCCAAACATGGACTAGAATATAAGCAATATGAAGATGTATTGCAAGGTTCTATCCAAAATAAAGACCAAGAATGCAGTTATTCTGTGAATATCATAATTATTTTAATGGGATCACACCTTGCTCACCTTGAACTAATCAATTTACTTACTGCAAGGAAAAGCATTTTCAAGTAGGTTGTTTGGTGTCTTGGACAAAATTAATCGTTCAGTTAATTGAACTTTTCACTTTTAAAGGGGTTACTTTTATTTCCTAAAGGCAGATTGGTAATACTAAGTATTCAGCCCATGTAATATGTTAAAATGTCTAGTCAATTAATCATGTCTGTCACTTTAAACACTAAAGCTCTTCTGGGAACTCTTCAAGGAGAAATCAAGTGTAATATTTTCCAATGATTCGGTCTGGCGTTAATAATATGGATTATGTATCACTCTTCATCTGTGCCAAATAAAAATGGGATAAACATTGACTCCAGCTTTTAGCAGAGGATCCAAAAGCAAAAGTTAAATGTCATTAGAGTTGTAATAGAAAACACTAGTTGAAAGGACTGGGTATGAACTTACCTTATGCTCAAGATAATCTTATTTAACAAAACCACTAATTCAGTCATAAACCCGGTATTTTTGTTTGTTTGTTTCTTCAAATGTGTATGTCTACTGTTGGGCTTCTTGAAGATCATGAGGAAATGCAAGAGGATTAGTAGAAAAAGTGATTTCCTTAATGTGTTAGGCAAAATAATCATCCCCCAAAATATCCATATCCTAATTCCTGGAACATGTGTATATGTTGCCTAACATGACAAAGGGGTTTTATGGTAGTAGATGAAGTTAGGATTGCTAATCAGCTCACCTTAAAATGAGATTATCCTGGATGATTTCGGTTGATTCGGAGCAATTCCAAGTGTCCTTAATAGTGAAAAACTACTACAGAACAGTCAGTGTCAGAGTGGTGTGATGTAAAGACTCTACAAATTTTTCTGACTTTGTAGATGGAAGGGGATCATTGGCCAAGGAGTAAAGATAGTCTATAAAAGCCAAAAACAAAACAAAACAAAACAAAACCAGTCTGTAAAAGGTAGTCTATAAAAAGCCAAAGCAAGATTCAGATTTCTCCCTAGACCCTCCAAAAAGAATTCAACCATGCCCAAAACCTTGATTTTACCACAGTGAAACTGATTTTGGACTTCTGATCTCCAGACTGTAAGATAATACATTTGGGTTAAGTGAATAAGTTTATAGTAATGGGTTATGACAGAAGTAGAAAACTGATACACATAAGACTTGAAAAAATTCTGGGTTAACTGCTTGATATTCTAGGAAATCATTTTTTTTTAAGGAGAGCAACTGTTTGATATGATGATTTAAAAATAAAATCAGAATATTTCAATATTTATAGTGAGGTAAAGGCAAATATATATGAGTTGTAAGAAAATGTGCAGCATAAATGTTTAAATGTAACAGCAATGCCTTAATATTATAAAATTAAAAAGTAATTTTATGCTCTGGATTTAGCATTATACATATTTGATAAAAATCACATTTCCATTGTTTTTTTAAAAAGATTATCTCAGGAATTCACTGGTTGTTCAGTGGTTAGGATTCCACGCTTTCATTGCTGAGGACACAGGTTCAATCCCTGGTTGGGGAACTAAGATCCTGAAAGGTGCACGGCCAAAAAAAAAAAAAAAAAAAAGATTAAAAATAGATTGTCTCCTGGATCTTTCAGGGTGTTTGTCCTATCAGCAAATGTTATATGGCATCACATTCTACTTAATTGATTCAAATAAACCTAGCTCGATCTTGATTTCTTGTTTTTTTGTGCTTTTCCATCCCCCACCTTCCATCTCACACACACACACACACACACACACACACACACACACACTCCTTTGCATACAAGGCATACCAGAACTTTGTCTCAAGGGATTCTCTCTCTAGTGAAGTCAACAATGTTTAAATTCAGTCACATTATTCAAATGTAGATTAAATATGAAGTGAAAATACTGGTTCTCTTCTCATTCATGCCTTGTCTTTTGTTCTCTCTCTCACTCTTTCTCTCAAACTCTCTTCATCCCTGTATCTTCTTCCAAAAGCTCAGACCCTGTATTCTCTCTGGGTAGCCAAGGATCCTGAGTCAGTTAGACAACAAACTGCTTTCCTGTCCTTTCCTTCCTTCTAAATTTCCCCAAAATATGTCTCATGAACCCAGAAACCCATTCACTCCTTTGTGATTTAAGTTTAATCAAGTAAGTATTTGAGTAGAAGAATTTTTCTAAGTCTTTATTTTGAAATAAAACAAAAATCTGCAAGTTCAAGAATTCTCAAATATAGATTCAGTGGAAGCTGCAAAGAAATGTGCAATGAAGCCCCATGCACCCTTTACCCAACCTGTCCCTAATGTTAACATGTTGCATAACTTTAATGCACATTCTTAAGTCCTGAAGATTTTCTTTTATGTTGTTTTCTAAAAGTTTTACAGTTTCCTATTTTCCGTTTAAGTCCATGACCATTTAAGCTTCTTTTGTGTTTTTTAGTTTTTGTTTTTGTTTTTAATGGCGTGAGGGTTAAGTCAATGATCACTTTTTTTTTTTTTTTGCCTATAGAGATCCAATTACTCCAGAACCATTTGTTGAAAGACTATCCCTCCTCCATTAAATTGCTTCTGCACCTGTATCAAAAATTAATTGGGTTAAAAACATTTAACTGAGCATATTTATGTGGGGTTCTATTCTCTTCCATTGATCTATAAGTCTATACTTCCACCAGTATCAACTGTCTTGATTACTGTAGCTAATTAAATATTTCTTTGAGTAAAATCATGATTTATTACTTCAACAATTTTTCTGAGCTAAGACCACTTTGTACCTTTACAGAAAATAATATCAATAATTCCAAAGGGAGAGAAAGAGCACACACACCACACACACACACAGAGACACAGAGACAGACACACACACACACACACACATTATACCACAAAGTTCCCAGGCATAAATGGCAGTATTATCTTTCCAAGTAGCATATTAATAAACATTTTTTAAATCCTAGAAATAAATTACCTTTCGTAATGTCAGTTCTTCTTTAAATGACAACCTACACCTGCCACACAATTCCCAAACACTTATTAACAACCAAATTTTCCACAGTTCAGTGAATTCAAATTCTTATACCTTTTATTTCTTCTTTTTGCTTAGTTTCTTCTCCAGAGTCTTGTGAAATGTGCTTGTGCCTATCTATCTTTATTTATTTATTTATTTATTTATTTTTGCGGTACGCAGGCCTCTCACTGTTGTGGCCTCTCCCGTTGTGGAGCACAGGCTCTGGATGCGCAGGCTCAGCGGCCATGGCTCATGGGCCTAGCCACTCCGCGGCATGTGGGATCTTCCCAGACCGGGGCATGAAGCCGTGTCCCCTGCATCGGCAGGCGGACTCTCAACCACTGCGCCACCAGGGAAGACCTGCCTATCTATATTTAATCTTACGTCCATTATATGTTTCTAACTTCAATTACCTTTTTTTCTATCTGAGTGCATTTAATTACATCTTCATAGATTTAATGTTTTGTGCATTATTTTTAAACATAATAATGTTTTTATTTACAAAAGAAAATATGTTGGGAATTTCCTGGTGGCCTAGTGGTTAGGATTCTGGGCTTTCACTGCCATGGCCCAGGTTCAATCACTGGTGGGGGAACTGAGATCCCACAAGCTGCATGACGTGGCCCAAAAAAAAAAAAAAAGGATGTTATTTCTATTCTTATTATTAAGCAGTATGTACTCACTGTAGAATAGCTAGAAAATGTAAGAAAAGAATCAAATATAGAATGAAAATCTCCCATAATCCTACCACCCAGAAAACATAGTGTTTGTTAATATGTTAAAGTATATCCTTCCAAATTGCCTGTCTCTCTTTTTCTCTCTCTCTCTCCTCAGTAGACAGTTTAATATAAAAATAGAGAAAATATGTGGGGATTGGAATATAGAAATAGAAATATAGAGATACAGTGGGTTTTTATTATTTGTAGATTCCACATTTGCAAATTTGTCTGCTTGCTATCAATACTACAGAAGAGTCTGTCAGTGATGTGATATGAAGACTCTACCAACTATTGCTGATTTTGAAGATGGAAGGGGACCATCAACCAAGGAGTGTAGATAGTCTATAGAACATGATGGCATGTCCCCAGCTGAGGTCAGAGAAGGCAATACTTTACCTTGTTGTTTCAGCTCTCGCAGTAAATGTGCTTCCTTTTTGTCTACTTAATTCCATGTTTTTCTAATTTTTGTGCTTTTTGTTGGTATTCCACTGTTTAAAATGGCCTCCAATCATAGCAGTGAAGTGCTGTCTAGTGTTCATACATGCAAGAAAGCTGTGACGTGCCTTATGAAGAAAATACTTATGTTAGAAAAAACTTTGTTTTTCTATCTGCATATACAGAGGACCAACTATAAATTATATGAGGATTTTTGACTGTGTGGAAGGTCGGTACGCCTAACCCCCATGTTTCTCAAGGATCAACTATACATATTAAAGTGTCTTTAAAATGAAAGTGAGACACACATAAAATGAGTTTACATATTGATCAGTTAAAAAATACATTGTGACCAGAGTCTCACAGGAACCTAATCCTTTATTTCCTCTAGAAGCAATGGTTCAATATTTGCTAATTAAGTGTTTGTTGCAACTTTATAGACCATAACTACCATGAATAATGAGAAGTGACTACATATCTCTCGTGAAAATAAGATCCTACAGTACACATTGTTTTCTCTACCCTTTTATTTCCTTTGTTTTTCTTTTTCTATAGCATGACTTTTGATGGCTGCATAAACACCCTTTAAATGTTTTATGCAAGCAAATTTCTGAAAATATCCATTAATACGTTCATATGACTATTGTCTTTCTTTTTTATCTATTTGTACAAAGTTCTATGCTATTTCTCTTGATTTAAGATTTTATTCCTTGGAAGGTTTCTAGATGAAGCTTGTTATCTTATTTCTGTTCTTCTTTAATTGTCTTAGAAATTTCCCTTTTCAACTTGTCTCTCCCCTTGGACCTTAAATAGAATAACATTTTCAAGACAATCCCAGTCTATATCCTTGGCCTATTAGAAAATATTTATTCCTTTTCTTCACTCTTCTTTAACTTTACTCCCTAGTTTATTTCTATTTTTTCTATCATAACTTATGCTTTATTTATTGACTAATAATTTGTTTCTCACCTCTCCTTCATTCCTGTTAGTACTATGCCTTATTGAAACTCTCTTGTGCTGCTAATTTTTTTTTTTACAGCATTATCTTTCCATTCCTTTGGAAAATGTTGCTAGCTCAATTATGTCATATTATTTTTCTTTTTGGGTTCTTAACACTGGGTCAGTCGTGATAACATCATTTTTATTATATGAAATATAATAAAAATCTTTTGGCAAATGGCATATTGTCTCCTTTCTTATCATAGAACTTACCACCAATATTTTTATATAAAGTAGTCCCTTAAATGAAAATTGTTCATGATTACACAGTGCATTCTAATGACTTCCTAAATCACATTAAAGTACATATGTACCAGTTCCCTTAACAAGCAATTTCACTTCTGCCCTTAAATGTGAAATATCTGACAATTTAACACACTCCTTTTTGTGGAGCATCTATTTGTGATAACTATATTGTTCAACCCAAATTTTCCATCTCTAACTATTTATGAGTTTATGAGATGACTTCCTACCTGAAGAGAATAAATGATGTCTATATCCTTTGTCTACTCAGTAGAACCACTAGCTAAGATTTTCTAATATTCCTGATCATCTTTCTCTTGATGCATTTTCAAGTATCACCTGAAAATTTCTCTACTGATCTGGCAATCATATTAGTTTTTTACTCATAGGAATTGGAGTGACCACAAATAAAACTCTTAGATTAAACTAATTATAATGATAATCATCATAATTCAGGCCATGTACAATTAACACAAAACAATTAATTTAGAAATTAATCAGATTCCTAACACATACTTGCTTGCTCTTTACCTACTCTCAATCATGTATGTAATGAAACTTTACTGCAAAATCTCCACCCCACCGCAGTTCCTTCAATACTCTTTTCTGACTTTAATTTTTGGAGAAAGCAAAATAAAGACATTAATATCAACTCCTTTCTTTCATTCTCCTTTTTCTCCCCCGCTGCCCTTTATTTAACCTCTGTTTATTTAATTCTGCCCCAAAACTTACATTGATTTTTGTGGTTTCCTTTACAGATTCTTTTTGCAGCTGGTGAATGGAACTAAATATCTACTTCAAATAACATCAGGGAAACAGCACTTTCCTATCCTGTCTATTCATGTTTCTACAAGGAAATCACTTCTATCCTCTGAACTGACTTTAAAAGACAGTTCTATATGTCATGTGTACACTTACTCAGTACATGATCACAACTTCCATCTCCTGGACTGCTTATACCTCTTTACAACTCATATCTTATATGGACCTTCTGGTGTTCTTCCCATCCTTTTTCTCATTATGGACAACATTACGTTAACTTAAATCAGTGATATATTCTGCTAGATGTCATGTGATTTGTCATCTCTACCAAGCTGCCAGATATAATTAATTAGTCAAGCTTTTCCAACTTTAAAAGACCAATAAAGGCACTGTTTATCTCTATAAAAGTAGTTTATTGTAAGGGCACAAAGGAAAGTAAAGACATGAAAAAATCTACCTATTACAAAGTCAGTACCCATGGAAACTGGAAAGCCATTTTAGAGTATATGAAAGAACTATTATCTTAATGTTCCCTTAAAAACATGCATCCATTGCTTATTATGTCAACATCCTGCCATTTAGATAACTTATTTAATCATTCCTCTGCTTGTAATGCTTCTGTAGGCACCCAGAGTCTGGCTCTTTTCTAACTCAATGCTTATGCTAATGCATTGCTTCTTCTGCCCTATATCTTCTGTCTCTGTGCTTCTATACTATTAACCAGTATTCATTATAACTCTGAATGTCTCATGTTCAACCCCCTGAATAGACAGGTTCCAGTTTACATACCCAGTCACTATATAGTGTAGAGTATACCTTTGGGGCAGAATTTTCATGTTAGTTATCTAATAAATCAGCAATCAGCCATTGGATATTTGTGTAATAGACATCGAGATGATTCATCTAAATATCCACTTCAAGGGAGGATTTGTTCCAGCTCCTAAGAGTGCTATCAGCAAACAGTATCCACCTGTCAGCTGCTTCCATGTTTCACTCAGGTGCAGAAACCTGACTTGCTAAGGAGTAGGCCCTTTATGTGGTGGACCATATCCAATGGCTGACCTCAGCGGGGTGGTAAAAACCATTCATTTCAACTCACTATGGAACACTTTGACAGGCAATATATTCTTCAGAGCTTCATTTAGAGTTAGCTGTGGCTTTGTTGACCTGCATTAAAGTTCAACTTCTCTTGCTCAATTCTACTTCCTCTCTCTCACTTCCACAGATATTGATCCCTAATAAATACCCTATAGACTAAACTCCATCTCAGGATCTACTTCCAGAGAGCCCAACCTATGATATTTGGAGCCAAAATTTTTCCAAGCAAGCAGGTAATGAGGTTTCAGAGATCACTCATTCACTATCTGGCTGGCAATGAGGACCCTACCACTTTTCCTGGGTGGAACACAGACAGATTACCTAGCAGAAGATGGCAGTCCACTTATTAAAACTCAGAAGTAAAATAAGATAGTATACTTGCAGAAGAGAATGAACTAGTTGGAATGATTTATCAGATATTTGATAAGGGGGGAATAGTAACTATGGAATCACTGAAAATGAATGGCTATTGCTAAGTATCATTGATACACAAGAAAAAGATAACGAAAAACTTCAGGCAACAGACAAGTATTTGGAATTCAAGTGTGAAAGCCAGAAGGCTTCCTTGATAGTTTACAAATAGAATCTCATTTTCTGAGCAAGAGGGCCTCGAAATCTAAGGCCCCAGAATGGTCAAGTTTCAAAGTAGATTAAAAGGTTCCATAAGGTTGGTGTGTATGCCAAAGCCAAAGCACTAATGAAGGAAAAAACAGAACTTTTATACACTGAGCATAGACATTTGAGAGGATGCTCCTCCCAAGTTTTGAAGCTTCAGACTTCTATGAACACCTGGAGCCTGTAGAATTGGCTTACGCCTCTCTGTTAAGAACTTGAAAGTTCTCCTTTCTCAAAGATGATGTCGAGGACTCTCTCCCACATGGCAACATGTTCCCCCTCTGATCATGGTCTTTCACTGTGTCCCCTCCTGGTCACTAGTTGAATTACTAGGGCTAACATGCCACATAATCCATAATTAGGGCCATGCTGGTCCTAAAATGGGACAAAACTGAGTATACCCCATAGAAGCTTCCAGATCCTGCCAGCATGAGCCAGGGGAGTATATATAGGACTGATTTCTGAGGATCTTAGTTCAAGGAAGCCAAAAGATTAGGTGAGATAGGGGAAACATTGATTTGGTAATATTTTCCTAAAATACAGTGTTTATCACACTGGCAAGGATCCTAGGAAATGATGTGAACTCACTACCAGAATGGCTTATAGAAACATGAAAAAAATAATGGCCATAATTACTATGGAAGATAGTTGAAGAAGGAGTTACAAAGCTCTGGGACAGTGCTGGGACTAGGGTGAAGCAAGTGAGATGCCTGTGGCTCAAAACCTAAGTAGACATTTATTCAACTCTGAGAATAAGTGCCTTTTTAAATTCTGTGCCTTAAACCATTGACTCTTAAGAGACCACTCACTCTCAAGGTTGTTGCAAGTGCAGAGTCAGTACTTGCATGCTCCTGAGAAATTTTGCACTTTAGGCATTTCTCTCTCTTCATCCTAATTTAGGCTTTGCTCATGAAAGTGGGTGTTTTGGAGTAGATATACTACATAAAGCTGGAAAATGCACTGGATGATTATGTTCAACAGAAAGACCCAGAGGATAAAAGATTTACCAAGGTCATCAAGAATTCACTGGTGTGAGGAGCACAGGCATCACTAAAAAATCTCAGTGGTGGCTCTTCCCTGAAGATCAGAGCTGATGGTAGGAGAGCCCATTACAAAACTAGGTTGACTGACAGTAATGAGGGTGAACAATGAGAAATCCAAACAATACAGGTCAGGTGGTGACATTTTACTGCCCAATGCCAGATAGACTCAATTTCTGTTATGAGTAGTAGTGTCAGAATAGTAGCCAAGGGTGTCTGACCCACAGAAAATTATGGTTATAGTTAATAAAACATGGTGTTCCTAGGGACAAAATAGAAGGACAGCCAGCAAGCATTGTACCATGAGAAGATATCAACAATAGAATACCAGGGATACGAGGACTGTAGTGCCAATAACAAAGTCATGATACCTTGCCCATTCCCAAATCTGGACCAGTTTTCAAACCGAAATCTTCCCTTAGAAGAGGATGCCAGGTCCTCTGGGGGAAAGGCCCAGCAACAATCACAACAAATATGCACAGTAATGATTCTTCCAAATAGTACTCAAAGAGATCAATAGCCATGTACTCAGATAACTGTAAGCTGTGGAAAAAGTATTTCCCAGACTTGTGGAGGACTACTAGACATAGGGTTCAAATTGACATTGATACTTGGAGACAAAGTGTTATCACGGCTCACAGTGAGAATGTAGGCAAAGCTCACTATGTAATAGATGGAGTCCTATGGTCCAGTGTACTGAGGATTTCCTGCATCAGTGAACCCATCCATTGATTATTTCCCTTAGTCCCTGAATGCATAATTGGGGTTTATATATTTAATAGTTGGTGCTAAACTCAGGAACATGGTGTGTGGCCATTGATTTAGGAAATGTGTACTATCTATTACTATCAGAAAAGACGATCAAGAGGATCAGAAATAGTTCACATTCACACAGAAAAAGCAAAATATACATTTATCATTTTGCTCCAGAGTATGTTAACTTATCTGTCATCTCTTGTGTTATAATTCAAGATCAGAGCCATTTAAACAACCCACAGAATATTGCATTGATAACAACATTGGTGATATTATTATACTAATCAGGACAAATGAGCAAAAACTGACCAGCATACAAAAAGCCTTGTGAAGGCAAATGTGCTTCAGAGAAGAAGATAAACCCTATGAACTTTCAGGAACTTATCACACCAATTACATATTTAGGGGACTAAGATCATGCTGAAACATCCTCTCCAAAGTGAAAGAAAAAATTAATATATTTTGCACTTTCCACCATGACGAAAGAAGCACCATCCTTTATAGTATTTTTTGGGTTCTGGAAGAAGCATATTCCAAACCTGGGAATACTGCTGTGATCCATATACTGTTAGACTGATGATAGCCAGCTTTGTGTGGGGACCAGAAAAAGAACATGATCTGAAGCAGTTCCAGGATACAGGACAAGTACTCTTGCCCCTGGGCTACATGACTCAGCAGACCCAATGATATTAGACTGGCCTGTGGTGGGAAAAAATGCCATGTGGGGTATATGGGCAATTCCATGGGAGAGAGAAGCAGAGGCTCTTGGGGATCCAGAGCAAGGCTATTCAATATGCAGTAGAGAATTATTCACCTTCTGCAAAACAATATCTGTTGTGAAATTTGGTCCTGGTAAAGACAAGGGCCCTGAATACAAGACATCAAATGACCATGCATCCAGAACTGTCCATCGTGGGCTGAGTTCTTTCACACCCATCAACTCATAAGGTCAAGTGGGCCCACAAGCATTCCAACTTAAAATGGAAGTGGTATATCTAGGATTGAGCATGAGCAGGACCAGAGGACATAAGCAAGCTACATGAGCAAGTAGTTCACACATTATGACATTTACCATTGTTTCACAAGTGCCCCTCCCCCTCAACACACACCTACTTCCATATGTGGAATTAATTATAATATTCTGAGAGAAAAGAAAATGTCCTGAGCTTGGTTTACAGATGAGCCAACTTGATATAAGAATGCTTTAAATGACAATAGCAAACAAAATCATTCCAAATGAGTAGAGCCTCAGGAGGTACACTAGATCATCCACATTTGTGAAAGGAAAAATGGCCTGAGGTTAGAATATATTTAGACTCATAGACCATGACAAATAACCTGACTGACTAGTCAGGGGCTTGGATGGAGAAAGATTGTAAGATCAGGGTCTAGGAGGTCTAGGGTGGATATAGGGTGGATATATGTAGATGCAGCTAAGGGAAGACATGAATTATGAATAATTTTGTATCTTAATGCCTTCTAGAGAGAATATACCACAGAAGAGGCACTAAAGAACCAAGTATACAAAGTGATTTGGGCAGTTGGCTCAGGTCAACCTTTGTCATCAGCCACTTTAGTGCTGACATGATGGTCACATGAATGGAGGATCCACAGTGGAGGGGTTGGAGGCTATACATGAACCCACCAGGATTGGCTTCTATTTATTAAGGGTTATTTAGTTACCATTGCTCCAAAATATTCAACCAGCTAACAGTGAAGATCAAAGCTGTGTCCCCAGTATGTCATTATTCTCAATGACACCAATTGGCATTTTGATGTCAAGTGGACACAACTGCACCTCTTCCATTATGGAAAGATCAGAGATTAGTTCTAACAAAGAGTGACTTATACTAAGTGTATAATTTTGCCTTTACTCTCCACAGGGTATCAGTTAGTACCACTGTCTAAGGGCTTACTGAATATTTGATCCATTGGCATGGGATTACACATATCATCACGTGTGATCAGAAGACATTGTTTATAACAATGGAGGTGCAGGAGTGGGACTATGACCATGAGATCCATATCACATACTACACTATCCAGAAACTGAGAGCCTTATAAGAGTTTTGGAACAGCCTGCTAAAGGCACAGATGAAATGACAACTTGGAGCAACACTCTGCAAAGACGGAACATCACGATACAACTCATTGAATCAAAGAACTTTGTATGATACTTTGGTGTCCCAATAGATAAAGTACATGGGTCTGAGAACCAAGGTGCAGAAGCAGAATTTGTCCTACATACCATCGCTCTCAGGGAACCATGGGGGGAATGTGTGCTTCTCATCACCACAACTCTAGGCTCTTCAATGTTAAAAGTACTGGTCACTAAAGGAGGAACACTTTTGCTGGAGAACACAGCAAAAGTCCTTTGAACAGTGGTTGCCACCTGGACACTTTGGGAGCCATAAAGCATCAATATTTTGACAGGGGCAATTGATTCTTATCATCAGGAGGAGGTATGGCTGTTGACAATCAATGACAACAGATAGGAATATGTATGACCTTCACGTAATCAACTAAATTGCCTTTTTGTATTCCCTTGCCCATATGACAGTAAGTGAAAAAGTGTAGTTATACTGGCCTGAGAAGAACACCAGAGATGCAGACCCCTTAGAGATGAGGACTTATGTCATACCACTAAGACACTGAGACCAACAAAGTTGGTAAATGAAAATGAGAGAAATTTAGAATGGTTATTAGAAGAGGAAGATAATAAGTATCTGTTCCGGCCTCAATAGCAGCTACCACAACAGAGGTTCTCAGTTTGCCCTACTAATAGTTTTCTTCTAAGTTTTTCCCAGGAAGAGAGATCCACTAGAATCCCAGAGGAGTTGCTTCCAAAAAGTATATGAAGAAATGGATCTAGTGGCACAAATGTTGGACTATGGATTCAGAGATGCATGATTCAGATTCCCCTTCAAGGAAGGACTTGTTGCTTCAGCTATTAGGAATGATGTCAGCGGACAACTTCTGTCAGATCCTTCCAGGTTTGCCTCAGCTGTAGAGAGACACATTACCCAAGGGTGTACTCTTCATAGGATGGCCTTTATTCTAATGATTGGTCACAGTGGGTTTATAAAGGCTCAGCCTGTTTGGCCCATTGTGGGGTATTCTGAAGGGCCATTTACGCTCCACAGCTTTTCATGTGTCTTTCTAAGGCTTTTTTGGGCCTGAATTTTATAGTGTGACTCGCATTTCTTTTGTTAAATTTAGTCCTAAATATTTAACATTTTGGATGCCATTGTTAATGGAACTGTTTTCATAATTTCTTTTTCAGAATGTCCATTGCTAATGTATAGAAATATAATTGCTATTTGCATATTCATGATCTATTATGTACCAGTTTATTAGTTTTTTTCTGTGGATTTCTTGGGATTTTCTATATACAAGATCATGCTGGTTGTGAATAAAGATAGTTTTACTTCTTCTTTTCCAGTAAGGATACCTTTTATTTCATTTTCTTGTCTAGTCTCCCTGGATAGAATCTCCAGTACAATGTTGAATTGAATTGGTGAGAATGGAAAACCTTGTTTTTTCTTCTTTTCTCTTGGGAAGAAAGCTTTCAGTTTTCTACCATTAAATATGATGTTAGTTGTGAGATCTTTGTAGATACTCTTTATTAGTTTGAGAAAGTTTCCTTGTATTCCTAGTTTGTTGAGTGTTTTTAGCATGAATGAGTGTTATATTTTTATCAAATGTCTTTCTGTATCTATTGAGATGATCATTTGTTTTTTAGCCTTTATTTATTATTATAGTGTATTATATATTAAATAAGTGAAATAGTCTGTCCAAAGTCACATAGATAGTGCCAGGGCCTTGACTATAACTTATATATTCTATATTAGATACAATGTTCTTGGAAACGTTGTCTAAAGTGAGTTCCTGATAGCATTAATAATACTAAAAATAATAATTTCACTGTACATTTTTTATGTATTAAGAACTTTTCATATATTAATTCACATCATTCTCACAACACCACAATTAGGTATATACTACCATTATCCTCAGTTTACATGTGGTAAAATTTATACACAAAAATGTTAAATTACTTGCTCAATCTAGTATTGCTAGGAGTGTCAGAATGAGAATGCAAATCATACTGTATGTGCCTATAACTACTACACCCTGCTAAATACACTATGCTAAAAGTTCCATGAGATACTCTGAACATTTTTCATTTTCAGTAAGTATAGGGAAAGAGGTGCGTATCATATTTCTCCCTTTGAAAAAAATACAGTTAGTTTTAGCTTATTAAAAATCTTCTAAGTTCTTTAATAATGAAATCTAATGAACTTTATTGAAACTTGTCTAAATTTCTATGATGATAGAAAATATATTTGCTTTATTTTAGCATCCTGAGAATATTCTGTGCTACACCATGCTACTTGACAGAGGGTTTATCTTGTAGGAGCCACTGACAATTTAAGGTCAATAGAAATTGAACTGATGTCACAGTTATCTGTAAAAAATGAAGAGATTCTTAACCAACTTCAAGTTCAGATCTCTTATCAAGACTATGAAGACAGGAATTAGCTGTGTGAAGCAAAAAAATATGTTTTGTTTATTAGTCATTTGTGAGTAAAAATTAGGCTGATGTGAAAACATTGGGTGAAAATGAACACATGTAAGAACTGTTTTTTTTCAAGCTACTTCTGAGGTTGGCAGATGTAATGCAAGATAATCAATCAATCATTAAATTTTTTTAAAAAGTTTGCTGGGGCTTCCCTGGTGGTGCAGTGGTTAAGAATTTGCCTGCCAATGCAGGGGACTTGGTTTCCATCCGGGAAGATCCCACATGCCGCGGAGCAACTAAGCCCATGCACCACAACTACTGAGCCTGCGCTCTAGAGCCCACGAGCCACAACTACTGAAGCCCGCATGCTTAGAGCCCGAGCTCCACAGCAAGAGAAGCCACTACAATGAGAAGCCCGCGCACCGCAAAGAAGATTGAACCAATGTGCATTATAAAATTGCCGTAAAATAAAAAATGCTTAGTTTATGGTGGAGGCCAAAGACCCCTCTGCTGTATCCTACCAGGATTTTATTAACCAGAATAAATCAGTTGAAATTATTCACATTTCCCCTGCCAAGAACTTGTAGAAAACTTTTATAAATTTAAATAAATATACTTGTAAGTCATGAAGGCACTATAGTAACCTTTGTGCCATTTAGTGGTTTTATTAGTCATTATGTTTTCTGGTTCTAGCATTTGGGACAGCAGATCTGGAATCTGGTGGAATTTTCTACCTGTTAATCAGAAACATAATCTGGATATTAAAAAGTGTATTTGTCAATTTCCATTATCATTTCCATTGCCAAAATATGCAAACTACAATATATAAAAGTTCTTTGTTGTGCTTTCAAAAATTTTCTTTATATATGGATTGCCATAAATTACCATGTTTATTCTGAAAATTGAATATAGAATTTTATGATAGCTCCCTGGTGTTTGCATCCTTGCATGTAATTTGTATTTCTGGGTAAGAAGGAGGTTAGGTTGATTAAGAATTTGATTACCTCTCATTTTTAATGCAAAGCTTTCCTGCTTAGTATACTTTCCATATCCTCAAGGAAATCAAATTGATACTATATTGAAAGTCAGAGTGATTCTATCACAACAATTGTCTCACAGTGTTCTTTTACATTTCTCTATAGATTATCTTTTATGAAAGCAATTAAAAGCAACACATTGAGTCTGATTTCTCTCCTTTCTCATGGGGAGAGTAGTGCTTTCACAGCACAGATGTGATTGAATCATTCTTATGGGACCTAATTGTGTAAACATCTTAAGATGGTTTCTTAATCTGAGGAAATTCAGGAATATGCAAACTTGAAGAGGAAAAAAATTGTGTTTTTTTACTAACCTGAACTTCAGCATTTCAATTAATTATTGATGCAAGCAACAAATCACAAAAGTAGTAGTCTTATGATTCTATCACCAATAGAAATCAAAAATATTTTCATATCACATTACAGTTGTTACATGAAATATCATTTATACTCATCATAACTCCAGATTTATGTTATTTATTAGAATTTGTTATTAAATAGATCAATACAAAAAGGCATATATTCTTATATCATAATTATATCACAAATTTAAAAAAAATTCATAACTGCATTTCAATATGATTGGTTTATTTTATAATTCTGTTTATTTTATTTTACGCATTTTAAAGTATTGTTCTGTTAAGAATTCTACAGGCTTCACCAAAGTGCCAAGTATGTCCCTGGCACAAAATGTTTTAAATCATCTACTTAGGGAAAGAGACTTGTTGCCAAAGATTAGAAAAAAGGCTTGAATTTTCCTGCAGTCTTCAACCTTCCTCCAAGTGACCAGGAACCAATTAAAACACTCTATAAACCACGGGCACACCGTTCATATAAGATTAAAATTATTCTCTGATCCAAAAAATGATACAAGAAATGCCCAAAGCCCCCCTAGCCTGCAGTACCTTGCCTAATTCCAAGGATCTGAAGTTCCCAACATTAACTTCCAAGATTCAAGATCTAAGTCCATTTCAACTGGGAAAAAGTATTATGAAATTAGGTATACTGATAATTGCACCAAAGAAGAGATAGTGCACATGTGTTTTCCCTGACTATATGATCTTGAAGAAATAACTTCTTTATTTTTTACCTCAATTCTTTCACTAGTAA
Source organism: Grampus griseus (assembly GCF_964374135.1). Classification (NCBI taxonomy): domain Eukaryota; kingdom Metazoa; phylum Chordata; class Mammalia; order Artiodactyla; family Delphinidae; genus Grampus; species Grampus griseus. The sequence goes on along the minus strand of NC_138999.1, from coordinate 77,037,358 downwards.
ACAAAGTATATAACTATTTTATAGTGTATATTAGATAGTAGTTTCTAAGGGACAAATGAACTTCTACTAAGACTAGTAGGAATGTCTTAGAAGGAGACATATGATCATCAACATGAGTAGAAGAAATGGAAAATAGACTAACAAGCTGGACTTGACATGAGCAGCCCACAAATGGAAAGAAATAACATATAATGATATCATGACTTGGACACAAATTACACAGGACATGGGGGGTGAGGAAGGAGGTGAATAAAGGAGAGTAGATGTTGCCTCACAGGAGTTTCAAAATGCAGAAGACAGATGGTAGAGTGGAGGCTGAATGCTAAATAACTAAAACACTTGCTAAACACTAAAACACTTTAAAAATAAATGTCAAAAATTTTATACTGAGAGACTCTTATTATTATGTTTCATTATAATAAAATCAAAAGGCCAAACATAATAGATCAAAGACAATAAGGGAGGACTGGCACATATTCCATGTGATATCAAACTATACATTTTACTCTTCCTACAACACAGCCATGCTCATGCATTCATTCATTCAAAAAACAAATTTATTTATTTGATGATACAAAAATATTATTAATCACCTACAATGTTCCTTCTTTAATGGAACTTTCAAGTGGAGATAAATATTAAATAAAATCATGGATAATATAATTTTATATTAGGTGGTAAGTGGGGGATTTTAGCTAGGGTCTCTAGTATGATATAATATTTAAGCTAAGTCATGAGAATAAGCAAATATTGACTTAGGCCCTTTAATGTGCCTGAGCCTGTGCTAGCCACAGACAATGGAGCTTACATTAAAAATAGGAGGCACGGGCTTCCCTGGTGGCACAGTGGTTGGGAGTCCGCCTGCCGATGCAGGGGACACAGGTTCGTGCCCCGGTCCAGGAGGATCCCACGTGCCACGGAGCGGCTGGGCCCGTGAGCCATGGCCGCTGGGCCTGTGCGTCCGGAGCCTGTGCTCCGCAACACAAGAGGCCACAGCAGTGTGAGGCCCGAGTACCGCAAAAAAAAAAAAAAAAAAAAAAAAAAGGAGGCACATTACAATATTAAAAAGGTAAATAAGTATGGTTATAACAGACTTTAAATGTGCCATTAATGAAAGGAACAAGGTAATAAAACAAAGAAAGTGACATTCAATGGTGGTTACTTTAACTAACTAATGTGTGATGGGAACAGTATTGCTGGCAGAGAGAACATCAAGTGTGAAGGATCTGATTTAGGAGAGAGCGTGGTATTGGGATCAGTCCACTTGTAGCTAGATCATAGGAAGTGGGGAATGATCTTACACATGCAGTTGTAAGAAATCATATAGAGAAAGCCCCTGTATCTTTTATTCAGTTTACCCCAATGCTAATATCTTGTAAGACTATAGGACAATATCATAACCAGGTTACTGATATTGAAACAGTCAGGATATAGAACATTTCTATCATCACAAGGATCTCTCCTGTTGCTCTTTTATAGCTGCACCCACCTCTTTCTCCCCACCACTCCCAACTCTGACCCCTGGCAACCCCTAATTTGCTCCTCATTTTTATAACTTTTTCATTTCAAGAATGTCATATAAATAGAATCATATAGTATATCACCTTTTGGAACTGGCTTTTTCCACTTAGAAAACTTTTTGGAGCTTCATCTATGTTGCTGTGTTTATCAATCAATAGTTCATTCATTTATTTTTATTTCTGAATAGTAATGCACGGTATGGATTTACCAGTTTATCTGACCATTCACTTATTGAAAGACATTTGGGTTGTTTCCAGAATTTGGTATTATGAATAAAAGTTGATATGAATGTTTGTCTACAATTTTTTAAGTGAAAATAAGTCTTCCTTTCTCTGGGATAAAAGTCCAGAAGTGCAATTGCTGAGTCATATGGTAGTTACACATTTAGTTTAATAAGAAATTGTTTTGCAGAGGGCCGGTACCATTTCACATTCCAGCAGTGTATGAATGGTCAGGTTTCTTTGTATCCTCACCAGTATTTTGTGCTGCCTCTATTTTTTATCTGGCATCCTGATAGATGTGGATCTATCTATATTCTGATTGATATATTATTGTTGTTTCAATTTGCATTTCCTTAATTACCAGTGATGTTGAGAATCTTTTTATGTGCTTATTTTTTTGTGCCATCTGTATATGCTCTATACTGAAATTTCTGTTCATATCTTTTGCCCATTCTTTAATTGGAATTTTTGCTTTTTACTGTTAATTTTTGAGAGGTCTTTATATATTCCAGATACTAATCCTTCATCAGCTTTGTGATTTAAAAATATTTTCCTTCACTCTGTAGCTTGTCTTTTTATCCTGTTAACAGAATCTTTCTCAGTGAAAAAATTTTGAATTTTGATGGAGTTCAGTTTATAAATTTTCCCTTTTATGGATTGTGCTTTCGATGTCAAGTCTAAAATACTTTTTCCTAGGACTAGACTGAAGATTTTCTCCTGTTCATTCTAAACATTTTATAATTTCATGTTTACATTTAAGTTAATGATCCATTTTGAGTTATTTTAATATATATATATATAGTATGAGATTTTAGGTTGAGGTATTTTTTGTTTGTTTTGTTCTTTTTAGTCTGTGAATGTCCAGTTGATCAGCACCATTTGTTGAAAAGGCTATTCTTTCCCCATTGAGTTGCTTTAACATCCTCATGAAAAAATCATTTGGGCACATTTGTATAGATTTATCTGTTTTTTCTGTTCTGTTCACTTGATCTATGTGTTTCTCCCTCTCCCAGTGCCACACAGTGTGGATTACCCTAGCTAGTTAATGTCTTGAATGTGGGTAGAATATTTCCTCCGATGTTAGCAAAATTGTTTTAGCTTTTCTAGTTTGGAATGAATGTTATTCCAAGAACAGCAAGACAGTGAAGTGACTTGATTTACACTTTAAGATTACATTTTTTCCTACTGTGTGGAATCTGAACTGTATGGGAAAGATATCAGTTAGGAGTTGGTTGTGATTGTTGTAACATAGATGGATAAAGGTGAAAGCAGTAATGATGGACAAAGCAGGGCAGATGTAAGATGTATGTTGGAGATAGAACTGACAAGATTTATTGATGGAATGGACACTCTGAGGAGGAAACAGAGGAAAAAGAATGGGTCAATGACTCAAAGATGTCTTCCTTTAGTAACTAAGTGGATGTTGGTGATGTTTATTGAGATGATGGACATTGGGGAAGAAATTATTATTTTTTTTTGGTGAGGGGGAAACCAAAAGTTTCTTTGAACCTGCTAGTTCTGAGATGGCTGTCAGTCATTCAGTTAGACATGCTAAAAAAGCCCATGGTTATATAAGGCTGAGCTCTTTCAGATGACAGATTTTGAATAGAGAGGCTCACATTAAAATAAGTAATGTCATGATAAACATCAGTCTAGATAAATCAGCGAGCATCCCAGAAATAAAAGTGAAGAATTCATGTACAAACTTAGAAACTTTCCTCAATTATTCATAACCATCTCCACCTTCCCAAATCAATATAATTTTTAGAGACCTGTCTCCATTGAGATTTTCAAAAATTTTTACATAGACTTCACTGAAAACAACCTTATTTACAATCACAATGATCTATGGTAGGACTGGAGGTGGCTAGTAATCTGGCAAGTTGGTTAAGTGGAGAAACATACCTCCACTTTATCATGAAATTACTTATTTTAATTATTTAAATAATGAAATATGTTAAGTATACAGGAAACTAGAGAGAATAATAGAAACCTATTTATCTATCACTTCTATAAAATAAAATTTAATTTGTTAAATGGAGGTACGTTAAGAAAACTTCTTAGGCTTCCCTGGTTAAGACTCCGCCTGCCAATGCAGGGGACACGGGTTCAAGCTCTGGTGTGGGAAGATCCCACATGCCACAGAGCAATGAAGCCCGTGTGCCACAACTACTGAGCCTGCACTCTAGAGCCTGTGAGCCACAACTACTGAAGACCACGTGCCTAGAGCCTGTGCTCCGCAACAAGAGAAGCCCACGCACTGCAACGAAGAGTAGCTCCCACTTGTCGCAACTAGAGAAAACCCGCACGCAGCAACGAAGACCCAATGAAGCCAAAAATAAATAAATAAATTTATTTAAAAAAAAGAAAAAGAAAACTTCTCTTGTATTCTCTCACTTTTAATAATTTTTAGTTGAAATTGAAACTTTCTGGATTTAAAATATCTACATATTATAATAATTGTGCCTTCCTTCTTCTAACCTTAACATATTTGGGTTATTTTTCTTTCCAGTTTTCACTGATTACAAATTCCAGAATGCTGTTTACAAATGGTGATAATAGATACTTGGGACTTGTTATAGACATTAACGGGCAAATTAAGATATTTTTATCGTATTGTGGCAACACCTTTCATGAAACACAAAAGTGTATTTTAACTAAAAAAAATATTTTTGCCTGGTTATTTAGGAAGAGAGAACTATGTATATTTTTTGTAAGTCTAATTTATAGGGCCTAAAGAGGAGAAATAGAAAGGAGTACAATAATCATGGTTTGAAAAAAATTATACTCTCTGGAAAAATAAATATGACGAGAATGTGAAATATATTGCTAAAAAAAGGAAAATAAAACTAGTAAACAGAAAAATACAACTTAAATATATATACATATATACATATACGTGTGTGTGTGTGTGTGTGTGTGTGTTGTAAAGATATAAGGACTTAATCAACTGAAAGATGTTTAAAACATAATAAATGTCTCTACCCAAATACAAAGAATTGGTACCAAGTGTTACAGTGTCGAAAGCAATTCCTTTTTCCCCTCTTGATTCTGGGGAATGATTTTGTGGGTTCTAAAATCTAGATTTATTAATGCATTTTCAGTTCTAACAGCTCTGTCATCCTGGCCTAATAATTCCTGGGGTTTGTATACAAAACAAACCTCTGTGTTTCTAACAGTCTGTAAGAAAACTACATCCTGTTTTCAGAGTGGTAACTATTAGATTACCTTAAAAGTGTCTGACTTCTGGAAGAGCCCTAATACACATGCTCCATAAATTGTGTTTTAAATATTGTATTAAATAATTAAGCATAATATTAAACCCAAGAGTGAACACTAGAACAGAGTTTAACTGTTGGATATAGGTACAATGTCAGAGTACTTTTGCCTCTTAAATGAGTATTCCATTCAGAAATATGATCTGTGTATTCAACAATTTACCTATCTCTTAAATCTTTTCAGGAAGCCTACCATCTCTTCAGAAATATACCACTCTAAGATTTAACTGATATAAATTTTACTGAAATCTAATTTACTGTCATCTATTTATGATGAAACAGTAGCATTATACCAAAATCTTTTTCCTGATTGATGAGTGTTTTTTTTGTTTTTTTTTTCTAAATACCATGAATGTGCCTCTGAGTCTTCAGTACTATTTATCAGGGTTAGAATTTTGATTCTAGATCTTTCTTTTTTAAACATATACATCCCTTGTGGAAAGTGGGGCAATTCTTCAAACTATAGTGGAAATATTCCCTGAAAAAATGCTCAACCTCATTTGTACTAATTTTAAGCTAACAAGATAAAATAAAATAAAATGTTCTAATCTAAAATTTTCATCTCCCTCCCTTAGTACCTAATCCCAAGAGGAAGCTGTTACGTTAAGCTGTCTTAATGGCTAGTGTGAAGAGTATTTCTCATTCTAAGAAATGGATGTTCTGTGTTATTGATTAATACATAGAGAATTTGATTATTGCAAATAGTTCTCTGCAACCTAATCAACTCTAGAGGAATTTTAAAAACTCCACTTCTCACCAACAGCTCTCATGCATGACTTGGCCTTGATATTCTGTAATCTCCTGCCAAGAGGGCAAACACCCTTAGAAGTTAACCAAGTTTTTCTAAGCACCTAAATATAACAAGTTACCTTACAGGAAATATAAGTTATCCATATGTGTATAAACTATTATATAGTAGTGTATTCCCCCCATCATCCTTTTGGAATTTTAAACAAAGACATAATTAAATTGTACACATCATTTCTAAGTACCTATAGCTAAACTTAAAATTCTAAACCAATTGTAAAAATATTCAAAACTAAGCCACTGTAACCCCAGTACTTATCTACCATCCTTCTTACCTATCACCTATAGAAGAAAGTATACAACTTAACATTCATGAGCGACAGATATGTGAGTACTAACAAAATCCTGGCTGGTGGGTTTTCATAGGAGAATAAGCCCTAGCCTTTGCTTTTGAGGTACTCATGGTCCAGTGAAGGAGAAAGACATGTCAACAAACCACTACAGTGCAAGATGACAAGTGCTGTAATAGAGACATACACAAAGCATTCTAGGAACACAGAGAAGAGAGTGACTATCTCTACCTGAGAAAACCAGAAGGATTTCATAAGGTCAGATGTTAAAAATACTCAGAAAGAATCATCTCATAATAATACCCAAGGGCAACTTGTTAATCACACTCTGCACTGGCTGTTTTCTGTGTTGAATCCCAAGGAATTTCATTCTTTCATATTGGCAGACAAATCAAGCTCTGAATTCATCTGAACATGGGTAATGTTAAGTGTGGGCTTCCTGCAGACATATTTTGTTTACTGCATCCATCTTTTTAAAATTAATTTTATTTGAATGTCTTTAGACAATTCATGTTCCCAAGTTCACCATATATACTATACTACTCCCTACTGTCCCACATGCGGCCAGCTTCATTCATTGATTTTGTTTGGTTCTGCTTGGCATGGTATTTTATTAGTCCTCTACTAAGATTTTAAATGTAAGACATTTCTATAGAAAAATTAACACCTTCAAGAAATAAGACTGGTGCTTCCCTGGTGGCACAGTGTTTGAGACTCCGCCTGCCGATGCAGGGGACACGGGTTCGTGTCCCGATCCAGGAAGACCTCACATGCTGCGGAGCGGCTAGGCCCGTGAGCCATAGCCTCTGAGCCTGCGCGTCCAGAGAATGTGCTCCGCAACGGGAGAGGCCACAACAGTGAGAGGCCTGCGTACGGCAAAAAAAAAAAAAAAAAAAAAGGCTGATTAGTAAGAATACAGGAAGCCCAGTGGAGAAAGTAGATTTTGATCATTGTATTAAAAAAATTGTACTCATGGAGACATTTAAGATACAACCAAGAAGTACACATCCCTGAACTGTTTTTTTTTTTTTTTTGGACAGAGATTTGATCAAATGGCTCTAAATGACAAGAACCAAAAATAGGTGTTTTTATATTTTTTACTGGAATTTTTATATTTAAAATAAGGACTCCTGATGACTCAATGACATAAGAACATGTTTTAGGCCACTAATTATATTTGAGGATATAATTGTATTATATTTGAGGATAAGTAGTCTGACACCAATTCTAATGTGTGTCTTTTTCATCACCACCAAGCAACTCTCAGACACCAGCTGCGTGTCCTATAATTCGACTCAATTCTGTCACTGTCCACCAAGAGATAATGTCAGACCCACAGGTTAAGGGCTCAGTCCTATAAGATTGCCCCCACTTCAGACACCAATGTCAAGTCCAGGTTGTTACCTGTGTTTCTGACCAGCTAGCTATAAATCAGAGGTTCCCAAGACCCCCTTTTGGGTTTGATTAATTTGCTAGAGCAGCTCACAGAAATAAGAAAAACATTTTAATTACTAGACTAATGGTTTATTATAAAAGGATGTAACTCAGGAACAGCCAGATGGAAGAGATGCATAGTGAAAGGTGTGGAAAAGGGGCATGGAGCTTCCATGACCTCTCAGAGCACACCACTGCCCCCACATCTCCATGAGTCCACCAACACTGACGTTCTCTATAACTCATCCTTCTGGGATTTTTATGGAATATTCATTACATAGGCATGATTGATTAAATCATCAGCTGTTGGTAATTGATTTAACTTCCAGCCCCTTCCCTTCCCTTGAAGTCAAGGAGGTGGGACTGAAAGTTCCAACCCTCTAATCATGTGGTTTGTTCTCCAGACATCCAGTGCCCCTCCTTAGGTGTGGTTCGAAAGTCACTTCATTAGCATAACAAAAGACATCTTTATCTCTAGCTCTAAACACTTAGAAAAGCCCAAGATTTTTAGGAGCTCTGTGCCAGAAACAGGGACAAAGTCAAAATACATACTTCTTATTATAAAACACAAAATCACAGGGAGCATGAACATATGTAGTCTTTCTGGCTCTCCTAAATCTAATCATGTAGGTAGATGTCCCAATAGTCAGAATTAAACACAACTTTGGTAACATTATATTAGTGTAAGCTGTTTATGGAACACATTCCTGAACGGTGACACCATCTAAAGGATAATTCACATTAATCAATATCATCTCACGTAAATATTGTTTTTGAGACAATGATTTTTTTCAGTTACTTTTAATAACAAAGAAATTAGGTTTAGTTTGACCCTAAATATTGGATATAATGAATATACCTAATAAACCTTCAGATCTCACTCTGCATTTAGAATGCCTTTTAAACTAGCACATAAAAAACTTCTACTTTGCCTTTCTACATTGCCCTGAATTTTTGAAAAATGGGGAAAAAATGAATTACATCATTATTTTTTTTAAACATCTTTATTGGGGTATAACTGCTTTACAATGGTGTGTTAGTTTCTGCTTTATAACAAAGTGAATCAGTTATACATATACATATGTTCCCATATGTCTTCCCTCTTGCGTCTCCCTCCCTCCCACCCTCCCTATCCCACCCTCCAGGCTGTCACAAAGCATCGAGCCAATATCCCTGTGCCATGCGGCTGCTTCCCACTAGCTACCTACCTTACGTTTGTTAGTGTGTATATGTCCATGACACGCTCTCGCCCTGTCACAGCTCACCCTTCCCCCTACCCATATCCTCAAGTCTGTTCTCCAGTAGGTCTGCGTCTTTATTCCTGTCTTACCCCTAGGTTCTTCATGACATATTTTTTTCTTAAATTCCATATATACGTGTTAGCATACGGTATTTGTCTTTTTCTTTCTGACTTACTTCACTCTGTATGACAGACTCTAGGTCTATCCACCTCATTACAAATAGCTCAATTTCGTTTCTTTTTATGGCTGAGTAATATTCCATTGTATATATGTGCCACATCTTCTTTATCCATTCATCCGATGATGGACACTTAGGTTGTTTCCATCTCCGGGCTATTGTAAATAGAGCTGTAATGAACATTTTGGTACATGACTCTTTTTGAATTTTGGTTTTCTCAGGGTATATGCCCAGTAGTGGGATTGCTGGGTCATATGGTAGTTCTATTTGTAGTTTTTTAAGGAACCTCCATACAGTTCTCCATAGTGGCTGAAGCAATTCACATTCCCACCAGCAGTGCAAGAGTGTTCCCTTTTCTCCACACCCTCTCCAGCATTTATTGTTTCTAGATTTTTTGATGATGGCCATTCTGACTGGTGTGAGATGATATCTCATTGTAGTTTTCATTTGCATTTCTCTAATGATTAATGATGTTGAGCATTCTTTCATGTGTTTGTTGGCAGTTTGTATATCTTCTTTGGAGAAATGTCTATTTAGGTCTTCTGCCCATTTTTGGATTCGGTTGTTTGTTTTTTTGCTATTGAGCTGCATGAGCTACTTGTAAATTTTGGAGATTAATCCTTTGTCAGTTGCTTCATTTGCAAATATTTTCTCCTATTCTGAGGGTTGTCTTTTGGTCTTGTTTATGGGTTCCTTTGCTGTGCAAAAGCTTTGAAGTTTCATTAGGTCCCATTTGTTTATTTTTGTTTTTATTTCCATTACTCTAGGGTCAGAAAGGATCTTGCTGTGATTTATGTCATAGAGTGTTCTGCCTATGCTTTCCTCTAAGGGATTGATAGTTTCTGGCCTTACATTTAGGTCTTTAATCCATTTTGAGCTTATTTTTGTGGATGGTGTTAGGGAGTGATCTAATCTCATACTTTTACATGTACATGTCCAGGTTTCCCAGCACCACTTATTGAAGAGGCTGTCCTTTCTCCACTGTACATTCCTGCCACCTTTATCAAAGATAAGGTGGCCATATGTGCGTGGGTTTTTCTCTGGGCTTTCTATCCTGTTCCATTGATCTATCTTTCTGTTTTTGTGCCAGTACCATACTGTCTTGATTACTGTAGCTTTGTAGTATAGTCTGAAGTCAGGGAGCCTGATTCCTCCAGTTCCTTCTTTCGTTCTCCAGATTGCTTTGGCTATCCGAGGTCTTTTGTGTTTCCATACAAATTGCAAAATTTTTTGTTCTAGTTCTGTGAAAAATGCCAGTGGTAGTTTGATAGGGATTGCATTGAATCTATAGATTGCTTTGGGTAGTAGAGTCATTTTCACAATGTTGATTCTTCCAATCCAAGTAAATGGTATACCTCTCCATCTATTTGTATCATTTTTAATTTCTTTCATCAGTGTCTTATAATTTCCTGCATACAGGTCTTTTGTCTCCTTAGGTAGGTTTATTCCTAGATATTTTATTCTTTTTGTTGCAATGGTAAATGGGAGTGTTTTCTTGATTTCAATTTCAGATTTTTCATCATTAGTATATAGGAATGAAAGAGATTTCTATGCATTAATTTTGTATCCTGCCACTTTACCAAATTCATTGATTAGCTCTACTAGTTTTCTGGTAGCATCTTTAGGATTCTCTATGTATAGTATCATGTCATCTGCAAACAGTGACATCTTTACTTCTTTTCTGATTTGGATTCCATGTATTTCCTTTTCCTCTCTGGTTCCAGTGGCTAAAACTTCCAAAACTATGTTGAATAAGAGTGGTGAGAGTGGGCAACCTTGTCTTGTTCCTGATCTTAGTGGAAATGCTTTCAGTTTTTCATCATTGAGGATGATGTTTGCTGTGGGCTTGTCATATATGGCCTTTATTATGTTGGGGAAAGTTCCTCTATGCCTAGTTTCTGTAGGGTTTTTATCATAAATGGTGTTGAATATTGTCAAAAGCTTTCTCTGCATCTATTGAGATGATCATATGGTTTTTCTCCTTCAATTTGTTAATATGGTTCCTCACATTGATTGATCTGCGTATATTGAAGAATCCTTGCATTCCTGGAATAAACCCCACTTGATCATGGTGTATGATCCTTTTAATGTGCTGTTGGATTCTGTTTGCTAGTATTTTGTTGAGGATTTTTGCATCTATGTTCATCAGTGATATTGGCCTGTAGTTTTCTTTCTTTCTGACATCCTTGTCTGGTTTTGGTATCAAGGTGATGGTGGCCTCGTAGAAGGAATTTGGGAGTGTTCCTCCCTCTGCTATATTTTGGAAGAGTTTGAGAAGGATAGGTGTTAGCTCTTCTCTAAATGTTTGATAGAATTCGCCTGTGAAGCCATCTGGTCCTGGGCTTTTGTTTGTTGGAAGATTTTTAATCACAGTTTCAATTTCAGTGCTTGTGATAGGTCTGTTCATATTTTCTATTTCTTCCTGATTCAGTCTTGGCAGGTTGTGCATTTCTAAGAATTTGTCCATTTCTTCCAGATTGTCCATTTTATTGGCATAGAGTTGCTTGTAGTAATCTCTCATGATCTTGTTTATTTCTGCAGTGTCAGTTGTTACTTCTCCTTTTTCATTTCTTATTCTATTGATTTGAGTCTTCTCCTTTTTTTCTTGATGAGTCTGGCTAGTGGTTTATCTATTTTGTTTATCTTCTCAAAGAACCAGCTTTTAGTTTTATTGACCTTTGCTATTGTTTCCTTCATTTCTTATTCATTTATTTCTGATCTGGTTTTTATGATTTCTTTCCTTCTGCTAACTTTGGGGTTTTTTTGTTCTTTCTCTAATTGCTTGAGGTGCAAGGTTAGGTTGTTTATTTGAGATGTTTCCTGCTTCTTAAGGTGGGCTTGTATTGCTATAAACTTCCCTCTTAAAACTGCTTTTGCTGCATCCCATAGGTTTTGGGTCGTTGTGTCTCCATTGTCATTTGTTTCTAGGTATTTTTTATTTCCTCTTTGATTTCTTCAGTGATCTCATCATTATTAAGTAGTGTATTGTTTAGCCTCCATGTGTTTGTATTTTTTACAGATCTTTTCCTGTAATTGATATCTAGTCTCATGGCATTGTGGTCAGAAAAGATACTTGATACAATTTCAATTTTCTTAAGTTTACCAAGGCTTGATTTCTGACCCAAGATATGATCTATCCTGGAGAATGTTCCAAGAGCACTTGAGAAACATCTGTATTCTGTTGTTTTTGGATTGAGTGTTCTATATCATTTAAAGCTTGTGTTTCCTTATTTATTTTCATTTTGGATGATCTGTCCATGGGTGAAAGTGGGGTGTTAAAGTCCCCTACTATGAATATGTTACTGTCAATTTCCCCTTTTATGGCTGTTAGTATCTGCCTTCTGTATTGAGGTGCTCCTATGTTGGGTGCATAAATATTTACAATTGTTATATTTTCTTCTTGGATCGATCCCTTGATCATTAGGTAGGGTCCTTCTTTGTCTCTTTTAATAGTCCTTATTTTAAAGTCTATTTTTTCTGATATGAGAATTGCTACTCCAGCTTTCTTTTGGTTTCCATTTGCATGGAATATCTTTTTCCATCCCCTTACTTTCAGTCTGTATGTGTCTCTAGGTCTGAAGTGGGTCTCTTGTAGACAGCATATATAAGGGTCTTGTTTTTGTATCCATTCAGCCAATCTGTGTCTTTTGGTGGGAACATTTAGTCCATTTACCTTTAAAGTTATTATCGATATGTATGTTCCAATTCCCATTTTGTAAATTGTTATGGGTTCATCATTATACGTCTTTTCCTTCTCTTGTGTTTCTTGTCTAGAGAAGTTCCTTTAGCATTTGTTGTAAAGCTGGTTTGGTGGTGCTGAACTCTCTCAGCTTTTGCTTGTCTGTAAAGGTTTTAAGTTTTCCATCAAATCTGAATGAGATCCTTGCTGGGTAGAGTAGTCTTGGCTGCAGGTTTTTCTCCTTCATCACTTTCAGTATGTCCTGCCACTCCCTTCTGGCTTGTAGGGTTTCTGCTGAGAGATCAGCTGTTAACCTTATGGGGATTCCCTTGTGTGTTATTTTTCCCTTGCTGCTTTTAATATGCTTTCTTTGTATTTAATTTTTGACAGTTTGATTAATATGTGTCTTGGCGTATTTCTCCTTGTATTTATCCTGTATGGGACTCTCTGTGCTTCCTGGACTTGATTAACTATTTCCTTTCCCATATTAGGGAAGTTTTCAACTATAATCTCTTCAAGTATTTTCTCAGTCCCTTTCTTTTTCTCTTCTTCTTCTGGAACCCCTATAATTCGAATGTTGGTGCGTTTAATGTTGTCCCAGAGGTCTCTGAGACTGTCCTCAGTTCTTTTCATTCTTTTTTCTTTATTCTGCTCTGCAGTAGTTATTTCCACTATTTTATCTTCCAGGTCACTTATCCGTTCTTCTGCCTCAGTTATTCTGCTATTGATCCCATCTAGAGTACTTTCCATTTCATTTATTGTGTTGTTCATCATTGCTTGTTTCATCTTTATTTCTTCTAGGTTCTTCTTAACTCTTTCTTGCATTTTGTCCATTCTATTTCCAAGATTTCGGATCATCCTTACTATCATTATTCTGAATTCTTTTTCAGGTAGACTGCCTATTTCCTCTTCATTTGTTAGGTCTGGTGCATTTTTATCTTGCTCCTTTATCTTCTGTGTGTTTTTCTGTCTTCTCATTTTGCTTATCTTACTGTGTTTGGGGTCTCCTTTTTGCAGGCTGCAGGTTCGTAGTTCCCACTGTTTTTGATGTCTGTCTCCAGTGGCTAATGTTGGTTCTGTGGGTTGTGTAGGCTTCCTGTTGGAGGGGACTAGTGCCAGTGTTGTGGTGGATGAGGCTGGATCTTGTCTCTCTAGTGGGCAGGTTCACGTCTGGTGGTGTGTTTTGGGGTGTCTGTGGCCTTATTATGATTTTAGGCAGCCTCTCTGCTAATGGGTGGGGTTGTGTTCCTGTTTTGCTAGTTGTTTGGCATAGGTTGTCCAGCACTGTAGCTTGCTGTTCGTTGAGTGAAGCTGGGTGCTGTTGTTAAGATGGAGGTCTCTGGGAGATTTTCGCCATTTGATATTATGTGGATCTGGGAGGTCTCTTGTTGACCAGTGTCCTGAAGTTGGCTCTCCTATCTCAGAGGCAGAGCCCTGCCTCCTGGCTGGAGCACCAAGAGCCTTTCATCCACACGGCTCAGAATAAAAGTGAGAAAAATTAGAGAGGATTAGTAGAAGTATGAGGAGAGAAAGAAGGAAAGGAGGGAAGGAAGGAAGGAAGGAAGAAAGAAAGAAAGAAAGAAAGAAAGAAAGAAAGAAAGAAAGAAAGAAAGAAAGAAAGAAAGAAAGAAAGAAGCAAAGAAGTAAAGAAGGTGAGAAGGAAAGAAGGTGAGAAGGAAAGAAAGGAGGGAGTGAGGGAGGGAGGGAGGGAGGAAAGAAGGAAGGAGGGAAAGAAGGAAAAAAGAAAGAAAGAAGATACAGTAAAAATAATATAAAGTATAATAAAGTTATTGAATTAAAAAATACTTAGAAAAGAAAAAATAAAAAAAAGGGACGGATAGAACCTTAGGACAAATGTTGGAAGCAAAGCTATACAGACAAAATCTTACATAGAAGCATACACATACACCCTCACAAAAAAGGTAAAGGGGGAAAATTCATAAATCTTGCTCTCAGAGACCACCTCCTCAATTTGGGATGATTTGTTGTCTAAAGGAGGGAAGGAAGGAAGGAAAGAAAGAAAGAAAGAAAGAAAGAAAGAAGGTAAAGTATAATAAAGTTATTAAAATTAATTATTAAGAAAAAACAGTTTTTAAAAAATCATCGACGGATAGAACCCTAGGACAAATGGTGGAAGCAAGACTATACAGACAAAATCTCACACAGAAGCATACACATACAGATTCACAAAAAGAGGAAAAGGGAAAAAATTCATAGATCTTCCTCCTAAAGTCCACCTCCTCAATTTGCGATCATTCCTTGTCTATTCAGGTATTCCACAGATGCAGGGTACATCAAGTTGATTGTGGAGCTTTAATCCACTGCTTCTGAGGCTGCTGGGAGAGATTTCCCTTTCTCTTCTTTGTTCTCACAGCTCACAGGGGCTCAGCTTTGGATTTGGCCCTGCCTCTGCGTGTAGGTCGCTGGAGGGTGTGTGTTTTTTGCTCAGACAGGACGAGGTTAAAGGAGCCGCTGACTCGGGGCCTCTGGCGCACTCAGGCCGGCGGGGAGGGAGGGGCACTGAGTGCGGGGCGGGCCAGCGGCGGCAGAGGCCAGCGTGACGTTGCACCAGCCTGAGGCCCACCGTGCGTTCTCCCGGGGAAGTTGTCCCTGGATCCCGGGAACCTGGCAGTGGCGGGCTGCACAGGCTCCGCGGAAGAGGGGTGTGGAGAGTGACCTGTGCTCGTACACAGGCCCCTTGGTGGCGGCAGCAGCAGCCTTAGCGTCTCCAGCCCGTCTCTGGTGTTCGCGCTTTTAGCCGCGGCTCGCGCCCGTCTCTGGAGTTCCTTTAAGCAGCGCTCTTAAACCCCTCTCTTCACGCACCAGGAAACAAAGAGGGAAGAAAAAGTCTCTTGCCTCTTCGGCAGGTGCAGACTTTTCTCCGGACTCCCTCCCGGCTAGCCGTGGTGCAGTAACCCCTTCAGGCTATGTTCAAGCCGCCAACCCCAGTCCTCTCCCTGCGCTCCGTCTGAAACCGAAACCCGAGCTTCAGCTCGCAGCCCCGCTCGCCCTGGCGGGTGAGCAGACAAAACTCTCCGGCCGGTGAGTGCCGGTCGGCACCCATCCTCTGTGCGGGAATCTCCCCGCTTTGCCCTCCGCACCCGTTACTGTGCACTCCTCCACGGCGCCGAAGCTCCCCCCTCCGCCTCCCGCAGTCTCCACCCACGAAAGGGCTTCCTAGTGTGTGGAAACATTTCCTCCTTCACAGCTCCCTCCCACTGGTGCAGGTGCCGTCCCTATTCTTTTGTCTCTGTTTTTTTCTTTTTTTCTTTTGCCCTACCCAGGTACGTGGGGAGTATCTTGCCTTTTGGGAGGTCTGAGGTCTTCTGCCAGCCTTCAGTAGGTGTTCTGTAGGAGTTGTTCCACGTGTAGATGTATTTCTGGTGTATCTGTGGGGAGGAAGGTGATCTCCGCGTCTTACTCTTCCACCATCTTCCTCTCAGTCCCCACTTTGGTTTTTAAATACAGCTGTAGGCTGCCTTTTAAATTGCACCTGTATACTTTTAATTTCCTGTGAACTAAGAAAATAATGATAATTTTCCATTATTGCCAATATAGTAGTCAGTAGTTAACCAGCTCACTTGCCTTCTTAAGGGTGATAACAGAATAAATGAATCTGGAAATGTGTGCTGCTTGATGCTTTTTAATAATACTCTACTGATCATTGATGACAAGGATTAACTTGCAACAGAAATAATGAATCCATTAATATGGGCTCATGAGCCCTGAGGCAAACTCTGTGTATGTATGTATATTTGTGGGGCTGTGCTTTTGATCACTGGTTTAATAAAGTAATGGCCAGAAAGTCTGCTATAATCTTCTTAAAGTAAGCAGGTATCTAATTACAGTTACATCTTATTAGATAAGTATTCATTGAGTATACAAAGTTTTAGTAGTGATAATAGAAAAAGACAATGATTCTTTCAATAGCTTTATGGTGATTTTAAGATAGAACCAGATTTAAAGTAACTGCTGTGGTCAAATACAGAAATTTGATGGTGAAGAAGTGACTTAAAGTGTCAAATGCCTGATGCATTCAAAGGAATGCTATTGTCCACATCAACATATACCTTCTTCTTCCCTGCTTTCGCAGGGGCAGGAGAACTCCAGATAAAACCCTGCTTAGAAAAATCCCATCAACTCATTAACATTAAAAGATGTCTAACTCACTACTTTGTCTCTCCCAGCGATATTTGCAGCTGAAAATATGCCTATAAGCAACAGGTGATATTTGACCCAAAGGAACAAATGTATTGATTACAACTCCAGAAATCAGTGATAGCAGAAGTATGCCTAGAAAGAGGTCATGATCAGGGTAAATTGTTCCATATATTGCCTTCCTTTCTGCTTTAATAATTTATATAAGTGATTTTTTTCTAGACAGCCCCATACATACTAGATAGCCCTATACATGCTAATTTGATATACTGTATATGTAAAATGGCTTGTATAGATGTAAGAGAGTCTCATAACTAACTGCAAGACACCATACAAAAAGAAGAGATTATTATCATATTGAATGTACATCTTAGGTCTTTTGGCACAGCATGTAGCATTAATCCCTTCTCCCCAAGTACGTGCTTCCCATAAGCTATTAGGAATTGATCTCAGAGATAGATTAGGGCCTCCCATGGACAGGGAACACTTTTAATTTGTCATGCCTAAAGAACACTTCTGAGACAAAGAATTTTTGTGTCTGTCTGTTTACATGTATGTTGTATGTGGAGTGGGTAGGGGTGGTGAAGTAGAGGTATTACTTACTCTCTTAATTGCATACCATACAGATACCTTCCCATTCTAACATCCAGTATTAAGAGTTAATATATTTTAGTGCTTACTCTGTTCTAGGCACTGTGATAAATACACATCTATCTCAAGCAACTCTTCCATCAAACCCTTTGAGTTGGGGCCATTGAATGCTAGTTTCACAGATGGGCAATCTGAGATTCATAGAAGTCAAATAGTGTACCAAGGATCACACAGCTGGTGAGTGTTGGAGCTGAGATGCAAACCCAAGTATGTCTGACATCTGAGCCTCCACAATTAATCAATATACTAAATTGTGTCCACTCATAGTGAATAATGAGATATTTCATACTATTAGGAAGAGCTAACTTTTATGGAATACTACAATGTTCTAGGCACTATGCTGGATGCTTAACTTGTATCATCTCATTTAATTCTGACAGTAGCTGAATGATGTTGCTACTATTTCAATTACCATTTTACAAATGAGAATACTGAAATTTAGGCAGGTTAAGTAATATTTCAAAGTCTGGTAAATATGGAGTTGAATTTACCACTGGATTTGTCAATTCCAGAAACCTAACTTTTAACAATTATATGTTTCCCCATCATAAAACACAGTTCAGTATCCGTAGATACTATAATGAAATGACAAGCAGAATTCTATTTTGGCCTACATATAACTTACTGTTAAAAATGTATGGGCAATTGAATCTCTTTGTGTTTCTATGGTAAAAATTGACATTGAATACCAATTCACAAATTTTCAGTAATTGTTCCTTTGGTATAGTGCACATTATTTATTCATAAAAAATGTTTATTTAGTACTCACTCTGTTTCAAGTACTGTTTTGGAATCAGACAAAAGTGGCCAGAAATCCTTCCTCTCATGTAAATTATATTCTGCTCATGGAGAGGTAGGCAATAAACAAGCGTATGCTGATAGTTCCTATGGAATAAAATAAAGCAAGAAAGATAAATTGTGTGCTGGGTGAAATGTGGGTTGATTGCCATTTTAATTCCCATGGTGAGGTAAGATGACAATTGAAGGCAATATCTGAACAAAGTCCTATAGGATACATGAAGATATCTGTAGAAAGAACATTCCAGGCAGAGGAAACACAAGTGCAAAAGTTCTGAAAGAGGAGGATCCTTGTTTGAGCAAAAACAAAACAAGGCCAGTAAAAAGACAAGTGGGAGGAGTAATATATGAGATCAGAAACATAATGAGAGTCAAATTTTGTAGAATAAAATAAGCCATTGTAGGGGATTTTGTATTTATTCTTAGTGAAATAGAGTGCTATTGCAGGATTCTGAGTAGAAGGCACATTTTCTACTTAAGTTTTAAAAGGATTACTGGTTCCTGTATAGTGAATAAACTGCTGAGGAATGAGTGGAACAAGGGAGCCCAGTTAGAAGACTATTGCAGGAGTGGAGAGATCTGATGATGGATAGGGGATGACGGTGGTATGTAGCAGTAGGGGAGGTGGTGAGAAATGGTCAGAGCCTAGATTTACTTTGAAGGCAGAAATGGAAAGATTTGATGATAGGTTTAGAAAAGCTTATTTATTTGGATTAAGTAATTAATTTGTATCACCATATATAAAATAATCTAACATTAATGATTGCAGAAAAAAATTTCTTCACTTTAAACAATTATAGATAAATGTTATTTCATTGGCATTTGAAATAAGCATATTTAATGTCTCAGTGTCCTTTAAGGAAGGTTCATATTTATACTGTAATGACATTTCTATTGACTTAATATGTCATTATAATATAACCCATTTTCCAGAGATGAGGTAACTCCTATTTACCTAAGTGACATTTAAAAACCTAATTCTTATATTTTATAGAAATATACTATACTACTATGTGAGTTGTATTTATACTCACATAATCTACTTCTCTTTGGGGAACAATAAAGGCTTATAAAACATAAGGGTTTTAGTATTATAAAGCAGTTTTATATAAAAGTATCCAATGTAATCTGAACAATAAATTGGGAAATAGTTCTATTCTCAAAGATAGATAAGTTGAATGGTGTTATATTGTGATGAAAGTATCAAGTATTGAGAAGAGGACTTGACGTTTTTAGTTATGTAACTACAGCACAGTGAATAATACATACAAGGTGTTTAATAATGTAGAGTGAATGACTGTGCTTGGCCTGACTCATTAACAACATTGTATTGTTCTACTTCAATATTTTATTTTAAAATTTTCATCTTGTCTCATAAACCATTGTATTTTCAAAAGTTTATAAGCATTATCTAGAAATTGACTGAGTTTTCTACTCAAGATGCTTTGCACTGTTCACAATTTGATATACTCCTGGCATACATTAGTTATCTATTGTGGCTTAAAAATATTATCACAAACTTAACAGCTTCAAACATGTTTAACATTTCAGTTTCTGTCTGTCAACCGTCTGTACATGGCTTAGTTTATTCCTCTGCAAGGTTTCAATCAAGGTGTCAGTTGGGGCTGGGCTCTCATCTAAGACAAGACAGGAGAAGAATCCACTTCCAAGTTCACATAGTGGCTGGCAGAATCCAGTTCCTTACAGGCTCTCAGACTAGGGTTTCAGTTTCTTGCTGGTTGTCAGAGCTGTCTTTAGTTCTTTACCA
Organism: Grampus griseus; assembly: GCF_964374135.1. Lineage (NCBI taxonomy): Eukaryota > Metazoa > Chordata > Mammalia > Artiodactyla > Delphinidae > Grampus > Grampus griseus. The sequence goes on along the minus strand of NC_138999.1, from coordinate 77,017,334 downwards.
TGTGGTCCTCTCCATAGGGCAGCTCACAACATGGCAACTTTCTTCTTCAAATCCAGCAGAAAGAAAGTCTGTTAGAAAGACAGGTTGCAACCTTATGTAATGATATTCATGGATGTGATATCCCATCACCTTTGTTGTTCTATTGGATAGGAGTAATTCACAGTTTGTGGCAATGATCAAGTGGAGCATTACAGAATAACAATAGGAGATGAGGATCATGAGGCCCATGTCCTGACATGGTACAAACTCATATGAATAATGAAAAAATATAAAAATAGAAATTAAAAAATATAAACCTGAACATTTTTAAAAGTCTGTGGATGAGAAACAAAACTGAAATTCAAACTCAAAGAAATAAACAGGGCTAAAGTCACAAGCCTTTTAGAGTCACCATCAGAAGACAAGCCATGATGGATTAGATCTTAGCTCAAGTAGGATAAAAGGAACTGAAATTGTTCTGCAAAAGAAGAGGGACTAGAGTAATAATCACTTTTTGAAGCTGGCTCCTGGAGGAATGGCCAAACTCCCCAACTGAAAAAGAACCTGAGAAAATAAATTGTTACACATCACTTCCCAAAATGTAAAGCACAGGTATCAAGCAAACTGCAGTCTCAAGAATGAGGAGTATATATGCATAGTCTTAGAACGACTGAGTTGCTGACTTCGTGGTTGAATCTGCTATATTCCAAATATCACTTTAAGAGGAAGACCTTGAAATTTCTATATGAGTTCAATTTCTGAGGATGCTCCACATCTTTTTTTATTAAGTAATTGAAAATTAAACAATATTGAGATATCACTATGCACCAATTAGAATGGCTAAAATCCCAAAAATTGGCACTATCGAATGCTAATTAGGATGTGGAGCAACAGGAACTCACATTTATTGATGGGAGGATTCTAAAATGGTGCAGCCACTTTTGGAGACAGTCTGGCAGTTCCTTACAAAGTGAAATAATCCAGTAACAGTGCTCTTAGTTATTTACCCAATTTATTGGAAAATTTATGTCCACAAAAACCCTACATATGAATGTTTATAGTAGATTTATTTATAAACAATGGATGAACTGATAAACAGTGGTATATCCATATGATGAAATATTATTCAGCAATAAAAAGAAATGAATTATCAAGCCACAAAGAAAAAAAATGTATGAATCTTAAGTGCATATTACCAAGTGAAAGGAGACAGTCTGTAAAGGCTACACACTATATGATTCCCATTATATAGCAGTAGGGAAAAGGTAAAATTCTAGAGACTGTAAAAATTAGTGCTTAACAGGGGCTTGGCAGGAGAAGGAGAGGGTTGAATAGATAAAGCATATTGCATTTTTTAAGGAAGTGAAACTTTTGTATTATACAGTCAAGGTGCATATATGACAATATGCATTTGTCAAAATCCATGCAAATTACAGCATGAAGTGAAATATTATGTATGAAAATTTAAAAAATCTTTTAAGAGGTTGGGGGAATCCCAGAACAGAATGAAGAATGTGACAAAATAATCTAACTGTATTACAGATATATGAAACAACCTCACTGAGAGGGGTGAGGGAAGATGTGTTGACTTAAGTAATGTTAGAAATAAGTGGAGTCTGTAAAACTAAAGGCAAATAAACTGGATATAAGCACTATATACTAGTTGATAAAGTTGTTTCCCTTGGAAGTAGGGGTTAACAATTCTAATAATACTGTACACATATAATGAAATTGAGCAATTAAGCTAGTGGGAGCCAAGTTTCTCACTGTTGATGTAGGAGAAAAATATAAGGAAGGATGGGAGGCTAGAAATATGCATGTGTTAATGGATTAGAATTAGAACCATCAGTATGAGCTCATGTTTAGGTTACAATAAATACAGATGGCTATGTATGGAAATATTTGTAAATTATATAAATATGTGTATATACAGAGGTTCGTGTACACACATATATTTCCTTGCATCTTGTAATATTATAAAGTAAGAAAGAACTAAAAACAATCACACAAACAAAAGTCCAAAACCCTCATATTTATGAAGATCAGTCAAAGGGATAGAAGACCCATCTGAAAAAGTTCCCAATGGCCAAAGCTGGGACAACTTGAGCAACAAAATGAAGATGTATTGAATTATAACCAAAAGTATAAAATAAATATCAAAGAGTTCATACTGATGTGAATAAATAAGCAAGTAAATAAATAAATGGGAGAGAATAGACAACTATCCATTGCAGAAGAACTCCAAATAATTTATGTAGATACTCCCCCTTCAAGAAGGTGAAAGATAACTCTCCACTCCTTAAATTTAGGCTGCAAATAGTGACATCTCTCCAAAGAGTACAGTATAGAGGAGGGAGAAAAAAGACTGCTGTTTAATGGAGAAACTGAATAAACGTTACTTCAGCCAGGTGATCAGGGTAAACATCAACAGTGATAAATCATGTTGAGAGTATGTTCCCTTTATATGATGTGATGAGAATAGCACTTTATCATCTCTGTGGTTTTCCTCACCAGAACTCATAAAATCAGTTTAGTCATGAAAAAAAAATCAAACAAATCTCAGTTGAGGGAGGTTTTACAAATCCTCTGACCAGTACTTTTCAAAACCATCAAGGTCATCAAAAGGAATCAGAGGAACTGCCACAAACAGTGACAACTAAGCATAATGTGGCATCCTGGATGGGATTCTGGAAGAGATAAAGACATTAGCAAAAAACTGAGGAAGTCTGAATAAAGTATGCACATTAGTTAATAATAATATATCAATATTGTTTCAATAGATCCTATCAAATAGAATGCCTGAAGGGTAAAACAACAAAGACAGTAAATAAATAATTGAAAAAAAACTAGCTACAAATTTTCCAGAACTGAGAAAAGACATGAGCACTCAGACTCAAATAAGTAAGATAAAAAGATAAACATACATTTGATCATATAATATTGAAACAACAGTACAAGCTAATAGGAAAAAATACAGAGATTACTGAAAAACCAAAATAAATAAATAAATAAATCATCCAAAATATATGGTTATATTTCAAAAAATGGAGTAAATTATTTGAAAAAATTATATTCATAATAAGCTATCTTATAAACTAAGAATAGAAATGATCTTTGTCTACATGACAAAAGGTAACTATTCAAATCAATGTAAGATGTATAGAGTACTGGCTAAGGTAAATCCTGAAGCCAGACCACACTGAAATTCTGTCTCTGCTTCTGAAAGGCTATGCATGACTTTAATATGTCACGTATTTCTTTATTTCAGAAATAATAATATTTACCCATGAAATTTGATGGAAGAGATAGGGGTATATGCAAAATGCTTAAAATATTTCCTGACACATAGCAATAATCCAATTAATATTGTTGATGTTATTATTATTGTTATTATTAATGATAAGACTTGAGTTAGAAATGAGAACAAGTTGTCATCTGTTACCTAAAAGTGATGTTATACAAGCTTGCAAGAGGAAGAGACAAAATTTTCATTAAATTTAGAAAATATAATATTATTCCTAAAATTCTCAAGTGAATCAAGAAACTTTAAAAGTAATTATGGAGTGAATAAGATTGCTGGAAACAAGATAAGCTTATAGGGGCTTCCCTGGTGGCACAGTGGTTGAGAGTCCACCTGCCGATGCAGGGGACATGGGTTCGTGCCCCAGTCCAGGAAAAGCCCACATGCCACAGAGCAGATAGGCCCATGAGCCATGGCCACTCAGCCTGTGTGTCTGGAGCCTGTGCTCCACAACAGAAGAGGCCACAGCAGTGAGAGGCCTGTGTACTGCAAAAAAAAAAAAAAGATAAGCTTATAAAAAATAAACAGCATTCCAATAATTAGTAATTAGGAAATTTAATAGAGAAAATAATGTCAGAATAATTTGCAAGTTTTCTAGTTTTCTTTGTGTAATTAATTTCTATTTTATACCATCGTGGTCAGAAAAAATTACTTCATAGGATAATTTAATATAATCATTTTAAATTTATTAAGACTTGTTTTGTGGCCCAGCATATGATCTATTTTCAAAAATATTCCATGTGCACTCGAAAAGAATGTATATTCTTTTGTTTTTGAACAAAATGTTCTATATATATCTATTAAGTCTATCTGCTGTTTAAGGTCAATATTTTCTTATAAATTTCTATCTGGATGAATTATTCACTGATGTAATTGGGGTATTAAAATCCCTTACTCTTATTGCACTGCTGTCTATTTCTCCCTTAAGGCCAGTTAAATTTAACTTAAACTAAGTTTTTACACGTAAACTTTTCTAATTCACTTCTAAAGTACTTGAAAATTGGCTCTGCTCAATCATTCTAACCTTGTGTAATAACGATAAAGGTTATATGCATAATATTTGTTAAGCTCTATGCAATGTGCTTTGAAAACAATATCTTATTCAATTCATATATAATGTTCATTGATTCATTTTGTTAAAGCACTGATAGTTTCATGCAATTTCGTTTCTCAGAAACTCTCAGTGTTGGATTTCTGTTTACATAATAAATATTCACACTTAGTCTATTATTTAACACCCCCCATGTTCAGATCCCTGTTAATAGGTTAGATGTTAAGAGAGTAAAGTGAGTGATTATAGGAGACCTGGGGGCTTCAAGTAAGATTACATCTGCCTGCAAGAATCTGTCACTTGCCTTTGTTCAGGTTTCTGGAGGTAATAAATCTTAACAGTCCATAAGCCATCAGAACATCAAGGGTGAAAAAATCTGTCAGGCAGGGAAGGAACTAGAAAATTAGTTATAATTAATGTAGAAATCAAGTTGGAGACTGATATAACCTCAGATGGATTAAAAGGGTAAAATTCAATGAGTATCCATAGTGTCTGTGGACTCAACAGATTGATTCACTCTTCATGGAAGTCTGCGTATTTCAGAAAATTTGAGTGGAAAACCTAGATTTACTATAAGCTGCTAAAATTAGGGCACTGTTTTCCTTAATTACTTTTCCAGAGTTCCACTAGACTAATGTGAAGTTTGCCATTTTTATATAAATAAATGTGGTGCTTTTAGTTGAAATAAGTCAATTCATATTTATTTTTAATTATGAATATGTAACAAAAGGCACAATTCCAATGTATACACGATAAACTGATCTCTCGAATTTCTTTTCCTTCTCTCACAACAAATTCCATATAAATGAGGTTGCAAAGCTAAATCAACTCTTTTTCAAACCAATATTTTAATTTTTCACCCATTGAGTATGACCTTCATGCTGCCAAATAACTTCTCATTTGGTCTTGTCACAGTGACTGAAAATTTCCATTACTGAAAACATGGAAAAATTATTAAGGAGGGTACAATCAAGCTCATTAGCACTTTGGTTACAATTAAGCATCTATCTTTCTCAAGTTTATACCACTAATAAATGACTAAACATAAAGTTTAACTCCTTTGTACTATATAAATTCTCTTACTTCCAACTTTCAGTGCCACGGTTTCAGCTTAATCAAGGAATAAACAGCAAATATTGCCCTTCTAGTCTAGCTCTGAACTCAGGAAAGCAGTGAGTATAAGACATATAATGATACACTAATAAATAAGAATCAAACACTAAAATTCTGTTAGCTGGGATCAAAAATCTGTTCAGGAGCATGATTGCTGCAAACTATTTCAACAGCTGGATGGGGAAGAGAAATATACACTCATCTTCATGATCATATAAGTCCCTCTGGTACTAACATGTGAACGATTGATGTGTAAGGTAAAGCAGAGCAATTATTGAATATTCATTAGGTAAGGTGTAAGGTAAAGCAGAGCAATTATTTAATATTCATTAGTATATATAGATATAGAAATAGGCTTTGGCACACCAGTACTAATTTTCTCCTTTTCCTGATCTATAAACAGGGGTAAATATTCCTTGATTGAGTGAAATGTAGGGATTTCCGTTTTAGTGCAGATTAAAAGCTTTATACTTGTGGTCATCATGGATTGACTGCTGAGGCCTTTATCATCACCAGATTATGGATGGCTACACCCTCTATAATCTATGAGTAAGAATATCATCTTTGGTTATCTGAAAGGGAAATGACTGTCCTACTATGAATCCACCATCTCACTGAAAATAAATATCTTGTGGGGTGTGTGTGTGTGTGTGTGTGTGCACCTGTGTGTGTATAAATGACTAGACTATTTCAGAAGACAATGTTTGTCCAACTCATATACTGTTTTATAGTGTATGGGATTTTAAATATAATTCTTTCAAACCAAATGTAAATGCTTAAAAATAAAATAAATTCCCTATCTTTACTTGTTGATCTCTAGTAAAGTAATTTCATGGAATTGATTTTTTTTCTGATCTTTTATCCCATAAGAAGTGAGTAAACATATAATTTTTGCTTTCTCTTTGAAAACTCTTTATGTTCCCTTCTTTGAAGACAATATATTGGCAGAAAATTGTTCAATAAATTTGCTCCCTAACATTACATTACATTCCCTTCCTTATGCTTTTGTCTATTTCCAGTGGATTTTAGAAAATTTACAGCATTTAATCTTTCAATAACAGGTTGATCAATTAAAAATGATATATTTGTATTCATTTTGTTATATCTGTCACTTTTATTTGACTTTAATATAAAGTTCCTTTTTCTCTGCTTTTGTCAACATCTTAGTATTCTGCATACTACTTCTCCAGAATTGTCCTTATATTTTAAATTTTTGAATATTTCTGTCACTTCCCAGTCTAGACCTTGTACATTTAAAGGGACTATTTTGTTTAACCATCGGAGAACAGAGTAATTACTGATAGTTTTGATGACTTCATATTATTTGCTTTATCAAAACCTAGAGACAATTTTCTTTGTCATAGAAATCATTTCATTCAAATATGACAGTGGAGGAAAATCTCCAACCATAAAATTGTAGACGCAGAAGTCCTTAGATTTTAAACATAAACATAAGTAGCTCTGCATTTTTGTAACTCAATATATTTTGAAATCTCTTTTACAAGCCTCATTTCTCTCTAACTTATTTAATTTACTAGGAGAATAAAAACTTTCTGAAAGAGAATCCAAATTTGATCCATGTGTATAAGCCCTACAGTGCCTTACATACAGTAAATGTACAATAAATGATTTTAATGCATAAATATGAAAATTAAAATAGGTGCCTGTGAAAGGACCTTAATGATTAGATATTCAGTCCCATGTACTGTATCATAAGACCTCATCCTATGAGGGACGCTGTAGTGAATGCAAAAAAAGTCAACAATAAATCTTGTTAGGAAAGTAAGTTCATGTAAGAAATACAAAATAAAATTAGGCATGTGTCAAGTTATACTTCTAGACAAGACGGAGTTACAAGAGCCAACTATATCATCACACCTGAAATAACAACAACAACAAACTAACAAAATATAAAAAAATATTTTGCAAGACACTGTACATCAGGCAACAAAGGATGGTGATCAGTGAGATAAGGAACATAAAGAAAATGAAACTAAGATTGTTCTAGTTACTGTCTTGAATGAGTTTCCTGATCACAGCACAGGGAGGATGAATCCAAAACAAACACAGCAGATTGACTGAGGTGAAGAGAAAATCCATTGAGGCTAAAGTAGCCCATTTTATCCACACCAAGTACTGGGGAGGAGAAAGCTGCAAGGAAAGAGAACTTCAAACATATACAGATATTTCCCCTTGAATAGTCAGCTGACTATTGGCATTCTTGGAAGGAAACTATCTAAAGGTTGGAAAACAACAGCCTGAAAGAAATAGAGAGAACTGCTCTCGTGGTCACATGGGGCTAGAAATAGTCCTTGTTTTCACTAACTAGGCAAGAAAACATCAAGATTCATGGGGAATTTGGTACAGTACTCAGTAGTGTCTTGCCTGCATCATGGGAAATAACCCTAGGCTGAGCAATGCTCTGGACCTGCCTAATAAACTTTAAAAACAAGACCTCAAAGGATCAAACTGTTTTCAAGTATCTTAACAGTGCCCCAGAACAAAGCTCAAGAATGCTTGTAAGAATACATAAATATTTAGCACCAACAAGGTAAAATTCACAATGTATAGTTAACATCCAATCAAAAACTTCTAGACATGCAAAGAAACAAGGCAATCTAAAACCCATGATAAAAAGATTAATTAATTAACTGAAACTGACCCAGAGTTGCCACAGATTTTATTTTTATATTTTTTGGAGTTACTATTAAATTTAGTAGTTATTCAATAAATTTGTGATACAAACACTACAGTCATGTGTTTTAAAAGGCCTTATCAGTTAAATGCACTAAAACAGGACAAATGACATGTCCAAGATTTGTTTAAAATACAATAAAAAAACAGTTGAAGCTGGGTTATGCATTTATCTTGGAGGGCTATTTATTTAATTATTTATTTATTTTATGTCCCTATGTTTGTTTTTTTCTTTAATTTTTGAATTTTATTTTACTTATTTTTTATACAGCAGGTTCTTATTCATCATCAGTTTTATACACATCAGTGTATACATGTCAATCCCAATTGCCCAATTCATCATACCACCACCCCCACCACCTCACCACTTTCCCCACTTGGTGTCCATATGTTTGTTCTCTACATCTGTGTCTCTATTTCTACCCTGCAAACTGGTTCATCTGTACCATTTTCCAGGTTCCACATATATGTGTTAATATACGATATTTGTTTTGCTCTTTCTGACTTACTTCACTCTGTATGACAGTCTCTAGATCCATCCACGTCTCAACAAATGACCCAGTTTAGTTCCTTTTTATGGCTGAGTAATATTCCATTGTAAATATGTACCACATCTTCTTTATCCATTCATCTGTCGATGGACATTTAGGTTGCTTCCATGACCTCACTATTGTAAATAGTGCTGCAATGAACAATGGGGTGCATGTGCTTTTTTGAATTATGGTTTTCTCTGGGTATATGCCCAGTAGTGAGATTGCTGGATCATATGGTAATTCTATTTTTAATTTTTTAAGGAACCTCCATACTGTTCTCCATAGTCACTGTATCAATTTACATTCCCACCAACAGTGCAAGAGGGTACTCTTTTCTCCACACCCTCTCAAGCATTTGTTGTTTGTAGATTTTCTGATGATGCCCATTCTAAATGGTGTGAGGTGATACCTCATGTAGTTTTGATTTGCATTTCTTTAATAATTAGTGATGTTGAGCAGCTTTTCATGTGCTTCTTAGCCATCTGTATGTCTTCTTTGGAGAAATGTCTATTTAGGTCTTCTACCGATTTTTTGGATTGGGTAGTTTGTTTTTCTTTAATATTGAGCTGAATGAGCTGTTTATATATTTTGGAGATTAATCCTTTGTCCATTGATTCATTTGTAAATATTTTATCCCATTCTGAGGGTTGTCTTTTCATCTTGTTTATGATTTCCTTTGCTGTTCAAAAGCTTTGAAGTTTCATTAGGTCCCATTTGATTGTTTTTGTTTTTATTTCCATTACTCTAGGAAGTGGATCACCAAAGATCTTGCTGTGATTTATGTCAAAGAGTGTTCTTCCTATGTTTTCCTCTAAGTGTTTTATAGTGTCCAGTCTAACATTTAGGTCTCTAATCTATTTTGAGTTTATTTTTGTGTATGGTGTTAGGGAGTGTTCTAATTTCATTATTTTACATGTAACTGTCCAGTTTTGCCAGCACCAATTATTGAAGAGTCTGTCTTTTCTCCATTGTATATCCATGCCTCCTTTGTCATAGATTAGTTTACCATAGGTGCATGGGCTTTCTATCTTTTTCCATTGAACTATGCTTCTTTTTTGTGCCAGTACCATATTGTCTTGATTACTGCAGCTTTATAATTTAGTCTGAAGTCAGGGAGTCTGATTCCTCCAGCTCCATTTTTTTCCCTCAAGACTGCTTTGGCTATTTGGGGTCTTTTGTGTCTCCGTACAAATTTTAAGATTTTTTGTTCTAGCTCTGTAAAAAATTCCATTGGTAATTTGATATGGATTGCACTGAATCTGTAGATTGCTTTGGGTAGTATAGTCATTTTCACAATATTGATTCTTCCAATCCAAGAACATGGTATATCTCTCCATCTGTTGGTATCATCTTTAATTTCTTTCATCAGTGTCTTATAGTTTTCTGCATACAGGTCCTTTGTCTCCCTAGGTAGACTTATTCCTAGGTATTTTATTCTTTTTGTTGCAATGGTAAATGGGAGTGTTTCCTTAATTTCTCTTTCAGGTTTTTCATCATTAGTGTATAGGAATGCAAGAGTTTTCTGTGCATTAATTTTATATCCTGCAACTTTACCAAATTCATTGATTAGCTCTAGTAGTTTTCTGGTGGCATCTTTAGGATTCTCTATGTATAGTATCATGACACAGATTTTAGAATGATCAGGGAAGGACATTAAAGTAAATGTTACAGGATATATAGGGACCAAAATGGCAACATATAAGGCTTCTGAACTCCCCTCCTCCAATGAAGACACCAAAGATACTATTATGCATGGAGAAAATATCTCTGAAAGAAATCCAGAAACTAGCTGAGTGACTCCTACACATCAGGCAAATGAGAAAGTACATACATCTAAATGGGCAGTAAAGATTGAGACACACTCTCTCCATAAACCACACCCTTGGCCAAACACCATACATTCAGGAGAGAACTCTTAACTCCCAGCTTCTGCTTGATAAGTGAAGGGTTTGAACTCCACATCTAACACCTTACTTTTAAGACTTCCATCCAGTAAATGGGTTCCCCAAACACCTTGCTCTGAGGTCAATGAGTCTTGGTTAATGAGATCTACAAGAGGTCATTAATTGGCTTATGTCACTCTCTGCAGCTAACCCCATAAGGCTCAGTGCAGAGAGAGCAGACAAAAATGCCCATCTCTCAATCTTTCCCTGAGACAGGTTCATCTGCACATTTTGAAAACTGATGGCTGAAGGTCAGGCTTCTAATTCAGCATGAATCTAGAGTCTGGCTGTGATTTTCTTCAGAGATCGGGGAAGCTGGTGGACACCTCCCATGTTTTCTCCCTCTAGCCCACTCTAAGGCACCAGTTTCTCCCTGGAAGGAGCTTGTACACATGTCTGTTGCCCTGTCTTTTGCAGCTATTCCCCAAGTAATGGGCCCCTGGATCACCTGCCTCCATTAACCAATAGGGTTTGCATTCACAGGTCCCACAGGACTGTAACAAATAAAGGAGGAGTTCTTAACAGGCAGAGGAACATCCCTCCCCTGTGGCTGTACACCCAGATCCAGAGCAGATGACACAGGAAAAAGTACTCATCTCCAGATTTCTCCATCAAAGGGACTTAACTACATAATTTCCCAGCTGCTCCCTGAAGGTCTGGCTTCCAATCAGCCTGTATCTAGATGTTGAATGCAACTCGCCCCTCCCCTTTTGGACAGTGATGGGTCTTGATCCACCATCAACTATTGAGAGACTATTACAAAGAAGGAAGTTTGGACATCACAAGGGTTTAAGAGACAGCAATGAGCTCAGAGTGGGCTGATTGACAAGGTACATCTCCTACTCAAGATCACTCTGTCAAGAATTGGAGAGGTGGCTCTATAATCTAATATGCAGAAACCAACACAGAGGGTCAAGGAAAATGAAGAAACAGAAGAATATATTTCAAATAAACAAACAAAAAACAAAATAAATCTCCCAAAACAAACCTTAATAAGATGGAAATTAGTGATTTACCTGATAGAAAATTCAAAATAACAGTCATAAAGAAGTCACCGAGATTAGGAGAGCAATGAATGGAAAAAAGGAGAATTTCAACAAGGATATAGAAAATACCTAAAAAGTACCAAAGGGAAATCATAGAGCTGAAGAATACAATAACTCAACTGAAAATTCAATAGAGGAGTTCAACATCAAACTAGATGAAGTGGAAGAAAGGGCCAGTGAAGTAGAAGAAAGAGCAGTGGAATACTTCCAATTAAAGGATCCAAAAAAAAAAAAGTGAGGATAGTTTAAAAGAATATGAGGCCATCATGGAGCATCATCCAGGAGATCAATGTATATATTATGGGAATCCCAGAAGGAGAAGAAAGAGAGAAAGGGGCAGAAATCTTTTTCAAAGAATAATGTAAAAAATTTCACTAAACTGTATGGAAAAATGCATTCAGATCCAGGTATCTCCCAGAGCTCCAAACAAAAAGAATCCAAGGAAACATGAAAAGAGGCACATTATAACTAAACTGTCAAAAGTTAAAGACATGGAATCTTAAAAGTAGTAAGAGAAAAACAACTTGTTATGTAGAAGGAAACCTCCATAAACCTCTAAGCATATTGTTCAGCAAAAAGTTTTGCAGGCCAGAAGAGAGTAGAATGATATATACAAAGTGATGGAAGATTCAAAACAGCCAAGCAAGAATATTCTACCCAGCAAAGTTGTTTTCAGAACTGAAGGAGAAATAAAGAGCTTTCCAGACAAACAAAAATTGTAGGAGTTCATCATCACTAGACTGGCCTTATGAAAATGATTTAAGGGACTTTGTCAGCTGAAGAAAAGGGATACTATCTAGTAACAGAAAAACATATACAAGTATAAAACTCAGAGGTAAAAGGAAATATAAAGTTAAATTTATAATATTCATGCAGTAATGGTTGTGAGTAAATCCGTTATAAATCTAGTATGAAGATTAAAAGACAAAAGTGTTAAAAATAACATTACAATAATTTGTTAATAGATATAGAACATAAAAGCTGTAAACAGTAACATCAAAAACATTGTATGAGGGAGTGTAAAAATGTATAGCTTTTGTATGACTTTGAAGTTAAGTTTTTATAATATTAAAATAGACTCTTATAAACATGTTTTATGTAAAACCCATGGTAGTAACAAACAAAAATGTGTAGTAGATACACTAAAATTAATGAGAATGGAATCAAAGCATTCCACTACAGAAAATCAAATTACAAAGGAAGAGAGCAAGAGGTACTAGAACTTAAATGTTTTCACCAAAATAAAGTAAATATGTGAAGTAATGGATGCATTATTAGCTCCATGGGGGGCATCCTTTCACATGTCTATGTACATCAAGTCATGTTGTACACTATAAATACATTACAATTTTATTTGTCAATTATACCTCAATAAAACTGAAAAAAATAATGTAGTTATTACAACTTTCTTCTATATAGGCATGGAAGATATTAGAAAAACCCACATCAAACTTGTAGAGATAAAAAATAAAATACCATCTTAAACGAACAGAAGAAAAGTAAAAAGAACAGAGTATCAATGAGCTATAGGACAATTTCAAGTGACTTAATGTGTATATAATTGGAGTTCTCAAAGCAAAAGGGCAGGAATGGGTTAGAGAGAATTTTTTTGAAAAAGTAATGGATGAAAATTTAACATATTTGAGGTAAACTACAAAATTATAAGTTCAAAAACACCAAGAAAAATAAATATGAAGAAAATTATACCGTGGTATATGTATTACTAATGCATCACCACATTAAAAGTTACCCCCCCAAATAACAACTTAAAATAGGAAATGTTTATTGTCTCAGAGTTTTGGGGGGTTAGGATTCCATGTGCAGTTTACCTTGGTGCTCCTGACTCAGGGTTTTCTTAGGTTGCAATCAAGGTGTCAATAGGGCTGCAGTAATCTTATAGTTCAAATGGGGATTGTTCCTCTCCCAAGCTTATTCACATGGCTTTTGGCAGGCCTCAAGTCATTGCTGACTGTTGGCCTGAAACATAAGCTCCTACTATACATGCTTCTCTATAGGGCCATTAACAACGTGGTAACTGTCTTCCCTCACAGCAAATGAGTGAATCATCAAGAGAGAGAATCACCAAAGATAGAAGGCATTCTTTATGTAACCTCATCTCAAAAGAAATAACATATCAGTGTTGCCATATTCAGTTTGTTAGAAGTGACTCACTAGGTCTAGTTCACACTCAAGAGGAGGGAATTACAAAAGAACATGAATACGAGCAACAGAAACCATTGAGAGCCATCCTTAGAAGGCTGCCTACCAATTGAGACATAAGTTCCTGGAAGCTGCATCAAATTGCTAAAACATCAGTGACAAAGTGAAAACCTTAAAGGCAGCCAGAGGAAAAAAAATTACACATTGCATACAAAGGGACAAAGATAAGAATTACAACTGAGCTCTTGCTATAAAAAATTAAAGCAAGAAGAGAGTGGAACAATGTATTTAAAGGCCAGGAGGGAGAAACTGGAGTGTACTAATATAAGATTCTTATACTATACATGAAGTAGTATCATATTATTGGTGGCTTAATATTGTAAGAGCAATAAATTTATTTTACTGTATTAAGAAACTAACAAACAATTAAAATGAAAAAATACAGTAAAAAAGAGAAGCCATGTGATCATCTCAATAGAAATAAATAAAGAATTTGACAATCAAAGGGAAATACCCAGTAAAAAGTTAGAACATCAAGTGAATGTTTCCAATCACAGTTTGTAATGATAATTGACTGCAAAGTTTAAGGGGAAGTTCTGAAAATGAATAGATTCTTTGAGGAATTGTTAGTATCTACTTTTCAGAAACTTTTACTTCTCTGCTTAGTATTGAATAGTGGCCTTGACAATGTTTTAGTGCTTCTTCAGATCCTGTCCTTACTATGCTGGAATTGGTTCAGGCTATACGTAAATTATATAATTATCTTGAAATTGAAGAAGAAAACGGCTACTTAGATTATTTCTGTGAGACTGAAATGTGGCTTGCTTCTTTGTTCTTTATCTCAAAACACATTGTCAATTTCTCAATCAAATGCTTTCATCTTTGCATTACTTTAAGGCCAATTCAAGATATTCATATTGTGAAAAGCTGAAAGCATTCCCTGTAAGATCAGGAACAAGGCAAGGATGTCCACTGTTGTCATTTTATTCAACATAGATTTGGAAATCCTAGCCATGGCAATCAGAGAAGAAAGAGAAATTAAAGGAATCCAAATTAGAAAAGAATAAATAAAACTGTCACTGTTTGCAGATGACGTGATACTATACATATAAAATCCTAAAGATGCCACCAGAAAAAGACTAGAACTCATCAATGGACTTGGTAAAGTTGTAGGATACAAAATTAATATACAGAAATCTCTTGCATTCTTACATACTAACAATGAAAAGTCATAAAGAGAAATTAAGGAAACAATCCCATTTACCACCATATCAAAAAGAATGAAATACCTAGGAATAAACCTGCCTAAGGAGACAAAAGACCTGTACTCTGAAAACTATAAGATGCTGATGAAAGAAAGCAAAGATGACACAAACAGATGGAAAGATATACCATGTTCTTGGATTGGAAGAATCAATATTGTCAAATTGATTATACAACCCAAGGCAATCTACAGATTCAATCCAATCCTTATCTAATTACCAATGGCATTTTTCACAGAACTAGAACAAAAAAAAATTAATTTGTATGGAAACACAAAAGAGCCCAAATATACAAAGCAATCTGGAGAAAGAAAAATGGAGCTGGAGGAATCAGACTCCTTGACATCAGACTAAACTACTAAAGCTACAGTAATCAAAACTGTATGGTACTGGCACAAAAACAGAAATATAAGTCAATGGAACACGATAGAAAGCCCAGAAATAAACCCACACATATATGTCACTTAATCTATGACAAAAGAGGCAAGAATATACAATAGAGAAGAGACAATCTCTTCAATAAGTGGTGCTGGGAAAACTGGACAGCTACATGTAAAAGAATTAAATTAGAACATTCTCTAACACCATACACAAAGATAAATCCAAATAGATCAGAGACCTAAATGTAAGTCCAGACACTATAAAACTCTTAGAGGAAAATATAGGCAGAAAACTCTTTGACATAAATCACAGCAATATTTTTTTTGATCCACCTCCTAGTGTAATGAAAATAAAAATAAACAAATGGGACCTAATTAAACTCACAGTCTTCTGCACAGCAAAGTAAATCTTAAAATTAAAAGACAACCTACAGAATGGAAGAAAGTATTTGCAAACAAAGTGGCTGACAAGGGATGAATCTCCAAAATATACAAATAGCCATGTGGGTCAATATCAAAAGAGCAAACAACCCAATCAAAAATTCATCAGAAGATCTAAATAGACATTTTTTCAAAGAAGACATACAGATGGACAAAAAACACATGAAAAGCCACTCAACATCACTAATTATTAGAGAAATGCAAATCAAAACTACAATGAGTAGTTTTAGGCAGTTAGAATGGACATCATCAGAAAATCTCCACGCAACAAATGCTGGAGAGGGTTTGGAGAAAAGGGAACCCTCTTGAACTGTTGGTAGGAATATAAACTGATACAGCCACTATGGAGAACAGTATGGAGGTTCCTTAAAAAAACTAAAAATAGAAATACCATATGACCCAGCAATCCCACTACTGGGCATATACCCTGAGAAAACCATAATTCAAAAAGATACATGTACCACAATGTTCATTGCAACATTATTTACAATAGCCAAGGCATGGAAGCTAACTAAATGTCCATAAACAGAAGAATGGATAAAGAAGATATGGTACATATATACAGTGGAATATTACTCAGCCATTAAAGGAAGAAAATGGCTCCATTTGCAGCAACATGGATGGACTTAGAGATTATCATACTAAGTGAAGTAAGCAAAGACAAATATCATATGATATCATTCATATGTGAAATCTAATTTTTTAAAAAAATTATATAAATGAACTTACTACAAAACAGAAACAGACTCACAGGTATAAAAAACAAACTTATGGTTACCAAAGGGGAAATGTGGGGAGGGGGATAAATTAGGAATTTGGGATTAACATACACACACTACTATATATGATAGATAACCAACAAGGACCTACTGTATAGCACAGGGAACATTACTCAATATTCTGTGATAACCTATATGAGAAAATAATCTGAAATAGAATGTATATATGTATATGTATAACTGAATCATTTTGCTGTACACCTGAAACTAATGGCACTGTAAATCAACTATAATCCAATAAATTAAAAAAAAAAGGATCTTCATATTGGAATCATCTTCAAGACAGTTGAGTCACTATGTATTGTGGCTTGTCCAAGCTATTTATTTATTTTTATTATTTTTCCATTTGGTTGGTGATGACCGTCAAAGCTATAGTTGTCCTTCCAGTTGCTCATCTATTGTTATTTTGACTCCCACATTCTCAATGTGACTTACTTTTTCTATTACTTGTCTAACTTGCTTACTTTAGGACCCCAGCATCACTTGCCCCAAAATTTGAACGGTCTACAGAGGTAATTGACCTTAAATACACAGAAATCCTTGTTTATTTTTTCTTGCCCTATCCACCCTTATGCACATCCTTACCTATTATGGCAAGGAAGAGACTTAGAGATACATAAAACTGTGAAGTAAAACAAACAAACAGAAAATAATGTTCATGAGGGGTTCTACAGTGAAAGTCAAAACATAAGGTCATTGCCCAGGCTTAAAAACTACCATCAATTAATAAGTTTGATGGTACCTCAAATCATCCCTAGTTATAAACTTTTCACATTTGAATGCTGCATTTATTTTAATATACTTTATTTTTTAGAAAAGTTTTAGATTTATAGCAAATTGAGGTAGTACAAAGAGTTCCTTTACACCCCTGTGTTTACACCCCTGTGCAGAGTCTTTCCTATGATTAACATCTTGTTTTAACATTATAAATAGGCTACAGTAGATGAACCAATATTAATACATTATTTTTAACTAAATTCCATAGTTTGTTCATATTTTGTTAGTTTTTTCATACTCTAATTTTATTATTAACAGCTTTTTTGAAATGTATTCACACACCATACAATTCATTCATTTAAATTGTGATATTCAATGTCTTTTAGTGTATTCAGAGTTGTGATTTCATCACCACAATCAATTTTAGGACATTTGATTACCACAAAAGAAGGTCCTCATACCTTAGCTATCATTCATCAATTCCCAATCCTCCCTAGTCCTAACCAACAACTGATCTACTTTCTATCTCCATAGGTTTGTCTTTTATAGATGTTTCATATAAATTTTATCATATAATATGTGGTCTTTTGTGACTGGCTTCTTTCATTTAGCATAATGTTTTTAAGATTCATCTGTTGTAGTATGTACCAGTACTTGATTTATTTTTACTGCTGAATAATATTCCATTGCATTGATATACCACATTTTATTTATACAGTTATTAGAACATTGAGTTATTTATAATTTTTGGCTATTATTAATACTGCTATGAATATTTGACTAAAAGTTTTATATGGTATTATGGTTAGTTTTATTTGCCAACTTGGCTAGTTTATTCAATCAAACACTAAGCTAGGTATTTCTGTGAACATATTTTGCAGATGTGGTTAATTCATACAAGCAGTTGAGCTTAAGTAGAGGACATCTCTCTCTATAATGTGGGTAGGCCTCATCCAATGAACTGAAATGCCTTAAAAACAACCCTGAGATTTCTCTGAAGAATAAATTCTAACATTCTTATACATGTTTATACACACACACACACACACACACACACACACACACACACATCTACTGCAGGTAGATTCTTTTCAGAATCTACGTGCAGTACCTCTTTTAGCTTCTAGAATTATAACTACACTCAAGTCCCACTAGATCCTAAAGAGTGAGCTTTAGAATGTGGCTCACAAGGAGGTACATTGCACTTCAAAATAACTTCCTGATATTTCCCATTTATACATACAGAAATCTGAGGAAAGTAAGTGGAAATGAATATTAGTGGTATGAGGTAATGGTGAAAGGAATATAAAATTAGATCAGGCTGAATTTGTTGACACAGGCCCACTAAGCAGTGATTCAAGATTTAGTGTAGCTTGACTTAGAAAGGGAGCTAACAGCTTGGTTGTTTGGTTGACTAAAACATAAGACCAAGAGGTGGCCTGCCTTAAATAAAGTTGAAATGCCAGAACTACCTAGATATATTCTAGAGGAAGGACTCCAAAGTCATGGAAATTGAAAAGTTAGAGTAGATTTATTACATAAGACTGGCTTACCCAACGAAGATCCAGAGGACAAACCTTCACCATGACTGTAAAAGATAAATATGTGTGTGTAGCCTCAAAATCCTTGAACAACTCTGTGGTCACTCTTCTCTATAGGTCAGGAATTACAGTGGTAACTGTTGTAATTGAATTGGGAAACCTAAATGAAATGGGAGTAATTGGATCCAAGGGTGACAAGGGCCAGTGACAGTATTTAAGTGCGAAAGGCAAAGTGGACATAATTACCATAATGGAGAATAGAGTCAAAGTAGTAATCAGGATAGTACAACTCACAGAGAACTATGGCATTGGCTAGTTGGCAATGGTGTCCCTAGAAGTGAAATGCAGGAGGAATCTACTAAATTTTTACTTTATCTGTTTAAGTGGAAGTTTTCTAGGTTAAGTGAACAGAAGTCTAACTTTTATCACCAAAATAAAAGTCATGGTGCCTGAACTATTTCCCAGACGTGATCTGATTTACAGACTGAAAACCCCTCAAATGGAGGAGATGCAAGGGCCCTTTGAGGAAGAAACCCATTGCATTGCCAAAAAGTTATACTGTTAATATTTCTCCCAGCCTTCCCCAAATAAAGTTACATGGCCTTTTACTAGGGTAACTATGCATTAGGGAGAAAGAAATAACTAGGCTTTTCAGTGATTACTGTACACTGGCTCTGACTGACACTAATTCCCTGAGACCCAAACATCATTGTGCTCCACCAGTCAGAGTGGAGGCTTACAGAGGTCAGATGATCCATGAAGTTTTACCTCACATCCATTTCACAGTGGATACAGTGGCTGCCCAAGCCCATTCTGTGCCTATTTCCCCAGTCCTAGAATGCATGATTGGAATAAACATACTCAGTAACTGGCAGAATCACCACAGTTGTTTCCTGACCTGTGAAGTGAGAATTATGGAAGGAAAGGCCAGATAGAACTGCTTCTATCTTGGAAAATAGTGAGCCAAGAGGAACATCCTATTCCTGGAGTGATTGCAGGGATTAACACCATTATCAAGGGCTTGAAATATGTAGTGGTGTTAATTCCCACAATATCTCTATTCAACTTACCTATTTCTCCTGTGAGAAAGCAAATGGATTTTGAAGAATGACAGTAGACTATAGTAAACTTAACCAGATGGTGGTTCCAATTCCAGCTGCTGTTACAGATGTGGCTTAATTGCTTGAGCAAATTAACACATGCCCTGCTGACTGGTAAGCAATTATTTATTTGGCAAATGATTTTATTCTAAATTTCTTTTAATAAGGATCAACAGAATCAGTTTTTTTTGTTTTCAGTCTGACAAGGCAACTTTCACTCTCCTGCCTCAGGGGTATATGAACTCTCCAACCCTATGCCATAATTTAGTGAGCAAGTACCTTGATCGACATTCCTTTCCACATCACATCACACTGATCCATTACATTGATGACATTTGGCTGATTGGACCTAGTAGCAAAAAGTAACAACTATTTTAGATTATCATAAAATATTTGAGTGTCAGATGATGGGAAATACACCCAACAAAAATTCAGGGGCCTTATACCTCAGTGAAATTTTTAGGGGTTTACTGGTGTGGGGCTTGTGAGATATCCCTTCTAAGGTAGAGGATAAGTTCCTTCATCTGAACCCTCCTAAAAACCAAAAGAAAAAGAAAAGAAAAAGAGGAAAAATGAGCCTCTAGTGAGCCTCTCTTGATTTGAAGACAACATATCTCATTAGGGATTGTATAATCCCTGTTGATCTATATTCATTTATTCTGAATTTTGTTTTGCTAGTTCAAATCTAATTTTGAGTTCCTACAATGAATTTTTCACTATGGTTGTTGTAATTTTTAACTCCTGAATTTCCATTTGGTTTATTTAAAAAATAATTTCTACTTCTTCATTGATAGTCTCTATTTGGGGAGACATTCTTTTCATATCTTACTGAACCTCTTTATTTATTTTTTTATTTTTTTCCCCTCTTTCCGCTCCCTCCCTCCCACCCTCCCTATCCCACCCCTCTATGTGATCACAAAGCACCAAACTGAACTCCCTGTGCTATACGGTTGCTTCCCACTAGCTATCTATTTTACGTGTATATATGTCAATGCCACTCTCTTGCTTTGTCACAGCTTACCCTTCCCCCTCCCCATATCCTCAAGTCCATTCTCTAGTAGGTCTGTGTCTTTATTCCTGTCTTACCCCTAGTTTCTTCATGACACTTTTTTCTTAATTTCCATATATATGTGTTAGCATACTGTATTTGTCTTTCTCTTTCTGATTTACTTCACTCTGTATGACAGATTCTAGGTCCATCCACCTCATTACAAATAGCTCAATTTCCTTTCTTTTTATGGCTGAGTAATGTTCCATTGTATATATGTGTCACATCTTCTTTATCCATTCATCTGATGATGGACACTTACGTTCTTTCCATCTCTGGGCTATTGTAAATAGAGCTGCAATGAATATTTTGGTACATGACTATTTTTGAATTATGGATTTCTCAGGGTATATGCCCAGGAGTGGAATTGCTGGGTCATATAGTAGTTCTATTTGTAGTTTTTTAAGGAACCTCCATACTGTTCTCCATAGTGGCTGTACCAATTCACATTCCCATCTGCAGTGCAAGAATGTTACTGAACCTCTTTAATATCACATCCTTTAATTCTTTGAACATATTATAATGGCTTCTTTGAAATTGTTCTCTGTTAAATTTGAATACTGGTTATACTCACAGGCAGTTTCTGTTGCCTGATTTTTCCCTTGTGTATGGGTTACATAATCATGTTTCTTTAAAGTCTCAACATTTTTGGTACAAAACTAGAAATTTTAAGAAATTTCAATATATTATAGCAATTCTGGAAATTGATTCCTCTCTCCACTTTCTGGGGCTTTTTTCTTGTTATTTATTTGCATTGTGACTTGGTTAGGCTATTTTAGTGAAGTCTATTTCTGCCCACAATATGATGCCTTCAGTGTTACTCTACAGAGAGTACAGCCTTATGCATGTACGCAGTTTCCCAGGGATGACTGTGGTTTTAGTGGGCCCCTCTTTGACTGTCTCATTCACTCACCACTATGTTAAGCTGTCTGCTACATTTGGTATTAATACCTCATCCTCCAGGTTACACTATTTACAAGATACTAGTTCTATTATTTTTGACAATGCCATGAACATAAATTGCTCAGCAGTTTGCTCCAATTAAATTTGGACAAGCGTAATGTTTGAGGCAAAGCGTCAAAGTTTTTTCTTCTTATTCAATGAGGGTTCTTCTTACCTCTTTCCCTCTGTTGGATGTGTTGGCTATGGATAAGCCTGTTTCTCATAATTAAGATGAACTATTATTTTTGAGAATGCCCTTTGACTTGAACTTCTCCACACTCTGTTTTATATAAAGTCAGTTCCTTATGGGAGAGCCCTGGAGCTCTTTTTTGTTATTTGACTGCCTCTCCCCTTCAGAAAAATTTTTGAGTGACTACTCTGGGCACTGAGCAAGTCAGTAGCATCTAGTCCTTTCAGGTTACCTCTCCCTGCATAAAACCTTTTACCTACCTGAGAAGTGGATCAAGGGCATCATGATTCAAAGTATTATTAGCCTGATGTGTCTGGGAAAGAGCCCCTGTCCTATGGATAGGTGTTATGTGGAGGAAATGAGTACCTGATCTCTTGTCCAAAAACACAGGGGATTTAGCTTTTTCAATTTGGAATTGAAGGAGATGATAAATGCTACCATTTTGCCCCATCTGGTAATATATAGTAACACTTGATAGGAAGCTGGACCTATCTTAGCCATACCTGCTGAGATGGAGGCTACATCAAGCTGAGCTCGAGAGATGGGAGAGAGTAGGTCACAAATCAAATGCCACAGATTCTCATTGTTTATATAAAATTATATTTTACTTTTTAAATAAATATTTCTTCATTTGTTGTTTGCCCTTTGGACAACTTTAAAAGTTGCATTTTATCATTTTCACAAGATTTTCTTGCTTCATTGTGGAGTGGATCCACAGAGCTTCACACTCATACCAGATGAAGAATAATTCTTTACTTTTTACCTTATGTGTTTTTCTCTTCCAGTATCCTATCCAGAATATCACATTATATTTAGTTGCCATGTTTCCTTAGGCTCCTCTAGGCTGTGACACTTTGTCCGAATTTCCTCGTTATTGGTGACCTTGGTGGTTTTTAAGGTGTCAGATATATTGTAGGATGCCCCCCTACTGCAATTTGGCTGATGTTTTTCTCATGATTAGATTAGGATTATGGACTTTGGTAAGGAAGACAACAGAGGTAAAGTGCCATTTCCATCACATCATATCACATCTTGCAGGACATAGAATTCTGAGTTGGTAGATATTTTATTTCAAAGCTTTAAAATTTCATTCCATTCTCTTCTTTTTTACTGGTCTCTGACAAGAGGCACAATGTAATTCCTAACCTTATACTTCTGTCACTTTTTAAGCATTTCATTTTATCTTTGGTTACCTGCAATTTGAATATGATATGTATAGCTCTACATTTTTTAGTATTTATATTTTTGGTGTTCTTTGAGCTTACTGAATATATGATATTTTTGTTTATTTTATTTCAAGTGTATTTTTTTATATTTTTATTGGAGTATAGTTGCTTTACAATGTTGTGTTAGTTTCTACTGTACAGGAAAGTGAATCAGCAATAGGTGTACATATATTCACTCATTTTTGGATTTGCTTCCCATTTAGGTCACCACAGAGCATTGAGTAGAGTTCCCTGTGTTATACAGTAGCTTCTCATTAGTTATCTATTTTACACATAGTATCAATAGTGTATATATGTCAATCCCAATCTCCCAATTCATCCCACCCCCTCCCCCACCCTGTCCACACATGCATTCTCTGTCTGCATCTATATCCCTGCCTGCAAATAGGTTCATCTGCACTATTTTTCTAGTTTCCACATATGTGTTAATATACGATATCTGTTTTTCTCTTTCTAACTTACTTCACTATGTATGTATGACAGAGTCTAGGTCCATCCACATCTCTACAAATGATCCAATTTCATTCTATTTTGTGGCTGAGAAATATTCCATTGTATACATGTACCACATCTTCTTTATGCATTCATCTGTCAATGGACACTTAGGTTGCTTCCATGTCCTGGCTATTGTAAAAAATGCTGCAATGAACACTGGTGTGCATGTGTCTTTTTGAATTATGGTTTTCTCAGAGTATATGCCCAGTAGCAGGATTGCTGGGTCATATGGTAGTTCTATTTTTAGTTTTTTAAGGGATCTCCAGACTGTTCTCTCTAGTGGCTCTATCAATTTACATTCCCACTAACAGTGCCAGAGGACTCCCTTTTTTCCACACCCTCTCTAGAATTCTTTTTCTTCTCTGATAGCTGTGGTTAGGACTTCCAAAACTCTGTTGAATAATAGTGGCAAGAATAGACACCCTTGTTTTGTTATTGATTTTAGAGGAAATGCTTTCAGATTTTCACCATTGAGAATAATGTTTGCTGTGGGTTTGTCATATATGGCCTTTATTATGTTGAGGTAGGTTCCCTCTGTGCCCACTTTCTGGAGAGTTTTATCATAAATGGATGTTGAATTTTGTCAAAAGCTTTTTTGGCATCTATTGAGATGATCATATAATTTTTATTCTTCAGTTAGTTAATATGGTGTATCACATTGACTGATTTGCATATATTGAATAATCCTTGCATCCCGGAGATAAATTCCACTTGATCATGGTATATGATCTTTTAATGTGTTGTTGGATTCAGTTTGCTAGTATTTTGTTGAGGATTTGTGTCTATGTTCATCAGTGATATTGGTCTGTAATTTTGTTATTTTGTTATATATTTGTCTAGTTTTGGTATCAGGGTGATGATAGCATTGTAGAATAAGTTTTGTTGTGCTCCTCCCTCTGCAATTTTTTGGAAGAGTTTGAGAAGGCTAGGTATTAGCTGCTCTTTCAATGTTTGATAGAATTCACCTATGAAGCCGTTTGGTCGTGGACTTTTGTTTGTTAGAATATTTTTAATCACAGTTGCAATTTCATTACTTGTGATTGCTCTGTTTGTATTTTCCATTTCTTCCTGGTTCAGTCTTGTAAGGTTGTGCCTTTCTAAGAATTTGTCCATTTCTTCCAGGTTGCCCATTTTATTGGCATATAGTTGCTTGTAATAGTCTCTTATGCTCCTTTGTATTTCTGCAGTGTCACTTGTAACTTCTCCTTTTTCATTTCTAATTTTATTGATTTGAGTCCTCTTCCTTTTTTCCTTGATGAGTTTGGCTAAAAGTTTAACAATTTTGTTTATCTTCTCAAAGAAATAGCTTTTAGTGTGATTTATGTTTGCTTTTTTTCTTTCATTTCTATTTCATTTATTTCTGCTCTGATCTCTATAATTTCTTTCCTTCTACTAACTACGGGGTTTTTTTCTTCTACTTTCTCTAGTTGTTTAGGTGTAAGGTTAAGTTGTTTATTTGAGATTTTTCTTGTTTATTGAGGTAGGATTTTATTGCTGTAAACTTTCCTCTTAGAACTGCTTTTGCTGTATCCCATAGGTTTTGGGTCACCATGTTTCACTGTAATTTTTTTGAGGTATTTTTTTATTTCCACTCTGTTTCCTTCAGTTATCTCTTGGTTATTTAGTAGCATATTGTTTAGGCTCCATATGTTTGTGATTTTTTCAGTTTTATTTTTTCCTGTAATTGATTTCTAATCTCATAGCTTTGTGGTCAGAAAAGATGCTTGATACAATTTCAATTTTTTCTTAAATTTCATATGGCTTGATTTGCGACCCAAGATGTGATCTATCTTAGAGAATGCTCCATGTGCACTTCAGAAGAAAGTGTATTCTTCTGCTTTTGGATGCAATATCCTATAAATATCAGCTAAGTCTATCTGGTCTAATGTGTCACTTAAGGCTTGTGCTTCCTTATTAATATTCTTTCTGGATGATCTTTCCATTGGTGTCAGTGGAGTGTTAAACTCCCTACTATTATTGTGTTACTAGAAATTTCCACTTATATGGATGTTAACATTTGCCTTATGTATTGTGGTGCTCCTATGTTGGGTGCATAAATATTTACAATTGTTATATTTCCTCTTGGATTGATCCTTTGAACATTATGTTGTGTCCTTCCTTGTCTCTTGTGAAAGTCTTTACTTTAAAGTTTATTTTGTCATATGATATTGCTATCCCAGCTTTCTTTGATTTTGATTTGCATTGAATATCTATTTCCAGCCCTCCCTTTCAGTCTGTATGTGTCCCTAGGTCTGAAGTGAGTCTCCTGTAGACAACATATATCTATGTCTTTTGGTTGGAGCATTTAATACACTTACATTCAAGGTAATTATCAATTTGTATGTTCCTATTACAATTTTCTTAATTGTTTGGGGTTTGTTTTTGTAGGTCTTTTCCTTCTCTTGTGTTTCCTGCCTAGAGAAGTTCCTTTAGAATTTGTTTCAAAGCTGGTCTTGTGGTGCTGAATTCTCTTAGCTTTTGCTTAATTGTAAAGCTTTTGATTTTCCTGTCAAATCTGAATGAGATCCTTGATGGGTAGAGTAATCTCAGTTGTATTTTTCTCTTTCATCACTTTAAATATATCCTGCTACTCCCTTCTGGCCTGTAGAGTTTCTGGTGAAAGATCAGCTGATAACCTTATGGGGATTCCTTTGTATGCTATTTGTTGTTTTCCATTGCTGCTTTTAATATTTCTTCTTTGTATTTAATTTTTGATAGTTTCATTAGTATGTGTCTTGGCATGTTTCTCTTTGGGTTTATCCTCTTAGGACTTTCTGTGCTTCCTGGACTTGATTAACCATTTCCTTTCCCATGTTAAGGAAGTTTTCGACTATAATCTCTTCAAATATTTTCTCAGACCCTTTCTCTTTCTTTTCTTCTTCTAGGATCCCTATAATTCAAATGTTGGTGTGTTTAAACTTGTTCCAGATGTCTCTGTGACTCTCCTCAATTATTTTGATTCTTTATTCTTATTCTGCTCTGTGGCCTTTATTTCCATCTTTCTATCTTCCAGCTCACTTATCCATTCTTCCTCCTCAGTTATTTTGCTATTGATTCTTTCTAGTGTATTTTTAATTTCAGTTATTGTGTTGTTAATCACTGTTTGTGTGTTCTTTATTTCTTGTATGTCTTTGTTAAATGTTTCTTGTATTTTCTTCATTCTGTTTCCGAGATTTTGAATCATGTTTACTTTCATTACTCTGAATTCTTTTTCATGTAGATTGCCTGAAAAAGAATATATTTATTTAGTCTTCATTTATCTGATCTTGTAGGTTTTTATGTTGCTCCTCATTTATTTGGTCTTGTGGGACTTTACATTGCTCCTTCATCTGCAACATATTTCTCTGTCTTCTCATTGTGTCTAACTTACTGTGTTTGAGGTCTCCTTTCTTCAGGCTACAGGGTCATAGTCCCTCTTGCTTCTGGTGTCTGCCCTCAGTGCGTGAAGTTGGTCCTGTGACTTGTGTAGGCTTCCTGGTGGGAGGGGATGTTGCCTGCATTCTGGTGGGTGCAGCTGGATTTTTTTCCTCTGATGGGCAGGGCTGCATAAGGTGGTGTGTCTTGGGATGTCTGTGGACCTAGTACAACTTGGGCAGCCTGTCTCCTGATGGGTGGGTTTGTGTTCCTGTCTTGCTTGTTTTTTAGCATGGTAAATTTAGCTCTGGAGCCTGCAGGCAGTTGGGTGGGTCTGGGTCTTGAAGTTGAGATGGAGACCTCTGAGAGAACACTCACCAATTAATATTCCCTGGAGCCAGGAATTCTCTGGCATTCAAGCATCCTGCACTTGGCACTCCAACCTCATAAGCTCACATCCAATCCCCGGCCTGGGAACCAGGACTCCAGAAGTCACTCATTTTGACAAAAATGGACAAAAAAAAAAAAGGCAGGAATAAAACGAACATACATACATAACTCAAGACAAATAACAAAAACAAGCAAACAGCAATAGCAACAATTATAAACAAACAAACAAAGAAACAAATAAAACCCCAGTCAAATGGTAAAAGCAAAACCAAACAAAAACTAAAAAAAAGAAGAAACACACACATACAAACTAAGAGACAAAAATAAAAACAGAGAAAACAGAAAACAAGAGAACAGCCAGAGAAACAAAAGAATCCCAAACAAAATCAGACAATTAAAAAAAAAACTAACAAAAACAAAAAATAAGGAAAACAAGAAAAAAGCAGAATGCAAAATGAAGGAAAAATCAAAGAAAACACAACAAACAAAAATGATAAAAAAGAGGCAGAGGGGAAGATGGCGGAAGAGTAAGACGTGGTGATTACCTTCCTCCCCACAGATACACCAGAAATACATCTACACGTGGAGCAACTCCTACAGAACACTAACTGAATGCTGGCAGGAGACCTCAGACCTCCCAAAAGGCAAGAAACTCCTGACGTACCTGGGTAGGGCAAAAGAAAAAACAGAGACAAAAGAATAGGAACGGGACCTGCACCAGTGGGAGGGAGCTGTGAAGGAGGAAAGGTTTCCACACACTAGGAAGCCCCTTCATGGGCAGACTGCAGGAGGTGGAAGGGAGAGCTTCAGAGCTGCGGACGAGAGCACAGCAACAGGGGTGCGGAGGGCAAAGCAGGGAGATTCCTGCACAGAGGATCGGTGCCGACCGGCACTTACCAGCCTGAGAGGCTTGTCTGCTCACCCGCCGGGGCGGGCGGTGCTGCGAGCTGAGGCTTGGAATTTGGTCAGAGTGCAGAGAGTGGACTGGGGTTGGTTGCGTGAACACAGCCTGAAGGGGTTAGTGCACCACAGCTAGCCAGGAGGGAGTCCGGGAAAAGGTCTAGAGCTGCCAAAGAGGGAAGAGACTTTTTCTTCCCTCTTTGTTTCCTGGTGTGCAAGGAGAGGAGTTTAAGAGTGCTGCTTAAATGAACTCCAGAGATGGGCACAAGCCGCGGCTAAAAGCACAGACCCCAGAGATGGACGCAAGCTGTGGCTAAAAGCGTGAACCCCAGAGATGGGCGAGAGCTGCAGCTAAAAGTGTGGACCCCAGAGATGGGTACAAGCCACAGCTAAAAGTGCGGACCCCAGAGACAGGCGAGAGATGCTAAGGCTGCTGCTGCAGCCACCAAGGGGCCTGTGTGCGAGCACAGGCCACTATCCACACCCCTCTTCCGGGTAGACTGTGCAGCCTGCCACTGCCAGGTTCCCGGGATCCAGGGACAATTTCCCCGGGAGAACGCACAGCGGACCTCAGGCTGGTGCAACGTCACGCTGGCCTCTGCTGCCGCAGGGTCACCCCGCACTCCGCACCCCTCCCTCCCCCTGGCCTGAGGGCACCAGAGCCCCCGAATCAGCGGCTCCTTTAACCCCGTCCTGTCTGAGCAAAAAACACACGCCCTCCAGTGACCTACACGCAGAGGTGGGGCCAAATCCAAAGCTGAGCCCCTGGGAGCTGTGAGAACAAAGAAGAGAAAGGGAAATCTCTCCAAGCAGCCTCAGAAGCAGTGGATTAAAGCTCCACAATCAACTTGATGTACCCTGCATCTGTGGAATACATGAATAGAGAGCGAATCATCCCAAATTGAGGAGGTGGACTTCGAGAGCAAGATTTATGATTTTTTCCCCTTTTCCTCTTTTTGTGAGTGTGTATGTGTATGTTTCTGTGTGAGATTTTGTCTGTATAGCTTTGCTTCCACCATTTGTCCTAGGGATCTTGCCATCCGTTTTTATTTTTTAATTTTTTTTCCTTAATAATTAATTTTAATAACTTTATTATATTTTACCTTCTTTCTTTCTTTCTTTCCTTCCTTGTTTCTTTCTTTCTTTCTTTCTTTCTTTCTTTCTTTCTTTCTTTCTTTCTTTCTTTCTTTCTTTCTTTCTTTCTTTCTTTCTTTCTTTCTTTCTTTCCTTCATTCCTTCCTTCCTTCCTTCCTTCCTTCCTTCCCTCATTTAGACAACAAAACCTCCCATATTGAGAAGGTGGACTTTGAGAGCAAGATTTATGATTTTTTCCCCTTTACCACTCTTTGTGAGGGTGTATGTGTATACTTCTGTGTACGATTTTGTCTGAATAGTTTTGCCTCCACCATTTGTCCTAAGGTTCTATCCGTCCCTATTTTTTTTGCTAAATAATTATTTTTTAATTTAATAACTTTATTATATATTATTTTATTTTACTGTATCTTCTTTCTTTCTTTCTTTTCTCCTTCCTTCCCTCCTTCTTTCCTTCCTCCCTCTTCCCTCCCTCCGTTCTTCCCTTCTTTCCTTCTTTACCTCTTTCCTTCTTGTCTTCTTTCTTCCTTCCTTCCTTCCTTCCTTGCTCCCTTCCTCCCTTCCCTCCTTTCTTTCTTTCTTCCTACTTCTACTAATTCTTTCTCTATATATTTTCTCCCTTTTATTCTGAGCCATGTGGATGAGAGGATCTTGGTACTGCAGCCAGGAGTCAGTGCTGTGCCTCTGAGGTGGGAGAGCCAACTTCAGGACACTGGTCAACAAGAGACCTCCCAGCTCCACATAATATAAAATGGCAAAAATCTCCCAGAGATCTCCATCTCAACACAATCAGCTTCACTCAACGACCAGCAAGCTACAGTGCTGGACAACATATGCCAAACAACTAGCAAAACAGAAACACAACCCCACCCATTAGCAGAGAGGCTGACTAAAATCATAATAAATCCACAGACACCCCAAAACACACCGCCAGGCGTGGACCTGCCCACTAGAGAGACAAGATCCAGCCTCATCCACCAGAACACAGGCACTAGTCCCCTACACCAGGAAGCCTACAAAACACACTGAACCAACCTTAGCCACTGGGGACAGACATCAAAAACAATGGGAACAACAAACCTGCAGCCTGCAAAAAGGAGAAGCCAAAAACAGTAAGATAAGCAAAATGAGAAGACAGAAAAACACACAGCAGATGAAGGAGCAAGATAAAAACGCACTAGAACTAACAAATGAAGAGGAAATAGGCAGTATAGCCAAAAAAGAATCCAGAATAATGATAGTAAAGATGATCCAAAATCTTAGAAATAGAATGCACAAAATGCAAGAAACATTTAACAAGGACCTAGAAGAACTAAAGATGAAACAAACAATGATGTACAACACAATACATGAAATGAAAAAGACTCTAGATGGAATCAATAACAGAATAACTGAGGCAGAAGAATGGATAAGTGACCTGGAAGATAAGATAGTGGAAATAACTACTGTAAAGCAGAATAAATAAAAAAGAATGAAAATAACTGAGGACAGTCTCAGAGACCTCTGGGACAAAATTAAACGCACCAAAATTCAAATTATAGGGGTCCCAGGAGAAGAAGAGAAAAAGAAAGTGACTGAGAAAATATTTGAAGAGATTATAGTTGAAAACTTCCCTAATATGGGAAAGGAAATAGTTAATCAAATCCAAGAAGTACAGAGAGTCCCATACAGGATAAATCCAAGGACAAATACACCAAGACACATATTAATCAAACTGTCAAAAATTAAATACAAAGAAAGCATATTAAAAGCAACAAGGGAAAAACAACAAATAACACACAAGGGAATCCCCATAAGGTTAACAGCTGATCTCTCAGCACAAACTCTGCAAGCCAGAAGGGAGTGGCAGGACATACTGAAAGTGATGAAGGAGAAGAACCTGCAGCCAAGATTACTCTACCCAGCAAGGATCTCATTCAGATTTGATGGAGAAATTAAAACCTTTACAGAAAGCAAAAGCTGAGAGAGTTTGGCATCACAAAACCAGCTTTACAACAAATGCTAAAGGATCTTCTCTAGGCAAGAAACACAAGAGAAGGAAAAGACCTATAATAACGAACCCAAAACAATTTAGAAAATGGGAATAGGAACATACATATTGATAATTACCTTAAATGTAAATGGACTAAATGCTCCCACCAAAAGACACAGATTGGCTGAATGGATACAAAAACAAGACCGTTATATATGCTGTCTACAAGAGACCCACTTCAGACCTAGAGACACATACAGACTGAAAGTAAGGGGATGGAAAAAGATATTCCATGCAAATGGAAACCAAAAGAAAGCTGGAGTAGCAATTCTCATATCAGACAAAATAGACTTTAAATAAAGACTATTAGAAGGGACAAAGAAGGACACTACATAATGATCAAGAGATTGATCCAAGAAGAAGATATAACAATTGTAAATATTTATGCACCCAACATAGGAGCACCTCAATACATAAGGCAAATACTAACAGCCATAAAAGGGGACATCGACAGTAACAAATTCAGAGTAGTGGACTTTAACACCCCACTTTAACCAATGGACAGATCATCCAAAATGAAAATACATAAGGAAACACAAGCTTTAAATGATACATTAAACAAGATGGACTTAATTGTTATTTATAGGACACTCCATCCAAAAACAACAGAATACACATTTTTCTCAAGTGCTCATGGAACATTCTCCAGGATAGATCATATCTTGGTTCACAAATCAAGCCTTGGTAAATTTAAGAAAATTGAAATTGTATCAAGTATCTTTTCGGACCACAACGCCATGAGACTAGATAACAATTACAGGAAAATATCTGTAAAAACTATAAACACATGGAGGCTAAACAATACACTACTTAATAACGAAGTGATCACTGAAGAAATCACAGAGGATATAAAATAATTACCTAGAAACAGATGACAATTGAGACACAACGACCCAAAACCTATAGGATGCAGCAAAAGCAGTTCTAAGACGGATGTTGATAGCAATACAAGCCCACCTTAAGAAGCAGGAATCATCTCGAATAAACAACCTAACCTTGCACCTAAAGCAATTAGAGAAAGAAGAACAAAGAAACCCCAAAGTTAGCAGAAGGAAAGAAATCATAAAAATCAGATCAGAAATAAATGAAAAAGAAATGAAGGAAACAATAGCACAGATCAATAAAACTAAAAGCTGGTTCTTTGAGAAGATAAACAAAATAGA
This sequence comes from Grampus griseus, assembly GCF_964374135.1. NCBI lineage: Eukaryota > Metazoa > Chordata > Mammalia > Artiodactyla > Delphinidae > Grampus > Grampus griseus. Next base: position 76,984,462 of record NC_138999.1, on the reverse strand, counting down.
TAACCCATTATCTAGACTCATCAAGAAAAAAAGGGAGAAGACTCAAATCAATAGAATAAGAAATGAAAAAGGAGAAGTAACAACTGACACTGCAGAAATAAAAAAGATCATGAGAGATTACTACAAGCAACTCTATGCCAATAAAATGGAGAACCTGGAAGAAATGGACAAATTCTTAGAAATGCACAACCTGCCAACACTGAATCAGGAAGAAATAGAAAATATGAACAGACCAATCACAAGCACTGAAATTGAAACTGTGATTGAAAATCTTCCAAGAAAGAAAAGCCCAGGACCAGATGGCTTCACAGGCGAATTCTATCAAACATTTAGAGAAGAGCTAACACCTATCCTTCTTAAACTCTTCCAAAATATAGCAGAGGGAAGAACACTCCCAAATTCCTTCTACGAGGCCACCATCACCTTGATACCAAAACCAGACAAGGATGTCAGAAAGAAAGAAAACTACAGGCCAATATCACTGATGAACATAGATGCAAAAATCCTCAACAAAATACTAGCAAACAGAATCCAACAGCACATTAAAAGGATCATACACCATGATCAAGTGGGGTTTATTCCAGGAATGCAAGGATTCTTCAATATACGCAAATCTATTAATGTGAGAAACCATATTAACCAATTGAAGGAGAAAAACCATATGATCATCTCAATAGATGCAGAGAAAGCTTTTGACAAAATTCAACACCCATTTATGATAAAAACCCTACAGAAAGTAGGCATAGAGGGAGCTTTCCTCAATGTAATAAAGGCCATATATGACAAGCCTACAGCCAACATTATACTCAATGGTGAAAAACTGAAAGCATTTCCACTAAGATCAGGAACAAGACAAGGTTGCCCACTCTCACAATTCTTATTGAACACAGTTTTGGAGGATTTAGCCACAGAAACCAGAGAAAAAAAGGAAATAAAAGGAATCCAAATTGGAAAGAAGAAGTAAAGCTGTCACTGTTTGCAGATGAAATGATAGTATACATAAAGAACCCTAAAGATGCTACCAGAAAACTACTAGAGCTAATCAATGAATTTGGTAATGTAGCAGGATGCAAAATTAATGCACAGAAATCTCTGGCATACCTATACACTAATGATGAAATATCTGAAAGTGAAATCAAGAAAACACTCCCATTTACCATTGCAACAAAAAGAATAAAATATCTAGGAATAAACCTACGTAAGGAGACAAAAGACCTGTATGCAGGAAATTATAAGATACTGATGAAAGAAATTAAAGATGATACAAATAGATGGAGAGATATACCATGTTCTTGGATTGGAAGAATCAACATTGTGAAAATGACGCTACTACCCAAAGCAATCTATAGATTCAATGCAATCCCTATCAAACTACCACTGGCATTTTTCACAGAACTAGAACAAAAAATTTCACAATTTGTATGGAAACACAAAAGACCCCGAATAGCCAAAGCAATCTTGAGAATGAAAAACGGAGCTGGAGGAATCAGGATCCGTGATGTCAGACTATACTACAAAGCTACAGTAATCAAGACAGTGTGGTACTGGCACAAAATCAGAAAGATAGATCAATGGAACAGGGTAGAAAGCCCAGAGATAAACCCACACACATATGGTCACCTTATCTTTGATAAAGGAGGCAGGAATGTACAGTGGAGAAAGGACAGCCTCTTCAATAAGTGGTGCTGGGAAAACTAGACAGGTACAAGTAAAAGTATGAGATTAGATCACTCCCTAACACCATCCACAAAAATAAGCTCAAAATGGATTAAAGACCTAAATGTAAGGCCAGAAACTATCAAACCCTTAGAGGAAAACATAGGCAGAACACTCTATGACATAAATCACAGCAAGATCCTTTCTGACCCACCTCCTTGAGGAATGGAAATACAAACAAAAATAAACAAATGGGACCTAATGAAACTTCAAAGCTTTTGCTCAGCAAAGGAATCCATAAACAAGACCAAAAAATAACCTCAGAATTGGAGAAAATATTTGCAAATGAAGCAACTGACAAAGGATTAATCTCCAAAATTTACAAGCAGCTCATGCAGCTCAGTAACAAAAAAATAAACAACCGAATCCAAAAATGGGCAGAAGACCTAAATAGACATTTCTCCAAAGAAGGTATACAGACTGCCAACAAACACATGAAAGAATGCTCAACATCATTAATCATTAGAGAAATGCAAATCAAAACTACAATGAGATGTCATCTCACACCAGTTAGAATGACCATCATCAAAAAATCTAGAAACAATAAATTCTGGAAAGGGTGTGGAGAAAAGGGAACACTCTTGCACTGCTGGTGGGAATGTGAATTGGTTCAGCCACTATGGAGAACCGTATGGTGGTTCCTTTAAAAACTACAAATAGAACTACCGTATGACCCAGCAATCCCACTACTGGGCATATACCCTGAGAAAACCATAATTTACAAAGTGTCATGTACCAAAATATTCATTGCAGCTCTGTTTACAATAGCCCAGAGATGGAAACAACCTAAGTGCCCATCATCGGATGAATGGATAAAGAAGATGTGGCACATATATACAATGGAATATTACTCAGCCATAAAAGGGAATTACATTGAGCTATTTGTAATGAGGTGGATAGACCTAGAGTCTGTCATACAGAGTGAAGTAAGTTAGAAAGAGAAAGACAAATACAGTATGCTAACACATATATATGGAATTTAAGAAAAAAAATGTCATGAAGAACCTAGGGGTAAAACAGGAATAAAGACACAGACCTACTGGAGAACAGACTTGACGATATGGGGAGGGGAAAGGGTGAGTTGTGACAAAGCGAGAGAGAGGTATGGACATATATACACTAACAAATATAAGGTAGATAGCTAGTGGGAAGCAGCCACATAGCACAGGGAGATCAGCTCGGTGTTTTGTGACTGCCTGGAGCGGTGGGATGGGGAGGGTGGGAGGGAGGGAGACACAAGAGGGAAGACATATGGGAACATATGTATATGTATAACTGATTCACTTTGTTATAAAGCAGAAACTAACACACTGTTGTAAGGCAATTATACCCCAATAAAGATGTTTAAAAAATGATAAAAAAGAGAATAAAATGAAAAATATAAGAAATAGAACAAAGAAAGAAAAGATAAAAAACAAAACAGAACAAAGAAAATATAAAGGAAAAATCACAGAACAACAAAATGATAACATAGAAATAGAAATATTAAAAATTTTTAAATATTTTAAAAATTATTTAAAAAACTAAACATTAAAAACATAATAGTAAAAAAAAAAAGAACAAAACAAATCATTAAAAAATAGTAATAATTATATTTTCCTGGGGTCTCAGCTGTCAGTGTCCTCACCCCTGCCCTGAGTCACAGCCAACCTCCCCTTCCCCAAGAGGCCCTCCATCACCTCTAGGTAGGTCTCTGGTCCCTCTGTGGGCACTGTGTAGGCACCTCAGACTCTGACTTGGCCCTACTCCCATGTGTACACATCCTCAAATTCCACAGCTGCTAGAGCTAGACTGGTTTCAGTTTTGGGAACACTTATTGTCCATTCACGTATTCCATAGATGCAGGGTTTACCAAGCCAATCACAGGGATTTAATCTTTTTTTTTTCAGCTGCACAGAAAGATTTTTTTCCTCTTCCTTAGTCACCCTACCCCTGGGGCTCAGCTGTGGTTTTAGTCCCACCTCTGTGTGTGGCCATCCAAAGGAGTCTGCTCCCCTGGAGAATTCAGGTCTGCCCCCATAAGGATAGTGTTTGGAGGTGGCACAACTGCCTGGGTCACAGGGTCCCCAGTGGCAACAGGTGTGTGGGAAAGCTGGCTGTCACAGTCATGAGAAATCCGGCCCTAGGGGAAGAATTTCCTAGTGCTTGGTGGCTGGCGTGTGCATTTCAGCCCTCATGGTGGGTTTTCCTAGTGCCTGGTGGGGCAGATGGGTGACATGTGGGGAGAGAGAGGCTGAAATGGCGGCTCCATCCCCTGCATATTGCTCAACAGTGGTGTCTTCCTTCTGTGGCAGTCTGGCTTTCCTCCACAAGTATTCCCTGTTTTGAATTTCCTCCGTCCTGTCCCCTCAGTCTGTCTCCTCACAGACAAGAGCAGTCCTCCCTCCAGGTTTGCTCTCCAATCCCCACATTCCATCTCTCAGCCCCTGTGTGCACCAGCACACACACGTCCCTGTCTGGGATGTGCAGGGCTGTGGCACAGACTGTCTGTGTAGGTCTCACTCTGTCCTGTCTGACACAGACTGTCAATTTCACCTTCCTCCAACAGCCTCAGATGCTTCCCTTCTGTCCCAACCAATTTCCCCATCAGTGAGGGCTTCCCCAGATACAGGAACCTCTCCTCTGCTTCAGCTTCCTGCCAGGGGACAGATCCCATCCCTCTTCCTCTCCTCTCTTTTTCCCTTCTTTCTTTCATCCTACCCAGTTATGTGTGGATCTTTCTTGTCCTTTCTGGTGTCCAAGTTCTTCTGCTAGTGTTCAGCTGGTGTTCTGTGAGAATTCTTCTATCTGTAGATGTATTCTTTTTTTTTTTTTTTCCGTACGCAGGCCTCTCATTCTTGTGGCCTCTCCCGTTGTGTAGCACAGGCTCCGGACATGTAGGCTCAGCAGCCATGGCTCACGGGCCCAGCCACTCTGTGGCATGTGGGATCTTCCCGGACTGGGGCACGAACCCATGTCCCCTGCATCAGCAGGCGGACTCTCAACCGCTGCGCCACCTGGGAAGCCCTGTAGATGTATTCTTGATGCATTTGTGGAGAGAGATGAACACATCCTCCTACTCCTCCACCATCTTGGTTTCCCCTGAATCTATGATTTATTGTCTGCCTGTTATTTTCAAAAATTTTTAGCCATTATTACTTCAAATATTTTTTTCTGTTCTGTTCTCTCTTCCTTCTGTTATTCCATTTATGAGTGTGTTACATGTTTTGAAATTGTCAAATGATTTTGGTATGTTAAATTCTGGTTCTTCATTTTGTTTTCTCTTTGCTTTTCAGGTTGGGAAATTTCTACTGACATATCTTCACACCCACTTGTTCTTCCCTCAGCACTATCAATGGACTGATGAGCCCACCTAAGGCATTATTCATTTTGTTTTTATTAGACATTTTGTTTTGATTCTTTCTTAGAGATTCCATTCTCTACTTAAATTTCCCATCTGGCCTGGCACATCATTTACATTTCAATTACAGCTCTTAATATATTAATCATAGTGGTTTTAAATTCCCTATCTGAAAATTCCAAAATCTGTGTTATATCTGAGTCTGATTTGCATGTTTGCTTTTTCTGTTTGCTTATAACTGTTAGTATAATTTGTAATTTTTTAAAAGCTGGACAGAATTTATTGGGTAACAGAAACTTACTTAAATATGCTTTTAATGTAATGTTTTATGTTAATCTGTCTAGGAGTTATGCTGTGTTTAATATTTCCTGTAAATGTAGGTGCCAGAATCTTCAATTTTCTTTAATGTCCTTGTTGTTCTCTCTTGTTGTTTTTGCATTTCCCTATAAACTCCTTTTTAAATATTGTCAGTGTACTGCAATTCTTTCACCTGTAATTAATTATTATTATATGGGAACCCTGTTTACATTGCAGTAAGGTATGGGGGAGAGGGAGTATTCTATAATCTTATGATTGCATTTCAATCTTTTAGTGAGGTTATGTCTTTAGGCTGTGATTTGACAGTAAGGTAAGAGGGGCCTGTAGTTGAATAATTGCCCAGTTACCCAGTTGAATATTTATTCAAACAATTTGGAAGAGGCACTGATGAAGTCTTTTTCTTTTTAGAATAAGCCTTTGTTATGGATAACATTCTGGACATATTTCAAAATGATTATATTTCTCCTCCCACCACCAGAAACACAACTAGATTTTCCTAAGCTCTTCACCATGAGAATCTGCTGATGTTACCGGCAGTAAAAGCCATGAAAGTGTGTGGATGATCCCAATACTGAATACCCAGGATTTTCTCACTTTCAGATTTTTCCACATTCAGTCTCCAGTAGTTTATAAAAATTGCAATTTAAATGCTCCTAAAAGTTTTAGCTACTTCTCCTCCAGGTAAGCTGATATCAGCTGTGATACCTTGTACTCTCCCATCTCTCCAGATTTCAGGATGACAGTCTTCTATGTGAACTCAGTTATTTGTGAAGTCATTGACTTCCAGGTTGTTTGGCTTTTCTTGTTGAAAGGAGAATAGTGACAATATCCAAGATCTTTATAAGTTAGAGCTAAAGAGGGAATTCTGCATTGATTTTTTTTGTCACTGTAATATACTAAATAATAGTATACCTGAACAGTTACCTGAATGAATTAAGAGAGACTCCACAGTGGCTAAATGTAAATATCAAAATAATCTTATTTCAATTTAAATATATTATTTTAAAAGGTTATCTGCAGACTGCTACCTCATTTCTCTGCTTCAACAGCATAATTAATTTTTAACTAAAGAAATATATATATATATATTTAATGATATTAAGAATCATGAGAGGGGAGAGGCGGAAGATGGCAGAAGAGTAAGACGCGGAGATCACCTTCCTCCCCACAGATACACCAGAAATACATCTACACGTGGAACAACTCCTACAGAACACCTACTGAAGGCTGGCAGAAGACCTCAGACCTCCCAAAAGGCAAGAAACTCCCCACGTACCTGGGTAGGGCAAAAGAAAAAAAGAAAAAACAGAGACAAAAGGATAGGGACGGCACCTGCACCAGTGGGAGGGAGCTGTGAAGGAGGAAAAGTTTCCACACACTAGGAAGCCCCTTCGCGGGCGGAGACTGCGGGAGGCGGAGGGGGGAGCTTCGAAGCCGCGGAGGAGTGCACAGCAACGGGTGCGGAGGGCAAAGCGGGGAGATTCCCGCACAGAGGATCGGTGCCGACCGGCACTCACCAGCCCGAGAGGCTTGTCTGCTCACCCGCCGGGGCGGGCGGGGCTGCGAGCTGAGGCTCTGAGGCTCGGGTTTCGGTTTCGGATGGAGCGCAGGGAGAGGACTGGGGTTGGCGGCTTGAACATAGCCTGAAGAGGTTAGTGCACCACAGCTAGCTGGGAGGGAGTCCGGGGAAAAGTCTGCACCAGCCGAAGAGGCAGGAGACTTTTCCTTCCCTCTTTGTTTCCTGGGGCGTGAGGAGAGGGGTTTAAGAACGCTGCTTAAAGGAACTCCAGAGACGGGCGCGAGCCGCGGCTAAAAGCGCGAACCCCAGAGACGGCCGCAAGCCACGGCTGAAAGCGCGGACCCCAGAGACGGGCGCGAGCCGTGGCTGAAAGCGCGGACCCCAGAGACGGGCGCGAGCCACGGCTGAAAGTGCGGAATCCAGAGACGGGCGCGAGCCGCGGCTGAAAGCGCGGAATCCAGAGACGGGCGCAAGCCGCCGCTAAAAGCGCGGACCCCAGAGGCGGGTGGGAGACGTTAAGGCTGCTGCTGCCGCCACCAAGGGGCCTGTGTGCGAGCACAGGTCACTCTCCACACCCCTCTTCCACGGAGCCTGTGCAGCCCGCCACTGCCAGGTTCCCGGGATCCAGGGACAACTTCCCCGGGAGAACGCACAGCGCGCCTCGGGCTGTGCAAAGTCACGCCGGCCTTTGCCACCGCAGGCCCGCCCCGCACTCCGTGCCCCTTCCTCCCCGCCGGCCTGAGTGCGCCAGAGCCCCCGAATCAGCGGCTCTTTTAACCCCATCCTGTCTGAGCAAAAAACAGACGCCCTCCAGTGACCTACACCCAGTGGCAGGGCCAAATCCAAAGCTGAGCCCTGGGAGCTGTGAGAACAAAGAAGAGAAAGGGAAATCTCTCCCAGCAGCCTCAGAAGCAGCGGATTAAAGCTCCACAATCAACTTGATATACCCTGCATCTGTGGAATACCTGAATAGACAACCAATCATCCCAAATTAACGAAGTGGACTTTAGGAGCAAGATCTATGATTTTTTCCCTTTTCCTCTTTTTGTGAATGTGTATGTGTATGCTTCTGTGTGAGATCTTGTCTGTATAGTCTTGCTTCCACCATTTGTCCTAAGGTTCTATCCGTCCATGTTTTTTATAAAAAAAATTTTTTTTCTTAATAATTAATTTTAATAACGTTATTATACTTTACCTTCGTTCTTTCTCTCTTTCTTTCTTTCTTTCTTTCCTTCCTTCCTTCCCTCCTTTAGACAACGAATCATCCCAAATTGAGGAGGTGGTCTCTGACAGCAAGATTTATGATTTTTCCCCATTTACTTCTTTTAGTGAGGGTGTATGTGTATGCTTCTGTGTAAGATTTTGTCTGTATAGCTTTGCTTCCAACATTTGTCCTAAGGTTCTATCCGTCCCTTTTTTTTTCTTTTTTTTTTCTAAATAAGAATTTTTTAATTCAATAACTTTATTATACTTTATTTTATTTTTACTGTATCTTCTTTCTTTCTGTCTTTTTTCCTTCTTTCCCTCCTTCCTTCCTCCCTCGCTCCCTCCTTTCTTTCCTTCTTTCCTTCTTTGCTTCTTTCTTTCTTTCTTCCTTCCTTCCTACCTTCCTTTCCTTCTTTTTTTCCTCATACTTCTACTAATTCCCTCTACTTTTTCTCCCTTTTATCCTGAGCCGTGTGGATGAAAATCTCTTGGTGCTCCAGCCAGGAGGCAGGGCTCTGCCTCTGAGGTAGGAGAGCCAACTTCAGGACACTGGTCAACAAGAGACCTCCCAGCTCCACATAATATCAAACGGCGAAAATCTCCCAGAGACCTCCATCTTAACACCAGCACCCAGCTTCACTCAACGATCAGCAAGCCACAGTGCTGGAAAACCTGTGCCAAACAACTAGCAAAACAGGAACACAACCCCACCCATTAGCAGAGAGGCTGCCTAAAATCATAATAAGGCCACAGACACCCCAAAACACACCACCAGACGTGAACCTGCCCACTAGAGAGACAAGATCCAGCCTCATCCACCACAACACAGGCACTAGTCCCCTCCACCAGGAAGCCTACACAACCCACTGAACCAACCTTACCCACTGGAGACAGACATGAAAAACAGTGGGAACTACGAACCTGCAGCCTGCAAAACGGAGACCCCAAACACAGTAAGATAAGCAAAATGAGAAGACAGAAAAACACACAGAAGATAAAGGAGCAAGATAAAAATGCACCAGACCTAACAAATGAAGAGGAAATAGGCAGTCTACCTGAAAAAGAATTCAGAATAATGATAGTAAGGTTGATCCGAAATCTTGGAGATAGAATGAACAATAGAATGGACAAAATGCAAGAATCAGTTAACAAGGACCTAGAAGAACTAAAGATGAAACAAGCAACGATGAACAACACAATAAATGAAATTAAAAGTACTCTAGATGGGATCAATAGCAGAATAACTGAGGCAGAAGAACGGATAAGTGACCTGGAAGATAAAATAGTGGAAATAACTACTGCAGAGCAGAATAAAGAAAAAAGAATGAAAAGAACTGAGGACAGTCTCAGAGACCTCTGGGACAACATTAAACGCACCAACATTCGAATTATAGGGGTTCCAGAAGAAGAAGAGAAAAAGAAAGGGACTGAGAAAATATTTGAAGAGATTATAGTTGAAAACTTCCCTAATAGGGGAAAGGAAATAGTTAATCAAGTCCAGGAAGCACAGAGAGTCCCATACAGGATAAATACAAGGAGAAATACGCCAAGACACATATTAATCAAACTGTCAAAAATTAAATACAAAGAAAGCATATTAAAAGCAGCAAGGGAAAAACAACAAATAACACAAGGGAATGCCCATAAGGTTAACAGCTGATCTCTCAGCAGAAACCCTACAAGCCAGAAGGGAGTGGCAGGACATACTGAAAGTGATGAAGGAGAAAAACCTGCAGCCAAGACTACTCTAACCAGCAAGGATCTCATTCAGATTTGATGGAGAAATTAAAACCTTTACAGACAAGCAAAAGCTGAGAGAGTTCAGCACCACCAAACCAGCTTTACAACAAATGCTAAAGGATCTTCTCTAAGCAAGAAACACAAGAGAAGGAAAAGACCTATAATAACGAACCCAAAACAATTTAGAAAATGGGAATAGGAACATACATATAGATAATTACCTTAAATGTAAATGGACTAAATGCTCCCACCAAAAGACACAGATTAGCTGAATGGATACAAAAACAAGACCCTTATATATGCTGTCTACAAGAGACCCACTTCAGACCTAGAGACACATACAGACTGAAAGTAAGGGGATGGAAAAAGATATTCCATGCAAATGGAAACCAAAAGAAAGCTGGAGTAGCAATTCTCATATCAGAAAAAATAGACTTTAAAATAAGGACTATTAAAAGAGACAAAGAAGGACACTACATAATGATGAAGGGATCGATCCAAAAAGAAGATATAACAATTGTAAATATTTATGCACCCAACATAGGAGCACCTCAATACATAAGGCAAATACTAACAGCCATAAAAGGGGAAATCGACAGTAACACATTCATAGTAGGGGACTTAAACACCCCACTTTCACCCATGGACAGATCATCCAAAATGAAAATAAATAAGGAAACACAAGCTTTAAATGATACATTAAACAAGATGGACTTAATTGATATTTATAGGACACTCCATCCAAAAACAACAGAATACACATTTTTCTCAAGTGCTCACGGAACATTCTCCAGGATAGATCATATCTTAGGTCACAAATCAAGCCTTGGTAAATTTAAGAAAATTGAAATTGTATCAAGTATCTTTTCTGACCACAACGCCATGAGACTAGATATCAATTACAGGAAAAGCTCTGTAAAAAATACAAACACATGGAGGCTAAACAATACACTACTTAATAATGAAGTGATCAGTGAAGAAATCAAAGAGGAAATCAAAAAATACCTAGAAACAAATGACAATGGAGACACAACGACCCAAAACCTGTGGGATGCAGCAAAAGCAGTTTTAAGGGGGAAGTTTATAGCAATACAAGCCCACCTTAAGAAGCAGGAAACATCTCGAATAAACAACCTAACCTTGCACCTCAAGCAATTAGAAAAAAAAAGAACAAAAACACCCCAAAGTTAGCAGAAGGAAAGAAATCATAAAAATCAGATCAGAAATAAATGAAAAAGAAATGAAGGAAAAAATAGCAAAGATCAATAAAACTAAAAGCTGGTTCTTTGAGAAGATAAACAAAATAGATAAACCACTAGCCAGACTCATCAAGAAAAAAAGGGAGAAGACTCAAATCAATAGAATTAGAAATGAAAAAGGAGAGGTAACAACTGACACTGCAGAAATAAAAGAGATCATGAGAGATTACTACAAGCAACTCTATGCCAATAAAAAGGACAATCTGGAAGAAATGGACAAATTCTTAGAAATGCACAACCTGCCAAGACTGAATCAGGAAGAAATAGAAAATATGAGCAGACCAATCACAAGCACTGAAATTGAAACTGTGATTAAAAATCTTCCAAGAAAGAAAAGCCCAGGACCAGATGGCTTCACAGGCGAATTCTATCAAACATTTAGAGAAGAGCTAACACCTATCCTTCTCAAACTCTTCCAAAATATAGCAGAGGGAGGAACACTCCCAAACTCCTTCTACGAGGCCACCATCACCTTGATACCAAAACCAGACAAGGATGTCAGAAAGAAAGAAAACTACAGGCCAATATCACTGATGAACATAGATGCAAAAATCCTCAACAAAATACTAGCAAACAGAATCCAACAGCACATTAAAAGGATCATACACCATGATCAAGTGGGGTTTATTCCAGGAATGCAAGGATTCTTCAATATATGCAAATCTATCAATGTGATAAACCATATTAACAAATTGAAGGAGAAAAACCATATGATCATCTCAATAGATGCAGAGAAAGCTTTTGACAAAATTCAACACCCATTTATGATAAAAACCCTGCAGAAAGTAGGCATAGAGGGAACTTTCCTCAACATAATAAAGGCCATATATGACAAGCCCACAGCAAACATCATCCTCAATGGTGAAAAACTGAAAGCATTTCCACTAAGATCAGGAACAAGACAAGGTTGCCCACTCTCACCACTCTTATTCAACATAGTTTTGGAAGTTTTAGCCACAGCAATCAGAGAAGAAAAGGAAATAAAAGGAATCCAAATCGGAAAAGAAGAAGTAAAGCTGTCACTGTTTGCAGATGACATGATCCTATACATAGAGAACCCTAAAGATGCTACCAGAAAACTACTCGCGCTAATCAATGAATTTGGTAAAGTGGCAGGATACAAAATTAATGCACAGAAATCTCTGGCATTCCTATATACTAATGATGAAAAATCTGAAAGTGAAATCAAGAAAACACTCCCATTTACCATTGCAACAAAAAGAATAAAATATCTAGGAATAAACCTACCTAAGGAGACAAAAGACCTGTATGCAGAAAATTATGAGATACTGATGAAAGAAATTAAAGATGATACAAATAGATGGAGAGATATACCATGTTCTTGGATTGGAAGAATCAACATTGTGAAAATGACGCTACTACCCAAAGCAATCTATAGATTCAATGCAATCCCTATCAAACTACCACTGGCATTTTTCACAGAACTAGAACAAAAAATTTTGCAATTTGTATGGAAACACAAAAGACCCCGAATAGCCAAAGCAATCTTGAGAACGAAAGAAGGAACTGGAGGAATCAGGCTCCCTGACTTCAGACTATACTACAAAGCGACAGTTATTAAGACGGTATGGTACTGGCACAAAATCAGAAAGATAGATCAATGGAACAGGATAGAAAGCCCAGAGATAAACCCATGCACATATGGCCACCTTATCTTTGATAAAGTTGGCAGTAATGTACAGTGGAGAAAGGACAGCCTCTTCAATAAGTGGTGCTGGGAAAACTAGACAGGTACATGTAAAAGTATGAGATTAGATCACTCCCTAACACCATACACAAAAATAAGCTCAAAATGGATTAAAGACCTAAATGTAAGGCCAGAAACTATCAAACCCTTAGAGGAAAACATAGGCAGAACACTCTATGACATAAATCACAGCAAGATCCTTTCTGACCCACCTCCTAGAGTAATGGAAATAAAAACAAAAATAAACAAGTGGGACCTAATGAAACTTCAAAGCTTTTGCACAGCAAAGGAACCCATGAACAAGACCAAAAGACAACCCTCAGAATAGGAGAAAATATTTGCAAATGAAGCAACCGACAAAGGATTAATCTCCAAAATTTACAAGCAGCTCATGCAGCTCAATAACAAGAAAACAAACAACCCAATCCAAAAATGGGCAGAAGACCTAAATAGACATTTCTCCAAAGAAGATATACAGACTGCCAACAAACACATGAAAGAATGCTTGACATCATTAATCATTAGAGAAATGCAAATCAAAACTACAATGAGATATCATCTCACACCAGTCAGAATGGCCATCATCAAAAAATCTAGAAACAATAAATGCTGGAGAGGCTGTGGAGAAAAGGGAACACTCTTGCACTGCTGGTGGGAATGTGAATTGGTTCAGCCACTATGGAGAACAGTATGGAGGTTCCTTAAAAAACTACAAATAGAACTACCATATGACCCAGCAATCCCACTACTGGGCATATACCCTGAGAAAACCAAAATTCAAAAAGAGTCATGTACCAAAATGTTCATTGCAGCTCTATTTACAATAGCCCGGAGATGGAAACAACCTAAGTGCCCATCATCGGATGAATGGATAAAGAAGATGTGGCACATATATACAATGGAATATTACTCAGCCATAAAAAGAAACGAAATTGAGCTATTTGTAATGAGGTGGATAGACCTAGAGTCTGTCATACAGAGTGAAGTAAGTCAGAAAGAAAAAGACAAATACCGTATGCTAACACATATATATGGAATTTAAGAAAAAAAATGTCATGAAGAACCTAGGGGTAAAGCAGGAATAAAGACGCAGACCTCCTAGAGAACGGACCTGAGGTTATGGGGAGGGGGAAGGGTGAGCTGTGACAGGGCGAGAGAGAGTCATGGGCATATACACACTAACAAACGTAGTAAGGTGGATAGCTAGTGGGAAGCAGCCGCATGGCACAGAGATATTGGCTTGGTGCTTTGTGACAGCCTGGAGGGGTGGGATAGGGATGGTGGGAGGGAGGGAGACGCAAGAGGGAAGACATATGGGAACATATGTTTATGTATGACTGATTCACTTTGTTATAAAGCAGAAACTAATACACCATTGTAAAGCAATTATACCCCAATAAAGATGTTAAAAAAAAAAAAGAATCATGAGAATTAAAGCCAGTTCTATTTTAATGATGTGTAAATTCCACTGAGGTTCAGTATATAGGATCTTTCATAAATTAATTTTATTTAGTACTGAGGAAAACATGGTTCTTACGTCAAACGAAAATGACACTTCAAGGGTAATAAAGGTGTGATTTAATAAATATTTGTACAGGTCATTATTTTGAGAAAAGAGGCATAATTTGGAAACACTGGTTACATCTTTAACTAATATACCTCAAACAGGAATCTATGCTTTATATACTTTATAGAAATCTATCTAAGGTATATTTAATTCCAGAAAAAAAATTTTCACTGTCAAATATTACCATGTTCTACTTACTACGTGCATGTAGTACACATGAAGTTGAGTATAACATGATTAAATAACACTGCTTCTGAGCTTTTCTTACTGTGGCTAGGGGTGGACTTCAATGTTATTGAAAAGGATTTATGATGTTTCCCTAGTTATTCAATAATAATCTGTTTTCTGTCCAGAAAACAGGCATAAAGTACTTCTTTTCATTAAAAGTGAGGTAAATTTCCCTCTCATTGTCCTTTCTCAAAAGAAAACAACTGTCACTGACCAAAAAACTAATAGAGAGAATAGAGATACTTACAAAAGTATAAAATTAGATTCTCACCTCATCTCTTACACCAAAACTTTAAGCATTGAAACATTAAGCATAAGAACATATGTAAAGCTATTAGAACACTGCCTGCCACATATGCACTCAGTAAATATGAGTTATTATCTGTGATAGTAGTATTATTCAGTTCAACAACTTTTCAGAATATTTAGCCAATATGTATAAAAATTAAAATGCCTCTTTGAGGCAGCCATTTCATATCTAGGAATGTATACTAGATAAATAACATAAATACAATTTATATTTGTGATATATACAAACAGACATACCTCCCCAAGAGTTTTTTCTGCTCTGTTGGTGCATATTAAAATCCTTAAAGCAACCTAAATCACTATTAACAACATATCATTAAATACTTTGGTAGGCAGGATTCTAGTGTTCCACCCCAACATATTCCCACTTCCTGATACATATAACCTATATAATTCCCTCTCTTTGAGTGTCTCTGGAACATGTGAATACAATGGGATATTACTCCCATTATTAGGTTAATAATCAGTTGACTAAGAGTTAAGCAAAATAAAGATTATCCTGAGAAGGCATCACCTAATCAGTTGAATCCTTAAAAGGGACTGAGCTTTTCCTGAAAGAATTGACTTGAAGCATAAGAGTGATACTCTTACCTGTACCACAATGTTCATTGCAGCACTATTTACAATAGCCAGGACATGGAAGCAACCTAAGTGTCCATCAACAGATGAATGGATAAAGAGGATGTGACAAATATATACAATGGAATATTACTCAGCCATAAAAATAAATGAAATTGAGTTATTTGTAGTGAGGTGGATGGACCAAGAGTCTGTCATACAGAGTGAAGTAAGTCTGAAAGAGAGAAAAAAATACCGTATGCTAACACATATATAGGGAATCTAAAAGGAAAAAAAAAAAGGTTCTGAAGAACCTAAGGGCAGGACAGGAATAAAGATGCAGATGTAGAAAATGGACTTGTGGACCTGGGGAGGGGGAAGGGTAAGCTGGGACTAAGTGAGAGAGTAGCATTGGCATATATACACTACCAAATGTAAAATAGATAGCTAGTGGGAAGCAGCTGCATAGCACAGGGAGATCAGCTCAGTGCTTTGTGATCACCTAGAGGGGTGGGATAGGGTGGGTGGGAGGGAGACACAAGAGGGAGGCCATATGGGGATATTTGTATACATATAGCTGATTCACTTTTTTATAGAGCAGAAACTAACACAACATTGTAAAGAAATTATACTCCAATAACGATGTTAAAAAAAAGTGATACTCTTGCTTGACTTGAAGGAACAAATGGCCAAGATGTAGAGAAGTTGATATGGCAAGGAATGGCTAGATGCTGAAAATAGCCTTTTGCTGATAGCCAATAAGAAAGTAGGAATTACAGTCTTACAAGCACAGAGAATTAAATTCATCTAACAATCAGTGATGAGAACATCAGTGAAAATGTTCGAGTAAAAACCTCAAAAATAAACTGACAATTCTTTCCAGAACCACATGTTTCAGAATGCTGGGAATTACCCCGAAAATTGCACCAATCCTGAGACTATGTATTCAATATAAACTGGCCAAATTTTATTAGAATAGTGATCTTTGTAGTGTTTTAACTTTCCTTGTCCACACCCCTTGCTCTCCAACACTGTAGTTACATTGAAAATTAACTGCCCATATTTATGATGAAGTTCCATTTCCTAACAGAAATCATAATTGGCAAAATAGTGTTGAAGCTCCTGCAAAGCCCCTTTCATAAAGAACTGTCAGTGTTTGGTCTGTCTGGTAGTTTTCTGGAAGACCTGAGATGGAATGTTACATACATTTGACCTAATTCAGAGATTGTCCAGCACAAGAAACCTTTTCGCTGGGAACATTTGTTCAAAAACAATTGCAGGCAATTGTTTAAGTTCATGGCTATCTGAGATTGTAGATCAATAATGAGGCAAATACGCAAATCAAAAACTTAAAGTTAAAAGTTGTAGCATGATGTTTCCACAGAGATTCGAAATGTTCTAACATATTTCTGGAATCTAGAAGACAAAGCATATGCATAACACTATGCACATGCTCAAGGCTGTATGCATGCTTAGAAAAAACCTGAGAAGGCTCTATGCTTTCAAGTCTGTCAAATGTTTAGGTTCTGCACATGGAGGAAGTAAAGTATAAGGGTGAAATCTCAGTTGCCCATCTGAGTGTTGAAGGCATGTCCTAATATGCACACAGAGACTCTTAGCAAAAACTGGGGGATCTATTAGTTCCTGGTGGCTCAGAAAATCTCTACCCAATTGTTAGGTGATCACTAACCTAACTCATCATATAGGTCAGGATGACAAACAACAGAGAATAGTCTTCATAGAATTCCTTGTGGATAACTAAACAAAAAACAACAACTATAACAAACATCACCAATAACAAATCCTGGGGAGAGTAATAAACTGATATCAAGAGTTACCACATTATATTATTTAAAATGCTTATTTTAAACAAAAATAAGAAAGAGTCAAAAAAAGAAATGAAAACACAATAACAAGAAAGTTGGGGCTTCCCTGGTGGCACAGTGGTTGAGAGTCCGCCTGCCGATGCAGGGGACATGGGTTCATGCCCTGGTCCGGGAAGATCCCACATGCCGTGGAACAGCTAGACCCATGAGCCATAGCCGCTGAGCCTGCGCGTCCGGAGCCTGTGATCTGCAACAGAAGAGGCCACAGCAGTGAGAGGCCCGCGTACCACACACACAAAAAAAAACAAAACAAAATAAGTTGGAGTGGCTATCAGACAAAATAAACTTTAAGACAAAAATTATTGCTAAAGGAAAACAAAAATATTTTATAATTTTTCAATCCATGAAAAAAATGTAACAATTATAAAAAGATAAACATGCAATAATAGAGTCCCAATGTATATAAAACAAAGGCAATAGCATTGAAATAATTGAAGGGCAAAAAGGTTAATTGAACAATAATAATTGGAGACTTCAATAATAGATAGAAAAAATAGACAAAAGATACAAAGAAAATAGAGGACTTGAAAAACACATGAATCCAATAGACCAGATATTTATACAATATTCCTTCCAAAACAACAGAATATATTGTATTCAAGTGTGTACAAAACATTTTGCAGGATAGATCATATGGTAAGCCATAAAACAAGTTGGAATAAATGTAAAATGATTAAAATCATACAAAATATATTCTATAATGAAAAATGGAATCAAAATAGACATTTTAAAAATACAGAAGAAAATTTGTAAATTCACAAATATGTAGAAAATAAATAACATACTAATAAATAAACAATGGATCTAAAAAGAAAACAAAATGAAACTGGGAAATATTTTTAGATTAATGGAAATAAAAATAAAATGTGTCCAAACTTATGTGAAGCAATGAGAAAAATGTTAGAAGGAACTACATATATATACACTTCTATATAAAAATGAAGAAAGATCTCAAAACAATAACCTAAACTACCACCTTAAGAAATCTGGAAAAGAAGAGTAAACTAAACTCAAAGTAAGCAGAAGGAAGAAAATAATAAATATTATAGCAGAAAAAATGAAATACAGAATTAAAACTTAATAGAGAAAAAGTTGTTAAACCAAGTTAGCTCTTTTATTTATTTTTAATTTAATTTAATTTTAATTAATTAATTTTTTTTTTTTGCTGTATGTGGGCCTCTCACTGTTGTGGCCTCTCCCATTGTGGAGCACAGGCTCCAGATGCACAGGCTCAGCGGCCATGGCTCACGGGCCCAGCCGCTCCGTGGCATGTGGAATCTTCCTGGACCGGGGCACAAACCCGTGTCCCCTAGCATCGGCAGGCAGACTCTCAACCACTGGGCCACCAGGGAAGCCCCAAGTTAGGTCTTTTAAAAACTGAAATAAAACACAAAACTGATAAAACCTTAGCTACAATGACCAAGAAAAACAGAGAAGACAAATTATTAAAGTCAAGAAGGAAAATAAGACTTTCATACAGCCCTTACAAAAATAAAAACATATGCATAATTATAAGTAAACAATTGTATATAAACAAATTTGATAACTTACATGAAATAAACAAATTCTTAGAAAAATACAAACACAAACGACCAAAAGTTACTCCAAAAGAAATAGAAAATCTGAATCTACATAAAACAAGAGATTGAATTAGTAATCAAAACACTTCCTGCAAAGAAAGGAGCCCAGGACCAAATGGCTTCACTGGTGCATTCCACCAATCATTTTAGAATTTACAAGAATTCTTCAGAAAATTATCCAAAAAGTAGAAGAGTGATCACTTCCTAAACCATTCTATGAGGCCAGTATTAACTTCTCTGATACCAAACTGAAAAAACATCACAAATCCCTTATGAATACTGACATGAATACTGACATGAATACTGACAAAATATTCAGAAATATACAAGCCAACCAATTCCAGCAGCCTACAAACTAGGATGATTTATCCCAGGATTATCCCAGATGGGTTTACTGTAAGAAAATCAGTCAAAATAATTCAACATGTTAATAGAATAAAAAGAAGAAAATCCACATGATTATCTCAGTAAACACAGAAAAAAAGCTTTTGATCAATTCCAACACACTGTCACACACACACAAAAAAAAACCTCAAGAAACTAGGAATAGGGCTTCCCTGGTGGTGCAGTGGTTGAGAGTCCACCTGCCGATGCAGGGGACACGGGTTCGTGCCCCGGTCCGGGAGGATCCCATATGCTGTGGAGTGGCTGGGTCCATGAGCCATGGCTGCCATGCCTGCTCATCCGGAGCCTCTGCTCCACAACGGGAGAGGCCATAACAGTGAGAGGCCCACGTACCGCAAAAAAAAAAAAAAAAAAAAAAAGAAAGAAAGAAACTAGGAATAGAAGGGAACTTCCTTAATTTAATAGAGTGTATCTATGAAAAATTTACAGTTAACATACTTAATAATGAAAGAGTAAATATTTCCAACCCTTAAGATCAAGAACAAGACAAAGATATCCACTCTCATCATTTTTACTGAAAGCCCTAGGTGAATCAATTAGGCAAGAAAATGAAATAAAGTGCATCTAGATTAAAAACAAAGAGTGAAACTATATCTTTGCAGATGGCATGATCTTGTATGTGTAAAATCCTAAGGAATCCACTACTAGAGCTAATAAACAAGTTCCAAAAGTGTGAAAGAATCAATACTCTAGCAATTAACAATCAAATATGAAATTGTGAAGCAATTTAATTTACAACAGCACCAAAAAGAATAAAGTACATAATAACAAAATTTAAAAATTAACAGAAGATCTCTAAAATGTATACACTGAAAACTGTAAAACATCATTGAAAGAAATTAAAGGTTAAATAAACAGAAAGATATCTCTGTGTTAATGGATTGGAATACTTAATATTGTTCAGATGGCAATACTTCCCAAGGCAATTTACAGATTCAATGCGAAGCTTATCCAAATTCCAACAGCATTTTTGTACAAATTGACAAGCTAATGCTAAAATCAATATGGAAATTCAAGGAACCCAGAAACCAGAATTGTCAAAACAATCCTGTATAAGAAACAAATTTGGAGGTCCCACATTTCCCAATATCAAATTTTCCTACAAAGGTACAGTAATCAAGGCAGTTTGGTATTGCAAAGGAAGGGACATAAATGGGCATAAATGGAGTAAAATTGAGATTCTAGAAATAAATCCATAATTCTACAGGCAATTGATTTTTGACAAGAATGGCAAGATAATTCAATGTATAAAGAATAATATTTTCAACAAGTGCTCTTGAACTCCTTCCTTACAACATAGAAATAATTACTCCAGGGTTAATCAAAGAGTTACATATAAACTATAAAACTATAAAACTTGTCAATGAAAGCATAGGTGTAAATTTTCATGACTTTGGCTTCTGCAAAACCTTCTTAGATATGACAACCAAAGTACAAGTGATAAAAGAATAGATAACCTGGACTTCATTGAAATTGAAGCCTTTGTAATCCAAAGAATGCTACTGACAAAGTGAAAAACTAATCACAGAATGGGAGAAAATATTTGCAAATCATACATCTGACAAGTAAAATATCCACAATATGTAATTTTTAACAATAAAAAGACAGATAATTTAATTTAAATGGACAAATAATTTAAATAAATATTCCCCCAAAGAAGTCATAAAAATGTCCAGTTAGCACAGGAAATACGCTCAACATTGTTAATCATTGGAGAAATTCAAATGAAAACCATAATGAGATTATACTTCACACCCAATGGGATGACCATAATAATAATAATTTTTAAATGTCAATAACAAATATTGGCAAGGATGTGGAAAAATTAGCACTCTTATAACATTGTTGGTGGAAGTATAAAATAATGAAGCCACTGTAGAATACAGTTTGTCAATTCTTTAAGAAAGTTACCATAGACTAGTTGACATAGAAACTCCACTCATTTGATATGAAATGAACTATACTACTCATCTACGATATATTCTATACAAAACTGTATACTTTAAAATTATCAAATCTTTGGGGCAAAATTCCAGCTTAGAAGATTGAGTACCCTTATATAGAACACCATTAGGAAGCAATAAGAAATATCCAAAAAATGCTGTTCTGCAGGACAGCTGGCCTGGTCATTACAATAAATCTGTGTCCAGAGAAAGGGAATGTTTTAGCTTAAAAGAGATTTAAAAGATATAACCAGATGCAGCCTTTGTTTCTAGAGTAAACACTGGTATAGGCAAACAAATTATAAAGGACATTTCTTAGATAATTGGAATGATTTGAAAGTAGACTGAATAATAGACGGGATATAATTTTATTGCTTTGGAAAGGTAGAGATTGTTAAGGAAAAAAACATATTGCAAAGTCATATATAAATGTGATGGAAGTACATACATATATAAAATGATTTTATATATAGATACAGATGATACAGCTATATATACACACACACACATATATATATATATATATATATATATATATATATATATATATATATATATACACAGAGAGAGAGAGAGAGAGAGAGAGAGAGAAAGAGAGAGAGAGAGAGAGATCCACTAAATTGTTATCATCTGTGTTTTCTGGGAAAATGTTCTTTTAGTTTTTTCATTAAAAAATAATTTTGCTGTACTTAAATTTTTCTACACTTTATATACAGCAATTACAATTTTAAAAAGTAATGTCTTAATAAGTGTCAACCTGAAAAAAAAAACAGCAACAATAACTCTGAGCTTGGAAGATTTCAAACGTCAGATCAAATCACAGTATCTGCTGGCACCTTGATTTCAATTTCAGCTTTTTGAGACTGAGGAGAGAAGTTGGTCGATCTCTACTTGGACTCCTGACCTACAGAAAATTTGAAATAATAAATTTTTTTAAGCTGCTAAGCTTGTGACATTTTCTTATTCAATAATAGAAAAATAATATAAATGTATTTTATATAACCATACAATGGAATAGTAAGCAGTAGAATGAGGTAAATATGCATGTAAGTGATCAAAAAGAGATCTAAGATAAAATATTTTGGGGAAAAGATGAGACATGAAACATATTTGTAGAACACTTTCATTTAAGTAAAACATAAATGGATATATATGTATACTTTGGGCTATAAGTTATGGAAATATTAATTCCAATTAAATAATAAGTTCACTTATTATATCACATGACAAGATATCCAGAGGTAGTGTGGACTTCAATTTAGTTGAATCAATAGCTCAGTATTGCCAATAACTACCATTATTATATCCATGTTGTACAAAAGGAAACTAAAGTTGAGAAAAGTTATATAATTTGTCCAAATTTACACAGCTGGTAAGCAACCTGGTATTCACACACAGGAAATCTAGACCCAGAGTCCATTCGCTTCACCACTTTCTTTTTTTAAATATTTTTTAACATCTTTATTGGACTATAATTGCTTTACAATGTTGTGTTAGTTTCTACTGTATAACAAAGTGAATCAGCTATATGTATACATATATCCCCATATACCCTCCCTGTTGCATCTCCCTTTCATGCTCCCTATCCCACCCCTCTAGGTAGTCACTAAGTACCAAGCTGATCTCCCTGTGCTATGCAGCTGCTTCCCACTAGCTATCTATTTTACATTTGGTAGTGTATATATGTCCATGCCACTCTCTTTCTTTGTCCCAGCTTACACTTCCCCCTCCCTGTGTCCTCAAGTCCATTCTCTAAGTCTGCATCTTTATTCCTGTCCTGAATCTAGGTTCTTCAGAAACTTCTTATTTTTTGTGTTTTTTTTTTGATTCCATATATATGTGTTAGCAAACGGTATTTTCTTCTCTCTTTCAGACTTACTTCACTCTGTATGACAGACTCTTGGTCCATCCACCTCACTATAAATAACTCAATTTCGTTTCTTTTTATGGCTGAGTAATATTCCATTGTATATATGTGCCACATCTTCTTTATCCATTCATCTGTTGGTGGACACTTTTGTTGCTTCCATGTCCTGGCTATTGTAAATAGAGCTGCAATGAATATTGTGGTACATGACTCTTTTTGAATTATGGTTTACTCAGGGTATATGCCCAGTAGTGGGATTGTTGGGTGGTATGGTAGTTCCATTTTTAGTTTTTTAAGGAAGCTCCATATTGTTCTCCATAGTGGCTGTATCAATTTATATTCCCACCAACAGTACAAGAGGGTTCCCTTTTCTCCACACACTCTCCAGCATTTATCGTTTGTAGATTTTTTGATGATGGCCATTCTGACTGGTGTGAGGTGATACCTCATTGTAGTTTTGATTTGCATTTCTCTAATGATTAGTGATGTTAAGCATCCTTTCATGTGTTTGTTAGCAATCTGTATATCTTCTTTGGAGAAATGTCTATTTAGGTCTTCTGCCCATTTTTGGATTGGGTTGTTTGTATTTTTGATATTGAGCTGCATGAGGTGCTTGCAAATTTGGAGATTAATCCTTTGTTGTGGCTTCATTTTCAAATATTTTCTCCCATTCTGAGGGTTATCTTTTTGCTTTGTTTATAGTTTCCTTTGCTGTGCAAAAGCTTTGAAGTTTCATTAGGTCCCATAGGTTTATTTTTGTTTTTATTTCCATTTCTCTAGGAGGTGGGTCAAAAAGTATCTTGCTGTGATTTATATCATAGACTGTTCTGTCTGTGTTTTCCCCTAAGAGTTTTATAGTGTCTGGTCTTACATTTAGGTCTTTAATCCATTTTGAGTTTATTTTTGTGTATAGTGCTAGGGAGTGTTCTAATTTCATTCTTTTACATGTAGCTGTCCAGTTTTCCCAGCACCACTTATTGAAGAGGCTGTCTTTTCTCCATTGTATATTTTTGCCTCCTTTATCAAAAATAAGGTGACCATATGTGCATGGGTTTATCTCTGGGCTTTCTATCCTGTTCCATTGATCTCTATTTCTGTTTTTGTGTCAGTACCATACTGTCTTGATTACTGTAGCTTTGTAGAGTAATATGAAGTTAGGGAGCCTGATTCTTCCAGCTCCGGTTTTCGTTCTCAAGATTGCTTTGGGTATTCGGGATCTTTTGTGTTTCCATATCTACTAGAGCTAATCAATGAACTTGGTAAAGTAGCAGGATACAAAATTAATGCACAGAAGTCTCTTGCATTCCTATGCACTAATGATGAAGAATCTGAAAGAGAAATTAAGGAAACACTCCCACTTACCACTGCAACAAAAAGAATAAAATACCTAGGAATGAACCTACCTAAGGAGACAAAAGACCTGTATGCAGAAAACTATATGACACTGATGAAAGGAATTAAAGATGATACAAATAGATGGAGAGATATACCACATTCTTGGATAGGAAGAGTCAACATTGTGAAAATGACTATACTACCCAAAGCAATGAACAGATACAATACAATCCCTATCAAATTACCAATGGCATTTTCCACAGAACTAGAACTCTTCACCACTTTCTTAAGGCCAGCTCCCAAATAGTCATAAAATGCCTGGCAGCACTGAGTGTGGCATCATGCTTCTTTCTTCAAATCTAGTAAGAGCAAAAGTGTTTCCTCTTACAAGAGATTAAAAGTGTATTCCTGCATTCTGATCAGGCCAAATGAGATCAAGTGCTCATTCCTGGATCTTTAACAGTGATCAGGGGAATGCCATATTCCATGTCTTGATTATTATAAGGCACACCTGGAGACAGAGGTGAAGTCAGCTTTCTCTGATTTCATAGGAAAAAGCCAGAAGTAATGAATATTTTTGTGTGCAATCAACAGTTTAAAAATGTGTGTATGTGTCTATAAATGAACAATTTCTAGAGGAGTAAACAGGAAGCTATAGAGGGTTATTTCTTCGAAGGAATGGAATTATATTGATTTGTGGAGAAATTAAATTTTCATTATATAATACCATTTTTGTTCCTTGAATTTTTATTGTAGGTATCAGTTATTTTCATAACTTAAAAATATTATAGAATAACACTTAGGGTATAACCCCATTTCTTTTAAAACATTTGAATGCTTATATGATCATATAAGTTTGCATATGCAAAACAAATGCTTTGCCAGGGTGTCATGTTTTACAAACAGCTACCTAAAAGCTCTGACATAATGTTATGAGGAAAGACTGCATAATATGTTAAAACACAGTTTCTTTCAGTACTAGTTGCTTTTTAATCCAATCCTTTGTTGAGTGTGAGTGTTGAGGGAGGGGGAGTTTGTCATTGTCACTGTGCATTCAGCAGCATCTCTCTCCTCTCCGGTTAGATACTAGTAGCACTTTCATCATTTTGTGACAACCAAAAAGGCTCTAGATATTGCCAAAAGACCCTTGGGACGAATCTCAAATCTCTCCAGTTAAGAACACATCTATATAGATTATAGTAAATAATATATAGATTATAACAAATGTGTTTTGTTTAAATAACTGGGATAATTTTAGCAAGAGTGGGTGAATTCAGCAGATTATATTATGCTCTTTCACCACATACATCTTTAGATATCTACCATAATCTTGTAATCCAACCTCATGTTTTATTTTTGCCTTCACTGTGACTATTTATATCTTGCTCATGCCTTTAAATATTCCCATTAAAGAAATCCACTTTCAAAAAACATTGTTGACTAAATTTTGTGTTTGCCAAATGATAATTATATAACATTTTTTTGGGGGGGGCTGTGTTGGGTCTTCGTTTCTGTGTGTGGGCTTTCTCTAGTTGTGGCGAGTGGGGGCCACTCTTCATCACGGTGCATGGACCTCTCACTGTTGTGGCCTCTCTTGTTGCGGAGCACAACCTCCAGACGTGCAGGCTCAGTAGTTGTGGCTCATGGGCCTAGTTGCTCCGTGGCATGTGAGATCTTCCCAGACCAGGGCTCGAACCCATGTCCCCTGCATTGGCAGGCAGATTCTCAACCACTGAGCCACCAGGGAAGCCCAGAACTTTTAACTACATAATTTTAAAGCATCTCATGATTCTCAAAATAGCAATTAGAGTCTAATTGCAAATTTATTTTCTATAAAATGGAATGACATTAATTTAAGAGAGAAATAATCACAAGACTGTTGTAATTGTTTTTATAGACATCAGTTTTAGGTACATATCATTAAAATTGTCCCACTAGAGAAAAATAACAAAATATATTGTTAAAAATAAAATATATGATAAACATAATGGTAAAGGTGAAAATGTTTTCTCATACCTTATTTAATCAAGTCTCACTCCCAGTTTTTAGTTTTTATTTGTTCTTTACTTAACATTCACCTTAGAATACTTAGACCACTTCTCTGTTGATTTACAAAATTTTCAGCAGAGTGACAAAGGAAAAACACAATTGTGGTATAAAAAGGTCATAGCATTTAATAAATGTTCTTTAGCATTTTAACAAAGGTTAAGCCCAGCAAGGTGCTGAAATTTGAGAATAAATGGAATTTGATATTTTTGAAAGATTTTACTTGAGCATAGGAAAGAATTTTAAGCAAGATAAGATGTAATAACAGAATAGTTAACATTTATGGAACTATTAATATACTCTAGGCAATGTTCTAAATACCTTCATTAGATTTTGTAATTAATCTTCACAATAATCTGGTGGAACAAATACTATTATTATTCCCATTTTACAGATGAGTTGTAAAGAGAAGTTATATAAATGGATAAGTCACATGATTAATAAATTACAGATCCAAGGTTTAAATTCCAGAGTTCATACTTCTAAATGCTATGCTTTATTGATAAGAGTAATTTAAATTTGCAATTGGAGATGGCAGAGGAAGGGGAAAATTTTTCCAGTGCAGTTTGATTAAAATAATTTAATTGGGTATGATGTACATTGTATTGATATTTTGGATTGACATATTGATTTTAAAACTAGTTTATAGTTGATATTCTAAAATGTTATTCTATCATAAATGTTATTCCATCATAAATTTTTAGTATGAATTAAAGTAATATAAAGTAATCTAAATTGCTAACAATTTAATCATCTTCTCGTCCTTGACTTCAACCACAGTTATTTCTTTAGACAAAATAAAAGTGAGTATTTCCTACATATATTATTAATACTTTATATTTATATGTAAATAAATGTAGTAATTTGACATATTTCCATCAGTTACTTCATTTATATGTCATGTTAACTCAATAAGACAGAAAGTAAAGTTAATTATCATGCCCATTTTACCAACATATTAGCACTAAATCAGAGGGAATTAATGATTGCTCAGGATCCATTGCATGCTGATAGATGCAGTATTAGAATTCATGCTTCCTAATCTTACTACTGTCTTCTTAAAACACATTGCTTCCCAATACACACTCATATAAACATGTATAGGATAGCTAGGGGTGGCACAGTATTTCAGCCAGTTTTGCCATGAGCCAGTCTGGCAATCTTAAGTGTGTTGGTCAAAAGGAGAAACTGAATTGACCTTTTATTCATGGGAAACACTGATTTTGTATTGAGATATTCCCAGAAAGCTAGTGACACATGTGCCTAACAGAAGCAAAATTAAATCCTCTTTGGAAAAATATATGACCATTCTGAAACTCAAAACAATTCTACAGTTTTGAAATACAATAATATCAAGACAATCTAAAATAATCAGGTGTTTAGAAACATGAACAAAAACAAAAAGAATAGAGACTATTCAAACAGATCCCTAAAGGGGGGGGGGTCTATGTATTGGATTCATAAAATACAACTTAAAGATAAATATATTTACAATTTTCAAGGATTGAAATAAATTGAAAACTATTCTCTCAAAGAGAGTAGGGGTGGAAATTGACTGGGAAGAATCAAGAAGGACCTATCTTGTGTAATTGTAATTTCTGTATTTTAATAGATTTCTGCATGGACCAGAACTCATAAGTAGTGTACTTAAAATTTGTGTATTTTATTACGTATGGTACTGTCCACAAATGAAAATGAAAATAAATAAATAATATGTATTTATTGAACTCTATGTAATTATAAGTGTGCTGAAATATCTGGAGATAAGTGTAGTGATGTCTTTAAAAAGAATCACAAATAAAGTAGATTGATGAATGGTTATAGAGATGGATAGAAGGATAGTCACATGACTAGCAATTTTAGTAAAATATTAATTGAGGAATGTAGGTAGTGCATTAAGGTTGTTTATGATAAAATTCTTTCAGCTTTCTGTACATTTGAAAAATTTTTATAAGAAAATGTTGGGGAAATATAAAATTCTATGAATATAATTCATCACATTAGAAGTTCATCAGTTTTATCTAATAGATGCAAAGAAAAATTTTGATAAAATTTGCATGAATTCATGGTAAAAACGCTTAGCAAAAAGAAAATCAAAGGAAACTATTAATTTGGTTTAAAATATCTACAACTAATATTTTAATAAACTATTTGCATATTAATAAAATGTTTAAAGCTTTCCCATAGAGGGCAGGAATAAGACAAGGATGCCTGAAATCACAAGTTTTATTACCCATTTTACTTGGAAGTATTGCCAGTACAGATATATATATATATACACACACACACACATATATCTAATTAAATATATAATAAAATTATTTATTAAATATATAATATTATTAAATATATAACGTTAAAATTGAGAAAAAAACAGATACTGTTTTCAAATGATATGTTTTTGTACATAAAGTGTACAAAAGGTAAATTATTAGAATCAATTGTTAAATTATTAATTATCCTTGAATTATTACTTAATATTATCTAGAAGATAATATAGCATAATATTTAAATAGTCTTGGGGTAGGTAAGGTTTTTTTAAACAGTACATAAGATGAACTAATCATAAAAGACAAGGTTTATATAGTGTTCTTAAATAAAAATAAGAAGATATTCATTAAGAGAATGAAGAGATGTCAAAGAGTGGGAGAAGATATTTGTAATACAAATAATTGAAAAGATGCTTTATAAATACTTATAATTCAAAAACAAAAAAGACAAACAGCCCAAAAGTAAAAAGGTAAGTACGTAGAATAGATATTTTCAAAAGAAGCTATTTGAATTGCTCAGGGTTCTCCAGAGGAACAGAACCACAGAACTAATAGGGTATATGTATATATTGTATATATATTCTCTCTCTCTCCCTCTCTATCTATCTATTATCTGTCTATCTATCATCTATATGAGAGAGGTGGAAAGAGAAAGAGAAAGTGATTTATTTTAAGGGATTTACTCACACAATTGTAGAGTTGTGGAGGCTGACTAATCCAAGATCTGCCAGGTGAACTGGCAAGCTGAAGACCCAAGCAAGAGTTGATGCTGCACTTTAAGTCCAAACAGTCTAGTGACAGAATTATCTCCTTCTGGGGTTAAGTCAATATTTTTCTATTAAAGCCATCAGCTGATTGGATGAGGGTCATCCACATTATATAGGGTAATCTATGTTACTCAAAGTCTACTGATTTAAATGTTAATCTAATCTAAAAAATATCATCACAGAAACATCTAGAATAATGTTGGAAGAAATATCTGGGTACCATGAATTATTCAATTTGACACATAAATTAACCATTGCACTATCCAAGTGGCCAATGAACATATGCATCCTGCTACTAATAGGGAAAAAGCTAATTTAAATGACAATGAGAAACTAACACACACCACAATGACTAAAATTTGGGGGAAGATGTGGAATTGTGAATACATACAATTTGCGGAAAAAGGTATTATCTACTGGAGGTAAATTGTATATTCCCCATGAGCTAGAAATTCCACTTCTAAGTATATACCCAACTGAAATGTGTGTACCAAGAGGAACATACAAAAGTGTTCAAAATACTGTTATCCTTAATACATCCAAACTGGAAATGACCCAAAAGCCCATCATCAAGAAAAGGGATAAACTAATTGTGGTATATTTCTACAATGAGGTTTTACAGAACAATTAAAATGATTGAATAATAGTTAATGCAACAACATGTTTGAATCTTAACAATGTAACTTTAAGCAAAAGAATCTAGTCACAAAAAATGTATTCTGCATCATTGAATCCAGTTATATAAATTTCAAGCAACAGGCAAACTAAAGCTACACTATTATGTTTAGAAGTACATGCTTAGAAAAACAAGGAAGAAAAACAAGGAAGTGATTCATATACAAGTGAGTATAGTTATTATATTTGAGAGAACGGAGGGAGTACTAATGAGGGGGCAGGATTTAGGGGAGATTCTGTGGAGACATCAATACATTTGTGGTTGTATTCTACACAGATGTCTTTAATTGGTAATGAAATCAAATGTATCTCATCTATTTTTTTTCCTTCTTTCTTACCTTTCCTCTTCCATTACCTTCTCCAGCTAAATACTCCAATAATTGAGCTATAATTTATATGTACTACTCTATTTTTAGGCACTCTTCAGGATATTCAGATGTCTTCAGTTTCTGAGAAAGTAAGTTATAATTGTCCACGCCAGTTGTAGTTGCTAAAATGTTTCTCATTGAAAAACATGCTTTTAGCACATTGTAAATCAGCCTAATTTTCTTTCTCAATGCACAGACTCATATCCATACCTATAGTAACTTATTAAATGAACTTTGGCTCCTGATCCCCCTGCCCCCTTCATGCTGTCACATAGATTATCAGAACATGACACAAGTTCAAGTAGCCCAACAGTCCTTTCCTGGAAAGTAGACAGAGCTATATATACCAAGCACTGTACATTCATGACCACTCCAAAACACTAAAAAAAAAGGATATTAAGAATTCATCCTCATAGTTTAATTTCCTTAGTTCATTTTTCCTTTAGATTCTCATTTCTTTTTACTGAGTCTTCACCATATGTACGGTTTCCTTTTATTTATATTTTCAATTATCAACAAGATGTTAGAACAGATAGTTCTGTGAACTTTCTTTCCACCATTTTTAAAAAAAGTTTTGAATTTGAAATGTGCAACACAAACTTCCATTTCTTTGTTAGATGAGGTTGTATTCTTCTCATATTCCATCTGTGAGCTGAAAAAAAGTACTCCTTATCTTCCTCTTTCAGAGGGATCAGAAGTGTATTATCTTTGAAAAATTATGGTAATAATTCAGAGAATCAGAAAGTATATAGAGAAGCTAAAGTTTATATTATGATTGCAAATTAAATAAGAATCCACAGCAGTATTGACATGGTGGGAGAAAGGCATCAGGATATGAATGAAAAAATAAGAAATATTTTTTAATATACAAGCTCAAAATTTCCAAGAATACCATGCCTAAATTGTAGTTCGTTTTGTAAAGCTTTTGGTTAGTTAAATAATGGGTAATGATACCTATAACTTTTGAATTTTTGTGAGGATTATTGGAATAACATATAGAAAATACCTGGCACAGCACTTAGCATTCAGTAGTGGCTTAATAAATATTTGCCTCTCTTCCATTAGAACTGTTAATTTGGACAAATTATACTGTTTGAGACCAAAGAACCTCTCTTGGTCCAAAAGTGGGAATCCACATTTGAAAATTATAGTGATTTTCAGTTATCTTTTGCATGTTATGTAAGACAGTAAAACATTAAGGATGGATGTTTATGTGGAAGGCAAGAAAATGACTGTAAGTGAATATTTCCAGATTCCAAATAAATTTTTGAGGCTTAGGAAGGAGAAATCAGAATTCCTGGGAATTCTTAAAATCATGAGTTACATATTTTTTGTCAGTTTGATACTATGTATCTCAGAGTGTTCCTCCTTGGGTTTATCCTGCCTGGGACTCTCTGCATATCCTGGACTTGGGTGACTGTTTCCTTTCCCATGTTAGAGAAGTTTTCAGCTATTTATATTATCTCTTCAAATATTTTCTCGGGTCCCTTCTCTCTCTCTCTTCTTCTTCTGGGACCCTTATGATGTGAATGTTGGTATGTTTAATGTTGTCCCAGAGGTCTCTTAGGCTGTCTTCATTTCTTTTCATTCTTTTTCTTTATTCTGCTCTGCAGCAATGATTTCCAGTATTCTGGCTTCCAGCTTCCTTATCTGTTCTTCTGCCTCAGTTATTCTGCTATTGATTCCTTCTAGTGTATTTTTCATTTCAGTTATTGTGCTGTTCATCTCTGTTTGTTTGTTTTTAGTTCTTCTAGGTCTTTGTTAAACATTTCTTGAATCTTCTCGATCCTTGCCTCCATTCTTTGCCAAGATCCTGGATCATCTTCACTATCATTATTCTGAATTCTTTTTGGAGAAGGTTGCTTATCTCCACTTCATTTAGTTGTTTTTCTGGGGTTTTATCTTGTTCCTTCATCTGGGACATAATCTTCTGCCTTTTCATTTTGTCTAACTTTCCCTGATTGTGGTTTTTGTTCTGCAGGCCACAGGGTTGTAGCTCTTATTGCTTCTGCTGCCTGCCCTCTGGTGGATGAGGCTATCTAAGAGGCTTGTGCAAGCTTCCTGATGGGAGTGGCTGGTGGTTTGTAGGACTGGGTTTTGTCACTCTCATGGGCAGGGCCCACCAGTAAAACTTTAATCCTCTTGTCTGCTGATGGGTGGGGCTATGTTCCCTATCTATCAGTTGTTTGGCCTGAGGCAACCCAGCACTGGAGCCTACAGGCTGTTTGCTGGGGTAAATGGCGGCCTCTGGGAGGCCAATGAGTAATTCTCAGAACTGCTGTTGCCAGTGTACTTGTCCCTTCAGTGAGACACAGCCACCCCCCTGCCTCTGCAAGAGACTTTCCAGTACTAGCAGGTAGGTCTGGCCCAGTCTCTTATGAGGATTAGGCAGGAGATAGATGGGCCCCAGGCTGAACAGTTTCTCCCTTGTGGACGGAAAATCCATAATAGCAGAAACTCCATAAAAGCAGGATGGGGCTTCCCTGGTGGCGCAGTGGTTGAGAGTCCACCTGCCGATGCAGGGGACACGGGTTCGTGCCCTGGTCCAGGAAGATCCCACATGCCGCAGAGCGGCTAGGCCCAGAAGCCATGGCCGCTGAGCCAGCATGTCCGGAGCCTGTGCTCCGCAACGAGAGAGGCCACGACAGTGAGAGGCCCACATAACGCAAAAAAAAAAAAAAAACAAAAGCAGGATGATGGAGGAGGCTGGGCCCTCCCTAGATAAGAGATAAAAACCACATATTCCTCATTCTTGAAGTCAAGGTGACCTCCTCAACTTCACATGCACAGAAAGGTTCCTTGGAGGTCAAAAAATGAGGGGGGGCCACCCCATAGTAAGTGATGTCAACTACCCATAGTCCTCTTCTCTAGAATCCATCTTGGCTAAGAGATGCACATGCACACATGGGAGGACTCTGAGATATACCATATACGGCTTCAGAATCATGAAAAGCAAGATGATTGGCCAAAGGAAACCCTGAAGAAATGTTCCATAAAAGTGATTCAATCTATCATGAGGGTGCAAATCTCTCTCTTAGCCCACCTGTGTGTCTATCCAAACATACTGTATGCTTTTCCCTCCTAATAAACACTTTACTTGCTTCATTACTTTCCATCTCTATGTGGAAATTCTTTTCTACACAGCTGATGGGCCAGGGCCTTGTCACTGGCCACTGGTCCCTGATGGTCTGGTGGCTAGGATTCAGCACTCTCACTGCCACAGCCTGACCTCAATTTCTGGCCAGAAACCGAAATCCTGCTTTAAGCTGCTGCAGGCCGAGGCCACCCGAGATCAAGGTTACTGCTCCCTCCCCCTGGGTCCTGGTGTGCACAAGACTTTGTATGTACCCTCCAAGAGTGGAGCCTCTGTTTTCCCCAGTCCTGTGGGTGTCCTGTAATCAAATCCCACTGGCCTTCAAAGCCAGATTCTCTGGGGATTCCTCCTCCCGTTGCCAGATCCCCAGGCTGGGAAGGTTGGCATAGGGCTCAGAACCTTCAGTCCAGTGGGAGAACTTTTGTGGTATAATTATTCTCCAGTTTGTGGGTCGCCCAACCAGCTGTTATGGGATTTGATTTTATCTCAATTGTGCCCCTCCTACCTTCTCACTGTGACTTCTCCTTTGTCTTTGGATGTAGGGTATCTTTTTTGGTGTGTTCTAACATCTTCCTGCCGATGGTTTTTCAACAGTTAGTTGTAAGTCCAGTGCTCTTGCAAGAAGGGGTGACTGCACGTCCTTCTACTCAGCCATCTTGAACCAATCTCTCATGAGTTATGTATTTTTATAACATTTTACTTACATGTTTTTAAATAATAATTAGTGATCTTAATAATAAACAGGGAGTCATTTTTTTTCCTATGATAGTGTTACAGTAAAAGTTCCTGACACACTTTTCATAGAAAAAGATAAAACTATAAATGCATGTGTTACTATTATCATGAGCCAATGTAATATGAAAATATTATACACCTCAATAACATGTAAAAATATCTTCCTAATATAGACATGATAATGTTTCTTCTTTTTTCATATTTTAATACTAAATAAATGCCAAATAAAAAATTTTGACGTTCAAAATGTCAAAAATCATATAGAAAACATTTAATATTTAAAAGTAATTCATAATATTAAATTTTAAAATACACAAAGCATGCATTGCTCTGTTTTATATACTTGATTTTTGTAACATTGCAAACATTCCAGATAGAAAATTTTATTTCATTCTGCATTGACATTGGTTGAATTGTTAAGAATGCATTTGAAATATCCTCCAGTTAGTGATTAGGATTCATGTTGCTTCAGATTTTGTTTCTTTGCTCTGATTTTGGTTTTGTAATTGATATTAACATAGCTATTTCTAATTCAGATTTAATCAGTTTCTGATCTTTTTTATAAAGTATCCTACAACAACACTCATATCTTCTCTTGGCATCTCTTCTGATAAAGCATTTACAAGGAACTGTGGCCTATTGAAAATATTCAAACACTGGAAAACATCAGCAAATATTATTGGGTAATATTAAAATAACTGAAAATTCAAATCCGCTGGCAAGGTTAATAGCACTATGTGGAATCATTTGTCAATATTGCCAATTTAAAGACTTACTTTGCTTCCAAAACTTATTTTTGGAAATCCACTTATAAGACTTGTATAAGGTATATTATGCACATACATTTATTTTCTTTTCAAAAATTATTCACTTTTAGCAACAGACAAGGCAAGAGGTACACATTTATAACATAATAACAGCAACAAGAAAGACTGACTGAATAGATTATGACTGCTTTCTTCCTGTGTGTTCTGTGTCCCTGGAAATGTTAAACTTAACATTGATTCAGCAAGTCAGTGTTGCCTCTTCTTGCCTTCAATTTTATGTTAGTGGATACCATAGAACCTGTAACATTTCTATGTTAATTCCTAAGCTTTACTTCTCACAGGAGATTTATAATATTTTTTTCCTGTTTTCCAATCTCTCAAACAATTTTTCTATGTGTTCAGTAGTTAGAAAAATGTCAAGAAATGCTTAGAGAGAATTTTTTCATAGAATCAATAATTACGGTGACCAACGAAGCTGAGCTTGGATTACATTTTGTATTTAATATGACCCCAAGAAATAACACTTGTATTACATACTTGAGTAAATCTAGAGTATAAGTGCATATTACTTGAGTTGCCAGTTCAGTTGGGCAATGGAGCAAAAAAAAAAAACGTATTTGATCACACTCTCTTCTAAATAAGTGATAAAACCACTCTGACCTCATAAATCAGGTTTTCAATCCTAAGAACTGACTCTATGTGAGAACAGAAAATACTGGAGCAGAACTGTCAAACATTCATTGTGTATAATACTTCTGCTTTCAGACTGAATGTTTTCTCTGGGCTCATTCTAATGTTAGTTGAATATTGTACATTTTTATACCTAGATAAGTAGTTGTTCATATGAAAGTTAGAAAGTGACTATCTTTTTTGCTAAATATCCTTCTATTGCATTTGTTCAAAAAGCTTTGTAAATTAAAACCAGAAAACTATTGATATTATTGTTTCAGCCCCAAGATACCACTAAATATTTCCAGACTCCTTTCTATGTACAGTCAACATTCTTTCTTTCTATATCTGAACCTCCTACACACACTCGTTTGATGTAAAAACTGCAGGCAAAAAAAAAAATCTCATTTCATGCATGTTTGTTTTAAACCTTTTAAAAATGAATGATATAGGTCAAAAGAAGCCATATAGGGGAGTTCCGGGAAGATGGCAGAAGAGTAAGACACGGAGATCACCTTCCTCCCCACAGATACACCAGAAATACATCTACACGTGGAACAACTCCTACAGAACACCTACTGAACGCTGGCAGAAGACCTCAGACCTCCCAAAAGGCAAGAAACTCCCCACGTACCTGGGTACAGTGAAAGAAAAAAGGATAAACAGAGACAAAAGGATAGGGAAGGGACCTGCACCAGTGGGAGGGAGCTGTAAAGGAGGAAAGGTTTCCACACAGTAGGAAGCCCCTTCGCGGGTGGAGACTGCGGGTGGCGGAGGGGGGAAGCTTCGGAGCCACGGAGGAGAGCGCAGCAACAGGGGTGTGGAGGGGAAAGCAGAGAGATTCCCGCAGGGAGGATCGGTGCCGACCGGCACACACCAGCCCGAGAGACTTGTCTGCTCACCCGCCTGGGTGGGCGGGGCTGGGAGCTGAGGCTCTGGCTTTGGTCGGAGCGCAGGGTGAGGACTGGGGTTGGCTGCCTGAACACAGCCTGAAGGGGTTAGTGCACCACGGCTAGTTGGGAGGGAGTCTGGGGAAAAGTCTGGACCTGCCGAAGAGGCAAGAGACATTTTCTTCCCTCTTTGTTTTCTGGGGCGCGAGGAGAGGGGATTAAGACTGCTGCTTAAAGGAGCTCCAGAGACGAGCATGAGCCGCGGCTAAAAGCGCAGACCAGAGAGATGGGCATAAGGCACTAAGTCTGCTGCTGACACCACCAAGAAGCCTGTGTGCGAGCACAGGTCACTATCCACACCCACCTTCCGGGGAGCCTGTGCAGCCCGCCACTGCCAGGATCCCGGGATCCAGGGACAACTTCCCCAGGAGAGAACGGAGTGCCTCAGACTGGTGTAACGTCACGCTGGCCTCTGCCGCCGCAGGCTCGCCCCACACTCCAAGCCCCTCCCTTCGCTCGGCCTGAGTGAGCCAGAGTCCCCAAAGCAGCTGCTACTTTATACCCGTCCAGTCTGAGCGAAGAACAGACGCCCTCTGACGACCTACATGCAGAGCCACGGCCAAATCCAAAGCTGAGCCCCGGGAGCTGTGAGAACAAAGAAGAGAAAGGGAAATCTCTCCCAGCAGCCTCAGAAGCAGCGGATTAAAGTTCCACAATCAACTTGATGTACCCTGCATCTGTGGAATACATGAATAGACAACAAATCATTCCAAATTGAGGTGTTGAATTTTGAGAGCAAGATTTATGATTTTTTTCCACTTTTCCTCTTTTTGTGAGTGTGTATGTGTATGCTTCTGTGTGAGATTTTGTCTGTATAGCTTTGCTTCCACCATTTGTCTTAGGGTTCGGTCCATTTGCGTTTTTTTTTTAAATTTTTTTTAACAATTATTTTGTATTTTAATAACTTTATTTTATTTTATCTTACTTTATTTTATCTTCTTTTTTTTTTCTTTCCTTCTTTCCCTCACTTAGACAACCAATCATCCCAAATTGAGGAGGTGGACTTTGAGAACAAGATTTATGATTTTTTTCCCCTTTTCCTCTTTTTGTGAATGTGTACGTGTATACTTCTGTGTGAGATTTTGTCTTTATAGATTTTCTTCCACCATTTGTCCTAGTGTCCTATCCGTCCATTTTTTTGTTGTTTATTAATTTTTTTTCTTAATAATTATTTTTATTTTAATAAATTTATATATTTTATCTTATTTTATTTTATTTTACTTTATCTTCTTTCTTTCTTTTTTTCCTTCCTTCCCTTCTTCCTTGCTTCCATCCTCCCTCCCTCCTTCTCTCCCTCCCTCCATCCTGTCTTTCTTTCTTTCTACTTCCACTAATTCTTTCTTTCTGCTTTTTCTCCCTTTTATTCTAAGCTGTGTGGATGACAGACTCTTGGTGCTGCAGCTGGGAGTCAGTGCTATGCCTCTGAGGTGGGAGAGCCAACTTCAGGACACTGCTCGACAAGAGACCTCCCAGCTCCACATAATATCAAATGGCGGATATCTCCCAGAGAACTCCATCTCAACACCAGCAGCCAGTTTCACTCAACGACCAGCAATCTACAGTGCAGGACACCCTATGTCAAACAACCAGCAAAAGAGGAAAACAAACCCACCCATTAGCAGAGAGGCTGCCTAAAATCAGAATAAGTCCACAGAAACCCCAAAACACACCAACAGATGTGGACTTTCCCACCAGAAAGACAAGATCCAGAATCATCCACAAGAACACAGGCACTAGTCTCCTCCACCAGGAAGCCTACACACCCCAATGAACCAACCTTAGCCACTGGGGACAGACACCAAAAACAATGGGGACTACGAAATTGTAGCCTACAAAAAGGAAACCCCAAACTCAGTAAGGTAAGCAAAATGAGAAGACAGGAAAACACACAGCAGTTGAAGGAGCAAGATAAAAACCCACCAGACCTAACAAATGAAGAGGAAATAGGCAGTCTACCTGAAAAAGAATTCAGAATAATGATAGTAAAGATGATCCAAAATCTGGGAAATAGAATAGACAAAATGCAAGAAACATTTAACAAGGACCTAGAACAACTAAAGATGAAACAAGCAAGGATGAACAACAAAATAAATGAAATTAAAAATACTCTAGATGGGATCAATAGCAGAATAACTTAGGCAGAAGAAAGGATAAGTGACATGGAAGATAAAATAGTGGAAATAACTACTGGAGATCAGAATAAAAAAACAAAAGAATGAAAAGAACTGAGGACAGTCACAGAGACCTCTGGGACAACATTAAATGCACCAACATTCAAATTATAGGGAATCCAGAAGAAGAAGAGAAAAAGAAATGGACTGAGAAAATATTTGAAGAGATTATAGATGAAAGCTTATCTAATATGGGAAAGGAAATAGTTAATCAAGTCCAGGAAGCACAGAGAGTCCCATACAGGATAAACCCAAGGAGAAATATGCCAAGACACATATTTATCAAACTATCAAAAATTAAGTACAAAGAAAACATATTAAAAGCAGCAAGGGAAAAACAACAAATAACACACAAGGGAATCCCCATAAGGTAAACACTGACCTCTCTGTAGGAACTCTGCAAGCCAGAGGATACTGGCAGGACATATTTAAAGTGACTAAGGAGAAAAACCTGCAACCAAGATTACTCTACCCAGCAAGGATCTCATTCGGACTTGATGGAGAAATTAAAACCTTTACACACAAGCAAAAGCTGAGAGAGTTCAACACCAGCAAACGAGTTTTACAACAAATACTAAAGGAACTTCTATAGGCAAGAAACACAAAAGAAGGAAAAGACCTACAATAACGAACCCAAAACAATTAAGAAAATGGGAATAGGAACATACATATAAATAATTACCTTAACTATAAATGGACAAAATGCTCCCACCAAAAGACACAGATTGGCTGAATGGATACAAAAACAAGACCGATATATATGCTGTCTACAAGAGACCCACTTAGACCTAGAGGAACATACAGACTGAAAGTAAGGGGATGGAAAAAGATATTCCATGCAAATGGAAACCAAAAGAAAGCTGGAGTAGCAATTCTCATATAAGACAATATAAACTTTAAAATAAAGACTATTAGAAGAGACAAAGAAGGACACTACATAATGATCAAGGGATCGATCCAAGAAGAAGATATAACAATTGTATATATTTATGCACGCAACATAGGAGCACCTCAATACATAAGGCAAATACTAACAACCATAAAAGGGGAAATTGACAGTAACACATTCATTGTAGTTGACTTTATCACCCCACTTTCACCAATGGACAGATCATCCAAAATGAAAATAAAAAAGAAAACACAAGCTTTAAATGATACATTAAACAAGATGAACTTAATTGATATTTGTAGGACATTCCATCCAAAAACAACAGAATACAGATTTTTCTCAAGTGCTCATGGAACATTCTCCAGGATAGATCATATCTTGGGTCAGAAATCAAGCCTTGGTAAATTTAAGAAAATTGAAATTGTTTGAAGTATTTTTCCAACCACAATGTTATGAGACTAGATATCAATTACATGAAAAGATCTGTAAAAAAATACAAACACATGAAGGCTAAACAATACAGTACTTAATAATGAAGTGATCACTGAAGAAATCAAAGAGGAAATTTAAAAAATGCCTAGAAACAAATGACAATGGAAACACGACTACCTAAAATCTATGGGATGCAGCAAAAGCAGTTCTAAGAGGGAAGTTTATAGCAATACAATCCTACCTTAAGACACAGGAAACATCTCGAATAAACAACCTAACCTTGCACCTAAAGCAATTAGAGAAAGAACAACAAAAAAACCCTAAAATTAGCAGAAGGATAGAAATCATAAAAATCAGATCAGAAATAAATGAAAAAGAAATGAAGGAAATGATAGCAAAGATCAATAAAACTAAAAGCTGGATATTTGAGAAGATAAACAAAAGTGATAAACCATTAGCTGGATTCATCAAGAAAAAAAGGGAGAAGACTCAAATCAATAGAATTAGAACTGAAAAAGGAGAAGTAACAACTGACACTGCAGAAATAAAAAAGATCATGAGAGATTACTACAAGCAACTCTATGCCAATAAAATGTACAACCTGGAAGAAATGCACAAATTCTTAGAAATGCACAACCTGCCAAGACTG
Organism: Grampus griseus; assembly: GCF_964374135.1. NCBI lineage: Eukaryota > Metazoa > Chordata > Mammalia > Artiodactyla > Delphinidae > Grampus > Grampus griseus. The sequence continues at coordinate 76,943,496 of NC_138999.1, read as the reverse complement.
AATCAGGAAGAAATAGAAAATATGAACAGACAAATCACAAGCACTGAAATTGAAACTGTGATTAAAAATCTTCCAAGAAAGAAAAGCCCAGGACCAGATGACTTCACAGGCGAATTCTATCAAACATTTAGAGAAGAGCTAACACCTATCCTTCTCAAACTCTTCCAAAATATAGCAGAGGGAGGAACACTCCTAAATTCCTTCTACGAAGCTACCATCACCTTGACCAAAACCAGAGAAGGATGTCACAAAGAAAGGAAACTACAGGTCGATATCACTGATGAAAATAGATGCAAAAATCCTCAACAAAATGCTAGCAAACAGAATCCAACAGCATATTAAAAGGATCATATACCATATTCAGTTTGGGTTTATTCCAGGAATGCAAGGACTCTTCAATATAAGCAAATCAATCAATGTGATACACCATATTAACAAAGTGAAGGAGAAAAAATATATAGATGCAGAGAAAGCTTTTGACAAAATTCAACACCCATTTATGATAAAAACCCTGCAGAAAGTAGGCATAGAGGGAAATTTCCTCAACATAATAAAGGCTATATATGTGAAACCCACAGCCAACATCGTCCTCAATTGTGAAAAACTGAAAGCATTTCCACTAAGATCAGGAACAAGACAAGGTTGCCCACTCTCACCACTCTTATTCAACATAGTTTTGGAAGTTTTAGCCCTAGCAATCAGATAAGTAAAGGAAATAAACGGAAATCAAATCAGAAAAGAAGAAGTAATGCTATCACTGTTTGCAGATGACATGATACTACACATAGAGTATCCTAACGATGCTACCAGAAAACTACTCGCGCTAATCAATGAATTTGGTAAAGTAGCAGGATACAAAATTAATGCACAGAAATATCTGGCATCCCTATACACTAATGATGAAGTATCTGAAAGTGAAATCAAGAAAACACTCCCATTTACCATTGCAACAAAAATAATAAAATATCTAGGAATAAACCTACCTAAGCAGAGAAAAGACCTACTTGCAGAAAATTATAAGACACTGATGAAAGAAATTAAAGATGATACAAATAGATGGAGAGATACACCATGTTCTTGGATTGGAAGAATCAACATTGTGAAAATGACTCTAGTACCCAATGCAATCTACAGATTCAATGCAATCCGTATCAAACTACCACTGGAATTTTTCACAGAACTAGAACAAGAAATTTCACAATTTGCGTGGAAACACAAAAGACCCCAAATAGCCAAAGCAATCTTGAGAACGAAAAAAGGAGCTGGAGGAATCAGGCTCCCTGACTTCAGACTATAATACAAAGCTACAGTAATCAAGACAGTATGGTACTGGCACAAAAACAGAAAGATAGATCAATGGAACAGGATAGCAAGCCCAGAGATAAACCCACACACATATGGCCACCTTTTCTTTGATAAAGGTGGCAGGAATGTACAGTGGAGAAAGGACAGCCTCTTCAATAAGTGGTGCTGGGAAAACTGGACAGGTACATGTAAAAATATGAGATTAGATCACTCCCTAACACCATCCACAAAAATAAGCTCAAAATGGATTAAAGACCTAAATGTAAGGCCAGAAACTATCAAACTCTTAGAGGAAATCATAGGGAGAACACTCTATGACATAAATCACAGCAAGATCCTTTTTGACCCACCTCCTTGAGGAATGGAAATACAAACAAAAATAAACAAATGGGACCTAATGAAACTTCAAAGCTTTTGCACAGCAAAGAAAACCACAAATAGGACCAAAAGACAAACCTCAGAATGGTAGAAAATATCTGCAATTGAAGCAACTGACAAAGGATTAATCTCCAAAATTTATAAGCAGCACATGCAGCTCAATAACAAAAAAACAAACAACCCAATCCAGAAATGGTTAGACGACCTAAATAGACGTTTCTCCAAAGAAGTTATACAGATTGCCAACAAACACATGAAAGAATGCTCAACATCATTAATCATTAGAGAAATGCAAATGAAAACTACAATGAGATATCATCTCACACCAGTCAGAATGGCCATCATCAAAAAATCTAGAAACAATAAATCCTGGAGAGGTTGTGGAGAAAAGGGCACACTCTTGCATTGCTGGTTGGAATGTAGATTAATAGAGCCACAAAGGAAAACAGTATGGAGGGTCCTTAAAAATCTAAAAATAGAATTACCATATGACCTATCAATCCTGCTACTGGGCATATACCCTGAGAAAACCATAATTCAAAGAGTCACGTATCAAAATGTTCACTGCATCTCTATTTACAATAGCCCAGAGATAGCAACAACCTAAGTGTCCATCATCGGATGAATGGATAAAGAAGATGTGGCACATATATACAATGAAATATTACTCAACCATAAAAGGAAACGAAATTGAGCTATTGGTAATGAGGTGGATGGACCTAGAGTCTGTCATACAGAGTGAAGTAAGTCAGAAAGAGAAAGACAAATACCGTATGCTAACACATATATATGGAATTTAAGAAAAAAAATGTCATGAAGAACCTAGGGGTAAGACAGGAATAAAGACACAGATCTACTAGAGAATGGACTTGAGGATATGGGGAGGGGGAAGGGTAAGCTGTTACAAAGCAAGAGAGAGGCATGGACATATTTACACTACCAAACGTAAGGTAGATAGCTAGTGGGAAGCAGCCGCATAGCACAGGGAGATCAGCTCACTGCTTTGTTACCGCCTGGAGCGGTGGGATAGGGAGGGTGGGAGGGAGGGAGACACAAGAGGGAAGAGATATGGGAACATATGTATATGTATAACTGATTCACTTTGTTATAAAGCAGAAACTAACACACCATTGTAAAGCAATTATACTCCAATAAAGATGTAAATAAAAAAGAAAAAAAAAGCCGTATATCTAGGGAATGGTGTGCATGTATGAAAAAAAACTAGAAAAAAGTGAATGCAACATTTCATACCCAGTTATTACTCCCCACGAATTCACTTCTATTGTTAATAATTTCTGATTAAAACGACTTAATACAATTGCAAGTTAAAACTGCAATTTTTTTGTCTTACAGTTATAATAGTTAGTTTTGCAATATAATCAAATATTATTATTCTTTATTTATAAAATTAGTCATTTGGTATCCTGGAGGTTGAAGTAGATTTAATATGTAATTTTGTTTTTTTTCGGTACTTGGGCCTCTCACTGTTGTGGCCCCTTCCGTTGTGGAGCACAGGCTCCAGACGTGCAGGCCCAGTGGCCATTACTCATGGGCCCAGCCGCTCCACGGCATGTGGGATCCTCCCAGACCGGGGCACAAACCCATGTCCCCTGCATTGGCAGGCAGACTCTCAACCACTGCGCCACCAGGGAATCCCTAATATGTACTTTTTGTACAGAAGTAGATTTAATATGTATTTTCTGTACAGATACAAAATGCAATTATTTCTAATCTACTACAAAATGGTCTTTGATTTCTTTGTGATGATTGGAAAATTATTTTTAGATCAGTTAACCAAATTTGTTCTTGGTTAGAGTCTTAGTCATGTGTTTCAGAGGAAATCTATAAAAAGTTGAAATAGTAATGCTTAGGCAATTAATTATTTTCACATCCCTCCATCCAATCATTTAGTTCAGAAAAAGAAACATTTATTTTGTGCCTCCTACATATCAGGTATTGTGCTAAGCATAATGTATAAGGAAATTTTTCTATGAGAGAAAACTCTGTCAAGGAAACTGAGGACTTTGACTTACATTTTTATAATACCAAAAGAGAAGGAAAATCAGGTGCAAAAATTTACCAGACGGTTGTATGGTAGTGGTGGCAGTGGAGGTACTGATAGGTATGAGAGAGAGTGTTTAGGAATCGATTACAACATGTTGATTATTTAAGTATGAAAAGTGATTACTTAGTCAATAAACATTTTGTTCTATAAAGAAGATACCAAGACAAACAAACAAAACAAAAAGTAAACGTGTTTTTTTCTTCATTGAAATAAGCCATTTTTTGGGGGGAGGTATCACCAAGGTGCAGATGAAGACAAAGGAGACTTTTGTTTGTTTCTTCAAATAAGTTTTTGTCCTTATCTTCCTGCTTTCTCACCTGATGTAAAGATAACAATAAAATAAAACAAGGGCCTATGTTTTCTAAAAACAATCAAAATAATTTATTTAAAAAATCAAAAGTTTATAGTCTAAATTGCTTTTTAGTTTCATGCATTGGAGATGGATGATTTTAAAAGAAAGTCATATATATAGCACTGAATTCTCTTTAGTTTACAATTGATGAGTATGACAAGGCACACTCATCTATTACCTTTCTGCATTTCTCCCATAAAACTGTGCCTAGGCACCAGTTTCTGATCACCATCAAATTGGTGTGATGAATTGGGAGATTGGAATTTACATATATACACTAATATGTATAAAATGGATAACTAATAAAAACATGCTGTATAAAAAAATAAATAACATAAAATTTAAAAAGTGCCATTCAGTGCCACATAGTGTGTTTTCTGGGTCTACACCTACCCTAGCATTTTTTAAAGATGACATTTAATTTTTGTAGTATCCAAAAATTAATACATTCTTCATCATTTGTTTTGCATACACAACACCATCTGCTTCTTAGATTCCCAAATGTCTGCTTGATATGTTTTGCCTCCCATTCCAGAAAAGTACCACTTGTGCTACCGGGTCTCTGGAGTGCCAGCAGAAACACACAATTTTTACCAGTAATGGCATAATGAAATACATCACACACTTTACTAACAACAGGGACTCTTGTCTGCCATTCCAAGTTGATGTATGCTACCAGAAACAGCCAAGCACCTGATATTTACAGATTCTATTCTCATCATGACCCCTTCCTAGAAGACTAGTAGGAAAAAGAAAAAAACAGTCAGGTGCCGCCACCTTTTCTTAATTGTTTGAAAATGTACCATTTCTACATAACTCGACTGTGACAGAATGGTTCTTTCTCAGAAAAGGATCTTGAGCCATTTCAGTCCAACATTGTAAATAGCCCAAGGTAACTTGGAATAAACATTGTTAGTAGTACATGAAAGAAAGCTCCAAACTCTATAAGGTATAGCTATCCCTCTGGCGTATGCTGGATTACTCATTCATGTACTTGCAGAATCTTATGAATGAATAGCAATAAAACTGAGGAAATAAAGGGGGCAATATGAAAACCTCTTGATAATAAAGAAGTGCTCTTAATCCAGAGTATCTCTATAATTTTATTTATTTATTTATATATTTTTAAAACATCTTTATTGGAGTATAATTGCTGTACAATGGTATGTTAGTTTCTGCTTTATACATTTAGAAACACATATAAAGGTGAAAGAAGGTCATCAGTGTTAATGTTAAAGAGGCACTGATTCATTTAATAAAAAAAAACAGAAAAAAAGAAATCTAATGAAAATGATAAAATTAAGTTTATCAGTGACAAGGGGAACAAAATGTGTCTCTTTGTATGGAGACTCAAAGAGCACAGCTATAGTTATGGCTGATATATCTGGAATGTAGGCAATTTAAAAGTTGCAACCCCTGAGAGAACTGAGTGGATCAGGAAAGAAAGTGTAGCCAGACCAGAATTTCAGATACTTACATAGTTGACTCCAGGCTCTACTAGATTAGAGTATGAATACAGAATCCAAGAAAGGAGGCATCAAATTTCATTGCACTCTGGTAGTAGCCTAGGATAGAAGACTAGAAATAGAGAATGCTTGGGCCTGAATTTACTCTAACAAGGGATTTTAAGCGACTCGAATCTGCAATTCGGTTGCTTCCCAATCTTCTGCAAGTTGCACACCCACTCTTTGCCTTTGTTTTCCCTTTCTATTGACAGACTCCTTAACCAAATTTTAGTCAGTCTTCTCTGAGCCCTCTCTGACTAGATCTCAATCTTGGTCCCCTTCCTTTCTTTGGCCTGCATAGCCCAATTTTAGCAAGAATCCTGCTAAGTCAATTTACCAAGAATACCTCACCATTGATATCTGATTATCTTAGATACCTGAAAATATTCCTCATCCCCCACTCTCAGATATTTGATCATACTGGCCTGCCTTAAGCAAGAATCCTATTAAGTCACTTTAGCAAGAATCCCCCTACCCTTGATGTCCTTTTATTAATTTCCATCCACCAACAGACCGACATCCCCTATCCCACCAGTCTTCACAGGTATTGCAATAGTCCTGAATAAAGTCCTCCTTACCATTTTAACAAGTGTCAAAATATTTTTAACCCTGTAAAGAGAGAGCTTGGAATAAGTGTAAAATACATTTCCAATTTTTGGTTATCGTATTATTTTGAAAACTGATTTTTTCCTTGTGCCTATTAACTGGGTTGTTTAAAAGTTCTGTCTTCTATTGCTTATCCTGGATCTTTCAGAGTGTAAAATTGGCACCCACTTGAGTTTTCTAAGTTTCTGAATTGTGGAAGGAAAATCAAAATCGAGTGGTTATTGCTAAGAGAGCTCTCTAAAGTGGAGCTAGGAGGCCATTGAGAAAGTATGACTTATGCACGTCTCAGCCTGGATGGAATCTGACTTTCTGGAATCTGTTCTTCTAATGAAGGTATCCAGAACATCTGTCAGAAACTCAAGATATTTATCGGGTCCTAACCCTAAAATAACTCTTGATAACCTATCTCCTTATAGCACAATTACCCTAAAACTGCATGTAACAGCCATCTCTTAAAAACAAATATTTCCTTTCTCATGTAAGAGAACAGCCTCATGGCTTTTACCTTTAGAATCCCCTGACTCTTCTTCTTCCCTTGACACTTTGGTTTTACTCAAATCTGTGTCTCCTAAATTGCAATTCTTAAAACCACAAATAAACTCTTTTCTTATTTGCAGTCTCCTATATTTGTGGGTTTTCTTTGTTTTGTTGTTGTTGACTGAATGGGGGTAACACTAATTCAAATTTTATACCCTAAAACAACAACAAAGTCTTCAAAACTATTAATTCTCAGAAACAAAGTTTACATGTTCTTTAACTAGCATATAGTCTCCCTACCTTCTTTTCTTTGCAGAAATCTGAAAAACGTTCCATGGATCCAACCTATTTTGTTAGAAAGAACTGCTTTTCATGTAACAAAATTCTACTTTACATAATCCCTAGTGGGAGAGTGGCAACAAAAGTATGTTAGTGAACCTGCATCAACTGAATGAGTGTTTCCAGGCTGTTTCAATTACCACCTTGTTTTAAATTCAAGAATTTAGTAACATTAGAAAGTCACTGAATGCTTCTAAATGGAAAAAGAAGCATGGCTCCAAGACTGATGACCGTGATTACAGATACTCAAGAGAGTGATTAGCTTATGTGCAAATCACATATGGAGAACAGTTTCTGGAAATGGCAATTAAATTCTTATAAAATGCATGCTGCCACTTTTACAATTATAATTTAATTAAGCATTTGATATTGTAAAAATACAAAAAAGGACCAGAAGGAAATAGCCACCTTTCTCTAGCCTGTTTATTAAGATATTGAACAAATATGAGATAAAATAACACTGAGGAGGCAAATCTTTGCATACCTTAAGACAAAGAAGAATCTCACCTAGAAGTTTCTGAAAGGCAAAAAATGATCACACACAGATGCATCTGGTTTATTTCCACTGTTGTTTGTGAAATAAAGTAATTTTGTTTCAATGAATTCTTCTAACATAATGGAAATATAGATATATTTATATAGATAGATATAGATAGATGAATGCAGAAATGCAGAAAATAAACAAGATTCAACTTCTAATGATAACTAAGTACTCTATTTGAGGTAATCTGTGCAAAAGTGTGGTGTTTTAGATATAGTTCTATAAATTATGTCATTTGTTCCTTAAAAAATTATATGTCTTGTTTCCAGTTCTCACAGAGCTTCAATAGTATGGTTGAGGTAACAGGTTGGGAAGGAATAACTACGATCATCATAGTATAGATGTGAAAATACAGAATGGACCTTCCATTTAAGAAATTACCACTTAATTAGAATAGTACAGAATATGTGTAGAATGTGCATTTAGGTGCATTCAACTCGCTATTATATGGCTCACTTTTCTTTCCCCAGCAAAGTTTTCTTCACAAATAGTTACTGGCCCTCCCTCCAATTTTGGGTGTAATAATTTGTAGACAACAATTTCTAACATAGAAAGAAATCCTGATGGCTCCTATGTGTGTGCTTGATTTAGTCCTAAAGGGCTAGCTTTACTGCCCCGTAGGCTTGATTCAGTCCTTTAAAGGAATATCACAAGTTTGATGTTTGCTTGCTTATTTGTTTTTCTCCCTTGCTCGTTTCCTCTACTAAAGCTATTTGTTCTATTTAAGCTGTTTAATGAGATACTGGAGTAATTGCTTTACATTTATAATTATAAATACTTGCAGGTTGCCACTGTTTCATCTTCATATATGTTTTCATTCCAAAAACACCCTTTTAATATATTTATTGAAAAGCTCAGTTTACAAAGAGAGGACATGATATCCATATCATGGTCTATAACTGAGCCAATCACTTCATATACTATCCTAATATTTCTCAAATATATAATTTTTTCATAATGAATAGTGTGAATGCTAAATCAAAATAATTTTAAAAATTATTTTTGCTTTTCCAGTGAAGCTAGAAATATGTTAAAGAAGTGTTGGTTTTATAGTCTTTTCAGTCTTGCACACTGTCTAAAAACAAATATGCATTTAGCAACAGACACATTCCACTCCATTCCATTCAATCTGAGAAATAATTATGATGAGACAAAATGCTAAATATTTTTTGAAATATGTAATTGCACATTTCAAACACAGCACTGAAATTTGATTATAATTTACAGAAAAGTTTTAGCTCTGGCAAATTGTTTAATCTTTTCTAAAGGGTATATTCCTGAGTCATTTTAAAGTTTCACTTCTTATAAGTAAGGGAGAACATGCTTTCCAGTTATTCACAGTTAGATTTACTTGTGATTAAATCACATATCAAAAAGTAGTCTGAAATTAAAAGGGCTTTGCCAATAAGTTTAATGTGGGGAAATATAATCTAATAACTTATCACTCTATCAGAAATTGAACTTTTTAGATTAATTACAGGATGAAGTGGGTGGGATGAAGGAGGAATAGGAAGAAAATGGAATTTAATCAGTGGGGAATGATTGCTGCATCAAGAGCAAAATAAAAATTTTGACGATACTAGAAAATCTGGAAAAAATATCTGATGGTCTTTAAAATCAAGCCTTTAGTGATACCATATGCCCTTTAGAACACATTGAAAGCTATATTAAATTGAGAAAATTTAAAACATATTAGATAAATATAATTAAAATCAGAGTAAAGGAAAGCAGTCATTAATTGATTCAACATTTCATCTGAAAAGATAATACAGTAAAATATATTGTTAGGGTTACCATATAACGTGAGCTATACCAAATAGTGATTAGGCTGATTTTTTTTGGTTGTGTAGTTAGTTACAAGTATATGTTTGTTGTGTATGTTTATCTTCAGAACACATTAACTTCAAACTTTTCACACACTTGTATTCATTTAAAATTTTAATATATATGCACACACATACACATACAACACATATTTTGAGTGTAGCAACCAAATTTATAAGTGCCAGGAATACATTAGAGAGTAGTAGACACACTCCATTTTTCTCATAGAAAATACATTCTTGTAAGAGAAATAATTTTTAAATTATGACACAGACAAATGGATGAGCACACTAGGTAATTGTTGTAAAGGGAAAATAAGTTGTCCTGTGAGATTAAATAATAGGGGATATAATCTCCAAGTTGTCAATGAAGGTTTTCATACAAAAGTGGAAGTTAGCTGACACATGAAGAATGTGTCAGCATTAATTTGACAAAGATGGAAAGGAAAGGTCATTCCAGCTAGATAGATTAGCAAACACAGAAAGGAAAGGGACATGTATGAGAAAATGAAAGAAGACTACAGATAAAGCAAAAAGTTACAAACTTAGGCCACAGAAGTAGTCTGGGAACATTATAAAAGTTAGCTAAACTCTAAGTCTGGTAAAAAACAACAGAATGGGTTGACATTTTAAGGTTTACATTTTGAAAAGATCACTTTGCCTACAGTATGAATTGTTCATTTAAAAGGCACAAGAATGTATGAGATGTAACCTATTTATTTATTTATTTTAAATTGTACAATTTTCTTTTTTTTTAATTAATTTATTTTATTGTTGGCTGCCTTGGGTCTTCGTTGCTGTGCGTGGGCTTTCTCTAGTTGCAGCGAGTGGGGCTACTCTTCATTGTTGTGCACAAGCTTCTCATTGCAGTGGCTTTTGTTGCAGAGCACGGGCTCCAGGCTCATGGGCTTCAGTAGTTGTGGTACTCAGGCTCAGTAGTTGTGGCTCATCGGCTCTAGAGCGCAGGCTTAGTAGTTGTGGTGCATGGGGTTACTTGCTTTACGGCATGTGCGATCTTCCCGGACCAGGGATCGAACCCATGTCCCCTGCATTGGCAGGCAGATTCTTAAGCACTGCACCACCAGGGAAGCCCAATGTAACCTATTTAGAGGTTTATTGATATGTCTTCCAGTCAAGAGGTTATGATAGCTCAGACTAAGATGATAACTAAAGAGATAGAGAAAAGTATCAGATTAATAAATATTAAAGTGGGAGGAGTTTTGTTTCCCTAGAATATAGTGAGCTAGATATTTTAGATGGCTACCTTCTGAAAAAAAATTAAATTATGCATTAAAATAGGTTTTGAAATGTTGTTGGACTTGTGGGATAGAGGCTGAAGAAGAGGTAAAATAATCCATATCTGAAATATGAACTAACACACACACATCAGCACTGCAGGCAGAGACTGGCCCTTAGCCTCATATCAAAGAAGAGAAGCTCAACAACTGACACTTATTAAGCTCGGAAAACTATAAATGGATTGAATTGACCAAATGGCTATAGAATCCTTTTGATTCTTATAGATACACAGGCAAGTCCTCTGAGAGAAAAGGAATTATCTAATTTTGCATCCCTGTATTTTCAACAGACTAATAGCAACAAATATGGGTTCATAGAAAGCACATTAGTGGTTGCCAGTGGCTGAGGGGAGTAGAGAATGAGGAATGACTCCTTAATGGGAATGAGGTTTCCTTTTGGAGTAATGAAAATAGTCTGGAACTAGATAGTAGTAATGATTGCACAACACTGTAAATGTACCTAAAGCCACTGAATTGTAGATTTTATTTTATAAATATATATACTTTTTGGCCGCACAGCATGGCTTGCAGGATCTTCGTTCCCCCACCAGGGATTGAACCTGTGGACCCTTCAGTGGAAGCATGGAGCCCTAACCACTGGACTGCCAGGGAATTCTGGGCCTAAATTTTATTTATTTATTTATTTATTTTTAAATTTTGGCTGTGTCGGGTCTTAGTTGCAACACACGGAATCCTCCTTGCAGCATGTGGGCTTCTCTCTAGTTGTGACGCACGGGCTCCAGAGTGCATGGGCTCAGTAGTTGCAGTATGTGGGTTCTCTAGTTGTGGTGCACAGGCTCTAGAGCATGTGGGCTTAGTTGCCCTATGGTGTGTGAGATCTTACTTCCCCAACCAGGAATTGAATCCACATCCTCTGCATTAGAAGGTGGATTCTTAACCACTAGACAACCAGGGAAGTCCCTGAATTGTAGATTTTAAAGTGGTGAATTTTATGGGAAATTTTCCTCAATTAAAAAACGTGAATGGGTTAAATAATCCAATCAAAAGTCTGAGGTCCTCAGAATGGGGTATTAAATTTCCCTACTACGATTATATTATTGTCAGTTTCTCCCTTTATATCTGTTAGTATTTACTTTATATATTTAGGTGCACCTGTATCAGGTTCATATATGTTAACTAGTATAATTTCCTCTTCTTGTATTGATCCATTTATTATTTGAAATATGCTTTTTAAAAATGTCATGCAATCCTATTGGATTTGTACTTAATTGGCAGGAACAGATATAAAGTGCTTTCAACCCTACTGAAATTTGCATAATTTACTTTTTCCAATTATTCCAATGACAAAAATTTTCAAAGAAAACTGTACCTTGAAGTCATTATTAGTTCCATTAAAATTGGCATTTATGTACAACTCTATTCTTACTGATAGAAATGAAAATTCACAGTGAAGTTACTTTAAGTATTGAATCTTTGTTACTTATTTTCCCCTGTAAATTTCTAGGAAAAAGGCCAGCTCAAGTGGCATTATTCCTTTTGGAGTTAATCCTTGAAAATTTGTTTTGGACCTCCTAAAATGACTGATTTTGTATGATTTTTATTAAAGCAGACTTTAGGGATTTTGAATTTCCCCTATTTACTTGTTTTGTTATTGTTGTGAATAAAATAAGCCTACCATTTTAGTGTAAATTAGAATTATCTGACAGACTATGAAAAATAGAAAATTTTGGCCTATCCCAGAGATTCTAATTCAGTAGGTCTAAAGAATCTTTATGTTTAGTAAACATGCCTGGAGGTTCAGATACAGATGGTCTATTGATGGATGAAAGATCACTTAAAGTATTTGAGAATAGAAATGAAATCACTCTTCTCACCCTAGTACTTTTTAGCATGCCTAGAGAAAGACGTATTACTCTTTCTTTAAGAAGGTTAGTAAGGTTCTTTCACAAATTTTGAATTTGCTGACTGGATCTAATTTGTTGTTATGGCTGAGTTTTATGAATCTCTCAGGTGATCAATTATAAACTCATTCATAAAGTAACCAAAGAGGTCATGAAATAATTACTGTTCAAGAAATTGTTATGATTATAATTATTTGACTACCGACGTGACTGATTCACCTGTTATATATTGTCTAAACTGTATAATGTGGTTCCAATCTATGAGGCAGTTATTATTTATAATACTTGTTCTCTAACTTGGATGCACATTGGTGAGTTTAAAGAAAAAAAAAAACACTTATACCTGAGTCCCAGAGATTTTGATTTGTGAAACTAAAGTCTATTAACAATTTTAAAAGCTCCCCAGATGATACTGATGTGTAGTCAAGACTGAGAACCACTCCTTCGAAAGACTGGAAGAATACAAACTCAGAAGTGCTGCAACCTGGGCTTAGTATGTTTCCATGTAAGTGCCTATGGTACTAGGATTCTATTCAGTAGACCAATTTAATGCAATGCCGTGAATTCATTTCTAAGATGCTGTTTCTCTGAGTTTTTAATTCCCAATAGTTGCAATTTCAAAGAGCATTGGATCCATACTTTAGAATATAAGTTTCTCAAGGATGCAAAGTTTGCCTTATTTCTATATACCTTGGATAGGCCTCAGGTCTTAGCTAAAAGCTTGACCCCTCTGCTTCCTATGGGCACTTAACAAATGTTATAAATAAAGATTAAACTCTTTTCCTTGAGCTAAGGACAATCAACAGGGATCTGCCTTTCCTGCAGGGACTACAACTGAATGTAGCTTGAAAGAAAAAGGAAAAAGTTCAGCTGTGGATGAAAGTTCCTTCAGGAGAGAGAAAAACTGATGATTAGCTCTGTAGTGTCATATTCATGCTGAGAAGTTAACCTCTCATAAGAACCAAACTCTGTTTGAGATAGAATTGTCTTCTGGAAGAACTCCAACTAACAAGAGCCCTTCACCCTCTGCACTTTAAAGAATGCAATGCTATTTGTATTCTGTATGTATTTTTAAGGCTGACAACAGGGAGTCAAATTCAGTGTTCAAAAACAGGACTCTACTTAAATTCTGAAAGGCACCAGCTATAAGAAGCTTCTTTCTCTTCTTTACTTCTTTCTCTTCCTTTCTACATAGACCACCAGAAGGCTCTTACATTGATTTCTTTTTCTCATTCAGCTCCTAAAATCTCTGTTTCTAGTATGAAAAGAATGTTATCAGAGCAATCATTAAGATAAGATTATCTCTTCTTCAAAATTTGAGTGTATCTTTTGCACAATTAAATGTACCTTAAAAAATACATATGAAACTTGTACTGTTAATTTTATCAGAATTTTGCATAACTGATTCATATATTTTTCAAATGCAGAGGGTCTTTTATACTTAAAAAAATCTATAACTTCATATTCTTTTGGAGGATATCCAAATGTTGAAAAGAACAAGATATTGTTGAAACAGTAAATTGGTTTTATTACCAACTATATTATGATATAATTGACATATAACATTGTGTAAGTTTAACATGTACAAAGTAGTATATGTACATATTGTGAAATGTTTACCACAGTAAGGTTAGTTAAGACATCCATCACCTCACATAGTTACAATTATTATTATTATTAATATTAGTATTATTGTTATTTTGGTGAGAAGTTTTTAAGATCTCTCTTAGCAACTTTCAAATATACAATATTGTATTGTAAACTATAGTCACCATGGTGTACATTACATCCTCCAAACTTATTCATCTTATAACTGGAAGTTTCTACCCTTTGACCAGCTTCACACATTTCTCCCACCATCCCTGGCTCCCACCCTGGCAACCACCAATCTGATTCTATAAGTTAGATTTTTTATACTCCACATAAGAATGATATCCTACAGTATTTATATTCCTCTATCTGACTTATTTCACTAAACATAATGATCTCAAGGTTCATCCATTACCACAAGTGGCAGTATTTCCTTTTTCTTTAATAGCCAAATAGTATTCCAGTGGTGTCTGTGTGTGTGGGTGTGTTGTGTCTATTCATCCATCAGTACATCAATAGACACATTGTTTCCACGTATTGACTATTGTGAATAATGCTACACTGAACATTGGAGCGCAGATATCTCTCTGAGATAGCAATTTTATTTCCTTCAGATATATATCCAGAAGTGGAATTGCTGGATCATAAGGTAGTTCTATTTTTAATGTTATAAAGAATTTCCATACTGTTTTGCACAGTGGCTATACCAATTTGCATTCCCACCAACAGTGCACAGGGTTTTCTTAACTCCAAATCCTCACCTTACTTATTACTTCTAATCTATTTATAGTAGCCATTCTAACAGGTGTGAGGTGATATATTAATTTCCTTGATGATTAGTGATGTTCAGAACCTTTTAATATACCTTTTGACCACTCGACTATCTTATTTGGAAAAATGTGTATTCAGGTTCTTTGCCCATATTTTATTCAGATTATTTGGGTTTTTGCTATTGAATTATATGATTTCCTTATCTATTTTTCATATTAACCTTTGTCTGATATATGATTTACAATTTTTTCTCCCATTCTATAGGTTGCCTTTTCATTTTCTTGATCATTTGTTTTACTATGCAAAAGCTTTTTAGTTTGATGTAGAACTACTTGTTCATTTTATCTTTTGTTGCTTGTGTGTTTGGTGTCTTATCCATAGAATGAATGCCAAGATCCATCTCAAGGTGTTTTTTCTCTATGTTTTCTTCTAGGACTTTTATGGTTTTAGGTCTTCATTTAAGTCTTTAACCCATTTTGAGTTAATTTTTGTGAACGGTGTAAGATATGGATCCCATTTGATTATTCTGCACATAAATATACAGTAGTTGCAGTACCATTTATTGAAGAAAATATATTTTCCCCTTTGAGTATTCTGGGCTCCCTTTCTGACCATATATGTATGGTTTTATTTCTGGGCTTTCAATTCTGTTTCACTGGACTACATGTCTGTTTTTTGTTTGTTTGTCTTTTGTTTTTTTGGGGGTTCATGGGACTCTCACTGTTGTGGGCTCTCCCGTTGCGGAGCACAGGCTCAGGACGCGCAGTCTCAGTGGCCATGGCTCATGGGCCTAGCTGCTCTGCGGCATGTGGGATCTTCCCGGACTGGGGCACAAACCCGTGTCTCCTGCATCGGCAGGCAGACTCTCAACCACTGCACCACCAGGGAAGCCCTAAATGTCTGTTTTTATGCAAGTACCATCCTATTTTGATTACTATAACTTTGTAATATATTTTGAAATCAGAAAGTATGATGCCTCCATCTTTGATATTCATTCTCAGGATTGTTTTGGCTCTTCAGTTCTTTTATGATTCCTTAGAAATTCTAGGATTGTTTTCTGTACTTTTGTAAAAAAATGTCCTTGGTATTTTGATAGGGATTGCATTGAATCTGTACATGGCTTTGGTTAGTATGGGCATTTTAACAATATTAATTCTTCTAATCCATGAACATAAGATACCTGTTAATTTACTTATTTTCATCAGTTTCTTTTGTTAATGTCTTAGTTTTCAGTATACAAATCTTTCACCTCCTTGGTTAAACTTATTCCTAAGTATTCAAGTGTTTTTAATGCTATTGTGAGTGAGATTTAAATATTTTTTTTCAGATTCTTTTTTAGTTTACAGAAACAAAACTGATTTTTGTATTTTCTAGTAATTTATTGAGAATTTTTGCATCTATATTCATCAAAGGTCTTGGCTGGTAGTTTTCTTTTTCTTTTCTTATAGTGTCCTTACCTGGCTTTGGTATCAGGGTAATGTTGGTCTCACAAAATGAGTTTGGAGATGTTCCTTCCTCTTTTATTTTTTGGAAGAGTTTGAGAAGGATTGGTATTCATTCTTCTGTAAATGTTTGGTAGAATTTACCAGTGAAACTATCGGTTCCTGGACTTTTCTTGTTGGGAGACTTTATATTACTTATTCAATCTTCTTACTTGTAATTGGTCTGTTCCAATTTTCTATTTCTTCATGATTTGGTCTTGATAGATTGTATTTTTCTAGGAATGTATCAATTTGTTGGTGTATAATTGTTCATAGTAGTCTCTTATGATGCTTTTTCTTTCTGTGGTTCAGTTGTAATTTCTCCTCTTTCCTGTACAAGTTTATTTCTTTGGGTTGTCTCTCTCCTTTCTTTGTTAGTCTCACTAAAGTTTTGCCACTTTACCTTAAAAAAAAAAAACTCAGCTTTGTTAATTTTTCCATTGTTTTCTTATTCTCTATTTCATGTATTTCAGTTCTAAGCTTTATTATTTCCCTCTTTCTGCTAGCTTTGGGATTAGTTTGTTCTTCTTTTCCAACTTCCTTCATATGTAAAGCTGGGTTGTCTACTTAAGAACTCTCTTTTTTCTTAAATATGAATTTATCACTACAAACTTTCCTCTTAGAACTGCTTTTGCTGCATCCCATAAATTTTGTTATATTGTGTTTCCATTTTTGTTTGCTTCAAGGTATTTTTTCCCATTGATTTCTTCTTTGATCCATCAGTTTTTCAGGAGTGTGACATTTAATTTTCATGTATTTGTGATGTGTCCAGCTTTCCTCCTGTTATTGATTTCTAGTTTTATAAATTTGTGTTCTGAAAAAAAAATTGGCATAATTTGCATATTCTTGAATTTGTTGAGTCTTGTTTCATGGCCTAACGTATAATATATCCCAGAAAATTTTTCATGTGCGATTAGGAAGAATATGTACTGTGATGCTATTGGATGGAATATACTGTATACAGCTGTATGGTCTATTTGGTCTACAGTGTTGTTCAAATTCCTCATTTCATTATTTATTCTCCATTTGGATATATTTACTCTTGAGTTTGGGGTATTAAAGCCCTCAAGTATTATTGTCTTGCTGCCTATTACTCACTTCCAATATATGTTTAGATAGATGTTGGGTGTGTATATATTTAAGATGTTGGGTGTGTATATATTTAAGATTGTTATAAATTGTTGATGAATTAACCTCTTTATTAGTGTTTAATGACCTTATGTGTCTTTTGTTACCATTTTGGCTTAAACTATATTTTTTTCTGAATGAAGAATAGCTATTCTTGCTTTCTTTGGGTTACCATTCGCTTGAAATATATTCTTCCATCCTTTCACTCTCAGTCTATGTCTTTCCTTAGAACTAAAGTGATTCTTTTATAAGCAGCATATCTTGGATATTATTTTTTTGTCTATTCAGATATGCCTCATCTTTTGATAGGATAATTCTATCAATTTGCACATAAAGTAATTATTGATAAGTAAGCACTTACTATTGACATTTTGCTAATTTTTTTTTTCTGACTGTATTGTAGATTCATTGATCTTGCTTTCTTTCCTGCTGACTTTTTGATTTGGTGACTCTTTGTGACCATATGCTTTGAATCCTTTATCATAATCTTTTGTGTATCTACTACAGGTTTTTCCTTTGTGTTTACAATGAGGTGTACATAAAATATCTAATAATTATTTAATCCTATTTTAAGCTGATAACAGCTTATTTTAGATAGCATACAAAAACTTTACATTTTTTCTCTCCCCCACATCTTTTAGGTTATTGATATGACAATTTACGTCTTTTAAAAAAGTGTATCCAACAAAAATTAATGTAATTTTTTATATGTATATAAATAGAAAGACAGATGGAGGTATTGGGATAGACATATAATGTATTACTGTTTATTATGATCCCAAACGTTTGAAAGCCACTGACTTTCAACAAGGTTGACAAATATTTTCTATAAAGGACCACATAGTAAATACAATAGGCCCTGCAGGTTACATATAGTCTATAAGTATATTCTTCATTGCTTTTTTAATAACCTTTTAAAACTTTAGCAACTATTTTTTAGCTCATGGGCCATACTAAAATCAGCTATGGGCCAGATTTGGCTCATAAACCATATTTTACCAACCCTTGTGTTAGAAAGTAGATTTAAGTTGCTATATTACAGTAATACTAAGAACTAAGTGTATGGTTAACTTTTTAAGAAACTGTAAATCTGTTTCCCAAAGTGATTGTACCGTTTCACAGTTTCAAAAGCAATGTATGAGAGTTCAAGTTCCTCCTCATCACTGCTAACACTTGATATTGTCAGTCTTTTTTTAATACCAGCTATTACAAATGGTATGTTGTAGTATCTCATTGTAGTTTTAATTTGCATTAGCAATATCTTTTCATGTCAAGCATATTTTCCTGTGATTTTTGCTTTTCTGGAAGCATATATTCAAATCTCTTTTGTTTCCTTCTATTTTTTTTTTTGGATTGTCTTCTTATCATTGAGTTGTATGAGAGCTTTATAAATTCTAGTTACAAGATGGTCCACTTCATTCTGGCCTCCATGGTTTTTGATGAGAAATTCACAGTCATTTGGATCATTATTCCTTTCTAAATAATCCATTGCTTTTTTTTCTGAGAGTTTTCAACCTTTTTTTCTCTGTTTTTAGTTTTCAGCAGTTGTTTTACGAAGTTTGAGTTCATCCTGTTGGGGTTCACTGAGCTTCTTGAATCTGTAGGTTTATAACATTTGCTAAATTTGAGAAGTTTTCAACCATTATTTCTTCAGACATTTTTCTGCATTCACCTCTTTCTCCTCTCCTTCTGAGTCTTCAATGACACAAATAGTGCCCTTTATTATTGTCCCACAGGTCTCTGAGGCTCTGGTTATTTATTTTTTTGATCTTTTCTTCTTCTTGTTATTCAAATTGAATAATTTTTATTTATCTATCTTTAAGTTCACTAATTCTTTCCTTTGTCACCTCTATTCTGGTATTGAGCCTATCCAGGGTAAGTTTGTTTTTTGTAATTGTATTTTTCAGTTTGAAAATTTCTCTTTGGTTCTTTATATCTTTAATTTCTTTGCTGAGTCATTCTGCCTTTCCATTCATTTCACAAGTGTTCATCCTTACTTGTTGAAAGATTTTTATACTATCTAATAAATAATTTAAGTAATTCCAACATCTATACCATACTGACATTGGCATCTGTCAATTGTCTTTTTCCTATAAGTTGAGATTTTTCTTTGATTATTTGTATGCCAAGTATTTTTTTTATTGTATTCTGGAAGTTTTGAATATTGTCTTAAATCTTATAGACAATGTAATATTTTTATTTTAGTAAGCAATTGGCCTAGTTGGCTTCATGCAGAAAGGTCAATCTAACTTTCCATTGGTGTGGTTTTAATGTCAGTTTTGTTTTCAGAGCGACTGCAGTGCTTTTCAGATCTGTCCTCCATGTGCTCCACCTAGCGGCACATCTGGGCTGTGGTCTATTTCTTAGCTCACTTCTCAAACTCTTTTTGCATAATGTTTCAGATCAAATCCATGCAAGGACAGCTTGGGAGTGAGAGAGGTTCATAAACAACTTTATAGGGTTGTTTTCCTGAGCTCCTCCCTCTCCATTATCTCCCCATTACTTTGGAGTTTTCTCAGGAGTGGCTTTCCTGGGCTTCCCTTGTGGCACAGTGGTTAAGAATCTGCCTGCCAATGGAGAGGACACAGGTTTGAGCCCTGGTCCAGGAAGATCCCACATGCTGTGGAGCAACTATGCCTGTGCACCACAACTACTGAGCCTATGCTTTAGAGACCCCAAGCCACAACTACTAAAGTCTGCTCATTTAGAGCCCATGCTCCACAACAAGAGAAGCCACCACAATGAGAAACCTGTGCATTGCAATGAAGAGTAACCCCTGCTTGCCACAACCAGAGAAGAGCCTGCATGGAGTAACAAAGATCCAATGCAGCCAAAGATAAAATAAATTATTCTTTTTAAAAAAGTAGCTTCCCTTTTTAATCCTGTAGCTTGAAAAGTGGGGCTTTATTTTTCCTGTTCTGGCAGATAATTTCTGCAATGACAGTTGTGTTCAGAGCCAAACAATGGATATTTACATTACTCTCTTGGAACCACAGCTCTTCCAGTTAGAAAAATTTTATTCCCTCAGAATTTTTAGTGCTTGTGGTCGAGTTGATGCCACACCATCACTACCAAAAGATCCCAAGTTTTCTCCTCAAGACTAAACTACAGGACTTCTGGTGTTCTCTTTACCTGTAGCAATGACCATTACCAGGTTCTCCCTCCAGGCTGAGGAATTAAAGAGAAAAAAAATTGGTAAAATCCCCACTGGTTAGACAGTACATAAAATTTTGTTCTTTCTCAATACTGTGCCTTCCAATTCATGAACACTATATATCTCTCTATTTATTTAGATCTTATTTAATTTTTCTCAGCAATAGTTTGTACTTTCCATACACATATATTGCACATACTTTGTTAAATTTGTCACTAAATAATTCTAAGTAATTTTTTTTAAAACTTTGATATTTCACCCATTTCTCCCACCTCTAAATTCCTCTGCCTCTGGCAACCATCAATCTGTCCTCTGTATCTATGAACTTGTTTTTGTTCTGTGTTTTATTATTTTTTTATATATTACATATAAGAGAGATCATATAGTATTGGTTCTCTGTCTGACTTATTTCACTTAGCATAACACCCTCAAGGTCCATCCATGTTATCACAAATGGTAAGATTTCTTTCTTTTTTTATGGCTGAATAATATTCCACACTTCTTTATCCATTCATCCATTGATGGACACTTGTTTCACACCTTGGCTATTGTAAATAATGCTGCAATAAACATAGAGGTGCATATATCTTATTGAGCTAGTGTTTTTATTTTCTTCAGTTAAATAATCAGAAGTGGAATTGCTGGATCATATGGTAGTTCTATTTTTAATTTTTTGAGGAACATCCATATTGTTTTCCACAATGGATGCATCAATTTACATTCCCATCAACAGTCCACAAGTGTTCCCATTTCTCCACTTCCTCACCAACACTTATTATTTTTAGACTTTTAGTAATAGCTATTCTAATGGGTGTAAGGTAATATCTCATTGTGGGTTTCATTTATATTACTTTGATGATTAACAATGTAGAGCATCTTTTCATGTATCTATTGGCCATCTGTAGATCTCTTTTGGAAAAATATCTATTCAGATCTGCCCATGTTTTACTCAGGTTGTATGGATTTCATTTGTTTGTTTGTTTTTTGCTATTGAGTTGTATTTACATCTTTTAAAAAATGTATATCAAATAAAAAGTTGTTGTAATTAGGATTATTTTTAATAAGTTTATTTTTAACTCTTAAGCTAAGGCTATAAGTGAATTACACACCAACATTACAGTTTTATTGAATATGATTTTGACTATATATGAGCCATTACAAGTGAGTTTTACATATTCATATGTTTATAAGAATGTGATTGCCATCCTTTTTTTTTTTTTTTTTTTTTTGCTGTACGTGGGGGTCTCTCACTGTTGTGGCCTCTCCCATTGTGGAGCACAGACTCCAGACACACAGGCTAAGTGGCCATGGCTCACAGGCCCAGCTGCTCCATGGCATGTGGGATCCTCCCAGACCGGGGCACGAACCCACGTCCCCTGCATTGGCAGGCAGACTCTCAACCACTGCACCACCAGGGAAGTCCTGCCATCCTTTTATTTCAGCTTGAAATGCCTGTTAACATTTCTTAGGAAGCAGTTCTAGTGGTAATGAACTCTCCAGCTTTTGTTTGTTTGGGAAAGTTTTCTCTCTCCTTCATTTCTGAAGGACAGGCTTGCTGGGTATAATATTATTGGTTGATAGTCTTTTTTCCCCACTATTTTGAATATTGTCATCCCATTCTCTCCTAGCCTGCAATGTCCTGTTGAGAAATCCCTTTATAGTTTAATGGGAGCTCCTTTGTATGTAATGAGTCATTTTCCTCTTGCTGCTTTCAAAAATCTCTCTTTGTCTTTTATATATGACAATTTAACTTTGTGTCTTGGTGTAGCCATTTTTGGGTTCAACCCCAAAACAGACCTCGTGAATCTGGATATATATTTCTTTCCTTAAGTTTGGGAAATTTCAGCCATTATTGCTTCAAAAGATTTTTTTTTCCCATTTCTTTCTCTTCTCCTTCTTGGATTCCTATAATGCATATTTTGTTTCTTTGATGGTATTTCATCATTCCCATAGGCTTTCTTCACTCTTTCCATTCTTTTTTTTTTCTTTTTGCTTCTCAGACTGAATAATTTCAAATGATTGATCTTCTAGTTCACAAATTCTGTCTTCTTTTTGGTCAAATCTGTTATTGATGTTCTCTATTGAATTCTTCAATTAAGTTACTATATACTTACACTCTAGGATTTATATTTGTTTGTTTGTGATTTTCTTGGATGATGTTTATTTCTTTGTTGAATTTCTCATTTTTAATACCTTGTTTTTCTAATTTTGTTTAGCTGTTTGTTCTTATAGTTCACTAAACTACTTTAAGAGGATTATTTTGAATTCCTTGCCAAAAATTCATACATCTCAATTTCTTTAGGTTCAGTTATTGGAAATTTGTTAGTTTTCTCTGGTGGTTTCATATGTACCTAATTTTTCATGATTCTTCATTTTTTCCATTGCTATATGTGCATTTGAGAAAGCAGTCTCCTCTTCCAAACTTGACAGGTTTACTTTGGCAGGGAAAGACCTTTACCTGTCATCACAGCTTGGGGTACTGGATGAATCTGCTAGTAGAGTCCAAAAACAGGCAAGTCTTTCTATTATGGCCTTTCATTGCATGATATCACTGCATGGGCTCTAAGGTCAGGGGCAGTGTCATTGGCTGTGCTCCACATTGAGCGATCCTGCAGGTTGGGCTCCAGATTCAATTGGGGTCACTGACTGTGTTCCCTGATTGTGTGGGGTTGCTGGTTATGCTCATGGTCAGGTGGGGTCACTAGCTGGGCTCTGCAATCACCTCTGGTCAGGAGATATCACCGGATATTTTTCCTGTCAGGGTGGTGCCACTTGCACAGTCCAGGATTGGGCAGTGATATAGGTTGTGCTTCACAGTTGCTCATGGTTCTATGAAGTTCAAGCTATGAACCTTGAACAGATGGTTCCACTGGCTAGATTTTACATTCAGAAGGGGCCACAGGCAGAGATTCACATCAGATAGGGCTTTAGGCTGTGTTCTGCTATTGGGTGGTGCTACAGGCTGTACCCCAAAGTTTGGAAAGATTGCAGGCTGGGCTTCATGATCAGATTGGATGCTGGCTTTACTCCACTGATATGAAAATTCACTGGGCAGGCTGTCTGGTCAGGAGTGGCTTCCAGTTGTATCCTGCTATTGGGTGGGGCTACAGACTGTGCTCTGGAGTCAGGCTGGGCTGTAGGCTGGGCTCCATGGTTGGGTAGTACCATAGGTGGGCTCTGAGGCTACCCCATATCACTGTTTGAGTTTCCTCATTATGCATGCCCAAAGGCTGTACTTAATAGTTGGGTAGTATTACTGGTTTAGCACCCTGCCCAGGAAGGACTGTAGGATGGGTTCTATAGCTGCCCAGGTTCCCTGGTTTAGCTTCTTCTTTGAGCAGAACTGGAGACTATATTCAGCAGTTGAGTGAGGCTGCAATTTTGCTTTCCTCCCTAGGCTGGGCCATAAAATGGACTCCATGCTTAGTATAGCTATTTGGCTTGGGACCCAAATCTCAGACCGAACTGTCAACCAGGTTACCTGGCCAGTTGGGACCACAGACTTGACTCTGCAGATGGCAGAACCACTTCCTGACATCTCTGTTGGGGTGCCATTGCAAGCAGAAATGTTGTCTGTCAAGATCTGTGCTCTGATTGCTGTAAGCTCCACCCCCATTCTCCATCTTGATTTGATTCCCAGTGGTTGAGTCC
This sequence comes from Grampus griseus, assembly GCF_964374135.1. NCBI lineage: Eukaryota > Metazoa > Chordata > Mammalia > Artiodactyla > Delphinidae > Grampus > Grampus griseus. The sequence goes on along the minus strand of NC_138999.1, from coordinate 76,919,170 downwards.
ACAGATTCCTCCTATGATCCCTGTGTGGTGTGACTTGAGTGGGCTTCCTGGGAAATGTCCTTTAACTCTAATGGAGCTGGATTTCCACCTTGGGTTTCTTTCCCACTGGAGAAACCATAGGATGAGGGGTTCCCTCTTGGTGCAGTGCTGTGCCAGCCTAGGGAAGGGGTACTGTGGTAAGAGTATAGCCACTCCTCTTACCTTTATAATGTGGTTTTTCTCAGTCTTTGTGGTCCAGGGGGTGCTTCAGCCTCATTCCTGAGTTCTGGGATTTTCACAATGGTGTCTTGTCTATGGATGGTTGCTAATTGGTGTTCTTGTGAGAGGGATTGAAGTTAGGAACTACCTATGTCATCATCTTGATGACATCACACTCAAGAGAAAATTGTATACATGACAAAGAAATTAGGTGTTCTAATCAAATAATTTTGGGATGTTTCTCTCTCTCTCTCTTTCCCTCATATATGTGTATGTATACAGATATGTATGTACATACAATTGTTCATTCATTCATTCTTCCATTATCAACTATTTATCAAGCCACTACTCTATTCCAGATATTCTTCTAATCAAGAGTTTGGATGCATTAGAAAACAAAACAGAGAACCTTGCCTTCATGAAGCTTCTATTTATGCAAAAAGAAGTGGAAAATAAACAATATTTGAGTGTAAAAGAGTATACAAAATAAGTCAGTACTGAATATGAATATAAAAATTTGGGCATTGTCAGTATACAGATGTTATATAAATGCATGATGCCAGATAACATTTCTGAGGATATTAATGCATATAAAGAAGGAAAGGAGTCCACAGACTGAGCACTATGGCACTGAAGAGTACAAAAATCAGCATGGAATTCTGAGGAGCAACAATTGGGTAAGAGGAAAATGAAGAGTGAGTTGTGTCTTGGAAACCAAATAAGTAAAGTATAACAATTGTGTTGAATGCTGCTAATAATTTGGTAGGATGAGGACTGAGCCATTGGAATTAGCAATGTTAAGATGATTGGCAGTCTTGACAAGAGCAGTTTCAGTGAAGTGGTTGTATTAAAAGGTGGATTGGAGTGGGTTTAAGAGATAAGTTTAGGACAAGAAATGAAGAAGTGAGTATATACAACCATTCTGAAATATTTAAAATAAAACTTACAAAAATATATACTAAGAATGTATATTTATATTTATTATTTGAGTTAGGAAGTTTTGGGGCTTTTATACCTCTTCAGAATAATCATTAGAAATGCTGAGTAATAGAGTAAGAGATAGCAAAACACTTACTGTTTTAAGAATCTGGTTGAAATTTCATTTTAATAAAGATATTTATCATGGTACGTTGAAGCCATGCAACAAAACTTAGTTTTCTGTGAAACATAGATCTCACAAGGAATTCCATAGAATAAAATAGAACTCAAAGAAATTATTCCTTTTGGGAAATACACTTTACTTCCTATTCAATAATTTGTCAATAGTTTTATGTAATTACTTTTTATGCCATAAAACCGTATTGGAAATGCTGTCAAAGGGAATACATACTTACCCACTAAATTTAAATATTTTTTCTTGTGAAATGGTCTTTTTAAAAACTATGCAAAGAACTAAACTATTCAAATGATTTATTTAATTCAAACAGGAAGAAAAATGTGTCAGTATCATTGTTCAAGCTAAAGCTATAATTAGTATCAAACTAGTATAGCTCTTCAGCTTCAGATTCACATGACTGTGTCTAAGTTCTCCAAAATATTACTTTTTCAGAAATGACGTAGTAAACAAACAATAAACAGCAAAGCAAAACTATTCAAAGTACCATTAAAAAGAATCACAATGGCCCTTAAAAATATTTAAAGTTAAGCATAATATCCTAGTAGGCAATGGTTCATGTTCTACCATACACTGCTTTAAATAGATGCAATGGCACAACCAGCCATCCCCGAACTGGTTCAGCTAATTTAAGAACAGAGATACATGTAATAGTAAGATAAAATTGGCTTGAAATTGTGGTCCACCATTGTTATATGAGATATTATTTAGCAGTGGTTAATAGCTCAGGCTCTGTTGCCAGACTATATAGACTGGCCCTGACATTTGAAGATTGAGTATGGAGAAATACAAGGATGTTTAATATACCTCCATCTTCAAGATATTTCAAGCTGGTTGAAGGGATAATAAATATGGAGAGGGATTAAGATTATTCACAGTATAGTTTGGGGCTATGATGAGTAATTGTGAGTTTTGCAGGAAAAGTTCACCATTTTACTAAATATATTTTTTTAAATATAAAATAACCAAATACTGTAAATAGATTGAATCAAATATTCTCATTATAGTTTGTAGGTGTTTTAGGTTGCACTGTTTACTGAACATAAAGGAGACCATTCTCTCTATATTCAGTACTTCACAATTACTTTTTCCATTCAGTATTTTTTCTGTTTTGCAGGAAATTAAAACTACAATTGCAATGATTGATATTCTCATGAACTCACCTATTTGCACCATTATAAAACTTTGCAGGTTTCAAGGTATATGTTTGGAGTAGAATAAAATTAAGGAGGAAAGATAATATGTGATGTTGCTAACATATTTTTGCTGAGTCTTTTCATTTAAGGTTGCCAGCTAAAATACAGGACACAGTTAAATTTGAATTCCATATAAACAATAAATAATTTTTAGCAAAAGTTTGTCCCAAATATACATGGGCACATTTTCTTGGTGATTCATAGTACTTTCAGTTTGTGTACAAAGTACAAATTCATAGTACTTTCACTATTATTATTTTTCACCACTGTAAATTCTGTAGGTCATAAAATTTTATTTGGTTAACCTAGAGCTAATTGTATGTCTTTCATTTTGATGGTGTTGGGAAAGCCAGGCACAACAGTCAATGGATACTGTAGAACTAACAATGTATCTTCCAATTTTATGACTGACATCTTCAAGAAAGAAATTATATTGGAAAGATTTTGCATTAATTTTTGCAACTCAAAAAACACAGAAGTACATTTCACACATGTACTAACATTCTTATGAACTAAACATATTAAAATTAAAATATTCACCTATGGTCAACTAATCTATGAGAAAGGAGGCAAGAATATACAATGGAGAAAAGACAGTCTCTTCAATAAGTGGTGCAAGGAAAAGTGGATGGCTATATACAGAAGTATGAAATTAGAACACTCCCTAACACCATAAATACACACAAAAAAACTCAAAATGGATTAAAGACCTAAATATAAGACCAGACACTATAAAACTCTTAGAGGAAAACATAGGAAGAACACTCTTTGACATAAATCTCAACAAGATCTTTTTTGATCCACATCCTAGAGTAATGGAAATAAAAATAAAAATAAACAAATGGGACCTAATGAAACTTAAAAATTTTGCAAAGCAAAGGAAACTACAAACAAGATGAAAAGACAACCCTCAGAATGGGAGAAAATATTTGCAAATGAATCAACAGACAAAGGATTAATCTCCAAAATATATAAACAGCTCACGCAACTCAATATTAAAAAAAAAAACCCAATCAAAAAATGGGTAGAAGACTTAAATAGACATTACTCCAAAGAAGACATACAGATGGCCAAGAAACACATGAAAAGCTGCTCAACATCACTAACTGTTAGAGAAATGCAAATCAAAACTACAATGAGGTTTCACCTCATACCAGTTAGAAGGGGCATCATCAGAAAATCTACAAACAACAAATGCTGGAGAGGGTGTGGAGAAAAGGGAACCCTCTTGCACTCTTGGTGGGAATGTAAATTGATACAGCCACTATGGAGAACAATATGGAGGTTCCTTAGAAAACTAAAAATAGAATTAGCATATGACCCAAAAATCCCACTATTGGGCATATACCCAGAGAAAGCCATAATTCAAAAAGACACATGCACCCCAATGTTCATTGCAGCACTATTTACAATAGCCAGGTCATGGAAGCAACCTAAATACCCATCGACAGACAAATGGATAAAGAAGATGTGGTATATATATATATATATATATATATATATATATATATATATATATATATATATATATATATATAGAATATTACTCAGCCATAAAAAGGAATGAAATTGGGTCATTTGTAGAGATGTGGATGGATCTAGAGACTGTCATACAGAGTGAAGTAAGTCAGAAAGAGAAAAACAAGTATCGTATATTAACGCATATATGGGGAACCTAGAAAAATGGTACAGATGGAACAGTTTGCAGGGCAGAAATAGAGACACAGATGTAGAGAACAAATGTATGGACACCAAGGGGGTAAAGTGGTGGGGGGTTTGTGGTGGTGGGATGAATTGGGAGATTGGGCTTATATATATATATATTTATATATATATATATTTATATATATATATATATTATATATATAATAGATAACTAATAAGAACCTGCTGTATAAAAAATAAAATTAAATTAAATTTAAAAAATCAAAATATTTATACATAAATTTTATCATACTACTGATAGTTTTACAAAAACTATATATGTCTGTATTTTTACTTCCTTTTAAACAGATTTTTCACTAAAATAGATTATCAGTAACTCATTTTAAATATCATAGTACAGTGTGTAAAGCAATAAAGGAGTTAAGAAGCTAAAATTAGAGCAGAGATAGTATTTGGATGTGATATGTGTACAGTTTGGTTGTCAGACAAAAAGAGCTTTGAAAATTATTCACCACATTCTGGATATTAAAAAAAAAAAACACTTAGAATGTGTGCCAAACAGTGTTTCATTTTTGACAGTATATATTACTTGACAAATGAAGAAGTGATTACAATTAGCTACACAACAAGTAAATCTTTTCTAATGGCAGTCATCCAGAACTAATGTAGATGGTTGTGGTAAGCAGAATTCCAAAATGACTTCCTAACAACCTCCACTCAAATCTCTTGGACTGTGAATGTGATAACATGCTCATGATTACATTATTTTACATGGCAAAAGAAATTTGCAGATGCAACTAAGTTTACTAATTATTGACTTTGAGTTAATTTAAAGACCTAATCTAATCACATGAGCCCTTTAAAAGGAAAAAAAGTTTTCTCTAGCTGGTAGCAGAAAGAAAAGCCAGAGAGATGGAAAGCATGAAGATTCAACACATCATTGCTGCCTTTTAAGGTGGAGGGACCACATACAAGAACCTGAGAGTAGTCTCTAGGAACTGAGAGTCTTCCTCTAGCCAACAGCCAGCAACAAAATGGGGACTTCGTTTCTACAGCCACAGGAAAAAATTCCACCAACAACCTGAATGATACTAGAGATAGATTTTCTCCAAAATTCAAGTAAGGATTACATCTCTGCCAACATCTTGATTTCAGCCTTGTGAGACCCTGAGCAAAGAACAAAGATATGTTGTGTCTGAAATTCTGACTTACTGAACTGTGTGCAAAACAGGTCTTGTTTTAAGCTATTGCATTTTTGATAGTTTGTTAAACTGTTATATTAAATTAATACAATGGCCAACTAAGAAAAACTAATGAGGTTATTGAAAAAGAAGTATTTTGTCTATTATTCCTGTTTTCTGAATCTGTCAGTTTACATAGGTTATGCCTTTCCTTTGAGAGAAGCAGAGACAAGGAAATTTTTCATTTTTCCTTCAGAGGAAAATTATCTGTACATTCTTGAAACCAGAGCTACCGTGAAACATGACATATGATTTTGTTAGACCAATTGGCACCTTTTTGCCATGATCCTCCCATGCTAAATTTATAGTTTGTCTAGAAAAAGCCAAAAGGAAAAGCCATTTTGGAGAGCACTTCTAGGTCTTGGGTCCATGCTGAAGATTATAGAACTGCTGACAAATTTTTAAACTCTTCAGAGCTTCTTAAGATTAAAATATGGCAGATTGTAAGTAAGCACGTCTCAGCCTTCTGTCCTAATATAAAACTTACAAGCCAACTTCTGTCTGCATGTATAACCACTAAATCTAGATTTAGTCATCCCTCTGAATTTCTCTTAGGGCTTCCTTAGTCAAAGCACAGACCGGAAGTCTCTCTGACTCATGCCCTCTAGGTGGCCCAAGAGCCTAGGGCATAATAGGATTATAAAAAGAACACTTCTTCCAGCAAACACCATGATGTAACCATCTTTAATAAATTATGACAAAATAAACACTTCTAAAGTCTGTGCACTATTGACTATAGGCAAGTGACAAGAAGGAGGGATTGAAGGGGAAATTTTTTTACTTCCATATGTGGAATTTCCTATGTAAAAAATTTGAGGAATTTCTTAGTCATACTTAATAGCTACATCAGCAAGTTTTGTCTAAAAGTACCTCAATTTAATGAAGAGTATCTGTTCTGAATAAAGAGACAACTGTTACATTTAGGGCACATCCACACTTTAAATTAATAAGGGTTAATTTAGGCAATTAAACTGCCAATCTGAAGTTATAACATAGACATTCTAGTTAAAAGAAGTTATGGGTATTCTGCCAAAGGACATATGATCATTTAAACTAATAATTAGGATGTAGGCTCTCATGTTAAATTGTCTGCCTTAGTAGGTAGAAGCTGGGGGAAGGGACAAGAATGAGAAGTAAAAAATATATATATCAACAACAACAACAAAAAAAAACAAAACTCTTATTCTTAAAGGTAGAGCAAATATAAGAACAAACAAGTCTTTCTTTGTTTAGCTCTGTGACTAAAACTCCAAAGATTGAATGATTTAATGAATATTTAGTAAGCTACTATTATGTATCTAGCACTCAGAGATAAAATTATAATTTTGACTCAATATGCAGAATTAGCTCTCTGCACCTTTGTATCCTTTCTAGTCTTTTGCTAGAAAGGTTACTGTTCTTTCTTTTACTCTTTTGCTATAATTATTGTTACCAGGTTGGCATGAATTGCGTTAAATAGCTTCAACTGAGGAGGTCAGTAGAAGACCCAGACAAGCAATCTCAGTCCTTGTGATAGCAAGCAAAGAATCGCAGACTACCACTTGGGGTTTAAGCACAAAGAAAAGTTTATTAAAGCATAGTTACACTCTCCCAGGGAGAGCGGGCTGTTTCTGTGAAGTGAAACCAGCACTCCTGTACAGGCTTAAGGGTGTTTATAAGGAGCATTCTGCGAGGAGGTGGGGTGACAGGGGATCATTATTTGATTGACATTCCTGAGTTATGTAACAAATTCATTATTGCACATGCCCTTACCCTTGATTCACTAAGAAATGCCCATCCAGGCAGGTGTAAAAAACCATGTGCAGGTTTTATTATAATGATGGTATAATAAGTTTGGGTTTACTATAGGTTATACACCTGTCTGGTCTGGATGTGCACATCCTGGGGAAGTTCCCTTTTGTTACTGTGCTCCCTCTTTATCAGGAAAAGTTGTTCACCACCTAACTATAGTTTTGCCCATTCTAGGTGGGATCAGGGGAGGGTCCCCAGATGGTTGGGGTATAACTTGACTACTCCCCACTTGTCTTTTCACCACTGTCAACTCCTTGCTGCTAATGTCGGGGGAGGGTCCCCTCATGGTTGGGGTGTGGCTTGATTATTCCTCTCTTGTCTTTTCGCCACTGGCACCTTGCTGCTAATGTCTGACTGACTACCTAACACACCTCCCTTAAAGATATGGCGCCCAATTCTTTGGGACATGAGTGATGACTGCTCTGGCTGCTTCCTGCTGGTAAGGGGTGGAGTTTTGATTGGGTCCCTCCTCTTGCTCTCTTTCAGCTCGGAGGTGGGCAGGAGTGATGACCATCAAGGAGTCCCATGTAGATCTCAGTCTCAGGGCCAGGCTGAATGGGCTGGTAGCCACCTTGCAGAACCATTTGGAATCGAACAGCCTGTATGCATTCTGAAACGAGTCAAACAAGCAGGTTAATGATAAAAGGGTCTAACAACAAAACAAAGGCTATCAGGACTAATGGTCCCAACAAGAGCAACATCCATGTCCATTTCTAGGTCTCCATAGATGGGAGGAGGATAGAAAGCCAGCTAGGGCCCTGTCCTGCTCTCTCTTTTAGATCTTCTATAAGTTTGATGTTTTTCTTTAAAACCAGAAGGTTTTCTTCAACCTGGCTAGAGGTATTAACATAGAAGCAGCACATTTCATTTAGCAGGGCACAGATACCCCGGCCTCAGCTGTTATAACATCAAGGGCCCTCCTATTTTGTAAAACCACCTCAGCCAGAAAATCTAGGGCTGAGTATTTTTCCTCAATGGCAGCTACCATAGCCTTCCAGGATTCCTGGACCATTATGGTAAGATTGAGAATGCACCTCTCTAAGAGGGGTATACCCACAAACCAGAAGATTCCTTTAAGGACACTGTGGATCACTTTAGGCCAATCAAGAATTGGGTTATCATGAGCATGTCCCTCCCAATCAGTTTTTGTCTCTTTTGGACAAGTATCAAGGCTTCTTTGAGGAATGGATCAAGGTTGGGAATGCCTCCTGAGGAAGCGAAATCCTTTGTAGTCATAATGGTTGCCTCCAGGACATCAGCAATGATCATGCAGGTGTCCCTCTAAAGTGTGGGAAGATCTAGATATACCGGGTACCACATAGAAATGAAAATCCAGTGCCCCTCAAAGATATCCCCGTTGTGAGTCCCAAGAGCCAGGCCTTGACTTGTTTGTAGTTTTCCTTCAGAAAAAAGCTAGGGTCCCATGGCTTAGGATTATATTCAGAAGGCCAAACACTGAGGAAGTAATCTTCTATACACAGAGGGGAGAATCCAGGTTCTGACTGATTATGAGTGTGATGGGGGTATTGACATAACAAATTTCTGAATATTAACTGTATTATATTATATTTTGGAGGAGGAGCTTGCAGGGAGGTTAGGTTAAGTAGGTTTCCAGTTGTCACACCAATCCCTACATATTCAGTTCCCAGGGCTGAACTATTTATGGGGATATGGTCCTCATTAATATATATTTTTAGTTACAGTCTTCCTTGAGTTTGCCCAATACAAAGTGAAATTACCTTCATGTACATTGCATTCACTCTCTTCTGACCAGGGATCCCACCCCAGGCTAGTCTGATTAAAGTTGAGGGTATAGTTACAAAAGGAATCATTTAACCAACCCAAGGTGGGTCCCTTCGTAAGGAAGGCCTACCATAGAGCATTTCATAAGGGCTAAGGTTAAGGCCTTTGGGGCTCTGTTCTGATCCTTAAAAGAGCAATAGGGAAGGCTTCCTTCCAACTGAGGGAAGTCTCTTGGGTTATTTTTATGAAGGTATTCTTTAAGTGTCAGTTGGCTCTTTCTACCTTTCCTGAGGACTGGGATCTCCAGGAAGAACAAATATCTAGAACTCAATATCTAGAACGTTGGATATCTGCTGAGTAATGTGGGAAACAAAGGCAGGACCATTATTACTCTGAAGAGACAATGGGAGGCCAAATCTAGGGATGATTTCAGTTAAAAGCTTTTGGTCTACCTCCGAAGCTTTTTCTGTCCTAGTGGGGAAAGCTTCCACCCAGCCAGTAAAGGTGTCCACAAACATCAAAATGTATTAATATCCTCGGTAGGGAGAAACCATTGTAAAGTCTATTTACCAGTCTTCCCCTGGATATGTTCCATGTCTCTGACCCAGAAGGGCCAACGGGGGTGGCTTAGTTCCCTGAGGATTGTTAGTCAGACAAGTAGGGCATGATGAGGTTACCTTATTAACTACATTGTAAAGTCCCTTCCCAGAGAAGATAGGAGAAACAATCTGGTATAAGGCATCTCTCCCTAGGTGACAGATCTCATGCAAAGATTTAATAATTTTCCATTGGATTGATTGGGGCAGGTGTGTTAAGCCCTCTCTCTGGTACCATCTGCCTGGGTAAAGGTGCTACCCATGATTTATTTGATCTCCTCAGGCAGGTAAGATGGGGAAGGGAGAGAACTAAGTGAAGGAACTAAGGTTCCCTCTATCACAAAGGGCTGAAGTGCTGCCTGTTGGGCAGCCTGATTGGCTAGCCGATTTCCTTTTGGTATTTCATTGTCACACTTCTGGTGACTTCTGCAATGAATCACTGTTACCTGGGAAGGCTTGATGACTGCCTCCAAGAGGGAGAGAATTTGAGGTCCATACTTAATTGGGCTGTTTCTGGCCAGCAGGTAGCCAAATTCCTTCCAGATAGCAGCATGAGCATGCAGAACCAAAAAAGCATATTTAGCGTCAGTATATACATTAAAGGCCTTATTTTCACTCAGGGATAAGGCTTGGGTTAAAGCAATTATTTCTGCCAATTGGGCTGAGGTCCTTGGGGGAAGAGTCCAGGCCTCAATAACCTGTGTCAAGGAGACCATCACATACCCTGCCCTTCTACATCCTTCAGAAATAAAACTACTTTCCATCAGTGAACCAAACCTCCTCAGGGTTTTGTAGTGGAATATCAGTTAGATACGGTTGGGGCAACAAGGAATGACATATTATATCTTCACATTGGTGAACTGGTAGACCTTCTTCAGGTAGGGGCAGCAGGGTAGCTGTATTTAAAGAGGAGCAGACCATGACACGTAGGTCTGGATTCTCCAACAGTAATGCCTGATATTTGAGGATCTTGTTATCTGTGAGCCAGAAATGGCCTTTCCCTTCCAAAAGAAAGGTAACCTGATGGGACGTATATACAGTCAGGGATTGCCCCAACATAAGCTTGGAGGCTTCTTCCTCCAATAAGGCCAAAGCAGCAGCTACCCTAAGACAACTGGGCCATCCAGTGACCACTGGGTCCAGTCTCTTTGACAGATATCTTACAAGTCTCCGGACAGGGAGAAGTTCCTAAGTTAAGACTCCTAAAACCACCCCTTGTTTTCCTTCCACAAATAGTTGGAAAGGTCTATCAGTTCTTGGAATTCCCAAGGCTGGGTCCTGAGATAGTAATGTCTTTAGCTGTTGGAAAGCTTGAGTTTCTAGGACCCCAGAGCAGAGGTTTAGAGTCAGATTTTCCTTTCAGGGCCTCATAAAGAGGTTGTGCTTTTAGTCTATAGTTAGGAATCCATAGTCTGCAATACACTGTGGGGCCTAAAAAGACTCTGTTTTAGGGTAGTTGGTTCTGGCAGATCTAAAAGCCCTTGTATTCTATCAGGGGAGATACTTCATTCCCCTGGGGAGAGGATTACTCTCAGATATTTGACTTCCTGCTGTGCCAGTTGGACCTTGGACTTAGACACTTTATAGCCTTGTTTGGCAAAAAAAACTGAGGGGTTGGATAGCATGAGTTAAGGCTCTCTTGTGGTCTGGGGAACAAATAAGAAGGTCATCCACATACTGGATGACAGTCCTTTCCTCCAGGTGTAGATATTGGAAGTCCTTGGCCAGGGCCTGGCCAAAAAGGTGGGGACTGTCTCAGAATCCTTGGGGTAGGATGGTCCAGGTGAGTTGTTGTCCTCTATTCCCTTCCTCATGCCACTCAAAAGCAAAGAGGTAGTGGGACCGGGGGTCCAGAGGTATGGAAAAGAAGGTATCTTTTAGGTCTAATGCAGTAAACCAGGAGGCTGTGCCTGAGATAGTCTCCAACAAGTTGTACGGGTTGGGGACTACTGGATGGAGTGGGACAACTGCCTCATTGAAAGCTCTTAAGTCTTGGACCAGTCTATATTCTCCGTTTGACTTCTTAACAGGTAAGATAGTGGTGTTGCAGGGAGAATTGTAAGGAATAAGTAGCCAATGTTATAAAAATTGGATATGAGAGGTTGCAGTCCCCTTCGGGCTTCTGGGTGAATTGGATATTGTTTCTGATTGGGAAAAGAGGTTGGATCCTTTAAGCACTTGGAGATGGTTATAGCTCTTCCCGGCTTTCCATCTGGCCAGACCTGGGGGTCTACTGTTAACTCAGCTAAGGCTGGTGTGACAGTACTCAGAAGGGGCTGTGTCTCTAAGACCAAAAACTGGAGGGGCGTTATCGGGGTGGTTCCCCCAAGTACCAGTCTGGTTCCCAGCTTGTTCATGATGTCCCTACCTAATAGCAGGAAGGGGCATTCAGGTATGATCTGGAAGGAATGAGAGAAGGTATATCCTTCCCAGTAACAACACAAAGGGACAGTAAAAGGCCTAGTAGTAAGTTTACCTGAGACTCCTATAACCTGACAAGAGTTTTGGGAGAAGGGTCCAGAGAAGGAAACTAGGACAGAATAGGCAGCCCCGTATCCAATAAGAAAGACATGGTTCCACCTGCTACATCCAGGTTTTCCCTCGGCTCCAGTCCCTTAACACTGACATTAAACAAGGCGGCCATCTGGAGCAGAGGGTCCTATAAATTCAGGGCCATCCGAAGGGCTGACCCTGGCCCCTGGGCCCTTTGGCCCAGGGGGCAGTTGGCTCCACAATGGCCACATTTTTGGCATTTTGGACAGGGCATCTTAGGAGGCTTGTCCTTGTTTGGGCATCCCCTCACCAAGCGACCAGGCTTTCTGCAGACCCAGCATCAATCTTGGCTTCTGTTGGGATGGGTCAGGGTTTCTCTGGATGGGGGTTGTCCCCAGAGGGCTGCCAATAATTGGGTCTGCCTATTTTCTGTCCTCTTTTCCCTCTTCTGAGTCTTGGCCTCCTCCTCCTGGTCCATGTTATAAAAGGCAGTGGTGGCTGTAGCTAGAAGTTCATCTAGATTAATATTGGACTCCTGTGTAAGTTTTTGGAGCTTCCTCGTGATGTCCAGTATGGACTTGGTAAGGAACCTATCTTTTTAAAAATTTTTTTTATGGAACCTATCTTTTAAAATGTTTTTTCCTTCAAGGGAGTCCAGGTCTAGGTTGGTATATTTAATTATTGCCTCCTTGAGCCTTTCCAGGAAGGATGTAGGGTCTTCAGTGTGTTTCTGTGTTTGGCTGATGGCCAAAACCTTTGAGCAATTAATGGGTTTCCTTCTGCTTGTTTTGAGTCCAGCTTTTATACAGATTATAACATGTTCCTTTTCCCATTGCTCATTGGCGTAATTGTAATCGCAATGAGGGTCCATATGGCAAATGGCGGTTTCACCCACAGGGTATTTTGATCTGGATAAGTGGAGTCTGTCTGCAAAGTTGTGGGCCTCTTTCAGGACTTTTTCCTTCTCAGTATCTAATAGAGTTTGCTCCAAGATTATCATGACATCATTCCAGACTAAGTCAAAAGCCAAGGTTAAGTGCGAAGTTGTCAATGTAGTGGTAGGATCATAAGAAAATTTACCTAGTTCCTCTTTGGTCTGTTTCAACTCTAGAAGAGTGAAAGGCTTCTGAATAAGTTTTGGTCTGAATTTTCCCATTGCCTCCACCAAAGGGCAAATTTTAAGGGGAGGCCTTGTGGGAGTCAGATCTCCCGGGTAAAGCAGTAAGGGGGCTGTCAGTAGCAAAAGGGTATAGATGGAGGATGGGGTGGTTTTAGTGCTATCCCCAGCTTTAAAGATTTTCTCCTTTTGGCTCTTATCTGTCTCAGGTTCCCTTTTGGCATTGCCCCACTCAGATGGATCCTCTCTAGGAGAGGATGGGGACTGTCCCATCAGGGCCAGCACAGCAGAGTCAATTTTACAAGTCTTTAAGAGGTCTTCCCTCTCTCTAAGAGATAAAAAGGCTTGAACATAGGGAATCTCTCTCCATTTTCCTTGTCGTTTGCAGAATAGATAGTTGAAGGACGGTATTATAGTTAATGCTACCATTTAAGAGCCACTTTTCTTGGTCCCCCAGCTTATACTAGGACCAAGTGATGTTGCAGAAAAAGATTATTCTTTTTCTTTAGGGTGTCAGGGTCAAAGGCCAACCAGGTATTGAGGATGCAGCCCAAGGGAGTGTCAGGCGGTGGGAGGCCAGAGGTTTAGTTACTGATCTGTAAAGAAAGAATACACAACACTGAAGTCAGGGGAGTCTCAGCATCCTAATATCCCTGACCGCCTGTGGGAGAGGGTGTCCCCTCTTCCTGGTACCAGGGAGGGCCCTGGCCATAGACCTCCAGGACTATTGTCTGTTCCCTCTGGCCCCAAAGGCAGTGTCACCAATAGAGATCCCCCTGCCTTACTGGCAGTGAGGACACACAACATTCAGGGAGAGTAACAGACCATGTGCCAATGGTTGTGTCACCTATAGAGATTCTCTCAGCTGGATGAGCAATTTGTCTGGTAGAAGGAATACACAGTGTTGAGACTTTGTCACCAATAGAAATTCCCTCACCTTAATGAGAAGTTTGTTTGTACTCTCTGGCTCCTCAATCTCATAATAACGTGGTTATTCCTCCTTTGCCATTTCCAGTGGGCTAGAGTTCCTATGTGGGTGATAAGGACCGTAAAGGCAAGTCCCTGGAGATTCCTGACAGGCTGGCAGTTAGCAAGGTCTGGGTAGTGATGGGAATTGTTCTGGGTGGCCAAGTGGAGGAAGAGTTGGTTCCCCTTAGGGACCATGCAAAACAGATGTTTGAGACCACAAGAGAAAAATGAGGGGATCTCAAATAAGACTGGTCTGACCAAAAAGGGGTCTCTCCTCAAGGTTGGGGCACATGGAACTGCTGACAGGCCTCACAAATACAACAGATTGGGTGTTTCGGGCAGCTGCCAGACTGATCTGTCAACAGAAGAAAACTCCTTTGTGTCTCAAAAGAGGAAAGAAGGGCCCAGAAAAGAAAGTGGAAAAACCTCCCAGAGTCCCACAATTGATCTCGGTTCTAGCCAGTGATAGAAAAAGTGATTAGGAGGTCCCAGTAAGTTGAGCTGGAGAGAGGTTTGAAGTCTTCTCAATAGCCATAATTCAAGGAAGCTTGTCAAGGAGGGTGGTTTGACAAGAGCGGTGTAAATATTTAACAGAGTCTGAAGGTGGCAGTTTGTCCAATGTCGCTGCCAGCAGTGGCGAAAGACACAAGTGAGAGACCAGAGAGGAGAGTTGTGGGTAGGAAAATAATGGGTATATATCTCCGGGGAAGAGCATTTGGGTGTCTCAGGTTAGCACTGGCACACACACAGCAGCCCTTTCTCAGGCCTATTAAGCAAGGAGCAGAGGCATGTAAGACAGAGGCGATAAAGCCAGGTGGGCAATTGTCATGCAATAGTCGAAAGCAGGAGGAAGCTGCAAGGTGGGCGGCTCAAGCATACCTTTAGCTATCTGAGTCACAGCACCAAAGATATCACCGGGTTGGCTTTCGTTGTGTCATATAGCTTCAACCGAGGAGGGCAACGGATGACCCAGGCCAGCAATCTCAGTCCTTGTGATAGGAAGCAAAGAATCGCAGACTACTACTTCGGGCTCAAATGCAAAGCAAAGTTTCTTAAAGCATAGTTACACTCGCAGAGGGAGAGCGGGCTGTTTCTGAGAAGTGAAACTAGTGCTGCTGTACAGGTTTAAGGGTGTTTATAAGGAGCGTTCTGCGAGGTGGCAGGGTGAGTAACAGGGGATCGTTATTTGATTGACAGTACCAAGTTATGTAACAAGTTCTTTATTGTGCATGCTCTTACCCTTGATTCGCTAAGAAATGCCCATGGTTGGGGGGGGCGGTGTTTAGTAAAACTGCAGGCAGATTTTATTATAATGATGGTATAATGAGTTTGGGTTTACTATAGGTTATACATATGTCTAGTCTGGGTATGCACAGCCTGGGGAAGTTCCCTCCTGCTCCCTCTTTATCAGGAATAGTTGCATACCACTTGACCATAGTTTCTCCCATTCTGGGTGGGATAAGGGGAGGGTCCCCAGATGGTTGGGGTGTAACTTGACTACACTCCCTTGTCTTTTCACCACTGTCACCTCCTTTCTGCTAATGTCTGACTACCTAATATTATGATCTGATGTATATTACAGAGGACTCGAAATGGAATTATTTCCAGATTTTACTGCGGTAATAATTTTTAAGGCATGCTTCCAGTGAATTGAGTTCAAAATTATAATATTTAAATCTCAGATCTTTTTCACAGACTTTGATCCTTCCATCCTTCTTTATCCAACTTTGGGTCAGTGATATCACAGGCATTTAAGGACTCTTAGGCTTCCTTTTTAGGAATTAATCAGGGTAACTCTCTCCCCACTGCTCAACATTCATCAATTTAGGCAAAAAGATAAGGAGGAGTGGGGAGAATAGAAAGGCTACAATTGTTTTTGTTTTTGTTTTAATTTTCAGTCTCATAAATTCCTGGATCCATCTCAGGAGAGCTATGACTCTCATTTGATTCAGTGTTTGCACACAGCAACCCAGCTGTTATTTGGTTCCTCTGGCTTAACTTTCTTCAACAGCAGCAAAAACAAAAGCTTTTTCTTTTGGAGAAATTCTGTTGTGATGATTGAGTTATTTTTTTCGTTCAGTATCCAACTGCTGTTTTCCTTTTTCCTCAAGGATCTCTAGCTATTAAATGCCCTCAAATTCAGTTCCCAGAATTACTTCTATACTGCCTCCCACCTGGTTTTTAGTAACTCCAAATTTATCTCTCTGTATTATAGTACCCTTTTACTAATAGCCCCAAATTTATCAGAAATTCTTAGATGCCATACATACCTGGAAAACCTACATTGCTTCCACTCACATTTTTGAAACTTGTCTCTTCATTTCCTAATATTTTCATGCTTCCAATATTTCAATCATATTTTTTTCTCCTCAATTTATTTTTTGCCATAGTCCATGACAAGTCCTAAGAAATAGTACACTTTACAGATAAGCCTTTGCCCTGGAGATCCAATGCATGGCTAATATCTCACTGTACTTATTTATTGATTGATGTAAGTTGTGCAGAATTAATCATAGCTTCTTGTTCATGCGACTCTCTCATCATTGATCTGTGGTATGATTTTCTTTTATTTCACATCTATGTATATATGTATGTATGCACATATGTATGTATGTATCATCTACCTCTGTACATATTTAGTTTTGATAAAATGAAAAACTGTGAATTCACTACAAACATGAGATGTAAAATAGTAACAATATCTTTCATCTAGCTATATGCATCCCTTAACATCTCTTTGATTCCTGCAAGAGATAAACACTTTGATAATTTCATATTTATCATTCCATCATTTCCTTGCTTTTATTAAAAATATATTTTCATATCTACATATTTAGATATCTATATCTATATATTTTCCTACAGAATACACTGTTTTTTTATTTTTTAAAACAATGATGCCCTCCATTAAATTCTTTGTTAAATATTTTTAAAATAAACCTATTTTAGCAAAGTTTAGATTTACAAGTAATTTGTGAAAGTAATGCAGAGAGGATCCATATTCTGCAAATTCATTTTCCCTCATTATTAACATCTTATTTATCACAATTAATGAATCTACATTGATACATTATTACTTTACTTAGATTTCTTCATCTTTTTCCTAATATCCTTTTTCTTTACTTCCAGGATCCCATCTAGGATACCAATTACATTTAATTATCATGTATCCTTAGGCTTCTTTTGGCTGTGATTATTTCCAGGTGTTTCTTGTTTTGATAACTGACAATTTTAAGAGTACTGATCAGACATTTTATAGGCTTTCCCTCAATTGGAATCTGTCTGATGTTTTTCTTATGATTACACTGGAATAGTGTGTTTGGGGGGGAGATAACAGAGATAAAAATGTCATTGTTATCACATATTGTATCAAAGGTAGATACTATCAACATAGTTTATGACTGTTGATGCTGATCTTGATCATCTGGCTGAAGTAGTATTTGTTAGTTTCCTCCACTTTAGTCTCTACCTCCTTCCATACTGTATTCTTCAGAAAGAAGTCATTATGCATAGCCCACTTTTAGGGAGTAAGTAGATATATTCTCCTCATTTAGGGTGGATCATCAGAATACTTTATTTGGAATTTATCTGTGTTGAAGATTTGTCTCATCTCCTCCATTTATTAATTTATTTAATCATTTATTTATATTAGTTTGGAATCATGGAGACTTCTTTTATACCTTAAGTTACAATCTAATACTACTTTGTTGTGTTATTCAACTTGTTCCATCATTGGTGATTGAAAACTCTTTCAATTAGCTTGTTTGTCCCTTTGGTATGTTCCCATTAATGTGTTTTTTTTTTTTTCTATTAAGCAAATCTTTACTTTTTGGCCCTGCAAGATGCTCCAGACTCATCTTGTATTTTTCCTTCTCCAGTTATAGAATCAGCCAATTCTCCAAGGATCCTTCATCCTTTTATTGGAGAATAGTATTAGAAACCAAGATCTTGGCACTAAGCATGATCTTTGCTATTGGAGTATCACTTCTTCTAGGCCCCGTCAGCTGCAAAAGCAAAAGAATATATATGTGTGTAATCTAACCTGTTCATACACACACACACACACACATATATATATATAAATATTTCTGTATATAATCATCTGTATCTATATTAAGTTACACATGAGTTCATACTGATGTTTCCAACTCTATTACCACATGGATCATTATAGCCTCCACCTCTTGGTTATCTATAAATCCACTCTAACAAGGAGAAATTTGGTTCCCACCAGTTGCTATCCATTTAATTAATTGTTATTTCCAGAATACATTTATAGCAATATCACAACTGTTAACCCATATCCCTGAGTGAAGCCATTTTGTCAACTACAGTACAGTGCTTATGTACACTTTTTTTCCTTAAACATTATAGGTTCCACTAATTTCCATGGTTATATAGGTCAGTGCATTTTCCTCCATTACCCTTAATGTGGTGGTACCATCTATGTATAATACAGTTAGGTTATTTTGCCATATTCTGTATTTCATCATGGGATATCCTGACCTCCTCTATAATTTTAAAATTTGCATTCCTTACTGATTACTCTTCATAAAAAGGTGTCAAATTCTATGGGCTTTGATAAATGCATATGTCATTTATTCACCATTACTGTATTGTTCTCTTTCATCCCCAGTGGCGTAGACTACATTTCAGTTCTGACACTAACTACGTGGAGTAAGTGTTGAACTCCACATATTTAAGGACTCAGTCATCCACAAAACTGCCTTTACTTCTGACAACAGGAACACTTCAGGGGGTCCCCAGGTCACATGCACTTCTGATTAACTGGTTACAAATGCACAGGTTCTCATAACTTCCTTGAAAATTCACTATAACTACTCACAGGACTCAGGAAAGTTCTATACTTAAGGATTACAGTTTTATTACAAAGGACACAGATCAGAAACACTCAAATGAAGACACACATGGAATAAAGTCTGGGAAGGAATTTAGAACTTCTTTGTACTCTCCTCAAAAATCTGAGTATATTAACCTCTTGGCATATTAATATATTTTCCAGCCAGGAAGCTCCATTGGGCCTAGATGTCCAGAGGTTTTATTGGGGTTTACTTTCATATGTGTGATTGATTAAATCATTGACCATGCAATTAAATTAAAAATGCTCCTCTTCTTCTGCCTTCCCTAGATGTCATGCTGGCCCAAGTTTCCAATCTTCTAATCAAGCAGTTGGTCTTTCTAATGACCAGATCCATCCTGAAGCTATCTAGGGGCCTACTCTAAATCACATCATTAACATAACAAGGATATTTTTACTAGGTAGAGAATTCCAGGAAATGGAACAAACACTGAATGCATATTTTATATACCACAAATATTATACAGAATAGTTTCACCGTCTTAAAAATTACCCAAAGTTCGACCTATTCAACCATCCGTCTTTTCTCCTGAAATGATCTTTTTACAATCTCTAAAAGTTGTTTTGGGACTGACTTCTTTCACTTAACAATGCACATTTAAGATTAAGCCACATTTTTCATGGCTTGATAGCTCATTTTTCTTTCTCATTGGATATTTCATTGTATGAATGTATGAGAGTTTGTTTACATATTCACCTGTTGAATAAATTATTAGTTGCTTCCATTTTTGTCATTATAAATAATGCTGTGATAAACATCTGCTTGCAGTTTTTTTTTTTATATATGGGCATGCATTTTCAAATCAGGTGAGTAAATACATAAGAGAACAATTACTAGATTGGACTGTAAGACTATGTTTAGCTTTGTAAGAAACTGCCAAATTCTATACACCATACACTGACAATGAACAATCAGAAAGAGAAATTAAGGAAAGAACCCCATTTACCATCACATCAAAAAGAATAAAATACATAGGAATAAACCTACCTAAAGAGATAAAAGACCGGTAATGAGAAAATAATAATACACTGATGAAAGAAATTGAGAACAACACAGGTGAAAAGATATAATGCACTCATCAATTGGAAGAATTAATATTGTTAAAATGACCATACTATCCAAGGCAATCTAAAGATTCAATGCAATCCCCATCGAAATACTAAGTGCATTTTTCACAGAACTAGAACAAATAATTTTAAAATTTGTGTGGAAATACAAAAAACCCTGAGAGCCAAAACAATCTTGAGAAAGAAGAACAAAGGTGGAGGTATCACACTCTCTGACTTCAAACTATGCTACAAAGGTACAGTAATCAAAACAGTATGGTACTGGCACAAAAACAGATACATAGATCAATGGAACAGAATAGAGAGCCCAGAAATAAATCCACACTTATATGGGGATTTAATGTACAACAAAAGAAGCAGGAATATATAATGGGGAAAAGACAGCTGCTTCAATAAATGGTGTTGGGAAAACTGTACAGCTTCATGCAAAAGAATCAAACTGAACTAATCTCTCACACTGTGCATGCACAAAAATAAATTCAAAATGGATTAGAGAATTAAATGTAAGACATGGAATCATAAAACTAGAAGAAAGCATAAGAAGTAAGGTCTTTGATATCAGTCTTAGTAATATATTTTTGGATCTGTTTCCTCAGGGAAGGGAAACAAAGGTAAAATTCTTTAAATAGGACTACAACAAACTTAAAAGCTATTTCACAGTGAAGGAAACTATCAACCAAGTGGAAATACCAAGTAATGAATGGGAGAAAATACTTGCAAATGATATATTCATTAGAGGGTTAGTATAAAAAATATACAAAGAGCTCATGCAACTCAACATCAAAAAAATAAACAACCCAATGAAAAAATGGGCAGAAGTCCTGAATAGATATTTTTCTGAAGAAGACATACAGATGGCCAACAAGCACATGAAAAGATGTTCAACATCACTAATCATCAGGGAAATGCAAATCAAAAGCATAATGAGGTATCATATCACAACTGTCAGAATGACTACTATCAAAAAGACAACAAATAACAAGTGCTGGTGAGGATGTAGGGAAAAGGGAACATTTGTGCAGTTTTGGTGGAAGAGTAAATTGATGCAGCCAGCCACTATGGGAAATGGTATGGAGTTTCCTCAAAAAGTTAAACATAGGGCTTCCCTGGTGGCGCAGTTGTTGAGAGTCCGCCTGCTGATGCAGGGGACACAGGTTTGTGCCCCAGTCCAGGAAGATTCCACATGCCGTGGAGCGGCTAGGCCCATGGGCCATGGTCGCTAAGCCTGAGCGTCTGGAGCCTGTGTTCTGCAACGGGAGAGGCCTGAGAGGCCCGCGTACCACAAAAAATAAAAAGTTAAACATAGAAGTATCATATGATCCAGCAATTTCACTACCAAGTATTTATCCAAAAAAACCCAAAAATACTAATTAGAAAAAATATATGCATCCCTATGTTCATTGCAGCATTATTTATGATAGTCAATATATGGAAGCAACCTAAGTGCCCATCAATAAATGAATGGATAAAAAAGATGTGATACAATATTATTAATCAACTATACTCCAATATAAAATAAAAAGTTAAAAAAAAGATGTGAGATACATATATATATATATATATATATATATATATATATATATATATATATTCCAGTGTATATATATACACTGGAATATTACTCAGTCATTTACAAAAAAGAAATCTTGCCATTTACAACAATATGGACCTAGAAGGTATTATGCTAAGTGAAATAAGTCAGACAAAGAAAGACAAATACTGTATGATTTCACTTATATGTGGAATCTAAAAAACAAAGCAAATGTGAAAACACAACAAAACAGAAACAGAACTATAGATACAGAGAACAAAGGGATGACTGCCAGTGGGGAGGGCTGTGGGAGGAGGAAAAAATAAGTGAGGGAGCTTAAGAGGTACAAAATTCCATTGCAAAATAAATGAGTCATGAATATGAAGTGTGCAGTGTGGGGATTATAGTCACTAGGTAGTATCTTTGTATGGTGACCTATTGTAACTAGATTTATCAAGGTGATCATCTTGAAATGTATAGAAATATCAAATTACTAGGTTGCTTCCATGACCTGGCTATTACAAATAGTGCTGCAATGAACATTGGGGTGCATGTGTCTTTTTGAATTATGGTTTTCTCAGGGTATATGCCCAGTAATGGGATTGCTGGATCATATGGTAATTCTATTTTTAGTTCCTTAAGGAACCTCCATACTGTTCTCCATAGTGGCTGTATCAATTTACATTCCCACCAACAGTGCAGAAGGATTCCCTTTTCTCCACAACCTCTCCAGCATTTATTATTTATAGATGTTTTGATGATAGTCATTCTGAACAGTGTGAGGTGATACCTCATTATAGTTTTGCCTGCATTTCTCTAATAATTAGTGATGTTGAGCACCTTTTCATGTGCCTGTTGGCCATCTGTATGTCTTCTTTGGAGAAGTGTCTATTTAGGCCTTCTGCCCATTTTTGGATTGGGTTTCTTGTTTTTTTTAATATTGAACTGCATGAGCTGCTTGTATATTTTGGAGATTAATCCCTTGTCCATTGCATCATTTGCAAATATTTTCTTTCGTTCTGAGGGTTGTCTTTTCATCTTGTTTATGGTTTCCTTTGCTATGCAAAAGGTTTTAAGTTTCATTAGGTCCCATTTCTTTATTTTTGTTCATATTTTCATTAATCTAGGAGGTGGATCAAAAAAGATGTTTCTGTGATTTATGTCAAAGAGTGTTCTTCCATGTTTTCCTCTTAGAGTTGTATAGGGTCTGGAGTTATGTATCGGTCTTTATTCCATATTGAGTTTATTTTTGTGTGTGGTGTTAGGGAGTGCTCTAATTTCATTCTTTTAAATGTAACTGTCCAGTTATCCCAGCACCACTTACTGAAGAAACTGTCTTTTTTCATTATACATTCTATCCTCCTTTGTCATAGATTAGATGACTATAGGTGCATGGGGTTGTCTCTGGGCTTTCTATCGTGTTCCAGTGATCTATATTTCTGTTTTTGTGCCAGTACCATACTGTCCTGATGACTGTAGCTTTGTAGTATACTCTGAAGTCAGGGAGCCTGATTCCTCCATCTCCATTTTCCTTTCTCAAGATGGCTTTTCCTATTTGGGGTCTTTTGTGTGTCTATGAAAATTATAGAATTTTTTGTTCTAATACTGTGAAAAATGCCATTTGTAGTTTGATACAGATTGCATTGAATCTGTAGATTGCTTTGGGTAGCATAGTCATTTTGAATGATATTGATTCCTCCAATTGTAGAACATGGTATATCTCTCCAGCTGTTTGTGTCATATTTGATTTATTTATCAGTGTCTATAGTTTTCTGAGTACAGGTCTTTTATCTCTTTATGTAGGTTTATTCCTAGGTATTTTATTCTTTTTGTTGCAATGGTAAATGGGATTGTTCCCTTAATCTCTCTTTCTGGTATTTCATTGTTAGTGTATAGGAATGCAAGAGATTTCTGTGCATTAATTTTGTATCCTGCAATTTTACTGTATTCATTGATGAGATCTAGTCATTTTCTGGTAGCATCATTAGCATTTTCTAAGTATAGTATCATGTCATCTGCAAACAGTGACAGTTTAACTTCTTTTCCAATTTGGATTCCTTTTATTTCTTTTTTTTTTTCTCTGATTGATGTGGCTAGGACTTCCAAAACTATGTTGAATAATAGTGGTGAGAGTGGACACCCTTGTCTTGTTAGTGATTCTAGAGGAAATGCTTTCAGGTTTTCACCATTGAGGATGATGTTTGCTGTGGGTTTGTCATATATGGTCTTTATTATGTTGAGGTAGGTTCCTTCTATGCCCACTTTCTCAAGAGTTTTTACCTTAAATGGGTGTTGAATTTTGTCAAAAGCTTTTGCTGCATCTACTGAGATGATCATATTGCTTTTATTTTTTAATTTGTTAATATGGTGTATCAGATTGATTGATTTGTGTATATTGAAGAATACTTGCATCCCTGGGATAAATCTCACTTGATCATGGTGTATGATCCTTTTAATGTGTTGTTGTATTGGTTTGCTAGGATTTTGTTGGAGATTTTTACATCTATGTTCATCAATGATATTGGCCTATAGTTTTCTTTTTTTGTGATATGTTTTACTGGTTTTGGTGTCAGGGTGATGGTGGTCTCATAGAATGAGCTTCTGATTATTCCTTCCACTACAATATTTGGAAGAGTTTGAGAAGGATGTGTGTTGTTCAGTCTTCTCTAAATATTTGATAGAATTCACCTGTGCATCCATCTGGTCCTGGACTTTTGTTTGCTGGAAGAATTTTTTTTTTTATTTTATTTTTTGCAGTACGCAGGCCTCTCACTGTTGTGGCCTCTCCTGTTGCAGAGCCCAGGCTCTGGACGCACAGGCTCAGTGGCCATGGCTCATGGGACTAGCCACTTTGCGGCATGTGGGATCTTCCCAGACTGGGACACAGACCTGTGTCCCCTACATCAGGAGGCAGACTCTCAACCACTGCGCCACCAGGGAAGCCCTGCTGGAACATTTTTAATTTCAGTTTCAATTTCATTACTTGTGATAAGTCTGTTTATATTTTCTGTTTCTTCCTTGTTCTGTCTTGGAAGGTTGTACCTTTCCAAGAATTTGTCCATTTCTTCCCAGTTGTCCATTTTTTGGCATATAGTTGCTTGTAGTAGTCTTTATAATCCTTTGTATTTCTGCGAGGTCAGCTGTAATTTCTCCTTTTTCATTTCTAATTTTATTGATTTGAATAATGTCCCTTTTTTTCCTGATGAGTCTGGTTAAAGCTTTATCAATTTTGTTTATCTTTTCAAAGAACCCGCTTTTAGTTTCATTGATCTTTGCTCTAGTTTTCTTTGTGTCTATTTCATTTATTTCTGCTCTTATCTTTATGATTTCTTTCCTTCTACTAACTTTAGGTTTTGCGTGTTCTTCCTTGTCTATTTGCTTTAGGTGTAAGTTTAGGTTGTTTATTTGAGATTCTTCTTGTTTCTTATGGTAGGATTGAATTGCTGTAATATTCCCTCTTAGGACTGTTTTTGCTGTGTTCCATAGATTTTGGGTCATTGTGTTTTTATGGTCATTTGTTTCTATATTTTGATTTCTTCTATGATTTGTTGGTTATTTTTTAGCATATTGTTTAGCCTCCATGTGTTTGTGTTTTTACATTTTTTTTCCTGTAATTGATTTCTAATCTCATAGTGTTGTGTTCAGAAAAGATGCTTGATATGATTTCAATTTTCTTAAATTTACTGATGCTTGATTTGTGACCCAACATGTGATTTATCCTGGAGAATGTTATGTGTACACTTGAGAAGAAACTGGAATCTGCTGTTTTCGGATGGAATGTCCTATAAATATCAATTAAGTCTTTCTGGTCTATTGTGTCATTTAAAGCTTGTGTTTCCTTATTTATTTTCTGTCTGGATTACCTGGCCATTGGTGTAAGTGGGGTGTTATTGTCCCCCAGTAATATTGTGTTACTGTCAATTTCCCCTTTTATGCCTGTTAGCATTTTCCTTGTACATTGAGGTGGTCCTATTTTGGGTGCATATATATTTACAATTGATATAACTTCTTCTTGTATAAACCCATTGATGGTTATATAGTGTCTTTATTTTAAAGTCTAGTTTATCTGATGTGAGTATTGCTACTCCAGCTTTCTTTTGATTTCCATTTGCATGGAATATCTTTTTCCATCCCCTTACTTTCAGTCTGTATGTGTCCCTAGGTCTGAAGTGGGTCTCCTGAAGACATCATGTATATGGTGTTGCTTTTGTATCCATTCAGCCAGTCTGTGTCTTTTGGTTGGAGCATTTTATCCATTTACATTTAAGGTAATTATCAATACGTATTCCTTTTGCCATTTTCTTAATTGTTTTGGGTTTGATTTTGTAGGTCCTTTTCTTTTCTTGTGTTTCCCACTTAGAGAAGTTCCTTTAGCATTTGTTGTAGAGCTGGTTTGGTGGTGCTGAATTCTCTTAGCTTTTTCTTTTCTGTAAAGCTTTTGATTTCTCTGTTGAATCTGAATGAATTCCTTGCTGGATAAAGTAATCTTGGTTGTAGGATTTTCTCTTTCATTACTTTAAATATATCCTGCCACTCCCTTCTGGCCTGCAGAGCTTCTGCCGAGAAATCAGCTTATAACCTTATGGGGATTCCCATGTAGGTTATTCGTTTCTTTTCCCTTGCTGCTTTTAATATATTTTTTTTCTTTGAGTTTAATTTTTGTTAGTTTGCTTAATGTGTGTCTCAGCATTTTTCTCCTTGTGTTCATCATGTGTGGGACTCTCTGTACTTCCTGGACTTGGGTGGTTATTTCTTTTCTCATGTTAGGGAAGTTTTTGACTATAATCTCTTCAAATATTTTCTCATACCCTTTTAATTTTCTTTTCTTCTTCTGGGACCCCTATAATTCGAATGTTGGTGTGTTTAATATTGTTCCAGAGGTCTCTGAGACTGTCCTCAATCCTTTTCATTCTTTTGTCTTTATTCTGCTTTGTGGCAGTTATTTCCACCATCCTATTTTCCAGCTCACTTATTTGTTCCTCTGCCTCAGTTATTCTACTATTGTTTCCTTCTAGTTTATTTTTCATTTCAGTTATTGTGTTGTTCATCACTGTTTGCTTGTTCTTTAGTTCTTCTTGGTCCTTGTTAAGCATATCTTGTATTTTGTCAATCCGTGTCTCTATTCTATTTTCGAGAGTTTGGATCATCTTTACTATCATTACTCTGAATTCTTTTTCAGGTCGGTTGCTTATTTTCTCTTCATTTATTTGCTCTTGTAGGTTTTTACATCGCTCCATTGTCTGTAACAGATTTTTTGTTGTCTCATTTTTTTGATGGGTGAGGCTGTGTTCTTTTCTTGCTGGCTGTTTGGCCTGAGGCGCCCAGCACTGGAGTATGCAGGCAGTTGAGTGGAACCATGTATTGGTGCTGAGATGAGGACCTCTGGGAGACCTCACACTGATTAATATTCCCTGGGACATGTAGTTCTCTGTTAGTCCAGTGGCCTGGACTCAGCACTCCCAACACAGGAGCTCAGGCCTGACCCCTGGCCTGGGAACCAAGACCACACAAGCTGTGTGGTGTGACAAAAAAAAAAAAAGCAACAAACAGAAAGAGCAGAACAATAACAAATAATGAAAAATAAAATAAAATTAGAAAAATAAAAATATATTAGAAAAAATAACAATAAAAATGAAACAGCAAAACAAAATAGAACCACAACAGCAAAAATATAAAATAAAATAAAGAAAATTAAAAATAAATAAAAAATTTAAAGTAAGAATAAAAATAAAAGATAAAAAATAAATAAGTAAAAAATTAAAAAATTTCCTGGTACCTCCTCTATCAGTATCCTTGCCCCCACAGTGGGCTACAGCCTACCCCCACTTCCCCACTACACCTCCAAGTCCTCTAGGTAGGTCTCTGGATCCTCTGTGTCATCCCTACCTCTTCATGTGCTCCTCTCACCAGTGTCTGTTTCTGGAGCTGGCCCAGAGCATATGTGCCTGTGTAGGCCAGCTGGGGTGCAGGCCTCAACAGGCACACCCACAGGGGCCAATGCAGCAGGCAGAGGCCTTAGAAGGTGGCAGCACTCTGCCCACCTGGATCTGCGTGGCCAGAGGTGGTCCTATCAGGGGTGGCTACTGCAGGGGCAGGCACAGTTGGAGGAGGTCTTGGAGGGGGTTGGTGCTTGGCCCACCTGGACCATGTGGCCAGAGAAGGCCCCTTCAGGTGGTACTTGGGCTGCCAGGACCCACTTGGCCAGCAGAGGCTTTGGTGTAGGTGGGGCTTAAGGCTGCAACCCACACAGCCCTCGGAGGCTTTGGTAGATACGGGGCTAGGCCAGAACCCATGCATTTGGAGGGGGTCCATGCGCGGAGGCTCAGGCCTGGGACCAGAGTGGCCAGAAGAGGCGTTGGTGGAAGGAGCTCAGGCCCAAGACCCTCATGGCTGGAGGATGCCACAGGGTGTGGGGGTTCAGGCCCGGGACCTCAACAGGCTTGCTGGGGCCTGAGAAACATGGGGAGATGCTGGCCACATTCCCCTCCAATTCCCCAATCCCCTGAAGGTTCCTCTCTGTCCCCACTGATCCACTTGCCATGAGTGGGCCCCTCTGAGCATGGGAAGCTCCACCCTCTCCCAGCCCCCCTTCAGGGGTGCCAGTCCTGTCCAGCCTCCACCTTTCTTCCCCCACTCCTTCCATCCCACATCCTACCTGGTCAAGTGGGGATTCCTCCCATCCCCTTAGGTGTCCAAGGTCACCCACCAGCGCCTAGTACATGCCTTAGTTGTAAGGAGATGTGAACTCCATGTCCTCCTACTCCATCATCTTACTCCACCCCTGTAAGAATATTTTGGATACAAACACTTTATTGGATAAGTGTTTTGCAAATATTTTTTCTCAGTCTGTGGCTTGTCTTTTCATTCTCTTAAAAGTATCTTTTATAGAGAAGCTTTACATTTCACATAAATTATGCTTTTTGTTTTTGTATATAAAAATGTATCACTAAACTCAAGGTTTTTCTTTTTTTGGACATGCAACTTGTGGGATCTTAGTTCCCTGACCAGGGATTGAACCCATGCCCCTGGCAATGAATGTGTGGTGTCCTAACCCCTGGACCACCAGGGAATTCCCTAAACTCAAGGTTATATATATATTTTTTCCTATGTTTTCTTCTAGAGTTTTTATAGTTTTGTATTTTACTTTTCAGTCTATAATCCATTTTGAGTTGGCTTTGACTTACTGTCTAGCATCCTTTCATTTCCAAATGAAGGATTCCTTTCAGCATTTCTTGTAAAGCAGATCTAGTGGTAAAGAACTCCCTCAGATTTCATTTATCTAGGAGTGCATTAGTTTTTCCCTCATTTTTGATGGACAGTTTTGTCAAATATAGAATTATTGGTTAATATTTTTCTGTTTCAGCACTTTAAATATATCATCCCACTGCCTTGTGTTCTCCACAATTTTGCTAGGTAATCCAATAGTAGTCTTATAAAGAACGCCTTGTTCATGATGACTCACTTTATTCTTGATGCTTTCAAGATTCTCTTTGTCTTTGCCTTTTGACTGTTTAATTATAATGTGCCTCAGTGTGGGTCACCTTGGGTTTATGCTGTTTAGAATTCATTAAGTTTGTTGGATTTGTGGATTCATGTATTTTCTCAAATTTGGGAACACTTTGGTCATTATTTCTTCAAATAATTTCCATGTTTTTTTCCTTTTTTTCTTCTCTTTATTGGACTCCTATGATGCATATATTGTTCCACTTGATATATCACATAAGTCATTTAGGCTCTGTTCTCTCTTCTTCATTCTTTCTTATTTTTGCACCTCACACCCAATAATTTCAAATGACCCATATTTAGTTTGCTAATTCTTTCTTCTGCTTGATTGAACTTGATCTTGAACTCCTTTTGCAAATTTTTTGATTCAGTGATTGTATTTTTCAGCATCAACATTTCTGTTTGATTTCCATTTATAATTTATATGTCTGTTGATATTCATATTTATTCATATATTGCCTTCTTAATTTTCTTTAGTTCTTTGTGTTTTCCTTTAGCTGTTTGAGCACACTTAAGACAGTTCTTTAAAAGTTGAATCTAGTAAATTGATGCCTGTGTTTCTCCAGGGATAGTTTCTGCCACTTTACTTTCTACCCTTGAATGGGCCATATTTTCCTGTTTCATTGTATGTCTTGTGATTTTGTTGTTGAAAATTGAGCATTTGGAAAAACTGCCTCCCCTCCCTATCTTTGCAGACTTCCTCTGGGCCAGGGAAGTCCTTCACTAATCAGCAGGACATTTTTTGAGCCTTGGAATCAGCCCAAGACAAAGGTTCAATGTCTTCTTAGGGCTTTTCTGAGCAAAAGTCTTGCCTTGGCCTATGTGGTTTTTGTTTGTTTGTTTTCTTTTGTTCTGTTTTTTATCCTCTCTTATACAGAGCTGCTTTTAAATGTTGTTATTTCCCAAAGAGTCTCATCCTAGCTTATCCTTGGGACTTTAAATTCTCTGTTGTTTGTTTCCATTCATGTTCTCTTACTCTAGGTACTCATAGTTATTTGTCTTTCTGCAGCATTTAAGAGCAGTGTCCACCTCTTTCAGTTGCATTTCTCTAGCTGAGCTTTAAGGTTGGCTAAAGAGAGAACATTCCTTCAGGCAGCTACCCAAACACATTAGAACATTGCAAATAATGTCTTCTCTCTGCTTCCTAGAGACTTAGGGAGGGAATTTGGAACTAGGCTGCCACCTCCTACAGACCATGATGTGCCAGGGAAGGGGTGGGCAATGGTAAACAAAAGCATTATAAAATTTCCTATTTTGAATAAACTTTTTTTCTTGATGGGGTGTTTGCTTGTTTGCTGTAAACATTTGACTGTTTTGAAAGTTGTCACAAGGTCATGTTAACCAGCTTTTGATTACATTTTGATGTTTACATAGAAGAACAAGGTATTGTTCTTCTGAGTCTACCATTTTTCTGATGTTACTATCAGATTTTGATCTATTTTTATAAATGTTACATGTCTATAAGACTGTGTTGAAATTTCCTACAAAGAAAATGGACATTTTATTTTTCCTTGTACAGTTCACCCTTAAACAATGGGGGGTTAATCCACATATAATTTGTTCTTGGCCCTCTATATCTAAGGTTCCTCTGCATTCACAGATTCAACCAACTATGGACTATGTAGTACTGTAGTATTTACTATTGAAAAATATCAGAGTGTAAGTGGACCCATGCAGTTCAAACTCATGTTGTTCAAGAGCCAATTGTACTATCAATTTTTCTATGCATCTTTTGATGTTTTTTTTATACTGTAATAGGGTTCGCCAGAGAAACAGGGTCAATAGGACATATATAAATATGTATTAGAAGGGTGTCCCAGAGAGAGGCTATGGTGCTTCGACTGTCCATTTTTGCTAGGGACTGTATATCAGGCAGAACAATATGTAAAACAGGTCTGAATCTTTTCTTCCTCTGTTAACTGATTGTAAAAAACTTTCTTTGAGGCCATAAGTGCAGGCTGGAAGAGAGCAGGCTGTGTAGCTGGGGTGGGGATCGTGGGCTTTTGGGCCACTTCTTCATGTAACTAACTTGTGCCTTCAGGCATGATTGGGACTGATAATGAATATACAACCATCATTTTGATAATAGAGTGTTGCTACACATACCAAACTTCATGGTGTCGTTGATCAGACAAAACCCAATTCATGATGGGTAGCTCTGGTCACATGGTAATTTGGTGGTCCATGGTAAAGCATTCAGTCTCTACTAAGGCCCAGTAGCAGGCCAACAGTTGTTTCTCAAAGAAAGGTAGTTAACTGTGGATGATGTCAGGACCTTGCTCCAAAATCCTAAAAGCCTGAGCTGTGAATACTTATAGAGGCCTACCAAAGCATTTTTTATCTGCCACGGCCACTTCAAACACTAATGAATCTGGTGGATTATATGGTCCAAATAGCAGAGCAGCTTGAACAACATCCTGGACCTGCTACAGAACCACTTTTTTCTGGACCTGGTTCAAAACTAGCAAATTTTGGGGATGTCACCTGGTAAATGGGCCAGAGAAACACATCCGAACAAATACTGTGTTGCCTCCTAAAACCAAGGAAGCCCACAAGGCATTGTGCCTCTTTTTTGGTTGTAATAATGGCCAGATGTAGCAACTTATCCTTCACCTTAGAAGAGACATGTTGATATGCCCTACATCACTGGACCCCTAGAAATTTCACTGAGGTAGAAGGGTCCTGAATTTAAGTCCGTTTTATTTACCACCCTCTGATATGAAAATGTCTTACCAATAAGTCTAGAATAGTTGCTACTTTCACTCACTAGTTCCAATCAGCATAATGTCCTCAATATAAAGGACCAGTGTAATATATTGTGAGAGGAAAATGTGATCAAGATACCTGTGAATTAATTATGACATAGGGCTGCAGAGTTGATATACCCCTGAGGTAGGAGAGTGAAGGTATATTACTGGCCTTGCCAGCTTAAAAGCAAACTGATTCTGGTAGACCTTATGACAGAAATGGAAGAAAAGGCATTTGTTAGATCAATAGCTGCATACCAGGTACAAAGGATGTGTTAATTTGCTCAAACAATGAAACCACATCTGGTATAGCAGTTGCAATTGTCATCACCTGGTTAAGATTATGAGAATCTACTGTCATTCTCCAAGATCCATCTGTTTTCTGCACAGGCCAAATAGAAGAGTTGAATCGGAGAAGTAGTAAGAATCAACACCCCTGCATTTTCCAAGTCCTAGACGGTGGCACTAATCTCTGCAGTCCTTCCAGAGATGGTGGGCTTTTTTCTTTAATTAATTAATTTTTTTTTTAATATTTGGCTGTGTTGGGTCTTTGTTGCTGCACGTGGGCTTTCTTTGGTTGCAGAGAGCGCGGGCTACTCTTCGTTGCGGTGTGTGGGCTTCTCATTGCAGTGGCTTCTCTTGTTGCAGAGCACGGGCTCTAGGCATGCAGACTTCAGTAGTTGTGGCTCACAGGCTCAGTAGTTCTAGCGCACAGGCTTAGTTTCTCCACGGCATGTGGGATCTTCTCAGACCAGGGATCAAACCCATGTCCCCTGCATTGGAAGGAGGATTCTTAACCACTGTGCCACCAGGGAAGCCCGATGGTGGGCTTTTGATGTACTATTTTATTAGGTTCCAGCAGTTCTGATGGCTTCTACCTTGGCCTTTCCCACTATAATAGCCCTTATTCCACAGGTCAGGGAACCAGTATGGGATTCTGCCAGTTACTAAGCATATCTATTTCAATAGTGTATTCTGGAACTGGGAAAATAATGACAGGATGGACTCAGGGACCCACTGGAACCACTGTGAGACACATGAGAGCTAAATCTCTATTAATCACCTGATGTCCATAAGCCCAGACTCTGACTGGAGAGCTACAGTGACATTTTGAATCTCCTGCTATCAGTGCCAATTCAGAGTTAGTGTCAGTACTCCCTGAAAGGTCTGATTATTTCCTTTCTCCTATGTCCAGTTCAAATTCAAATTTGTTCTGGGTCTGTGAAATGACTCAAGTCTGGAAATTGATTGAGGGGCCATGACTCTCTGTTTTTATGATTTGAGTTACATTTTTGTTCCCTTTACCTAGATCCTTTCCACTTATACAGATCAAGTAAGACTTTACTAGGCTTTCCTATCTATTTCACTCCTAGGCACACCATGATTAGCCAGCCAATACCCTAGATCTGTGCAAGTCACTATTCTGATTGCTTCTTTGACTTTGTTGTCCATCACAGTAACCATATCCAACCCAATTTACCTTTGGTGGTTGAATACAGCCACTTAGCCCCTGCCATCTCAGGGTACAATTACTCCCATTGCATTTAGGTTTTCCATTGATTGGCTGTGGTTTGCTCTGTTAAGGTCTGACCTACAAAGAAAAGCAATCACTGAGATCTTCAAGGATATTGGAGCTCTCTTCACAAATTTATTTCTCAAAGTATTGGTGAAGTTAGTCATTTGGACCCTCTTAGTGTGGGTGAGTAGGTCTTAAATGACAACCCCACTCTAAGATCCCAAACTCCCTAAGCTGAAATCAAGCAGGACCCTGTGGGGCCCTCCTGGGTACAAATTCTTTCCATGTTCCCCGTTTTTTGTTTGTAGGAAATAGGCTTCATTCAACCTCCTTGAACTTCCCTGATTTCCAAAGGTCAGATTCAAACAGTTGCTAATCAAGGAAAGGGGGAAATGCAGAAACAAAGGAGGAGCAGTCAATAAACAATAGTGCAGCCATTAAAGCAGGGTCCTGGTTCCTCTTCAAGGAATATACATAACAATATCTTTCTGTTCTTCTGTAGGAACTAAGTCCTCCCCCAGGTGGAAGATGGTAACTTCAAGCTGAGAACAAGATTCCTGGAGCAGGGCCCTGTTATCTCACCACCAACCAAAAAGAAGAAAGTCTGCACACAGTGGAAGATAATGACTCTGAACCCCTCACCAAATAATTCTCCCTTTAAAGTTTTTCATGGTTGAGAGAATCTTCTGAGTTGGTTTCTGGACATGAATCTGCCTTCTCCCCAGGTTTCTGGTCTCCATAATAAAGCAACTTTCCTTTTCCAAACAACACTTGTCTCTCAAGTATTGGCTTTCAAGCAGTGAGCAGACAAACCTGAGTTCAGTAACAAAACCATATAAGTAAATTTGGACTGTTGCAATTGTATGTTCCTCCCTCCATAATGCCAGTTTCTTAGTATCAATTTCCACACATGTTCCCAGGATTTATGCCTGTATAAATTAGAAAATTCAAGGAGTTTTTATTGTTTGGTGTGTAGCACAACTCATGGGTTACACTTTGTATCTCAGCTTCAGGAACTTGAATCTAGTTAAAAGTCTAGAAGCCAAGATGGGTAGTAGGGGTGTCTCTTAAGAAGAATCAGCATTGTCTTGCAGAACAACTGCCTCAGGGGAGGCAATTACATTTTCCTCAGGCAATTCAAGGTTAATCACCTCAGATGGAGGTGGAGAGGTCTCTCCCATTAGAGGTGGAAAGGCTGCTCCCAATGGGAGGTGGGACGGGGTGGGTTAGCCTCTTTTACGGCAAAGAAAACTCAACTGAATGTAGGGGATCAATATTCCAAACTTCATTAAGGTCTTCCCACACATTATCATCCACATTATTTTTCATTCAGCACCCTCATTTTAACAGTAGACACCCTGTGAATGTGGGAGTTCAACTTTTGTTGTAATTCAGTCAATCCCTAAATGAAGTTCTGCATTTGATTTTTAGCAATTTTAGCTCTACAACTACAGGAAATAAAGCTATTCTTCAGGGCACACCTAGAAGTTCTTAGGTCATTTACGCAGAGCTTGAGCTATCTGGACATCCCTTAGCCCAGCTAAGTTGGGATACATTTAATTAACCATCACAGTACCCACATAATTAAAATCGTAAGATTATCTTGGTGAACTGAATCTTTTATCATTATGTAATTAATCTCTCTTTTCCTAATGATGCTTTTTTTTAAAATATCTCTGTCATGTATTATAAAGAGGATACACAAAATTTTGTATTTTTATGATGTGTTGATTACCATTATTTTGTTCTCAACCTTCTGTGTCTTTTTTTTTTTTGATGTGGTTTCCATGTATGAAATATAAAAATGGTTTTCATTATTTTTGTTATTATTATTACTAATGTTACTCAATCTGTAAATCATTATCTTTTAAATGGTCAATTTAGTCTATTTATTGTAAATATTTGCAATTGTTTATAGTATCTTAGTTTTTTATTTGAATTTGACTCAATGTGTTTTCATCTTTTTATTACTTTTTATTACTTTTTATTACTAATCACTCATACATACACTTTCACAAATAAACAAAAAAACACAGATATCCATATCAGATATTCATGCCTTCTTCCTAACTGAAGATCAATGTTAGACATTCTCATACCCCTTGATCTCACAACAACCCATGCCCCTAATATCATGTCATTATTTTGTATTATTGACATTAGGTAATTAGGGATACAACCTTTTTTTCCCTTCTCTTTGTTATTAGCTATATTTTTTAGAAAACATTGTCAAGGTGTTTAAACCATGTTATTTTGCATATCTCTTTCTGTATCTCCTTTATGTATTTCTCCTATTATTTCATTAGCTCCTCCAAAACTGTTTTAAAATTGTGTCTTTTAATTGCAAACTGTCTGAGGCCTCTGTGCCTGTGTGTATTTTTTTTATTACACTCTCACATTTTCATGGTAATTTGACTAGGTTTAAGCATTCTACTTACAAAACTATCTTCTTACATGGCTTTACAAAATATTATTCCATTGTCTTCTTTTTATCTAGTGCTGATTTTGAAAAGTCTGTTAAGCTGATTCTTGTGCCTTTTGTAAGTAATCTCTATTTGGAAGTTTTTTGGTTTTTCTCTTTGTCTTTTATATTCTTAAATTTATCTAATTATCTAGGAGATATTACTGTTGTTGTTTCTCCTATTTGTCTTTTTTAATGGGCTATTTGTCAGTATATTTTATTTATGAGCTATTAAATTTTCTAAAACATTTTTTTCCAACATATATATATTTTTTCCATTTTAGTTTTTCTCTTTCTGGGACTCAGATTACAAAAAAACATACCAGTCAGAAAGCATGGTCTCTGAAGGTTAAACATCTGAGTTCACATCCTTGTTCTCCCATGTACTAGCAAACTACTTAATCGCTTTGTACCTCAGTTCCTTTACTTAAATGAAAATGATGACAGTAGATCTGACCTCATAAGATTTTTGTACTAACTTTTCCTGGCCCATATTTAGCAGTTATATGTGTGTTTGCTACTGTTCTCCTAGCTTTTGCCTTTTGTTTTTTATGCATTTTCTATTTCTTCTGCCATTTCTGTTTCCCTCTGGAAATTTTGTCAGTCTGCTTTCCCAACTCTCTAATTCATTTTACATCCATAACTATTTCAACAATTATATTTTTCATGACTACAATTTCTACTTATTTATGAATTTTTGTTCTTGTTTCCTATTACTACAATTTTTCCTTATAATTGTGAGTATGTTATTAGGCTTATTAAATTTAAATATTCATGTTAAATAAATAATATGGTCTAATACCTCTGCCTCCTAGAATATTTATAATCCAATTATTTTTCTAAAATTGTTGTAATTTGTCAAAACAAACAAACAAATATCCTATCAGAACTTCTCAGATTTCCATTTTGGCTTGTGACACTTGCATAAGTATGAATGACAACACATCGTATATCAAAGGCTGGCCAAACTCTGGTCTGTGTCAGCCACATGCTTCCTCTAGTGTTAAACTCAAAGAGAAGGAAGGAGTGAGTCCTTGAGTAAAGAGTTCTGAGTAGATAAACCTCTCATTATCATATCAGTTTTATATCCTCCTTCCAGGCAATTTTTAAAGACAGTACCTGGACTTTGGAACCTGAGGGAAAAATCAACATGTGGACTAGGTATGCCCTAGATCAGTAGTCTGAAAACAAATACACAAACAAACAAATAAAACAGTGAGACAAATTCACCACAGACCTAACCTGATTTTGTATGTGCCCTTATCTAAGAATTGTTTATACATTAAAAAAAAGAAAAAGAAAATATATGTAGACATTTATGTGAATCCCAAAACCTAAATTATTTACTATCTGGCCCATTACGGAAAAAGTTTCCTAACTCCTGCTTTAGATTATAATAAAAATATCCTGAGAGTTTGGAGCAGGAACAAAGGAGTAAATGCTCAGGGCTAGTCAAACTCCTCCCTGGAACAGTTTTTGTACTGTCTTACCCACATGAACACCTGAGCTATGGGTTTGGAACTTTGCCACGGTGTGGCATAGTGAAGAAGCAGGTGTTGATTAACCTAAGGCAATGGCAAGAGATACTGAAGAGTGAAATTCAACTTTTTTTTCTAATATATTCAACTTTACACCCACCATACACATACACAAAAAAATACACTCCCATGAATTCAAAATGATTTCCATTTTCTTAGGAAGTTTTTCACAATTGATATTTCTCTTCCCAGAAAAATTCTTACAACTATTTTGGTTATTTCTTCTGAGTTTCTTTTGAGGGATTGAGACAGTAGCTCACACAAATTCACCATCTTGAAAGGAATAGAATTGAGAATAGTGATTTTTTAAACTCTCTGAATCTTTCTGTTTTTCTTTTTTCTATAACATTAAATGTAATTCAAACAGGTGCTTTTATCTCAAACTAGATATATTTTCCAGCTTGCTCTCAGTTACCAAGAAAAGGAATATTAGAGGCATTCTTAGCACCCAGTTAAGGACTCCAACACCTGTATGCTTGGGTTCTGTCACTGTTCAGCTGTGTGATCTTGGGCAAGTTACTTAAACAGTTATCTGTAAAATGGGAGTAATGATAGTAACTACTTCATTGGGTTGTCATAAATATTAAATAAATGAATATTTGTAAGGCACTAAAAATAGCACATGACATATTGTAGGCACTATTAAAATGTTTATTAAATAAGAACAATAAGGAAAATCTAAAAAAATATATAGGAGCCAGTATAGTTATCAGTATTATAGTACTACAGCATTGCATGTGCTTGAAGTGTATTTGCATTTCAATATAATGTTTATACAATATAATCTGGTACTTCAAGAGTTTTGATAAGACTATTTACATTGTGATAATACAAATATTTACGATCTTATTCCCTCTTTTATTCTGTCTTCTTTGGGAAGTCAAAATCTGACTTCTGGTCTGCAAATATGAATATTCATAAAACACTATGAATTTATGATCATGTCATATTTTTCATTGCACAAAACACATTATTTTGTGATTTCTAGTGTTCAAGAACATAATTCTTTACTAAAGTTTGGATTGTAATTTGTCAAAACAAACAAACAAATATCCTATCAGAACTTGGAAAGAGTGTTTAATATAATTGTTATCGATATTTCTTGAAATAAGAAGTCTCAGAACAAAAGAGCTATTTGCAGATGTCCATAACATGGTTCTGATAACTTGTACTGTAGGGAAGGGAACATTTTCCCTTCTTCCTTTTTTGGTTTGTTGGCTGGCTTAATAATTAAATTAACATAAGTCAGATAAATAAGAGAAAAACAAATTTAATCTCATATAGATGGAAGTCCCATAAAAATATGAGATTCAAAGAAATAACCAAAGCTCCAAATTTTTTTATATTTTTTAGACAAAGAAACAATAGATGTATGAAGAATTGATAAGACAAAGGGGTTTAGCTTTGAGTTAGTAATTAATGAAGTAGCAAGATTTGTTTAATATAGGCTTCTTGGCCCTAAGTTCCTTATTTCTGGTTATAAAGAAGCCTTCTACCCTCCTGGTACAGGGAGGGTACCTTTCATATGGGAAATTTATCTCCTGCTTTCCTGGGGACAAAAGAGAGTTAGAGTGTCCTTGCACTGGCTGTTTCTCAAGTAACTTTAATTCAAAATGATCAGTATGTTAAAGTGGCATATTTTGGGAAGGCATATTCTACTCCCCTTTAGGACTGAAGTGGAAGTAATTTCTAAGCCTCTTTAAAAAATCTCTGCATAATCTCATTGTATGATTCTGTTTTCTGATAATAGTTTTTCTGTCTGTAATACTTATAAGTGTAGATATACTTGTATATCTAAAGGTGTTCAAGAAATCATATATTTAAAAATTTCCAAAAACTTATGATAATTTCCCAGTACTTATTACTTTGTACAGCAGGGACATATTTGGCTAATTCCTTTAAATAATAAGAATAATTAAATAACATACAGAATGTAAAGCCAAGAATTATGGTAAAAGAAATAAACATAAGAAGCAATGATCATTCAATAGGGAATATAAAATATTATATTTCCTAAAAGTCTCTGATTACTTCTTGGAAAAATATAATCTTGATTCCACAGGGACCATTGTGATTTAAAATCAAAAGAGAATATTTAATTTTGAAAAAGTAAAATCTGGAAATTTTGGATTTAGTAGCAAGACTCTATTTTATGACAAATGTTTCAATACATATCTTACAACAACAAAAAACAATAAAACTGGCGTTGAAACTTTAGTATTTCATTAACCTTGAAAATGTGTCTTTTCAGTATTCAGTATTTACAAGGTAGGATATATCCCCAAAGCGCTTTTTGATCTTTAATTAGTTAATCCTTATGACATTCTTGTGACATAAGTCAGTACTTTGAAGGGGAGAGGATTTATCTTTACAAAAGAACAC
This sequence comes from Grampus griseus, assembly GCF_964374135.1. Lineage (NCBI taxonomy): Eukaryota > Metazoa > Chordata > Mammalia > Artiodactyla > Delphinidae > Grampus > Grampus griseus. Next base: position 76,879,422 of record NC_138999.1, on the reverse strand, counting down.
TCTGAGGGTGCTCAATAGGAAACTATACAAGTTCAGATGGTGGGTGGCTAAAGATTATTCAATCATTGAGATAACTTTGAAGCTAGCCATGCTCTTTTAGTGCTTTTTTTTTTCTTCTTAAATACTACATTTCTATCAAGACTATTAAAAGCAAAATAAAAACCAATTACTGTGAAGCCATTTGTTTCAAATTTAGAAAATTAACAAAGACTAAGCAAAGCCTGTGAGTTAAAATAATCTGGTCTTGAATCCATACTCCATCCCTTCCTCAAATATACTAACAAGGACACAATATTTAACTTCTCTGACTGATAGTCATTTCTGATTTTTAAAGTTAGTTAATATTGTATATTTCTAGGAGTATAGAGAGACTGGATGAAATTATATCTGAAGTAAAAAATACTTAGCACTCGATAACTGTTAGCTATTATTTCTGTTGGATTGATGATATGATAAAATGATAAAGAAGAAGAGGAGAAGAGGAGGAGAATTGTGCCACAAATACAATTTATGTTTACTTGGTTTAAACCTTTAACTGTTAAAATTGAGCTTTCATAAACTTCAGATGTTTACAAAAGAATAATGTCTATAATAAGCATTGACGTCAACAACACGTAATCTTCTGTGATACCCTGGAGTTGTATCTATACTGATAGAGAGAGAGGAACTATAAGTCAATGCCTGGTAACAGATGATATAGTGAGAAAATCCCACCTAATAAGCACAATCTTCTTAGGGCATAGTGGAGATCAGGAATGAGGCACTCTGTGCATTTTAAAAATTATATAGATGCAAGGAAAGAAGGATAACCAAGACATCTTCAAGAAGGACAAAATTGGGAATATGCTCTACCAGAAATAATATTTGTTTAAAATCAGATCATTAGGACAGCATGGAACTAGTCAGAAAGACAAACCAACACATCAAATAAGAAAACTCAGAAATAGACCAAGCATATACATAAACTTTACATATGACAGAGCCGACATGGCAGATGAGCACTAAATGCACTATTTGACAAATGCTGCTAGACAAATGGTCATCTATTTTGAAAAATAAAATCAGTTATTTACCTAAAGCCAAATACAGATACCAATTCCAGATGGAATAATGACTTACATCTATGAATCTAAATTTTAAAGCTTGTAAAAGAAAAAATAAAGTACCTGTATGACCTTGTGATGAAGAAAGTTTCATAAACAAGGCACAAAAAGGACTAACCATAAGAGAAAATTTAAGTAAATTGTGTCTTAAAATTAAAACACCAAAATAAAAAATAAAGTGACAGCCAGAAAGTATATATTTCCAACAAATTATGAGCCACAAGATTATATTAGTATTAATAATTTGTGTATATTATTTTTCTAATTGGCTCAGAAATTTAGCACTAACTGATCTTAAACCTCCTTTTGACTCTCTACATTCTGTTCTCTACATAGCAACCTGAACAGTATTTTAAATATATGTCAGGTCATGTTACACTTCCAGTAAAACTGCAATTACTAATCATTTCAGTCAGAGTAAATGCCAAAGTCCTGTTAGTTCTCAAAACTCATCTACTACTACTCTCCCCCTTGCTCACTTTGACTCTGGCATCCTTGCTCTTCCTTGAATATGTCAGGTACACACTGCCCTCTAGGATCCTTTCCTGACTTTTTACTGTGACTGAAACTTTTCCCTATCAGGTATTCTCATGAAATTTATTTTCTGTAGGTCATTGGTCAAATAATCCCTTCTTAATGCAATGTACCCTGACCACCCTATTTAAAATTGTACTCATTCCCTTTCTGGGCACATTCATCTTACCTTGCTCTTTTTTTTTTTACAACTGTTTATTTGCTAGGATTGTCATAACAAAATACCTTAGATTGGATGGCTTAAACAACAGAAATTTATTTTCTCACAGTTCTGGATGCTGGAAGTCCAATATCAAAGTGTCAGCAAGTGTGGTTTCTCCTGAAGCCTCTCTCCTTGGCTTCCAAATGGCTACTTCTTGCTGGCCATTTGTCTTTGCACATGTACTCTTGGTGTCTCTAGGTATGTCCTAATCTCCTCTTTTTATATGGACACCAGTCAAATTGGATTAGGGTCATTTTAATTACTCCTTTAAAAGCCCTTTCTCCAAATACAGGCATATTCTGAGGTAATGGGAGTTAAGACTTCAACATATAAATTTGAGGAGGCACACAACCAGTCTATGACACACACATCATTTTACAACATAAAATGTATTCACTATTTAAACAGTTTTTGTATTTTACTCCTCAGAATAACAGCAATATTGTTATTTTTTCCTGTTTTGTTCCCTGAAGGATCCTAAGTACCTATTTTAATGCCTGGCATGTAATTGGTACACAATAAATAGTTTTTGAATGAATAAAATAAATTTTTGTATAGTAAATAAAAGGTAATCAACCAAATATTCATAGATAGGATAATGGATAATGGATAAATATATTGTGTTATGATCAAGCAATAAAATTATTCCTAATTTTTAGCATATGACTCTCCTGGAGATCCTGTTAAATGCAAGTTCTAATTCAGGAATTCTGTAGTGCAGCCCAAGAGTCTGCATTTCTGACAAACTTCCAGGTGATTCCAATGCTATTGTTCAGGGAATGACAGGAAGACATTGTGTAGCTAGTTTATACACAAGGAAGGTGAATGAATCTCAACAATTTTAGAATGAAATGAAACTTTAAGTGAAATGATAAAGTTACAAAAGAATATATATAGTATGATTCTATTTATGAAACTAAAATTAAGCAAAATGAAACAATATATGGTATAAGGATGAATTTATATGTGGAAAAACTATAAAGAAAAGCAATGAATAATACAAAATTTACAGTAATGTTACAGCAGAGGGTTGTCAACTACAAATTGGCACTTGCCATGGTCACTTGCCATCTACCTCTACAAGGATTAAATCAGTTGCTGCTGCAGCTGCTGACCTTCAACACCCCCTTAAAGGAATTCAGGGTGGAGATCAGGAATGAGGCACTCTGTGCTCTGGAAAAACTGGCAGAGCAGGTCTTCAGATAGTTAGATATTTTCAGGAGCTGATTTTACGAACCCAATTCTTGTATCCCTTATATCTAGAAAAGCACTAAATTCCTTCATGGTGAAGTCTGCTCCTCGTGACTAGCAGTAACCTCCACCAGATCTTCTGCAAAAATATGTGCTTGATTGCATGTACTCCCTCTTCACCAAAATCATATATATTGACCTCCCCCCCAACTCATTGGAGCAGTTTTTCAGAGCTATCTGAAATGCTTTCTCCTATGCTATAGTCCTCATTTTGCCCCAAATAAAAATGAACGTTGGACTTTTTTTTTAAGACAGTAAGGTGCAGAAGGGGGATCAGTTTGGGAGGGACATCCAGGGATTTTTAGATTTACTAGTTCATCTTATATTTTACTCATTGATAAGTAATTATTTATTTGTGTTTTTAAAATTCGTTGCATACATAATGAGCACTTCTGTGTGTCTAGGACATGTTTTACAAAGAAAAGAGGAAGCAGTAATAAGAGGTCAAAGAGAAGAAGAGAGAACTAAAAAGAGAATGAACGAACAGAAACAAAATATCTTGCCCTTGTGTTCCAAACATTAATCAGACTCTAATCAATGCTGTGTCACAGAGAGAAATTAGAATTAGTTTCTGTCCATAAGTAGCTCTTGGCCTAGTGGAGAAAAATTTTGAAAACATGTGAAAAAAGAAGCAATGTCTCTGTATTTTCTAACAAAGATTAAAATGGCACATAAATTTTTCATAGAAAAATAAACTCAGATTTTTCCTTTTAAAAATTTGCATCATAAATTATTTTTGACTGCTCACACACCGGCTTTAACTCCTTTCAGTCATGGTTACTGTAGGTGGTGTAAATATCTTGTGACTGGTATGCAGTAGAGATATCTTAAAGTACCTAGTTAAAAAATACACTTTTAACATTAAAATATTAAAAGTTGGCTTTAATATCTTTCTGTATGTTTTGTGATTTGGCTTCTCAGGTATCCTTGTGGCTTTTAAAAACATTTGCTGTTGGAAATGCCATTTACAGGACCCCTTAGGGAATCTTATGAACATGAGAAATTGGCAGAGAGAAATAACACTATACCCCTGAAGTTATTTCTTTAATTTAAACCATTTCAAAACACGAATTTTGTCATTAAACAAAACTCACTCTCTGTTCCCAAACGTTACATTAGTTAGACAAGAATAGTGTAATACAAGCTTTCATAGCATTTACAATTCAGGAAAACTTTTCTTGGAGTAATGTAGTATGTTTAGATGGACATTGATTGGATGATTGTCTTCATAAAAGATGCAGCCATAAATGGGGCATTTTCAGTGCATAAAAGTGATTAATATAGGCCTTGAAAGAGCTTCTGTACTGTGTACTGATTCAGTAGCTTCACTCACAGGAAGAGTAGAATTTTGGGGTTTACAGATAACATGTTGGCTTCATTTCTCTAACTCTTTAAAAGGCACATATTTTGCATTGTCAAATAAAAAAATGCAGACTGAATAAGGAGAGACTTTTATTCAAAAAGATTATTGAAAGGTGGGGGAACTACTGTGATAGGGATGATGTTGTGACTGTAAGATCTGCAAACTCATGAGTCAGGCAGAAAGAAGATTTCTTTTTATAAAGAAGAGTAAACAAGGTTAAAATTAACTGGGTGTAGATCAAGTGGTAAGAAAGGGTGGCATGACTGGATAATAGATGAGAAAATATTGCACATGAGGACAGACTCTTTTCAAGAGGGACTTTAGGACTCCCTGGTGGGGCAGTGGTTAAGAATCTGCCTGCCATTGCAGAGGACATGGGTTCGATCCCTAGTCTGGGAAGAGCCCACATGCTGCGGAGCAACTAATCCCCGTGCGCCACGACTCCTGAGCCTGTGCACATAGAGCCCGTGCTCCACAACAAGAGAAGTCACCACAATGAGAGGCCCACACACTGCAATGAAGAGTAGCTCCGACTCGCCACAACTAAAGAAAGCCTGCACACAGCAACAAAGATCCAATGCAGCCAAAAAAAACCAAAAAGAGGGGCTTTATGCTGGCTAAGGCTGAATATCGGCCAACGTGCAAGGGCCTGAAAGAAAGTGAAGGAGAGAATATTAACCAAAGATTAGGTTAAAAAATATTTTGTTTTGATTGATCTGTATAGATAATACAACTCAGCTAATCATTATTTAAGAGGCAAAGAAGAGGAGTTTGAGGGTCTGAGTCTACCCTTGCCATAGGATGAACAAGGAGCATCCCTGAGTTTTATCTAAGTTATATGGGTAAGGGTGGTTCTTTGCAGTAAGCCATTTTCCAAAACAAAATTTGGTGAGGGGATTCCTTTAACCTTCATTGTTTTCCAGGAGCACTGAGGCTATGGTAAAGTTCTACAATGTCAGCATTAATAGAAGAATCCTTCAAAACAATGGCCTGACTTTTAAGCTATTGTAAAGAAGACCCAGTTAAGTTAAATAACTTGGGTAAGGTCAAAAAGCAAGTTAACAACAGAGTAAACCCAGGTCAGAATTCATCTCTTCTTCTGGTATGCAGTTCTGCCAAGGAGGATCAAGATTTTGAGGGGCTTGAAATTAATACATTTTCATGGTCCAGTTTAAGAAAAAGAATACAAAATGACTTAAAAAATTAGATATGAAAGTAACTACTTGTATAGGTTGAGAAAAAAAGATAAGAAATTACAAATTTTTAAAAAGCTGCAAATACCACAAACATCACAAAATTCAGAAAAAAACCCCACAGTATTTGATTGGCTCTTCCTATAGAAATAATTTAATGATAATATTTTCTATACAGAGATTAGAAACACAAACCAGTCTTCTGCTAGTATGGTTGGTAAAAATTAATTGTACATTACTGAGACTTTATAACATTATTTCAGCTTCAAGACTTACTTTTGATAACACAAAGTAAACTTTTAGGATCATTGCCAATTTTGGTGAAACTTCTATTGAGGTCTTTTAATTTTCATTGTACTGTTACAAATTTATATTATTGTCAAATAATATATATATGGTGTCAAATATTATTTTATACAAAAGGAGCAAGAAATATACCTTTATCCATTAAGTTTATGTGATTTCCTCCTCCATTTTAATTAAGGAGACAAAAGACCTGTATGCAGAAAGCTATAAGACACTGATGAAATAAATTAAAGATGATGCAGACAGATGGAGAAATATACAATGCTCTTGGATTGGAAGAATCAATGTTGTGAAAATGACTATACTACCCAAAGCAATCTACAGATTCAATGCAATCTCTATCAAACAACCAATGGCATTTTTCACAGAAATAGAACAAAAAATTTCACAATTTGTATGGAAACACAAAAGACCCCGAATAGCTAAAGCAATCTTGAGAAAGAAAAACAAGGCTGGAGGAATCAGTCTCCCTGACTTCAGAATATAATACAAAGATACAGTAATCAAGAGAGTATGGTACTGGCACAAAAACAGAAATATAGATCAGTGGAACAGGATAGAAAGCCCAGAGATAAACTCACATACATATGGTCACCTTATTTTTCATAAAGGAGGCAAGAATATACAATGGAGAAAAGACACCCTTTTCAATGAGTGGTGCTGGGAAAACTGGACAGCTACATGTAAAAGAATGAAATTAGAACACTCCCTAACACCATACACAAAAATAAACTCAAAATGGCTTAAAGACCTAAATGTAAGACCAGACACTATCAAACTCTTAGAGGAAAGCATAGGCAGAACACTCTGACATATATCACAGCAAGATCCTTTATGACCCACTTCCTAGAGAAATGGAAATAAAAACAAAAATAAACAAATGGGACCTAATGAAACTTAAAAGCTTTTGCACAGCAAAGGAAACCATAAACAAGATGAAAAGACAATCCTCAAAATGGGAGAAAATATTTGCAAATGAAGCAACTGCCAAATTATTAATCTCCAAAATTTAAAATCAGCTCATGCAGATCAATATCAAAAAAACAAACAACCCAATTGAAAAATGGGCAGAAGACCTAAAGAGACATTTCTCCAAAAAGACTTACAGATTGCCAACAAACACATGAAAGAATGCTCAACAACACTATTCATTAGAGAAATGCAAATCAAAACTACAATGAGGTATCACCACACACCAGTCAGAATGGCCATCATCAAAAAATCTACAAACAATAAATGTTGGAGAGGGTGTGGAGAAAAGGAAACACTCTTGCACTGTTGCTGGGAATGTAAATTGATACAGCCGCTATGGAGAACAATATGCAGGTGCCTGAAAAAACTAATAATAGAACTACCATACGACCCAGCAATCCCAGTACTGGGCATATACCCTGAGAAAACCGTAATTCAAAAAGATTCATGTGCTGCAATGTTCATTGCAGCTCTGTATACAATAGCCAGGGCATGGAAGCAACCTAATGAATATTGACAGATGAATGGATAAAGAAGATGTGGCACATATATACAATGGAATATTACTCAGCACTAATAAAAAACGCAATTGAGTTATTTTTAATGAGGTGGATGGACCTAGAATCTGTCATACAGAGTGAAGTAAGTCAGAAAGAGAAAAACAAGTAGCATATGCTAGCACATATATATGGAAACTAAAAAAAAAATACAAAAAACAAAAAAAACCCCACAAAAAACGGTTATGAAGAACATAGGGATAGAGCAGGAATAAAGATGCAGATGTAGAGAATGCACTTGAGGACACAGGGAGGGGGAAGGTTAAGCTGGGATGAAGTGAGAGAGTGGCATTGACTTATATATACTACCAAATGTAAAATAGATAACTAGTGGGAAGCAGCCACATAGCACAGGGAGATCATCTCGGTGCTTTGTGACCCCCTAGAGGTGTGGGATATGGAGGCTGGGAGGAAGATGCAAGGGGGAGGTGATATGGGGATATATGTATATGTATAGCTGATTCAGTTTGTTATAAAGCAGAAACTAACACACCATCATAACACAATTATACTCCAATAAATATATTAAAAAATAAAACAACATCAACAACAACAAAAAATCCAAAAACTTTATTACTTACAGTCAAAATTTACCTTTTCCTGAGATTTTAGTATGCTCATCTTGCCATTTTATCTGGGACCAACAGAGTTCATGCAGGCAAGATACCTCAGATACAAAAAGGCTTGATTAAGTACATTGGAATTCATCAAACATGTGACATCACACATATTCTTGCATTTCACTAGTTTTCTTACTCTACTACTCCTACACTTTCAGTGCTGTAGGATATGTTCATATAACTGTAGAACACCTTGGTCTGCTATGACACCAGGTACATTGGCTCACTGTACGTAGATATATTCTGAAAGCCATTCTTGTATTAGGACAGTTGGTAACAATTTAACCATGCATGAAAATGACCTCGAATCTCAGAAATAAGTCCTATTAAATCTAAACTATACCAATTCAACTATCCTTAGAAGATTCCCAAGCTGTCCATTTTCACTCCCGTGCCAGCCACGTGGTGGTAAGTGTGATGGAAGGCAAGTGGAAGTGGAAAAATACAGAGATATTAACAAACTAAAGTTATAATGCTTGTTTGTTTGTTGCAAATTTCACAAAAATTTATGACCATATGAATACATTACTCCAGCCCCTGTCAAGTTTTTAGAATGGCCCTACACATGTGAGAGGCCCTGAAGGTTAAGCTTTGTTCGCCTCACAATTGATTTGTCTTTACACTCTGCCTTCCTGCCATCCTGACATCTGGATTTTTTCCTGCATATAGATAACACTGTTCTTTTTTCCTTTGAACTTTAAAGATTGTCCTGAAGAATGGTTATAATGACTATAACATATTCATATTAGATTTTTCATATTGGAAGTGTAGGTAGCTATTTACCTGGAGTGATTTTAAGGATGCTGGAAGAAACTTTGATCCTTCCTATTTCTGTTCTTCTCATAGAATCTCCATAAGCTTTCAAAATGTTTACACTTTCACCTAAAATATTATCCTTTTGGGTAAAGAAAGTTCAAATTACAAGTATTCCTCGCAAAGAAACATAAAGACAAATTCTGAGTTTGAAATCATTTTATTAGATTGCTTTATTTCTAACATGTACTTTAAAGTCGTGAGAGTTTTGATTGAGGAGGATCAAGGAAGATGTAGGTATGGAAATGAAGCTCTGGTTCCAAAAAGCAAGCCTAAGTGCATTACTGCAATGGAGAATGCTTTTCCCAGGCCAAGTACAGATTGAGGTATTCACAATGAGAATAGTTTTTGTGACTCAGTCTCAAAGATTCGAACTTATAGGCAGCACAATATTTACAAAAAGGACAATGGATATGGCACCTTGTCAGATTACCTTAAGGAGTTACTGAGTAATTTACTCTGTGGCCAATGAAATAACTTGCATTTTCATATTTGATTAGTGTATAGATAATCATGCTCCCAGTAATTATCTGTAGCTTTTTAAAAATGCAATTTACTAGTAAAAGTTATCTGAACATTGGAGAATCAAATTAGAGGTCTTTCTTCTCAAATTCCCACTTCTCAAATTGTAATAGGAACATATACCCATAACAAAAATATGTATAAAATTCCTCACTCTGTGGTGATATTTTAAAGGCTTAGAAAGAGCCAATTGTTCTTGAAAATATCATGAAGTAGAAGTATTTACTCTTTTTAATTAGGGCCAGTTCTCCAGACCTGACCCAGTACAAACATGTGCAGATTTATATAATGTCTGCAACTTTAGCAAAGTGCCATCCAGATAAATTGAATGGACCCACAATTTTGTTCTAACTTCCATCTGCAGTTTCCTTTTTTACAGTTTTAACAGAAATCTAAAAATAACCAGCTCTACATTAGGGGAACTTACATACTGTAAGAGGGTGTTTTTAAAGTTCCCCTTGGTGCATCATTTTGTATCTTTGCTATAATTGTATGAAGAAGATTATATTAAGAATTGGCCAAAGAGAGGAAGATCATGGCAGAAGGACTGGCAGAATTCCCACTACTGCCTGACAGGGTGGTGATGGCCACTGACCAGAGACAAAGTCCTGCCTCACATCCTGTGCAGGCTCTAGCTCCTCTATTTCAAGCCACACTCCCTACCAAGGTGATAATGACCAGCACACCCTTAGGAAAGATGTGACTGACATCCACATCAAATCCAGCCCTCTCACCAAAAGCACTGGTCACACACATTCTACTTAGGGGTGCTCCCACCCAAGAACATTGCTTCAAGACCACAATAGGCAACTGTTTTACCTAAATTCATAGAGACAGAGAAAATTAAGAAAAATGAAAGGGCAGAGGAACTACTCTCAATTGAAAGAGCATAAGAAAACCCCTGAAAAATAAATAATAAAACAAAAACAGATACCAGATAAATCATTCAAAATATTGGTAACAAAAATGCTAACTGAGTTAGGGAAAAGAATTGATCTAAACAGATCTTTTTAACAAGGAACTAAAAAATATAGAGAAGACATGAACAAAAATAAATAATTTAATATCAAGACAAAAAGCACTCAAGAAGCAATGAATAGCAGACAAAATGACACAGAAGAACACATAAGTGATCTGGAAGACATAATACTGGAAATCACCCAAACAGAAGAGCACACAGAAAGACAAATTTAAAAGAAAATCAAGTGCAACATACAAGATCTCTGGGATAACATCAAAATTGCCAACATTCACAATATAGGGGTCCCATATGGAGAAGAGAGAGAGAAGGGTATTGAAAAAGTATTTGAAAAATTATGGATGAAAACTTTCCAAACCTAAAGAAGTAAATAGATATCCAGGTACAGGAAGCACAGAGGGTCCTAAATAAGATGAACCCAAATAGACCCACACCAAGACATATCATGATGAAAATGGCAAAATTTAAAGATAGAGAATTCTAAAGGCATCAAGAAAAAAACAAAGATTCATATACAAAGGAATCCCCATAAGGCTATCAGCTGATTTCTCTGCAAAATATTTGCAGGCTAGGTGAGAATGGCATAATTTATTCAAAGTGCTGAAACAGAAAAACCTGAAACCTAGGATATTCCACCCAGCAAGATTATTACTTAGAATAGAGAGATAAAGAACTTCTCAGGCAAACAAAAACTGAAGTAATTCAATAAGTAAAGTAAACATATGATAAAAGAAATGTTGAAGGATCTTCATTAAATGGAAAAGAAGTAAGAATATATAGGAAAAGGAAAATCCTGACAGGAAAGACAAAAACATAGAATTAAAGATCACTTAACTAAGCCAGTATGTAAATTTAAAGACAAAGAAAATGTAAAAGCAAATAATGCTATAATAAACAGTAAAAGGATAAGCATGGAGATATAAAATATAACATCAAAAACACAAAGTGTGGAAGAGGGGAGTAAAAACTGTTGAGCTCTTAGAATGTGTTTGAACTTAAAGACAATCAGTTTAAAACGAATAGATATAATTATAGGTCAACATATATGAACCTTATGGTAACCATAGATCAAAAACTTACAATAGATATACAAAAAACAAAAAGAAAGGAACCCAAGCATGCTACAAAACAAAATAATCAAACCACAATGGGAGAAACAAAAAGAAGAAGTAAACAGAGAAGAACTACATAAACAACTGGAAAACAAGTAATAAAATGTCAATAAGTACATTCCTATTAATAATTACTTCAAATGTTAATGGTTAAATGCTCTCATCAAAAGACACAGTGTGATTGATTGGATAAAGAAACAAGAGCCTTCAATATGCTTCCTACAAGAGATACACTTCAGGGCTAAAGACACACAGAATGAAAGTGTCAGGATGGAAAAAGATATGTCATGCAAATGGAAATAACAAGAAAGCAGGGGTAGCAATATTCATATCAGACAAAATAAACTTTGAAACAAAAGCTATGTCAAAAGACAAAAAGGGTATTATATAATAATAAAGGAATCAATCGAAGGAGAGGATATTTCACTCATTAGCATATACACACCCAATACAGGAGCAAATAAATATATAAAGAAAATACTAACAGACATAAAGGGCAAAATTGACAATAATACAATAATAGAACAGGATTTTAACACTCAACTAACATCAATGGATAGATGAGCTCAGACAGAACATCAATAAGGCAACAGTGGTCTTAAATGGCACATTAGACCAGCTGGGCTTAATTGATAGCTATAGGACATTCCAACCAAAACAGCAGAATACACATTCTTTTCAAGTGCACATAGAATATTCTCCAGGATAGATCACATATAAGGTCACCAAAAAAGCCTCAACAAATGTAAGAGGGTATAAATTATATCAAACATTTTTTCCAACCACAAGGTATGAAACTAGAAATCAACTACACAAAGGAAAACAGGACAAGAACAAACACATGGAAAATAAACAATTAGCTTTAACCTTAAAATCTTTTGCCCAGGAAAGAAAACCATCAGAAGAGCAAAAAGGAACCCTACTGATTTGGAGAAAATATTTTCAAATATACAATCAATAAGGGGGTAATATCCAAAATATGTAAACAGCTCATACAACTCAATATCAAGAAAAAAACAAACAACCTAATCAAAAAATAGGCAGAAGACTTGAATAGACAATTTTTCCAAAGAAGATATACAGATGGCAAACAGGCACATGAAAAGATGCTCAACATCACTAATTATTAGAGACATGTATATCAAAACAACAGTAAGTTACCACCTCACACCTGTCATAATGACTATCACTAAAAATGTTTACAAATAACAAATGCTGGAGAGGATGTGGAGAAATGGGAATGCTGTACACTGTTGGTGGAAATGTAAATTGATGTATCCACTGTGGAAAACAGTAAAGAAATTTCCTCAAAATCCTAAAAATAAAACTACCATATGATGCAGCAATTCCACTCCTGGATATATATGCAGAAAAAAACAAAAGCCCTAATTCATAAAGACACATGCACCCCAATGTTCATGGCAGCACTGTTACAATAGCCAAAATATGGAAGTGGCCCAAATGCCCATCAACAGATGATTAGATTAAGAAAATGTGGCATGTACACACACACACACACACACACACACACACACACACACAAAGAAATATTACTCAGCCATAGAAAGAATAAAATTCTGCCATTTGCAGGAATGTGGATGGACCTAGAGAATATTATGGTTAGTGAAATAAGTCAGACAAAGACAAATACTGTATTATATCACTTATAGAAGGAGTCTAAAATATAATACAAATGAATGTATATGAAAAAGAGATATATACTCACAGGCATAGAAAACAAACTTATGGTTACCAAAAGGGAGATGGAAGGAGGGAGGGACAAATTATGGGTACAGGATTAACAGAAATAAACTCTTATATATATAAATAAATAAGCAACAATGATATACTTCATTGCACAGAGAATTATAGTCATTATCTTGCAATAACCTATAATGGAGTATAATCTGCAAAAACACTGAAATGATGTGCTATACACCTGAAACTAACATAATGTTATAAATCAATGAAACTTCAATAAAACGAAAAGAATTGGCCAAAGTTCTCTGATAGTACAATATAGACATGAATAATGAGCCCTTCAAATCATACTGAGTTTTATTCTTGTTTTGTTTGATTTTTGTGTTTCATTTTTCAATAACGATGATCAATAGTAATTGTATAATCAGTCTTCTGAGTTTATCAGTAGGAGGAGGAGCTTACAGTTGGATTTCCATCTCAGCTAATGTAATAATGTCTCAGTTTATTTTTTAATAGCATAACATGAAAGGACGGTTTAAGCAGGATAAGTGTGACTTACTACTTTGAGAGAAATAAAATCCTTATAACAAGTCACTGATTTGTGGAATTAGTATCTATAACCTGTTAAATTGGTCTTGAGTATGAATACTGAGAGGTGATAATCTACAATCCTTTTTTATGCTCTTACTTTCTATAGCAATGCATTGCCTTTTTAAGTGAAATATGGAATAACACTGTACTCTAATGAATAGGGTAGTTTATCAATTCAATCTATCATACAATAAGCATACCTTCAGCTGATCTCATTATTATTTCTGTGGTTTAGGTTTGGATTTGTTCACATTACTTCCTAAACCTATCCTCAATGATTCTGAATTAATATATTTGAGTTTGTTTTTATATACTTCACTTCTCAATGTCAAACACTTTATTAGATTTTGTCTTCTATATTCAAATGCCTTCACATTTAAGATTTTTTTTATTTAAAGAATATTCAGAAGAGGCTAAATATTTATTTTACCTTGGTGAACACAGTTTACATGTGAATGCTTTAGTAATCTTTGATAAAAGATAACCTACTGTATAGACATATTTTTAAGGACAAGATAAAGATTGAAACAGATGGATTGAAGATGTTCTTGTTACAGAAAAGTAAATTTCCACTTCCTTATAGACCCAGTGAGGGTGGCCTGAGCAGTGGTGAAAGAAAATCCTATCAGTAAATTGAAACTCAAACAGTCCACTTGATAGTTTACTTTAAATGGAAGAAAAAATAGTCTGAGATATAGATAAACATGGATTCCGAGACAGTAATGAAAGTCTTAGTTGAGTATACACAGACCTGCAAGGAGAAAAATTGGAAGATTTGAGGAAGAAGCATATGAATGCACAAATATGAATGGCCATGAAGTGCAAGGATATTTGGGTCTTATTTTAATATTCATCAGGGCATCTACTGCCAAAGAGGCACATAGAAAATATATGGGGCCATGACTTTTCTAGTGCAGGTTCAGTCACTGTCTTTGGCCACCCCAGTGCTTGCAAAGTAAATCCATGAACACACTGGACAAGTTGGAACTTGTAGAGAAGGGTAAAGTAATTTTCCATCAACCTGTCAGAGTTCTTGGCTGAAACCACTGCAATAAAAGAAAGATTAACAAAAGAAAAACAAACAGAAGTTTATGAACATGATATAAGTCATGTATACCTGGAAGATACCCATGGGGAAATGAAAAACTTAAAAAGGGGCTTGCAACTGTGGCTTATACAGCATCTTCAACACATAACAATAAATTTGTAGAGAAATGGCAGAAAAAAGAAACACAGTTTTAGGCTTCCAAGGAAAAAGACAAAGGCTAGTGAGTAAATTTGTTATGTAGATTCCTCTGGTGCCATCTCCAGACTGATAGGGTCTAAAGTTGTTTCTGATAGAGAGCAGAGAGCAGAAGCAAGAAGAACTACAATCCTGAAGCCTGTGGAACAAAAACAACATTCACAGAAACATAGACAAAATGAAAAGGCAGAAGGCTATGTATCCGATGAAGGAAAAAGATTAAAAAAACCCAGAAAAACAATGAAATGAAATGGAGACAGGCAACCTTCCACAAAAAAAAAAATTCAGAATAATGATAGTGAAGATGATCCAGGACCTTGGAAAAAGAATGGAGGCAACTATAGAGAAGATGCAAGAAATGTTTAACTAAGATGTAGAAGAATTAAAGAACAAACAGCTAGAAGAATTAATAACAAAAAAACAGAGATGAGAAATACAATAACTGAAATGAAATATACACTAGAAAGAATCAATAGCAGAATAACTGAGGCAGAAGAATGGATAAGTGACCTGGAAGACAGAATGGTGTGACTCACTGTCACAGAACAAAATAAAGAATAAAGGATGAAAAGAAATGAATACATCCTAAGAGACTTCTGGGACAACATTACATGCACCAACATTCACATTATAGGGCTCTGAGAAGAAGAGAGAGGGAAAGGACCTGAGAAAATATTTGAAGAGATTATAGTTGAAAACGTCCCTAACATGGGAAACAAAATAGCCACACAAGTCCAGGAAGTGCAGAGAGTCACAGTCAGGATAAACCCAAGGAGAAACATGCTGAGACACATAGTAATCAACTTGACAAAAATTAAAGACAAAGAAGAAATATTAAAAGCAATAAGACAAAAATGACAAATAACATACAAGGGAACTCCCAGAAGGTTAAGAGCTGATTTCTCAGCAGAAACTCTACATACCAGAAGGGAGTGGCCAGATATATTTAAAGTGATGAAAGGGAAGAACCTACAACCAAGATTACTCTACCCAGAAAGGATATCATTCAGATTCGATGGAGAAATCAACAGCTTTACAGACAAGCAACAGCTAAGATAATTCAGCACAACCAAACCAGCTTTACAACAAATGCTAAAGGAACTTCTCTAGGCAGGAAATGCAAGAGAAGGAAAAGACCTACAATAACAAACCCAAAACAATTAAGAAAATGGTAATAAGAATATACATATTGATAATTACCTTAAATGTGAATGGATTAAATGCTCCAATCAAAAGACACAGGCTTGCTGAATGGATACAGAAACAACACCCATATATATACTGGCTACAAGAGACCCACTTCAGACCTAGGGACACATACAGACTGAAAGTGAGGGGATGGAAAAACATATTCCATGCAAATGGAAATCAAAAGAAAGTTGGAGTAGCAATACTCCTATCAGATAAAATAGACTTTAAAATAAAGAATGTTACAAGACAAAAAGAAGGACACTACATAATGATCAAGGGATCAATTCAAGAAGAAGATATAACAATTATAAATATATATGCACTCAACATAAGAGCACCACAATACATAAGGCAAATGCTAACAGCTATAAAAGAGGAAATCAACAGTAACACAATAATAGTGTGGTACTTTAACACCTCACTTACACTAATGGACAGATCATCCAGACAGAAAAGAAATAAGGAAACACAGCCTTAAATGTCATAATGGACCTGATACATTTAATTGATATTTATAGGACATTCATCTGAAAACAGCAGATTACACTATCCTCTCAAGTGCACATGGAACATTCTCCAAGATAAATCACATTTGGGTCACAAATCAAGCCTCTGTAAATTTAAGAAAATTGAAATCATATCAAGCATATTTTCTTACCACAAGGCTATGGGATTAGACATCAATTAAGGAAAAAGAAACATACAAAACACAAACACATGGAAGCTAAACAATACTTTACTGAAACTATTTTTATAAAGCAGAAACTAACACACCATTTTAAAGCAATTATAATCCAATAAAGATGTTTAAAGAAAAACAATATGTTACTAAATAACCAAGAGACCACTGAATAAATCGAAGAGGAAATCAAAAAATACATAGAAACAAATGACAAAGAAAACACGAGAATCCAAAACTTAGGAAATGCAGCAAGAGCAGTTCTAAGAAGGAAGTTTACAGCAATGCAATCCTACTTCAAGAAACAAGAAAGATCTCAAATGAACAATCTAACCTTACACCTAAAGGAACTAGAGAAAGAAAAACAAACAAAACCCAAAGTTAGTAGAATGAAAGAAATCATAACGATCAGAGCAGAAATAAATGAAATAGAAACAAAGAAAACAATAGCAAAGATCAATAAAACCAGAAGCTAGTTCTCTGAGAAGATAAACAAAATTGATAAACCTTTAGCCAGAGTTATCAAGAAAAAGACAGAGAGGAATCAAAACAATAAAATTAGAAATGAAAAAGGAGAAGTTACAATGGACAACACAGAAATAAAAAGCATCATAAGAGACTACTACAAAGAACTCTATGCCAATAAAATGGACAACCTGGAAGAAATGGACAAGTTATTAGAAAAGTATAACCTTCCAAGACTGAACCAGGAAGAAATAGAAAACATGAAAAGACAAATCTCAAGTAATGAAATTGAAACTGTGATGAAAAATCTTCCAACAAAATCCAGGACTAGATGGCTTCACAGATGAATTCTATCAAATATTTGGAGAAGAGCTAACACCCATTCTTCTCAAACTCTTCCAAAAAATTGCAGAGGAAGGAACACTCCCAAATTTATTTTACAAAGCCACCATCTCCCTGGTACCAAAACCAGAAAAAGATATGCAAAAAGAAAATTACAGAGCAATATCACTAATGAATATTGATGCAAAATTCCTCAACAAAATAATAGGAAACAGAACCCAACAACACATTAAAAGGGTCATACACCATGATCAAGTGGGATTTATCTCAGGGATGCAAGGATCCTTCAATATATGAAAATCATTCAATGTGGTATACTATATTAACAAATTGAAGAATAAAACCATATGACCATCTTAATAGAAGCAGAAAAAGCTGTTGACAAATTTCAACACCAATTTATGGTAAAAACTCCCCAGAAAGTGGGCATAGATGGAAACTACTTCAACATAATAAAGGCCATATATGACAAATCTACAGTCAACATCATTCTTAATGGTGAAAAACAGAAAGCATTTCCTCTAAGATCAGGAAAAAGACAAGGATATTCACTCTCACCACTATTATTCAACATAGTTTTGGAAGTCCTAGCCACAACAATCAGAAGAAAAAGAAATAAACGGAATCCAAATTGGGAAAGAAGAAGTAAAACTGTCATCACCTGCAGATGACATGACAGAATATACGTAGGTAATCCTAAAAATGCCACCAGAACACTACTATAGCTAATCAATGAATTTGTTAAAGTAGCAGGATACAAAATTAATGCACAGAAATCCCTTGCATTCCTATACAATAAAAATGAATGATCAGAAAGAGAAATTAATGAAACAATCCCATTCACCACTGTAACAAAAAGAATAAAATACCTAGGAATAAACCTACCTAAAGAGGTGAAAGAACTGTACTCAAAAAACTATAAGACACTGATGAAAGAAACTAAGGATGACACAAACAGATGGAGAGATATACCATGTTCTTGGACTGGAAGAATCAGAACTGTGAAAACGACCATACTACACAAAGCAAACAACAGATTCAATGCAATCCCTATCAAATCACCAATGGCATTTTTTTAAAACAGAACTAGACCCCAAAATCTTAAAATTTGCATGGAGACACAAAAGACTCCAAATAGCCAAAGAAATCTTGAGGGATAAAACCTTTGCTGGAGGAATCAGACTCCTTCACTTCAGACTATAAAACAAAGCTACAGTAATCAAGACAATTTTGTACTGAAACAAAAACAGAAATATAGATCAATGGAACAGGATAGAAATCTCAGGGTAAACCCACACACCTATGGTCAACTAATCTATGAAAAAGGAGGCAAGTACATACAATGGAGAAGAGACAGTCTCTTCAATAACTGGTGCTGGGAAAACTGGACAACCACATGTAAAAGAATGAAATTAGAACACTTCCTAGCACCATACACAAAAATAACTCAAGGGGGAAGATGGTGGAAGAGTAAGATGTGGAGATCACCTTCCTCCCCACAGATACACCAGAAATATATCTACACGTGGAACAACTCCTACAGAACACCTACTGAACACTGGCAGAAGACCTCAGACCTCCCAAAAGGCAAGAAACTCCCCATGTACCTGGGTAGGGCAAAAGAAAAGAGAATAAACAGAGACAAAAGGATAAGGAGGGGACCTGCACCAGTGGGAGGGAGCTGTGAAGGAGGAAAGGTTTCCACACACTAGGAAGCCCCTTCATGGGCAGACTGCGGGAGGTGGAAGAGAGAGTTTCAGAGCCGCGGACGAGAGCACAGCAACAGGGGTGCGGAGGGCAAAGCAGGGAGATTCCCGCACAGAGGATCGGTGCTGACCGGCACTTACCAGCCCGAGAGGCTTGTCTGCTCACCTGCCTGGGTGGGCGGGGCTGGCAGCTGTGGCTCGGGCTTCGGTCGGAGCGCAGGGAAAGGACTAGGGTTGGCGGCGTGAACACAGCCTGCAGGGGGTTAGCGTGCCACAGATAGCTGGGAGGGAGTCCAGGGAAACGTCTGGACCTGCCAAAGAGGCAAGAGACTTTTTCTTCCCTCTTTGTTTCCTGGTGCACAAGGAGAGGGTATTAAGAGTGCTGCTTAAAGTAGCTCCAGAGACAGGTGTGAGCTGCGGCTAAAAGCACGGTCCCCAGAGACAAGCATGAGATGCTAAGGCTGCTGCTTCCACCACCAAGAAGCCTGTGTGGGAGCACATATCACTTTCCACAACCTCCTTCTGGGGAGCCTGTGCAGCTCACCACTGCCAGCGTCCTGGGATTCAGGGAAAACTACCCTGAGAGAACGCACTGCACTCCTCAGGCTGGTAAAACATTACACCAGCCTCTGCCACCACAGGCTCGCCCCACCCCATATCCTTCCATCCTCTCGGCCTGAGTGAGCCAGAGTCCCCAAAGCAGCTGCTCCTTTAACCCTGTCCTGTCTGAGCAAAGAAAAGATGCCCTCCAGCGACCTACACGCAGAGGCAGGTCTAAATCCAAATCTGAGCCCTGGGAGCTGTGATAAAAAAGAAGAGAAAAGGAATTCTCTCCCAGCAGCCTCAGAAGCAGTGGATTAAAGCTCCACAATCAGCTTGATGTACCCTGCATCTATGGAATACATGAATAGTCAAAAAAGAATCTCAAATTGCGGAGGTGGAATTGAGAGCAAGATTTATGATTTTTTTTCACTTTTCCTCTTTTTGTGACTGTGTATGTGTATGCTTCTGTGTGAGATTTTGCCTATATAGCTTTGCTTCCACTATTTGTCCTAAGGTTCTATCCGCCGTTTTTTTTTTTTTCTTTAAAAAATTATTTTTTTCTTAATAATTATTTTTTATTTCAATAACTTTATTTTATTTTATCTTACTTTATTTTTTAATCTTCCTTCATTATTTCTTTCTTTCCTTCCTTCCCTCTACCTCCCACCCTCCCTCACCCCCTCTCTCCCTCCCTCCTCTCTATCTTTCTTTCTTTCTTTCTTTCTTTCTTTCTTTCTTTCTTTCTTTCTTTCTTTCTTTCTTTCTTTCTTTCTTTCTTTCTTTTTTCTTTCTCTCTCTCTTTCTTTCTTTCTTTCTTTCTACTTTTTCTCCCTTTTATTATGAGCCGTGTGGATGAAAGGCTCTTGGTACCTTAGCCAGGAGTCAGTGCTGTGCCTTTGAGGTGGGAGAGCCAACTACAGGACACTGGTCCAAAAGAGACCTCCCAGCTCCACATAATATCAAATGGTGAAATTCTCCCAGAGATCTCCATCTCAACACCAACAGCCACTTCACTCAACGACCAGCAAGGTACAGTGCTGGACACCCTATGCCAAACAACAAGCAAGACAGAAGCACAACCACAACCATTAGCAGAGAGGCTGCTTAAAATCATCATAAGGCCACAGACACCCCAAAACACAGGACCAGACATGGAACTGCCCACCAGAAAGACAAGATCCAGCCTAATCCACCAGAGCACAGGCACTAGTCCCCTCCACCGGGAAGTCTACACAACCTACTGAACAAACTTTAGCCATGGAAGACAGACACCAAAAACAACAGGAAAAACAAACCAGCAGCCTGCAAAAAGGAGACCCCAAACACAGTAAGATAAACAAAATGAGAAGACATAAAAACACACAGCAGATGAAGGAGAAAGATAAAAACTCACCAGACCTAACAAATGAAGAGGAAATAGGCAGTCGACCTGAAAAATAATACAGGATAATGATAGTAAAGATGATCCAAAATCTTTGAAATATAATAGACAAAAAGCAAGAAACATTTAACAAGGACCTAGAAGAACTAAAGATGAAACAAGCAATGATGAACAACACAATAAATGAAATTAAAATACTCTAATGGGATCAATAGTAGAATAACTGAGGCAGAAGAAAGGATAAGTGACATGGAAGATAAAATAGTGGAAATAACTACTGCAAGCAGAATAAAGAAAAAAGAATGAAAAGAACTGAGGACAGTCTCAGAGACTTCAGAGACAATATTAAACGCACCAACATTCAAATGATAGGGGTTCCAGAAGAAGAAGAGAAAAAGAAAGGGACTGAGAAAATATTTGAAGAGCTTATAGTTGAAAACTTCCATAATATGGGAAAGGAAATAGTTAATCAAGTACAGGAAGCACAGAGAGTCCAATACAGGACAATTCCAAGGAGAAATATGCCAAGACACATATTAATGAAACTGTCAAAAATTAAATACAAGGAAAACATATTAAAAGCAGAAAGGGAATAACAACAAATAACACACAAGGGAATGCCCATAAGTTTAACAGCTGATCTTTCAGCAGAAACTGTGCAAGCCAGAAGGCTCTGGCAGGACATATTTAAAGTGATGAAGGAGAAAAGCTTGCAACCAAGTTTACTCTACCCAGCAAGGATCTCATTCAGATTTGATGGAGAATTTAAAATCTTTACAGACAAGCAAAAGCTGAGAGAGTTCAGCACCACCAAACCAGCTTTACAGCAAATGCTAGAGGAACTTCTCTAGGCAAGAAACACAAGAGAAGGAAAAGACCTAAAATAACAAGCCCAAAACAATTGAGAAAATGGGAATGGGGACATACATATCGATAATTACCTTAAATGTAAATGGACTAAATGCTCCCACCAAAAGACACAGATTGGCAGAATGAATACAAATACAAGACCCATATATATGCTGTGTACAAGAGACCCACTCCAGACCTAGAGACACATACAGACTGAAAGTAAGGGGATGGAAAAAGATATTCCATGCAAATGGAAACCAAAAGAAAGCTGGAGTAGCAATTCTCATATCAGACAAAATAGACTTTAAAATAAAGACTATTAGAAGAGACAAAGAAGGACACTACATAATGATCAAGGGATCGATCCAAGAAGAAGATATAACAATTGTAAATATTTATGCACCCAACATAGGAGCACGTCAATACATAAGGCAAATACTAACAGCTAGAAAAGGGGAAATTAACAGTAACAAATTCATAGTAAAGTACTTTAACACCCAACTTTCATCAATGGACAGATCATACAAAATGAAAATAAATAAGGAAACACCAGCTTTAAAAGATACATTAAACAAGATGGACTTCATTGATATTTATAGGACATTCCATCCAAAAACAACAGAATACACATTTTTCTCAAGTGCTCATGGAACATTTTCCAGGATAGGTCATATCTTGGGTCACAAATCAAGCCTTGGTAAATTTAAGAAAATTGCAATTGTATCAAGTATCTTTTCCGACCACAATGGTATGAGACTAGATATCAATTACAGGAAAAGATCTGTAAAACATACAAACATATGGAGGCTAAACAATACACTACTTAATAACGAAGTGATCACTGAAGAAATCAAAGAGGAAATCAAAAAACACGTAGAAACAAATGACAGTGGAGACAGGACGAGCCAAAAACTATGGGATGCAGCAAAAGCAGTTCTAAGAGGGAATGTTATAGCAATACAATCCTACCTTAAGAAACAGGGAATATCTTGAATAAAAAGCCTAACCTTGCACCTAGGCAATTAGAGAAAGAAGAAGAAAAAAAAAAGTTAGCAGAAGGAAAGAAATCATAAAAATCAGATCAGAAATAAATTAAAAAGATATGAAGGAAATGATAGCAAAGATCAATAAAACTAAAACCTGGTTCTTGGAATAGATAAACAAAATTGATAAACAATTAGCCAGACTCATCAAGAAAATAAGGGAGAAGACTCAAATAAATAAAAATAGAAATGAAAAAGAAGTAGCAACTGTCACTGCAGAAATACAGAAGTTCATGAGAGATTACTACAAGCAACTCTATGCCAATAAAATGACAACCTGGAAGAAATGGACAAATTCTTAGAAATGCACAACCTGCCTAGACTGAATCAGGAAGAAATAGAAAATATGACCAGACCAAAGACAAGCACTAAAACTGAAACTATGACTAAAAATCTTCCAACAGACAAAAGCCCAGGACAAGATGGCTTCATAGGCGAATTCTATCAAACATTTAGAGAAGAGTTAACACCTATCCTTCTCAAACTCTTCCAAAATATAGCAGAGGGAGGAACACTCCCCTACTCATTCTACGAGGCCGTCATCACCCTGATACCAAAACCAGACAAAGATGTCACAAATAAAGAAAACTACAGGCCAATATCACTGATAAACATAGATGCAAAAATCCTCAACAAAATACTAGCAAACAGAATCCAACAGCACATTAAAAGGATCATACACCATGATCAAGTGGGGTTTATTCCAGGAATGCAAGGATTCTTCAATATACACAAATCAATCAATGTGATACATCATATTAACAAATTGAAGGAGAAAAAACATATGGTCACCTCAATAGATGCAGAGAAAGCTTTTGATAAAATTCAACACCCATTTATGATAAAAACCCTGCAGAAAGTAGGCATAGAGGGAACTTTCCCCAACAGAATAAAGGCCATATATGAAAAACCCACAGCCAACGTCATCCTCAATGGTGTAAAACTGAAAGCATTTCCACTAAGATCAGGAACAAGACAAGGTTGCCCACTCTCACCACTCTTATTCAACATAGTTTTGGAAGTTTTAGCCACAGCAACCAGAGAAGAAAAGGAAATAAAAGGAATCCAAATCGGAAAAGAAGAAGTAAAACAGTCACTGTTTGAGATGACATGATACTATACATAGAGAATCCTCAAGATGCTACCAGAAAACTACTAGAGCTAATCAATGAATTTGGTAAAGTAGCAGGATACAAAATTAATGCACAGAAATCTCTGTCATTCCTATACACTAATGATGAAAAATCGGAAAGTGAAATCAAGAAAACACTCTCATTTACCATTGCAACATAAAGAATAAAATATCTAGGAATAAACCTACCTAAGCAGAGAAAAGACCTACTTGCAGAAAATTATAACAAACTGATGAAAGAAATTAAAGATGATACAAATAGATGGAGAAACATATCATGTTCTTGGATTCGAAGAATCAACAGTGTGAAAAGGACTGTACTACTCAAAGCAATCTACAGATTCAATGCAATCCATATCAAACTACCACTGGCATTTTTCACAGAACTAGAACAAGAAATTTCACAATTTGCATGGAAACACAAAAGACCCTGAATAGCCAAAACAATCTTGAGAATGAAAAACCGAGCTTGAGGAATCAGGCTCCCTGACTTCAGACTATACTACAAAGCTACAGTAATCAAGACAGTACGGCACTGGCACAAAAGCAGAAAGATAGATCAATGGAACAGGATAAAAATCCCAGAGATAAACCCAGGCACATATGGTCACCTTATCTTTGATAAAGGAGGCAGAAACGTACAGTGGAGAAAGGACAGCTTCTTCAACAAGTGGTGCTGAGAAACTGGACAGGTACATGTAAAAGTATGAGATTAGATCACTCGCTAACACCATACACAAAAATAAGCTCAAAATAGATTAAGGACCTAAGTGTAAGACCCAAAACTGACAAACTCTTAGAGGAAAACATAGGCAGAACAATCTATGACATAAATCACAGCAAGAACCTTTTTGACCCACCTCCTAGAGAAATGGAAATAAAAATAAACAAATGGGACCTAATGAGACTTCAAAGCTTTTGCACAGGAAAGGAAACCATAAACAAGGCCAAAAGACAACCCTTAGAATGGGAGAAAATATTTGCAAATGAAGCAACTGACAAAGGATTAATCTCTAAAATTTATAAGCAACTCATGCAGCTCAGTAATAAAAAACAACCAACAACCCAATCCAAAAACGGGCAGAAGACCTAAATAGACATTTCTCCAAAGAAGATATACAGGCTGCCAACAAACACATGAAAGAATGCTCAACATCATTAATCATTAGAGAAATGCAAATCAAAACTAAAATGAAATATCATCTCACACCAGTCAGAATGGTCATCATCAAAAAATCTAGAAACAATAAATGCTGGAGAGGGTGTAGAGACAAGGGAACACTCTTGCACTGCTGGTGGGAATGTGAATTGGTACAGCTACTATGGAGGACAGTATGGAATTTCCTTAAATCACTACAAATCGAGCTCCCATATGACTCAGCAATCCCACTACTGGGCATATACCCTGAGAAAACCATAATTCAAAAAGAGTCATGTACCAAAATGTTCACTGCATCACTATTTACAATAGCCAGAGGATGGAAATAGCCTATGTGTCCATCATCAGATGAATGGATAAAGAAGATGTGGCACATATATACAATGGAATATTACTCAGCCATAAAAAGAAACGAAATTGAGCTATTTGTAATGAGGTGGATGGACCTAGAGTGTGTCATACAGAGTGAACTAAGTCAGAAAGAGAAAGACAAATACTGTATGCTAACAAATATATATGGAATTTAAGAAAAACAATGTCATGAAGAACCTAGTGGTAAGGCAGTAATAGAGACACAGAACTACTAGAGAATGGACTTGAAGATATGGGGTGGGGGAAGGGTAAGCTGTGACAAAGTGAGAGAGAGGCATGGACATATATACACTACCAAACGTAAAATAGATAGCTAGTGGGAAGCAGCCGCAAAGCACAGGGAGATCATCTTGCTTCTTTGTGACCACCTAGAGGGGTGGGATAGGGAGGTTTGGAGGGAGGGAGATGCAAGAGGGAAGAGATATGGGAACATATGTATATGTATAATTGATTCACTTTGTTATAAATCAGGAACTAACACAGCATTGTAAAGCAATTATACTCCAATAAAAATGTAGAAATATAAATAAATAAAATAAAAAATGAAGTCACTTTTTGGCCAACCCAACAATACAATTAGTATGGTTTGAAAGAAGATTCAAATCCATGTCTAACTTATTCTAAATAAAGTTTTTTTCTCATAATTCCTTCCTGGTTCATAAGACATAAGTGAATAGTATTTCATATTTGTTTGCTCATCTGTATACAATTGCATGGTTAGAACAAACCCATTTTTGTGGAGCAGTAAATCCTGGTGTGGTGCCTCAATCCCAGCTCATCTATACTGAGAATGAAGGAACAGTGAATGAAGGGAGGGGTGATATTTAGATTTCTGCTCTTTCTATCCAAAACATTCAAATAAAAGAATTCAATAAGAAAGGGCATTTAAGGAAAAGGAAGAAGGGCACAGTGAAGAAGGTTAAAATTTCTTTGCTGTCTTGGAAACAAGCTCCATAATGCAATTGGAAAAAAAAACAAACCAAAAACAAACAAACAAACAAATCCTTAGCTAAATACTCTGGAAATTAGGTTTCAGAAGATGGTGATATGGACTTCCCTGGTGGTCCAGTGGTTAAGAATCTGCCTTCCAATGCAGGGGATGGGGTTATATTCCTGGTCCGGGAACGAAGATCCCACGTGCGTGGGGTAACTAAGCCCATGTGTGGCAACTACTAGCCCACAAGCCACAACTAGAAAGAAACCCACGTACCATAATGAAGAGCCTGTGTGCTGCAATGAAAGATCCCTCATGCCTCAATGGAGATCCCACGTAATGCAACTAAGACCTGACGCAGCCAAATTAATTAATTAATTAATTAAAATATAGTTTAATAAAAGATGAT
Source organism: Grampus griseus (assembly GCF_964374135.1). NCBI lineage: Eukaryota > Metazoa > Chordata > Mammalia > Artiodactyla > Delphinidae > Grampus > Grampus griseus. The sequence continues at coordinate 76,852,152 of NC_138999.1, read as the reverse complement.
GGTGATATTAGAAGCATTCATATAGGTCACTAATGTTTTAAGAAATCCTAATGTATCAAAACTACTGATTTTTCTGTTTTCAGTTAGTTCTGCTTTCAGTCAGTTTTTCGTTTTAAAACTTTGGCCTTTAAGGAGGAAAAGAATAAAGTTTCTTCAGTTTCTATAAGATGTATTCCCAGTAAAGGAATGAGTTTGGAAAGACACTACAATATGCTACATTCAGAAAGTCTGGCAGTACTTCTGGATTTTCATTTATGCTAGTTACAATAAGCAAATGGCATCAAGGAAAGAAAGGTCCCAGAATAATTTAAACATCTTTACTTTTAATACATCATTATGGAGCACTGCTTTTTTTTTTTTTTTTAACATCTTTATTGGGGTATAATTGCTTTACAATGGTGTGTTAGTTTCTGCTTTATAACAAAGTGAATCAGTTATACATATACATATGTTCCCATATCTCTTCCCTCTTGCGTCTCCTTCCCTCCCACCCTGCCTATCCCACCCCTCCAGGCTGTCACAAAGCACCAAGCCAATATCCCTGTGCCATGCGGCTGCTTCCAACTAGCTATCTACCTTACTACGTTTGTTAGTGTATATATGTCCATGACTCTCTCTCGCCCTGTCACAGCTCACCCTTCCCCCTCCCCATAACCTCAAGTCCGTTCTCTAGGAGATCTGCGTCTTTATTCCTGCCTTACCCCTATGTTCTTCATGACATTTTTTTTTCTTAAATTCCATATATATGTGTTAGCATACTGTATTTGTCTTTTTCTTTCTGACTTACTTCACTCTGTATGACAGACTCTAGGTCTATCCACCTCATTACAAATAGCTCAATTTCGTTTCTTTTTATGGCTGAGTAATATTCCATTGTATATATGTGCCACATCTTCTTTATCCATTCATCCGATGATGGGCACTTAGGTTGTTTCCATCTCCGGGCTATTGTAAATAGAGCTGCAATGAACATTTTGGTACATGACTCTTTTTGAATTTCGGTTTTCTCAGGGTATATGCCCAGTAGTGGGATTGCTGGGTCATATGGTAGTTCTATTTGTAGCTTTTTAAGGACCCTCCATACTGTTCTCCATAGTGGCTGAACCAATTCACATTCCCACCAGCAGTGCAAGAGTGTTCCCTTTTCTCCACACCCTCTCCAGCATTTATTGTTTCTAGATAAACAAGACCAAAAGACAACCCTCAGAATGGGAGAAAATATTTGCAAATGAAGTAACCGACAAAGGATTAATCTCCAAAATTTACAAGCAGCTCATGCAGCTCAATAACAAAAAAACAAACAACCCAATCCAAAAATGGGCAGAAGACCTAAGTAGACATTTCTCCAAAGAAGATATACAGACTGCCAACAAACACATGAAAGAATGCTCAACATCATTAATCATTAGAGAAATGCAAATCAAAACTACAATGAGGTATCATCTCACACCAGTCAGATGGCCATCATCAAAAAATCTGGAGCACTGCTTTTAAAAATTAAAGTAGTGATAACATAGAGATTTATTCTTCCCTTAATAATAATTATTAGTCTTTCTAAAATCACAGACTATATTTCAGAAATAACTGGTTAAAACCCAAGTTAATAGAGAAAATGTACCAAAATATTGAAAAGTACAGCATAAATTTCTCTCCTAATGTAGCTTAAGTTTTTTTGAAAAAGAGTTAGTCTTTCCTCCTATGTATTAAACAAGATGCTAAATAGACACCATATTGTAGCAGAAAAGTTTGGTTAGGAATGAATATGTTATATTTGCTAATTTATTGCCATGAATTATAGATATTGTATAAAACAGTGTTGGGCTGAAATTCATAGATGCTGTTTTAGCAAGTGAGTTAAAATGTTTAACTTTTTCAAAAAACAGTAGCACAGAGTTTCTCAGTAGTTTGCCAAAAGCCAGCATTATTAAAATTTTGGTTTAATTAAGTTTAATATTAGTCTTATATTCAGAACAAATAACCACAGACTTATCAACTAAAATCAATGCACATTTATTGGTTCACAATTTCTGTGGGTCAGGAATCTGGGTGTGGTTAAGCAAGCTCTCTCGGAGTCTCACAAGGGTGCAATCAAGATATCAGCTGGTCTGAGTTTATATCTAGAGGCATAATTGGGGAAAAATATCCACTTCCAAGCTCACTCAGGTTGTTGTCAGAATTCATTTCCTTGCTTCTGTAGGACTGTGAGTTCCACATTCTTGCTGACCATTGACTGGAAGCTGCCCTCAGATGCCAGAAGCTGCTCATAGTTCCTTGCCAGTTGGTTTTTCCCAACATGGCCACTTTTTCAAGAAGCCAGAAAATCTGCTAACAAGATAGAGTATTTATACAACATAATGTAATCTGGAGAGTGACAGTTCATCACTTTTCTCAAATTAGTCTTTTCATTAGAAGCAAGTCACAGGTCCCACCCATAATCAAGGAGAGTGGATTACACTATGATTTGAACACCAGGAGACAGAGATCATGGGGGGCTACATTAGAGTATGTTTTCCATAAAGTTTATTTATTTCTTGACAAAATAAATGCATAGGTAATAGGAATTGGAATATAATTGAATATTATTTTTTTCTGAAAATATGCTGCTTTTCTAGGTTAATAGTTTTAGGAAAACTATCGGGTCAGTAATGGTTAATCCACTGGGCTTCTTCTTTGATTTTATTCCTTATTTCACTACAAAATAAATGTTTCTTTTAAGTTACCAAAATTAGTATAGCATTCCAGTGTTTAGTGCAAGGTTCTAGTCAAGTTCCTGATAGAGTAGTATCACTAAAACATACATGCATAATTGTATTTTATAGAAAAATTGTGAATAAATGCAATACTTCCCTCATTCATCAACTCTGGTTTCTATATAAAATTTAGATTTTTTACAGGGCCTTTAGTTGCAAGGAAAAAAAGAATAGTTTTTAGTTCAAACTCAATTTAAAGTTTTACTGGAGAACTATATCAGTTTCTTGTACTGATGAGCACCAAATGGATATGTAGTGCTCTAATGTAATTTGATATAACCAATACTGTTTTATATGTTATTTTTGTTTTAAAGCTAGATGTCAAAAATATGAGGGGGACAATTATCAGATCAAAAGAAATGAAAAAAAATATTTTCCTAAATACAGTGTTCTCATGGTGTCATTTAGAGGGTCATCTAACCAAACCCAATTTGCACTACATTTTCTCCAAGAATATAAAACTTAAACTCCTCTAAATTATTTAAAGGGATCCTCTTAGTTCATCAGTTATTGATTAAATATCTACTATCTAAGAAAAGATGACTTTTCATTACAGTTATATATTTGGACAAATTTGCACATTCTTAAATAATGTAATTTAAAAAGGAAACTGATAGGAGTATTTTCTCAATGTCTCGACATTTCAAAAGGTCACAAGAGTATGAAGGAGTGAGTGAGACCAAAAAATATAAAATTTTGTGAGATCAAAATTTTATATTTCTCTTCCCAATTGATTTAATGTCCTTTAAGTTCTCCTCTCCTCATACTCATCACTGTATTTGATATTCATCATTTTTGCAATTATTATTTTGGATAAGCAGAGAAGAGAGAAATACAGTGCTCATCCATAATGAAATTACATTCTGAGTTTATCAAGTTAGTGGTTTATGTAGTAGTTTGATTTTCTCATATATTTTCTGATGTTTTTGGTTTAACTACATTTGAAATTATAATTGGATGATCTAAAAAAAGCTTTTAATCTGCCTAACTTATTTAAACTACCTCTTCATAATTATACTGTAAAAAATGTTGACCTTATTTGGAAAATCAGTATAGTATAAAATAATATTGATTAGTGCATGTTTCTTCCTTTCAGTTACATGGACAATCCAGGTGAGAATAAAATTTTTGAATTAATAAAATCTCAGTTACTTTTAGAGCAAAATTCTCTGGTTGCAGTTTTTGGCTAAGTGAGACTTAAGCCTGAATTCTTTTTTGACTTATCCTTTACTGCTAAAAATCACTATAAATAAGATGTTTTTTTCTTTGATAATTACAGGTCTTTTCCAAAGTCTGTAATTAAGAATATTATTTAAATATTAAGAGACATAAACATGTAGATGCTGTTAGAGATATGTGGATTTGTATGAATCATAGGACATATCCTGGGAGAGTCAATACATGCTGACTCCAGAAATTATTAGTGAAGATTCAGTCCTGTGGAATACTTTTAATTACAGCTCATCAATATCTCTGAGGATGCATTTCTCTATACTCAAAATAATTTGCATACTATGCCAAAATACCTACAGTAAATTACATTTTATCATCACATAATAGGCCTTTCGTATGTTTATAACTGATGTACATTGTGAATAATATTGTCCATCTGAAATGTAAGCTGCATAAATGTAATTATAAATATAAACCTGTATATAAATCCATAAATGTTGCTTTGAGAGGTGATGAAAAGGTTTACTAATTAGAAACTGCTCAAAACCCAGGAACTATAAACATCTGTATATCAAGGTAAAACAGCAACTATAATAATATATTAAATTATCTACATAAGTCCATTTGTTTTCAAGTTTTTATTTCAATTATTTGTACAAGTACCACATTACCAATAAAGCAGACTCCTCTCTGTATATTTTCTAGTGAATGTTTAAACAACTTTTGGTATTTCTGTAAAAAGATAATAAGCAATATACTTAATAACTTTTTTCTGGTTCTCTTTTATATGTATATTAATTGTTCTAATGTTGATGCACATCTTAGGATTATTTTAAGTTTAAAGAAAAAATGTCTACCTTATTTTGTATTGTTGACAGTTGACTTGTCACAGAATTTGCTTTCATTATTTTATATTTTATTTAATGCAATTCTAAGCTCCAAATAGGTATTTCACTGAAGCAGTAATTGTACAAAAGGAATTTTGTTTATGTGATTAGATTATTATACTCTTCTTGAATATTATACAAGTTAGTGTTAGTTAATTTAAAGAAATAAGTTGCCACATACTTTTAATTTGCTTTTGTGGTAGAATCAGAAGCAGAAGGTAATTTGCTGATTTTATTTAGATGGGAACAGGGCACAGCTTCTAGTTATTGACATGCTTCATATTTATATAAATGAGAGGAAGTAAAAGTTTGAAACTCAGTAAATATAAAAGCAGAATACTTTTACAGTATGTGTTAGAACAAATAAAATAATAGGTGGTGAATTCTATGTAATTAGTGTAAAGGTAGTAATTATATTATTTTTCATGCACTGAAAATCAGGCAGATATAAAAATAATATGCTTATGTAGATAATTTAGATAAAAATGGATCTTGTTATTCATGGTAGTAATATATAAAACAAGTATAAAAATACAGACCTATGACCAGTAATAAGGGCAAAAATATATGCACACACCTTCATATAAACACAATTGTGCTTGAAAAGTCAATTATGTCCAGAAAAATAATTGAAAGAAATAATTTTATTTTGAGAAAACATGAAAATGATATTCTTTATTAAAATAATGTGTCATCTTCTTGGAAGCTACATTTCATGATATAGAATTTCATACTGTTCAACAGTTTTAATCTCAAGCCCTATTAAGCTTGTTTAAAAAGATGAAGAAAATATCTTTGCCAATAGAAACTTGCATCAGTTTTGAAATAGAGCGAAGCAACTCCAGTAGTTAACTGCAATGCTAGAGGATGCCTCGTTATGGGGAATATGTGTCAGGGGAGGGAGGTGGTACTTGGCATGATTTTTTCCAAGTATTTTATATATTTAGAAAGAGTATGAAAAAGAAAACAAAATAGATTGATGAATCAGGTACTGTGCTTGGATTATACTTCCACAATTTCATTTAATCAGACTTCATTCTTCACAGGAACACTATCATGAGGCCATAAAGCTAGATTATTTTGGTAAAGTTTATTGTTTGGGGGAGAGGCAACAGACAGGATTTCAATTTGAGAAACAACAGTATTGAAATATTTTCTTGGGAAGAAATGAGAACTTGACTATTTAAATTCTATAAGATATATATTATTTAACATGGATATTAATTATTAGGTTTAGTTTTCCAAATTTGGTTTATAATATTCCTTAAATAAGGATAAAGATAATTATTTCCTTAAATAATGTGAATGATAGTTCATCATTCAACACAACAAAATAACACTTTGTACAAGAGATTTCACTTTCTTATTTTCATTTAATTCTTTCATCCAATTTTAACATGTTGCTATAATTATTTAACAAATATGAAAACTAAGAGATAGGCTAAATAACTTTCAAATGTCACACAATAAATCATGAAGCTGGAATTAAAGCCCACATCATACAGAAACTTAACATTTTTTAAAATTCAGTCTTCTATATTGCTTTCCCACTATTTGCTAAGTGTAGATTTTGTTTGTTTGTTTAAGATATTAAAGGTAAGCTAGTATCTTAATAAGGCTAGGGCAAGCAGAAGTATGGAAGTTGATACTCTGACATATGTTTAGTAATGTTTTTATAAAGGGCATTTTTTTCAGAAAAAAAAACTCTCTAGATCATATGAAGTTGGGAAACTGGACTGCGCATTTCAGCAAAAGACTATGTAATTTATTTTAATTTACAGTGAATTCATTATTTTAAAATAATTAATACTACATCACAGGCAGTATTAGTATCTTTTGATTTAAGAAATAATCCTAATTCCTTCCTCTCATCCCTTGTATCATTGCCATCATTCATTTTACTTACATATAAGCATACCTAAACAAATATATATGATATATAAATGAGCAAATAAAATAAAATACATTGTTATTATTATCATTTTGAACAAACTGTTATCTGTTATATCAACTAAGAATATGAAAGTTTTGACTTTGCTTTATTTGTTCCTTGTTCAGTGCTCTTCCTTTCTTTATATAGATCTGAGTTTCTGACCTATATTATTTCCCTTCTCTCTAAAGAAGTTTTCTTAACATTTCTTTCAAGGAAGGTCCTCAGTTTTTGTTTGTTTGAGAAAGTCTTTATTTTAACTTCACTTTTGAAGGATAATTTTGCAGGGTCCAGAACTCTAGGTTGGTGTGGTTTTTTTTATCTCAGCATTTTAAATATTGCATTCTATTCTCTTCTTGCTTGCATGGTTTCTGAGTAGAAGTCAGATATGATTCTTATCTTTTTTCCTCTAAAGGCAAGGTTTTTGTTAGTTTTTTTGTTTTTAACTCTGGCTTCTTTCAGGATTATTATTATTATTTTTGATTTTTGATTTTCTGTAGTTTGAAGATTATATGCCTAGGTGTAGGCTTGTTTGTTTGTTTCATTTTTTCCTACTTGGTATTCTGTTAGCTTCCTAGATCTGTGGTATGGTGTCTGAAATTAGACAAATTCTCAATCATTATTGCTTCAAATATTTCTTCTGTTCCTTTCATTCATCTCCTTCTGGTTTTCTCATTACACATATGTTACACTTTTTGTAATTGTCTCACAGTCCTTGGATATTCTGAGTTTTTTTTTTCAGTCTTTCTTCTTTTTCCTTTTTGTTTCTGAGGATTCTATTGATATATCCTCTGCTAAGAGACTCTTTCCTTGGTCATGCTCAGTCTGCTAATAGACCCATCAAAATCATTCTTCATGTCTGTTACAGAGTTTTTGATCTCCAGCATTTACTTTTGCTTCTTTCTTAGGATTTCTGTCTCTGTGCTTACATTGCTCATCTGTTCTTGCATGCTATCTATTTTATGCATTAGATCCCTTAGCATATTAATCATAGTTGTTTTAAATTCATGACCTAATAATTTCAACATTCTTACCATGTCTGGTTTTGATGCTTGCTCTGTCTCTTCAAATTGTGTTTTTGTCTTTTGGTAGAGCTTATAATTATCTTCTTGATATCCAGACATGATATGCTGGCTAAAATAAACTTCTGTAAATAAGCCTTTAGTATATGGTGGTGAGGTATCAGGGGAGAGGAAGTGTTCTAGAGCTCTATGGTTAGGTCTTATTCTTTCAGGGAGCCTATGCCTCTGGACTCTGAACTTCACAAGTGTTTCTGTTTTTTATTCCCCCTCCCCTGCATTAAGTGGGATAAAATGGCTAACGTGGGCTGGAGTTTCTTATTTCCCTTTTCCTACATTAAAAACTAGAGCTAAATTACTTCCCCCAGGTCAGTTATGCTCTGATAATACTCCAACAGGTTAGGCTCTGGTTAAATACTTTCTCCTGAATACAGGATTGGTTAAGAACTGGGTACTTTGACATATTTCAAAGTGGTTTCTTTTCACCACCCCTTCCTGGAAGTCTGAGGGGATCTTTCTCTGATATTCCCTGTGGGAGCCTGGTTGAGCTCTCAGACTTATCCTGGAACTGGATCCCACAGGGGTTTCTGCTTCTCAGTCTTTTCTCTAGTAATTTGTTATGCCATGCATTCACCTGTCAGTTTCTCCAATCTTGGGCACAGTGGTTTGCCCTATGTCCTCCCCTCTACTACAGATCCAAGAAGATGTTTTGAGTCTTTCAATCTGTCCAGTTGAACTTGTTAGGATGGAGTAGTGACTTTCAAGCTGCTTTCATGTATAATGAAAAACTGGAAGTCCGCTAAAAAATTTTAATGAAAAACAAGTGAGAATTAGAGAACTTGAATATATTTTCCAAGGTCAAAGTCAGTTCTAACTCCAAAGTTTGTACACTGCTCCTAGAAGATATTTCTCCTAATATAATGTTAAAAATGACTAATAATAATTTAAGATATGTATTTATCTTCAGACTAAGACTTACAAAAAAAATTGCAGGCTGAAGTTACATGGTCTCAAACATATAAGGAAGAAAATTTAATCACTGTTATTATTTTGCATTTTAATTGAAAAATAGTTATTTAGATATATGAATATAACACTTTTCTGTCCATTGTTTTTTAACTTTTATAAATGCCAGTTTTTACTCTTTTCAGTGAAAGTTTTGAGAAACCTATAATTGAAATCATACCAGAGAAATATTTAATGACAGTGAGTATTTTATATTTCATTTACTGGCACACAAATTTTCAATATTCCGTGTGATAAATCAATTTTAGATTCTTTTTGATAGAGGAGATATGTTTATTTAACACAATACATCCCTTTCTACAAACAAGCAGCAGAATAACTCAAAACAAACTCAAAACTTATTTCAATTTGACATCATATTAGATATTTTTTCATGTAAGTTCAACCATTTAAACCTTTAAATCTTGCACAAAATAATTTCTTGCCTACATAAAAACATTTGAGGTCAAAAGCATAGTCTGCAAAAGAAGCAGGCATGATGACCTTTGTCTGCATGTGTGTATTCATTAAATATGAGTGCTTTTGTGGAAATAAGAGTAAAGGGCACTTCATAGAAGAAAAACTTAGTTGAAGGAACATGAGTGAACTCTTTGTACATGTATTGCTCTATGCCAACTTTTAACCTCAGGAGCATAATAATCTCTACCCTGAAAAGATAAATACAAATATCAAAATATCGTGGAAAATGGGAAATTCAGGAAGAAATATGATTTCTTACTGAATTACCAGTTATGTGTCTCTATCTAAGAACAAAATAAGTCATAACCATAACCCTGCACCTTTCCCTGCAACAGGATCTTCTACTCCATATTTTGCTCCTACTCTGACATTAGGTTCAACATCTCCATACTGTATATTTTTATAGCCAAAACTTTACAAACAAAGAGTACTCTCATTCTTAGGATGATTCTTTCTAGTGGTTTTAATGAGTTTGTATGGTAACAACTGTCTTTTTTCTGTGTATTTGTCACCAACATTTTTGGGAAGACTGTCTTGAAACTTCTATTTTTCTCTGAAATCAAAACTATCATGATAATCAATATTCTTTCCAGATTATTGATATTAGACAGAATGATCTATTTGTTTACATTAAAGATTAACTTTTTTGAGGCATTTTTAATCATCACTATAACCTTAGAGAATGATGTTTTTTAAAAAAACAGGACGGCAGGTGCAAAATGGATTCACTTATGCTAAGCCCCAGGTCACCAAACCAAGACTAAATTACAGTTTTGTCTCTCCCAGAAATGGAATCTTAAACCAGTAAATCAGAAATTGCCTGATCAGCACTAGTTAGGTAGTCTTCCTGATACCCCTGCTATCCCCTAAAGGAAGTTGGCTATAACCAATCTGCTTTTTTGTCTTTTATAATTCCCTTGTTCCCTCTTCTTTCTGCCTATATGTCTCATTTTTAACAGCTGCTGAAAGTTCCTTTCTATCTGCTACATTGGATACTGACTAATTAGAATCGGTTTTTGCTCAAACTCTTAAGATTGTTAATATGTCTCAGTTTATCTTTTAACAGTTCTGATGTCAGAAGAGTGAACTGAAAGAAAACACCAGAGGCCCCCAGGAGAAAGGAGAAGCTAGGCAAAGGTATACACTGAACCCTGTGAGCTCGCTGCTTTTTTTCTCTCTTTGGAGGTCATGCATGAGTCCCTCTCAGATCACAACTCCACAGCTTTTGTGTTATGAGCTTTCATACTTTAGTTCATCATTTATTTTTCTGCACTGAGTCCGAAAACTGGCCAGAATTGGATTGGGTCCAACAGAGAAGCCAGACTGGATCTGACTTAAGCTGGACTGGGTGCAGTGTGAGACCTCAGGTGAATAAAATTCTGCTTAAAGGCTGAACAAACAGGTTAACCTTACCAAAGATAATCTACAATTACAGTGGCCACAGTGGAGAACTTTTAACCTAGATACCCTAATCTGTTTTCTCTAGAAAAAAAGGGATCTCAGCCTAGCACTCACCCTAAAGGTGGAGGAAAAATTATTTTTTCCCCTCTACTGTTTCTGGTGATCAGAATGAGACTTGCTGGGATACCCCACTTACTCCAGAGCCTGCAGATTGGATCCTGGGAAAACTGGCAGAAGCTGGCAAAGGGTGGAGAACTCTTACCAACGTCAGCTCTCCCAGATCTCTATCTGTAGTGCCTAGTTGATAGATGAAGGTAATTTCACATTGTCCTTTCCTTTCCAAATTCAGATTGTCAAGCAAAAAACATCTGTAAGAATGAGATTTTTGAATTGTGACTTATGAATTTGCTTTTGGATATTCATTGGTTGTTGGACTTTTCTCTCCCAGGGACAGCTATCGCCGTCTTGTTTGTTTCAGGTCGTGTCCTGAAAACTTGTCTTGGCACCTGTCAAATTGAGATTCTCTAAACTACGGCCAGACAGAAATGTGGATTCCACCCACTTTGAAGCTAGATATGGCTAGACAGAAGTTTGGGTTGCACTCCATTTGCAGCTAGGATCCTATTGACTATTGTCAGCTCTCAGCAGAATTGTCAGAATCATTTTTTGGTTATCTTTGGTAATGGCTCTGGTAATTGAGAGGGTAGTATATTTTACAACCTCTTTGTGGATGCCTTTTGTATCCATGTGGTTGTTCAATATTGCCAGAAATATTTACTCTTTGTCCTGGCTAAAACCTGACAAGATATTGAAAAATACTTTTATTAAGTAGCGCTATGGTCAGAAGTTGGCCATATTAGAAACTTATGTTCAGAGTCTGGGAGGAACTTCTTTAAGTCTTCTTCCTGAAGCCAAAATGAGACTAATACACAGAGGGGGAAAGAAAAAACATTCTGAAGACTTAGTGGAAGAATTTACTAAACCATTCCAAAGACACACAACTCTAAATCTGCAACATAGGAATCTTCTGATTTTCTTCTTAATTAAAGATGTTCTCCCTAATATTAAGAAGCAAATTGAAAATAATGTACTTATGTGAGCGGGTCAGGTTGCAAACCAATTCTTTGAGGAATTAAAAACAACTATACTTGTCTTACAAATCAAGTCTGTATAAGAACAGAATTGTGACTCTAGAAATAATTCAAAGCCCACCTATCATTTTCACCAATCCCAAAACTTCCCCTATTCATCTCAAGAAGTTTGCAGATATTATAAAAGATCTGGACTTAGGGAGAACAATTCCTTTTTGGTGGAACTTGCATTCTTTCTCTGTGCCTTTTTTTTTTTTTTTTTTTGATATAAGTATTCTACTTGGTCTTCTTATCAGAAGGCAAAAAAAAAAAAAAGAAAAGAAAAACAGACTATTTAAAAACTAGTCGTATAAAATTTTTTAGTCTCTTCCACAAATATTATTAGTAAAAAGCTTTAGCCATCTAAGCAGGTAACCTTAACTTATTCTATTCCATCTTCCAGAAACACAGTTTGGATCCAATTGTTCTTTTTATAAACTAGTGAGTTTTGTGTGATTGCACCTGTCTCATACCTAAAATTTTAAAACAAAAGCTATAAGATCTCTGTTTACATCTGTCTCTATGTTTATGTATGACCATGTAGGTGTGTTATAAATGTGATTTTTCTACCTTCAGATGATAATTGCCAAAATTAATTTGTAAAGAGCTCTACTTAATTGGCTTAGAGACAAGTGTTTTATAAATCAAGTATACTCTCAGAAATATAGAAACTAACCAAATTTTTTTTTTTCCAAATTCACATGATCGGGCTTCCCTGGTGATGCAGTGGTTGAGAGTCCGCCTGCCAATGCAGGGGTCATGGGTTCGTGCCCCGGTCCGGGAAGATCCCACATGCCGTGGAGCAGCTAGGCCAGTGAGCCATGGCCGCTGAGCCTGCGCGTCCGGAGCCTGTGCTCTGCACTGGGAAAGGCCACAACAGTAAGAAGCCCGCATACCAAAAAAATAAATAAATAAAAATTCACATGATCTAGGATAATATTTAACAAGTAAAGCTAGTTTAAATTTGCTGGTTTAATTAAAACAAACGTGTTTAGAGTTATTAACATTTAATATAATACTTTTATTCTACTTAGGTTTACTAAAAGTCAAATAAGCTCAAGTTACCTGTTAAAGAATTTGTCAGCCAGAAAGATAAACTTAAGATGGTTAGCTGTTTAATGTCTCTTAAAACTTTCATAACTAATCTAAACATAATTGTTAAGAACCAGTGAATTGAATAGCTGTAAGAAAAAGTTTATAAATGAACTGGTCAACAATAATTATACTTTATGGTATGTTTACCAAAATAGTTCCCAAACTCTTTTTGGTAACTTGAAACCTTAAAGTATACAGAAATAAATTAAATTAAGGCTATTTATTGAATATCTAGATCATTTCCAAATAAGATAAAGTACTGAAACAATTACTGATATAGGTTTATCCAATTTGCCTTCTTTTTACAAAGGAATTAAAGATATTTGGCTGTATTAGTAAACATGTTTGTGTCACATTAAAACATTTACTATGAAGAAGACTATGCTTCTAGAAATTATGAAATGTATTTATAAATTAGCCAATCCACAGAATTCTAGTGTAACAGATAGTCCACAATTGCTTACTTCTTAGTTTTCACTAAGAATTAAGGATTCTAAGGGTTAAGAATTATAATCAATATATGTAATTAATACTTAGAAATAATAAGGGTGAAACAACTGGGTGTAAAAACTAGGCAAGGCAAGTGAAATTATTGATTTTTCCAGAAGTAAAAAGAGGAAAAAATGTAGGACAAAATCTGAATGGATATTAAAAAGTTGTAGGAGTTTTGCAGAAAATAAAACTTGGAAAAGGAATTTCATGTATGGTCTAGCTGGCTAACATTGGAATAGATTTAATTAAGGTAAAAAAATGAATTTTAGTGTCAAAAGTACACTGGTGAAAAATTAGAATTTGGTTTTCCCTCTGTTAAAAGAACAAAGTGTTCCTGGACTATGTCTTCTCCAAAAAAGAGATTATGAAAGGTTTTTTACTTGTTTTGTTTTCACCTTTTGGTTAATCTACCTAGAAAGCAAAGATATTGCGTCTTACCAAAGTAATTTACTGTGCTTCACACTGCCTTTATCAGGACGTAATATTACTTAAGAAAACCCAGTCTTCTCAATATTAAAACATCTAAGTTTTATTCACAACTGTGTAACCCTCTTTATTTGTCTTTAAAATCTTTTATTGTCACTTTGGATAAATAGATAATTAAGTACAGCTTTATAATGATCTATGCTTCAATTTAGTCAAATATTCAAACCTTTTGACAACTACCCCAAATCAAATTCCACATGGAGTCTTTTTGACCTCAAAGGATTTACCTCTCACCTTGTAAAAGAGAGATGTTAAACTAATTAGGTTTAGTTGGTCTATTAATTTATATAAGAAACATTATCTAAAAAGTGATGATGAACCTTCTTAGATTATATGTGTATGGATGCAAGCTATTAATATGTGTTCTAGAAATTGTATGAAATTCCTAAAAACCTGATATGTCCTCATATAATATTATCAATCATAATTCCAGTTATCATCTTAAAATATGTCATAGAAATTACAAAATTCTCATGTCAATTCTATTATAATGAACTCTCATCAGAACTTTAACCATGAATTTTTTTTTTTTTTTGTGGTAGGCGGGCCTCTCACTGTTGTGGCCTCTCCCGTTGCGGAGCACAGGTTCCGAATGCGCAGGCTCAGCAGCCATGGCTCACGGGCCTAGCCGCTCCGCGGCATGTGGGATCTTCACAGACTGGGGCGCGAACGCATGTCCCCTGCATTAGCAGGCGGACTCTCAACCACTGTGCCACCAGGGAAGCCCTGATTATAATTTTTATGACTTGTTTGAAACATTGCTGTTCCTTAAGTTTTTGTTTTTACAGATTTAAGGAGACATTTTTCTTTTAAACTATGACTTACAGCAATTTGGTAAAGTATACTTTTGTAAACAACGATGACACATTTATTTTTTTCTCCCTATCTGACCCCTCAAGAATTTGGAAACTCTTAACGAGTATTCTTTTTTTATGACAATATAGTTCTTTGAATAATTTCAATAAGATTCTGTTCTCCTTGTAACAGGACACAATTGGAAACGGTTATATTACCAAGGCTTTGACTGGAATGTCATATTTGAGAATGTGCATATAATCAGATATGAGGGGACAGTGTTAAGGAACTCATGTTGACTTTTGAAGCCAATAAAGCCGTTGGAAAAAAAGTCTGGTACCTTGCTTTTCAGGATTACTGGCAGTCTTAACAGGTAATTAAAGAAGGTCACTTTCTGGCTGGCCCAAGAACCTCAAGATATTTGAGGGGCCTTGAAAAGACAGGAATTCATTCAAATCTACAGGGATTGCATGTAAAGTCTATTCTCTAGGATAAAAGCCATTTTTGTTAAAATATTTCATAAGCAATTAAAAGAAGCCAGAAGAATATACTACAAATATCACTGTTGGTTACCCCTGAGAACTGGCATTTTGAGTGATTTTTAATTACTTTTTTTAGCTTGACCATATTTCTATTTTTTTTAATGACTATATATATATATATATACATTTGTTTTTGCTGTTATAGGAAAATAGAACAAAACACAATCCTCTGACTTGTGTCTCCCCAAGAAGTTTAGAGTGAATGGAATTCACAGATCACTAACTATTCTTTGCATCTTAATAGGCTTCTTTGAGTTGTTAATTATTCCAGGACTATAACCATTCAACGTATCTTACTGTGGTTTGAAGTATAAGTAAATATTGTTTTATTTCAATTGATTGATCATAAACCAAAGAATGAGTGTGATCACAAGTTCAGTATTTTAGTAATTCAGTGGTAAGCCAAATTGTGTGCAAAGTACCATGCTACATGAATAATTTCTCTTCTATTCCATAAACCTGAGAAAACAACTACAATAAGTTAATATGTTTAACGGCAAAAATTCTTTAATACCATTATATTTTACTCCAATTTCATCCTCTGGCCTTGAGCCATATTTGGTGGTTATTGTGTTGAATCACAGATAATTTGTGAAGCATTAAATGTCATTTTTAAATTCATTTGATTAATCACTTATGTTATTAATAGAATCCCTTGCACCAGGTGTTGTTTCCTGCTCTTCACCCACTTTATATTAGATTAGTCCCTACATCATGAGCTGCATAACTGTTAGAATATTTTCCTCTAAAGAGTTACAATAAAGGTGATTCATGTTCAAATTTTAGAATATATAGGTATATCAACTCTGAGGTAGCTGAGTAACCTTTGAAAGGTTTCATGATGAGTAATAGCTCAAGGATAAGATAGCAAATTTATCAGAAATATAAATAGGGCAACAGGCGGTAAGAAATATATCCAGGACTGAGTTCAGAAACCTGTAAGAGAGAATATAGATTTCATAAAGAAATGCAAACTGGATTTTCAATTGGCTATTATTCGCACTGAGACCTAGGTTAATCATTTAATGTTTACCAAATACAGTGAAGGGTAAATGTATAAATAGCTTTGCTGTTCAAAGTTTTCCAGAGTACTAACTTTTATAACTATTTTATTAGATTTCTTACAAGTAGACTTTTCTCATTTCAATGTTTCATTTATCGTTGACTTTTTTCTTCTTTTTTTCTTACATCTTTATTGGAGTATAATTGCTTTACAATGGTGTGTTAGTTTCTGCTTTATAACAAAGTGAATCAGTTATACATATACATATGTTCCCATATCTCTTCCCTCTTGCATCTCCTTCCCTCCCACCCTCCCTATCCCACCCCTCTAGGTGGTCACAAAGCACTGAACTGATCTCCCTGTGCTATGCAGCTGCTTCCCACTAGCTATATATTTTACGTTTGGTAGTGTATATAAGTCCATGCCACTCTCTCACTTTATCACAGTTAACCCTTCACCCTCCCTATATCCTCAAGTCCATTCTCTAGTAGGTCTGTGTCTTTATTCACGTCTTACCCCTAGGTTCTTCATGACATTTTTTTTCCTTAGATTCCATATATATGTGTTAGCATACGGTATTTGCCTTTCTCTTTCTGACTTACTTCACTCTGTATGACAGACTCTAGGTCCATCCATCTCACTACAAATAACTCAATTTCGTTTCTTTTTATGGCTGAGTAATATTCCATTGTATATATGTGCCACATCTTTATCCATTCAGCTGATGATGGACAGTTA
This sequence comes from Grampus griseus, assembly GCF_964374135.1. Classification (NCBI taxonomy): domain Eukaryota; kingdom Metazoa; phylum Chordata; class Mammalia; order Artiodactyla; family Delphinidae; genus Grampus; species Grampus griseus. Next base: position 76,835,226 of record NC_138999.1, on the reverse strand, counting down.
GGTTGTTTCCATCTCCGGGCTATTGTAAATAGAGCTGCAATGAATATTTTGGTACATGACTCTTTTTGAATTATGGTTTTCTCAGAGTATATGCCCAGTAGTGGGATTGCTGGGTCATATGGTAGTTCTATTTGTAGTTTTATAAGGAATCTCCATACTGTTCTCCATAGTAGGTGTAGCAATTCACATTCCCACTAGCAGTGCAAGAGTGTTCCCTTTTCTCCACACCCTCTCCAGCATTTATTGTTTCTAGATTTTTTGATGATGACCATTTTGACTGGTGTGAGATGATACCTCATTTTAGTTTTGATTTGCATTTATCTAATGATTAATGATGTTGAGCATTCTTTCACGTGTTTGTTGGCAATCTGTATATCTTCTTTGGAGAAATGTCTATTTAGATCTTCTTCCCATTTTTGGATTGGGTTATTTGTTTTTTTGTTATCGAGCTGCATGAGCTGCTTGTAAATTTTGGAGATTAATCCTTTGTCAGTTGCTTCATTTGCAAATATTTTCTCCCATTCTGAGCCTTGTCTTTTGGTCTTGTTTATCTCCTTCTCTTCTGTTACTCCTTCTGTTTTGATTTTTTGTTTGTTTTTTGTTTTGTTCCTCCTGTGTATTGCCTACATTTTGTGTGTGTGTGTGTGTGTGGTACGCGGGCCTTTCACTGCTGTGGCCTCTCCCATTGCAGAGCACAGGCTCCGGATGCGCAGACTCAGTGACCATGGATCATGGGCCTAGCTGCTCCATGGCATGTGGGATCTTCCTGGACCAGGGCACGAACCTGTGTCCCCTGCATCACCATGCTCTCAACAACTGCACCACCAGGGAATCCCTATTGTCTACTCTTAATTCCCTTAACTAGGTTATCTCAGCTAAAATCAGCTCTCCTCTTTATGTTACCTCTCCTTTATCACCTAAGCTTTGTCTACTTTTTTGTCAAGACCACTACCTACATCCAGTTTCTGTGCTTGTAATAAATTGTTTCTTTCCTTCTCAATTTGACAAAATTAAATTTGGGACAATTCTTGAAAATTGTCTTTGCATACATATTTTGTTTGTTTTTCTTAATAGGTGCAATAATTTAGTCTAAATATTTGCAACTCCTTTACTTGGTACTCTTTCACTTCTCTCCTTCCTCTATAAACTACACTTCCTCTGACCATTTCAATGATGTCCTTTTCGCCTTGTTTCTTGGCTTTTTTCTTCTTGACTAAATTTTAACTTTAAGGATTCCTGTATGGTCATAGCATGGTCCATTACTAGAGCAGTGTAGGCTTTCACCTTCTTCCAATCAAAACAATCAAACAAAAAGATAAAACAGAACAAATTCAAAACAAAATTAAAATTACACTTAGAACATTGCTCTCAAAAAGTTCCCATGTTATAGGAACCCTTCTTACTAAGACTAACCATATTGCATAAACTACAACTTTGGGGGAAGAAAAACAGGCATAAGTTTCTGTGACCTTGGATTTTGCATTGGTTTCTTAGATATGGCATCAAATGCACAAGCAACAAAAAGAACAAAAATAAACTGGACATTATCAAATTTAAAAATTTGTGCTTCAATAAACACCTTTTAAGAAAGTGTAAAAACAACCTGCAGATGGGGAAAAAATCATATATCTGAAAATGGATTTGTAGAATATATAAAGGACTCTTACAAGTCAATAATAAAAACATTTAACCCAACTAAAACTGGGAAAATATTCTGAAAAGACAATTATTCAAAGAAGATATACCAATAAACACATGAAAAGATGATCAATATTATTAGCCATGAGGGAAATACAAATCAAACCACAATGAGATACCACTTAATACCCACCAGGATGGTTATAATAAAAAGAAAAGCAAAACAAAACAAGTTTTGGTTAAGGTGTGGAGAAATTGAGCCCACACACTCTGCTGGTACAAATATAAACGGTGCAGCCACTTTGGGAAACAGTCTGGCAGTTCCTTAAATGGTTAAACAGAATTACCATGTGATCCAACTACTAGGTATATATCCCCCAATGAAAACATATGTCCTCACGAAAACCTGTATGAGAATATTCCTAGCTGTTCATAATAGCCAACGAATGGAAAAAGCCCAAATGTTTCTCAATCGATAAATAAAATGTGGAATATCCACACAGTGGAATGTTATTCAACAATAAAATAGAATTAATTACTAATACATTTTATAGCTTGTATGATCCTTTAAAACATTATGCTAAGTGAAAGAGTAACACAAAGGATCATATATTATATGTTTCTATTTATATAAAATATCCAGAATAGGAAAACCTAAAGAGACAAAATATAGATTTATGTTTGCCTAGGACTGGAGGGAATGGGGATATTTCGAGTGACTGCTAAATTTGTGGAGTTTCCTTTTGGGGTAATGAAAATGTTCTGGAATTGTACAGTGGTGATGTTTGCACAACTTTGTGAATGTACTAAATGCCATTGAATTGTATGATATGTGAGGTATATTTCAGCAAAGCCATTATTTAAAAAAAAAATCAGTTACAACTTTGTTCTAAATTGGTCCAAGTCTACAATACCCACTACCCCCCACCTCCTTTCACAGCCAGCCTGGATCATCAACAAAGCCAATATACTGTAAACCACTAAAGATTGATAGAGACCAATAGAAAAGCTAGACCCAAAGGATCGATGGTTCATTTTAAGAAGAGATTATATTTGGCTAGCCCTCGCACAAAAAGCAAGTTCTTCCAGACATTTTAATTTAGTGTAAGTCACTCATCCAAAGTTCAGAAAATATCTTTTTGCCCACCATACCTGGGATCTTCAAGCTCCAAAATGACACTCTAATGATCAATTAGTCTCTTGATACCTCTATTCCACTTATGCTAGCATTCAAAACTACCCATAACTTAAAGTCCCTGAATTACATATCCAGCCTAGAACATAGATATATCATAATTATTATCTTGCCATTCTTATTGACTATATTTCCTCAATGTATTGTGCTTTAAGTCAGTAATTCTGAAATATACCAACTATAAATTTCTCTTCTCCAATGTTCTGGTTGCTTAGCACTGCTGGGACACTGTGAGGTCACGGTTTCTAATATTAATTAAATCTTTAATACTATCTTTTATACTTATATGTGCCTATTGTAAACTTCCTTTGTCATTATCCATAATGGGTTTTCAACTTTTTAATTGTTTTCCTCAATTCTACCACACTCAATTGCTTCTGATGATTTGTCCACAATGTTCAGGAAAACTAGAGGCCATATAGAAACATCTCCCTTAGATTTTGCCCATTACCCTACAAACTAATCTCATGTACAGGTACCAATTATTTGTTTTCAGATTATTTAATTATCTTCCTCCATACTATGCATGACATCCTTACCAACCTGTACTCCAACTCTTCACCTCCAACTTTTAAAATTTATCTCATTAATATGCTGATCCTTAACCTTCTCTTCTTTTATATTCTCTTTCTCCTCAGCATATAATGTACCTAATTCCCTCATTTTTAAAACAGGCAATGAACACTTAGGCCTTCTCTAGCTAGCATACAATGTTTCTTCCCCTTCAAACTAAATTTCTTGAAAGACTGGGCTTCTTTCACTCTCTACCTTTCATTATTGTTTGTTCATTCATCTATCCATTCATGTATTCAATATATCTTTTTAACACCTATTCTATGACAGGGGCTTGTTACATGTTCTGGAGATACATCAGTGCATAAAACTGACAAAGATGTTGTCCTTCATGAGCATGGGGTTTACATTCTAGAACAGATAATTGAAAAAAAATCAAATGTATCACCATCAGATGGTGATTACAGGCACTAGAGAAAATGAAGCAGTAAATGGATAGAGAGTGCTGAGGGTAGTAATGATGTTTTATATAATTTATGATGTTCAGGTAAGGCCTATCTAATATGGTATAGAGGCTGAAGGAATGGAGAAAGATAGTCACTTGAAACTTGAGGTAAAAGAATTCCAGGCAAATGGAACAATGAGTGCACAGGCACTCCAGAGTTGGTGGGTGTGCTTGATATACCTGGGAAAGAGCAGCTGAATCAGAGAGAACAAGAGAGGAGTAGTAGGAGTTGAGAGCAGAGAGGGAATGATAGGAGGTCCTGAGAACACGTAGACTCTTTCAATCCATTTTAAGATAACTTTGCTTTTCTTTCTTATTGCAATGGGAAGAAATTGGAGGTTTTTTTGAGTGACAGAATCTGACCTATATTAGCGGGTTTCTTTGAGTTCCATGTGGAGAAATATTTGTGGGGGACAAGCAAAGAAACACAAAAGTCAGTTAGGAAACTATTGAGAAAATCTAGAAGATATGCTGCCATCTGGACTCGTAGTGTCTCTGGAGAAATGTCTATTTAGGTCTTTTGTTCATTTTTAAATTTTTTTCTTTTGATATTAAGTTGTATGAGCTGTTTGCATAGTTTGGATATTAACTCCTTGTAAGTCACATCATTTGCAAATATTTTATCCCATTCTGTGTGTTGTTTTTTCATTTTGGTTATGGTTTCCTTTGCTGTGAACACAAAAGTTCAAGCTTTTGAGTTCAACTAGGTCCCATTTGTTTATTTTTGTTTTCATTTCCATTACTCTCAGAGAGTGATTGAAAAAGATACTGCTGCAATTTATGTCAGAATGTGTTCTGACTAGGTTTTTCTCAAAGAGTTTAACACCGTCCAGTCTCACATTTAGGTCTTTAATATATTGTGAGTTTATTTTTGTGTATAGTGTTAAAGAATGTTCCAATTTTATTTTATTTATTTTTACATGTAGCTGTCCAGTTTTCCCAGCACAATTTATTGAAGAGACTGTCTTTCCATCATTGTATAGTCTTGCCTCCTTTGTTGTAGATTAATTGACCATAGGTGTGTGAGTATATTTCTGGGCATTTGACACTGTTCCATTGATCTATATTTCTATTTTTTGCCAGTGCCATATTGTTTTTTTGTTTGTTTGTTTGCTTTTGTTTTGATTTTTTTTTTGTGGTACATGGGCCTCTCACTGCTGTGGCCTCTCCCGCCATGGAGCACAGGCTCCAGACGCACAGGCCCAGCAGCCATGGCTCACGGGCCCAGCCACTCTGCGGCATGTGGGATCCTCCCAGACCGGGGCACAAACCCACGTCCCCTGCATCAGCAGGTGGACCCTCAACCACTGCGCCACCAGGGAAGCCCACCATATTGTTTTGATTACTATAGCTTTGTAGTATATTCTGAAGCCAGGGAGCTTGATTCCTCCAGACATGTTTCTCTTTCTCAAGATTGCTTTGTCTATTCTGGGTCTTTTGTGTCTCCATACAAATTTTAAGATTTTTTGTTCTGGTTCTGTGAAAAATGCCGTTGGTAATTTGATAGAGATTGCATTGAATCTGTAGATTGCTTTGGGTAGTATAGTCATTTTGACACTATTGATTCTTCCAATCCAAAAACATGGTATATCTTTCCATCTGTTTGTGTCCTCTTCAATTTCTTTTATCAGTGTCTTATAGTTTTCAGAGTACAGGTCTTTTGTCTCCTTAGGTAGGTTTATCCCTAAGTATTTTATTCCTTTTGATGTAATGATAAATGGGATTGTTTCTTAAATTTCTCTTTCTGAACTTTTTTGTTAGTGTATAGAAATGAAAGCTACAAGTTTTTTATTAATTTTGTAACATGCAACTTTGCCAAATTCATTGATGAGCTCTAGTAGTTTTCTGGTAGTGTCTTTAGGATTTTCTATGTTTACTATCATATCATCTGCAAGCAGCAATGGTTTTAATTCTTCTTTTCCAATTTGGATGCCCTTTATTTCTATTTTTCTCTGATTGCCATAGCTAGGACTTCCAAAACTGTGTTGAATAAAAGTGGCAAGAGTGGATATCCTTGTTTTGCTCCAGACCTCAGAGGAAATGCTTTCAGCTTTTCACATTTGAGCATGATGTGAGTTGTAGTTTTGTCGTATATAGCCTTCATTATGTTGAGGTATGTTCACTCTATGCCCACTTTCTGGAGAGTTTTTATCATAAATTGGTGTTGAATTTTGTCAAAAGATTTTTCTGCATCTATTGAGATGATCATATGGTTTTTATTCTTCAATTTGTTGGTGTGGTGTATCACTGATTGATTTGCAGATATTGAAAAATCCTTGCATCACTGGCATAAATCCAACTTGATTGTGGTGTATGATCCTTTTAATGTATTGTTGGATTCAGATTGCTAGTATTTTGTTGAGGACTTTTTGGTCTATGTTCATCAGTGATATTGGCCTGTAATTTTCTTTCATTGTGGTATCTTTGTCTGGTTTTGGTATCAGGATGATGGTGGCCTCATAGAATGAGTTTGGGAGTCCTCCATCCTCTGCAAGTTTCTGTACCAATTTCAAATGACAGGTGTTAGCTCTTCTCTAAATATTTGATAGAATTTGCCTGTGAAGCCAACAGGTCCTGGACTTTGTTTGTTGAGAATTTTTAAATCACAGTTTCAATTTCAGTGCTTGTGATTGGTCTGTTCATATTTTCTATTTCTTCCTGGTTCAGTCGTGGGAGATTGTACTTTTCTAAGAATTTGTCCATTTCTTCCAGGTTGTCCATTTTATTGGCATAGAGTTGCTTGTAGTAGTCTCTTATGATCTTTTGTATTTCTGTGGTGTCAGTTGGAATTTCTCCATTTTTATTTCTAATTTTATTGAGTTGAGTCCTCTCTATTTTTCCTTGATGAGTCTTGCTAAAAGTTTATCAATTTTGTTTATCTTTTTAAAGAACAAGCTTTAATTTCATTGATCTTTCATATTGATTTGTCTCTATTTCATTTATTACTGCTCTGATCTTTATGATTTCTTTCCTTCTACTAATTTTAGGTGTTGTTTGTTCTTCTTTCTCTGGCTGCTTTAGTGTAAGGTCAGGTTATTTATTTGAGACTTTTCTTATTTCCTGAGGTAAGATTTTTATTGCTCTAAACTTCTCTCTTGGAACTGATTTTGCTGCATCACATAGGTTTTGGATAGTTGTGGTTTCATTTTAATTTTACTCTAGGTATTTTCTGATTTACTCTTTGATCTGTTCAGTGATCTATTGGTTATTTAGTAGCATATTATTTAGCCTCCACATGTTTGTGTTTTCCACCATTTTTTTCTTGTAATTTATTTCTAATCTCACAGTGTCATGGTCATCAAAGATGCTTGATATGATTTCAATTTTCTTAAACTTAAGGTTCGCTTTGTTGCCCAGCATGCGGTCAATCCTGGAGAATGTTTCTTGTGCACCTGAGAAGAATGTATATTCTGCTGCTTTGGATGGAATGCTCTATAAATATCAATGAAGGCTATCTGGTCTAATGTGTCCTTTAAGGCCTATGTTTCTTTATTGATTTTTTTGTGTGGATGATCTGTCCATTAATGAAAGTGGGGTGTTAAGTCCCCCACTATTATTGTGTTACTGTTGATTTCCTCTTTTATGGCTGTTAGTATTTGCCTTATATATTGTGGTGCTCCTATGTTGGGTGCAAATATATTTACAGTTGTTATATTTTCTTCTTGGATTGAAACCTTGATCATTATGTGGTATCCTTCTTTGTCCCTTATAACAGTTTTTATTTTATTTTATTTTATTATTTTTTTTTTGGTATGTGGGCCTCTCACTGTTGTGCTCTCTCCCATTGAGGAGCATGGGCTCCAGACACGCAGGCTCCAGAGGCGCAGGCTCAGTAGCCATGGCTCACGGGCCCAGCCGCTCTGCAGCATGTGGGATCCTCTGGGACCGGGGCACAAATCCGTGTCCCCTGCATTGGCAGATGGACTCTCAACCACTGAACAGTCTTTATTTTAAAGTATATTTTGTCTGATATGAGTATTGTTACTCCAGCTTTCTTTTGATTTCCGTTTGTGTAGAATACCTTCTTCTATCCCCTCACTTTCAGCCTATGTGTGTCCCTAGGTGTTAAGTTGGTCTCTTGTAGACAGCATATGTATGGGTCTTGTTTTTGTATCCATTCAGCCAGTCTATGTCTTTTGGTTGGAGCATTTATTCCATTTGAATTTAAGATAATTATCGATATGTATGATCTTATTGACATTTTAATTGTTTTGGGTTTGTTTTTGTAGGTTTTTTTTCTTCCCTTCCTCTTTTGTTCTCTTCTCTTTTGGTTTGATTACCATCTTTAGTGTTGTGTTTGGATTGCTTTACGTTTTTTGTGTTTATCTATTTTAGTTTTTCAATTTGCTATTTCCATGAGGTTTTGATACAGTAATTTATATGTGTACAAGGTTATTTTAAGTTGCTTGTCTCTTTCCTGCCTAAATAAGTTCCTTTAGCATTTGTTGCAAAGCTGGTTTGGTGGTGCTGAATTCTCTTAGCTTTTGCTTGTCTGTAAAGCTTTTGATTTCTCTGTCATATCTGACTGAGAGCCTTGCTGGGAAGAGTATTCTTGGTTGTAGTTTTTCCCTTTTCATCACTTTAAATATGTGCTACTCACTTCTGGCCTGCAGGTTCTGCTGAGAGATCAGCTGATAACCTTAAAGAAGTTCCCTTGTACATTATTTGTCGTTTTCCCCTTGTTGCTTTTAATATTTTTTCTTTGTCTTTAATTTTTTTTCAATTTGATTACTATGTGTCTCATTGTGTTCCTCCTTGGGTTTATCCTGCCTGGGACTCTCTGTGCCTCCTGGACTTGGATGCCTGTTTCCTTTCCCATCTTAGGGAAGTTTTCAGTTATTATCTCCTCAAATATTTTTCTCAGGTCCTTTCTCTCTCTCTTTTCCTTCTGGAACCCCTCTAAGGTGAATGTTGGTGTGTTTATTGTTGTCACAGAGGTCTCTTAGGCTGTCTTCACTTCTTTTCATTCTTTTTTCTTTATTCTGTTTCACTGCAGTTATTTCCAGCATTCTGTCTTCCAGGTCACTTATCCGTTCTTCTGCCTCAGTTATTCTGCTGTTGATTCCTTCTAGTGTATTTTTCATTTCAGTTATTGTATTATTCATCTCTGTTTTTTGTTCTTTAGTTTTTCTAGGTCTTTGTTAAACATTTCTTGAATTTTCTCAATCCTTGCCTCCATTCTTTTTCCAAGATCCTTGTTGATCTTCACCATCATTACTCTGAATTCTTTTACCATTAGGCTGCCTATTTACTTCACTTAGTTGTTTTTCTGGGGTTTTATATTGTTCCTTCATCTGGAACATATTCAATCTCTGCCATTTCATTTTGTGTAACTTTCTGTGATTGTGGTTTCCATTCTGCAGGCTGCACTATTGTAATTCTCCTTGCTTCTGCTGTCTGCCCTCTGGTGAATGAGTCTATCTAAGAGGGTTGTGCAAGCTTCCTGATGGGAGAGACTGGTGGTGGGTAGAACTGGGTCTTCTCCCTCTGATGGGCTGGGCTGTACTCAGTAAAACTTTAATCCACTTCTCTGCTGATGCATGTGTTCCTGCCTGTTGGTTGTTTGGCCTGAGATAACCCAGCACTGGAGCCTAAAGTCTGTTTGGTGGGACTGATGGTGGCATCCAGGAGGGCTCATCCCAATGAGTACTTGCCAGAACTGCTGCTGCCAGTGTCTTTGTCCCCACAGTGAGCCATAGCCACCCCCCCAACTTGGCAGAAGATTCTCCAGGACTAGCAGGTAGGTCTGTCCCAGTCTCTTATGGGGTCACTGCTTTTTCCCCCTAGGTCCTGGTGCACAGAAAACTTTGTGTGTGCCCTCCAAGAGTGGAGTCTGTTTCCGCCAGTCCTGTGGAAGTCCTGCAATCAAATCCTGCTGACCTTCAAAGCCAGATTCTCTGGGGACTCCTCCTCCTATTACCAGACCCCCAGGCTTGAATGTCTGATGTGGGGCTCAGAACATTTACTCCAGTGGGAGAACTTCTGTGGTATAATTATTTTCCAGTTTGTGGTTTGCCCACCCAGTGTGTATGGGATTTCATTTTATCATGATTGTGTCCCTCCTACTGTCTTGTTGTGGTCTCTTTGTCTTTGGATGTTGTATATCTTTTTTGGTAGGCTCCAGCATTTTTTTGTCGATGGTTGTTCAGCAGTTAGTTGTGATTCTGGTGTTCTCATAACAGGGGATGAGCATACGTCCTCTACTCCACCGCATTGGGCTTATCTCTCTAATTCTTAATATATTTTGTTATGATCAAATTGTACTTCAACATTATTTCTATAATCTTCATGAAATAATATACCTCTGAAGAGATAAACATTTTACTTTCATTGTAACCACTGACCTGCAAAGATATTTATGTGATCATATGGGATACATATTATTGCTAAACTAGGAGAATTGAATAAAAATAATTTTATAAGTGGCCAAATTAATATTTTATTAGTATGTGTGTATATATATATAGTGTATGTGTATTATTGCTATCTGTCTCTCTATCTCTACTTATCTATCTATCTATCTAACTATCCATGAGAATTTAGTTACCTACATTTCCCTATAGACTTCAATTATGCATTGCCAGATAGTAGGACTCCCTTGTAGTTCCTTTCACTTCTATTTTTCTAGGAGTTTTTATTTATATAACTCATAATTGAGTTTTCATCTTAATCAAGTGCTTTATGATTTTCTGAGAGAATTATTCTCTCCTTTATTCTCTTTATTGTGAATTATATTGGTAATTTTTTCTAATGTTGGAACATCTTTTCATTCTTGGAATAAAATACATCATAATATACTATTTTTAAAAAATATTCTGATGGATTCTATTTGCTATTACTTAGAATTTCCCAACCTTTATTCTTAAGAAATGTTGGCCTTTAAATCATTTTTCTTTATCTTTTTTTCTGATGTGTATTTTTGTGTATGCTTATTTGGTATTTCCATTCCATTTTAGTATTATGCTATCTTAATTATTCTGTATGTTTTTATGGGAAACTAATCCACACCCGTTATTTAATTTATGATATTATGAGTACTTTGAACTTATACCTTCAGTCCAGATAATTAAGTTTTCTATTTGAACATCTAGCCTCCTCTTTAATATCTCATGTGTCTTACTGCAATGGTGTCCTGTTTTTCCTGATTTTACTTTCACTCTCTCAACTCATCTCCCAAACTATCATAGGCATTTTTTTTTCCTGAATTACAAAACTCATTATGTTACTTGCCTGCTTAAAATGCTTCAGTGGCTTCCCATCAACTTGAGGATAAAGATTAATCTCCATACTTGTGATGAACTCCTCTTTCTATTCTTACTGTTGTTTATCTTTCCAGCCTCAACTCTTATTATTACATTTTTTTCCAAATATAATAATAATTTTACTTCTTCTAAGGAACCATGCTTTCCTTGGTCTCATTATTTTAAAATATGCTTTCTTTGTTATCTGCCCCTTAAATATTAATTAGATCTTTGTAATTCAACTAGAGAATGATTTCCTTTCAGAAACATTTTCTAATTTACCTTCCCCCACAATACTAAGGGAAAAGTCCTCCCTTTATGTTCCTTCTTTGTGACCATCTTATATCCAGTGCACTTATCATTTTGTATTGAACTGGTTAATTATTTTTGCCTATATTCCTCAATACATTAAGATGCTTGAGGGCACTTGCTATACATCTCTGTATTTTCAAACTTAGTACATTTCCAGGCACAAATTAGATAATCAATAAGTATTATTGAATAAATAAAATTCATAAAGCTACTGTGAAACTGAACAGCTGGGATAAGGAGGAGCTGATGCTACCCTGACCAAATTCTGAGTACAAAATGACAAACTGGAAAGAAAGTAGAATCTGTGACAGCACAAAGAATACAGATGACCCTTGAACCATGAGGAGATTAGGGGAATCTACCCTCTAGGAAGTTGAAAATCTTCAAAGAATTTTATAGTTGGTCCTTCATATCTGCAGTTCCACATCTGTGGATTCAACCAACCACAGTGTATAGTACTTTAGTACATATTTATTGAAAAAAATCTGTGTATAAGAGGACTCAAACACAGTTCAAATCCATGTTGTTCATGGGTCAGCTGTAATTAAAATTAATTAGATTATATTAGGTCAGTTCTGGAGTCCACTTAAGTTTTGCCAAATTTTCATTGAAATGATAATTATAAAAACAAATACCATAATAGTAAGTAAAATGTATTTAGCACTGACTATATTCCAGGCACTGTGTCAGATAATTTGTATTAATCATCTTATCCTCATATTAATATAAATAAAATTATGCTTAGAAGAAAACTTGAGTTTGGAAAGATTAGCTTAAATGGTAAGGATGGGCGTTGTCTCCAGGCTTATCTGGCCTCTGATTTTTTTACTCAACCCACAAGTCATCTCTTGTTTCTTTACAGTTCTATTCCAATCATAATTGCTACTATAACAGCAGAAAAAATTCTTGTCATCTGATATTATCTGTAGTAGTATATAATTATAAATCTCATTTTTCTTAGTGCAGAATGCCAATTCTTTTATGTTTAAACTAACATATATTATTCTATAAATATTTAAACTGAAGTTTTATTTACTACTTGGTATCATTCAATAATTGCCAAATTATGACTTGAAAATAGATGTTAATGATCTAAATAAGTTTAATGATTTATGTATTGTCCATGCTTGTGTCCTTTATACTACTGAGTTAGTCTTCAATCTATCTGAAGTGTTGGTTTAAAAGTAAATTAGACAGTTTTAATATTTTCCTTTAATACTTTTTAAGATAAAGTTGTTCAGAATGAGTCTAGTGTGTGAGATTTAAAACAAATGTATAGATTCCCCATGTCTTTACATGACACAGCTGTCATTCTAATGCCATTGGAAAGCAGGTTTTCTTCACAGGTGTGTAGTTTCCTTTTAGAATACATAAACAATGCAATCATTTATAAATTAAGTCAGCATTTGGGTGAAACATTACTGTCAGATACGATTTGAGAGTTTCTGAAGAGAATAAGCTTCAATTTAGGGTAACATCTGGATCTTGTTATTTCAATAACTTTCCTCTGTTGTAAAATGCTACCTAATATGTACCTTCTGTCATTCTAATTAGTTTAGCTGTTATTGTAAGCTCCTGTCTTTAGTATCTCTGCTTTGAATCCATGTGAGTATCAAAATTACTTAGAAACTAGCAACTACACAATTTTAAAGTCTGGGAACAGATGGTTCCTTTGAGTTAAAACTCAAACTGATAATGTGATTTTTACATATGCAGTTAACTTATTCTATCCCAAACTATTTAATTTAGTTTATTTGGTAATAATGTTAGCAGTCTTTTCTCTCTGTTCATTTTAAAAATTAATTAATTAATTATGTTAGTTATTATTTTTAAAATTGTGGTAAAATACTCATAACATTAAACATCTTAATCATTTTAAGTGTTCAGTTCATTGACATTAAATGCATTCATACTCTTGTGCAACCATCACCACCATCCATCTCCAGAACTCTTTTTATCTTGCAGAACTACAACTCTATAACCATTAAATGATAACTCCCCATTCCCCCTCCTCCCAGCCCCTGGCAATTGCATTTCTACTTCCTGTCTATATGTATTTGACTCCTATAACTACTTCATATAATTGAAAGCGTACAGTATTTGTCATTTTGTGACTGGCTTGTTTCATTTAACATAATATCTTTAAGGTTCATCTATATCGTAGCATGTGTCAGATTTTTTTTCCTTTTTTCCATTGTATGTATATATCACATTTTTTTATTCATCCTTGATGGGCACTTGAGTTGATTCCACCTTTTGGCTACTGTAAATAATGCTGCTATAAACATGAATATATAGCTATCTTTTTGAGACCATTTTTAATTATTTTGGGTATATACACAAGAGTGGAACTACTGTAACATAATTCTATTATGCATGGTAATTCTATTTCATTTTTTCAAGAACCACCATACTATTTTCCACGGGAGCTGCACCATTCCTGAAAACACTGAACTAAGGTTCTTATTTATTCACATCCTTGCAACCACTTGTTATTTCTATTTTTTGATAGTAGCCATTTTAATAGGTATTATGTATATCTCATTGTGGTTTTGATTTGCTTTCCCCTATTGATTTGAAGCTTCTTATTTGAAGCTGTTGAGGATCTTTTCAGCTGTTTACTGGCCACTTGTGTATCTTCTTTGAAGAAAACACAATTCAAGTTCTTTGTTCATTTTTTAATCAGGTTGTATTTTTTGTCATTATGTTGTAGGCATTCTTTTTATATTCATGATATTAACCCCTGTTATGGACTGAATTGTGTTCACCCTTCAAATTCATATGTTGAAGCCCTAATCCCCCAGTGTGATTGTATTTGGAGATAGGGCCTATAAGGAGGTAAAGATGAAGTGAGGTCATTATCGATTGAAGAAAATGCACAACATAAAAGTAGAGAACTATGTTTTATTTGGTGGACTTAAGCTGCATACAGCCTCTCAGAGAGCTCTGAGGGACTGTTCCAGAAAGGTAAGGGAGGAGCCAGGACATGTAGGAGTTTTTGCTGAAAAAAAATGTAGTTAAACATCAAAAGATTAATGCTAATCACAAAAAACAACTTCTCAAGTTAATGACTTTAGTGTTTTTCTATATATGGGAAAATGCAAGAGTCCAGACTTATTGAAATAATTTATTTGATACACATCTTAACTATCTAGGTCCAGGATCCTGTTTTTCTCTGCCCTGAATTCCCCTCAGTGTACACTGTTGGGGGTGGCTGCAGTGGCTGATGGCTTTATGACTCAACATCTTTTGTTTACTGAAATGGAAGGTGATATTGTTTGTCCACATCACAGAGGTGGGGCTCTGATCCCATAGGATTAGTGTCATTTTAAGAAGAGACACCAGAGAGTTCTGTCTTTCCACCATGTGAGAATACAGCAAGAAGATGGCCATCTATAAACCAGGAAGTGTGCCCTTACAAAAACTGACCCTTCTAGACATTGATCTAGGACTTCCAGCTTCCAGGGCTGTGAGAAAATTAATTTCTGTTGTATAAGCCATCCAGTATATGGTATTTTGTAATGACAGCATGAACAGACTAATATAACCCTGTATCACATGTATTATTGCAAATATTTTTCCTATTATGTGAGTTGACTTTTCACTCTGTTGATTATGTTCTCTGATACACAGAAGAGTTTAATTTTCATGTAGTCCAATTTATCTATTTGTTCTTCTGTTGCCTTTGCTTTAGGTATTACATATACAAAATCATTGCCAAATCTGATGTTATGAAGTTTTTCCTGTTTTCTTATAAGAGTTTTTTATAATTTTAGCTCTTACATTTAGGGCTTTTATTCATTTTGGCTTAATTTGTGTATATGGTTTAAGGTAAGGGTCCAACATTGTTCTTTTGCATGTGGATTTCCAACTTTCACAATACCATTTGCTGAAAAGACTACTATTTCCTCATTGAATCACCTTGGCAACTTTGTCAAAAATCATTTGACCATATGTGACAATTTACTTTTGTACTCTCTCTTCTATTCCAGTTGTCTACATGTCTGTCCTTATGTTACCACCACATTGTTTTGAATACTGTAGCTTTGTAGTAAGTTTAACATCAGGAAGCATGAGTCCTCCAACTTCATCTTCCATTTTCAGAATTGTTTCAGCTTTTCTGGGTCCCATGAGATTCCATATGAATTTTAGAAAAAAAAATTCTATGTCTGAAAAAAATGTGGCATCTTTCTTAATAATATTAGGTCACTAAATCCATGAATATCAGATATCTTTTCATTTATGGATATCTTATTTAATTCCTTTCAGCAATATTTTGTGGTTTTCAGTGTACAAGTCTTTTGATTCCTTGGTTAAAGTTAAATTCTAATATTTTATTGGTTTGGGTTTATTATAAATACAATCATTTTCTTAAATTCTTTTTCAGATTATTCACTCATAGTATATAGAAACACAGCTAAGTTTTGAGTGTTGATTTTGTATCCTGCAGTTTTGCTGTATTTGACTATTAGTTCTAACAGGCCTTTTGTGTGTGTGTGTGTGTTTGTGTGTGTGTCTCTGTGTAAATCTAGGTTTTCCTACATATAATATTATGTCATCTGTGAAAGAAATAATTTAACTTCCTTTTTTCACAATTTTAATGCCTTTATTTCCTTTTTCTTTCTTTCTTTCTTTCTTTTTTTTTTTTTTTTTGTCTAATTGCTCTGGCTAGGATTTCCAGTACTATGTTCAACAGAGGTGGCAAAAAACAGGCATCCTTGCCTTGTTCTTGATCTTAGAGGAAAAGCTTTCAATTTTTCACCAATGGGTATGATTTTACCTGTGGGCTTTTCATACATGATCTTTATTATGTTGAGGTCATTTCCTTCTATTCCTAGATTGTTGAATGCTTTCATCATAAAACGGTGTTAAATTTTGTCAATTTACTTTTCTGCATCAATTGAGATAATCAAGTAATTTTTGCCTTTGTTTTTATTAATGCAGTGTTTTACACTGGTTCTCTCAGGATGAACTGTCTTTACATTCCAGGAATAAATCCATATTTCTCATCATATATAATCTTCTTAATGTCCTGTTGAATTCTGTTTGCTAGATTTTGTTGATCGATTTTCATCAATATCCATCAGGAGTATTGGTCTGTAGTTTTCTTTTCTTGTAACTTCCTTGTCTGGCTTTGGTCTCAGGGTAATGCTGGCCTCATAGGATGAATTTGTAAGTTTTCCCTCTTGAATTTTAACATTTCATATTTTTCCCCACATATATACCAACTATATACTATACCAATATATAATCACTTTGCATAGATGGCTACAAATTGTCACATTAATACAACAGGGATTACAGGGTCATTTCTAAAACATGCCTTTTTCTTATCTTATGTTCTGAAGTTGAAATTTCAAATGAGTTTCTTCATCACAGATAGCGGTCCTATCTGGTTCATCCTACCCTTTCCAGACACATTACAGCTGAATTGTCATTGAAAGATAGTGAGAAAGGTACTGGGTTATATACATGACTTTGACACTATGGTAGGCAGAATGATCGCTCCCACTCCCAATCATGCCCAGGTACTAACCACTGGAATGTGTAAATATTTTACATGACATTGGAAAAATTATCTTTATAAATATAATTAAGGTATAGAGGTTGCCCTGCATTATCCAGGCAGGCCCAATCTAGTCAATTAAGCCCTTAAAAGCAAAGAAAAAAATTTTTTTGGCTGTGTTGGGTCTTCATTGCTGTGCACAAGTTTTTCTCTAGTTGCTGCAAGTAGGGGCTACTCTTCGTTGTGGTGCATGGGCTTCTTATTGTGGTGGCTTCTCTTGTTGCAGAGCATGGGCTCTAGGCCTGTGGGCTTCAGTAGTTGCAGCACGCAGGCTCAGTAGTTGCGGTGTGTGGGCTCTAGGGTGCACAGGCTTCAGTAGTTGTGGCTAGTGGGCTCTACAGAGCAGGCTCAGTAGTTGTGGTGCACAGGCTTTGTTGCTTCACGGCATGTGAGATCTCTCTGGACCAGGGCTCAAACCCGTGTCCCCTGCATTGGCTAGCAGATGACCACCAGGGAATTGACCACCAGGGAAGTCCCAAGAACACTTTTGATCTGGAGTCTGAGATGCAGCAGGAGGAGAAATCAGAGATTAAATATATTTACCCAGTATTGCTGTAAGGAGCCACATGGAAAGCATAAGAAGGGAGATGAATAGTATCTAGTAAGAAAAACATCCTTGCCCACAATTGGTAAGGAAGTAGGATCTTAGTCATATAACCCTAAGGAACTCAATTTTCCAGCAAATTCAATTATCTTATAAGTATAGTTTTTACAGATCCTACAATAAGAAACACAGCTCTACCAACACCTTGATAAGAGTCTCATAAGATCCTGAGCACATGACCCAGTTGGGTCTACCCAGATTTCTGATCCTCAGAAGCTGTGACATAATAAATCTGTGCAATTTTAAGCAGCTAAGTTTGTGTTTATTTATTATGGAAGTAACAGAAAATTAATACTGACACTCACTAGTTGTGTGTCTTTGGAAAAGCTAACTAAACTCATAGGACTTTGTGTCCTAACTAATTCATCAAATACTTGAGTGTTTTCTTTTGTATATGTTACCAGTCATTCAAAGACATCTGTGGAAAGATATAAAATTGATTAACACACAATCCTTATCCTTATCTGGAGGTAGTACTATAAATGATGGCTAAGGTATCTTCAGGTACTAAAATTTTATAACTGTATTTTAAACATATATCACATGAATGCTGATAATACTTCATGGAAGCTGAATGATGGTATTTAATCCCCTCTTTAAAATAATTCATGGTTCATAGTACTGAGATTTGAGTCCTTGGTGATGGTCACTCTGAACTTTTAATTAAATCCTGTTAAAAAAATCAGTCCTTAAATATTAATAACATGATACAATAAATAAAAAATTGAAGTCAATTACATAGAAAAATGACATGGAGAAATATGCACTATAAATCTAATAGTGAAAGAATCAGAAAGGAACACTATTAGAAAAGTTATAACATTTTTGTTTTGTTTGGAAGTTTATTCATAGAAGAGAACTTTTACTATAAGGTAAGAGACTTTGAATTACAAATATTTCATTTGATGTTCATAAATATAAGTGACATTTAAATGAAAATAATGGCAGAATTCCCAAACAAAAAGTGACTTTAGCAGTTTGAAGTAATTTCAGAAAGCTTTGCATTCATAATAAACTTTGTTTTCATTTTAATATCTAAATTGAAATTAAATGTGCTAAAGATTGTTTATAAATTTTACAGGATTTAAAAGCAATAGTAAGAGCCATCTTTAAAAATAATAGTTTCACCTTTTAATAGGTAGAATGCATTAAACATAGCAAAATGTATTGTTTTTACAAAAAAGAAGCACAGGGCTTTCCACCCACAGGGACTGGATAACTAAATACTAACAACTTCAAGATATATTTTTAGAATAACATCTATTGTAATTTCAGTTTGTCAGTCATACAATCAATTAAAAATCAATTTAAGACTATCTCTAGAGATAGAGTGTAGAATTAAAATCAATATGTGCATTCATCTTAACTAACTGTATATTAGAGGTAACATCTTATTAAAATTAGTGTTGATACAATACAAAGTTGAAATACAAAGTTGTTCATGGCAGATGACCCAGAAACTATTCTTTCTTTGTTTGATTAAAATGCATATCTACCAGTACGTCAATGATTTTTCCCTAGGACTTCTAAATGGAATAAGCATTCTGTGATAAAAAAAAGAATCATGAAATAATGTACGTGTTCATTGTGAGTGAGTTTGAGCTGAGCTTCAACTGAATGACTCATGCTTTATTTGCACTGCCATTATCTAGCAATCACCCTTTAACTCCCTTTAGGCTTTCCCATCTTAAACATTCCAAGTACCTAAAGTTACCTAAACTCCCATAGCAATTATCAAAAGAAAACAAGTGGGTAAATCCTGCAAGAAAAAGAAAGAACAACTAGAACACAAAATTATCTTATGTGCATTACACCTCCTTTTACCTCCCCCTCTTAAAACAGTGGCTATATGTTAGTAAATTATTGGTATAGAAGCTGTACTTATAGATCTTACACATTTGTATTTGAATGTTAACAATGTATTTTCTGTAAATAAAATTTCATTACTATAAAGAATGGTTGGCATACACTCTGGGAAATCTGGTGACAACTAAATAAAAAAATAAGTTGGAGTGAGAGTGTCCATAAAAATATGGGAAATAGTTGTGTTACTAGTCTCTTAAGTGTCATAAGATCAGATAGCAAGGGAAAACACTTATGACTTACTTTTTTTTTTAAAAAAATGTCATTTTAACAAATAGAAAGTATGACCTTAAAAAATAATAATGACTTTATTGTTTCATACAGAATTGTTGGATTTTTCCTGTTTTGAGTGACTAGTGTTTCCTACACTGTTAGTCATGCATTGAAGACCCTAGGTAACCAGGGCAATATTAACTCAAGTAACATGGGAGGAAATTTATTTAAGCATGACCACAACCCTTGGCCACCCTAGAAGTGCATTTGTCTAGGAATTAATCTTTTGTGGAACAATGTTACTTCAAATGTTCAAGTACAATTGACCTTAAAATTGACCAAACAATTCCCTATACTTAAAATTGTGAAATGATATAATTCAGTGATATTATGGTAAACTGATCTGTATTTAAGGTGTTGCCCAAAATATTGGATAAAATGACAAAAATGTTCACAATTGTATGGCATTGCTTCAATGGCTTGTATTATATTTTCTGGGAAACAGCACGATTTTGAATGGTATTGTTTCTAGAGCAAGGACTAAGGCACAAGAAAGACCAGCTATGTGACCTTACACAAATGATTTACACTGTACGTTAATAGGTTTCCTGACATAAATTAGTAATTTTAAATACATAATGTTCAAAACTGTTGTGTATATTAAATAAGATAACGTATGTTAAACATATAGAGAATATAAGGTGCCTCAACTAAAGTTAATCTGCTTTGCCTTCTATACTTCTTTATTACAATGAGATTATTAAATGGTGTTTTAAATTTGTATATAACATATACCTTTTAAAGTACATTTACATCTGTCACTTCAGTAAATCCCCTTAAACTAAAGCTATGGAATTTGTAGCATTATAATAACCATTGAGTTTCCCATAACGTTACATTAAAAAAACACAGAAAAACTATATAGAAAAGTTAAATGACATTCCCATCGTCATATGGTGACCGATATATGATTTAAACCTAATCAGGATTCTAACTCAAAGGCTGCTGCTCCTTGTATTGTATTACACTGCCTTTCAAGAACATTTAAACACTATTAGGAAAGAGCACATGACATCCAAACATAAGATCCGAAAACTGACAGAAACAGTCACAAATGTTGGGAAGAAATTTCAGAGGAAGGATAAGGTTGAGCCCTTGTTTTCCAGAGTTTGTGTCCAAAACTTTCAGGGAATGTATAACTTATGCTATCTGTTGATCAACATACTAGATGAATGACAATGGTATTCTATTTGCTCCATATGGAATGAAAATCTTATACTCTCTGTCCTTTTTTTTTCAATATTTAAATATCAGTGACACATTTGTCTAAAATGATTTAGGTATAAACTGCTTGAGTGTGGACCAGATGATATTTTAAAATTTAGCTTGCTATTATTTTTAGCTTCCTAAAGTTGTTTATAAAGTTTATGAACTGTTTGTTTATTTTATGTATTTCACACTTTCTGTGAAAGCAAGAGTAATCTAGAAATAATTAATGACCCATTATTTTGTTATTGAGTTATTTTATGTTTCAGTTCTCTAATTCACTTCAGTAAATCTTTATATTTAGCACTACCATGCTGGGGCTTATGGTTATCCAATGGTGAACGACAAAAGGCCAGTCATACTCACACAGGGCTTAGGATGAAGACTGAAGATAATGTGAAATGAGACAAAAGTGGTACACAGGGATGAGACCATACAGAGCTTTAAAAGCCAAATTAGATAGGCTCATCTTTATTTTAATAGCAACAGGAATGCTCTTAAAGTGTTTTAGGTAAGGGAATAAGGTTTGCAGGTGAGAAAGAGGAGAGACAAAAATCACATTGGTGTTGTGAAAAGGTCCTTCCTGAGGGGAAGGAAATATTATTTGCATCTCAAATATCTACTTCAGAGTAAATAAATAGAGGGAATATAACTAACATTCTTATTTTTGTAACACTTCATTAAAGCATAGCATACATGTAGAAAAGTATATAAAAATATATCAGGTCAATGAATTATCTTAAGAGAAAAAACTCATGCAACCCCCACAAAGATAAAGAGGTAAGACATTACCAGCACCCTGAAATAACCCTTCAGGCTCCTTCTCAACCAAAATCTCTTTCTTCTAGAAAAGTAGCCAGTATTCTGACTTCTAAAATCATAGTACAGTTTTACCATTTTCTTTTGAGATTTACATAAGTGGAAGCATAAAAATGTATTATTTTGTGTCCAGCTCTTTTTGATCAACATCATCTGTGAAGTTCATTCTTACATGTAAAGGTATTTTTTTTTATATCCAGTAATCCATGAAATAAATATGTCACAATTCATGTGTACATTCTACTGTTGGATATTTGTGATGCTTGCAGTTTGGGCTACATGAATAATGTTACAATGAATATTCTGTTACATGTAATTAAGTTCACATAATCATAAATTTCTGATGGGTATATACATAGGAGTGAAACACAGTGGTCATACGTTCTGTATATATATAAATTTAGTAGATAATGCAGAGTTTTCCAAAGTGGTTATACAAATTTATATCTCTGCTGTCAGTATATGAGTTCCAACTATCCCATATCCTTGCCAATATTGTTATTATTTTAACATTTTTTATTCTATCCAGAGGGTCTATCACTGGAAAGATGTAACTTTAATTTGTATGCACCAAATTGCACAGGTTCAAAATATAAACACCATATTTCATAGAATGAAAGTGAAAATAGACAAATCCATCATAGTGGGAAAATTTAACACATCACATTGAGTAACTGATATAACAAGCAGAAAAAAAAATGTCTTCAGAAGGTTTAATCAACAAAATTCACAAAACTGACCCTATTTACATATTTGACATTGCAAAAAACTGTTAAATCGTTATTATTTTCAAATGCACGTGTAATTTTTACCCAAACTGAGCACATTATGAGTCATAAAACAAATCTAAACAAAGTTAAAAACACTGACATCATTCAGAATGTATTCTCTGGCCACAGTGGAATTAAACTTGAAATCAGTAACATAATGTAAAAAGATCCAAATATTTAGAAATTAAATAATACACTTCAAAGCAATTCAAAGTCATCATAATGAAAAGTAGAAAAAAATGTTTTATTAGAAAAAAGAACATACAGCATATTAAAACTTGTGGAACTAAGCAAATCTGTGCAGAGAAAAAAATTTATATCAATAACTTTATATATTAGAAAAGGTAGATCACTAACCAATAGCTATTGAATTACAATTGAATTGAATTAAATTACAAAACAATTCATCTAAAGAATGAGTAAATGGACATATTATTACATACTAAAAAAAGTAGAAGGAAGAAAATAGTAAATATATTAATGTAAGTCACAACAAACACAGTTGAAATAATTAAGAAGGACAAATGTGGACTCTTTGAAAACTCATGTTTGATAGACATTTAGCAAAATTGAGCAAAATAAAAGTAAGTAAATAGATTGATAGATATATAAGTAAATAAATAAGTCACAAATTTTAAGTATAAGGGATCAAAAAGTGGTATCACTATATATTTTACAGATACTGCAAAGATTTTAAAAGAATATAATGAACAATTTAACAAAAGTAAATGTAAAATTTTACATAAAATTTATGAATTCTTAGAAAAACCTAAATTACCAAAACTAATGAAAAATAAAATAATGAACATTACTGTATTATTAAATAAATGAATTATTTTTAAAATTAAACTATTAAATTGGCAACTAAAACCCTTCTCACAAAATTCTATAGTGCCACATATACTCACTAGTGAATTCTCCAAACTTTTAATGAAAAAATGACACCAATTTTACAGAACTTCATCTAGAAAAACAAAGAAGGAAGGAGAGGGAGAGAGAAAGAGAGAGAGCAAATAAAAGGGAGATTGAAAGAAGGAAAGAGAGAGAGAGAGAGACAAGTCAATTTATGGGACCAGGATAACTCTGTAAAGAACAAATAACAGGACAGGAAACTTAGATACTAATCATTTTTATAAACATAAATACAAAAATTTTAAAGAAAATAAAAAGAATCTAATGATTTTTTTTAAGTATAGTATATTATGAACAAGTTGGGTTTATTTCAGTATGCAAAGTAGATACAATATTTAAATAAAAACCAATATGTTTCATCACATTAATAGAATAAAGTACAAAATCATCTTCATAAATGCAATGCAGAATAAAGATTTGTACAGATTTTACAATCATTCATGGTAAAAACCCTTTGTAAAAGAGGAATGAATATAAGGAATTTCTTTAATCTAGCAGAGTACTTACAAAAAGTAGTTCAAATTAAAATATCAAATACTACTAAAAGGCTTATACATAAAAATATCAGAATCCAACATCATTGGTATTTATTGCTGTTCCTGCTTCTCAGAGTCAACAACATTCATCAAATTTACTTATTTTCCTTAGTGTTTGCTTCAATATATCTAAATAACTTTAAATTTTATTTCACAGAGACCTCTTTCATTCAACTCTTCATCTTTCCAACTGTATTTTTTTGTGTGTGAGCCAGTTGCACAGCTTTTATTATGGGATTTTATTCCCTTTCCATCCCCAACTCTCTCTCTCTTTCAACACTTATTCCAGCAACTTCTTAAGAAAGAATCCATGGAAGGTAAATTTCATGCCTGAAAATCTTGTTTTTTCCATTGTATTTAATTGACGGTTTACTTGCTTATACAATTCTACATCAAAAACATTTCTCTCAGAATTTGTATAACCACTGTGGAAAACTGTCAGCATTATCTATTAAGTTATATATATATATATATACAGAACCTATGACAACTGTATTTCACTCCTATGTATATACCCAACATAAATTTATGATTACGTAAACCAAAATAAATGCAACAGAATATTCATTGCAACATTATTCAATGGAACAGGATAGAAAGCCCAGAGATAAACCCACACACCTATAGTCAATTAATCTATGACAAAGGAGGCAAGACAATACAATGGAAGAAAGACAGCCCCTTCAATAAATGGTGCCGGGAAAACTGGACAGCTACACGTAAAAGAATGAAGTTAGAACACTCCTTAACACCATACACAAAAATAAGTACAAAAAGAATTAAAGACTTAAATGAAAGACTGGACACTATAAAACTCTTAGAGGAAAACATAGGCAGAATATGACTGTTTATTTTTTAAGTTTTCTTTAACATCTTTATTGGAGTATAACTGCTTTACAATGGTTTATTAGTTTCTGCTTTAAAACAAAGTGAATCAGCTATACATAACATATATCCCCATATCTCTTCACTCTTGAATCTCCCTCCCTCTCACCCTCCATATCCCACCCCTCTAGATGGTCACAAAGCACCAAGCTGATCTCCCTGTGCTATGTGACTACTTCCCACTAGCTATCTATTTTACATTTGGTAGTGTATATGTCCATGCCACTCTCTCACTTTGTCCCAGCTTACACTTCCCCCTCCCAATGTCCTCAAGTCCACTCTCTAGTAAGTCTGCGTCTTTATCCCCATCCTGCCACTAGGTTCTTCATGATATATATATATATATATATATATATATATATATATATATATATATATATATATATACTCAATATATATGTATTAGCATACAGTATTTGTTTTTCTCTTTCTGATTTACTTCACTCTGTATGACAGACTTTAAGTCCATCCACCTCACTACAAATAGCTCAGTTTCATTTCTTTTTATGGCTGAGTAATATTGCATCATATATATGTGCCACATCTTCTTTACCCATTCATCTCTTGATGGACACTTAGGATGCTTCCATGTCCTGGCTATTGTAAATAGAGTTACAATGAACATTGTGGTACATGATTCTTTTTGAATTATGGTTTTCTCAGGATATATGCCCAGTAGTGGGATTGCTGGACCATATGGTAGTTCTATTTTTAGTTTTTTAAGGAACCTCCATACTGTTCTCCATAGTGGCTGTATCAATTTACATTCCCACCAACAGTGCAAGAGGGTTGCCACTGAGAAACAAGAAGAACTACAATCCGGCAGCCTGTGGAACAAAAACAACATTCACAGAAAAATAGACAAGATGAAAAGGCAGAGGGCTATGTACCAGATGAATGAACAAGAGAAAACCCCAGAAAAACAACTAAATGAATTGGAGATAGGCAACCTTACAGAAAAAGAATTCAGAATAATGATAGTGAAGAAGATCCAGGACCTCGGAAAAAGAATGGAAGCAAAGATTGAGAAGATGCAAGAAATATTTAAAAAAGACCTAGAATAATAAAAGAACAAACAAACAGAGATGAACAATATAATACCTGAAATGAAAACTACACTAGAAGGAATCAATAGCAGAATAACTGAGGCAGAAAAACGGATAAGTGACCTCAAACACAGAACGGTGGAATTCACTGCTCTGGAACAGAATAAAGAAAAAAGAATGAAAAGAAATGAAGACAGACTAAGAGACCTCTGGGACAACAATAAATGCAACAACATTCACATTATAGGGGCCCAGAAGGAGAAGAGAGAGAGAAAGACCAGAGAAAATATTTGAAGAGACTTTAATCAAAAACGTCCCTAACATGGGAAAGGAAATAGCCACCCAAGTCCAGGAAGCGCAATGAGTCCCATATGGGATAAACCCAAGGAGAAACATGCCAAGACACGTAAAATCAAATTGGCAAAAATTAAAGACAAAGAAAAATTATGGAAAGCAGCAACGAAAAAAATGACAAATAACCTACAAGGAACTCCCTTAAGGTTAACAGCTGATTTCTCAGCAGAAACTCTACAAGCCAGAAGGGAGTGGCATGATATACTTAAAGTGATGAAAGGGAAGAACCTACAACCAAGATTATTCTACACAGCAAGGATCCCATTCAGATACAATGGAGAAATCAAAAGCTTTACAGACAAGCAAAAGCTAAGAGAATTCAGCACCACCAAACCAGCTCTACAACAAATGCTAAAGGAACTTCTCTAAGTGGGAAACACAATAGAAGAAAAGTATCTACAAAAACAAACCCAAAACGATTAAGAAAATGGTCATAGAAACATACATATCAATAATTACCTTAAATGTGAATGGATTAAACGCTCCAAACAAAAAAAGAGAGACTTGCTGAATGGATACAAAAACAAGACCCATATATATGCTGTCTACAAGAGACCCACTTCAGACCTAGGGACACATACAGACTGAAAGTGAGGGGATGGAAAAAGGTATTCCATGCAAATGGAAATCAAAAGAAAGCTAGAGTAGCTATAAACATATCAGATAAAATAGACTTTAAAATAAAGAATGTTGCAAGAGACAAGGAAGGACAGTACATAATGATCAAGGGATCAATCCAAGAAGAAGATATAACAATTATAAATATATATGCACCCAACATAGGAGCACCTCAATACATAAGGCAACTGCTAATAGCTATAAAAGAGGAAATCAACAGTAACACAGTAATATTGGAGGACATTAACACCCCAATTAAACCAATGGACAGATGATCCAAAATGAAAATAAATAAGGAAACAGAACCTTTAAATGACACAATAGACCAGATAGATTTAATTGATATTTATATGACATGCCATCCAAAAACAGGAGATAAAACTTTCTTCTCAAGTATGGATGGAACATTCTCCAGGATAGATCACATCTTGGGTCACAAATCAAGCCTCAGTGAATTTAAGAAAATTGAAATCATATCAAGCATCTTTTCTGACCACAACACTATGAGATTAGAAATGAATTAGAAGGAAAAAAAAGTGAAAAAACACAAACACATGTAGGCTAAACAATACGTTACTAAACAACAAAGAGATCACTGAAGAAACCAAAGAGAAAATCAAAAAATACCTAGAGATAAATGACAATGAAACCACGATGATCAAAAACCTATGGGATGCAGCAAAAGCAGGTCTAAGAGGGAAGATTATAGCTAAACAACTCTACCTCAAGAAACAAGAAAAACCTCAAATAAACAATCTAACCTTACACCTAAAGGAACTAGAGAGAGAAGAACAAACAAAACCCAAAATTAGCAGAAGGAAAGAAATCATAAAGAGCAGAGCAGAAATAAATGAAATAGAAACAAAGAAAACAATAAAAAAGATCAATAAAACTGAAAGCTGGTTCTTTGAAAAGATAAACAAAATTAATCAACCATTAGCCAGACTCATCAAGAAAAAGAGTGAGAGGATGCAAATGAATAAAATTAGAAATGAAAAAGGAGAAGTTACAACAGAAACCGCAGGAATACAAAGCAACCTAAGAGACTACTACAAGCAACTCTATGACAATAAAAAGGAAAACCTGGAAGAAATGGACATATTCTTAGAAAGGTATAATCTTCCAAGACTGAACCAGGAGTAAACAGAAAATATGAACAGACAAATCACAAGTAATGAAATTGAAACTGTGATTAAAAATCTTCCAACAAACAAAAGTCCAGGACCAGATGGCTTCACAGGTGAATTCTATCAAACATTGAGAGAAGAGCTAACACCCATCCTTCTCAAACTCTTCCAAAAACTTGCAGAGGAAGGAACACTCCAAAACTCATTCTATGAGGCCACCACCACCCTGATACCAAAACCAGATGAAGATAATACAAAAAAAAACCAACTACAGACCAATATCATTGATGAATATAGATGCAAAAATCCTCAACAAAATACTAGCAAACAGAATCCAACAACACATTAAAAGGATCATACACCAAGATCAAGTGGGATTAATCCCAGTGATGCAAGGATTCTTCAATATATGCAAATCAATCAATGTGATACACCATATGAACAAATTGAAGGATAAAACCCATATGGTAATTTCAATAAATGCATAAAAAGCTTTTGACAAAATTCAATACCCATTTATTATAAAAACTCTCCAGAAAGTGGGCATAGAGGGAACCTACATCAACATAATAAAGGTCATATACAACAAACCTACAGCAAACATCATTCTCAATGGTGAAAACCTGAAAGGATTTCCTCTAAGATCAGGAATAAGACAAGGATGCCCACTCTCACCACTATTATTCAACACAGATTTGGAAGTCCTAGCCATGGCAATAAGAGAAGAAAAAGAAATAAAAGGAATACAAATTGGAAAAGAAGAAGTAAAACTGTCACTGTTCACAGATGACATGATACTATACATACAGAAACCTAAAAATGCCACCAGAAAACTACTAGAGCTAATCAATGAATTTTGTAAAGTTGCAGGATATAGAATTAATTCGCAGAAATCTCTTGCACTCCTATACAATAATGATGAAAAATCTGAAAGAGAAATTAAGGAAACACTCCCATTTACCATTGCAACAAAAGGAATAAAATACCTAGGATTAAACCTACCTAGCAAGACAAAAGACCTATATGCAGAAAACTATAAGACACTGATGAAAGAAATTAAAGATGATACCAACAGACGGAGAGATATACCATGTTCTTGGATTGGAAGAATCAATATTGTGAAAATGACTATACTACCCAAAGCAATATACAGATTCAATGCAATCCCTAACAAGTTACCAATGGCATTTTTTACGGAACTAGAAGAAACCATCTTAAAATTTGAATGGAGACACAAAAGACCCCAGTAGCCAAAGCAGTCTTGAGGGAAAAAAATGGAGCTGGAGGAATGAGACTCCCTGACTTCAGACTATACTAAAAAGCTACAGTAATCAAGACTATATGGTACTGGCACAAAAACAGAAACATAGATCAATGGAACAAGATAGAAAGCCCAGAGATAAACCCATGCACCTATGGTCAACTAATCTATGACAAAGCAGGCGAAGATATACAATGGAGAAAATACAGTCTTTTCAATAAGTAGTGCTGGGAAAACTGCACAGCTACATGTAAAAGAATAAAATTAGAACACTCCCTAACACCATACCCAAAAATAAACTCAAGTTGGATTAGAGACCTAAATGTAAGACCAGACCCTATAAAACTCTTAGAGGAAAATATAGGAAGAACATTCTTTAACATAAATCACAACAAGAATTTTTTGGACCCACCTCCTAGAGTAATGGAAATAAAAACAAAAATAAACAAATGGGACCTAATGAAACTTCAAAGATTTTGCACAGCAAAGGAAACCATAAAGCCGAAAAGACAACCCTCAGAATGGGAGAAAATATTTGCAAATGATTCAACGGACAAAGGATTAATCTCCAAAATATATATACAGTTCATGCAGCTCAATATTAAAGAAATAAAAAGCCGAATCCAAAAATGGCAGAAGACCTAAATAAACATTTCTCCAAAGAAGACATACAGATGGCCAAGAACCACATGAAAAGCTACTCAACATCACTAATTATTAGAGAAATGCAAATCAAAACTACAATGAGCTATCACCTCACACCAACCAGTTAGAATGGACATCATCAGAAAGTCTACAAACAACAAATTCTGGAGAGGTTGCAGAGAAAAGGGAACCCTCTTGCACTGTTGGTGTGAATGTAAATTGATACAGCCAGTATGGAGAACAGTATGGCAGTTCTTTAAAAAACTAAAAATAGAATTACCTTATGATCCAGCAATCCCACTACTTGGCATATACCCAGAGAAAACCATCATTCAAAAAGACACATGCACCCCAATGTTCATTGCCACACTATCTACAATAGCAGGGTAATGGAAGCAACCTAAGTGCCCAGCAACAGATGAATGGATAAAGAAGTTGTGGTACATATATACAATGGAATAGTTCTCAGCCATAAAAAGGAACAAAATTGAGTCATTTCTTGAGACGTGGATGGACCTAGTGACTGTCATACAGAATGAAGTAAGTCAGAAAGAGAAAAACAAATATCGTATATTAAAGCATGCATGTGGAACCTAGAGAAATGGTATGGATGAACCAGTTTTCAGGGCAGAAGTTGAGACACAGAGTTAGAGAAGAGAACAAACGTATGGACACCAAGGGGGGAAAACCACGGTGGGGTGGGGATGGTGGTGTGCTGAATTGGGCTATTGGGATTGACATGTATACACTGATGTGTATAAAATTGATGACTAATAAGTACATGCAGTATAAAAAGCAAACAAACAAACAGATAAAAACAACTAATACTATACTTTCATTGGGTTATTAGTGTAGAAATGTGTTAATATAAATGTTTCAGACATTACATGATATTTCTAAAAATCTTATATGTTCTAGTATAATGTTATAAGTCATAATTCTAGTTATTACTTTAAAATGTGTATCTCAGAAATAACTAAATATCCTTGTCAATTGCATTATTATGAACTTTCATCAAATCTTTAACCGTGGTCATTTTTAAGTCTTTTGTCATTTACAGTCAGTTCTGGGTGTACTCTAATGCTTTTGCAAAAATGTTCCTATAAAACGGTTTCATCTTCAAGGAATTCATGGAAAAGGCTCTGACAAGTACAGGTTTCTGGTAACTGACTATACTGCTGAATTGAATGAATAAGCATTTTCAGAACTCTAATAAAAAACTGATGAATTCATAAAAGTGCTAACAAAAGATCAAGATGAAAAAAAAATAATTACATGGAACTGTGTGAACTGATGAGGATGATTATAATTTTTATGATTTTCTGTTTGAATAAAAAAAAAATCCCACAAGGGCTCAGAGGCAAAAAATATGCAAATCAATTTTCACTGCAAAGTAAAGGACCTGTTACAGTGGAGGACTACTGGACTGAATGTCAATATTATGACATAGTATGAGTGTGTTTCATGTTTGGTAATTGAAATCATTTTTGCTTTTGTTGTGGTCATCCATTTACAATGTTTGGTGTCAGTTTATCTGTTGTAAAAATAAAATAGAGTGTGTGTGAAAAAATTATATATTGAATATAGTTCTCTGTGCTATACAGAAAAAAAAAAGAGAGGGTTACCTTTTCTCCACACCCTCTCCAGCATTTATTGTTTCTAGATTTTTTGATGATGGCCATTATGACTGGTGTGACATGATATCTCATTGTAGTTTTGATTTGCATTTCTCTAATGATTAATGATGTTGAGCATTCTTTCATGTGTTTGCTGCCAATCTGTATATCTTCTTTGGAGAAATGTCTCTTTACATCTTCTGCCCATTTTTGGATTTTTTTTTTGTTTTTTTTGATATTTACCTGCATGTGCTGCTTGTAAATTTTGGAGATTAATCCTTTGTCAATTGTTTCATTTGCAAATATATCCTCCTATTCTGAGGGTTGTCTTTTCATCTTGTTTATGGTTTCTGTTGATGTGCAAAAGCGTTTAAGTATCATTAAATCCCATTTGTTTATTTTTGTTTTTATTTCCATTTCTCTAGGAGGTGGGTCAAGAAGGATCTTGCTGTGATTTATGTCATACACTGTTGTGCCTATGTTTTCCTCTAAGAGTTTGATGGTGTCTGGGCTTACATTAGGTCTTTAATCCATTTTGAGTTTATTTTTGTGTATGGTGTTAGGGAGTGTTCTAATTTCATTCTTTTACATGTAGCTGTCCAGTTTTCCCAGCACCACTTATTGCAGAGGCTGTCTTTTCTCCATTGTATATTCTTGCCTCCTTTATCAAAGATAAATTGACCTTATGTATGTGGGTTTAGCTCTGGGCTCTCTATCCTGTTCCACTGATGTATATTTCTGTTTTTGTACCAGTACCATACTTTCTTGTTTACTGTAGCTTTGTAGTATAATCTGAAGTCATGGAGCCTGATTCCTCCACCTCCGTTTTTCTTTCTCAAAATTGTTTTGGCTATTCAGTGTCTTCTGTGTGGAGAACATTTTGGAGTTTTCTTAAAAATAAATCAGTGCATTCTTCTAACATAGTTAACTACTGAGAAATATGACACCTATGAGTCCTAATATTTTCTACTGATATTTAAAATTTTAATGTTTGGAGATTCTACGATCTCTTTATTCATGATTCAGAAATTTCATGATACTGTGCTTTGGTGTGTAGTTCCTCTTTCCTTTATCATGCTGCTTATTTTGTTATACACTTCCAATCAGGAGATTTAAACTATTTTCTTTTGTTTATGTTACTATTAGTCATATGTTTGAATTCTTGTAGTGACTTTCTAAATATTTAATCTTCCTTCTCATTTTCTTTTTTTCTGGCTGCACCGCACAGCTTGTGGGATCTTAGTTGCCTGACCAGGGGTCAAACCCATGCCCCCTGGAGGGGAAGCACAGAGTTTTATCCACTGAACTGACAGGGAACTCTTTATCTTCCTTCTCATTTTTCTTCCATTTTATTATCTTTTTGTTCTACTTTCTGGGAATTTTTAAACTTTATTTCCAAAATATTTATTAAAGTTTTGTTTTGTGGTTACATATATTAATATCCAATAGTTATTTCTTAATTTTCTGATTTTTACATATAATCTAGTAATTGACTTATATATAAAAGATCTTTTCATTTCTCTGTAGATATTACTTTTTTTTTATGATTTCTTCTGTTCCTTGAATTGATTCTAATTTGTCCATTTTGTTTCCTATTTGTTTTGGGTCTTTCTTTCATCTTTGTTACCTCTCTCAAAAATCTGGTGTACCTGGCATGTCTATTTAAGAGTGAGGACTTAAAATCTTCAAACTCACTGTGATTAAATGATAGTGCTCATTCTAGTGTGAACATGTGAATAACTAACTGTTTCATTGATAAACCCAGAAATTAGTTTCTAGAGGTCTTTTCTCTGAAGCTAGTTAATTTTTCAGGAAAGGAATCCTATAAATCCCTGCTTGGGACTCTATGAATATCTTCCCTTGTTCTGGAAGTAGGGTGGGGTACTAAGCTTGATGTCTCACTAGACAATGTAAACTTTAATACTTTTTGTTTTCACCACTCTACCTCATCAAATGTAAGCTATAACTTGTATTATTTTTAAAACCAGTGCCTCTGTACCTTTCTCATTATTTTTATTCCCTAGATTTAAAAATATTGGACAAATTACCTTTGGCTGACAAATTTCCTAATGTGAAAATTTTTATTCTCAGAAAGTTTAAAACATAAGATTCAGCAATTCCACTCTTATCCGAAGAAAACAAAAACATTAATTAGAAAAAAATTCATCCCTATGTTCCTTGCTGTATTATTTATGATAGACAAAATGTGGAAACAACCTAGGTGCCCATCAATAGATGAATGGATAAAGAATATGTGAGATTATATATATATGTATATGCACAAAAAGTAGAATATTACTCAGCCATAAAGCAGAATAATATCTTGCCTTTTGTGATAACATGGATGGATCTAGAGAGTATTATGCTACATGGAATAATAATCCAATGAAGACAAATACTGTATAATTTCACTTATATGTTTAATCTGAAAAAAAACCCAATTACACAAACATAACACAACAAAAACAGAGTTATAGATACAGAGAACAAAGTGGTGGTTGCTGGGTGGGGGGCAGGGGGTGAAAAAATAAGTTAAGAAGATAGTAAGGTACAAATTTCAATTGTAAAATAAATGACTCACAAGTATGAGATGCACAGTGTGGGGAATATAGTCAATAACTGTAATATATTTGTATGGTGACTTATTGTAACTAGACTTATTGTGGTAATCAGTTTGAAATGTATAGATATATCAAATCACTGTGTTGTGTAAAAAGAAATAACATAGCGTTGTAGGTCAATTATCCTTCAAAAACAAACTAATAGAAAAAGGGATGAGATTTGTGGTTACAGGAGGTGGGGAGTATGGAGAAGGGGAATTGAATGAAGACAGTCAAAGGTACAAATTTACAGTTATAAAATCAATTAGTACTAGGGATTTGATGTACAACTTGATAAATATAATTAATCCTGATATATGTTATATATAAATGTTGTTAAGAGAATAAATCCTAAAAGTTCTCATCATAAAAAAATTTTTTTTCTATTTTTTAATTTTGTATCTATCTGAGAAAATGGATGTTCATTAAACTTACGGTAATAATCATTTCATGATGCATGTAAATCAAATCATTATGCTCTACTCCTTAACTTATACAGTACTGTATGTCAGTATTATCTTAATAAAGCTGGAAGAAAAAAACAAAAAAAATTGACAGGAAATCAAGGGAAACATTTGTTACAGAATAAGCAATATGCATTTTTTTTCTGTAACAAGTGGGTATATAAACCCTTTAAAATACTTCTTTTGATCATAAGTAATCAAGAGTGATTCTTATAGGACAATGATTATAATTTATATCTAAGGAATATGAAGTCAGAACCCAGATGCCCAAGTACCAGGAAGGTCATGCATAATGTCACAGTTTGAACCAAATGAATAGGAAATGAGCATTTACAAATTTAGTATGAGTCTACTGGCACAATTGCATTCAAAGTTATAGTGTAATTAACTGGGTGAGTGCCAGGGCATTCATGACAGTTGTACCCAGAGCTGACCTTGAAATCTGATTATTCAATTGCCCCTTTTATGCAGGCACAGGAAGAGCATGCAAAGAAATTAAGAAAAAGTAAAGGAATTGAGATGTATAAGATTAAACAAGTATATTTTTCTTTGTTTTGTTTTGCTTTAAACACTTTAAGTAATATATTTGTATTGTCTTTAACAAGTATAACATAATTAAATCTTTTACAAATACTCTGAATCAAATATTTTCAATATATTTCCAAAACCTAGAAGCAATGCTACATTTAATCTCCTTCTACAAGAGATATTTCCATTCACCATTATTTCTGAACTCACGTAATTGATCTTAGATATACTTTAATGTTATTTATCTATTATTTTGCTTCTAATCAGTCCTGAATAAAGCTAAAATAGCATTACCTTTTCAAAACTTGAGTTAGAAAACGGTCTATCCCAAACTGACATATTAAAACCATTCTGAGATACTAATCTGTTGGGAAGTAAAATTAAGTTTCTATGGAGCAAAATGTACTTGACTAGGTAGGTGTGCCATGGCATGATAACACATATGGATCATAGCATAACCATTAATGACCCTTGTCTCTTTTTAAAATGTTAGAGTTCTTGGAAGGTACACTCCGTAAAGGTCTATTAGAGAAATTTTGAGCTCCAGACATATAGTCTTATTCATTATTTTCAAAATCTGTCACGTACTATCCCATCTTCTTGCTTCTGCTCATGCAATTCTCAATATATTGTAAAATTATTAAAGTCTGAAGATGTTGTACCTCTTACAAACATCAGTACCAAGCATAACAGACTAATACAGTAAGTTTTTGCTTGATGATTTATTGGAATAGCCTGGCAGATGCTCAAAATTTTGCTGAATACATAATGACTAGACACAAATGAATTAGATTTCTTTTACTCAATAATATTTAGCCAGTTGTAAGATATGTCTTTTTTATTTGTATTTGAATTATTTCTATCAATATATCTTAATTACTGTGAAATATAATTATTTCTATATATATAGAAAAATTATATACATATATGTATATATATATTTGCAGATCTTCATGGATGATATTTTTGGCTAGTAGAAGAGACATCTGTAGTGAGGGAAGAGAAGCATATAAATGGGATTTCAATTAACACTCAACAGTCTAATTTCTGGAGCTCATATATTTATTAGAATTGTGATTAGAATCTAATGTCCCTGAGCAGGCTTACAAAGTTCATTGAGATTTCCTTCTTGGTTCTACTTCTTTTGTCTTCCAAACTAAACTTGAAAAGTAGTGCTTTGGTGTTTTCTCTGTTGAAAGATTTAGACAATTTTACTATTTATACTCATTACCTGAATTTTGGAAGTAATAAACCAAAAAGAAAATTGAAGACTAATATAGTGTTGCTGATTTTTTTTTCCTGAGGAGAAGAAAATAAAACATATAAGAACACAGTAATGATAACAACTTCCAGTTATTATGCTAATTGCAGCATAAAACAATTGACATTTTAACACCATAGAAATAGAAGGAAATAAATTCAGAAAGCAGAGAAAGATATAATCACTCTAATATAAGTAACAACAAATACATATATGTATGAACTTTATATATATACATACATATGAACATATATATATATGGATATGTATGAAATAAATTTGAAAAATTTTTACCAAATATTTTACCAATATAATATTTTGTGATATTACATTGCTTTCTTTTTTTTTTTTTTTTAACGAGGGCCTCTCACTGTTGTGACCTCTCCCGTTGCAGAGCACAGGCTCCAGACGCGCAAGCTCAGCGGCCATGGCTCACAGGCCCAGCCACTCTGCGGCATGTGGGATCTTCCCGGACCAGGGCACGAACCCGTGTCCCCTGAATCGGCAAGCAGACTCTCAACAGCTGCGCCAGCATGGAAGCCCCTACATTGCTTTCTTGATACAAAAATATTAGTTTGAAGATTATAGTCGATAGTGAAATAACAGAAAGTAAAGTTTGATTATAATTTGCTCTCAAACTTTATTTTCATCAGAGTTATTATTGAAAACCCAGATTTACATAGGTGTATTGATGAAAATCATTAATTCCCATAATGCAAATGCAACTGCATATGTTAACAATATGCCCCTTCATTTGGAGAACAGAAGTGATTATTAATAATGAATGTAGTGTTTTTCAGATTTTTATAATCACCAAGTTCAGGATCAGAGGAATAAACCAAACAGTGCTATCTGCTGCATTTCACTTGAAACTCCAAGCAAGTTATAAACGTTGTTACAAAGAACAGAGGTCTTCACCTGGGGAACACAATAACTCTGTGGTCATGTGGACACTTTCCAAGTGGGACAAAAAGTGGAAAGCAAGCAAGATAATAGAAACACTGATAAATCTGTACACAAACTGATAGAAAATAAGAGACCATCCAACCAGATTCTTTGCCTTTCTGCCTCATGAAACATGACAAATATCAGCAAGTGAAGATGTAGTGTCTTGATAGGTGGTCCTGAGATAGGGCTCTGAGCCCCATAGCTTATATAGAATGTATAGGAGATCCAGAGATCTCTACAATATCCTGGTGGTGGAATGTAGAGATGTTTGGAACAGCAGACTTGAAAGTGAGGATACACATAGATTACCAGAGAATATACAATTTTAAGAGAATCAGTTTCCCTTTCCTCAACTTCTATGTGTTTTATTAAAACCGTTCTAAGATCAAGTCTTTTTTTCCTTTCCTAGATCTTCTTTCTTAACAGTATTTAGTCCTATTTTATAAAAAAAAAAAAAAGGGAATATTTTCTACCCACCCTCACTATTAATGTGGCTTATTACTTATGGATTTGGAAGGGAGAACCCCTAAGGCAACAAAATAAGGAACAATTCTAAATATTGGTATCTGGGTTGCTTTAAAGATACGAAGGGGGACCTAATTGAGTTTCATAGATGATAGAACGCTGCTATTCTTATCATATGTCAGAAGAATATCAAATAATTGAGTGACATTTCTATAGCATAGCTGTTTCCATTCCCATCTACTATTTTATGTGAAGTTTCTTCATGGTTTATGTCTGTAAAAAATAAAATATAATGCTGACCTCTGTTTATAAGCACATGAAATAATTGTGCATATTCATCTTAATAGACACATTTCCAATACAATTATATTTTTTATATTTAGTAATCATATACAAAACTTTATATTACATTTATTTGTTTTGAATAATGTCCCATGAATAATTGTAATGGTAAATAAAACCAGAAGAAATGCTAGCACTTTGAGCCATATAGATTTAAAAAATAAAAACAACATTTAACAATGACAAAATACATATTTTTTTCTCCTGAGAAGTATGATAGTAACCCTTATATGACTATCAGTATAAGAATCTATGAAGAAAATGGATTGGAAAGAAGACCTTAAGAATGGAAAAGATTTCTGACTTTTATAAAAGAACTTTTAAATTTTTTATTAATGGATGGTAGAGATTATCAAATTGCCATCTATTTGGATTCCAATAGTACTTTTAAAAGTGTGATATAATATTTTTATTTGCAAATGTGAATATTTATAATACACCAAAATTACATCCTCTTCAAGTATGTAAAATTATGATAAAATTTTCACATGTCAAACTAAAAGTACAGGTGATGCAGGCTTGTTTTTTTTTTTTTTTCCACAATTGTTTTAGAGGTTATCCAAGCAAAATAATTTAAATACCATTGACCAAGAATGGTTCTTGTATAAAATTAATTATTTATACCCAGTAAAATTTGAATGTTTATTAGATGTCTAGCATCTATAATGCAGAAAAGGATTATGGACAAAAATAAGAATAAGTATATTGGATTAGAAACTAGAATCTGGTGCTGGTCCTACCCTATGATCTTCAGCTTATCCCCTATGCTGTTTAGTCATCTTTTTCTATCTCTAAATGAAAAAAGTGACCAATATTTTGTGAAATATAGTGAGATGTTCAGTGTTTAATAAACCTAGTTGACAGCAAGAAGCACAGACTTCTTGAGCCAGACTGTTGTTTTAAGTATAACCATAAGACTGCCTGCTATGGTCTGAACATGTCCACCCCAAATTCATGTTGAAATCCTAATCCCCAAAGATGAAAGTGGGGCCTTTGGGAGGTGCTTTGGTCATGAGGGTAGAGCCTTCATGAATGGGATTAGTGTCCTTATAAAAGAGATCCCTTCTAACTTTCACCATACTAGGATACGGTGAGAAGTCTGTGATTAGAAAGGGCTCTCACCCAGCCATGCTAGCACTCTGATATCAGAATTCCAGCCTCCAGAACAGTGAGAAATAAATTTCTGTTGTTTATAAGCTACTCAGTCTGTGGTATTTTGTTATAGCAGCCCGAATGGACTATGACATTGCCTTAAAACTTTATTTGATCTACTTTAAAATTTTATTGTTATTGCTTTTAACTCAGAAACACATTTTATTAACAGGAAGTATTGTCTGAGTGCTTACCTTTCATCAGCTCTCCTCAAAAATGTTCCTAATGTAATGTCTTAGAAAACAATTGGTGAAAATAAAATAATTTATATGAACTGTTTCCTCCCTGTAGGAATTGTTGAATACTATAAATTCAAAGAGGATTGCTGCAAGAGACCTTTATTTTTCATGAGAAAATAATTAGATCTTCCTTTTCTGGGGACAAGGGATGAGGATTGAGATTTGCTGTTTTGAAGAATCTTCATTTTTTTTTCAAAATTTCCCCATAACTTTCTCAATATCAGTAAATATTCTTCCACAGCATTATATTATATATCACCTCAAACTAAACTAACATAGATACTGACTGACTGTAGAGTTAAATATGCCTATACCTTTTTCTAAACAAATATTCACTGTATTTTTCACCATCATTGCTTTGTTTTAATATTTGTTAGTATTTATTGAGCACTTAGCGTCGATAGGCATTAGGATGTGTTGGTAAAATTTCCCCAATAGTAAAGAAAAAGAAAATAGCCCACATACCTTAGTACTCTGCTGCTGAACAGCTGATCAGTTTGCCAAATACAGGTAATTTCCTCAGTGTCAATTGTGATCTTGTTTTCCAGTAGTGACTCATCTACTAATCTAATTATGATGTAGGAAAATTCAATTTCATTGTAGTTAGATGAGGCTTATGTTTGATATATTTCTGGTTTTCTTAAAGTCTGCCTGAGGAGAGTGACTACCTTTTCTTGATCCTATTCTTTCCAAAAAATGTCCATTATCTTTAATTTCTTTGACAGCTAAACCTTGAATAAATGGTCTCTGCCTGCACTCTATATTTCCTCACTCTTTGTGTCCTCATTAACTCTCTGCAAATCTGATTTTGCCATACCATTCCACATAAATTGCTTTCTTCAAGATCACCAATGCCCTCTTTCTAGTCAAACCCAATGACATTTACTCAGATCCTTTTCAAACTCTCTGTGTTACTTGACATAATTGATTATCCTATACCTGAAATTCTTCCTCACCCTTAGGTACAATAACACATTACCTTGTTTTCCTCCTGCTTCCTTGACAAAAGTTGTTTTCTTTCTTGTTGCTCTGTTGCCTACAGTCATTCATTAAACAAATGTTTATTGAGCTCTAAACCCTATTCTATGTAAAGCTAGGTAAACATCTGGGGATACAGCTTGGAATATGAGTAGATCTCTAGTTTCATATGGAGGTAGTGACAAACAAAATAAAACAGGGTAATTTTTACTTATTACAAGTGTTATAAAGATAATAAATCTGAGTGATATAGATGAGAGTGACTGTAAGTATGGGAGAGATCACAGGCATTGGCAGGGAGGGTAGCTTCCTTTAGGTTTAGTTGTCAAGTAAGGACAATGTCAGGAGGTGATACTTTAGTAGAGACCTGAGTTGATTCAAAGAAGCCAGCAATTCCCATATATGATTGTGTGAGAATGTGCCAAGCACACATAATTACAATGCCAAGGTGAAAATAGCTTGGGTCACAGTAGGAATTGAAAGGCCAGTATAGCTGATTAAAATGGGTAAGGAAAAAAGAAGTAGAAAATTATATCAGAGAGGGAGGTAGCATACAGACCCTGGCTCTGTAGACTATAGTAAGGTGTGTGACTTTTCTTATAAATATAATAAAAGTCATCAAAGGTTTATAAGCAAGGGAATTATATGATCTTATATGATCTGATTTACATTATAAAAAGATCACTCTGCCAGCTGTATGGAATATAGGTTGTTAACAGCATTCAAGAGAAGAAATAGAACAGTTAGGATATTGCAGTAGTCTAGGGGAGAGATGATGATTTCTTAAATGCACTGGTGACAAAGGGAAAGTAATTAATTTGGGATATGTTTTGGAGATAATGTTTGACAGGTATTGCTGACAGATTATATGTAGTGAAGTGGTGAGGACAATAAAATAATCAAGGATGACTCCTGAGCTTTTGGCTTGAGAAAATGGGAGAATAATAGAACCACTGACTGAGATATATTGATATGAAGAGACTAGAAGAGAAATTCTTATTGGGGAGAAGAAAATCCAATCTTATATTTCTGATGTCCACAGGATCAGTCTTTGGCTTTCTGTTCTTTTCACATTCACCTATTGGGATACTTCATTTTATCTC
The DNA here is from genome assembly GCF_964374135.1 of Grampus griseus. Taxonomy (NCBI): domain Eukaryota; kingdom Metazoa; phylum Chordata; class Mammalia; order Artiodactyla; family Delphinidae; genus Grampus; species Grampus griseus. The sequence continues at coordinate 76,793,641 of NC_138999.1, read as the reverse complement.
AAGGCTTTTATGCTAAATATTCAGAAATCTACCTCTCTTACCCTGAATTATGTAAATTCTCTTGCTTTATATCAAACTTTTACATGGAAGTGGCATTTAATTAAAATTTGAATGAGAGGGGAAAAAATAATGGAATGAGTTGTTAAGCTTCTTGCTGTTGGTGAAATGATTAGTAGTTACCTTAATGTGTTCACTGTGATCTTTAAATACTAATTCATACAAGAATATTTTAAAGAAAATAAAAGTGTTATACTTTATTTGACAAAGGAAACGAATAGTTTATAAAGCAGCCAAAAGAGTCTATAGGCTTTTCCTTCCAGAATTTCACCCAAGTATTGGCAGAATGTGTGATTTTAAGCTTTGTAAATACTCAGGGTCCCTGGACCCAATTCCAAAAATGTGTGTGGAGGCTTCCCCACACCAACAAGCAATTCTTGGATACCAGCAAGATGTCTGATAATTCAATTCAGTTCTGACACTATCTACCAGGAGAAAGGGACAGATTCCACAGGTAAAGGGCTCAGTCCCACAAGACCATCCTCTATTTCAGATGCCTTTTGCAAGCACAGACTGTTACCTGTACCTCTAACTAACCGGTTACAAATGGCGGTTTCTATGACCCTTTCAAACTCAGGATTCCAATTTGCAAGTCCAGGTTTTACCTGTACTTCTGATCAACTGGCTATAAACCAGAGGTTTGCATGCCCCCCAACTCAGGTTCAATTAATTTGCTAGAGTGGCTCACAGAACTCAGGAAAATCTGTTTGTTCATTAGATTACCAATTTATTATAAAATATTATTAAAGGCTACTAACCAGCTAGATGGAGATACATAGGGCAAGTTCCTGAACAAAGGAGCTTCTGTCCTCATGAGCTTGGGGCCTGGCATGATGACATGCAAAAGTATTCTGGTCTCCCCATGTGGAAGCTCTCCGAAAAAGGACCAAAAACTGTCCTTCTGGGTTTTTTATGGAAACTTCATTACATAGTCATAATTGACTAAACCACTGGCCAACGATGACTGATTTAACCTCAATCCCCTCTCCCCTCCATGGAAAACCAGAGGATGGGACTCAAAGTTCCAAACCTCTAAAAGTCACCTTCATTAACATAAGCCCAATTGTGAAGGAAAGGGCTTGTTATGAATAACACCATTCATCTTAATGTCCCTTAAGCACTTTTTCAGGAACCGAGGACAAGATACCAAATATTGTAACAAAATATGCTCCCAATGCCTTTATGAATCAGAAAATTCAAGAGTTTGGGGAGCTATGGGCCAGGAACTATGGATGGAGACCAAATAAATATGAGAAATATATTTTGGTCATCTGAATGACCAAATATATATATATATATATATATATATATATATATATAAAATATATATATATATATTATATATATCCGTATGTTTGATAAATTACAATATCACAATTTCTTATTCAACTAATATGCCACCAACAATATGCCAACAACAAACATACATAGTCAAAGTGCCATCTCTGTTGATTGTTCAATTCCTCTTTTTGTTTTCATTTACCTATTATAAAAACATTTGCTTTTGTATGCTGTATCTGTCTTAAGACTCCTTTATTTACATATGTCTCACTATAGTAGTGGTACTAGGATTTTTTATAAAGTATTTAGTAATATAAACAAAAATGTTTAAAAATGTAAGAATTGAAATGGAGACAAAATTGTCATTGTTTGTGGATATGCTCATCTACTTAAAAAAAAACAGTAAAATCAACACACCCCATTGAAACCTATAAGAGTATTTAGAAAATTGATAGATATAAGATTAACTTACAGCATTTCACTTCCCAATCAATAACAAAATAGAAATATGCCATTTACATTGGCAAAAACAACTATGAAGAATCTAGAAATTATATATATATATATATATATATATATATAAAATCTAGAGAATATATGTAATCTTTATGGAGAAAACTTTAAAAGCTAATGGTGGATATAAAAAATCATCTGAATAAATGGAAATACTTTCCATGACCTTGGATGAGATAACAGTGTTGTAAAGAAGCCAGTTGTCCAAAACTTAGTCATTAATTTCAATGGAAAGGAGAGATCATATAATAGATGCTCCTGAGATAATTGATTCCCTATATAGACAAAAATAAATCCATGTCTCAATTTAACCCTACATGCAAAAAATATATTCCACATAGGATTAATCACCTAAATATGAAGGATAAAGCTGTAAAGTTACTTGAATTAGGATGCTATCTTTGAATAACAAGGGGTTTTTAAGCAAAACTTTAAAAAACAATCTGTGATAAAGAAAAAGACAAGGAAAATAAAGGAAAAAATTAATTATATAAAGTTTTCAGTTCTACAAAGTACATTATGGATAAAATTAACAAACAGATGAGACATTGGTAGAAGAATTTTGCAGTGTTTGAAACTGACAAGGGACTGATACAAACTAAAAATCAGAGGGAACACCTATACATCATTATGTTGCCTAAGACAAGTTGAACATATTTAATTCACCTTAAAGGTGACCAGCCTGGATTTTAATGACTTACAAAACCCAAAGAAATGTTCTATGCATGCTGATATTCTGTACTATCCTGAAGGACTCTTCTATATTTCATGGTTAGGTTATATTTACAATAAACTCACTGCATTTATGCCCCCACCCACCCCAGAGAGTGGAGCCTCCAGGATGATGTTAAAGAACAAATGGATTGTGGGAACATCTTTTAGCTTTGGGACCCCAGGAGACTTAGATAATATATCTTACATATTTAATGCTAGAACTATGATGACTTTTTGTTCCCATCAGAAACACTAAGCACTTGACTGGATCTTACAGACCCACAATATGGTAAATAATTATTATTCATCATAAACATATGCCAGTCTTTTCACGGGATGCCACAGAGTTTCTGGGCTCAGGGCTCTCAATATATTTCGGTTCTTTTCAAATCTTTCAAACTAATAAGTCTTTTTAGCTTGCTTTGTAGAACAGAATGATGTATTATTACTGTGGAGGTGTTTCTCTGCAGCCTTTTGGAACTGGCCACTCTGTGGGCTTATCTGCCCTTTTTGCAAAACAAACCCAATGATTTTGGTCACTACAATTTACAGGAATACCACACAAATAAATGAGTCTGGACTATGTTTCAAAGCTAGGTTACCAGGAATATTATCTCTCTAGTTTCAAGAGCCATCTATCATATTAAATTGATACTTAAGGAAAAGAGCCATATACTTTAAAACTTCACATTTATGTTTATGGACAAATGATTCCAATGAAAGGATCCAACTTTACTTAAGACACACTATTTTTCCTATAAGCATTTATACCTAAAACTTGAAGATTTATATTTTTAATATTTTTTAACAATAATTAAGCTTTCATTTGAATTGAAAAAATTAATTACTTTCAATTTCTATGAAATTGAAAAAAATAAAAATTCCTCCACATTAAGTTTACTATACTGACCTAATTGCAGAGAATAACTTTTATTCACCTCTCAACCAAATAGTTGCATAAAAATTCCAGCCAGGTAACAAAGATTTAACAATGTTACAGAAGGACAAATCTATAATGTGAATTTCTGTTATTCCAGAAGCATTTCAAATCCATGTTGCACATCTGCAGACATACTGGATTTTGTGATTTCTTTTTCTCCATAAGAAAATCTAGATTTTTGACTATCTTATGGAACATTTAGATACCACTTACCAAAAACAAGTTCTTAACATTTTACAGACTGTACAGTCTTTCCCAGAGCTTCTCTGAACTTTTCTAGACAAAGCTAGGGAAATAAGCATAGATGGTATGCAGAAAGTGTATCTCTTCAATCAAAATATAATAAGCTCTTCCTTAGAGTATTACATTTATAAGTGCTTTGAAATTAAGATTAAAGAGAATAAAAAATCTAAATATAATACATAGAATGCTCAATGAATTGTCTGGGGCACTTATTATAAGAGACTCTCACTTTAATTTTGATCCCTATAATTTAATATTTTATCACTGTAACTAAAAATAACCTACCTTGCACATGTATCAGGGGACAATGATTTTATCTTTATACTTCAAATACACATCGATTCCATTACATTTATGTTTTCAAAAAATCAAATATCCTTTCCCCTTCAAAGGGCTTCTTCCACATTTTTTGAAAACTTACTTCCGTAACAATTTCTTCTAACTTTTAAGATACACCACTCCTCAAAATTATGGCACACATTATAGAAATGGATTATTGGGGGACTTTCTGGTTGTTCAGTGGTTAAGACTTTGTCCTTCCACTGCAGGGGGTGCGGGTTCAATCCCTGGTCAGGGAGCTAAGCTTGCACAAGCTATGCGGTGCAGCCGAAAAAAAAAATTATTTAATGTGTGCTTATATCCTGAATTGATACAAACTCACTCAGAATGGGACTGTTTTACCTTATATATTAAAAACTCCAATGTATGTATAAGAACTCATTCATCTCACAAAGTGTGAATCTTCTCCTTTCATACATGGTATGATTAATTGCATAAGTAAATTATCAGATGATAAAATATTACATTACTGGGATAATGACTACTTAGAAATGATTTACTTTTTTGTTAATACACTAAGTTCAGTGAACCATTTTTTTTCTTTTCCAATATAGTTTATTATAAGATATTGAAAATAGTTCCATGTGCTATAAAGTAGGACCTTGTTATTTATATTATATATAGTAGTTTATATCTGCTAATCCCAAACTCCTAATTTATCCCTAACTCTGCTTCCCTTTTGGTAATCATAAGTTTAGTTTCTATGTCTGTGACTTTCTATTTCTGTTTTGTAGATAAGTTCATTTCTACCATTTTTTTTTAGCTTCCACATGTAAGTGATTTGTCTTTCTCTGTCTCATTTACTTCACTTAGTATGATAAATTCTAATTCCACCTGTGTTGCTCAGTTAACCGTTTTTTTAATTTATAAATTTTAAATCTATAATTTTAGTGAAATTGACTTGTAATGTTTTGTACTATCATATAATTTTGATATCAAGTTCATGCTACTTTCATAAGATGAGTTGGGAAGCTTTTCAACATTTAACATGTTTTTCTGGAAAAATTTCCATAAGTAAGGATTATTATTTTTTTCCTTGAAAAGTTGTTATAACTCACTTTTAAAACCATTTGTGTGTAGAGGTATTTTTGAGGGGGCTGAGAGTGTTTCTTGAACATTTTGATTTCTTTAAAGACTTTAAAATTCTTTTTTTTCAGGAATATATCTATTTGCTTTATAATTCAAACAAATTTCCATATAGTTTTTCATGGTTTTTGTTAGATTTTTAAGCTTCACTTATATCTCAAGTTATCAACTTTTTTCTACATTTTATTTATTTTCCTTATCTCATTTTTGGTAACAGCTTTATTGAGATATATTTCACATGCCTTGCAATTAACTCACTCCAAGTGTACAAGTCAATGTTTTTTTAGTATATTCAGAGTTGTACAACCACCAACACGATGAAATTTAGAACATGTTCTTCACTCCAAAAAAGAAACTTCATACCCTTTAGCTACTATGTTGCAACTCTTCTATCTTCTCCAAATATAGGTTATCACTAAACTAAATTCTGTCTCTATGGATTTGCCTATTATGGACTTTTATATAAATAGAATCATATAACATGGGGCCTTTTGTGTCATTTATGTCACTTAGCATAGTGCTTCCAAGGTTTATCCATGTTGCAGTAGGTATCAGTATTTCATTCCTTTTTAAAGTTAAATAATATTCCATTGTATGGATATACCACATATATTTATACATTAATGATTTGGAGGAAATCTGAGCTGTTACCACTTCATGACTATTATGTATAATGATGCTATGAAAATTTTATACCATTTGCTTCTAAGAATATATATTGTCAATTCTCTTTGATATATATCTAGAAATAGAATTTCTATATCATATCATAACTGTATGTTTAACTTTTGGAAGAACTGCCAAACTGTTTTAAAAAGTGACTGCATCATTTTATGTTCCCATAAACAATGTCAATTTCTTGAAGTTCTTGCCAATACTTGTTCTTATGTGCCTTTTTTATTTTTACCATCCTCATGGGTGGGAAGTTGTATCTTAGTGTGGATTTTAATTTGCATTTCCATAGTAACTAGTAATGCTGAACATTTTTTTAATCATGTAATTTTAGCAATTTGTGTATCTTCTTTGGAAAAATGTCTTTTCAGATACTTTGTCAACTTTTAAAATTAGAATATTGTCTTTATTATTAAATTGAGTTCTTTTATATATTATAGATAATAGTCTCTTATCAGACATATGATTTGCAAATATCATCTCTAATTATGTTGGTTGTCTCTTCAGATTCTTGAAAGAGAGTCCCTTGAAGGCCCAAAGTTTTTAATTTTGAAGGCTAATTTGTCTATTATTTCCTTGGTTTCTTATGCTCTTGGTATTATATCTAGGCCATCATTGGCTGCTATGTTTTCCTTTTTTTTTTTACAACTTTATTGGAGTATAATTGCTTTACAATGGTGTGTGTGTTAGTTTCTGCTTTATAAAAAAGTGAATCAGTTATACATATACATATGTTACCCTATCTCTTCCCTCTTGTGTCTCCCGCCCTCCCACCCTCGCTATCCCACCCCTCCAGGCAGTCACAAAGCACCAAGCTGATCTCCCTGTGCTATGTGGCAGTTCCCACTAGCTATCTACCTTACATTTGGTAGTGTATATATGTCCAAGACTCTCTCTCGCTTTGTCACAGCTTACCATTCCCAATCCCCATATCCTCAACTCCATTCTCTAGGAGGTCTGTGTCTTTACTCCTGTCTTAACCCTAGGTTCTTCATGACATTTTTTTCTTAAATTCCATATATATTTGTTAGCATACGGCATTTGTCTTTTTCTTTCTGACTTACTTCACTCTGTATGGCAGACTCTAGGTCCATCTATCTCATTACAGATAGCTCAATTTCGTTTCTTTTTATGGCTGAGTAATATTCCATAGTATATATGTGCCACATTTTCTTTATCCATTCATCCAATGATGGACACATAGGTTGTTTCCATCTTCTGGCTACTGTAAATAGAGCTGCAATGAACATTTTGGTACATGACTATTTTTGAATTATGGTTTTCTCAGGGTATAAGCCCAGTAGTGGGATTGCTAGGTCATATGGTAGTTCTATTTGTAGGTTTTTAAGAAACCTCCATACTGTTCTCCAAAGTGGCTGTACCAATTCACATTCACACCAGCAGTGCAAGAGTGTTCCCTTTTCTCCACACCCTCTCCAGCATTTATTGTTTCTAGATTTTTTGATGATGGCCATTCTGACTGGTGTGAGATGATATCTCATTGTAGTTTTGATTTACATTTCTCTAATGATTAATGATGTTGAGCATTCTTTCATGTGTTTGTTGGCAGACTATATATCTTCTTTGGAGAAATGTCTATTTCAGTCTTCTGCCCATTTTTGGATTGGGTTGTTTGTTTTTTGTTATTGAGCTGCATGAGCTGCTTATAAATTTTGGAGATTAATCCTTTGTCAGTTGCTTCATTTGAAAATATTTTCTCCCATTCTGAGGGTTGGCTTTTGGTCTTGTTTATGGTTTCCTTTGCTGTGCAAAGGCTTTGAAGTTTCATTAGGTCCCACTTGTTTATTTTTGTTTTTATTTCCATTTCTCTAGGAGGTGGGTCAAAAAGGATCTTGCTGTGATTTATGTCATAGAGTGTTCTGCCTATGTTTTCCTCTAAGAGTTTGATAGTTTCTGGCCTTACATTTAGGTCTTTAATCCATTTTGAGCTTATTTTTGTGTATGGTGTTAGCGAGTGATCTAATCTCATACATTTACATATACCTGTCCACTTTTCCCAGCACCACTTATTGAAGAGGCTGTCCTTTCTCCACTGTACATTCCTGCCTTCTTTGTGAAAGATAAGGTGACCATATGTGAGTGGGTTTATCTCTGGGATTTCTACCCTGTTCCATTGATCTATCATTCTGCTTTTGTGCCAGTACCATACTGTCTTGACTACTGTAGCTTTGTAATATAGTCTGAAGTCAGGGAGTCTGATTCCTCCAGCTCCATTTTTCATTCTCAAGATAGTTTTGGCTATTCGGGGTCGTTTGTGTTTCCATACAAATTGAGAAATTTTTTGTTCTAGTTCTGTGAAAAATGCCAGTGGTAGTTTGATAGGGATCACATTGAATCTGTAGATTGCTTTGGGTAGTAGACTCATTTTCACATTGTTGATTCTTTGAATACAAGAACATGGTATATCTCTCCATCTATTTGTATCATCTTTAATTTCTTTCATCAGTGTCTTATAATTTTCTGCATACAGGTCTTTGGTCTCCTTAGGTAGGTTTATTCCTAGATATTTTATTCTTTTTGTTGCAATGGTAAATGGGAGTTTCTCCTTTATTTCACTTTCATAATTTTCATCCTCAGTGTATAGGAATGCCAGAGATTTCTGTGCATTAATTTTGTACCCTGCTACTTTACCAAATTCATTGGTAAACTCTACTAGCTTTCTGGTAGCATCTTTAGGATTCTCTATGCAGAATATCATGTCATCTGCAAACAGTGACAGCTTTACTTCTTCTTTTCCAATTTGGATTCATTTTATTTCCTTTTCTTCTCTGATTGTTGTGGCTAAAGAATCGAAAACTATGTTGAGTAAGAGTGCTGAGAGTGGGCAACCTTGTCTTGCTCCTGATCTTAGTGGAAATGTTTTCAATTTTTCACCATTGAGGACTATGTTGGCTGTGGGTTTGTCATATATAGCCTTTATTCTGTTGAGGAAAGTTCCCTCCATGCCTACTTTCTGCAGGGCTTTTATCATAAATGGGTATTGAATTTTTCAAAAGCTTTCTCTGCATCTATTGAGATGATCATATGTTTTTTCTCCTTCAATTTGTTAATATGGTTTTTCACATTGACTGATTTCTGTATATTGAAGAAACCTTGCAATCCTGGAATAAACCCAACTTGATCATGGTGTATGATCCTTTTAATGTGCTGTTGGATTCTGTTTGCTAGTATTTTTTGAGGATTTTTGCATCTAAGTTCATCAGTGATATTGGACTGTAGTTTTCTTTCTTTGTGACATCCTTGTCTAGTTTTGGTGTCAAGGTGATGGTGGCCTTGTAGAATGAGTTTGGGAGTGTTCCTCCTTCTGCTATATTTTGGAAGAGTTTGAGAAGGATAGGTGTTAGCTCTTTTCTAAATGTTTGATAGAATTTGCCTGTGAAGCCATCTGGTCCTGGGCTTTTGCTTGTTGGAAGATTTTTAATCACAGTTTCAATTTCAGTGCTTGTGATTGGTATTTTCATATTTTCTATTTCTTCCTGGCTCAAATTTGGCAGTTTGTACATTTCTAAAAATTTGTCCATTTGTTCCAGGTTGTCCATTTTATTGGCATAGAGTTGCTTGTAGTAATCTCTCATGATCTTTTGTATTTCTGCAGTGACAGTTGTTACTTCTCCTTTTTCATTTCTAATTCTATAGATTTGAGTTTTCTCTCATTTTTTTTTGATGAGTCTGGCTAATGGTTTATCAATTTTGTTTATCTTCTCAAAGAACCAGCTTTTAGTTTTATTGATCTTTGCTATTGTTTCCTTCATTTATTTTTCATTTATTTCTGATCTGATCTTTATGATTTCTTTCCTACTGCTAACCTTGGGGTTTTTTTGTACTTCTTTCTCTAATTGCTTTAGGTGCAAGATTAGGTTATTTATTTGAGATATTTCTTGTTTCTTAAGGTAGGATTGTATTGCTATAAATTTCCCTCTTAGAACTGCTTTTGCTGCATCCCATAGGTTTAGGGTTGCCATTTTTCCATTGTGAATTGTTTCTAGGTATATTTTAACTTCCTCTTTGCTTTCTTCAGTAATCACTTCATTATTAAATAGTGTATTGTTTAGCCTCCATGTGTTTTTATTTCTTACAGATCTTTGCCTGTAATTGATATCTAGTCTCATAAAGTTGTGGTAGGAAAAGATACTTGATACAAATTCAATTTTCTTAAATTTACCAAGGCTTGATTTGTGACTCAAGATATGATCTATCCTGGAGAATGTTTCATGAGCACTTGAGAGAAATATGTATTCTGTTATTTTTGAACAGAATATCCTATAAATATCAATTAAGTCCATCTTCTTTAATGTATCATTTAAAGCTTGTGTTTCCTTATTTATTTTCATTTTGGAAGATCTGTCAGTTGGTGAAAGTGGGGTGTTAAAGTCCCCTACTATGAATGTGTTACTGTCGATTTCTCTTTTATAGCTGTTAGTATTTGCCTTGTGTATTGAGGTGTTCCTATGTTAGGTACATAAATATTTACAATTGTTATATATTCTTGGATCGATCCCTTGATCATTATGCAGTGTCCTTCTTTGTCTCTTCTAATAGTCTTTATCTTAAAGTCCATTCTCTCTGATACGAGAATTGCTACTCCAGCTTTCTTTTGGTTTCCATTTGCATGGAATACTTTTTTCCAGTGCCTTACTTTCATTCTCTATGTGTCTCTAGGTCTGAAGTGGGTCTCTTGTAAACAGCATATATATGGGTCTTATTTTTGTATCCCTTCAGACAATCTGTGTCTTTTGTTGGGAGCATTTAGTCCATTTACATATAAGGTAATTATCAATATGTATGTTCCTTTTCCCATTTTCTTAATTGTTTTGGGTTCGTTATTGTAGGTCTTTTCCTTCGCTGGTGTTTCTTGCCTAGAGAAGTTCCTTTAGCACTTGTTGTAAAGCTGGTTTGGTGGTACTGAACTCTCTCAGCTTTTGCTTGTCTGTAAAGGTTTTAATTTCTCCATCAAATTTGAATGAAATCTTTGCTGGGTAGAGTAATCTTGGTTGCAGTTTTTTCTCCTTCATCACTTTAAATATGTCCTGCCACTCCCTTCTGTCTTGGAGAGTTTCTGCTGAATGATCAGCTGTTAACCTTATGGGGATTCCCTTGTGTGTTATTTGTTGTTTTTCCCTTGCTGCTTTTAATATGTTTTCTTTGTATTTAATTTTTGACAGTTTGATTAATATGTGTCTTGGCGTATTTTTCCTTGGATTTATCCTGTATGGGACTCTCTGTGTTTCCTCAACTTGACTATTTCCTTTCCCATATTAGGGAAGTTTTCAACTATAATCTCTTCAAATATTTTCTCAGTCCCTTTCTTTTTCTCTTCTTCTGCTGGAACCCCTATCATTTGAATGTTGGTGCACTTAATGTTGTCCCACAAGTCTCTGAGACTGTCCTCAGTTCTTTTCATTCTTTTTTCTTTATTCTGCTCTGCAGTAGTTGTTTCAATATTTTATCTTCCAGGTCATTTATTCTTTCTTCTGCCTCAGTTATTCTGATATTGATTCCATCTCAAGTATTTTTAATTTCATTTATTTCGTTGTTCATCCTTGCTTATTTCATCTTTAGTTCTTCTAGGTCCTTGTTTAATGTTTCTTGCATTTTGTCTATTGTATTTCCAAGATTTTGGATCATTTTTACTATCATTATTCTGAATTTTTTTTACATAGACTGTCTATTTCCTCTTCACTTATTAGGTCTGGTGGGTTTTTATCTTGCGCCTTTATCTGCTGTGTGGTTTTCTGTCTTCTCATTTTGCTTATCTCACTGTGTTTGGGGTCTCCTTTTTGCAGGCTGCAGGTTCATAGTTCCCATTGTTTTTTGTGTCTGTCCCCAGTGGCTAATGTTGCTTCAGTCGGTTTTGTAGGCTTCCTGATGGAGGGGACTAGTGCCTGTGTTCTGGTGGATGAGGCTGGATCTTGTGTTTCTGGTGAGCAAGTCCACGTCTGGTGGTGTGTTTTGGGGTGTCTGTGGACTTATTAAAATTTTAGGCAGCCTCTCTGTTAGTGAGTGGGCTTGTCTTTCTGTCTTGCTAGTTGTTTTGCATAGGGTGTCCAGCACTTTAGCTTGTTGGTCGTTGAGTGAAGCTGGGTGCTGTGGTTGAGATGGATATATCTGGGAGATTTTCACCATTTGATATTATGTGGAGCTGAGAGGTCTCTTGTGGACCAGTGTCCTGAACTTTGCTCTCCCACCTCAGGGGCACAGCACTGACTCCTGGCTGCAGCACCAATAGCCTTTCATCCACCTGGCTCAGAATAAAAGGGAGAAAAAGTAGAAAGAAAGAATTAGTAGAATTAGAAAGAAAGAAGGAAAACAGAAAGAAAGAAAGATGATAAAGTAAATCAAATAAAGTAAGATAAAATATAATAAATTTATTAAAATAAAATAAGTAATTATTAAGAGAAAAATGAAAAGAAAAATCAGACAGATAGAACCCTAGGACAGATGGTGGAAGCAAAGCTATACTGACAAAATCTCACACAGAAGCATACACATACACAGTTACAAAAAAAGGAAAAGGGGAAAAAATCCTAAATCTTGCTCTCAAAATCCACCTCCTCAATTTCAGATGATTCGTTGTCTTTTCATGTATTCCACAGATGCAGGGTACATCAAGTTGATTGTGGAGCTTCAATCTGCTGCTTCTGAGGCTGCTGGGAGAGATTTCTATTTCTGTTCTTTTTTCTCACAGCTCCCAGGGGCTCAGCTTTGGATTTGTCCCCGCCTCTGCCTGTAGGTTGCTGGAGGGTGTCTGTTCTTCGCTCAGAGAGCATGGGGTTAAAGGAGCAGCTGCTTCGTGGACTCCAGCTCACTCAGGCCGTGGGGATGGAGGGGCTCAGAGTGCAGGGTGAACTTGTGGCAGAAGAGGCCGGCATGACGTTGCACCAGCCTGAGGTGCGCCGTGCATTCTCCCGGGGAAGTTGTCCCTGGATCCCGGGATCCTGGCAGTGGTGGGCTGCACAAGATCCCTGGAAGGGGGTTGTGGATAGTGACCTGTGCACACAAGCTTCTTGGTTTCAGCAGCAGCAGCCTTAGCGTCTCATGCCCATCTCTGGGGTCCGCACTTTTAGCTGCGGCTCACACTCGTCTCTGGAGCTCCTTTAAGCAGCTCTCTTAATCCCCTCTCCTCACTCACCAGGAAACAAAGAGGGAAGAAAAAGTCTCTTGCCTCTTCGGAAGGTCCAGACTTTTCCGCAGACTCCCTCCCGGTTAGCCCTGGTGCACTAACTCCTTGCAGGCTGTGTTCAGGCTGCCAACCCCAGTCCTCACCCTGCACTCTGACCGAAGCCCAAGCCTCAGGTCCCAGCCCTACCCACCCCGGTGGGTGAGCAGACAAGCCTCTCAGTCTGGTGAGTGCCAGTCGGCACCGATCCCCTGTGCAGGAATCTCTCCGCTTTGCCCTCTGCATCGCTGTTGCTGTGCCCTCCTCTGCAGCTCCGAAGCTTTCCCCCTCTGTCAACTGCAGTCTCCTGTGAAGGGACTTCCTGGTGTGTGGAAACCTTTCCTCATTCACAGCTCCCTCCCACTGGTGCAGATCCCATACCTATCATTTTGTCTCTTTTTATTCTTTTTTCTTTTGCCCTGCGCAGGTACGTGGGGAGTTTCTTGCCTTTTGGGAGGTCTGAGGTCTTCTGCCAGCGTTCAGTAGGTGTTCTGTAGGAGTTGTTCCATGTGTAGATGTATTTCTGGTGTATCTGTGGGGAGGAAGATGATCTCTATGTCTTACTCTTTCACCATCTTCCCCTCGTCCCCTCTCTTCCCCTCGTCCCTCTATGTTTTCTTTTGAGAGTTTTATAGTTTTTACTCTTATAATTAGGTCTTTGTTTCATTTTGAGTTAATTTTTGTATATGGTATGAAATAGGGAGCCAAATTTATTCTTCTGAATGTGGATATCTAGCTGCCTCAGCACCTTTTGTTTTTAAGAGTATAATTTCTGCATAGAATTGTTTTGGCATCCTTGTCAGAAATCAAATAACCATAAGTGTGAGAGTATTTCTGAACTCTGAGTTCTATTTATTGTTCTATACATCTATTCTTATGATGTTACCACACAGGGCTGTTTACTGTAGTTTTGCAGCATATTTTGATTTGGAGAAATGTGAGTCCTTCAAATTTATTTTCCTTTTTCAAGATAGTTTTGTTGATTTTGGGTCTCTTGTGTTTCCTTATGAATTCTAGGATCAGCTTATTGGTTTCAATAAAAAAGTTAGCTGAGATTCTGATAGGGATTATGTTGAATCTATAGATCAATTTGAGAAGTATTTTCATCTTAATAATTTTAAGTCTTCTTATCCATAAACATGATTGTCTCTCTAAATGTTTAGAGTATTATAAAGTGTACTCTTTACTCTCAGTATTCCTTTGAAATCACTTTTTGATATTACAAATTAGTTGATTACTGTGAATATCTACTTTCACTGTATTGACCAATATCCCTACATAACTATTTCTATAATTTTAAGAGAAATGACTTAATGAATGTGATCAGTACTAATTACTGACTATGAATAAGAGTATATTACTTTGATAACTGCATATTGATTTGTTGAATGAATAATAATAATATATCTTCTTCCTCCCACCATAAGCAAATATAAAACTAGACAAAATATATAAAGCAACCTGTCTTCAGGCAGTGTTCAATGGGCAATTCAAGGAGATGATCCTTGAGAGAAGGAAATGATATATGGAAAACTCCACATTTATTTTGAATTTCCCCTCAGGATACTTTCCTAATTGTAGCATAGGGACATGGAACCCAAAGAGCCACCAGTGGTTTCACAGAACAGAAGAAAAAAAGGTAGAATTTAAAATTGTTGCATTAAAGAGAAGAAGGAGCTACACAAAAAAGGAGTTAAAAAATATTCATAGGTGTCCCTTGGTGTCTACAGCTGAATACAAAATCATGTATGAGTAGGATGACATTAAATGAGCCCCAGAATAGAACATAATGTAAATCTGTGAGATGAAAAGAAATTTTGGAGGTCATGTAGCACTACAAAACGTTGGTATTCCAAGTGTCCAGAGCATCAGGTCCATATTGAACACTGCTGTCACTCAGTGTAACCAGAGAAAGGACAAAAATTCAGTATAACTACACTTGGTCTTAATGAAACAAGAAAAGGATGAACAACTGTGTCCAAAATTAGAAGGAAGAAAATAATAAACATTAGGCCATAAATAAATAAAGACTAGAAATAAAATATCAATGAAAATAAAAGCTAGTTTTTTTTAAAAGATAAATTAAATTGAGCAAGCTTTAGCTGGATCACAAAAACTAAGTAACAAATTAATAAAATTATAATGAAAGAGAAGACATCAAAACTGATACTACTGAAATACAAAGGCTCATAACAGACATTGATGAAAAATTATATGCCAAAAAAATAGGTAACTTAAGAAAAAAAACTCCTAGAAACAACTTACAGAGATTGAATCATGAAGTAATAGAAAATCTAAACAAACCAATAATGAGCAAGGAGATTGAATCAGTAATTAAAAATCTCCCAACAAATAAAAAAAACAGACCCCAGATGGCTTCACAGGTGAATTCTACAAAACTTTTAAAGGAAAATTAATTTCAATTCTTTTCAAACTCTTTAAAAAAATTTGAAGAGGAAGGAACCTTTCCACATTTACAAGATCAGCATTACCATGATAAAAAAGCCAGACAAGGAAACTACAAGAAAAAATTTATATGCCAAAGTTGTTGAATGTAGAAGTAAAAATCCTCAACAACTGTTAACAAACTAATTCAAGAGCACATTAAAAATGCAACATACCACAGTCTAGTGGGATGGAACACTGGGATGAAAGAATGGTTCAATATGAGCAAATCACTCACTGTGATACACTACTAAAACAGAATTTAAAATTCTATGATCATTTCAATAGATGCAGAAAAAGCATTTGACAAAATTCAGTATTTTTTCATGATAAAACCTCTCAACATAATAAAGACTGTATATGAAAAGACCACAGCTAACATCATACACAACTATTAAAAGTTAAAAGCCTTTTCTCTAAGATTAAGAACAAGTCAAGGATACCTAATCTCACTATTTATTTTCAACATAATTCTGGAAGGCCTAGTCATAGCACTTAGGTAAGATAGATAAATAAATAAATAAATAAGTGGAATCCAAATCAGTAAATAAGTTATCTGCTTGTAAATTACATGATATTATATATATATATTTTTTTCCACAAAAAAACTATGAGAACTAAGAACTGAGTTCAATAAATTTGCAGGATACAAAATAAGCATACAAAATTCAATTGTGTTTCTATACACTAAGAAGAAACTATCTGAAAGAGAAATCAAGAAAGCAATCCTATTTTTAATAGTATCAAAAACAGTAAAATACTTAGTAATAAATTTACCCAAGTAGGTGAAAACCTGTACACTGAAAACAGCAAGACAATGAAAGAAACTGAAGAAGACATGAATAGTTGGAAAGATATTCTCTGTTCTTGGAAATAATATTATGAAAATGTTCATACTACACAAATTGTTCTACAGATTCACCAAAATCCTTTCCAAATTCCAATGGCATTTTTCTCAAAAATAGAAAAAAATGACTATCCTAAAATGTATATGGAACCACAAATGACCCTGAAAAGCCAAAGCAATTTTGAGAAAGAAGAGCAAAGCTGGAGGCATTACATTTCCTGAATCCAAGCTATATTACAAATCTATAGTAAACAAAGCAGTATAGTTCTGGCATACAAACAGGCATATAGACCAGTGAAACAGAATAGAGAGCTCAGACAAAAACCCAGGCATGTAGAGTCAACTAATATTTCACAAGGGGACCAAGAACACATCATGGGGAAAGTGCCATTCTCTTCAATAAGCATTGCTGGGAACACTGGATTACCACATGTTTAAGTATGAAATTTGTTCCCTATATTACACCACTCACAAAAATTAATTCAAAATAGATCAAACACTCGAGTATAAGACCTAAAACTGTAAAACTCCTAGAAGAAAACATAGGAAAAAAGATCCTTGACATTTACTGAGGCAATGATTTCTTAGGTAAGACAGAAAAAGCAAAGGTAACAAAAGCTAAAATAAAAAAGTGGGACTACATGAAACCAAAGAGTTTCTGCACAGCAAAGGAAACATTCAATAATTTGAAAAGATAATCTACAGAATAGGAGAAAATATTTGCAAACCATATATCTGATAATGGGTTAATATTCAAATATGTAAAGAACTCAAACCACTCAACAGCAAAAAACCAAACACTCCAATTTTTTAAATGAGCAAAAGACCTGAATAGACATTTCTCCAAAGAAGACTTTCAAATGGGCAATAGATATATGAAAGTGTTTTAAACATTACTACTAATCATCAGAGGAATGAAAATCTAAATCAAGCACAATGAGATATCAACTCACACCTTTTAGGATGGCTATTATCAAAAAGAAAAGAGATAACAAGTGTTGGTGAAGCTGTCGTGAAAACTAGTTGTGGGGATGTAAATTGGTGCAGTTACTATGTAAAACAGAATATAGGTTCTAAAATAGTTAAAAATATAACTACCTCACTATCCAGTAATCCCACTTCTGGATATTTATCTAAAAGAAATGGAAAGAAGATATCAAAGAGATACTTGTACTCTGATGTCCATTGCAGCATTACTCACAATACCCAAGATATGGAAACAACTTATATGTCTTTTGATGGATAAATCGATAAAAAATTATTTGTGACAACATGGATGAACCTGGAAGGGTATTATGCTAAGTGAAATAAGACAGACAGAGAAAGAAAAATATTGTAATATATCACTTACATGTGGAATCTAAACAAATGAAAAAGCTAATACATAGAAACAGAGAATAGAATGGTGATTGACAGGTGCTGGTGGGATGGGGAAATGGGAAGATGTACATCAAAGGGTACAAATATTTAATTGTAAGAATAAGGTCTGAGGATCTAATGTGACTACACTTAATGGTGACTATGGTTAATAATTCAGTATCATATACTTGAAAGTTGCTAAGAGTAGATCTTAAGCCTTCTCACCTCACCACACACACACACACACACACACAAAACACAATGAAAAAGAGTTAAGTGAAGTGATTAATGTGTTAATCATATTTATCTTGGTAATGATTCTTCAATGTGTATATATATAGGTATATATATATTTACATCAAATGATCACATTATATACTTTAAATATACACAATTTTATGTGTTAATTATTCCTCAATAAATTTGGGGAAAAAGAGAAAGCAATACCCAACATTTTAAAAATGTGTAAATAGAAATTCATCAAACAAAATCTTCTGCTCATTTAAAAAAAGAATAGGAATGCCTAACCCCACAATGAACAATCTTCATTATATATTTGGTAAGGTTTTGTGTCAAGAATATACGAAAGTCCTCTTTAATTAAATAATAAATAGGAAAACAAGCTCACTAAAATGTCCAAAAGATTTGAATACACAATTGGAAAAGGAGGACACCAAATAGCCAATATGTAGATGACAAGGTGCTCAACATTATTAGTCATCAGAGAATGCCAAAATAAAACAAATGTATGCTCTCTCACTTACTTGATTGGATAAATGAAAGGATTGACAAATCTAAATGTTAATGATGGTGTGGAGGAATCAAAGATCTTATATGTTGCTGACAGGAATTTAAAACGTTACAACTACTTTAAAAAACTACAAGTTTGGAAATTTCTAATAAATTTAAACTTACATTTGTCCTGTGACAGAAATTAACCCTTCTAGGAATGTACCTAAGTAACATGCAAACAGATATCTACACAAAGACTTGTATAAATGTTTATAGCAGTTTTAATCCTAATAGCTAAGTCTAGAAACAAGCCAAATATACATCAGCATATAATGTATAAACAAATTGTCATGTATTCTTACAGTGGACTAATAGTGCATACTAATAGAGAATGAACTACATGTAAAAACATGAGTGAACTTGAAAAATATTATACCGAATGAAAAATGCCAGGTACAAAATCGTACATATTATATGATTCTATTTATATGAAAATCTCAAATAGACAATATCAAATATTTTAATAAAAATCAAAACAATGGTTTTCTGGAGGAGGTGTTTCAGAGAGGGATTTGGAAACAGTATGTACAATAAAACTTTCTGGGGTGATGGAAAAACTCTATCTTAGTATATTAGAATTATGAATTAAGGGAGTATATGACTTTGTTAATTAAACTCATGGAACTATACATTTATCATCTGTGACTTTTATTATATTCAAATTTTTTTTTTTTTTTTTTTTTTTTTTTTTTTTTTCTGTACGCGGGCCTCTCACTGCTGTGGCCTCTCCCGTTGCGGAGCACAGGCTCCGGACGCGCAGGCCCAGCGGCCATGGCTCACGGGCCCAGCCGCTCCACGGCACGTGGGATCCTCCCGGACCGGGGCACGAACCCATGTCCCCTGCATCGGCAGGCGGACTCTCAACCACTGCGCCACCAGGGAAGCCCTATTATATTCAAATTTTAAGGAATAATATATAAAGTTAATGTATGTAAGTATAAAAATAAATTCAAATATAAAGTATATAGAAAATAATAAAATATATTTTCTTGTTTATTATACAGTATCAAAAAGAAACTTTTAATTCCATTCATAAGTCATCTTTCATATTCTAGACATATATTACTCAGGATAAACTCTCTTAAATTTAAACACAACCCATTTATGCAAATTGAACTCTGCAAAACTGGAGATTTATAAGTGTTCTGAGGAATTTTTCATCATTTCAGTTAATTCAATTTTCAAATTCCAATCCTTAGCACATTATTGAAACCAAACATTTAACCAGGACTCTTAACCTGGTGTGCTACAAATTCTGTCAAAATATGTCTGCTATTTACACAGGCCTCAAGAGTCCAATGAATAAAATCAATTCAATTTACAGTCTCATAAACCCATAAAAGACCCTCAAGTTTGTTATAGACAACAAATTCTCAGCAGGGTTACTCATTTTATACAACCACAAGCCATATAAATGTGGCTCTACCATGATACATGAATTAATTTTTAATATTTCATTGGGAACTTAATTGTATGTAGATGTATTTCAAAACCATGTAGCATTTCCTGACACATATTTTTCATACATAGATATTGGGGATTTGTTTATACCTATTAGTTAATCAAAATCTTGCAAGTGGATTTTTGTGCCTCATACTCCTGGAGATACTATGAAAAGTTTCCTTCACAATATAAATTAGGTAGGCTTTTGAAGGCAAACTTTGACCCTGTGTCCCATAAAAGCATTTCTGTTACCTTCTTATATAAATACCCAATAACATAATGAATCATAATATTAAATCTTATCAGTCTTTTAGCATCTCTTTGTGAGAATATGCGAGAAACCATTATTTTGGATATGAATTTGATATTACTTCATTGATTAGAGTCCACTCAGGGTATTTGCCATTGAAATTACAGGCCAAAGACCTTAACAAAGATGATTGTCCTATTTCTACACTTTTCTAGCTCATTGATGGTGATCACTAATCATCAAATCATATATCTCATTGTCAATAATGTAATTATTACATTAGGGAAGAAACATTTGCCTCCTTCTGTAGGAGGTTTTCGAGTTTTTTTGTTTGTTTGTTTTTTTGCGGTACGCGGGCCTCTCACTGTTGTGGCCTCTCCCGTTGCAGAGCACAGGCTCTGGACACGCAGGCTCAGCGGCCATGGCTCATGGGCCCAGCTGCTCCGTGGTATGTGGGATCTTGCCAGACCGGGGCACGAACCCGTGTCTCCTTCATCGGCAGGCGGACTCTCAACCACTGCACCACCAGAGAAGCCCCACATTTTTTTTTAATAATTAGTAAAAGTTTATTTTGCATACACCAAAAATACAGCTTGCAAACTGGGAGCACTCAAACCAAAACATGGAATGAGGCTCAGGGTTATATTTTTATAAAGCTGGTTATATAGTGAAAAAATAGTACCATTTATTCTTCACAGTTGTTGGTTATAATGTTAGACTTTTCAGTGGTTACATCATATCAACCTTGGGAAACAGTTCAATTGCAAATCTACATTTTATAAGAAAGGAGGAACAAGTCATATCTTGAGGGTGTGTGTATGAAGAGGACAAAAGTTCATATAAATAAAAAAAGAAATCATGCCTTAACATATTTGCCTTGTGAGTTTGGGTGCATTTGACATTGGCCTGCCACTATAAAGGGAGAGAAAATTTATACTAAAAATTCAGAGAGGAACAAAGGCAGCACATTTTTAGGTGGGTGGGGCCACTGTTCCCAACCTGACTTGGCATCAAAGTAATCTAGAATGCTTTGCTAATTTGCAATTTCTTGACTCCAATATCAGGAGATATTGGTTCAATATGTGACTCTATGCAGCTCACCAACTCAAATTTAGGAACACCACCTTAGAATATAGGAAGCCATGATATTTTAGAGCCTAGAAAGAATGAAATTAAAAGGCATGTGCTTTAAATTTTGTAGCAGAGCCCTCTATTTGAAACATCAGGTAGAAGTTTTTACTCAGAAACTTACAGAATAGGGTCAGTGAGTTAGATATTTTTTCTTCCTTTTTTACAGTATCTTTATATACTTTTGATGTGAAAAATGACATAATTTACATGTCAATTGTAACATTTAGTAATATAGTGATTGTCTATAAACCCACCAAAGATAAACACAATCCTAAATCTTGTGTTTTCACTCAAAAAGAAAATGCTATTTATACAAGTTCTGTAAATATTTTGTAACATTGTAAATGGACTAGATCTTTTTAAATTCAATATTATGTTTCCAAGATTTTTTTCAGTGAAATATGCAGTAATATATCATATTCTGATGTAGAATATTCCACTGTGTGAGCAAACCTTAATATAATTAAGCTTTCTCTGATAGTGGGACATTTGTGCTGTTTTCAGCCTTTTGTTATTATGAACATCACTGTAATAGACATTATATCCACATCTCCTGGTACTCATGAACTAATGTTTCTTTTGGACATACACCAAGGAGTGGAAATATGACCATGTTCAAATGAAGAAGATACTAACAAGTGTTTTTTTTTAAAACTTACATTTAATTCCCATTATCTCCAATAATCATCATTATCAGACTTCTTAGTAGTTTGCAAATCATACGTACTTTAAATGACATTTCACTGTGGTCTTAAATTAAATTTCCTTGGTAACTGAGAATGATTGAAAGTAAGTTGCTTTTCATATACTGTGTTGTTTTTTCTTGTTGATTTGTGGCAGTTCTTTTTATTTTTTTATTTATTGTTTTAAAAAATTATTTAATTTTGGCTGCATTGGGTCTTCATTGCTCAGGCAAGGGTTACTCTTCATTATGGTGCACAGGCTTCTCATTGCAGTGGCTTCTGTTGTTGCAGAGCATGGGCTCTAGGCTCATGGGCTTCAGTAGTTGTGGCATATAGGCTCAGTAGTTGTGGCACACGGGCTTAGTTTCTCCATGGCATGTGGGATCTTCCTGGACCAGGGCTCGAACCCGTGTTGCCTGCATTGCAAGGCAGATTCTTAACCACTGCACCACCAGGGAAGTCCCGTAGCAATTCTTTATATATTCTGCATACCAGTCTTGTGTTAGCTACATGTATTGCAAAAACCTCCCTGAGGCTTTTTTCACTTTATGGTGTTTTTGTTTTGTTTTCTATTTTTTAACTTTTATTAAGAAAAATTTAAATGCATAAAAAGTAAACTGAAGAACATAATGAACCTCTATGTGCCATCATCCAGCTTCAATGATTATCAATATGCTAACACTCTTATTTCATCTCTACTTCACCCACTCTCCACAAATGGCAAAAATGAAAGAAATACTTCAACAATGTTTATCCCTTAGATTAAGCATGATGTCCCAGCAAAATCAAAGGTATGAAAATACCATACTTCCCCATATGCACTTGGCTGGGTTTATTTGTTTGCCTTGGTTTGCTTTACTTTAAGGCAACCTGGCATGGTAACATTTCAGTATCACTACTTATTTCAAGATGTCATATGGATATTAAGAGAATTTTTGAATTTTTTATTTTTGGCTTTGCCACACAGCTTGCCAAAGGATCTTTCTCTGACCAAGGATTAAACCTGGGCCATGGCTGTGAAAGTGCTGAGTCCTAACCACTGGACTGCCAGGAATTCCTGATAATTTTTTTTTTTTTTTTTTTGTGGTACGCAGGCCTCTCACTATTGTGGCCTCTCCCGTTGCGAAGCACAGGCTCTGGAAGTACAGGCTCAGTGGCCATGGCTCACGGGCCTAGCTGATCCGCGGCATGTGAGATCTTCCCGGACTGGGGCAGGAACCCGTGTCCCCTGCATCGGCAGGCGGACTCTCAACCACTGTGCCACCAAGGAAGCTCTCCTGATGATTTTTTTAAAGAAATAAAATTCATTCTGTATATTTGCTACAGAGACAGAAAAAGGGATATTTTAGAAGAAAATATTTTGTAATCCAATTTTTCCATATTATAATACAAGCAATAATTAAATAGCAGCTTGTAATATCTCTTACTAGTGTCTGTTTTGTGCAAAATTATGTCATTATGGCAAAACTATGGACTTTGTGAGATGTGAACATTAACCAAAGGTAGGCTTTTTTGGAGGCTATACGTACCAAACTTTTACATGGTGAAAATTAAAGAATATGCACTGTAGATTTAGTTTTTAAAATTTTGTGAACAAGCTCTGCTTTCTGTTTATAATTAACATATATATGTAATTACTTTCTTCTCTTCCTGAGAAATACAGGTATCACCTCTGAAGTATTAATATTGAAATCCAGTAGAGAATTTACATTTTTAGTTATTTTAACTTCCATTATATTGCCAATTAAAGAGTTAACTCAATCACAAAGTATAATGTATGTGTTCCTTAAACCACTCAATGATTTTCTTAAGAAAAGTAATGTAGAGATACAGCACTAAGATGAAAAAGAAAAAGAAGAAGAAGAAGAAGAAGAAGAGGAGGAGGAGGAGGAGGAGGAGGAGGAGGAGGAGGAAGGAGAACCTTAATCTAACTTTATAAAAATATTATTTCTCTGGATTACCAAGGACACAAAGCTCAACTACTAATGTTAATAAAGGTAATAAAAAGAATAAGATCCTAATAGTTGAAAATAATAATATATTGGTTGTTATTTAAAAGGCCTTGATATCAAAACGTTAGTTTTGAATAATAATTGATTCACAGGACCAAGGACTATGGAGGATGGAGATACGTGGAAGCATTTGATATGCTTGGCTTCCAATTTCACACTCAATGGGCAAAGAGCCAACATCATTTGGAAGCTCACTTTGAGAGTTCTGTATCACTAAAGTAGAAGCAATACATAGCTGGTCTACCTATCTGCTTATATTATATTTGGAAAGGACCATATTAATATTCTAAATTAACGCCATTACAGGACTACCCATCATATTACTAGACATTATATATTTATCTTTACTTTTTTTCCCTAAAATTCAACATGATTTTTTTTTAATGGATAGGAATGGTTTTGATTCACTTCACTATAAATAAGTGTTCTTTAACTACTTATGAGGTGAGATAATCTGCTGAAAACAGGCTCTCAGACAATGGAGAACAATACATCTGGATTTTTGCTGTCTGGGAATACATCAACAAACAAAAACAAAACAATCAAGCAAACAAAAAAATATATTATTTAACATTGTTTTTCTCAGAAGATATCAGCTAGTTTGAAAAATCTTTTGGTGTGTTTTTTCAACTAAATTTTCCTTTAGTACTCTAAACTGATTTTTGATTTTCATTTCTATATCACTGAGAGAGCCCTCAGACTGGAAGTCAGAAAATCCATGATGAAGTTTGTTTCTTTGTAATATGTATACACCTCTTATAATCATTTTTTTCTTTCTCTTTTGTTTCACAGGTTTTTAAAATTTTTTATTGGAGTATAGTTGATTTACAATATTGCATTAATTTCTACTGTACAGCAAAGTGTACACATATATCCACTCATTTTTAGATTATTTTCCCATATAGATCATTACAGAGTATTGAGTATAGTTCTGTGTGCTATACAGTAGGTCCTTATTAGTTATCTATTTTATGTGTAGTAGTGTGTATATGTCAATCTTAATCTCTCAATTTATCCCACTCCCCTGCTTTCCTCCCTGGTAACTATAAGTTTGTCTTCTACATCTCTGACTCTATTTCTGTTTTGTAAATAAGTTCATTTGTACAATTATTTTAGATTCCACATATAAGCAGTATCATATGATATTCTCTTCTCTGTCTGACTTACTTCACTCAGTATGACAATCTCTAGGTCCATCCATGTTGCTGTAAATGGCATTATTTCATTCTTTTGATGGCTGACTAACATTCCATTGTATATATGTACCAAATCTTCTTTATCCATTCATCTGTCGATGGACATTTAAGTTGTTTCCATGTCTCAGTTACTGTAAATAGTGCTGCAATGAACATTGGGGTGCCTGTATCTTTTTGAATTATGTGTTTCCCCAGTACATGCCCAGGAGTGCTTTTTTCTGGATGATATGGTAGCTCTATTTTTAGTTATTTAGGGAACATTTATACTGTTCTCCATAGTGGCTGCACCAATTTACATTCCCACCAACTGTGTAGGCGTGTTCTCTTTTCTCCACACCCTCTAGAGTATTTACTTTTTGTAGACATTTTGATAATAGCCATTGTGACCAGTATGAGGTGATACCTCATTGTAGTTTTGATTTGCATTTCTCTAATAATTAGTGAGATTGAGCATCTTTTCATGTGAGTTTTGATCATCTGTATGTCTCCTTTAGAGAAATGTCTATTTAGATCTTCCACCCAGCTTTTGATTTGGGTTCTTTCTTTTGTTTTGTTTTGTTTTTGATATTGAGCTTCATAAGCTGTTTTTATATTTTGGAGATTAAGACCTTGTCGGTTGCATCAGTTGAAAATATTTTCTCCCATTCTGTGGGTTGTCTTTTCATCTTGTGTATGGTTTCCTTTGCTGTGAAAAAGCTTTTAAGTTTAATTAGGCTGCATTTGTTTATTTTTGTTTTTATTTTCATTACTCTAGGAGGTGGGTCAAAAAATACCTTGCTGCCATTTATGTCAGAGAGTGTTCTGCCTACATTTTCCTCTAAGAGTTTTATACTACCTGGTCTTATACTTAGGTCTTTAATCCATTTTGAGTTTACTTTTGTGTATGGTGTTAGAGAATGTTCTAATTACATTCCTTTACATCTATCTGTCCAGTTTTCCAAGCACCACTTGTTGAAGAGACTGTCTTTTCTCCATCATATATTCCTTTGTCATCAAGTAGGTGATCATAGGTGCTTGGCTTTACCTCTGGACTTGCCATACTGTTCCATTGATTTATATTTCTGTTTTTGTAACAGTACCATACACTTTTGATGACTGTAGCTTTGCAGTATAGTCTGAAGTCAGAAAACCTGATTCCTCCAGCTCTGTTTGTCTTTCTCATGATTGCTTTGGCTATTTGGGATCTTTTTTTCCATACAAATTGTAAATTTTTTGTTATAATTCTGTGAAAAATGGTATTTGTAAATTGATAGGCATTGCACTGAATCTGTAGATTAATTTGGGTAGTATAGTCATTTTGACAATACTGATTCTTCCAACACAAGAACAAGGTATAACTCTCCATCTGTTTGTGTCATCTTTGATTTCTTTCATCCTTATCTTAATAGTTTTCTGAGTATATGTCTTTTGCCTCCTTTGGTAGGTTTATTCCTAGGTATTTTATTCATTTTGATGTGATGGTAAATTTGATTGTTTCCTTAATTTCTATTTCTGGTGTTTCATTGTTAGTGTATAGAAATACAAGAGATTTCTGTGTATTAATATTGTATCCTGTAATATTACCAAATTCATTGATGAGTTCTAGTAATTTTCTGGTAGCATCTTTAGGATTTTCTGTGTGTAGTATCATGTCATCTGTAAACACTGACAATTTTACTTCTTTTCCAATTTGGACTCTTTTATTTCTTTTTCTTCTCTGATTCACATGGCTAGAACTTCCAAAACTATGTTAAATAAAAGTGGGGAGAGTGGACATCTTTGTTTTGTTCTTGAATTTAGAGGAAATGCTTTCAGTTTTTCACCATTGAGAATGATGTTTGCTGTGGGTTTTTCATATACAACCTTTATTATGTCATTGTAGGTTCCCTCTACACTCACTTTCTGGAGAGTTTTTATTATAAATGGGTGTTGAATTTTGTCAAAAGCTTTTTCTGCATCTATTAAGATGACAATTTGTTTTTTATACTTCAGTTTGTTAATGTGAGGTATTACATTGATTGATTTGCATATATTGAAGGATACTTGCATCTATGGGATAAATCTCACTTGATCATGGTGTATGATCCTTTTAATGTGTTGATGGGTTCCATTTGCTAGTATTTTGCTGAGGATTTTTGAATCTATGTTTATCAGTGATATTGGCCTGTAATTTTCTTTTTTGTGATAACTTTGTTTTTTTTTTTTTTTTTATCAGGATGATGGTGGCCTCATAGAAAGAGTGTGGGAGTGTTCCTTGTTCTTAAAATTTTTGGAAGAGTTTCAGTAAGATAGGTGTTAACTCTTCCCTAAATGTTTGATAGAATCTGCCTGTGAAGCCTTCTGGTCCTGGACTTTTGTTTGTTAGAAGATTTTTTTTAACATCTTTATTGGAGTATAATTGCTTTATAATGTTGTGTTAGTTGCTGTCACAGTTTCAATTTCATTACTTGTGATTGGTCTGTTTATGTTTTCTATTTCTTCCTGTTTCAGTCTTGGAAGGTTATACTTATCTAAGAATTTGTTCATTTATTCCAGGTTGTCCATTTTATTGGCATAGAGTTTCTTGTAGTAATCTCTTATGATTCTTTATTTCTATAGTGTCTGTTGTAACTCCTCCTTTTTGATTTCTAATTTTATTAGAGTACTCTCCCTCTTTTTCTTGATGAGTCTGGCTAAAGTTTTATCAATTTTGTTTATCTTCTCAAAGAACAAGTTTTAGTTTACTGATCTTTGATATTTTTTCTTTGTCTCTATTTCATTTATTTCTGCTCTGATCTTTATGATTTGTTTCTTTCTACTAACTTTGGGTTTTGTTTGTTCGTCTTTCTCTAGTTGCTTTAGGTGTAAGGTTAGGTTGTTTATCTGAGATTTTTCTTGTTCCCTGAGGTAAGGTTGTATTGCTATAAATTTCCCACTTAGAACTGCTTTTCTGCATCCCATAGGTTTTGCATAATTGTATTTTCATTGTCATTTGTCTCTAGGTGTTTTTTGATTTCCTCAGTGATCCATTAGTTGTTTAGTAACATTGTTTGTGTCTTTTCCAGTCTTTTTTTCCCTGTAGTTGATTTCTAATCTCATAGTATCATGGTCAGAAAAGATGCTTGAAATGATTTCACTTTTCTCAAATTCACCAAAGCTTGATTTGTGGCCCAAGATGTGATCTATTCTGGAGAATGTTCTATGTGCACTTGAGAAGACAGGGTATTCTCCTGACTTCAGATGGAATGTCCTACAAATACCAATTAAGTCCATTTGGTCTAATGTGTCACTTAAGGCTTCTGTTTATGAATTTTCTGTTTGGATGATTTGTCCATTGGTGTTAGTGGGGTGGTAAATTGCTCCACTATTATTTTGTTATTGTCAAAGTCCACTTTTATGTCTGTTAGCATTTGTCTTATATACTGGGGGACTCCTATCTTGGGTGCATACATATTTACAATTGTTAAATCTTCTTCTTGGTTTGATCCCTTGATCATTATGTAGTGTCCTTCCTTGTTTCTTGTTAACAGTCTTTATTTTAAAATATATTTTGTCTGATATATGTATTGCTACTCCAGCTTTCTTTTGATTTCCATGTGCATGAAATATCTTTTTCCATCCCCTCACTTTCAGTCTGTATGTGTCCCTTGGTCCAAAGTGGGTCTCTTTTAGATAGCATATATATGGGCCTTGCTTTTGTAGCCAGTTGGCCAGTCTTTGTCTTTTTGTTGGCACATTTAATCCATTTACATTTAAGGTAATTATCAATATGTATGTTCCTATTGCCATTTTCTTAATTACTTTGGGTTTGTTTTTGTAGGTCTTTTTTCTTCCCTTCCTCTTTTCTCTCTTCCCTTGTGGTATAATGACCATTTTTAGTGTTGTGTTTGGGTTGCTTTTTCTTTTTTGTGTGTGTATCTATTGTATTTTTTTTGTTTTGCATTTCCCATGAAGTTTTGATATAGCACTCTATATATATACACGATTGTTTTAAGTTGCTGGTCTCTTAATTTCAAATGCAATTCCTATTTCCTGAAGTTGTACTCTCCTCTTCTCATGGTGCTTGTTTTTATATCATATTTGCATGTGGATGATTTCTTAGTTTTACTCTATGTTTGCCTTTGCTAGTGAGCTTTCTTCTTTGTGATTTTCTTGTTTCTAGTTGTGGCCTTTTTTTCCCCCCTCCACCTATAGAAGTTCCTTTAGCCTTTTTTGTAAAGCTGGTTTGGTGCTGCTGAATTCTCTTAGCTTTTCTTGTCTATAAACCTTTTGATTTGTCTGTCAAATCTGAATAAGAACCTTGCTGGGTAGAGTATTCTTGTTTGTAGGTTTTCCTCTTTCATTACCTTAAACATACCATGCCACTCCCTTCTTGCCTGCAGAGTTTCTGCTGAGATATCATCTGATAGCTTTATGGGACTTCCCTTGTATATTATTTGTTGCTTTTCCCTTGTTGCTTTTAATATTTTTTTGTCTTTAATTTTTGTTAGTTTGATTACTATGTATCTCAGTGTGTTCCTCCTTGGGTTTATCCTGTTTGGGACTCTCTGAGCTTGCTGGACTTGGGTGACTATTTCTTTCCCACGTTAGGGAAGTTTTTGGCTATAATCTCTTCACATATTTTCTTAGGTCCTTTCTCTCTCTCTGCTCCTTCTGGGATACTTATAATGTGAATTTTGGAGAATTTAATGATGTCCCAGAGGTCTCTGTGACTGTCCTCATTTATTTTCATTCTTTTTTCTTTATTCTGTTCTGTGGCAGTGATTTCCACCACTCTGTCTTCCAGCTCACTTATTCATTCTTCTGCCTTAATTATTCTATTTATTCCTTCTAGTGTATTTTTTATTTCTGTTATTGTGTTGTTCATCTCTGTTTTTTCCTTTACATCTTCTATCTCTTTGTTAAACATTTCTTGTATCTTCTCAGTGTGTGCCTCCATTCTTTTTCTGAGATTTTGTATCTCCTTTACTATCATTACTCTGAATTATTTTTTAGGCAATTGCCTATCTCCATTTCATTTAGCTGTTCTTCTGGGGTTCTATCTTGCTCCTTCATCTACAATATACTTCTCTGTAGTCTCATTTTGTCTAACTTACTGTGTTTGTGGTCTCCTTTCTGCAGGCTGCAGGATCATAGTTCCTCTTATTTCTTTTGTTTGCTCCCTGGTGGGTGAGGTTGGTCCAGTGGCTTGTGCAGGCTTCCTGGTCCGAGGGACTGGTGTCTGCCCTCTGGTGGTTTGGAGCTGGGTCTTATCTCTCTGGTGGGTAGGGCCATGCCAAGTGTGTTTTGAGGTGGCTGTGAGCTTAGTAGGACTTTAAGCAGCCTGCCTGCTAATGGGTGGAGCTGTTTTCCTTTCTTGCTCATTGTTTGGCCAGAAGTGTTCCAGCACTGGAGACTTCAGGTCATTGGATGGGGCCAGACTTGGTGCCAAAACGGGGACCTCTGTGGAGTTCATACTGATTAATATTCCCTGGGGTCTCTGCTACCAGTGTCCTTGCCCCCACAGTGAGCTACAGCCACCCCCCACCTCCCCAGCAGACACTCCAAGACCCCTAGTTAGGTCTAGCCCATGTTCCTAATGAGGTACTGCTTTGTGCTTAGTCCCAGTGCATGTGAGACCTTGTTCGCATCCTCCAGAGTGGATTCTCTGTTTCCCTCAGTCCTGTGGAGCTCCTGCACTCAAGCCCTTCTGGTCTTCAAGGCTAAAATGCTCTGGGGGTTCCTCCTCTTGATGCCAGACCCTCAGACTGCCTTGGAGGGCTATTTTTATGTGGGGACATCTTTGTGTAACCTGCAGAAGTTTAATGTTTTTTAGTATGGATATCTGCCACCTCTTTCTTCAGGGTATGCTGTTATCGTTTTGATAGGGGTTTTTACTGGTGTTGTGTTGACCAGAGCCTGCCCTCGATATTGAGCAGGTCCTCCCCTTTACTCTGTGGTTGTCACTGCCTTGTCAGGTGTGGGGTCTGCTCCTTAGTTGTTGGAGTAGAGGTCCCCAGATCTGTTTCTTAGCTGTGTTTTTGATTTGCTGTGCTAGGTAGGCAGGTTGGGAGCACTCCCACCCAGAGAAAAATCTCTGAGTGTTCTTCCTCTGGAGCTGTTTGCCTGTGAGAAAGCTCTATTGTGTCACCTTTTTCCTGTTTTGTGAGCTCACAAGTTACTCTGTTGTTGACACTGCTCTCAGCCTCACCTTA
Source organism: Grampus griseus (assembly GCF_964374135.1). Classification (NCBI taxonomy): domain Eukaryota; kingdom Metazoa; phylum Chordata; class Mammalia; order Artiodactyla; family Delphinidae; genus Grampus; species Grampus griseus. Next base: position 76,762,309 of record NC_138999.1, on the reverse strand, counting down.
ACCTGGGTATGCTGGCAATTGGCCCTGTTGTCTGTCCAGCATTGTTTTCACCAGGCCACTAGCATAGATCCACTGAAGTCAGGTCCCAGGATTGAAGTAACTGTGGATCTGGACCCACTGTCGGTACTATGGGGACAGCTCAGACTCTGACCTGGCCCAACCCCTGCTTGTACTTGCCCACAAAGTCCACAGCTGCTAAAGCTAGATCTGTGTCAGCTGTGGGAGCACTCCTTGTCTGTTCTGAATTTCTTCAGGCACTGATTTCTACCAAGCCAGTTGCAGGGTTTTAATTTGTGGTTCACACAGCTGCAAGAAGAGATTTCAGCTCTTCTTCTTTAGTCACACAGCCCCTGGGGCTCAGCTTTGCTTTCAGCCCCACCTCTACATATGGGCCATCTGCAGGCATCTGCTCCCCACCCAGGTGAGAGGGGGTGGAGGTGGCTAATGGGGGTGCAGGAGCCCACACTGGGAGTAGGGGGCAGAGGTGACAACTGACTGGGTCATGCTTACCCACCCAGGTGGGAGGAGGTGGAGGTGGTGGCTGTGGGTGCATGGGCCCACATAGGTGGGAGCCCCTTCTAGTGCCTGCAGTGACAGGGAACTTCAAGTGGGGAGAGGCTGTAATGGCAACTCTGCCTTTCACGTGTCACTCAACAATAGTGCTTTGCTTCTATAGTGGTCCGGGTTTCCTCCATGAGTGTTCCCTGTTTCTGAGCTCCCCATTCCCATTCCCTCAGGGTATCTCCATGCAGCCAACAGCAGTCGTCTCCCTGGGTCTGCTTTCCAAACCCCATGTTCCAGCACCCACGCCCTATCCACACCAGCAGACACCTATCTCAGGCTGAGGCACACAGGGTTGTGGCACAGACAATCTGTGTAGGTCTTGCTCTGTCCCACACACCACAGACCAGGTGCTGTACTCTCTTCTGGGCCCCCAAAGCTCCCCTTCTGTCTCAACTTATCTCCTCTCCAGTGAGGGAGCTTCCTTGGGTGAAAAAAACTCTCCTCTCCTTCAGCTCCCCCCACCAGGGTTGCAGGTCCCATCCCACTTCCTTTTTTCATTTTTTCCTTTTCTCTTTTGTCCTACCCAGTTACACGGGGATCTTGCTTGTCCTTTTGGGTGTCCGATGTCCTCTGCTAGTCTTCAGCAGGTGCTCTGTAAGGACTGTCCCATTTGTAGATGTTTTGATGCATTTGTGCTGAGAGGTGAATGCCATGTCCTCCTACTCCACCATCTTGAGCCCTCCCCCATATTTTTTTCTTATATGTAGCAAAAACATTTTTAGTGAGATCAAATCTAAGAATATTTTCTAAGATTTTGCTATTATATATACTTTCTCATGCTCTCATTAAGGATCTCTAACATAGTTGATCTTTAAGCCATTGGATACCAAGAGAAAAGTACAATAATTGCTCCAAAAGAATCTGGGGAATTTCAAATCAAATAGGAAAATTTGTCTTTTCTAATATTTTGAGCCAATATTCTTATCTTGTTTCTATAGTTTGATTTAAATCAGAGAAATTCTAAGGATACAACTACATACGTATAGAGAAGTAAAGAATGAAGTCAGTTTTGGAGACTTCAAGGCAAAAGGGCTTTTTAAAATTATCTTGATGACAATAACAATGGAAATAATGAAAGGAATGTTTTAAACAGGTATTTAGCTGTTACTACAAAGCTACAGTAATCAAGGCAGTATGGTACTGGCACAAAAACAGAAAGATAGGTCAATGGAACAGGATAGAAAGCCCAGAGATAAACCCACACACATATGGACACCTTATCTTTGATAAAGGTGGCAGGAATGTACAGTGGAGAAAGGACAGCCTCTTCAATAAGTGGTGCTGGGAAAACTGGACAGGTACATGTAAAAGTATGAGATTAGATCACTCCCTAACACCATCCACAAAAATAAGCTCAAAATGGATTAAAGACCTAAATGTAAGGCCAGAAACTATCAAACTCTTAGAGGAAAACATAGGCAGAACACTCTATGACATAAATCACAGCAAGTTCCTTTCTGACCCACCTCCTAGAGTAATGGAAATAAAAACAAAAATAAACAAATGGGATCTAATGAAACTTCAAAGCTTTTGCACAGCAAAGGAAACCATAAAGAAGACCAAAAGACAACCCTCAGAATGGGAGAAAATATTTGCAAATGAAGCAACTGACAAAGGATTAATCTCCAAAATTTACAAGCAGCTCATGCAGCTCAATAACAAAAAAACAAATAACCCAATCCAAAAATGGGCAGAAGACCTAAATAGACATTTCTCCAAAGAAGATATACAGACTGACAACAAACACATGAAAGAATGCTCAACATCATTAATCATTACAGAAATGCAAATCAAAACTACAATGAGATATCATCTCACACCGGTCAGAATGGCCATCATCAAAAAATCTAGAAACAATAAATTCTGGAGAGGGTGTAGAGAAAAGGGAACACTCTTGTACTGCTGGTGGGAATGTGAATTGGTTCAGCCACTATGGAGAACAGCATGGAGGTTCCTTAAAAAACTACAAATAAAACTACCATATGACCCAGCAATCCCACTACTGGGCATATACCCTGAGAAAACCATAATTCAAAAATAGTCATGTACCAAAATGTTAATTGCAGCTCTATTTACAATAGCCCGGTGATGGAAACAACCTAAGTGCCCATCATTGGATGAATGGATAAAGAAAATGTGGCACATATATACAATGGAATATTACGCAGCCTTAAAAAGAAATGAAACTGAGCTATTTGTAATGAGGTGGATAGACCTAGAGTCTGTCATACAGAGTGAAGTAAGTCAGAAAGAAAAAGACAAATACCGTATGCTAACATATATATATGGAATTTAAGAAAAAAAATGTCATGAAGAACCTAGGGGTAAGACAGGAATAAAGACACAGACCTACTGGAGAACGGACTTGAGGATATGGGGAGGGGGAAGGGTGAGCTGTGACTGGGCGAGAGAGAGTCACGGACATATACACACTAACAAATGTAGTAAGGTAGATAGCTAGTGGGAAGCAGCCTCATAGCACAGGGATATTGGCTCAGTGCTTTGTTACTGCCTGGAGGGGTGGGATATTGAGGGTGGGAGGGAGGAAGACGCAAGAGGGAAGACATATGGGAACATATGTATATGTATAACTGATTCACTTTGTTATAAAGCAGAAACTAACACACCATTGTAAAGCAATTATACCCCAATAAAGATGTTAAAAAAAATATAGTGTGTGTGTAGGGAGAGGGAGTGTGTATTCATTATACCTGTAAAGAATATGCACTGAACAAAACTGTTCTTATTTATTTATTATTCATTCATCATTCATTGACATAAGGTGTTGAGAGAGAAAAATGTTTTTTTCTCAATTTAAAAGTATTACTTAATAGTTATGATACAATGATTATATCCATAAAAGCTAATATATTTTAGCTAGCATGTCCTAAAGTAAGTTCCAATGAACTTGGAAATTTAATAAATATTATCTGATAAATGGATTTGTTTCATATGTATTTGGGAAATGCTTGGTTAAATAGGCATAAACACGTTTCTTTAATGGAATACTTAATAAGATCTTTTATATTCTAATCTGCATTGTAAAAGTGCAAGAGTAGCATAAATAAGATGAACAAGGAAACATTTTATTCAGAGAACTTCACTGGATAACTAATTCCTGAATATACTTTGGTGGACTTTATGTAAACTGTCCGCACCAACTGAAAATTTAGTATCAATTATCTCATTAGAATAGATAAATTTTTAGAGGCAAAACCCTAGAAAACATGATAAATACGTATAAGAATGTTAGTTTGGTGGACAAATACTCTGCCTCTCCCCACCTTCTCCCCAGCCCCACAACAAACCTAATATATGTTGTTTAAAAGATAGGTTTTGATGTACTTATGGGCACCAAAAAAATAAAGATCTCCAATGTATAAAATAAACATAGGGGGAACAAAAAGTACAAGCTGAAACCTCAGTATGAAGAGTGAGTATACACAAAAAGAAGTTTATCATCCATACTCTTTTGAGGAGACAAGACCTCTGGCCTCATGAAGGTGGACAAGCTGAGCTTGAGATTTTCAGTTTAGGGCTGGCAACTTGGAAGGGTGGCAGGATAGTCCATGGTCTGGACCCGACAGAAGCTAAACCCTATTCTCTCTAGAGAAAAGCACCAGCTTTCCCTTTGATTAAGTATTATTAATCAAAAATTTAAAACCAAGCAAGTCATTATGAGTGAGAGTCAAACAACAAACAAGAGATTTAGAGATATCAAAGATTACAGACATTGGGGCAAATATAAAATATAAATAAATATTAATGAAACTTTAAAATAAATTCTGTAACAAATAAGTGAACAATAAGACATTATGTAAATGGAAAAGGCATGTTTGAAAAAAGAAACAAGGGTAAACTTACAAAAATATAAAATTAAATTTAAAAAAATCACAGGCTGGATTAAGCTAGTTATTAGTCATATTAAAAAAAAAAAAACACCTAAAGACCTGTAATAACATGGATGGACCTTGAGGGCATAATGCTAGAGAAAGACAAATACTGTAGGATTTCACTTATATTTGGAATCTAAAAACAAAACAAAAGAAAAAAAACTCATAGAAGAAGAGATCAGATTTGTGGTTACCAGAGGTAGAGATTAGGGGATGGGGGGATTGAAGGAAAGTCATCAAAAGGCACAAACTTCTAGTTACAAGATAAATAAGTACTAGAAATATAACATACAAAATGATGACTATAGTTAACACTGCTATATGATATTTATGAAAGTTGTTAAGAGATTAAATCCTGAGTGCACTCATTACAAGGAATTTTTTTTGCTTTTTTGTTATTGTATCTATATAAGATGATAGACGCTAATTAATTATTACAGTAATCATTTCACAATATATGTAAGTCAAACCATTATACTGTACCACTTAAACTTATACAGTGATGCAAGTCAATTATATCTCAAAAAAATGAGAAAAGTATAAAGAAAATTAAGGACCTGAATGATATCTGAAGAAATTAACCCAAATGTAACATTGAGAGACAAGTAGATGGGAAATATAAAAATTTAAGAAATATGAATGATAGGATGGTAAGGAATACTGTTGGTATAATTAAAGTCGCAGAAGGAAAGAGATAGATTGATGACATGCAAAATTCAACTAGAAATTGCCTAAGACTTTTGTTGAAGTAATTAAAACATATATTCACAGATAGGAAAACACAATGTATACTAAGATAGTAAAGGATATTAATTACATAACTAGACATATTGTCATGAAACTGCAAAATATTAAGGAAAAAAATTATAAAAGTTGTCAAAGACTGAGGATTGAAGCTTAGAAAGCAATAATAATTACACTGACAACAAACATCTCCACCAAAATAATGTCAATCAGAAGACACTGCTCAAAAGTGCAGAGAGTTTTATAGTTTCTGGCTTTACATTTAGGTCTTTAATCCATTTTGAGCTTATTTTTGTGTATGGTGTTAGCGAGTGATCTAATCTCATACTTTTACATGTACCTGTCTAGTTTTCCCAGCACCACTTATTGAAGAGGCTGTCCTTTCTCCACTGTACATTCCTGCCTCCTTTGTCAAAGATAAGGTGACCATATGTGCGTGGGTTTATCTCTGAGCTTTCTATCCTGTTCCATTGATCTATCTTTCTGATTTTGTGCCAGTACCATACTGCCTTGATTACTGTAGCTTTGTAGTATAGTCTGAAGTCAGGGAGCCTGATTCCTCCAGCTCCATTTTTCGATCTCAAGATTCCTTTGGCTATTAGGGGTCTTTTGTGTTTCCATACAAATTGTAAAATTTTTTGTTCTAGTTCTGTGAAAAATGCCAGTGGTAGTTTGATAGGGATTTCATTACATCTGTAGATCGCTTTGGGTAGTAGAGTCATTTTCACAATGCTGATTCTTCCAATCCAAGAATATGGTATATCTCTCCATCTATTTGTATCATCGTTAATTTCTTTCATCAGTGTCTTATAATTTTCTGCATACAGGTCTTTTGTCTCGAGGAAAACGTAGGCAGAACACTCTATGACATAAATCACAGCAAGATCCTTTTTGACCCACCTCCTAGAGAAATGGAAATAAAACCAAAAATAAACAAGTGAGACCTAATGAAACTTCAAAGCTTTTGCACAGCAAAAGAACCCATAAACAACACCAAAAGACAACCCTCAGAATGGGAGAAAATATTTGCAAATGAAGCAACTGACAAAGGACTAATCTCCAAAATTTATAAGCAACTCATGCAGCTCAATAACAAAGAAACAAATAACCCAATCCAAAAATGGGCAGAAAACCTAAATAGACATTTCTCCAAAGAAGATACACAGACTGCCAACAAACACATGAAAGAATGCTCAACATCATTAATCATTAGAGAAATGCAAATCAAAACTACAATGAGATATCATCTCACACCAGTCAGCATAGCCATCATCAAAAAATCTAGAAACAATAAATGCTGGAGAGGTTGTGGAGAAAAGGGAACACTCTTGCACTGCTGGTGGGAATGTGAATTGGTTCAGCCACTATGGAAAACAGTATGGAGGTTCCTTAAGAACTACAAATAGAACTACCATATGACCCAGCAATCCCACTACTGGGCATATACCCTGAGAAAACCATAATTCAAAAAGAGTCATGTACCAAAATATTCATTGCAGCTCTGTTTACAATAGCCTGGAGATGGAAACAACCTAAGTGTCCATCATCAGATGAATGGATAAGGAAGATGTGTCACATATATATAATGGAATATCACTCAGCCATAAAAAGAAATGAAATTTTGCTATTTGTAATGAGGTGGATAGACCTAGAGTCTGTCATACAGAGTGAAGTGAGTCAGAAAGAGAAAGACAAATACCATATGTTAACACATATATATGGAATTTAAGAAAAAATAATGTCATGAAGAACCTAGGGGTAAGAAAAGAATAAAGACACAGACCTACTAGAGAATGGACTTGAGGATATGAGGAGGGGGAAGTGTAAGCTGTGACAAAGTGATAGAGTGGCATGGACATATATACACTAACAAACATAAAACATATAGCTAGTGGGAAGCAGCCACATAGCACAGGAAGATCAGCTCAGTGCTTTGTGACCACCTAGAGGGGTGGGATATGTAGGTGGGAGGGAGGGAGATGCAAGCGGGAAGAGATATGGGAACATATGTATATGTATAACTGATTCACTTTGTTATAAAGCAGAAACTGATACACCATTGTAAAGCAATTATACTCCAATAAAGATGTAAAAAAACAAAAAAGTGTAGAGAAAATAAATATAAGATTAAAATTGTGTCCTCAAGAAAAATATCATTCAGGAAGAAGAACTAAATAAATACATTTTCAAACAAACTTAAAACTGATTTTAGGACTTCCCTTTCTGTCCAGTGGTTAAGACTCCACACTTCCAGTGCAGGGGACAGAGGTTCGACCCCTGGTCAAGGAACGAAGATCCCACATGTCGTGTGGCATGCCCAAGAAAATTAAAAAAAAAATGATTTTATCTCCAACTGACCTATTGTGAAATATTTTCAAATGGTTGCATTGTAAGAAGAAGGAAAATTCACCTAAAAAAAAATCTGTGAAAAAGAAAGGATAGTGATCAAAAAAAAAAAAAAAAGGATTTTCAGAGAATTTTAAGACAATTTTTCAGTATAAAAGAATAAAAATAAGGTTTTATTTTTATTAGAAAAAAATAGAAAAATTTTCCTAAGGAAGTTTTTTAAAAATAAAAATTAATCTTATACACTAGAGAAAGTAATATGTAAGTCATGTGTTTAAATTTGAGTTAAAGAAGTTTGAAGACCTATTTTATGACAGAGATATTAAGGTATTATCATCAGATTTGTTTTATATATATATATATATATATATATATATAGTGAAATGTCATGGATAAAGAGACAGAAATAAGGTATATAACTCCCAATTAAATAGAAGCATTCACAAAAAAGAACTGAAAAATACCAAAAAGCAAGTAAAATTCAATACAAAAAGCAGAAATGAAGAAAAGAAACAGATATAGAAAATTAATTTAAAAAAGCAAAAAGTAATATGTTAGAGCAATTCCAAATGCTTTATTTCCCATAAAAGTAAATGGTCAGAAATAATCATACTTAAATATACCTATGAGGCTGAAATAATTAGATTTAAATATACCTATAAGCTATATGAATAGGAATATACATCCAAAATTATGGATGAAATATAGAGATTGAAAAGGAATTGGTTAAGTTTTTTATATAAGTAAAATTTATATATTTATAAAACATATCCAGTATTATATAACCAAAAGAAAGTGAAGGTAATTACTTTAATATCAGACATATTAGAATTTCTGAGAAAACACTGTTAGTGAGAGGGAATGTCACTTTATGTAGCAGGCAGAATAATGGACCCCAAAGATGTTCACATCCTAATCCCTAGAGCACATGAACATGTTAAACGACATTGTAAAGGGGACTTTACACATGTAATTAAGGTAGGGAGATTATTCTGGATTATCCAGGTTGACTCAGTATAGTCACATGAGTTCTTAAAAGTGGAGAAACTTCTTGGGTTGGAACTAGAAGAGGTATGTGACAGAAAAGAAGGCATAAAAGGAGTTCAGAGAAATTTGAAGCATAGGAAGATCTCAAACTACCATTGCTGATTTTGAAGATGAAGAGGCAGTGTCAGGGAATGTGGATGGCCTCTAGATGCTGAGAATAAACACTGATAGATAGCAAAGGAACAGGAATGTCAGTCCTATCACTGCAATAATAGCACAGAAAAGAAGAACAAATAAAGCTATATGAGTAATGGTGCTATGTCTCACTAGAATTAAATTATAAATCAGAAGCAGATTCTGATAAATTAGAGACATATGTTAAGCCTTAGGGCAAACCTTAAGAAAATAACGTAAAAGTATCCTGAAATCATTAAATGATTTAAAATGTTACAATATTAAATACTATTTAATACAAAAGAAAGCAGTAATGGAGTAAAAGAGAGAAAAAAAAAAACTCGAGACATACTGAAAAACCAAAAACTGATAGATGTAAATCCAACTATATCAATAATAACATTAAATGTGAATGAATATAAAATACAAGGGCAAAGATTGTCAGACCTGATTTAAAAAACAAACAAGATTTAATTGTATGTTTTCTAAAGGAGACTCACTTTAGATTCAAAGATACAAATAACTTGAGAGTAAAATGATAGAAAATATACATAATATAAGAAGACACCAAAAAGAGCTGAACTGAATATATTTATATCAGGCAAAATAGACTCTAAATTAAAAAAAAATACTACAACAGATAAAGAGGGACAATTATTAATAATGAAATGTTCAATTCATTAGGAAGGTCTCTTTATCTTCCTCAGTTTTAAATATCATTGTCTTGGTTATCAGAGGGTGTTAGATTTTTGATTTTATTATCGTATATGATTTGGAAAACTGATTAGAAAATAAGATCTATTTTAATTTCTCATATTTCTGCCTTTTTCTTTCTTGCCCCAACATTCCTTCATTTAGCATTTCTTGCCTGTCTGAAGAACTTTCTTTAGTCATCTTTAAGAGTATGTCTGCCAGCAACACATTTTTTAGTTTCCCTTCATCTGAGAATATTTTACTTCCCCATTATTTCCCATAGGATAATTTCATTGAATATAGAATTCACAGTTGACAATTATTTCAGCATCGGAAAAATATTGTGTTTTTCACCCTCCCTGCACTAGAATATTTGCAGCAGAGGGGAGTGCTGAAGCAAGAGTGACCCGTGCACATACAGCAGTTCAATGTGCTGCCTTGTAGGCATCTGCATCTCTGCTCAGATGCAGCCCACGTTCGAATGTTTTCCCAACCATGGATGCCCCAGATCCAGTGCCATGCTGTGGTGAGGAATGAATGGGACCCGAGTGTTTCCTCAGCTTGGGCTGTGGTGCAGAGCGAGGTGGTCACAGTAAACCCAGCAGCCCCTAGTGTGGACCTCTCTCTACTCTGCCTTGGGGACAAGACTGCTTTGTTTCTCACAGCTGATAACTGTCCCAAGCCTCCACAACTCCTAATCTATTTTGGAACTGCTTAGCAAAGGAGGCAGGACCTGTGTGTATTTTCTGTATGTGTGGCAGAGTGTGAGCTGTGGTGGAGTGGCTGTGGTCAGAAAATGGGCTGCTTCTAGGGTGTTGCTGGAATATGTACCAACAACTGTTGCCACTGCCCCACCTGGGCTCTGCCCCAGGACTAGTTGCTTCTATGTCTCATGGCCAAGTCTTTTCCTAGTCCTGTTATCCTCAAATCGTGTGCTGAGCTATGGTGTGTTGTAAGTGGGGCTGGAGTGTTCACTCAGCTAGGGCTGGGGCCTGAGGTGTAGCAGGTACAGGAAATCCAGCAGCTGCAAGGGCAGACCTCTCTTTGCCTGGCCTCTTGGTCAAGCCAATGTGTGCACAGAGTTCATTAGCAGAGTCCAAGCTTCTCCAGCCTTTCTATCTGATTCAGTGGTCCTCCAACCAGCCAGGACCCCAGGACTGGGCCACCCCATCTGTGTCTCAATCTGCTCACTCCACAGGATGGGTGCCCACTCATGCAATTTTCATTTTCCTCTGAGTCCCCTCCCAGGGGCCCAGATCTCAATCTGATAGCTTTTCTCCCCTTCCTACCATATTATGTGTGTATCTTTCTTATTGCCTTGGTGGTACAGGAATCCTTCTGTCATTTCCAGTTAGTTTTCAGTAAGAATTGTTCCACATGTAGATGTATTTTTGATGTGTTCACCAGTGAAGGTGAGTTCCATGTCTTCTTACTCTGCCATCTTGATCTCCCTCATTAGCATAATGTTTTTGTTAGCATCTATAAATTCCATGAGGGGAAGTTGAAACCACAAATTTGATAAGCCTTCCTGAATCATTTTTTATTAATACTATTATGAGATTTTTTAAGGCTAGCCAGTACATTTCTTTGTATGCAATTTTTAATTTGGTCTTTCCATAGATGCCAATAAAACAGCTATTTATGGTGAGAGCTGTCAAAAACTTACCAATTTAGAAGCTTTTCCAATTTAAAGAATCCATTGTCTGGCCATTGACTAGTAGGAGCATAATAGCAATTTTAACCATAAACTTCTTTATTGATTAACTATGGATGCAAGAGGCATCTCCAAGAGAGTACAGCCCTCATAAGCTTAAGAGAGGTAACTTCCAGAGTTAGAATATGAAGGGCTCTGTTTTTTTGTTTTCTTTTACGGTTTTTGTTTGTTATTAAAATTTAGTTCATGTACATAATTATTTTATATTCAGGTGTACTAAATAGTGATTTGACTTTTGCATACATTATGGACTAATCACCACACGAAGTCTAGTAACCATCTGTCTCCATGAAAAGTTACTACAATATTATTGACCGTATTCCTTATGCTATATATCACATACTCATGGCTTATTTATTTTCTAATTGGAGGTTTGTGCCTTTTAATCCCCTTCTCCTTTTTAATTCCACATCTCCTCTTCCTTTTTTAGCCATTCATTTTTACTATTTGTCTATGAATCCATTTTTGGTGTTTTTTGTTTGTTTGTTTGTTTTGTTTGTTAGATTCCACATATAAGTGAGATCATATGATATTTTTACTTCTGTGTCTGACATTTCACTTAGCATAATACCCTCCATTCATGTTTTCAAAAATGACAAATTTCCATATTTTTGTAGCTGAAAAATATTCCATTATATTATCCATCTACATTATCCATTCATCTATTCTAGTGATGGACACTTAGGTTGCTTCCATATCTTGGCTACTGTAAATAATGCTGAAATGAGCATCGGGGTGCCTGTATCATTTTGAATTAGTGTTTATGTTTTCTTCAAGTATATCCTAAATACTGAAATTGCTAGATCATATGGCAGTTCTACTTTTAATTTTTGTGACGAAAACCTGTTCTGTTTCCATAGTAGCTGCATCAATATACAACCTCACCAATAGTGCAGGAGCATTCCCCTTTCCTCCTCATCCTCACTAGCACTAGTTATTTGTTGTCTTTTTGATTACACCCATTCTAACATGTGTAGGAGATATTTCACTGTGGTTTTAAATTGTATCCCTCCCCACAATGATTAGTGATGTTGAGCGTACATTTCACCTATCTTTTGGCCATCTGTATATCTTCTTTGGAAAAATGTTTATTCAGTTCTTCCCATTTTTTATTTGGGTTGTTTGTCTTTTTGATGTTGAGTTGTATGAGTCCTTTGTACATTTTAGATATTAATCATTAATCAGCTATATTGTTTGCTAATATATTCTTCCATTCAACATCCTGTCTTTTCATTTTGTTAATAGTTTCTTTTCCTATGGCAAGGTTTGATGTAGTTAAATTTGTTTATTTTTGCCTTTGTTTTCCTTGCATGAAGACACATATCCAAAAAACAATATTGCTAAGAAAAATGTCAAAGAGTGTACTCCCTGTTTTCTTCCAGAAGTTTTATAATTTCAAGTCTTACATTTTGTCTTTAATCAATATTGATTTTACTTTTGTATATGATGTGAGGAAAGTTGTCCAGTTAGATTTTTTTGCATGTAGCTGTCCAGTATTCCCAACACCATTAATTGAAACGGCTATCATTTTTCCATTGTAGAGTCTTCCTCCTTTACCATAGATTAATTGACCATGTAAGTGTAGGTCAATTTCTGGGCTCTCTATTCTGTTCCATTGACATATGTGTCTGTTTATCAATTTTGTTTATTTTTTCAAAAAAGACAAGTCTAGCTTCACTGATCTTTTCCATTATCTTTTTGTCTCCATTTCATTCATTTATGCTCTGATTTTTATAATTTCTTTGTATTAACTTTGAATTTTGTTTGTTCTTCCTTTTCTAGCTCTTTTAGGTGTAAGGTTAGATTCCTCTTTGGAGATTTTTCTTGTTTCCTAAAGTAGGCTTGCATTGCTATAAAATTCCCTCTTAGAACAGTTTTGCTGTATCCCATAGATTTTGGATTGCTGTGTTTCTGTTTTCATTTGTCTCCAGGTGTCTTTAATTTCCTTTTTTAAAAAATATTTTTCAATGATATATAAGTTGTTTAGTAGCGTGTTGTTAGACTCTCTGAGTTTATGGGTTTTTTGCAGTTTTCTTTCTTGTAGTTTATTTCTAGTCATACACTTGTGGTTGGAAAAGATGTTTAGTATGATTTCAGTCATCTTAAATTTACTGAAACGTTTTCGTGATCTGACATGTGATCTATCCTGGAGAACATTCCATGTGCACTTGAAAAGAATGAGTATTCTTTTCTTTTTCTTTTTTTTTTTTTTTTGCATAAAATGTTCTATATATATATAGATAGATAAATAAATTCCTTCTGCTGTAATGTGTCATTTAAGCCACTGTTTCTTCGTTGATTTCTGCCTGGATGATCTCTCCCATTGATGTAAGTGAGGTGGTAAAGTTCCCTACCATTATTGTATTGCTGTCAATTTTTGCTTTTACATTTGTTAATAATTGTTATATGTATTTCCATGTTCCAATTTTGCTTGTTTGTATATTTACAATTGTTGTATACTTTGGATGGGTCAATGCCTTTATCATTATGTAATGCCCTTATTTATCACTTGTTTCAGTCTTTTCTTGAAAGTCTATTTTCACTGATATAAATAATGTTACACCAAATTTCTTTTTGTTTTGATTTTTATAGTATACTATTTTCACCCTTGCTCTTTCAGTCTGTTGTGTATCTTTAGATCTGAAGTGACTCTCTTTTAGGATATATATATAGATAGATAGATAGATAGATAGATAGATAGATAGATAGATATAATCTTTCATTTTTATCCACTTAGCTACTATGACTTTTTTTACACCTTTATTGGAGTATAATTGCTTTACAATGCTGTTACTTTCGGCTGTATAACAAAGTGAATCAGCTAGATGTATACATATATCCCCATATACCCTCCCTCTTGAGCCCCCCTCCCACACTCCCTATCCCACCCATCTAGGTGGTCACAAAGCACCGAGCTGATCACTCTGTGCTGTGCAGCTGCTTCTCACTAGCTATCCATTTTACATTTGGTAGTGTATATATGTCAATGCTACTCTCTCACTTCATCCCAGCTACCCTTCATCCTCCCCGTGTCCTCAAGGCCATTCTCTATGTCTGCATCTTTATTCCTGTCCTGCACCTAGGTTCATCAGAACATTTCTTTTTTTCTTTTTTGATTCCATATATATGTTTTGGCATACAGTATTTGTTTTTCTCTTTTGACTTACTTCACTCTGTATGACAGACTCTAGGTCCATCCACCTCACTACAAATAACTCAATTTTCTTCCTTTTTATAGTTGAGTAATATTCCATTGTATATATGTGACACATCTTCTTTATCCATTCATCTGTCAATGGACACTTAGGTTGCTTCCATGTCCTGGCTATTGTAAATAGTGCTGCAATTAAAATTTTGATACATGTCTATTTTTGAATTATGGTTTTCTCAGGGTATATGCCCAGTAGTGGAATTGCTGGGTCATATGGTAGTTCTATTGTTAGCTTTTTTTTTTTTTTTTTTTTGTGGTACGTGGGCCTCTCACTGCTGTGGCCTCTCCCGTTGTGAAGCACAGGCTCCAGACGTGCAGGCTCAGCGGCCATGGCTCAAGGGCCCAGTCGCTCCATGGCATGTGGGATCTTCCCGGACCGGGGCACAAACCCATGTCCTCTGCATCGGCAGGCGGACTCTCAACCACTGCGCCACCAGGGAAGCCCTATTGTTAGCTTTTCAAGGAACCTCCATACTGTTCTCCATAGTGGCTGTATCAATTTACATTCCGACCAACAGTTCAAGATGGTTCCCCTTTTCTCCACACCCTTTCCATCATTTATTGTTTGTAGATATTTTGATGATCACCATTCTGATACCGCATTGTGGTTCTGATTTGCATTTCTCTAATGATAAGTGATGTTGACCATCCTTTCATGTGTTTGTTGGCAATCTGTAGGTCTTCTTTGGAGAAATGTCTATTTATGTCTTCTGTCTATTTTTGGATTGGGTTGTTACATTTTTTTGATATTGACCTGCATGAGCTGCTTGTATATTTTGGACATTACTCCTTTGTCAGTTGCTCTGTTTGCAAATATTTTCCCCCATTCTGAGGGTTGCCATTTCATTCTGTTTATGGTTTCCTTTGCTGTGCAAAAGCTTTTAGGGTTCATTAGGTCCAATTTGTTTATATTTGTTTTTATTTGCATTTCTCTAGGAGGTGGGTCAAAAAGGATCTTGCTGTGATTTTTATCATAGAGGTTTCTGCCTAGGTTTTCCTCCAAGAGTTTTATAGTGTCTGGCCTTACATTTAGGTCTTTAATCCATTTTGAGTTTATTTCTCTGTATGGTGTTAGGAAGCATTCTAATTTCATTATTTTACATGTAGCTATACAGTATTCCCAGCACCACTTATTGAAGAGTCTTTTATCCATCATATGTTCTTGCCTCCTCTGTCAAAGATAAGTTGACCATATGTGTGTGGGAATATCTCTGGGCATTCTGTCCTTTCCATTGATCTATATTTCTGTTTTTGTGCCAGTACCATACTGTCTTGGTTACTCTAGCTTTGTAGTATAGTCTGAAGTCAGGAAGCCTGATCCTTCCAGTTCTGTTTTTCTTTCTCAAGATTGCTTTGGCTATTAGGAGTCTTTTGTGTTTCCATACAAATTGCGAAATTTTTTTGTTCTAGTTCTGTGAAAAATGCCATTGGTAGTTTGATACTGATCTCATTGAATCTGTAGATTGCTCTGGGTCATATAGTTATATTTCACAATGTTGATTTTTCCAATCCAAGAACATGGTGTATCTCTCCATCTGTTTGTATCATCTTTAATTTCTTTCAGCAGTGTCTTATAGTTTTCTGCATACAGGTATTTTGTCCCCTTAGGTAGGTTTATGCCTAGGTATTTTATTATTTTTGTTGCAATGGTAATTGGGTGTGTTTCATTAATTTCTCTTTCAGATTATTCATCATTAGTGTATAGGAATATAAGAGATTTCTGTGCATTAAATTTATATCCTACTACTTTAACAAATTCATTGAATAGTTCTAGCAGTTTTTTAGTAGCATCCTTAGGATGCTCTCTGTATAGTATCATGTCATCTGCAAACTGTGACAGTTTTATTTCTTTTCAGATTTGGACACCTTTTATTTCTTTTTCTTCCCTGATTGCCATGGCTAAAACTTCCAAAACTATGCTGAATTATAGTGTTGAGAGTAGGCATCCTTGTCTTGCACCTGATCTTAGAGGAAATTGTTTCAGTATTTACCATTGTGACCAATGTTGTTGGTGGGTTTGTCATATATGGCCTTCATTATGTTGCTATAGGTTCCCTGTATGGTCACATTCTGGAGACTTTTTATCATCAGTGGGTGTTGAATTTTGTTGAAAGCTTTATCTGCATCTATTGAGATTATCATATGGTTTTTATACTTCATTGTGAATATGGTGTATCACATTGATTTTTTTTTTTTGTATATTGAAGAACCCTTGCATTCCTGGGATAAACCACACCTGATCATGGTGTATTATCCTTTTAATGTGCTGTTGGATTCTGTTTGCTAGCATTTTTTTAAGGATTTTTGCATCTATATTCGTCAGTGATATTGGTCTCTAGTTTTCTATTTTCGTGAACCTCTTTGTCTGGTTTTGGTATCAGGGTGATGGTGGCCTCAAAGAATGGGTTTGAGGGTGTTCCTCCCTCTGCTATATTTTGGAAGAGTTTGAGAACGATAGGTGTTAGCTCTTCTCTAAATGTTTGATAAAATTCAACTGTGAAGCCATCGGGTCCTAGGCTTATTTTGGTTGGAAGGTTTTTAATCACTGTTTCAATTTCAGTGCTTATGATTGCTCTGTTCATATTTTCTATTTCTTCCTGGTTCAGCCTTGGAAGTTTGTACTTTTCTAAGAATCTGTCCATTTCTTCCACGTTCTCCATTTTATTGGCATATTGTTGCTGGTAGTAGTCTCTTATGATCCTTTGTATTTCTTCAGTGTCTGTTGTTACTTCTTTTTCATTTATAATTCTGTTGATTTGAGTCTTCTCCCTTTTTTTGTTGTTGAATCTGGCTAATGGCTTATCAATTTTCTTTATCTGCTCAAAGAAGCAACTTTTCGTTTTTTTGATCCTTGCTATTTTTTCCTTCATTTTTTCCCATGTATTTCTGATCTGATCTTTATGATTTCTTTCCTTCTGATAACTTTGTTTTTTTTGGTTGTTGTTGTTATTTTTCTCTAGTTGCTTTAGGTGTAAGGTTAGGTTGTTTATTTGAGATTTCTCCTGTTTCTTGAGGTAAGGTTGTATTGCTATAAGCTTCCCTCTTTGAACCGCTTTTGCTGAATTTTATAGGTTTGGGTTGTCGTGTTTTCATTGTTATTCGTTTCTACGTATTTTTTTGATTTCTTTTTTGATTTCTCCAGTGATCTCTTGGTTATCTAGTATTGTTTAGCCTCGATGTGTTTGTATTTTTTACAGTTTTTTCCTGTAATTGATATCTAGTCTCATAGTGTTGTGGTCAGAAAAGATACTTGATACGATTTCAATTTTCTTAAATTTACTGGGGCTTGATTTGTGACCCAAGATATGATCTATCCTGGAGAATGTTCCATGAGCACTTGAGAAGAAAGTGTATTCTGTTGTTTTTGGATGGAATGTCCTATAAAAATCAATTAAGTCTATATGATCTGATGTGTCATTTAAAGTTGGTGTTTCCTTATTGATTTTGTTTTTGGATGATCTTTCCATTTGTGAAAGTGGGGTGTTAATGTCCCCTACTATTATTGTGTTACTGTTGATTTCCCCTTTTATGGCTGTTAGCATTTGCCTTATGTATTGAGGTGATTCTATGTAGGATGCATAAATATTTACAATTGTTATATCTTCTTGGATTAATACCATGATCATTATGTAGTATCCTTCTTTGTCTCTAGTAATATTCTTTATTTTAAAGTCTATTTTGTGTGATATGAGTATTGCTACTCCAGCTTTCTTTTGATTTCCATTTGCATGGAATACCTTTTTCCATCCCCTCATTTTCACTCTCTATGTGTCCCTAGGTCTGAAGTGGATCTCTTGTAGACAGCATATATATGGGTCTTGTTTTTGTATACATTCTGCCAGTCTGTATCTTTTGGTTGAAGCATCTAAACCATTTACACTTAAGGTAATTATCAATATGTATGTTCCTATTACCATTTTCTTAATTGTTTTGGGTTTGCTATTGTAGGTCTTTTCCTTCTCCATGTTTCCCACCTAGAAATGTTCCCTTAGCGTTTGTTGTAAAGCTGGTTTGGTGGTGTTGAATTCTCTTAACTTTTGCTTGTCTGCCTAGGTTTTAATTTCTCTGTTGAATCTGACTGAGATCCTTGCTGGGTAGAGTAATTTTGGTTGTAGGATTTTCCCTTCCATCACTTTAAGTATGTCCTGCCATTCCCCTCTGGCTTACAGAATTTCTGCTGAAAGATCAGCTGTTAACCTTATGGGAAACCCTTGTGTGTTATTTGTTGCTTTTCCCTTATTTCTTTTAATATTTTTTTTCTTTGTATTTAATTTTTGATAGATTGATTAATATGGGTTTTGTTGTGTTTCTCCTTGGATTTATCTTCTTTGGGACTCTCTGTTCTTCCTGAACTTGACTATTTCCTTTCCCATGTTAGGGAAGATTTCGACTATAATCTCTTCAAATATTTTTCTCAGGCCGTTTATTTTTCTCTTCTTCTTCTTGGACCCTTATAATTCATATGTTGGTGTGCTTAATGTTGTCCCTGAAGTTTCTGAGGCTGTCTTCAATTCTTGTGTTTTCTTTCTTTTTTTTTTTTTTTTCTGCTCTATGCCTTTTATTTCCAATCTTCCAGTTTACTTATCCATTCTTCTGCCAGCCACTATGTCTTGTTTGGAGCATGTAGTCCATTTACATTTAAATTAATTATTGATAGGTAGGTATTTATTGCCATTTTGTTAATTGTTTTCTCATTGTTTTGCAGTACTTTTTTTGTTTCTTCTTATTTTGCAGCCTTCCCTTGTGATTTGATGTCTATCATTAGTGCTATGTTTGATTCTTTTCTTTGTGTGTGTGTATATTTATTATAGGTTTTTTGTTTGTGCTTTCCATGAGGTTCATATATAACAACATGTGTATATATATATATATATATATATATATATGTGTGTGTGTGTGTGTGTGTGTGTGTGTGTGTGTTTGTGTATATATATGTGTGTGTGTGATTATTTTAATTTGATGATCTCTTAAGTTCAAACACATTTTACTCACCCTACATATTCACTCCAACCCCCACATTCAATATTTTTACTGTCATATTTTACATCATTTTTCTTATGTATTTCTTAACTACTTATTATGGATACAGATGATTTCACTTCTGTCTTTTAACATTCCTACTTGTTTGTCAGAGATTGATCTACTACCTTTATTATATGTTTGCCTTTACCAGTGAAGTATTTTTTGAAATTTTAAAATTTCTAATTGTGGTCTTTTCTTTTCCACTTGGAGAAGTCCCTTTAACAGTTATTTTAAAGCCTGCTTAGTAGTGCTGAACCCATTTAACTCTTAAAACTTGTTCTGTCTCCTTCAGATTTGAATGATACTTTGTCATATAGATTATGTTGGTTTAGGTTTTTTTCTTTCTTTCTTTCATAATTTTGAATATATAGTGCCACTATCTTTTAGCCTGCAATGTTTCTCATGAAAAGTCAACTGATAATATTATGAGAGTTCCCTAGTACATAACTAGTTGTGTTTCTCTTGCTGTTTTTAAAGATTCTCTATTTATCTTCAATTTTTCCTTTTAACTATAATGTGTCTTAGTGTGGACCGCCTTGGGTTCATCATGTTCAGGACTCTCTGTGCCTCCTGGACCTGGATGATTATTTCCTTTCCCAGGTTATGTAAGTGCTCATCTATTATTTCTTAAAATAAGTTAGCTGTCCCTTTCTCTCTTCCTCTTCTGTAACCCCTATAATAGAAATGTTAATACACTTTTTTATCTTAGAGGTCTATTAAACTATCCTAATTTTTTAAAATTATTATTATTTTTTTTTATGGTCAGCTTGGGTAATTTCAACTATTATCTTCCAGTTCACTGATTCATTCTTCTGTATCATCTAATCTGATCTTGATTTCTCCTAGTGTATTTTTTATTTCAGTTGTATTCTTCATCCATGTTTGATTCTTCTTTATATTTTCTAACTCTTTGTTTAAATTCTCACTGTGCTCATCCATTATTCTTCCACATTTTTTAAGCAGCTTTATGATCATTACTTTGAACTCTTTATTAGTAGGTTACTTATTTCTGATTTGCTTTGTTCTTTTTCAGCCATTATTTTTTATTCCTTTATATAGAACATACTCCTCTATCTCCTCATTTTGCCTAGTTTTCTGTGTTTTTTTGTATATGTTACATAGGTTATTTATATTTTCTAATCTTTCAAATGTGGCCTTGGTTAAGAGATGTTCTATAAGGCCCAGCAGCATGCTCCCCACCCATCACCAGAGCTATATTCTTTAAAGGTGACTCCTATATGTGTGGCATGTGCCCTTCTCTTGTGACAATTCTACTCCATAGGAGTATCTTTATTCTCTTGGGGTAAAGATGGATTTCTTGAAGCAAAAATATTAAAATGTTCATACATCTGACTGTATTTAATTAAAGAAATCATTTAACCAAAGACAAAAGATAAAGAGAGAGAGAGATAAAGAAAGAGAGAGAAGGAGGGAGATGTGACAGTACACAAAGTGTACTTGCAGTATATATCACTTCAAAAAGATTAGTCTTCATAAATTATATAGACTGAAAATCAAAATGAAAGTAACAATATACATAATTTGGGGGAGCAAAACCAAAACTGGAAAAAAGAATTTCATAAAAGTGCTATAAAAGATGGCAAATTGTATCTGAAATATTGATCAAACTCATTACTTATTTGAGAAATGTAAATTAAAATCACAGTGAAGTATACTAGCATGTCCACTATATAGGCCAAAAAAAAAAAGTTTCAAAGTGCCATGTACATGTATTCACATGTGTGGATCAAAAAAGAATTGTTATACATTAGTTATGGAACAGAAACTTGTGCAATTTAGAAAACAATTTGGTATTATCTGGTAAATTTTAACATTCACATACCCTAGGACTAAGCAAATTAACTCCAAGTATATATCTTGAAACATTTGTGTATGTATACAAGAGACATATACATGGATGATCAGAAAAGCATTTTTTCATAATAACCTAACCTTGAAAACAACCCAAATGATGATTAATAGGAGACTAGCATAAATACACACAATGGATTATTTTACAGTGATAAAAATAATAAATTATACCTTCTTGCATCAACCTGGATAAATATCAGCAACACATCCCATGAAAAGAAGCAAGTCGTGAGATATTACACAGTTCTTTCAAATGATAAGAACAAGTAAAATTTTCAAATAAATTGTCTACAGATTTATCTATAGGGTAAGGATAAATACAAAATTTAAGATAATGGTTATCTCTAGAACAAGAGGTACTCTCATGAAAAAAGAGAGTAGAATGCTAGTACATGGGGCTGGGACTTGGGAGAATTAGGGTTATATTGTTAAAGGGTACAAACTTGTAGCAAGTAGCTAAGTTCTGAAGAGCTAATTCACAGCAGTTATTCTATTCAAAAATAAACTTCAAAGTTGCTAAGAGACTAGACCTTAATTCTTCTCAGTACAAAAAGAAATGGTAATGTGATGTGACAGAGGTGTTAGTTAATGCTACAATGGTAATCAAATTGTAGTCTAAAAAGGTATCAGATTAACACTTTTAACATTTTAAACTTACAAAATGTTATATGTCAATTTAAATAAAGAACTAAAGGAGAAGAGTAAAAAATAGATTTGGGAAATAAAGCATAACATTATTTTCAAGTTTCTTTATAATTAAGTATGTTAACTAGACTTACTGTAGTGATCATTTCAATATATATACATGTATTGAATTATTATGTTGGACATCTGAAACTAATATAGTTTTTATGTCAATTATATCTCAATAGAAAAAAATAATGTATTTTGCAAGTACAATCAAAAATAAATTGTATTTTACACCTGATTCTTTTATTTTGGCAAGTAAAGTTATGGATCTTTGCCAGATCCATAAGAAAACATGAAGTTAGATGCTCAAACTTCCTGTAAATATTGATATGACAATAGATTGATGATAAACATAGATGTCATTGAATAAATTATTCATTCCATTAGTAATTATTTGGAATCCTGATTATTTGATGGAATATTTAGAAATAAAATGTGAAAGATGTAGAACTGGTCTAGTTGATATTTGTTTGTACTTTCTAATCTCAGAGCAAAAATATGTAAATCTATCATTTCTGCTAAGCACATCACTAGGTATTTCCGGTTATAGAAATTGTCTGCATGTAGCATTCAGTGGATATTGGCTTAACAAGGCACATATTGGCTGCAAATTGCTTCTATCACAAATCATTTTTTTTTAATTTCATTGTGGGTTAAAACAAAGAGGCAGGGAGAATAGGTAGGAAAGTAGAATACAGGTAAATGAAGCAGTGTTGGTAATATTCTCATTCTTAAAATGACTAAGGGGTTAAATAATACTCATTTTGTTGTTTTTTTCACATCTATTGCATTAATTTTGGGGAGTAACTTTCAAATAATATTTAATAAAATATGTGGAACTTTGTGAAAAATTGAAAGAATACCTTGAGAAGTGAGGAATCATTGATAGTAAAAAATCTAGGAAGACCAACATTATTTGGATTAGTAGAAAGCAAGCTTTGTCATAGTAACACTAACCTCTTTTTAGGGTTAGCAAAAACTTAAGAAATAAGGTACCAAAGGCACATTCAACCCTTTGAATTTGAAATAAATGGATTTGTTTAAATTGTTAGCCTGAGGTAT
Organism: Grampus griseus; assembly: GCF_964374135.1. Taxonomy (NCBI): domain Eukaryota; kingdom Metazoa; phylum Chordata; class Mammalia; order Artiodactyla; family Delphinidae; genus Grampus; species Grampus griseus. The sequence continues at coordinate 76,739,337 of NC_138999.1, read as the reverse complement.
ATGTGTTTTTCTTTAAACCTGGCAAAATTTGTCTACAGGAAAATTGATCTGGTTCCTAAGTGCTTTCTCCCGGTGTCATCTGTTTCCATTATGTCATGGTGTCTGCCAGCTGTGCTTCCATAAAGCACTGAATGAAAATTGCATTTAGTTTTTTTTAATGTAAAAAGGAATGTAAAACCTGATGTGATGTTGGAGCTACATTTGAGTAGCTCTAATACATTTGAGTAGCACATATCTACACAGTCCAAGTTGCAATGCAATAAAATTCAACAGCCTAGAATGTAGTAAAAATAAATATAACAGTTTTAACTGAATTATCCAGTTATATGGATACTTTATCTAGATATTTATCTATCTTCTTATAATTATTTTCAAATGTTATTAAGGAATAAAAAGTACTATTGTACTTTTTAGCTAACACATAAAAAATAGAAAAGACTGGTATTAGAATAAAAGGAAATTTTGCATCTCACTTTTAATGATCTAGGAGAACAATCCAATCCATTTATCACAATTAAGGGCATTCTGGGCAAATTTTGATAATGACTAATGAGAGAATCTAGCATCCCTACTTTTCTTCAGAGAGAAAATATAATTAAACAAATTTTAAGAGATTAACTCCAATCTTAATATTACAGAGTTTATGAAATGATAATGTGACCAAGATTTCATAGTGTAATGTATGTGAAAAACTTCACTTTATTCTCAAGGGTCATTTGAAGTACATGGTAAAAAAGGATGGTTGGTTTTCTTCCACTGGAGCACTTAATTATACTCAAATTTGAAATATGCATTTTTAAAATGCATGACTCTTTGGAAGAAGTTATTCATTCACTTCTTTGTATTCTTATCCTAATATAATTATACCCAGTTATAATTATAACTTTTTCACATCTTGGATTATTCGATGAAAAATCTTAATATATGTATATTTTCCCAGTGATAAGCCCATGGAGGATAATGGACAAGAAAAAACTGTGCAGAAGATAGAGCTGGGATTGTAGTGAACAAGGCACAAGGTATTTTTCTCAAAGAGAAGAATCGGAGTCTAAGCAAAGAAATTGCCCACCGCCAAGGTAGAGAACTTTGACAATGCCTTCCTTGTAGCATTATATATTTGGTATAGACCATTGAATAATGTGGGTATTCCATCTCCTTTATTGTGAATGGAAGATTTTTTTAATTATTATTCTGTCATACCCTCACCATTTTATATTGTGAAGAGGGAGAGTAGATTATTCTTTCATTTCATATATACCCGGTTTGTAAACAGCCATACCGAAATCTGTTAGAAATAATTGTACATCATCTGTACATTCAACGTTTTATGCTGAGATTTAGTGAATGGCTGGAACTTTGTTTTTTTTTTTTTTTCCCTTCAAAGTAGTGTGCTCCATGTGAGAGAAAAGTATGCAAAGAATATTTTGTGATCAAAGTTTGGGGTTTGACTGAGACCATTCTTTCTTAGCACTCAGATAAACTGTATTTTCTAGGCTCTCCTGCAATTATGCATTACTGTGTAAGTAATTTCTAATGAACGTGTACTAATGAGAGTGAGAGGAATGTATTTCACTATCAGGCCTGGCCCATGGAAACCTCTCATGTGTGAACCTTGCAGCTCTTTCCCTTTCTGAGGTTTCCTGCAAAAAAGCACAGCCCTATTGAAAGTCCCCTGTTGAAGATGCTGGAGACACAGGATGGAAGGAATCTAACCTCTGAATCATAGTGTGAAGAGGAGTCACCTGCAGAGTAGGAAATTTCATTTGAACTGTATGTGAGTAAGAAATAAATTCAGTGGGTTAAGCCACTGAAATTTTAGAGTTCCTACTACAACTGGTAATATAATTTCTAAATTTACATGTGTGTGTTGGATATGTTCCTGGAGATAAATGGACAGAAAGAATAGAGAAATAATTCAAAAATCTCCTGAATGAATTAATAAACTTATAATTCATCATTTTATTCCCATTACTAACCACAGTCTGTCACATAATGTAAATTCAAAAACTTTAATGAAACAAAGTGAATGATGTTATAACTAGCTCTATTGTAAACGTGCTTTGAGAAACTAAATCATATAACTTGCCCAAATCTTGTTTCTCCTCGTGTAGGGAGATATAAAAATTTCACTTGCCAGACACTATTTTTGAAACCAAATTGTGGTAATGTATGTAAACTATGAAGTACTATAAAATGTAGAGAATAAAATATTATAAGAATAAAATTGTACATTTATAAAGTCATTTTCAAACATTCAAAATTATTAATATATTTCTGGACAAAGAAAAAGAAGTAGTAATTTTCAATTTCACATTCTTCTGTTGATTGTAAAAGGTAATTTCAGTTGTATATTTCCTACCATATAGGACATAACAAAGTTATTTTCATTTTGAATAAAACAGATATAAATTTTCTCTAAAAATATGTTGACCCTCCACTGGTATGTGCTCTGACATGGTTTTAGTTTGTGGGGTTTTTTTGTGGTACACGGGCCTCTCACTGCTGTGACCTCTCCCATTGTGGAGCACAGGCTCTGGACGTGCAGGTTCAGTGGCCATGGCTCACGAGCCCAGCCGCTTTGCGGCATGTGGGATCCTCCTGGACCGGGGCACGAACCCACGTCCCCTGCATCGGTAGGCAGACTCTAAACCACTGCGCCACCAGGGAAGCCCTGACATGGTCTATTTTATAGAATTGTATAGTACATAGTAATCTCTTAACCTAACACATCTGAGATATTAAGAAGCTATTAAAATATACAAACAGCTCATGCAACTCAATATCAAAAAACAAACCACCCAATAAAAAAATAGGCAGAAGATTGAATAGGAATTTTTCCAAAGAAGACATACAGATGGCTAACAGGCACATGGAAAGGTGCTTGACATTGCTAATTTTTAGAGAAATACAAGTCAAAACAACAGTGAGATATCACCTAACACCTGACATAATGGCTTTTATCAGAAATTCTACAAATAACAAATGTTGGAGAGAATGTGGAAAAAAGGGGACAATTGTACACTGTTGCTGAGAATATAAATTGGTGCAGCAACTATGAAAAACAATATGGAGATTTCACAAAAAACTAAAAATGGAACTACCATATGACCCAGCAATTCCACTCTTGAGTATATATACAGAAAAAATGAAAACACCAATTAAAAAAGATACATGTACCAATATTCATAGAAGCACTATTTATAATAAACAAGACATAGAAGCAACACAAGTACCCATCAACAGACAATTGAATTAAGAAGGTGTGGTGGATATATATACAATGGAATATTATTCAGCCATAAAAAATGAAATACTGACATTTGCACCCATGTGAATAGACCTAGAGAATATTATGCTTAGTGAAATAAGTCAGAGAAAGAAAAATACTATATGATATAACTTATATGTAGAATCTAAAAAATAATACATATGAATGTATATGCAAAACAGAAACAGACTCACAGATATAGAAAACAAACTAAAGAGGAGAGGCAGGGAGGGACAAATTAGGAGTATGGTATTAACAGATACAAACGACTATGTATAAAATAGATAAGCAACAAGGATTTACTTAATAACACAGGGAATTATACCCATTATCTTTTAATAACCTATAATGGTGTATAATCTGCAAAAATAGTGAACCACTCTGCTGTATACCTGAAAACAACATAATAAATCATAAATAAACTATACCTCAATTTAAAAAGAAGTCATTTAACAGTCTTCTACCATCTCATTTAACTTTGATGGTTTTGATAGTGTAGAGATAAGAATTCACGGGAAATAATCAGGGGATTTTTGTTCTGGTTCTTAGTCTGCCACTAACCAGATATGTAATCTTGGATATGACAAATAAAATCTACCATATTCAGGTCTAGGTTAAACAGGAGGATAAACCTTGTTGTATATTTAGGAAGGCATAAGAAAAAATATTTTAAATTCTATGAGAATGAAAGTATTTTTTTTTTCACTTTATACATTTAGACTTTTTTGATCTGTGAAAGTAATCGGCTTGACTACCACAAAACTGTATATATTTTTAAAGTGGTTATTTTTAGCCCCTCTAAACCTGAAGAAAATTATTTTACTTCCCTACCTGCCCCTCCAAAAGAGAACTGAAAAGCCAAATATAAGCATCAGGTGACTCCATCAGCTAAGTGAGAATGTTTTGGAGTTAGACTAGACTAGAATGAACAATTACTATTCAAAGTCTATGGGTTTGTACTGTACTATTTGGATTTACTGTGAACCCTGTCTAAAACAAAAATACCAAATAATTTAGGAGTATGTGGTAGTTAATTTGTGTCAACTTGACTAGTCCACGGTGTCCAGTTGTTTGGCAAAATATCAGTATAAATGTTGTTGTGAAAGTATTTTTTAGATATGATTAACATTTAAATCTATAAAATTTGAGTAAAGTATATTACCCTCCACAATGTAAGCAGCCCTCATTCAATTAGTTGAAGGCCTTAAGAGTGAAGACAGGTTTTCTGAAGGAGAAGAATTCTTCCTCAGTACTAACAGAAATTCTGATTGTATTTTCAGCCTATATATTGAGATATGTAAGCCAATTTCTTAAAATCTCTTTCTTTCTAATATGAATAAGGAAAGATCTGAGACATAGATTGATAGATAGATATCTTATTATATATTTGAGAAATGTAACATATATGGAATTTGGGGGAGGGGTAAAAGTGTGAGGCCTGGTTTTTGTCATTGAGAAACATAATAAATTGACCAGGCAAAATACTACATATTTTAAAAAATAGAGAAACTATTTTCAATGCTGCTTGACTTATTGGAGTCATCTGATTGAGCTCCATGTTCTTGAATACCCTCTGAATTGGTCTCAGATTCTGAACAACCCAAATAATTTTCCCTGGCAAGGAGTACATTTTTAGCATAGGTCCAAAAGTCAGAGAAAAGTCAAGTAGATATAAAGAAGACCTAAACCTGACTAGCAGTATAAACTCAACTACTGACTCCATGAGAACACTGACCTGTTTCTATCATTATAGTTTGGCTCTTTTAAAAATTTCATATGAGGGTTGATGTCAGCAAGATGTTGGAAGAGGAATTCCCTCTGTCTCCTTCCTTAATGAGATACTGAATTAACAACAATACATGGCCTAACTCCCTTTCTGAGAAGTTCAATAACCAGTTAAGAAGCTCTTGCACCCCAGGTAAGAAAGAAACCAGCCATATCAAAGCTGATAGAAAAATGTGAGGCACTTACTCTCCAGAGCCCTCCTCAGCACAGCATAGTGTGTTTGGAGCCAAACTTTTAACTCTCAACTTCTTCCTTGAGTGGGAAAATAAATACTGAACCATACATCCAACATTCTAGAACCTCAAGGGACTGTACAAGGTATTGTTTTTGTTTTAGCTGTCTGAGAAAGATGTTGGAACTGGCATACTCTAGATGCCTAAGGACTACTGAGAACAAAATAAGGAGACAGGCTTGCTTTCAGCTTGCTGCTGGTCTAGAGGACCCAGGGTACAACAGAGGTTGATGTAACTTGGATGTTTCTCTCTTGAGTGGGGAAGAAAAAGAGTAGGAGCATGCATCTAACATTCTAGGTTTGAGGTATCTGCTTAGGGACTGGTTTTAGTCTGGTCCAAATCTGAGACATAACAGGAAAAAAGTTCCAAGCTGAGGGCTGCTGAGAACAAAGGCAACAGTTTGGATGAGGAAGCATGCAACTTCCAGAATCCCTCAACTCTATCACAATGCAGAATAATCAGGAGAAACCCTCAGCTCCTGGCTTATCCTGAGGGAGTAAAAGAACTAGAATATATGTTTAACTTTCCAGATTTTCTAAAGGTTTCCCAAAGGATTAGTCTCTGTCTTGCTTGTCTGAGAGTGCTGATGGTACCCAGCACACTTTACTGGCTACAGACCTCTAAGAACAAAAAAGAGGTGGATGGTTTCTCGTGGCCTGCAACTGCACCATACAAACTGCAGTACTACAAATAACACCAAAGGAAACAAGAGATCATGATCTCCTAAAAAAAATGGCAAAAAAAATCTCTATAGCTAAAAATATACACACACAAGTCCAGAGAAGACACATCCACAGAAAAAGTGTGTGTGGCTTCTAGAATTTCTAGCCAGGCTGATCATTGAAGGTATTTCTCAGTATAAAGCCAGGCAATAAAGACTGGGAGGAGTGGGTGTATCTTCAAATGCACAATTACCAATGCAAAGCTACAAGAAACTTAAATAAACAGGAAAACAGCCCAATCAAATGAACAAAATAAATCTCCAGAACTATCCTTAAAGAAATTTTAGTGTACAAACTAATTGACAAATAATTCAAAATAAATATCATGAATATGCTCAACATTCTGATGAAAAATGCATCAAAAAAACAAGAATTTCAACAAAGAAGTATAATATGTATCAAATACCCAAACTGAAATTCTAGAGCTGAAGAATACAAATAGTGAATAGAAAATTTTTCTAGAGGAATTTGGCAGCAGACTTGACTAAGCAGAAGAATCAGCAAAACATCTTATTTCAAATCATATAGTCATAGGATCAAAAAGAAAAAAGAATGAAGAGTGAAGAAAGCTTAAGGGACTTGTAGGTCAACATCAAGTGGATGTATTATGGAATTCCCAGAAGGAGAAGAGAGAGAATGAGGCAGAATGTTTATCTGAAGAAATAAGGTCAAAACCATCCTAAATCAGGGGAGGGAAACAAATATTTGGGTTGAAGAAATCCAGCAGCTTCCAAATAGAATAAACATAAATGTACCTACACTGAAAAATATTATATTGTAACTCTCAAATATAAAAAAGCAATGAGAGAATTTTGGTAAAGAGCAAAATTCTTCATCATATACTAGGGAACTTCCATTAGAGTATCTGTAAATTTCTCAGCAGAAACATTGTGGGCCAAAGAGGAGTGGTAAGATATATCAAAATGCTGAAAAAAAAAAATAAGCGCCAAGAATATTGCATCCTGTAAAACTGCCCTTCAAAAAAAAAAAGAGTAATAAAAACTTTCCAAGAAACGTGAACACTGAGAAAGTTCATCACCATTATACTGGCCTTACAAGACATGCTAAAGTCCTTCAAGTCAAAAAGAATGCTAGATAATGATACAAATGCATATGAAAGTATAAAAGTCGGTAGTAAAGATAAATATATACACAAATAGAGAATATGGTAATGGTGTAATGGTGGTGGATATCTAACTTTAAATTCTAGTATACAGTTTAAAAGACAAAAAGATAAAAACGAAAATAATTATAAAATATGTTAATGGATAAACAATATAAAATATATAATTTTTACATCAGTAACATAAAGAGGGAGCAGAGAAGTAAAGAGTAGAGTTTATGTATGTGATTATAATTAGTTTGTTATAAGCTGATACCATATCACTATACTATAAAATGCTTAATATAAGTCCCATGGTAACCACAAATAAAACACCTAATAAAAGTATACAAAATAAAATAAGAAATTAGTCATAGCATGGTATCATAAATAACCAATGAAACATAAATTCATACAGTAAGAGAGAAAAATAGGGACAAAAATGCTACAAGACAAGCAGAAAACAATTGGGAAAATGGCATTTCCTATCAGTAACTACTTGAAATGTAAATGCACTAAAATCTCCAGTCAAAATATATGGAGTGACTGAATGGATAAACAAAATAAAGAAACAAAGAAAAACAAGAACCAATTAAATGCTGTCCACAAGAAATTCACTTTAGACTTAAGGACACACATAGGCTGAAAGTAAAATGATGAAAAAAGATATTCTATGAATATGGTACCCAGAAGAGAACAGGGATGGCATATTTATACCAAGCAAAATATATGTCAAAAGCTGTCACAAGAGAGAAAGACATATAATAATGAATAGTCAATTTTCCAGGAAAACATAATAATTATAAATTTAAATGTAACTAATATCAGAGCTCCATGTATGAGAGCACCCAATACATGAATCAAACATAACTGAAGGGAGAAACAGAAAGCAATGCAATAATTGTAGGAGATTTCACTTTAAATTATGAATAAAACAGCCAGACAGAAGATCAATCAGTGTATAAAGGAACTGAACAACACCATATAACACATGGGCCTAACAGGCATATAGAACATTCTATCCAATAGAAGCAAAATAAGCATTTTTCTTGAGCACAAAGGGAAAATTTCCTAAGATACATACCATGTTAGACCACAAAACAAGTTTTAACAAATTTAAGAAAGTTGAAATCACACCAAATGTCTTTTCCAATGACAGTGGAATGCAACTAAAAATCAATAACAGAAGAAACGTTGAAAAAATCACAAATATGGGCGAATTAAATAACACAATCTTGAAAAGCAATATATCAATACAGAAATCAAGAAAGTAATCAGAAAATATATTGGGACAAACAAAAACAGCATACCAAAAGTTATACAATGCAGCAAAAACAGTACTAAGAGGCGATTTGATAGTGATAAATGCCAAGGTTAAAAAAGAAACAAGATCTCAAATTTACAACCTCACTTACTCTCAAATAGCTAGAAAAAGAACAAACTAAGGCCAAAGTAGGTAGAAGGAAGGAAATAAATGAGATAGAAATAGAAATACAAAAAACAAAACAAAACTGAATTTTAAAAATAATCAATGAAATTGACAAATCCTTAGTTAGACTAAGAAAAAGAGATAAAATGCAAATAAATAAAATCAGAAATGGAAGAGAAAATATAAGAAATAATGCTACATGGCACAGGGATATCGGCTCGATGCTTTGTGACTGCCTAGAGGGGTGGGATAAGGAGGGTGGGAGGGAGGGAGACGCAAGAGGGAAGAGATATGGGAACATATGTATATGTATAACTGATTCACTTTGTTATAAAGCAGAAACTAACACACCATTGTAAAGCAATTATACCCCAATAAAGATGTTAAAAAAAAGAAAGAAATAATGCTATGGAAATACATAGGATCATAAGAGAGTACTATGAAAACTTATATGCCAACAAACTAGATAACCTAGAAAAAAATGGATACATTCCTAGAATCATACAACCTAGTAACACTGAATCATGAAGAAACAGAAAATCTGAACAGACCTATGACTAATAAGGTGATTAAATCAGTAATCAAAATCATTCCAACAAATAAAATCTCAAGATCAGAGGGATCCAATTGTAAATGCAATCAAACATTTAAGGAAGAATTAATGCCAATCCTTCTCAAACTCTTCCAAAACGTTGAAGAGAAGAGAACACTTCTAAACTCATTTTATCTGTCCAGCATTACCCTGATACCAAAGCCAGGCCAAAACACTACAAAAAAAAAAAAAGAAGAAACGAAAAGAAAACTAGGCCAGTATCCCTGATGAATATAGAAGCAAAAATATTAAACTAAATACTAGCAATCCAAATCAAACAGTACATTGAAAGACACCATGATCAGATGGAATTTATGTATGTGATGAAAGGTTGGTTCAATATATGAAGATAAATCAATGTGCTACGCCATACCAAGAAAATAAAGAATAAAATCACATGATCACCCCAATCTATGTAGAAAAATAAGGTGACAAAATTCATGACAAAAACACAGAGAAAACTAGGAATAGAAGAAAATTATCTCAATGTAATAAAGGCCATATATAACAAGCCCACAGCTAACATCATACCCATCAGTGAAAAAAATCTAAGATCAAGATCAAGGTTAGGATGCCCACTCTCACTACCTCTACTCAAAATATTACTGGAAATCTTAGAGAGATTAGGAAAGAAAAAGAAATTAAAGGCATCAGAATTAGAAAGGAAAAGTTAAAATTATTCCTATTAAGGGAAGACATGGACTTCTAATATAACAACCTAGAAACAACATAAAGTGTCAATCAAATCTATCAAAAGTAAAAAGAATAAATAATAGTATAGTAATTCATTGTAATTTATGTGTGTGTGTGCATGTGTGTGTATTTAAAGGCAGACCAAAAAACTGGAGCTACTTGCAATGATACAGTGACATGGATGAATCCCCCAAAAAACTGAGCAAGCAACTAAGAAACAGAATAATTATATTGTATTATTATTCTATTTATATAAAATTCAGAAAGAGGTAAAACTAAACTATATCATTTTAAGGTACTTACAGGTGATAAAATTCTAAAGAAAAGCAAGGAAATAATTATCACTTCACTTTGAGGTGTATGTGTGTGTTTTGTGTGTGTGTGTGTGTGTGTGTGTGTGTAAATTTTGCCAGAAATATGGTGGGTAAATTACCATAGCAGTGAGGGTTTCAATACACAGCTTTCACTAATTGCTTAAAGAAATAAGCAAAAAATAATGATACAGAATATTTGAGTAACATATATAGCAAGAATGATCAAATACATACATAGAACACTGTACCAAACAATTAAAGATTATGCATTCTTTACAAGTAAACAGGCATTTATGAAAATCAACAATATAATATAAAATAGAGCAGGTCTCAACAGTTTTAAAGTATTCTTTTTATACAGATAATAATCTCTGAGTGTAATGTCATTCATTTTAAAATAACTAAAAGGCTACTAACAAAAATCATCAATTGAAAATTTAAAAAAACACATTTCTACATGATTCATGGAATCAAAAATGAAATCCCAATAGAGAATAGAAACTATTTAGAATTGAGGGAAAAAAAATTACATATCAATACTATGTGATACATTTAAAGCATAAAAAGTGAGATGTTTATAGCATTAAAATTTAAATTTCAAAAATTCCTACAGACATTTTTAAAAAATGAAGTCTCTTCTAAAATTATAAATTGAAGGCCAAAGAGCCAAGTATGGACAAATACCCCTAAAGAAGTAAAAGCGGAAAATTTTCCCTACTAGAAATTATGATTTATTGCAAAATAATTGGAATTAAGACTGTGTGGTATGGTTATAAGGATAGAACACTAATGAAACATTAAGGAGTTAATAAACAAATCTCTACAAATATGAATGCAAGATATTTTACAGCAGTGTCATTAGAAATCAGTTAATTGTCATGGAACAATTTTTTACTCAGAAGCCAAAAACAAGCAAAATACACCATATGCACCATATACAAAAATTAACTTCCAATATAGTGAAGATTTAAATATGAAAGGCAATTTTAAAAAAAAATTCAGAAGACGTAAATGGAGATGTCATTCTGATCTTTATTTAAGATACACATTCAAAAAAAATTATACACTTATGGGGCAAAACAAACTAGTAATTCATCCTTGCTGAATTTGTGGACTTTTGATCATCAAAAGACATTATAGAGTTTTCACTCTGGAAGTGGATATTTCTAACACAAAATAAACAATAAAAGATTAGTGTTCATAATATATTAAGAAGTCCATACATATAAACAAGAAAATATCAAATAACCTGACTGAAAAGTAGGCAAAGGATACAAACATGTGTGAAAAGGAATTTCATAGACAAGAAAATCTGAGTAACAATAGCATGTAAAGAACATCTGATTAGTAATCAAGAAGTTAAAACCATGGTGTAATGATACATTTACAACCAAATTTAAAGAAGAAATATTCGAACTGAAGTATGTCATAATGCACCTTAGGGAAAAACTAAGGCAGATTTTCAATCTCCATATATATTTTTTCCAAGTATTGACCTGACTGAGAAGTTGCTATTTCTCTTTCCCCAGCTCCCTAGTCACAATCACCAATCTCCACTTTAGCAAACAGGCAGCTTTCTCTGCTATCCAGAATGTTATTATACTACAGCAGACTCTAAAAATGTGGGGCATCAAACAAGGGAATAATTTGAATATGCAAAGTTTCTGAGAAAGATTGTTGTGACAGCAAACTAAAAGGATCTGTAAGGAATCTTGATCTTATTTCAATGGAGAAAAAAAAAGTCAAAGATCTTTGTCTCAATAAATAAACCAATCAATCACTCTATCAGTCGTCTATTTATCTACACAACTACCTACCAATCTTTAAATGTGAAATGACTAATGATGAATCTTAAGGTTTATTCGAATTAAAAAAATGAAATCACACTTTTACTGACAATAGAGTCTGATTTGGCGGATTGCTTACAGTGAGGATTGCTTTTGCCAATTAGGCTATATAGAAGATATTTTTTTGCAATTTGTATGATCTAAAAGCTATAATTAGATCCAAGGTTTGATGAAAATATATTTAAAGTACTTTTATAATATGCTGGAATAAGGCACTTTTATAATATGCTGGAAATTACATACTTTTGCAACCCTTTATATTGAGTAAAAATATTTGAACGCATAAAAAGTTTTCTACTCCAAATTCCAATGGATATGTGTGAGGGCGTCCCTCATCAACATGGAGCTCTCTGACACCAGTTGGGTGTCTTAAAATTCAACTCAATTCTGACAATATCTATCCTGAGATATTATTAGATTCCATTGTTTAAAACTTCAGTCCTATATAACTGCCTCTGCCCCCTGCCTCACTACAGACCCAGTCATAAGCCTCGGTTATCATGTGTGCTTCTGATAAATGACTATAAATCAGTTTCCCACAACGCCCTCCTTGAGTTTGATTAATTTACTAGAGCAGCTCAAAGAACTCAGGAAACCCATTTACTTACTAGATTACTGGTTTATTACAAAGGATATTAAAGGATACAAATCAATAACCAGATGAAGAGATACGTATGGCGAGGTCCTGAGCAAAGGAGCTTCTGTCCCTTTGGAGTTTGGGTTCCCACATTTTGGCACATGGAAGCATTCTGGTTAACCAACCTGGAAGCTCTCCAAACCCCGCCTTTCATGGCTGGTGATTGATTAAACCTCTAGCTCCTTTTCCCTCCCCAGAAACCAGTGAGTGGGATTGAAAGTTCCCACTTTTATAGATGGTTTTCCTGGCAACCAGCTCTCATTCTTATGCACTTTTCAAAAATCACTTCATTAACAAAAACCTAGTTAGGGTGGAAAGGGGTTTGTTATAAATAACAAGAAATCTATTTAGCCTATATGCCTCTGAAGCAATTTTAGAAACTGAGGATAAGAGACCAAATATTATTTAAAAATATGTTCCCATTGCTCTTATCACTCAGGGAATGCCAAGGGTTTGTGATGCCAAGCTGTGATCCAGGAACCCTGGATGGAGACCAAAATATATATGAGAAATATACTTTGATTATCTGAAGGACAAAATATATATTTCTTATAAATCACAATATTGCAATGCTAATTGAAACATATATTAAGAAGGCAGAGATTCCACAATTATTTTAGGAGTATTCAAGAAAAAAAATGTTTAAAGATTGCTGCTCTAGAAAGAAGCACATGTCCAATAAAATTGTGCATGCAATGTTCATAGCATCATTGCTTGTATTAGAAATAAATATGGAAACAAGCTGAGTAAGTTAGGCAATTAATAGATTCATGGTGGAATTTTCATATAGTAGAAAACCATAGAGAAGTGAAAATAAATTAAATATAATTATACCAAGAACTTGGATGAATGCATTTTATAGACATTGTTGAACAAAAAAGCAAGTTATACAAAAATAAATATAGCATTTTTCCCGTTATATTGAATATTGAAAACATGGAAAATTAAAGTATGGTTGATGGATATATAATACCAATAAGGAAAATAAATGTTTTATACATGCTTATTTCAGGATAGTTGTTCTATTCAGGAATACTGAGAAAAATGAAATGCATGAGGGCAAGCATAGGTCTTCAAAGCTATTAATAATCATCAAATTTTTAAAATTAGTATAATAGTTTAATGATCATTGGCTTTATAATAATTTTTAAACTGTATGGAAATCACATAGGATTTTATGTGTCACACACACACACACACACATAAAAAGAAAACCTTCTAGAAAAAATTACTCCTTGAAAATTTTACCCAAAGATACCTAAAGTATATGTACATATATACTATGGTTATTTTGGGAAGAAATTTTATTATTTAACCTTTTTTTGAAATTCTGTTATTTTAAATCTAAAGGCACAGTTTAAATCATGTTTTTAAGTACATTTATTTGGAAGAATCATGGGTTGCTCAAATTCCTATATTTGGTTTGATGCTGAAAAACAAGTGGGAGCAGATGCAATTTGTATCTGTGGCGAAATTGGCCAGAAATAGTAAGCAAAACATGTTTAAGTTCAACATTCTGTGGGGAAAGGAAGTGCCAAAATAATTCTGTCACATGGCTCCCAATTTTAAAACATGATGCAATATGAGTATTCACTAGGAAGGATAGGACCTATCAACCTGAACATTATTTACCTTTTGAGCCAGATATTTTTTTTATTTTGGGAGGATGTCCTGTGCAGTGTAGGATCTTCAGGATTTTTAGCAGCATCCATGGCCTGTACCCGCTACATGCAAGTAACATCACCACACCCAGTTAACACTTGTCCTCTGGGGAAAGAAGGTTAAAGTCACTACAGTTGAAAACCACTGATGTAGGGTGAGGTAAATAGCAGAATATATATATGTTAAAAAGTGCTATGTCTCTTAGTAACTCCACAGATAAATTATTGCTATTATATGTATATATATATATATATATAATCAAATTACTGAGGGACAGAGATACCACTTTGACTTTGTCAACCTAAATAAAGAGGTAAACTGAGGAAAGCTTGAATTATCAGAAAATGAGTTTATTCAGGAATAGAAGAGAAATTGCAATTCAGGAAACACCAAATGTAGCAAGCTACACGCAAGTCTGTTGAAGGTTTGGGGTGGGCTGTGTTTATGGGCAAGTAGTGCAAAAGGGGGGAAGTACAACCAGACTCCGGTCAGTTTATTGGTTTGAGGATAGGGAGAGATTCTTGGTGGATGTTCATTGGTCAGGAGATAAGTTTCAGTCTTCTGTAAATCAGTCATTTAGTGGAAATCATTCTCTCAGTTCTTCTTCAGTTTTGTTCTCCTGATGGTGATTACTCAAGATTCTTCATTTCACATCCTCCAGTTTCATTTTAAATTGAAATCCTTTCACAGCTTCTTAAAGAAACATATGAGTCATGATTCTTCCAGATGAAAAGACAAAGTATAAAATAACTGTTGTATGAAATAAAATCAATATGGATTGACTGAAATGTAAAGCCTAGTACTATGAAACATCTGAAAGGAAACATACAAAAGTTTTGTGAACTTGAGTTAGAATAACAGAGCTTAGTCAGACACCTATGATATTGTGATATAATTAGAAATATATGTTTGCTCTTCATTCCTGATTCCTGGCACAAAAGCTTCTAAAACTCACAATTTCCTGAGTGACAGGAGTGATAGGAATATATTTTAATATGATATGTTGTTTTAGTTCCTGGATTCTGACAGAAGAGCTTCTAGACCCTTGGAAAATCTGGAGTGGTAAGTGTCTTTTTGTATGATAATTAGGTAACTCTAGGTGGACTCCTAGATAGATTCAGGATGGGACCTGATTACCAAAGGAGCCAACTTTGTTGATTCTAGGGTTGGAACTTTCAGAGCCACCTCCCAAGTTCCAGAGAGAGGAAAGGGGTTAGAGATGGAGTTTATTGCCAGTGGCCAACGATTTAATCAATCATGTTAACATAACGTAAACTTCATAAAAACCCTAAACAATAGGGTTTGGAAAGCCCTATTTATAGGTTTATAGGTGAGGTATGGAGGTATATAAGAAAATGAATAACAACTAGTTTTATCCACTTTTTCCCTCAGATAAAGTATAAATTTTCTTAAATTGTATTCCTTCTTTATTACAATTATTCAGCAAGAATATAAAACAGTTTTGCTTTTAATATTAATTGATAAGTCTAATAAAAAAATCTCCATTATCTCCCTTGAACATGTATTTAAGACCATATTATCTCATGCAAATATTATGTTTCTGACACTAAGAAACATATGGTACTTATATTACATATGCATTAAATATTCTCCACAAGGTCAGCCTGAGGGTTCATAGCAATGATAAATCATTCCTGGGACTAGTTATCCCATTAGCATGAATTTTAAATGTCATAGACTACTAAAGGAGACACATTTAATAAACAGATCTCCACCAAATGATTTTTGATTTGTGGATTAGCATGTTAAAATAACCAAATTGGGCTTAAACTTTCCTGAAATTCTATACCACTTTGAGTCATCGTGTTTTCTAATTGTAAAAATGGTATGCATCAGATTAAGTTAATCATTACTTTCTGCCTTACAACTAAAAATGTAAAACTAAAAGTTATAATAAGTAGCCTCCTATGATATTGAATATCAGAAATTGATAGATATGTTTTTAGCCATAAATGGCATATGATTTTTAGCCACTGAACTAGATTTTAACTTTTACTTTAAAGTACCATGTTACTATGAATATAATTTGGACCAAAGTCTTTATATCATTCTGAAACAAGAGGGGAGGGTGTAGGGCACAACCTTTAAAAGAATGACATAGCCATAGTACATGACAAAAACTAGTGAGAACCAACCAAGTCCAAGATGGCAGAAGATTCAACTTCCAGTAGACCTTGAGCTTCATCACTCGCTCATTGTAATACATTAGCATAAGCTAAATGACACAGCCACCAGCACTATGACAGTTTTGAGGTCAATCATATAAGGTCCAAAAGTGGGCAGTGACCCAATCCCTGGAAATACCTCCCTTTCCCAAAATAGTTGGAATAATCCTCCTACTTATTAGCCTATGAAATTATCCAGCCCCTAAAAACTAACCACGCCATATTTTGAGGCCTCTTGCTTCTTGCCTTCCAAGATGACCCACACTCTGTCTGTGGAGTGTGTTTCTCTCAAGGCCTCTTGCCCTCCGAGATGGCCCACACTCTGTCCGTGGAGTGTGTTGTCTCTAAATAAATCCACTTCTTACCTATCACTTCGTCTCTGAATTCTTTTGCAACAAAGAAAGAACCTTAAATTCACTGGCAACAATTCTAGTTAAGAGATGATCTTGTTATAATAAAACATTAATAATATTAAAAGTTAGTATATGAACTGAGCTTCCAAATTAGATTGAATAAGAACAAATACTGATTTCTTAATATTGTATTGATCCATAAGAAGAGCACCTCATAATTATATAGCAAGTTATGGTTTTCAAAGTACATAGAGGACCTCCATAGTAATTATGTTCTTTGCACTATAGAGGAGCAAAATTTGCCACCCCAATATATTTCTTTGGAATGTGGATTATTTCGAGCTGAAAACAATCAAGGCTGTAAAGATTCAGGAAGAAATTTTGACCGTCCCCCTAACTGCCTAAAATAATATAGATAGAGGATGTGTTCCAGGATGGGAACTATCACCATAGATAACTGTAGTTAGTATGCGCTAATTGTGTAAACATGAAGGAAACCAGCAAAGTCTGTTTGTTAAAATTCCTGTGGCCCATTGTCTCTTCACGAGCCAAGAAACCTTTGTTTACTAAATATTTGCATTTCCATCTTCTTGTGAATTGCCTTCTTTAACTTTGAAGTCCCAAACTACTTCCCCAGCATCCTCTTTTGTCCTCAGCTAAAGATGGCATTTATTGTGAAGTTTCAGCCATTTTGGTGAGTTATTTAGTTTTCCTGGGTCTCTCTAATGTATACATGTTATTAAACTTTAGTTTGATTTTCTTCTGTTAATCTGTCTCATGTCAATTTAATTGTTAGACCAGCCACAAGAACCTAGAAGGGTAGAGCAAAATTTCTTCCTCTCTGACAGCTTTTACTAGTTGTTTAAATTAATTTATTAAAACAACGAGCTTTATTTTTATCTGGTAGCTGTAGCTTGAATCCTTCCATACAGAAGATAATTGTGAGTATAGAGTAAATGAAATACTTGGTAGAAATATACTGTTTTGAAACATAATTTTCCCATATAATATTCAGTTTCAATTTTCAAAAGCATTCACTAAAATACCATAAAATAGTTAATCCTCAGAGAACACAAGAAATTGTAAAAATTATATTTCAAGTATATTGGTTGTTTTCTTTTCCAATAATTTTTTGAGGTATTGTATTAAATCTCTTGAAATAATTCTCATGTCAATTTAGGGTTTTTCTGTCTTATAAGCTCACTAATTAAACTTCATTAAGTTTTCAAGGAAATTAAGTTATATTTTAAATTTACCTATGTGTCAAGTAAGACAACAAAACTCAAATATCTGAATCAAATTAAATCAAGTAGATGTTATCAAGGACAGATATGAGAAGTCAGAAGTCAGCATTTATAACTTGGTATCACACCCTGTTCTAATTTGTATGAAAATTGAAAATTGTTCCAATTAATATTTGTACTCAGTACAACATTTATATCTATAGCTTCACCTAAAGTTTTAAAATAAGTAAGAAAAAGAAAACTTGAATTATTATTTTTGAACACAAGTTTCCAATGACAACTGTAAAAGATGAGTACAATTTATTTTAAAATTAATATTTTAATCCCTCCTGAAATTATTAGAAATAATATTTCCAATTGCCCTTTTGTGGTTATATTGCTTATTTGTAAGATATTAGAAATAATTGTTATAAAGGATATTAATAGTTGACAACAGGCAGGTTAGGTTACGTTAATTTTCAATTGTAAATTCAGAATAAGAACTAAAGAAAATGATTAAATCACCTTTTTTCCTCATTGAATGAGACCATATATAATCAACAAATTTGCTTAGTAGTACCAATTTCAAGGTATCAAATTGATATAATATCCCTTTTGTGCCTTTCTAAAAACCCAAAAGAAATCTTAATATAACTTTAAAAAAGGACTTGTGCATACTTCCAAAGAATAACTAAAATTAAACCAATTTCCAAATTCATCCTACATGCTCTAATATATAGCAAAAAGCAGCAGTGGTAACACATCAAGTTGCTGTTTACAATGTCAGTTGTAAAATATTGCAACTCAAAACGACAGAAATATTTTGTATGGATTAATGACCAAAAATACATGGGAGATAAAAAGAAAAAAATACTAAAATTGAGATTAATATATGCCTTATAATAATATTACTTTAAATCTGAAGGCAAGATATAATATGTAAAATATCCTTATTTAAAAAAAGGTTTTGGGCTTCCCTGGTGGCACAGTGGTTGAGAGTCCGCCTGCCGATGCAGGGGACACGGGTTCATGCCCTGGGAAGATCCCACATGCTGTGGAGCGGCTGGGCCCGTGAGCCATGGCCGCTGAGCCTGCGCGTCCGGAGCCTGTGCTCCGCAACGGGAGGGGCCCCAGCAGTGAGAGGCCCGCGTACCGGAAAAAAAAAAAAAGTTTTTATTTTATTTGCCTATAGATCTCTTAAGTTTTTAAAGTCAGCTGCATTTTGAAAAGTAATAGTCACTATGGAAATTATTATTAGCTCCTTTTATTCTAAGGGAAACCAATATAAATTGAGTTTGTACAGAGGAGACAGTTTTTGTATTGGTACATAATTAACACTAGGCCATCTCTGAGACAATATATTTTCTTCTGAAATCATTTTCGATGTTATGTAACTTGCCTTTGTTTATTTTTTATATCATCAAAGCTATTTCTAGTTCTCATTAAAAGTTTGCCAAGGTTTTGATTGTCAATATTTTAATTCTGAAAGGTCACACTCATGACTGGTGGTCAATCTTTCCTTCAGTTTTTCCCTAGTATTCTAAAAGTTGGATATGAGCCAAGTCAGCAGCATCTCTCTGTGCTTTTGCAGTGGTAAGACATAGTGTGAGGTTTAAATATCTTTTCTTTTCTGTATAGAAAGTCATTCTGAAGTGAGAGGGAAAAGTGATAAAGAGTACTAATACAAATATTGATAGAGTTCTAGTCATTCTTTGTTCTTTTTCATCTTAAATTTTGATTGCCTTGTAAGGTTCCTTTGATATTTCCAATAAATTTCCCTTTGTGCCTAATTTTGTTTTCTGTCACTTGCAATCATAGTTCTTGGAAATAGAACAGAAAACCTTAGATGGCACCATAATTAAAATATCTTCTGATGTGTTCATTCAAAAAATGATTGTTAAAACAGGATAACTATTCCTCTGACTAGGCCTACCCTATAACTTTATATTAGCATATTAAACACGCTGTCAGCACCATTATTAAAAACCTCTTAATTGGATGGAAATCCCTCAATCTTTCCTAGGTAAGTCAAAAACAAAAATGTGCTAATTGAAGGAAAAACTGACCCAGTTAGGCAAGTTGCTCACACCAAATGGAACAACAGTCATCTAGTAAATAAGGTTGCAGCTCAACAAAAAACTATAAAGATTGATGTGGGAAGATGGACAGTTACCAGAAAAAAGGTTTGCTCCCCTTAAAGAAAGGTTGGGGGTAGGAGGCTAGGTGATAAAATAATATCTGTCTACTTGAGTCCTGTAATATCATTTGAAGATGAAATATGAGATTCATATGGTAGAGATGTCTCAAAGCAAAACCAGAGCTGGAAAGTAGTTAAAATGGTAAAAACAGATATTTTTCATGACTATTGCAATAGGGGAAAAGGGACCTCAGAATAGAACCAGACTCAGTTCCAAATACAACATCAACAAATGGGAATTTATAGTTAATGAACAGGGTGGGAGTTGGTGAATCATAAATAACTAATAGTAAACATTAGGGGTAAGGGTGGATTCTGGCTAAACCAATCTAACAAGCTTCTTACTGAAGGCAGGCCAGGGTGATTAGACATCACCTGGAGGATGATAGAGGAAAAGGAAACTGATTAGATATTGAAGCTGATCAAATATGGAGGATGGGGGATTCTGGCTAAAAAACTTTAACAGAATTTTTACTAAAATTGGATAATGCATGGATGAACATGGAAGTCCAAAAGTCCAAAAGTTGAGGCCTACTTGAAAAAGAGTTCAGAGAAGCCTGAGTACAGTCTCGTTGAGGAGAGAAAATACACTTTGTCAGATATGTTTGTTCCAAAAGCCTAAGAGTAGTCAATCAAGGAGTCTTCAACATAAGCACCTATATTGCTTTCATAATTGTGTTCCCAACTACTATCTTAGACAACCTATAAAATAAAAAGCTATAAGTAAATTAAAAAAAAAAACAAACTACTATTTCTCCACCAAACCAAAATAAAGCAAACAAATGAGCAAATAAAAACTCCACTTAACTCTACCAAAGAAAGCTGTTTTTAAAATTTGCTAAAAAGTATTATTTCTTTAAATCTTCTCTTGAGTAACAAGAAGCAAGTAGGACAGATGAGTAGTATCACTCCTACAAAATGCTTTCCAACTTTTATTCTAAAGCAAAGACTCAAAAACAAATCCAATGATGCAATTAGTCAGATTCTGAGTGAGAGAACATAATTATAGACTGACCCAATTTTGTTTTTTTCTTTTCCCTCTGTAGTTATGATTTTGTAATGACAACTTATCACAGGTAGAATAAAATGTTTTGAATTTTTCTGCCATGCACACACTCTTAATGCTTTAATTCTTTTAGTGAGTTCTAAAGGTTTCTCATAACAGACAAGAGAACAAAAGTTTTGTACATCTTTACATCTGAGAACAATGAGAAAGCTAATGAAGCATTTCTATAAAAAAAAAACAACAGCACTTTAAAGCATAATATCCTGGATTCCCATGAATGTAAAAAGCATATGTCACAGATTTCCAGTATCTTGAAAGTGTTTCATAATTACTGGAAAAATGTAACATTAACTTTTAGGCCTAATGGCAAATTTTCATATGCCTAATGCTGTTCATGACATTAGATACAGAGTAAACAGACACACTTGCAGATTAATTAATGCATCACTTAAAATTATCTTTGCAAAGACAAAGTGAGACATAATAAACCTTAATGCACCTATCAGATTATATATATCTGATTACAAGTTGCTCTTTAGATGTAAGGCTAAAGACTACAAGATGGCAGTGTCAAAGTATGGCACACTTAGGCCATGAAATATTAATGAGAACTCATTGCACTTACCTCTTGACAACACCTAAATGGGAATCAGATTTCAGACCTTGAGTACTTGCAGCACATTCCTACTACAGAAAAAAAAAAAATTGTCCAGTGAACTTTAAAAAATGTCAGCCAGAAGAGCTTTCAAATACATAATTTACTATTTTGTTGGCTGCTTATAAATGGATAATAATAAACTCCTGGCTGAATGCAAGCTCATAAATGCAGAATCAAAAATTGGAAGAACACCATAAGATGATAAATGTGCAACTTTATGGTACTAATTTTCCTCTAGGTAATTACAGTGAGAGCAAAGAAACATGTAGCTATAGTGTTAAAATGTGAATGGAAATTTTGACATTCTGCTTGTGCAGAGCAAGATTTTTATAGAGAAAATCTTTGGAAATATAAGCACCCATACCTCTGTAACAGTGCTAGATCAGCAATACTAAGATTGCTGCTTAAGTCGAATGGTCTTCAGTGGGTAATATAACTTCAAAGCTAATTTCATTACTACTTTCCTTCTTGATATATTCCTAAACTTCAGGTAGATCTATTGGCTGGTTATATTAATCAACAGCCATAAATATGGGGATATTTTCTTTATGTGCTTTGATAGAACCATTAACATTTTTGTCCACCATATTTATATATATATTTTTTAATGCAAAAACATATATGTATATATGATTCTTTGCTACAAAAGAACAGTATCACAAATAAATTTTAATTAAGTAATTTATTATACTACAAATAGTTTTTGTCCAAGATGATTTAAATAAATAGACACCTAGAACATTACAAAAATATTAAGATGTTAACTCAAAGTTTTATTAAAGTTAATTTCCATTGTGATGCCACTATGATAAAAGAAACAAGGACAGAAAGAATATTCATCCATTTTTATAAATTATTTATGAACTAATATTTACCTAATTGTACATAAAAGGAAATAAAGATAACGATATAAAGTAAATTTTATTTTAAATAAATCAATAACATTTAGAAATTATGGCGTTTGTCCTGACCTTAGACACAGCCCACAAATATCTGTGCACTTGCCATAATTGATCTCTAAGCGTTATCCATGATATTCAGACTCACCTGTCAAGTTACCTAGTGAAAATGTTCACTTGGATATCTAATGGACATCTCAAACTTAATACATGCAAAACTGAGCTCCTGGCTATCCTTCTAAATCTGCTCCTCTCTCTGGTTAATCCTTTCTCAGTAAATGGCAATGCCATTATTTTAGCTGCTCAGGAAAAATCCTTAAATTCATGTGCATTAGTTAGAAATTGAGCTAAGATACAAGAAACAGAGACCTAATTACATGGGTAGACATATAAGGGTTATTTTTCCAATGTAACAAATGTTTTTTAGATATGGGAAATTGCTATTATCTGTTTAAGGGTTTAAGATACGTTTTTTTACAATCACCTTGCCACATTCCAAGTGGAAAAGAGAAGAAAATGACAAGGGCAACAAGGTAAACATCTTAACTGAGCCAATTCCTTTTAAGGTGTTTTTTTTTTAAAGTTGAAGTATAATTGAGTTATAATACTATATTAGTTTCAGGTATACAACATTGTGATTCAGTATTTTTTACAGATTATACTCCACTAAAATTTATTAGAAGATAATGGCTATAATTCCCTGTGCTATACAGTATATATTTTGCTTCCTTATACATAGTATAAAGTGCTTTACCTGAAGATCCACCCCAAAATTTTAATCTTGCATTTCCGTGGCCACCTCGATTCAAAAGAGAAGCTGGGAAATGTAATTCCTACTCTTCCTCCACTTCCCCCTCCTCATTCTACTTTTAACTTGAGAAGACTGACACATTCAATAAGGAAATTTTATTATTAAGGAAGAAGGGAGAAATGATAAGAAACTCATAGTCTCTTCTTTTTTATCATTGATGCTTTACTCTTATGCTGTATTTCCAGTCCATAAGAAAACCTTGTCATCTTTTCCATAAAAAAAGGAAGCATCCAAAACTGGACCATTTTTCACCACTTCAACTGCTACTGCTTTCTTCTAAGCATTATATCACATCTATGTTATGCAAATAGCCTCTAATTTAGTCTTTATCTTGGCCACCACCCCTGCTATATTCTATTCTCTGCACTGAAGCCATATTGGTCGTTCCAAAAGAGTCTTGTCATACCTCTCTTCTGCTTAACATTTTCCAGTGAGTTTCTATCTCGCTCAAGGTAAAATTAAAAGTTCTTGCAGTCGTTTAAAAGGCAAATCAAAACTACAATGAGATATCATCTGCGGCGAGCCGCCTCCGACCAGCAGAATGACGAGTCGCCACACGCAAGATTCTTCTCGTATCACACTTTATTGGAGCACAGCTTGGTTAAAGAAAAGATGGGGAGCACCGGAAGATGGCGGAAGAGTAAGACGCGGAGATCACCTTCCTCTCCACAGATACACCAGAAATACATCTACACGTGGAACAACTCCTACAGAACACCTACTGAAGGCTGGCAGAAGACCTCAGACCTCCCAAAAGGCAAGAAACTCCCCAATTACCTGGGTAGGGCAAAAGGAAAAAAGAATAAACAGAGACAAAAGAATAGGGACGGCACCTGCACCAGTGGGAGGGAGCTGTGAAGGAGGAAAAGTTTCCACACACTAGGAAGCCCCTTCGCGGGCGGAGACTGCGGGGGGCGGAGGGGGGAGCTTCGAAGCCGCAGAGGAGTGCACGGCAACGGGTACGGAGGGCAAAGCGGGGAGATTCCCGCACAGAGGATTGGTGCCGACCGGCACTCACCAGCCCGAGAGGCTTGTCTGCTCACCCGCCGGGACGGGCGGGGCTGCGAGCTGAGGCTCTGAGGCTCGGGTTTCGGTTTCGGACTGAGCGCAGGGAGAGGACTGGGGTTGGCGGCTTGAACATAGCCTGAAGGGATTAGTGCACCACGGCTAGCCGGGAGGGAGTCCGGGGAAAAGCCTGCACCTGCCGAAGAGGCAAGAGACTTTTTCTTCCCTCTTTGTTTCCTGGTGCGTAAGGAGAAGGGTTTAAGAACGCTGCTTAAAGGAACTCCAGAGACGGGCGCGAGCCGCGGCTAAAAGTGCGAACCCCAGAGACGGGCGCGAGCCGCGGCTGAAAGCGCGGACCCCAGAGACGGGCGCGAGCCGCGGCTGAGGGCGCGGACGCCAGAGACGGGCGCGAGCCGCGGCTGAGGGCGCAGACTCCAGAGACGGGCGCGAGCCGCGGCTGAAACCGCGGACCCCAGAGACGGGCGCGAGCCGCGGCTGAGGGCGCGGACCCCAGAGACGGGCGCGAGCTGCGGCTGGGGGCGCGGACTCCAGAGACGGGCGCAAGCCGCGGCTGGAGGCGCGGAACCCAGAGGCGGACGGGAGACGTTGGGGCTGCTGCTGCCGCCACCAAGGGGCCTGTCTGCGAGCGCAGGTCGCTCTCCACTCCCCTCTTCCGCGGAGCCTGTGCAGCCCGCCACTGCCGGGTTCCCGGGATCCGGGGACGACTTCCCCGGGAGAGCGCACGGCGGGCCTCGGGCTGGTGCAGGGTCACGCCGGACTTTACCGCCGCAGGCCCGCCCCGCATTCCGTGCCCCTCCCTCCCCGCCGGCCTCAGAACGCCAGAACCCCCGAATCAGCGGCTCCTTTAACCCCGTCCTGTCTGAGCAAAAAACAGACGCCCTCCAGCGACCTACACGCAGAGGCAGGGCCGAATCCAAAGCTGAGCCCTGGGAGCTGTGAGAACAAAGAAGAGAAAGGGAAATCTCTCCCAGCAGCCTCAGAAGCAGCGGATTAAAGCTCCACAATCAACTTGATGTACCCTGCATCTGTGGAATACATGAATAGACAGCCAATCATCCCAAATTAAGGAGGTGGACTTTGGGAGCAAGATCTATGATTTTTTTCCCCATTCCTCTTTTTGTGAATGTGTATGTGTATGCTTCTGTGTGAGATCTTGTCTGTATAGTCTTGCTTCCACCATTTGTCCTAGGGTTCTATCCGTCCATGGTTTTTTCTTAAAATTTTTTTCTTAATAATCAATTTTAATTTTAAGATCGTTATTATACTTTACCTTCGTCCTTTCTTTCTTTCTTTCTTTCTTTCTTTCTTTCTTTCTTTCTTTCTTTCCTTCCTTCCTTCCCTCCTTTAGACAACGAATCATCCCAAATTGAGGAGGTGGTCTCTGACAGCAAGATTTATGATTTTTCCCCCTTTACCTCTTTTTGTGAGGGTGTATGTGTATGCTTCTGTGTAAGATTTTGTCTGTATAGCTTTGCTTCCAACATTTGTCCTAAGGTTCTATCCGTCCCTTTTTTTTTTTTCCTAATTAAGAATTTTTTAAATTCAATAACTTTATTATACTTTATTTTATTTTTACTGTATCTTCTTTCTTTCTGTTTTTCCTTCTTTCCCTCCTTCCTTCCTTCCTCCCTCCCTCCCTCCTTTTGTTCCTTTTTGCCTTCTTTCCTTCTTTGCTTCTTTCTTTCTTTCTTCCTTCCTTCCTTCCTTCCCTCCTTTAGACAACGAATCATCCCAAATTGAGGAGGTGGTCTCTGACAGCAAGATTTGTGATTTTTCCCCCTTTACCTCTTTTTGTGAGGGTATATGTGTACGCTTCTGTGTAAGACTTTGTCTGTATAGCTTTGCTTCCAACATTTGTCCTAAGGTTCTACCCGTCCCCTTTTTTTTTTTTTTTTCTTTCTAATTAAGAATTTTTTAATTCAATAACTTTATTATACTTTATTTTATTTTTACTGTATCTTCTTTCTTTCTGTTTTTCCTTCTTTCCCTCCTTCCTTCCTTCCTCCCTCCCTCCCTCCCTCCTTTCGTTCCTTCTTGCCTTCTTTCTTTCTTTGGTTCTTTCTTTCTTTCTTCCTTCCTTCCCTCCTTTCCTTCTTTCTTTCCTCATACTTCTACTAATTCCCTCTACTTTTTCTCCCTTTTATTCTGAGCCGTGTGGATGAAAGGCTCTTGGTGCTCCAGCCAGGAGTTAGGGCTCTGCCTCTGAGGTAGGAGAGCCAACTTCAGGACACTGGTCCACAAGAGACCTCCCAGCTCCACATAATATCAAACGGCGAAAATCTCCCAGAGACCTCCATCTTAACACCAGCACCCAGCTTCACTCAACGACCAGCAAGCCACAGTGCTGGACAACCTGTGCCAAACAACTAGCAAAACAGGAACACAACCCCACCCATTAGCAGAGAGGCTGCCTAAAATCATAATAAGGCCACAGACACCCCAAAACACACCACCAGACGTGAACCTGCCCACTAGAGAGACAAGATCCAGCCTCATCCACCACAACACAGGCACTAGTCCCCTCCACCAGGAAGCCTACACAACCCACTGAACCAACCTTAGCCACTGGAGACAGACATCAAAAACAGGAGGAACTACGAACCTGCAGCCTGCAAAAAGGAGACCCCAAACACAGTAAGATAAGCAAAATGAGAAAACAGAAAAACACACAGCAGATAAAGGAGCAATATAAAAATGCACCAGACCTAACAAATGAAGAGGAAATAGGCAGTCTACCTGAAAAAGAATTCAGAATAATGATAGTAAGGTTGATCCGAAATCTTGGAGATAGAATGGACAATAGAATGGACAAAATGCAAGAATCAGTTAACAAGGACCTAGAAGAACTAAAGATGAAACAAGCAACGATGAACAACACAATAAATGAAATTAAAAATACTCTAGATGGGATCAATAGCAGAATAACTGAGGCAGAAGAACGGATAAGTGACCTGGAAGATAAAATAGTGGAAATAACTACTGCAGAGCAGAATAAAGAAAAAAGAATGAAAAGAACTGAGGACAGTCTCAGAGACCTCTGGGACAACATTAAACGCACCAACATTCGAATTATAGGGGTTCCAGAAGAAGAAGAGAAAAAGAAAGGGACTGAGAAAATATTTGAAGAGATTATAGTTGAAAACTTCCCTAATATGGGAAAGGAAATAGTTAATCAAGTCCAGGAAGCACAGAGAGTCCCATACAGGATAAATACAAGGAGAAATACGCCAAGACACATATTAATCAAACTGTCAAAAATTAAATACAAAGAAAGCATATTAAAAGCAGCAAGGGAAAAACAACAAATAACACATAAGGGAATCCCCATAAGGTTAACAGCTGATCTCTCAGCAGAAACCCTACAAGCCAGAAGGGAGTGGCAGGACATACTGAAAGTGATGAAGGAGAAAAACCTGCAACCAAGACTACTCTACCCAGCAAGGATCTCATTCAGATTTGATGGAGAAATTAAAACCTTTACAGACAAGCAAAAGCTGAGAGAGTTCAGCACCACCAAACCAGCTTTACAACAAATGCTAAAGGATCTTCTCTAGGCAAGAAACACAAGAGAAGGAAAAGACCTATAATAACGAACCCAAAACAATATAGAAAATGGGAATAGGAACATACATATCGATAATTACCTTAAATGTAAATGGACTAAATGCTCCCACCAAAAGACACAGATTAGCTGAATGGATACAAAAACAAGACCCTTACATATGCTGTCTACAAGAGACCCACTTCAGACCTAGAGACACATACAGACTAAAAGTAAGGGGATGGAAAAAGATATTCCATGCAAATGGAAACCAAAAGAAAGCTGGAGTAGCAATTCTCATATCAGACAAAATAGACTTTAAAATAAGGACTATTAAAAGAGACAAAGAAGGACACTACATAATGATCAAGGGATCGATCCAAGAAGAAGATATAACAATTGTAAATATTTATGCACCCAACATAGGAGCACCTCAATACATAAGGCAAATACTAACAGCCATAAAAGGGGAAATCGACAGTAACACATTCATAGTAGGGGACTTAAACACCCCACTTTCACCCAAGGACAGATCATCCAAAATGAAAATAAATAAGGAAACACAAGCTTTAAATGATACATTAAACAAGATGGACTTAATTGATATTTATAGGACACTCCATCCAAAAACAACAGAATACACATTTTTCTCAAGTGCTCATGGAACATTCTCCAGGATAGATCACATCTTGGGTCACAAATCAAGCCTTGGCAAATTTAAGAAAATTGAAATTGTATCAAGTATCTTTTCTGACCACAACGCCATGAGACTAGATATCAATTACAGGAAAAGATCTGTAAAAAATACAAACACATGGAGGCTAAACAATACACTACTTAATAATGAAGTGATCACTGAAGAAATCAAAGAGGAAATCAAAAAATACCTAGAAACAAATGACAATGGAGACACAACGACCCAAAACCTGTGGGATGCAGCAAAAGCAGTTCTAAGGGGGAAGTTTATAGCAATACAAGCCCACCTTAAGAAGCAGGAAACATCTCGAATAAACAACCTAACCTTGCACCTCAAGCAATTAGAGAAAGAAGAACAAAAAAACCCCAAAGCTAACAGAAGGAAAGAAATCATAAAAATCAGATCAGAAATAAATGAAAAAGAAATGAAGGAAACAATAGCAAAGATCAATAAAACTAAAAGCTGGTTCTTTGAGAAGATAAACAAAATAGATAAACCACTAGCCAGACTCATCAAGAAAAAAAGGGAGAAGACTCAAATCAATAGAATTAGAAATGAAAAAGGAGAGGTAACAACTGACACTGCAGAAATAAAAGAGATCATGAGAGATTACTACAAGCAACTCTATGCCAATAAAATGGACAATCTGGAAGAAATGGACAAATTCTTAGAAATGCACAACCTACCAAGACTGAATCAGGAAGAAATAGAAAATATGAACAGACCAATCACAAGCACTGAAATTGAAACTGTGATTAAAAATCTTCCAACAAAGAAAAGCCCAGGACCAGATGGCTTCACAGGCGAATTCTATCAAACATTTAGAGAAGAGCTAACACCTATCCTTCTCAAACTCTTCCAAAATATAGCAGAGGGAGGAACACTCCCAAACTCATTCTACGAGGCCACCATCACCTTGATACCAAAACCAGGCAAGGATGTCACAAAGAAAGAAAACTACAGACCAATATCACTGATGAACATAGACGCAAAAATCCTCAACAAAATACTAGCAAACAGAATCCAACAGCACATTAAAAGGATCATACACCATGATCAAGTGGGGTTTATTCCAGGAATGCAAGGATTCTTCAATATACGCAAATCTATCAATGTGATAAACCATATTAACAAATTGAAGGAGAAAAACCATATGATCATCTCAATAGATGCAGAGAAAGCTTTTGACAAAATTCAACACCCATTTATGATAAAAACCCTGCAGAAAGTAGGCATAGAGGGAACTTTCCTCAACATAATAAAGGCCATATACGACAAGCCCACAGCAAACATCATCCTCAATGGTGAAAAACTGAAAGCATTTCCACTAAGATCAGGAACAAGACAAGGGTGCCCACTCTCACCACTCTTATTCAACATAGTTTTGGAAGTTTTAGCCACAGCAATCAGAGAAGAGAAGGAAATAAAAGGAATCCAAATTGGAAAAGAAGAAGTAAAGCTGTCACTGTTTGCAGATGACATGATCCTATACATAGAGAATCCTAAAGATGCTACCAGAAAACTACTAGAGCTAATCAATGAATTTGGTAAAGTAGCAGGATACAAAATTAATGCACAGAAATCTCTGGCATTCCTATATACTAAGGATGAAAAATCTGAAAGTGAAATCAAGAAAACACTCCCATTTACCATTGCAACAAAAAGAATAAAATATCTAGGAATAAACCTACCTAAGGAGACAAAAGACCTGTATGCAGAAAACTATAAGACACTGATGAAAGAAATTAAAGATGATACAAATAGATGGAGACATATACCATGTTCTTGGATTGGAAGAATCAACATTGTGAAAATGACTCTACTACCCAAAGCAATCTATAGATTCAATGCAATCCCTATCAAACTACCACTGGCATTTTTCACAGAACTAGAACAAAAAATTTCGCAATTTGTATGGAAACACAAAAGACCCCGAATAGCCAAAGCAATCTTGAGAACAAAAAAAGGAACTGGAGGAATCAGGCTCCCTGACTTCAGACTATACTACAAAGCTACAGTTATCAAGACGGTATGGTACTGGCACAAAAACAGAAAGATAGATCAATGGAACAGGATAGAAAGCCCAGAGATAAACCCATGCACATATGGACACCTTATCTTTGATAAAGGTGGCAGGAATGTACAGTGGAAAAAGGACAGCCTCTTCAATAAGTGGTGCTGGGAAAACTGGACAGGTACATGTAAAAGAATGAAATTAGAACACTCCCTAACACCATACACAAAAATAAGCTCAAAATGGATTAAAGACCTAAATTTAAGGCCAGAAACTATCAAGCTCTTAGAGGAAAACATAGGCAGAACACTCTATGACATAAATCACAGCAAGATTCTTTCTGACCCACCCCCTAGAGTAATGCAAATAAAAACAAAAATAAACAAATGGGACCTAATGAAACTTCAAAGCTTTTGCACAGCAAAGGAAACCATAAACAAGACCAAAAGACAACCCTCAGAATGGGAGAAAATATTTGCAAATGAAGCAACCGACAAAGGATTAATCTCCAAAATTTACAAGCAGCTCATGCAGCTCAACAACAAAAAAACAAACAACCCAATCCAAAAATGGGCAGAAGACCTGAATAGACATTTCTCCAAAGAAGATATACAGACTGCCAACAAACACATGAAAGAATGCTCAACATCATTAATCATTAGAGAAATGCAAATCAAAACTACAATGAGATATCATCTCACACCAGTCAGAATGGCCATTATCAAAAAATCTAGAAACAATAAATGCTGGAGAGGGTGTGGAGAAAAGGGAACCCTCTTGCACTGCTGGTGGGAATGTGAATTGGTTCAGCCACTATGGAGAACAGTATGGAGGTTCCTTAAAAAACTACAAATAGAACTACCGTATGACCCAGCAATCCCACTACTGGGCATATACCCTGAGAAAACCGAAATTCAAAAAGAGTCATGTACCAAAATGTTCATCGCAGCTCTATTTACAATAGCCCGGAGATGGAAACAACCTAAGTGCCCATCATCGGATGAATGGATAAAGAAGATGTGGCACATATATACAATGGAATATTACTCAGCCATAAAAAGAAACGAAATTGAGCTATTTGTAATGAGGTGGATAGACCTAGAGTCTGTCATACACAGTGAAGTAAGTCAGAAAGAAAAAGACAAATACAGTATGCTAACACATATATATGGAATTTAAGGGAAAAAAAATGTCATGAAGAACCTAGGGGTAAGGCAGGAATAAAGACGCAGACCTCCTAGAGAACGGACTTGAGGTTATGGGGAGGGGGAAGGGTGAGCTGTGACGGGGCGAGAGAGAGTCATGGACATATACACACTAACAAAGGTAGTAAGGTAGATAGCTAGTGGGAAGCAGCCGCATGGCACAGGGATATTGGCTCGGTGCTTTGTGACAGCCTGGAGGGGTGGGATAGGGAGGGTGGGAGGGAGGGAGACGCAAGAGGGAAGAGATATGGGAACATATGTATATGTATAACTGATTCACTTTGTTATAAAGCATAAACTAACACACCATTGTAAAGTAATTATACCCCAATAAAGATGTTAAAAAAAAAAAAAAAAAAAAAAAAAAAGAAAAGATGGAAGGAAGACCCCGCAATCCTATAGCAGTCTGCTTATATAGGGATTAAGAACATGTGTCGCTCTGTGATTGGCTTTCGCTGATGGTGCGACTTGTGAGCCAGCATCGGATAGGTCGCTACTTTAAAACCTCATTAGTATACTTAACGCAAGCGCAGTGGCCACAGGAAGGATGACTCAGCTTGCTTCAGCTTCCTGCTGCGTGGCAGTTAGCTGACCGCGCCCTACAATCATCTCACACCAGTCAGAATGGCCATCATCAAAAAATCTAGAAACAATAAATGCTGGAGAGGGTGTGGAGAAAGGGAACCCTCTTACACTGTTGGTGGGAATGTAAATTGATACAGCCACTGTGGAGAACAGTATGGAGGTTCCTTAAAAAACTACAAATAGAACTACCATATGACCCAGCAATTCCACTACTGGGCATATACCCTGAGAAAACCATAATTCAAAAAGAGTCATCTACCAAAATGTTCATTGCAGCTCTATTTACAATAGCCCAGAGACGGAAACAACCTAAGTGTCCATCATCGGATGAATGGATAAAGAAGATGTGGCACATATATACAATGGAATATTACTCAGCCATAAAAAGAAACGAAATTGAGCTATTTGTAATGAGGTGGATAGACCTAGAGTCTGTCATACAGAGTGAAGTAAGTCAGAAAGAGAGAGACAAATACCATATGCTAACACATATATATGGAATTTAAGAAAAAAAAATGTCATGAAAAACCTAGGGGTGAAACAGGAATAAAGACACAGACTTACTACCAGAGAATGGACTTGAGGCTATGGGGAGGGGGAAGGGTAAACGGTGACAAAGCGAGAGAGAGGCATGGACATATATACACTACCAAACGTAAGGTAGATAGCTAGAGGGAAGCAGCCGCATAGCACAGGGAGATCAGCTCGGTGCTTTGTGACCACCTGGAGGGGTGGGATAAGGAGGGTGGGAGGGAGGGAGACGCAAGCGGGAAGAGATATGGGAACATATGTATATATATAACTGATTCATTTTGTTGTGAAGCTGAAACTAACATACGATTGTAAAGCAATTATACTCCAATAAAGATGTTAAAATGAAAAAAAAAAAAACAGCCTCACCTAGGCCTAGATCCTAAAAAAAAAAAAAAAAAGGCAATGTTGTCAGACCCCCTATCTTCAGCTCCTACTATTCTCTCACTTAAAAACTATGTTCTACCTTGACCTACCTTCTCGTTATTTCTCGAACAAGACAGGAACATTCCTGTCTTTGCACTGGCTTTTCCCCTATACTTACCTTGTACCACCTCTATCTTCCCTCTATTTATACCTAACTTTTACCTCTCCTCATAAATTCTTTGTGCTAGTTCTCTGGCTATCTCTCTCTTCCTTTTTCTACTTTTCTATCTTTTCCCCATATAGCCTTTTCAAAAGCTTTTGTTGTTATTATTACCCCTACCCTCTACCCACTCTCTAGCTCTTCACCCAAATTTCCACAAGGCTAACTCCTTCACCTCTTTCAAGCCACTGAACACACTATTGAAAATTGAACATTGTAAGCCCCCACATTTCTGATGCCTCTTGCCCTATTATGCCCTGTCATTTTCCCCATACCACCTACCATCTTCTAATATTCTATATTGTTTACTTATAACTTAAGTTTATTGGCCCCTACCCATTTAGAATATGAGAACCATAGGTTTTTAAATATAATTTTATATAATTTTTAATATAATTCAGACCTAAACCCCCTTATATTTTTAGAAAAAATACATTTTCTCAATTTCTAGATTGACATGCCACATAATTGAATTCTCATAATAATTATTTATTCAAACAACATTACATCAACAACTCTAAGTTTCTGAACTTTCAATCAAATAACATAATTAGAAAGAGTAAGGGGTTTTACAGCATGTTTTAATATAATTTACATTTTTTAACATATTTATTGGAGTATAATTGCTTTACAACATAGTGTTAGTTTCTGCAGTATAAAAAACTGAATCTGTTATATGTATATATATATCCCCATAACCCCTGCCTCATGCGTCTCCCTCCCCCTTTCCGTAACCCACCCCTCTAGGTAGTCACAAAGCACAGAGCTGATCTCCCTGTGCCCTGCAGCTTCTTCCCACTAGCTATCCATTTTACATTTGGTAGTGTATATATGTCAATGCTACTCTCTCACTTCATCCCAGCTTACCCTTCACCCTCCCTGTATCCTCAAGTCCATTCTCTAGTAGGTCTGCATCTTTATTCCCACCTTGCCCCTAGGTTCTTCATGACCTTTTTTTTTTTAGATTCCATATATATGTGTTAGCATATGGTATTTGTTTTTCTCTTTCTGACTTACTTCACTCTGTATGAGAGTCTCTGTGTCCATCCACCTCACTACAAATAACTCAGTTTCATTCCTTTTTATGGCTGAGTAATGTTCCATTGTATATATGTGCCGCATCTTCTTTATTCATTCGCCTGTCGATGGACACTTCGGTTGCTTCCATGTCCTGCCTATTGTAAATAGAGCTGCAATGAATATTTGGTACATGACTCTTTTTGAATTATGGTTTTCTCAGGGTATATGACCAGTAGTGGGATTGCTGGGTCGTATGGTAATTCTATTTTTAGTTTTTTAAGGAACATCCATACTGTTCTGCATAGTGGATGTATCAACTTACATTCCCACCAACAGTGCAAGAGGGTTCCCTTTTCTCCACATCCCCTCCAGCATTTATTGTTTGTAGATTTTTTGATGATGGCCATTCTGACCAGTGTGAGGTGATACATCATTGTGGTTTGGATTTGTATTTCTCTAGTGATTGATATGTTGAGCATTGCTTCATGTGTTTGTTGGCAATCTGTATATCTTCTTTGCAGAAATTGCTATTTAGGTCTTCTGCCCATTTTTGGATTGGGTTCTTTGTTTTTTCGATATTGCACTGCATAAGCTGCCTGTATTTTTTGGAAATTAATCCTTTGTCAGTTGCTTCATTTTCAAAAATTTTCTCCCATTCTGAGGGTTGTCTTTCCATCTTGTTTAATGCTTTGCAAAAGCTCTTAAGTTTCATTAGGTCCCATTTGTTTATTTTTGTTGTTGTTTCCATTTCTCTAGGAGGTGGGTCAAAAAGGATATTTCTGTGATTTATGTCATAGAGTGTTCTGCCTATGTTTTCCTCTAAGAGTTTTATAGTCTCTGGCTTTACATTTAGGTCTTTAATCCATTTTGGATTTATTTTTGGATATGGTGTTAGGAAGTGTTCTAATTTCATTGTTTTACATCTAGCTTTCCAGTTTTCCCAACACAACTTATTGAAGAGGCTGTCTTTTCTCCATTGTATATGCTTGCCTCCTTTGCAAAAGATAAGGTAACCATAAGTGTATGGGTTTATCTCTGGGCTTTCTATCCTGTTCCACTGATCTATATTTTTGTTTTTGTGCCAGTACCATACTGTCTTGATTACTGTAGCTTTGTTGTATGTTCTGAAGTCAGAGATCCAGATTCTTCTAGCTCCGTTTATCTTTCTCAAGATTGCTTTGGCTATTAGGGGCCTTTTGTGTTTCCATACAAACAGTACAATTTTTTGTTCTACTTCTGTGAAAAATGCCATTGGTACCTTGATAGGGATTGCACTGAATCTGTCGATTGCTTTGGGTAGTATAGTCATTTTCACAATGTTATTCTTCCAATCCAAGAGCATGGTATATGTCTCCATCTGTTTGTATCATCTTTAATTTCTTTCAGCCATGTCTTATAGTTTTCTGCATATAGGTCTCTTGTCTCCTTAGGAAGGTTTATTCCTAGATATTTTATTCTTTTTGTTGCAGTGGTAAATGGGAGTGTTTCTTTAACTTCTTTTTTAGAAATTATTGCTGTTTGTGTATAAGAATGCAAGAGATTTCTGTGCATTAATTTTGTATCCTGCTACTTTACTAAATTCATTGATTAGCTCTAGTAGTTTTTGATACCATCTTTAGGATTCTCTATGTATAGTATCATGTCATCTGCTAACAGTGACAGTTTTACTTCTTCTTCTCCAATTGGATTCCATTTATCTATTTAGTTTTTCTAATTGCTATGGCTAAAACTTCCAAAACTATGGTGAATAATGGTGGTGAGAGTGGGCAACCTTGTCTTTTTCCTGATCTTACTGGAAATGGTTTCAATTTTTCACCATTGAGAACAATGTTGACTTTGGGTTTGTCATATATGGCCTTTAGTATTTTGCAGTAGGTTCATTGTACACACAGTTTCTGGAGATTTTTTTCATACATGGGTGTTGAATTTTGTTGAAATCTTTTTCTGCAGCCATTGAATTTATCGTATGATTTTTATATTTCAATTTGTTAATATTGTGTATCACATTGATTCTTTTGTGTATATTGAAGAATCCTTGAATTCCTGGGATA
The DNA here is from genome assembly GCF_964374135.1 of Grampus griseus. NCBI lineage: Eukaryota > Metazoa > Chordata > Mammalia > Artiodactyla > Delphinidae > Grampus > Grampus griseus. The sequence continues at coordinate 76,702,464 of NC_138999.1, read as the reverse complement.
AACCCCACTTGATCATGGTGTATGATCCTTTTAATGTGCTGTTGGATTATGTTTGCTAGTATTTTGTTAAGGGCTTTTGCATCTATGTTCATCAGTGATATTGATGTGTGTTTTTCTTTTTTTGTGACATTTTTGTCTGGTTTTGGTATCAGGGTGTTGGTGGCCTCTTAGAATGAGTTTGGGAGTGTTCCTCTCTCTGCTATATTTTGGAAGAGTTAGAGAATGATAGGTGTTATTTCTTCTGTATATGTTTGATAGAGCTCACCTGTCACGCCATCTGGTCCTAGGCTTTCATTTGTTGGAAGATTTTTAATCACAGTTTCAATTTCAGTGCTTGTGATTGGTCTGTTCATATTTTCTATTTCTTCCTGGTTCAGCCTTGGAAGTTTGTATTTTTTTAAGAATTTGTCCATTTCTTCCACATTGTCTATTTTGTTGGCATATAGTTTCTTGTAGTAGTCTCTCACGATCCTTTGTATTTCTGCAGTGTCAGTTGTTACTTCTCCTTTTTCATTTCTAATTCTGTTGATTTGAGCCTTCTCCCTTGTTTTTCTTGATGTGCCTGGCTAATGTTTTTTTTTTTAATTTTGCTTATCTTCTCAAAGAACCAGCTTTTAGTTTTATTGATCCTTGATATTGTTTCCTTCATTTCTTTTTCATTTATTTCTGATCTGATATTTATGATTTCTTTCTTTCTGCTAATTTCAGGTTTTTTGTTGTTATTCTTCTTCTGTCTCTAATTGCATTAGGTGTAAGTTTAGATTGTTTATTTGAGATTTTTCTTGTTTTCAGGTAGGACTGTATTGCTATAAACTTCCTTCTTAGAACTGCTTTTGCTGCATTCCATAGGTTTTCGGTTTTCGTGTTTTCATTGTGATGTGTTTCTAGGTATTTTTTGATTTCCTCTTTGATTTCTTCAGTGATCTCTTGGTTATTTAGTAATGTATTGTTTAGCCTCCATGTGTTTGTATTTTACACAGATTTGTTTTCCTGTAATTCATATCTACTCTCATAGCATTGTGATCAGAAAAGTTATTTGATATGATTTGAATTTTCCTAAATTTACTGAGGCTTGATTCTTGAGCCAAGATATGATCTATCCTGGAGAATGTTCCATGAGCACTTGAGAAGAAAATATATTCTGTTGCTTTTAGGTGGAATGTCCTATAAATATCAGTTAATTTTATCTGGTCTAATGTGTCTTTTAAAGCTTATGTTTCCTTATTTAGTCTCATTTTGGATAAACTGTCCATTGGTGAAAGTGGGGTGTTAAAGTCCCATACTATTATTGTGTTACTGTCAATTTTCCCTTTTATGGCTGTTAGCATTTGCCTTATGTATTGACATGTTACTATGTTGGGTGCATAAATATTTACAATTGTTATATCATCTTCTTGGAATGATCCCTTGATTATTATGTAGTGTCCTTCTTTTTCTTTGGTTATAGTCTTTATTTTAAAGTCTATTTTTTCTGATATGAATATTGCTACTCCAACTTACTTTTGATTTCCATTTGTATGGCATATCATTTTTCATACCCTCACTTTCAGTCTGTATGTGTCCCTAGGTGTGAAGTGGGTCTCTTGTTGACAGCGTATATATGGGTCTCATTTTTTTATCCATTCAGCCAGTCTGTGTCTTTTGGTTGGAGCTTTTAATCCATTTACCTTTAAGGTAATTATTGATATATATTTTCCTATTACCATTTTCTTAATTGTTTTGGGTTTGTTATTGTAGGTATTTTCCTTCTTTTGTGTTTCCTGCCTAGAGAACTTCCTTTAGTATTTGTTGCAAAGCTAGTTTAGTGATGTGAAATTCTCTTATGTTTTGCTTGTCTGTAAGGGTTTTAATTTCTCTGTTGAGTCTGAATGAGATCCTTGCTGTGTAGAATCATCTTCGTTGAAGGTTTTTTCCCTTTCATCACTTTAAATATGTCCTGTCATTCCCTTCAGGCTTGCAGAGTTTCTGCTGAAATATCAGCTGTAAACCTTATGGTGTTTCCCTTGTATTTTATTTGTTGCTTTTCCCTTGCTGCTTTTAGTATTTTTTTAATTTAATTTTTGATAGTTTGACTAATATATGTTTTGGCATGTTCCTCCTTGGATTTATCCTGTATGGGACTCTCTGCACTTCCTGGACTTGATTGCTATTTCCTTTCCCATGTTAGGGAATTTTCAACTGTAATCTCTTCAAATATTTTCCTACACCCTTTCTTTTCCTCTTCTTCTTCTTGGACCCCTTAATTGAAATGTTGGTGCTTTTAATGTTGCCCCAGAAGTTTCTGAGAGTTTCCTCAATTCTTTTCACTCCTTTTTCTTTATTCCGTTCTGCAGCAGTTATTTCTACTATTTTATATTCCAGGTTACTATCTGTTCTTCTGTCTCAGTTATCCTGTTACTGATTCTTTCTAGAGTGTTCTTAATTTCATTATTGTGTTGTTCATCATTGTTTGTTTGCTCTTTAGTTCTTCTAGGTCCTTGTTAAATGTTTCTTCTGTTTTCTCCATTCTATTTTCGAGATTTTGGATCACTTTACTATCATTACTCTGAATTCTTTTTCAGGTAGACTGCCTATTTCTCCTTCATTTGTTTGGTCTGGTGGGTTTTTACATTGCTCCTTCATCTGCTGCATATTTCTTTGTCTTCTCATTTTGTTTAACTTACTCTGTTTGGGATCTCCTTTTCGCAGGCTACAGGTTCATAGTTCACATTGTTTTTGGTGTCTTTCCCCAGTGGGTGATGTTGGTTCAGTGGCTTGTGTAGGCTTCTTGGTGGTGGGGACTGGTGCCTGTGTTCTGGTGGATGAGGCTGAAACTTGTCCTTTTGGCGTGCAGGGCCACATCCTGTTATGTGTTTTGGAGTGTCTGTGAGTTTAGTATGACTTTAGGCAAGTTCTCTGATGATGGGTGGGTTTGTGTTCCTGTCTTGCTTGTTGTTTGGCATGGGGCATCCAGCACTGGACTTACTGGCCGTTGGGTTGAGCTGGGTCTTTGGGTTGAGCTGGGTCTTATTGTTGAGACAAAGACCTCTTCGTGATCTCTCGTTGATTGATATTACATGGGTCCGGGAGGTTTCTGGTGGTCCAATATCCTTGATTCAGCCCTCCCATCTTGAAGTCCCAGGTCCAACACCCTGCTGGAGCACCAAGACCCTGCCAGCCACACAGCTCAGAAGCAAAGGAAGAGAGAAACCAAAACACAAACTAGAAAACAAAACCACAATAAATGAACAGAGAGAACCATAGGACAAATTTTAAAAGCAAACCTATAAAGAGAGAATCACACAAAGAAGCATATACATACACACTCACAAAAAGAGAAAAAGGGAAAATATATATATATATGTATATATTTATAAAAAGGAAGAGACCAGCCAAACCAATAAACAAATCCACCAGTGATAATAAGTACTAAATACCATACTAAGATAAACATAAAACCAGAAACAAATTATAATCAGAAGGCAAACCCTAAGCCTACTGCCTTAATTTTGGGAACATTCCATTGTCCATTAAGGTATTCTTCAGGCGTATGGTTTATCAAGTTAATTGTGTGTATTTATTCTGCTACTCCTGATGCTGCACAGAGAAATTTCCTTTTCTCTTCTTTGTTCACTCAGCTCCTGGAGTTCAGCTTTGGTTTTGGCCCTGCCTCTGCATGTAGGTCGCACTCAGACATCAGTTCCCTGCCCAGACAGGAGGGGGTTAAATGGAGCAGCTGATTAGGGCTGTGTTGCTCACTCAGGCTGAGGGGAGGGAGGGGTATGGTAGTCAAAATTGGATTGTGGGGTGAGCCTGAGGCAGCAAAGGCTGATGTGACATTGCAACAGCCTGAGGCAAACTGTTCTCCCAGGGAAGTTGTCCCTGGATCTTGGGACCCTGGCAGTAGCGTGCTGCACAGCCTCCCAGGGCCTGTGGATAATGACCTGTGCTTGCACACAGGATTCTTGGTGGCAGCTGCAGCAGTCTTAGCATTTCATGCCCGTCTCTGTGGTCTGAGCTGATAACCATGCCTCACAGCCATCTCTGGAGCTCACTGAGGCAGTGCTCTGCCTTCTGTGGGAACACTGGGAAGGAATCCCCTCTCCTTGTGCACCCCAAAACAAAGGTTTCTTGTCTCTTCGGCAGGTCCAGACATTTTCCCAGAATCCCTCACTGCTAGTTCTGGTGCACTAGCCCCCTTTGGGCTATCTTCATGCAGCCAAACCCTGTCCTCTCCCTGGGATCTGAACTCCAAAGTCCAAGCCTCATCTCCCAACCCCCACCCATCCCAGCAGGTGAGCAGACAAGCTTCTCAGTCTGGAGTGCTGGTCGGGTCTGAATCTCTGTGCAGGAATCTCTCTACTTTGTACTCTGCATCCCTGTTCCTGTGCTCTCCTCCATGGCTCCAAAGCTTCCTCTCTGCCCATACCCCATCCCCACTAGTGAAGGGGATCCCTAGTGTGTGGAAACTTTCCCTCCTTCACAGATACCTCCTAGAGGTGTGGGTCCCATCACTATTCTTTTATCTCTGTGTTTGTTTTTTATTTTCTTTTGCCCTACCCAGGTATGTGGGGATTTTCTTGCCTTTCAGGAAGTCTGAGGCCTTCTGCCAGTGTTCAGTAGGTGTTCTGTAGAAGTTGGTCCACATGTAGATATATTTTTGATGTATATGGAGAGGAATGTGATCTCCACTTCTTAGTCCTCTGCCATCTTGAAGGTCTCTCTATATTACATTTTATCTGTAATTGAGTGAGACAAGGAGACTCACATGCATGGAACATGTAGCAAAGTAACTTATGTGAAATATATTAGAATTCTTAAAATTTTTTCTCATATATAATTCTCCCCTTTCTCCCATTAGGCCAGAGGCACCCACTGCCTCTAGAAATATGAAAATTGTTTTAGAAAGGATATAAAGATACATTTTTTAATTACTCATTTTGGATTCCAAAATAGATTATTTTTAATCAAAAAAATGAAGACATTTGTATGAAAATCCTGGCTTTTAATTTCAAAAGCTGGGCAATTCAAAGAGAAAATTATTTTCTCAGAATTGTTCAAATATTATGGTTCAAAATCTCAATGATTAAGTTTGAAAACTTAGATTATAGAATTTATGAAAGTTCACCATAAATTAGAGAGAGACACTATATCTGATAAAACGATAATGTCTACCATGGAGGAAGCAAGAAAATAACTACATGGGCATAGGAAGAAGATATAAATATTCAAAGCAGACAAGACTAAGCCCCCTGGTCATTTGTCATATGGAAAGATACAATTATGAAATTATGAGTTCAAGTAAAAAGCAGAATGGGTTTTTGCATCATTTTTTATTTAGAACTCTGGGAGAAAACATTACAGTGTGTAACATGTCAAAATGAAATGGCTAGAGACCATGGTTTTCACATTCTACTGGAGGGTTTGCATATTGTTTAGGTTAAAAGGCTATCTGAGATGATTCTTTTCTCTATTTCAGTGTTCTGGTAGGCTGTGGAAGAGAACCAGAAGTTTCTGCATGGCTTAAAAATGTAAAAGTATTTCTGCATGCTCTAAAATTGTAAAAGTATTGAGAGAGTACATGACCCAAATATGTCTGGTGTTAAGGCAATGAGGGCTCTGTGATCCTTAAGAATAGAGTCCACAGCAGTGTCCAGAGTATCAACAGTCAATGTTAGCACCTAACCAAAACTCAGGCAGGATCAGTTGCAACAAAATAGATAAGGCAGGGGTAAAGGGTGGCACCACAAACTAAGTGTGGTGAGACACTAGCAGAGATCAATAATATTCCAGAGGACAGTGCACACACTCTTCCCAAGTCTTGATATTATTCATGCATCCAAGCCCAAGTAGAAACCAGAATAGAGGGATACAATTTAATATATGCTTGTAATTATACTGTGTAAAGTTTGTAATTTGTTCACTAAAACTCAAAGGTGAAGAAATACAACTTCCTATATTTCCTTGATAAATGATGGCATAGATGGCCCATGACAAAATAGAAAAGTGGAGAGAAGAGGAAATTTACCTTTTGGAATTACATCTCCTTTTTGTAATATTTGAACATATTTCAGTACTAAGATTTCAGTGGTAAAAAAAGCAATGCATCTGGATAATAAAAAAAAATCATACTAATCTTTAAGGAACTGTGTATGTTAGACATTCATGGAACACTTGAATTTTAAAGTGAAGAACATTTGAAAAGTGTGCTAGTTTATCCAAAAGGCATTACTATGTAATCTTAGTATTTCATAATACAAGTAAAATATATTTAGCCAAAGAGCTCTGTATTGATGCAACTTATATCAAACCATATAAGGCTACCTCCCCTGCCTATTATGCCTCAGAAGAAATCCTGACCCTAAATGGCAGAATAATATATTTGCTACTACCCTTCACAGGAAACAGAAGACCCATTTAGCTGGGAATTTGAAGAGAAGTTAATGAAGGGCTATTCACAGTTTTGTGGCAGAACTGAGAGAATCAACAAGGCAGAGTGAGGAACCTGGCAACTAGCAACAAAAGGAAGGAATTACCATCACGAGTTCTGAAGGGGCAAAAAAGAAATGGTAATATTGAAACATAGAGCTGGAGCCATGGAAAAGAGGCTGCCAAACAGAAGTCTCCTTTTTTGTACCATAAAACCCTTTGTCAGTAAAAATATATGAATCCTTCCTCAGAATACTACTTTTCAAAATATTTATTTTATTGTAGTTAGAACATAATATGAAATTTACACTCAACACATTTTTAAGTGTACAATGCTCTATTGTGACTATAGGTAAAATGTTGTTCATCAGATACATAGAACTTACATTAGGGCCAAAAATATAAAAATACTTAGGAATAAGTTTAAGAAGGTGAAAGACTTGTATACTGAAAACTACAAAACACTAATGAAAGAAATTTTTAAAAAAATCAAACTCAAACAAATGGAAAGATATCCCACATTAATGGATTGGAGCATTTAAAATTGTTAAAATGTCTATACTACCCCAAATGATCTACAGATTCAGTATAATCCGTATCAAAATCCCAGTCACATTTTTTGTAGAAATAGAAACAAACAATTCTAAATTTTATATGGATCCACAAAATGTCATGAATAGCCAAGTCAATTTTCAGAAAGAAAAACAAAGCTAGAGTCATCATACTTCCTGATTTCAAAATTGACTACAAACACACAGTAATCAAAACAGTATGGAACTAGCATAATGATAGACATATAAACCAGTGAAATAGAATAGAAGGCCCATAAATAAATTCACATACATATGGTCAATTATTTTTTCCAAGCATGCCAATAGGGAAAGCATAGTCTCAATCTTAAATGAAGATTTAATTTTCATTCTAGTTATATACCTGTTTAGGCTTAATATTTCTTAATGTTTCTATCATGGTAATTTGTATATTTCTAGGAATTTATTAATTTCTTCTAGGATGTCCAGTTTGTTGGCATATAATTATTCATACTGGTCTCATATGATCCTTTTTACTTTTGTGTCATCACTTGTAAAATCTCCTCTTTCAATTTTGATTTTACTTGAGTCTTTGTTCCTTTTTTCTTAGTATAGCTAAGGGTTTGTCAATTTTGTTCATCATTTTTAAAAAATCACTTAGTTTAATTGTTTGTATTGTTTTTCTACTTTATTTATTTACACTGTAATATTTGTTATTTCCTTCCTTCTTCTAATGCTAAGCCTAGTTTTTTTTTTCTGCATTTTTTAGCTCCATGAAAAAATTAAAAATGTGAAAGTAGGCTTTTTGTGTAAAAACTTTCTTCTTTTTTTTAAATTTAAGTGTAGTTGATTTACAATATTATATTAGTTTCAGGTGTACAGCATGGTGATTCAGTATTTTTACAGATTATACTCCATTAGAAGTTATTATAAGATAATGGAATATAATTCTCTGTGCTATACAACATATCCTTGTTGCTTATCTATTTTACACATAATAGTTTGTATCTCTTAATTCTATGCTCCTAATTTGCCCCTCTTCCTTTCCTTCTCCCCTTTGGCAACTGCTGGTTTGTTTTCTATATCTATGAGTCTGTTTCTGGTTTTCATATACATTCATTTGTAGTATTTTTTAGATTCCTCACATAAGTGATATCATACAGTATTTGTCTTTCTCTTTCAGACTTATCTCACTAATCGTAACATTCTCTAGGTTCATCCACATTGTTGCAAATGGCAGAATTTCATTATTTTTTATAGCTAAGTGGTATTTCATTGTATATATATATCACATTAGCAATGTTGAGCATTTTTTATTTGTCTGTAATCCATCTGTAAACCTTCTTTGGAAAAATGTCAATTCAGGTCTTCTGCCCATTTTTTTATTGGGTTGTTTGTTTTTGTGATATTGAATTGTGAAAACTTTTTTTTTTTATGTAGGAATTTATTACACTAAACTTCCCTCTTCAGTACTATCTTTGCAGCATATCAAAAGTTCTGGTATGTTGTGTTTTTTACTGCTTCTTTGATATAGTAATTGTCCAAGAGTGTGTCATCTAAGTTCCACATATTTGTGAATTTTCCCCTTTTCCTTCTCCTATTGACTTCTAGTTTCATGCCACTGTGTTCAGAAAAGATACTTGGTATACTTCCAATCTTCCTTAAATTTGTTGATTTGTTTCCTGATATATCCCAGAGAAAGCTCCATGTGCACTTAAAAATCTACATTCTGCCCCTGTTGAGTGGGATGTCCTATATATGTCTGTTAGGTCTGTAAATTTGTTCAACTTCTGTTTCCTTATTGTTGTTCTATCCATTAATGAAAGTTGGGTATTGAAGCTTCCAACTACTATTGTATTGTTCTCCATTTCTGCCTTCAATTATGTCAATGTTTGCCTTATGGATTTAGGTATTTTGATGTTTGGTACATATAACATATGTAGTTAAAATTGTTTCATATTCCTGGTGGATTGATTCTTTTATGATTATATATTGTCCTTCTTTGTGTCTTATGACGTTTTTGACTAAAAGTCTATTTTGTCTGATATAAGTATAGCCACACCTCCTCTCTTTTGTTTACCACTTGTATGAAATATCTTTTTCCATGCCTTCATTTTTAGCCTATGTGTGTATTTAAATCTAAAATGAATTCCATAAAGACAGCTCATTTTTTTATATCATTAAGCCATTCTTCATCTTTTAATTGGGGAGTTTATTTACATTCAAAGTAATTATTGATAGAGAAGTATGTACTATTTTCATTTTGTTAATTATTTTTTATTTATCTTGTAGTTATCTGTCTTTTTTCTCTTCCTATTTCTTTGTGCTTGGATGATTTTTGTATTGATATAAAAATCACTTTGATACCTTTCTTTTGTGCAGCTTCTCTTTGTGGTAACCTTGGGACTTGCATAAAATATCATATAATTACAGTAGTCTACTTTAAGCTGATAATACATTCAGTTAATTGCATTCAAAAATACTAAACTTTAACTTCCTCCACCACTTTTATGTTACTGTTGTTACAATTTACATCTATTTATATTGTATATATTGTATATATTTATGTTACACTTAGCTTTAATACTTTTGCTTTTTAACTTTTATTCTGGTGTTAAAATTGATATATCCACCACCATTACAGTTATACAGTATTCTGTAATTGTCTATATATTTACCTTTACCAATAGGTTTAATAATTTCTTAAGCTAATATGTTTCTGTTTAGCATACTATCATTTCAACGTGTACTCACTTAACATTTCTTGTAAGACAAATCTATTGATGTTAAAGTCCCTCAGCTTCCGTCTGTGAAAGTTTTTAGCTCTCTTTCCTTTCTGAAGGACAGCTTTGTTGGGTAAAGAATAATTGTTTACGGGGGGGGGTGTGTTGTTAATTTCAGCATTTTAAATGCATTATCCTATTTCTTTCTGGCCTGCAAGATTTCTGCTGAAAAGTCTGCTAAAAAATTATGGGCTTTCCCTTGTGTGCAACAAGTCACTTTTCTCTAGATGCCTTCAAAATTTTCTGACTTTGACTTTCGACAATTTTTTAAAAATTATTTATTTATTTATTTAATTTATTTCTTTAGGCTGTGCCAGGTCTTAGTTGCAGCACAAAGCACTCCACCCACAGACCCTAATAAAAGTGTGTTCCCATGTTCTATCACTCTTTCTGCACCCTGCCTTGACCTCTCTGTGTGGCCCCTCAAGGTATGCCTTGCATTTCCTCTAAGACCTATGAGTAATAAACTTCTGTTTCAGTTTCTCTTGTGATCTGTTAAACCTTGGCTCATCATCTGGCAAACTGTGCTCCACTTAATAAATGTTAAATTAAAAGTCATAACAAGTACTCTTAAACATTTATTGTGCACCAGCAATGTGTTAAGCTCATTACACATATTTCAATTAATCTTGATTTTTTGAAATTAATTGTGCATTTACCTTTTATGTCTGTAGTTAGAAATAGTTCAAATAGCTCCAGAATTACCTATAGTTAGAAATAGTTTTAATACCTCCAGAATTATCCTTTTATGTCTATAGTTAGAAATAGTTTAAATAGCTCCGGAATTAAATAGCTTCTTCAATATTTTTCAAAACAGGCCTGCAAAATTGTCTGAGCCAGATATTGTTTATGGTATAGCACTTTGAATATTTCCTACTTAATAGTCATGGGATTAGATTTTCTATTGTTTCTTGAGTCTTTTTTTTGTAATTATTAATTTAATTATTTTATTTAAATTTATATTAATGTCACAGAATAATTTACTTTTATTTCTTCTGTTTTTGGAGTATTTTCTTATTACCTTTTTTTTCATTGTTATTGTGTGTTTTTCTCTTCTTTGTTCTGGAATATATTAGCTGATGATTCATAAATTTTATTACTTTATCAAAGATACATCTTAGAATAAGTTACTAAGTTTACTAGTTTACTTTTTCAAGTGCAGTATTATATTTTATAATATTTTACTTTGGGGTTCAATGGAGGTACAGGACCTTGCAATTTGTTTCTGGATTTCTCACAAAGGGAATTTGCCCATTAATTTTTGCTGTTTTACACATATATTTTTTCAATTCTATTTAGGTGTATTTTGTTATTTTCTTTAACCTGAGCAGAATTAAAATTTTTATCTTGCATTGTTTTGTAAGGAATCTGTTTGAAGGATGTAACTTACCTACTTTGTTTATCCAACATATGTTAATGGATTTCTGCATACCATTAAGTACTGGTTTCAATTTACCCTTTAACTGAGAAGTTATTCAAAGGGGAGTTTTCCCACACCATGTGTGGTTGGATATTCTTTTTTTGCTTACTAAGAACTCAAATAATCATTCTCATCAGTTATATAAGAAGGAAAACAAAAGCAAAAACAAAGAAACAAAAATCACTCTCATGGAGATCGGAGTGGAAGATGGCAGAAGTGTAAGATGTGGAAATCACCTTCCTCCCCAAGGATACACCAGAAATACATCTACACGTGGAACAACTCCTACAGAACACCTACTGAATGCTGGCAGAAGACCTCAGACCCAAAAGGCAAGAAACTCCCCACCTACCTGGGTAGGGCAAAAGAAAAAAGAAAAAACAGAGACAAAAGAATAGGGACGGGACCTGCACCAGTGGGAGGGCACTGTGAAGGAGGAAAGGTTTCCACACACTAGGAAGCCCCTTTGTGGGCGGAGACTGCAGATGGTGGAGGGGGAAAGCTTTGGAGCCATGGAGGAGAGCGCAGCAACAGGGGTGCAGAGGGAAAAGTGGGGAGATTCCCACACAGAGGATCGGTGCCGACCATCTCTCACCAGCCCAAGAGGCTTGTCTGCTCACCCTCTGGGGTGGACGGGGCTGTGAGCTGAGGCTCGGGCTTCCATCAGAGTGCAAGGAGAGGACTGGTGTTGGTGGCATGAACACAGCCTGAAAGGGTTAGTACATGATGGCTAGCCGGGAGGGAGTCCAGGAAAAGGTCTAGAGCTGCTGAAGAGGTAAGAGACATTTTCTTCCCTCTTTGTTTCCTGGTGTGCAAGGAGAGGGAATTAAGATCGCTGCTTAAAGGAGCTCCAGATACGGGCACAAGCCACAGCTAAAAGTGCAGACCCCAGAGATGAGCAGGAGATGCTAAGGCTGCTGCTGCCAACAGCAAGAAGCCTTTGTGCGAGCACAGGTCACTATCCACACCTCCCTTCTGGGGAGCCTGTGCAGCCCACCACTGCCAGGGTCCCGGGATCCAGGGACAACTTCTTCAGGAGAAGGCATGGCGTGCCTCAGGCTGGTGCAATAGCACACCAGCCTCTGCTGCCACAGGCTCACCCTGCACTCCGTGCCCCTCACTCCCCCCGGCCTGAGTGAGCAAGAGCCCTGGAATCAGCGGCTCCTTTAACCTCGTCCTGTCTGAGTGAAAAACAGACGCCCTCCAGCGACCTACACGCAGAGGTGGGGCCAAATCCAAAGGTGAGCCCCTGGGACCTGTGAGAACAAAGAAGAGAAAGGGAAATCTCTCCCAGCAGCCTGAGACGCAGGGGATTAAAGCTACACAATCAACTTGGTTGACCCTGCATCTGTGGAATACATGAATAGACAAGGAATCATCCCAAATTGAGGAAGTGGACTTTGAGAGCAAGATTTATGACTTTTTTACATTTTCCTCTTTTTGTGAGTGTGTACGTGTATGGTTCTGGGTGAGATTTTATTTGTATAGCTTTGCTTCCACCATTTGTCCTAGGGTTCTATCCATCCGTTTTTTAAATTTTTTTTCATAATAATTATTTTTTATTTTAATAACTTTATTCTATTTTACTTTATCTTCTTTCTTTCTTTCCTTCCTTCCCTCCTTTAGACAATGAATCATCCCAAATTGAGGAGGTGGAATTTGAGATCAAGATTTATGACTTTTTCCCCTTTTCCTCATTTTGTGTGTGTATGTGTATGCTTCTGTATGAGATTTTGTCTGTATAGCTTTGTTTCCACCATTTGTCCGAGGCTTCTATCTGTCCATTTTTTTGTTGTTGTTTTTTTAATTTTTCCCCTCTTTTCTTAATAATTATACTTTTATTTTAATAACTTTATTATATTTTAATTTATTTTATTTTACTTTATCTTCTTTCTTTCTTTATTCCTTCCTTCCCACCTTCCTTCCTTCCTTCCTTCCTCCCTCTGTCCCTCCATCCCTCCCTTCTTTCTTTCCTTCTTTCCTTCTTTTCCTCTTTCTTTCTTTCTTTCTTTCTTCCTTCCTTCCTTCCTTCCTTCCTTCTTTCCTTCCTTTCTTTCTTTCTTTCTACTTCTACTAATTCATTCTTTCTACATTTTCTCCCTTTTTTCTGAGCTGTGTGGATCAAAGGCTTTTGGTGCTGCAGCCAGGAGTCAGTGCTGTCCCTCTGAGGTGGGAGAGCCAACTTCAGGACACTGGTCAACAAGAGACCTGCAAGCTCCATATAATATCAAATGGCACAAATCCCCCAGAGATCTCCATCTCAAAGCCAGCACCCAGCTTCACTCAACGACCAGCAAGCTACAGTGCTGGACACCCTATGCCAAACAACTAGCAAAACAGGAACACAGCCCCACCCATTAGCAGAGAGGCTGCCTAAAATCATAATAAGTCCACAGACACCCCAAAACACACCACCAGACATGTACCTGCCCAAAAGAGAGACAAGATCAAGCCTCACCCAACAGAAGATAGGAACTAGTCCCCTCGACCAGGAAGCCTACACAACTCACTGTACCAACCTTAGCCACTGGGGACAGACACCAAAAAAAATGGGAACTATGAACCTGCAGGCTGCAAAAAGCACACAACAAACACAGTAAGATAAGCAAAATGACATGAAAGAAAAAAAAACATCACAGTTGAAGGAGCAAGATAAAAACTCACCAGAGATAAAAAATGAAGAGGAAATCGGCAGTCTATCTGGAAAAGAATTCAGAATAATTATAGTAAAGGTGATCCAAAATCTGGGAAATAGAATAGACAAAATGCAAGAAACATTTAACAAGGACCTAGAAGAACTAAAGATGAAACAAACAATGATGAACAACACAATAAATGAAATGAAAAATACTCTAGATGGGATCAATAGCAGAATAACTGAGGCAGAAAATTGGATAAGTGACCTGGAAGATAAAATAGTGGAAATAATTACTGCATAGGAGAATAAAGAAAAAAGAGTGAAAAGCAATGAGGACAGTCTCAGAGACCACTAGGACAACATTAAACATACCAACATTCGAATTACAGGTGCTCAAGAAGAAGAAAAGAAAAAGAAAGTGACTGAGAAAATATTTGAAGAGATTATACACTACACTAATATGGGAAAGGAAATAGTTATTCAAGTCCAGGAAGCACAGAGAGTACCACACAGGATAAATCCAAGGAGAAACAAGCAAAGACACATATTAATCAAACTGTCAAAAATTAAATAAAAAGAAAACATATTAAAAGCAGCAAGAGGGGCTTCCCTGGTGGTGCAGTGGTTGAGAGTCCGCCTGCCGATGCAGGGGACACGGGTTCGTGCCCCGGTCCAGGAAGATCCCACATGCCACAGAGCGGCTGGGCCCGTGAGCCATGGCCGCTGAGCCTGCGCGTCCGGAGCCTGTTGCTCCACAACGGGAGAGGCCACAGCAGTGAGAGGCCCGCGTATCACAAAAAAAAAAAAAAAAAAAAGCAGCAAGGGAAAAGCAACAATTAACACATAAGGGAATCCCCATAAGGTTAAGAGCTGATCTTTCAGCAGAAACTCTGCAAGCCAGAAGGGACTGGCAGGACATATTTAAAGTGATGAAGGAGAAAAAGCTGCAACCAAGATTCCTCTACCCAGCAAGGATCTCATTCAGATTTGATGGAGAAATTAAAACTTTACAGACAAGCAAAAGCTGAGAGAGTTCAGCACAACTAAACCAGCTTTACGACAAATGCTAAAGGAACTTCTCCAGGCAAGAAACACAAGAGAAGGAAAAGACTTACAATAACAACACAAAACAATTTAAAAAATGGGAATAGGAACATACATATCGATAATTACTTTAAATGTAAATGGAATAAATGCTCCCACCAAAGGACACAGATTGGCTGAATGGATATAAAAACAAGACCCATATATATGCTGTCTACAAGAGACCCACTTCAGACCTAGAGACACATACAGACTGAAAGTAAGAGGATGGAAAAAGATATTCCATGCAAATGGAAACCTAAAGAAAGCTGGAGTAGCAATTCTCATAACAGACATAATAGACTTTAAAATAAAGACTATTAGAAGAGACAAAGAAGGACACTACATAATGGTCAAGGGATCGATCCAAGAAGAAGATATAACAATTGTAAATATTTATGCACCCAACATAGGAGCATCTCAATATATAAGGCAAATACTAACAGCCATAAAAGGGGAAATCGGCAGTAACACATTCATAGTAGGGGACGTTAACACCCCACTTTCACCAATGGAGAGATCATCCAAAATGAAAATAAATAAGGAAACACAAGCTTTAAATGATACATTAAACAAGATGGACTTAAAGGATATTTATAGGACACTCCATCCAAAAAAACAGAATACACATTTTTCTCAAGTGCTCATGGAATATTCTTCAGCATAGATCATATCTTGGGTAACAAGTGAAGCCTTGGTAAATTTAAGAAAATTGAAATTGTATCAAGTATCTTTTCTGACCACAATGCTATGAGACTAGATATCAATTACAGGAAAAGATCTGTAAAACATACAAACACCTGAAGGCTAAATGATACACGACTTAATAATGAAGTGATCAACTAAGAAATCAAAGAGGAAATTAAAAAAATACCTATAAACAAAAGACAATGGAGACACGATGACCAAAAACTTATGGGATGCAGCAAAAGCAGTTCTAAGAGGGAAGTTTATAGCAATACAAGCCCACCTTAAGAAACAGGAAACATCTCAAATAAACAACCTAACCTTGCACCTAAAGCAATTAGAGAAAGAAGAACAAAAAAACCCCAAAGCTACCAGAAGGAAAGAAATCATAAAAATCAGATCAGAAATAAATGAAAAAGAAGGAAACGATAGCAAAGATCAATAAAACTAAAAGCTGGTTCTTTGAGAAGATAAACAAAATAGATAAAACATTAGCCAGACTCATCAAGAAATAAATGGAGAAGACTCAAGTCAATAGAATTAGAAATGAAAAAGGAGAAGTAACAACTGACATTGCAGAAATACAAAAGATCTTTAGAGATTACTACAAGCAACTCTATGCCAATAAAATGCACAACCTGGAAGAAATGGATGAATTCTTAGAAATGCACAGCCTTCCATGACTGAATCAGGAAGAAATAGAAAATATGAACAGACCAATCATAAGCACTGAAATTGATTCTGTGATTAAATATCTTCCAACAAACAAAAGCCCAGGACCAGATGGTTTTGCAGACGAATTCTATCAAACATTTAGAGAAGAGCTAACACCTATCATTCTCAAATTCTTCCAAAATATAACAGAGGGAGGAACACTCCCAAACTCACTCTACGAGGCCATCATCATCTTGATACCCAAACCAGACAAGGATGTCACAAAGAAAGAAAACTACAGGCCAATATCACTGATGAACATAGATGCAAAAATCCTCAACAAAATACTAGCAAACAGAATCCAATCTAACAGCACATTAAAAGGATCATACACCATGATCAAGTGGGGTTTATTCCAGGAATGCAAGGATTCTTCAATATACGCAAATCAATCAATGGATAAACCATATTAACAAATTGAAGGAGAAAAAGCCTATGATCATCTCAGTAGGTGCAGAGAAAACTTTCGACAAAATTCAACACCAATTTATGATAAAAAACCTGCAGAAAGTAAGCATAGAGGGAACTTTCCTCAACATAATAAAGGCCATATATGACAAACCCACGGTCAACATCATCCTCAGTGGTGAAAAACTGAAAGCATTTCCACTAAGATCAGGAACAAGACAAGGTTGCCCACTCTAACCACTCTTATTCAACACAGTTTTGGAAGTTTTAGCCACAGCAATCAGAGAAGAAAAGGAAATAAAAGGAATCCAAATTGGAAAAGAAGAAGTAAAGCTGTCACTGTTTGCAGATGACATGATACTCTACATAGAGAATCCTAAAAATGCTACCAGAAAACTACTAGAGCTAATTAATGAATTTGGTAAAGTAGCAGGATACAGAATTAATGCACAGAAATCTCTGCCATTCCTATGCACTAATGATGAAATATCTCAAAGTGAAATCAAGAAAACACTCCCTTTTACCATTGCAATAAGAAGCATAAAATATCTAGGAATAAACCTACCTAAGGAGACAAAAGACCTGTATGCAGAAAATTATAAGACATTGATGAAATAAGTTAAGGATGATACAAATAGATTGATAGATATACCATGTTCTTGGATTGGAAGAATCTACATTGTGAAAATGACTCTCCTACCCTAAGCAATCTACAGATTCAATGCAATCCCTATGAAACTACCACTGGCATTTTTCACAGAACTAGAACCAAAAATTTCACAATTTGTATGGAAACACAAAAGACCCCGTATAGCCAACGCAATCGTGAGAACGAAAAATGGAGCTGGAGGAATTAGGCTCTCTTACTTCAGACTATACTACAAACTACAGTAATCAAGACAGTATGATACTGGCATGAAAACAGAAATATAGATCAATGAAAGAGGATAGAAAGCCCAGAGATAAACCCATGCACATATGGTCACCTTATCTTTGATAAAGGAGGCAAGAATATACAGTGGAGAAAAGACAGCCACTTCAATAAGTGATCACTGAAGAAATCAAAGAGGAAATCAGACAATATGAAAACAATAGGGATGGGACCTGCACCAGTGGGAGGGAGCTGTGAAGGAGGAAAGCTTTCCACACACTAGGAAGTCCCTTCATGGGCAGAGACTGTGGGTGGCAGAGGGGGAAAGCTTTGGAGCTGCAGAGGAGAGGACAGCAACAGGGGTGTGGCGAGCAAAGCAGGGAGATTCCCACCCAGAGGATCGGTGCCGACTGGCACTCACCAGCCCAAGAGTCTTGTCTGCTCACCCGCCAGGGCGGGTGGGGCTGGGAGCTGAGGCTCGGGTTTCCTTCGGATCGCAGGGAGAGGACTGGTGGTGTGAACACAGACTGAAGGTGTTAGTGCACCATGGTTCACTGGGAGGGTGTCCGGGAGAAAGTCTGGGCCTTCTGAAGAGGCAAGAGACTTTTTCTTCTATGCCCACAAATTTGACAACTAGATAAAACAAATGAACTCCTTGAAACACACAATCTACCAAAACTCACACAAGGAGAACTAGATAATATGAATATGCCTATATTTATTAAATAAATGAATCCATAATTAATAACTTTACAAAACAGAGGAAACCAGGGCCAGATGGCTTCATTGATGAATTATACCAAGTACCTAGGGAATGAATTAAACAAATTCTCTACAATTTCTTGAACCATAAAAAAAGCAGAGGGCAAACTTCCTATCTCATTCTACGAGGCAAGCATTACACTAATGTCAAAACCAGGCAAATATTACAAGAAAAGAAAACTACATACTGATATCTGTCATGAACAAGTATCCAGAAATCCTCAACAAAATACTAGCAATTTGAATTCAAAAACATATAAAAATAATCATTCTGCATAACCAGGAAGGATTTGTTGCAGGTATACACACTGGTTTAATATTCAAAAAAGAGTTTATGTAATCCATCTCATCAATAGGCTAGTGAAGGAAAATTTTATGATCATATAAATAGATGAAGAAAAAGTAATTGACAAAGTCCAAATCACTTATGATAAAAACTTTTAGCAAACTAATTGTAAAGGGAAGCTTTCTCAACTTCAAAAAAAATCTATTAAAAAACCCACAGAGGGCTTCCCTGGTGGCACAGTGGTTAAGAGTCTACCTGCCGATGCAGGGGACGTGGGTTCATCCCCTGGTCCATCCGGGAAGGTCCCACATGCTGCAGTTCAGCTGGGCCCATAAGCCATGGCCACTGAGCCTGCGCTCCGCAGTGGGAGAGGCCGTGGCAGTGAGAGGCCCGTGTACCACAAAAAAAACCAAAAACAAACAAACAAAAAAACACAGAGAACAGTGTCAGCAAGATGGCAGACAAGGAAACTCCAAGACCACATTTCCTCGTGAAAACACAAAATAAACAACATGCAGAGCAAAGTGGGCTGTGGGAACTCTAGAAACTAGTTAAGAATATGCAACAACCAAGTTAACACCTATCCAAAAAAGCCACACTCAAAATTATCACTGTGCTTTTACTTACCCTTGCCCTACTGCCTCCCTGGAAGAGTGCATCACAATAAAGAAGAAGTCAACCAATTCCTGTTTCCTCCCTTGGGATGGAAGGGAAAGAGAATTTGCTTGCAACCTTCTAATTTCTCTTGGGGTTTCCCAAGGGATGTGTTTCTGTCTCACCTGATGAGGAATGCAGGTGGAAATGATTTCATAGTTTGGTTATTGGATCGAGGCCACTGAACACAGTAGTGGGTATCATAATGTAAAAGAGTTGCAAGAGAACTGAAGACTT
Source organism: Grampus griseus (assembly GCF_964374135.1). Taxonomy (NCBI): domain Eukaryota; kingdom Metazoa; phylum Chordata; class Mammalia; order Artiodactyla; family Delphinidae; genus Grampus; species Grampus griseus. The sequence continues at coordinate 76,682,983 of NC_138999.1, read as the reverse complement.
GAAAATATGAGGAAATAAGAATTTATGAACAGAGAATACAATAGAATGTCTAAGTTTTCAAGAATGAGCAGGAGTGAAACACTTAGCGGAAATTAAGACACTTAAAATCAGTCATGTTTATGGAGGAATTAAGGAGATAAAAGCACATGCACAGCCCCAGGGATGATGTATGTCATGGAAAGGTCAAAGAGAACCTTGAACCTTTACACCAATCTGATTATTGAATGTATTCTACACGAAGCCAATCCATAGAATTGAAAGGTGGGTGTCTTTTTAAATGCCCAATTTTCAGCAAAAGATCAGAAGCTATAAAAAAAAGGAAAACATGCTCCATTCAAAGAAAGAAGGTAAATCTTCAGTAACTACTTATAAAGAAACACAGATTTTGGACTTACTTGAAAAATATATTAAAACAACCATCTTAAATATGCTTATTGAGCTAAATGATCACAGAGATGGACAGCTAAACAAAATCAGGAAAATAATATATAAACAAAATGAGAATATCAATGAGATAGAAATTAAAAAGAAATATACAGAAACTCTGGAGATTAAAAACACAATAACTGAGTTGAAGAATTTACTATAGGTGTTCAAAAACAAGCACAAAGGGGCAGAAAAATAAATCATCAAACTTGAAGACAGGTCATTTAAAGTATTGGGTGTGAGGGGCAAAAAGAAAAACAATAAAGACTAGTAAACAGATCCTGAATGACTTATAAAACACCATTAAACCAATAAACATACATATGCATTCTGGGGGCCCCAGAAGAGAGATACGGACAGAGAGTTTATTTGAAGAAATAATGACCAAAAACAACTCAAATCTGAGAAAACGCTTGAATGTACAAATTGCAAGAAGCTCAATTAATTCAAAGTAGAAAAAACCCAGAAGTCACACATGGGAGACACACTATATATAACAAAGATATTAAAAGACAAAGAGAGAGGAGTTGAGGAAGACGGTGGGAAAGTAAGACGTGGAGATCAACTTCCTCCCCACAGATACATCAGAAATACATCTAAACGTGGAACTGCTCCTATAGAACACCCACTTAACGCTGGAAGAAGACCTCAGACCTCCAAAAAGGGAAGAAACTACCCACGTACCTGGGTAAGGCAAAAGAAAAAATAAAAAAAAGAGACAAAAGAATATAGATGAGACCTGCACCAGTGGGAGGGAGCTGTAAGGAGGAAAGGTTTCCACACACCAGGAAGCCCCTTCATGGGCGGAGACTGCGGGTGGCAGAGGGGGGAAGATTTGGAGCCGCGGAGGAGAGCACAGCAACAGGTGTGCAGAGGGCAATGCAGAGAGATTCCCGCACAGAGGAAGGATGCCAACCAGCACTCACCAGCCCAAGAGGCTTGTCTGCTCACCTGCCGGTGCGGGAGGGGGCAGAAAGCTGAGGTTTGGGCTTCGGTCGGATCGCAGGGAGAGGACCGTGGTTGGCGGCGTGAACACAGCCTGAAGGGTTTAGTGCACGATGGCTAGCCGGGAGGGAGTCCGGGAAAAGGTCTGGAGCTGCCAAAGAGGCAAGAGACTTTTTCTTCCCTCTTTGTTTCCTGGTGCGTGAGGAGAGGGGATTAAGAGCACTGTTTAAAGGAGCTACAGAGAGAGGTGTGAGCCGCGTCTATGAGCGCAGACATCAGAGATGGGCATGAGATGCTAAGGCTGCTGCTGCCACCACCAAGAAACCTAAGTGTGAGCACAGGTCACTGTCCACACCTCCCCTCCCAGGAGCCTATGCAGCCCACCACTGCCAGGGTCCCATGATACAGGAACAACATCCCCTGGAGAATGCATGGGGTGTCTCAGGCTGGTGCAATGTCATACTGTCCTCTGCCACCGCAGGCTCTCCCCGCACTCCAAGTACCTCCCTCTCCAGAGCCCCGGAATCAGCTGCTCCTTTAACCCTGTCCTGTCTGAGCAAAGAACAGATGCCATCAGGTGACCTACACACAGAGGCAGGGCCAAATCCAAAACTAAGACCTGGGAGCTGTGCAAACAAAGAAGAGAAAGGGCAATCTCTCCCAGCAGCCTGAGGAGCAGTGGATTAAATCTCCACAATCAACTTGATGTACCCTGCATCTGTGGAATACCTGAATAGACAATGAATTATCCCAAATTGAGGAGGTGGACTTTGAGAGCAAGATATATTATTTCTTCCTCTTTTCCTCTTTTTGTTAGTGTGTAGGTGTATGCTTCTCTGTGAGATTCTGTCTGTAAAGCTTTGCTTTCATCATTTGTCCTAGGGTTCTGTCCGTCTTTTTTTTTTTAAATGTTTTCTTAATAATTATTATTTATTTTTTGTTATACTAACATGTTTTTACTTTCTTACTTTATTTTAATTTATTTTATCCTCTTTCTTTCTTGCTTTCTTTCCTACTACTTTTTCTCCCTTTTATTCTGAGCCATGTGGATGAAAGGCTCTTGGTGCTCCAGCCAGGAGTCAGTGCTGTGCCTCTGAGGTGGGAGAGTCAACTTCAGGACACTAGTCCACAAGAGACCTTTCAGCTCCATGCAATATAAAATGGCGAAAATCTCCCAGAGGTCTCCATTTCAAGACTCAGTTTCACTCAAAGACCAGCAAGCTACATTACTGGACACACTATGCCAAACAACTAGCAAGACAGGAACACAACCCCACCCATTAGCAGAGAGGTTGCCTAAAATCATAATAAGACCACAGACACCCCAAAACATACAACCAGATGTGGACCTGCCCACCACAAAGACAAGATCCAGCTTCATCCACCAGAAAACAGGCACTAGTCCCCTCCACCAGGAAGCCAACACAACCCACTGACCAACTTTAGACACTAGGAACAGACACCAAAAACAATGGAAACTACGAACCTGCAGGCTGCAAAAAGGACACTCCAAATACAGTAAGAAAAGCAAAAAAAGAAGACAGAAAAACACACAGCAGATGAAGGAGCAAGGTAAAAACCCACCAGACCTAACAAATGAAGAGGAAATAGGCAGTCTACCTGAAAAAGAATTCAGAATAATGATAGTAAAGATGATCCAAAATCTTGTAAATAGAGTAGAGAAAATGCAAGAAACATTTAACAAGGACTTAGAAGAACTAAAGATGAAACAAGCAATGATGAACAACACAATAAAGAAAATTAAAAATACTCTAGAAGAGATCAATAGCAGAATAACTGAGGCAGAAGAACAGATAAGTGACCTAGAAGATAAAATAGTGGAAATAACTACTGCAGAGCAGAATAAAGAAAAAAGAATGAAAAGAACTGAGAACAGTCACAGAGACTTCTGGGAGAACAGAAAACGGACCAAAATTATAATTATAGGGGTCCCAGAAGAAGACGACAAAAAGCAAGAGACTGAGAAAATATTTGAAGAGATTATAGTTGAAAACTTCCCTAATATGCAAAAGGAAATAGTTAATGAAGTCCAGGAAGCACAGAGAGTCCCATACAGGATAAAACCAAAGTGAAACATGCCAAGATACATACTAACCAAACTATAAAAAATTAAATACAAGTAAAACATATTAAAAGCAGCAAGGGAAAAACAACAAATAACACACAAGGGAATCCCCATAAGGTTAACAGCTCATCTTTCAGAAGAAACTCTGCAAACCAGAAGGGAGTGGCAGGACATATTTAAAGTGATGAAGGAGAAAAACCTAAAACGATGATTACTCTGACCAGCAAGGATCTCATTAAGATTTGATGGAGAAACTAAAACCTTTAAAGACAAGCAGAAACTGAGAGAGTTTGGCACCACCAAACCAGCTTTACAAAAAATGCTAAACGAAGTTCTCTAGGCAAGAAACACAAGAGAAGGAAAAGACCTACAATAACAAACCCAAAACAATTAAGAAAACGGGAATAGGAACATGCATATTGATAATTACCTTAAATGTAAATGGATTAAATGCTCCCTACAAAAGACAGACTGGCTGAATGGATACAAAAACAAGACATGTATATATGCTGTCTACAAGAGACCCACTTCAGACATAGGGAAACATACAGACTGAAAGTGAGGGGATGGAAAAAGATATTCCATGCAAATGAAAATCAAAAGAAAGTTGGAGTAGCAATACTCATAACAGACAAAATAGACTTAAAAAAAGACTATTACAAGAGAGAAAGAAGGACACTACATAATGATCAAGGGATCGAACCAAGAAGAAGATATAAAAGTTGTAAATATTTATGTAACCAACATAGGAGCTCCTCAATACATAAGGCAAATACTAGCAGCCTTAAACGGGGATATCAACAGTTACACAATGATACTAGGGGACTGTAACACCCCGCTTTCACCAATGGACAGATCATCCAAAATGAAAATAAAAAAGGAAACTCAAGCTTTAAATGATACATTAAACAAGATGGACTTAATGGATATTTATAGGACATTCCATCCAAAAACAACAGAATACACATTTTTCTCAAGTGCTCATGGAACATTCTCCAGGATAGATCATATCTTGGGTCACAAATCAAGCCTTGGTTATTTTAAGAAAATTGAAATTATATCAAGTATTTTTTCCAAACACAATGCTATGAGACTAGATATCAATTACCGGAAAAGTTCTTTAAAAAATAAAAACACATGGAGGCTAAACAATACACTACTTAATAACGAAGTGATCACTGAAGAAATCAAAGAGAAAATCAACAAATACCTAGAAACAAATGACAATGGAGACACGATGACCCAAAACCTATGGGATCCTGCAAAAGGAGTCCTAAGAGGGAAGTTTATAACAATACTATCCGATCTTAAGAAACAGGAAACATCTCAAATAAAGAACCTATCCTTACAACAAAAGCAATCAAAGAAAGAACAAAAAAACCCCAATGTTAGCAGATGGAAAGAAATCATGAAGATCAGATCAGAAATAAATGAAAAAGAAATGAAGGAAACAATAGAAAAGATCAATAAAACTAAAAGCTGGTTCTTTGAGAAGATAAAATTGATAAACCAATAGACAGACTCATCAAAAAAAAAACAAGGGAGAAGACTTAATTCAATAGAATTAGAAATGAAAAAAGGAGATTTAACAATTGACACTGCAGAAATACAAAGGATCACGAGAGATTACTACAAGCAATTCTATGCCAATAAAATGGACAACCTGGAAAAAAGGTACAAATTCTTAGAAATGCACAACCTGCTGAGACTGAACCAAGAAGAAATAGAAAATGTGAACAGACCAATCACAAGCACTGAAATTGAAACTGTGATGAAAATCTTCCAAAAAGCAGAAGCGAAGGACCAGATGTCTTCACAGGTGAATTGTATCAAATATTTGTAGAAGAGCTAATACCTATCCATCTCAAACTCTTCCAAAATATAGCAGAGGGCGGAATACTCCCAGACTCATTCTACGAAGTCACCATCACCCTGATAGCAAAACCAGACAATGATGTCACAAAGAAAGAAAACTATCGGCCGATATCACTGATGAACAAAGATGCAAAAATCCTCAACAAAATACTAGCAAGCAGAGTCCAACAGCACATTAAAAGGATCATACACCATGATCAAGTGGAGTTCATTCCAGGAATGCAAGGATTCTTCAATATACACAAAGCAATCAACATCATACACCACATCAAAAATTGAAGGAGAAAAACCGTATGATCATCTCAATAGATGCAGAGAAAGCTTTCAACAAAATTCAACACCTGTTTATGATAAAAACCTTGCAGAAACTAGGCACTTAGGGGACTTTCTTCAGCATAATAAGGGCCATGTATGACAACCACACAGCCATCATCCCTGTCAATGGTGAAAAACTGAAACCATTTCATCTAAGTTCAGGAATAAGACAAGGTTGCCCAATCTCACCACTCTTATTCAATATAGTTTTGGAAGTTTTAACCACAGCAATCAGAGAAGAAAAAGAAACAAAATGAATCTAAATCAGAAAAGAAGAGGTAAAGCTGTCACTGTTTGCAGATGATATGATACTATACAGAAAGAATCCTAAAAATGCTACCAGAAAACTACTAGAGCTAATCAATGAATCTGGTAAAGTAGGAAGATACAAATTTAATGCTCAGAAATCTCTACCATTCTTATATATTAATGATGAAAAATCTGAAAGTGAAATTAAGAAAACACACCCATTTACCATTGCAACAAAAAGCATAAAATATCTAGGAATAAATCTACCTAAGGAGACAAAAGACCTGTATGCAGAAAATTATAAGACACTGATGAAAGAAATTAAAGATGATACAAATAGATGGAGAGATATACCATGTTCTTGGATTGGAAGTATCAACATTGTGAAACTGTACTACCAAAGCAATCTACAGATTCAATGCAATCCCTATCAAACTACCACTGGCATTTTTTCACAGAACTAGAACAAAAACTTTCACAATTTGTATGGAAATGCAAAAGACCCCAAAGAGCCAAAGCAATCTTAGGAACAAAAAATGGAGCAGGAAAAATCAGGCTCCCTGACTTCAGACTATACTACAAAGCTACAGTAATCAAGACATTATGGTACTGGCACAAAAAACAGAAATATAGATCAATGGAACAGGATAGAAAGTCCAGAGATAAACCCACGCACCTATGGTTACCTTATCTTTGATTAAGGAGGCAAGAATATACAGTGGAGAAAAGACACACTTTTCAATAACTGGTACAAGGAAAACTGGACTGATACATGTAAAAGTATGAAATTAGAACACTCCCTAACACCATACACAAAAATAAACTCAAAATGTATTAAAGAACTAAATGTAAGGCCAGACACTATCAAACCCTTAGAGGAAAACATAGGCAGAACACTCTGTGACATAAATCACAGCAAGATCTTTTTGACCCACCTCCTAGAGAAATGGAAATAAAACCAAAAATAAACAAATGGGACCTAATGAATCTTCAAAGCTTTTGCACAGCAAAGGAGACCATAAACAAGACCAAAAGACAATCCTCAGAATGGGGGAAAATATTTGCAAATGAAGCAACTGACAAAGGATTAATCCCTAAAATTTACAGGCAGCTCATGCAGCTCAATAACAAAAAACAAACAACACAATCCAAAACTGGACAGAAGACCTAAATAGACATTTCTCCAAAGAAGATATACAGATTGCCAACAAAAACATGAAGTAATACTCAACATCATTAATCATTAGAGAAATGCAAATCAAAACTACAATGAGATATCATCTCACACCAGTCAGAATGACCATCATCAAAAAATCTAGAAACAATAAATGCTGGAGAAAGTGAGGAGAAAAGGGAATACTCTTGCACTGTTAGTGGGAATGTAATTTGATACAGCCACTTTGGAGAACAGTATGGATGTTCCTTAAGAAAACTACAAATAGAACTACCATACAACCCAGCAATCCCGCTACTGGGCATATACCCTGAGAAAACCATAATTCAAAAAGAGTCATGTACCAAAATGTTCATTGCAGCTTTATTTACAATAGCCAGCAGATAGAAGCAACATAAGTGTCCATCATAGGATGAATGGATAAAGAAGAAGTGGCACATATATACAATGGAATATTACTAAGCCATAAAAAGAAACAAAATTGAGTTATTTGTCTTGAGGTGGATGGACCTAGAGTCTGCATACAGAGTGAAGCAAGTCAGAAAGAGAAAAACATATACTATATGCCAACACATATATATGGAGTATAAGAGCAAGAAAAAGTTTATGAAGAACCTAGGGGTAAGACGGGAATAAAGACACAGACCTAATAGAGCATTGACTTGAGGATATGGAGAGGGGGAAGGGTAATCTGTGAAAAAGTGAGAGATTGGCACGGACATATATACACTACCAAACATAAAATAGCTAGTGGGAAGCAGCCGCATAGCTCAGGGAGATCAGCTAAGTGGTTTGCGACCACATAGAGGGGTGGGATAAGGAGGGTGGGAGGGAGGGAGACGCAAGAGGGAAGAGATATGGGAACATATGTATATGTATAACTGATTCACTTTGTTATAAAGCAGAAACTAATACACCATTGTAAAGCAATTATACTCCAATAAAGGTGTTAAAATGAAAAGAAGAAAGAATCTTGAAAGTAGAAAGACAAAAGTGACTTGCCACATACAACAGACACTTAATAAGATTATCATTCTATTTCTTATTAGAAACATGACAGGCCAGAAAGCAGTGAAATTATATCTTTAAAGTGCTGATTAAACAAGCAAACAACAAAATAAAACTGGACCTCTCATACAAAAAAGTGGTATACAAAATCTTTCAAGTTGAAATAACTAGATACAAGACAGTAATTCAAAAGTTTTCAAAAATAAAAAAATTTTCTGGTAAAGATCGATATATGGACAAGTGTAAAATCTTTTATTATTATAATTTTGGTTCATAACTCCATCCTTTTCTTTTTCCGATGCGCAGAAAAAAAATAGTAGTCTCTTACAATCCCTTGTATTTCTATGATATCAGCTCCAATATCCTTGTATTTCTATGATATCAGCTCCAATATCTTCTCTTTCAATTCTGATTTCATGTATTTCAGTCTTGTCTCTTTCTTATATATTTAGTCTTGTAAAAGTTTTGCCAATTTTGTTTATATTTTCAAAGAAAAAGTGTTCTATGCTTCATTGACCTTTTCTAATATTTTTTCTGGTCTCTATTTTATTTGTTTCTAGTTTGATCTTTGTCATTTTCTTCTTTCTCCTAACTTTGTAATTATTATTTTCCTAGGTTCTTTTTTTTAAACATCTTCATTGGAGTATAATTGCTTTACAATGGTGTGGTAGTTTCTGCTTTATAACAAAGTGAATCAGTTATACATATACATATGTTCCCATAACTCTTCCCTCTCACGTCTCCCTCCCTCTCACCCTCCCTATCCCACCCCTCTAGGTGTTCACAAAGCACTGAGCTAATCTCCCTCTCCTATGCGGCTGCTTCCCACTAGCTATCTATTTTACGTTTGGTAGTGTATATATGCCCATCATCTCAATAGATGCAGAGAAAGCTTTCGACAAAATTCAACACCCATTTATGATAAAAAACCTGCAGAAAGTAGGCATAGAGGGAACTTTCCTCAACATAATAAAGGCCATATATGACAAAACCACAGCCAACATCATCCTCAATGGTGAAAAACTTAAACCATTTCCACTAAGATCAGGAACAAGACAAGGTTGCCCACTCTCACCATTCTTATTCAACATAGTTTTGGAAGTTTTAGCCACAGCAATCAAAGAAGAAAAGGAAATAAAAGGAATCCAAATCGGAAAAGAAGAAGTAAAGCTGTCACTCTTTGCAGATGACATGATACTTTACATAGAGATCCTAAAGATGCTACCAGAAAACTACTAGAGCTAATCAATGAATTTTTCTATGTTGTTGAGGTGTAAATGTAGGTTATTTATGTGAGATCTTACTTTTAAAATGTAGGCATTATTTCTATAATCTTTATTCTTAGAACTGCTTTTACAGCATCCTTTAAGTTCTGATTTATTGTGTTTCCACTTTTTATTGTTCTGATATATTTTTGATTTCCCTTTTCAGTTATTTTATTCTTTGTTATTGAGCTGTAACTGTCTTACAAAATTATATTAGTTTCAAAGGTACAACATATTAATTCAGTATTTTTACACATTACAAAATGATCACTGCAATAAGTCTGTTACCATCTGTCAGCGGAGTTATTACAATAATATTGACTATATTCACCAAACTGCATGAAAACATTACCAACTCCTGCCTTATTTATTTTATAACTTGAAGTGTGTATTTCTTAACCTCCCTCACCTATTTCACTAATTCCTTCAAACCCCTCCCCTCTGTCAATCACCAGTTTGTCTTCTGTATCTATGAGTCTGTTTCTGTTTTGTTCTTTGTTCGTTTGATTTTGGTGGGTATTTTGTTTTTTGGTTTCTTTAGATTCCACGTATGTGAGATAATATGGTATTTGTCTTTCTCTGAGTTATTTCACTTAGCATAATACACTTTAGGCCCATTCATGTTGTTGCAAATGGCAAGATTTTACACATTTTATCACTGAGTTATATTCCATTGTGTGTGTGTGTGTGTGTGTGTGTGTGTGTGTGTGTGTGTATATATCATATGATAATCCATTAATGTATCATTGGGCACTTAAGTTGCATCCATACTTTAACTATTGTAAATAACGCTGCACTGAACATAGGAATGCATATATAATTTTGTAATAGTGTTTTCATTATCATTGGAAAAATTCCAGAAAGAGGAATTGATGAATCATATAGTAGGTCTATTTTTAATTATTAGAGAAACTTCCATAATGTTTTCCATGGTGTCCAAACAAATTTACAGTCCTACCAGCAGTGCAAGAGGATTCCCATTTCTCCACATTCTCAACATTTGTTATTTGTTGTTTTTTAAGTACTATCCACTCTGACAGGTGTGAGGTAATATTTCATTGTGGTTTTGATTTTCATTTCCCTGATGATTAGTAATGTGAGCATCTTTTTAGGTGTCTGTTGACTGTATGTCTTCTTTGGGAAAATATCCATTCAGGTCCTCTGTACATTTAATAATAGAGCTATTTGGGGTGTTTTTTGATGTTGAATTATACAAATTCATTGTGTCTTTAAGATACTAAACACTTATTGGAACTACCTTAAAAAAATCTTCTCTAGAAGTAAAACTGCAACTGTTTGCAGATGACATGATACTATACATTGAGAATCCTAAAGATGCTACCAGAAAACTACTAGAACTAGTCAATGAATTTAGTAAAGTAGCAGGATACAAAATTAATGCAGAGAAATCTCTGGCATTCCTATACACTAATGATGAAAAATCTGAAAGAGAAGTTAAGGAAACACTCCCATTTACCATTGTAACATAAATAATAAAATAATTAAGAATAAACCTACCTAAGGAGACAAAAGTCCTGTATGCAGAAAACTATAAGACACTGATGAAAGAAATTAAAGATGATGCAAACAGGTAGAGAGTTACACCATGTTCTTGGATTGGAAGAATCAACATTGTGAAAATGACTACACTACCCAAAGCAATCTAAAGATTCAATGAAATCCCTATCAAATTACCAAAAGTATTTATCACAGAGCTAGAACAAAAAATTTCACAATTTGTATGGAAACACAAAAGACCCCGAAGAGCCAAGGCAATCTTGAGAAAGAAACAAGGAGCTGGAGGAATCAGGCTCCAAGACTTCAGACTATACTAGAAAGCTACAGTAATCAAGACAATATGGTACTGGCACAAAAACAGAAATATAGATCTGTGGAACAGGATAGAAACACCAGAGATAAACCCACACACATATGGTCACATTATCTTTGATAAAGGAGGCAAGAATATAGAATGGAGAAAAGACAGCCTCTTCAATAAGTGGCCCTGGGAAAACTGGACAGCGACATGTACAAATATTAAATTAGAACACTCACTAACACCATACACAAAAATAAACTCAAAATGGATTAGAGACCTAAATGTAAGACCAGACACTATAAAACTCTTAGAGGAAAACATAGGCAGAACATTCTATGACATAAATCACAGCAAGATCCTTTTTGACCCACCTCCTAGAGAAATGGAAATTAAAAAAATATAATAAACCAATAGGACCTAATGAAACTTGAAAACTTTTTCACAGCAAAGGAAACTATAAACAAGACAAAAAGACAGCCATCAGATTGGGAGAAAATAGTTGCAAACTAAGCAAATGACAAAGGATTAATCTTCAAAATATACAAGCTGTTCATGCAGCTCAATATCAAAAAAAATACCCCAACCTAATCCAAAAATGGGCAGAAGACCTAAATAGACATTTCTCCAAAGAGGATATACTGATTGCTAACAAACACATGAAAGGATGCTCAACATCATTAATCATTAGAGAAATGCAAATCAAAACTACAGTGAGGTATCACCTCACAACAGTCAGAATGGCCATCATCAAAAAATCTACAAACAATGAATGCTGGAGAGGGTGTGGAGAAAAGTGGATCCTCTTGCACTATTGGTGGGGATGCAAATTGATACAGCCACTATGGAGAACTGTATGGCAGTTCCTCAAAAAACTAAAAATAGAACTACCATACAACCCAGTAATCCCACTACTGGGCATATACCCTGAGAAAACCATAATTCAAACAGAGTCATGTACCACAATATTCATTGCAATATTCATTTACAATAGCCAGGACATGGAAGAAACCTAAGTGTCCATCATTAGATGAATGGATAAAGAAGATGTGCATATATATACAATGGAATATTACTCAGCCATAAAAAGAAATGAAACTGAGTTATTTGTAGTGAGGTGGATGGGCCTAGAGACTGTCATACAGAGTGAAGTAAGTCAGAAAGAGAAAAACAAATATCATATTTTAACACATATATATGGAATCTAACCCCCCCAAAAATTTCTGAAGAACCTAGAGGCAGGACAGGAATAAAGTTGCAGACATACAGAATGGACTTGAGGACACAGGGAAGGGGAAAGGTAAGCTGAAATGAAGTGTGAGGATTGCATGGACATATATCCATTACCAAATATAAAATAGCTAGTGGGAAGCAGCTGCATAGCACCGGGAGATCAGCTCGGTGCTTTTTGTCCACCTAGATGGGTGGGATAGGGAAGGTGGGAGGGAGATGCAAGAGGGAGGAGTTATGGGGATGTATGTGTACGTATAGCTGTTCACTTTGTTATACAGCAGAAACTAACACACCAGTGTAAAGCAATTATACTCCAATAAGGATGTTAAAATGTATATATATCTTCTCTAATTCAGTAGGCAGCCTTTTTATTTTGCTGATAGTTTCCTTTGCTGTGCCAAAGCTTTTTAGTTTGATGAAAACCCATTGGTTCATTTTTGCTTTCGTTGCCCTGGCCTGAGGAGAAATATTTTTAAAATATTTCTAAGACCAGGGTCAAAGAGTTTGCTACTTTTTTTCTTCTAGGAGTTTTATGTTTTCAGGTCTTAAATTTAAATACTTAATCCATTTTGGGTTTATTTTTGTATATAATGTGAGAAAGTAGTCTACCTTGAGTTTTCTGCATGTAGCTGTCCAGTTTTTCCAGCACCATTTATTGAAGAGACTGTCTTTCCCCCATTTTATATCCTTGTCTCTTTTGTCATATATTAATTGACCATATGAATGTGGATTCATTTCTGGACTCTCTATTCTGTTTCATTGATCTATGTGTCTGTTCTTGTGTCAGTACCAAACTCTTTTGATCAATTTAGCTTTATAGTATATATACTGAAACTAGGAAGTGAGATACCCACAGCTTTGTTTTGCTTTCTCATTTTCTTTTGGCTGTTAGCAGTCATTGTTGTTTCCATACAAATTTTAGATTTATTTGTTCCAGTTCTGTGAAAAATGCCATTGGTAATTTGGTAGGGATTCCATTGAGTTTGTAAATTGCCTTGGGTAGTATGGTCATTTTAACAATGTTGATTCTTCCAATCCTTTAACACATTATATCTTTCCATTTTTGTGTCATCTTCCGTTTTTTCCACAAATGTCTTATAGGTTTTTTGTTTGTTTGTTTGTTTGTTTGTTTGTTTGTTTTGTGGTACGTGGGCCTCTCACTGCTGTGGCCTCTCCTGCTGTGGAGCACAGGCTCCGGACACGCAGGCTCAGTGGCCATGGCTCACGGGCCCAGTCGCTCCACGACATGTGGGATTCCCCCGGACCGGGGCATGAACCCGTGTCCTCTGCATCGGCAGGCAGACCCCCAACCACTGCGCCACCAGGGAAGTCCTGTCTTTTAGGTTTTTGAGTACATGTTTTTTACCTCCGTGGTTAGAATTACTCCTAGGCATTTTATTCTTTTGATTCACTTTTAAAATGGATTGTTTTTCTAAATTTCTTTTTCTAATAGTTCATTTTTAGTGTACAGAAACTCAACAGACTTCTGTATACTAATTTTTTATCCTGAAACTGTACTGAATTTATTCAATAGTTTTAATAAAGTTTGGTGACATCTTTAGGATTTTCTATATATAGTATTATGTCATCTGTAAACAGTGACAGTTTTCCTTCTTCCTAAAAATTTGGATTACTTTTATTTGTTTTTCTCTTTTTTGATTGCTGTGGGTAGGACTATCAATACTATGCTATAAAAAGTGGTGAGAGTAGGCATCTTTGTCTTCTTGATCTTAGAGAAAATGCTTACAACTTTTCACCATTGAATATGATGTTTAGTGTGGGCTTGTCATATATGGCATTTATTATGGTGAGTTTTGTTCCCTCTATACCCACTATACTCACTTTTGTTAGCATTTTTATTTTTAATGGATGTTGAATTTTCTAAAAGCTTTTTATTCATCTATTGATTGAGATTATTATATGACTTTTATTGTTAAATTTGTTAATGTGGTGTTTCACATTGACTGATTTGAGGATATTTAATTCTTGCATCCCTGTGTTAAATTCCATTGATCATGGTGTATCATCCTTTTAATATACTATTTAATTTTATTTGCTAATATTTTGTTAAGGATTTTTGCATTTATATCCATCAGGAATATTGGCTTATAACTTTTCTTTTCTTGTGTGTGTGGTGTCTTTGTCTGGCTTTAGTATCAGGGTGATGCTGGTCTCAGAGAATGATTTCTGAAGTGTTCCTTCTTATGCGAATTTTTGAATAGTTTGAGAAAGATGGGTGTTAGCTCTCCTTTATATGTTTTGTGGAATTCACTTATGAAGCTATCTGGTCCTGGAGTTTTGTTTGTTGGGAGGTTTTTGATTACTGATGCAATTTTGTTAGTGGTAATCAGTCTTTTCATATTTTCTATTTCTTCCTTATTCAGACTTGGAGGATTGTACATTTCTAGGAATTTATTCCTTAGATTCTAAGTGTTCCATTTAATTGTGGTATAGCCATTCATAGAAATCTCTTATGATTTGTTGTAGCTCTGTGGTGGTTATTGTAACTACCCTTTTGTTTCTCATTTCATTTATTTGGGCCCTCTCTCTGTTTTCTTGATGAGTCTGGCTAAAGCTTTACCAATTTTGTTTTCCTTTTTGTAGAACCAGCTCTCAGTTTCATTGATGTTTTCTATTTTTAAGTCTATATTTCATTTATTTTTCTTTGATCTTTTAAATTTCTTTCCTTCTACTAACATTGGGTTTTGTTTTTCTTATTCTTCTTATTATTTTAGGTTTAGGATTAGGTTATTTGTTTGATATTTTTTCTCCTGAGGTAGGCTTCTATTACTATAAAATTCCATCTTAGACCTGCTCTTGCTGCTTCCCAGATATTTTGGAGAGTTGTTTTCATTTTTGTTTGTGTCAATGTGTTTTCAGATTTCCCATTTTATTTCTTCATTGCCCCATTGCCTTTTTAGTAGCATATTGTTCAGTTGACATGTGTTTATGTTTCTTCAAGTTTTTTTTTTTTTTTTCTTTTTCTGCTAACTGATTTCTAGTCTCATACCATTGGGGTCAGAAATGATGCTTGATATGATTTTGGTCTTCTTAAATTTATTGAGACTTATTTTGTGGCCTAGCGTGTGCTGTACCTTGGAGAATTTTCCATGTGCACTTGAAAAGAATGTGTATTTTGCTGCTTTTGGATGGAATGTTCTATATATATATATATCTGTTAAGTTCATCTACTCTAATGTGTTCTTTAAAGCCAGTGTTTCTTTATTGATTTCCCATTTGCATGATCTGTCCTTTGATGTAAGTGAGGTGTTAAAGTCCCTTATTATTATCATGTTACTGTCACTTTCTCCCTTTATGTTTGTTAATATTCACTTTATGTATTTATGTTCTCCTATGTGGGGTGCACTTATATTTACAATGTTATATCTTCTTGTTGGGCCAATCCCTTTATTGTGATGTAATGTCCTTTGTCTCTTGTTAACAGTCTTTGTTTTAAAGTCTATTTTGTCTGACAAAAGTATTGCTATGCCAGGTTTCTTTTTGTTTCCATTTGCATGGAATATCTTTTTCCATCCCCTCACTTTCAATCTGTGTGTGTCTTTAGATCTGAAGTCAGCCTCTTGAAGTAAGCATGTATATGAGTCTTATTTTATCCATTCAACTACACTGTCATTTGATTGGAGCATTTAGTAAATTTACACTTAAAGTAATTATTAATATGTATGTATTTATTGTTATTTTGTTAATTGTTTTCTGGTTATTTTTGTAGTTCTTTGTTTTCCTTTCTGCTGCTTTTGCTCTCTTCCCTTGTGATGTGATGACTATCTTTAGTGTTATGTTTGGATTCTTTTCTCTTTTTTGTGTATATATATATATATATATATATATATTTTGATTTGTGGTTACCATGAAGTTTATATATAACAAACTATTTAATTCATGATGAATTTAAGTTGCTGATTTTTACATTTGAATGCCTTTTAACAACCTTGCCTTTTTATTCCCCCACAAGTTTAATGTGTTTGATATCATATTTTATATCTTTTTGTTTTGTGTATTCCTTAACTAGTTATCGTGGATATAGTTGATTTTACTACTTCTGTCTTTTAAACTTCTGACTAGCTTTATAAGTGGTTGTAACATTACCTTTACAATATATATACCTTTATCAGTGAGATATTTTTTCTTTCATAATTGTTATATTTCCAGTTGTGGTATTTTCTGCTTAGAGAAGTCACATTAACCTTTCTTTTAAAGTCAGTTTAGTGGTACTAAGCTCTTTTAGCTTTTGCTTCCTTTTAAAACTCTTTATCACTGCTTTACATGTGAGTGATAGCCTGGCCAGGTAATCTTGGTTATAGATTGTTTTCCTTTTATCACTTCGAATAACTTGTGCCACTCCTGTCTGACCTGCAAATTTTCTGCTGAAAAGTCCAGTGAGAGTCTTTTGGGAGTTCCCTTGTACATAACTAGTTACTTTTGTCTTGCTGCTTTTAAGACCCTCTCTTTATCTTTAAATGTTGCCATTTTAATTATAACATGTCTTCACGTGGACATCTTTGGGTTTGGGATTCTCTGTGCTTCCTGGACCTGGATATCTATTTCATTCCCAGATTAGGAAAGTTTTCATCTATTATTTCTTAAAATAGTTATCTGACCTTTGTCTTTCTTTTCTTCTTCTGGGACCCTTATAATGTGAATGTCCATAACTTTGGTTTTGTCCCAGAGGTCTCTTAAAACATCCTAATTTTTAATTTAAGATTTTTGGTTTGGTTCTTTATATTACCTAACTCTTTTTTAATCTTCTCACTGTGCTCATCCATTCTTCTTTCAACCTTGTTGAGCACCTTTATGATCATTACCTTGAACTCTTTATCAGGTAGATTGCTGTAGAGAAAGCTTTTATCATCTTAGAGAATGCATATATCATCATGAACAGAGTGTTGTAGGCAGAAATATAAACAATAAACATGCCTCCGGTGATGTCACAGAATTGAGAACCATGTTATAGGAAACTAAAATAAAGGGGATATCCTTGTTATAATGGAAAACAGCTTGGCCAAATTGTGTGTAAGATAGAACTTGTAAGTGATGAACTTGGATGTTTAGCTGGGGAGATTTCTTAACAATGTATTGAAGGTGTGGTCTGGTTTCTCCTTGCTGCTTATAGTAAAATGCAAGAGAAAGGAGATTAATTAAAGAAACAATTGTTAAGCAGAAATGAATCAGAACTCAATTTTGAAAAATGTCAGCTTATCAGTATCACAAAAAAGTGACAAAGCATATTCTGGAGAGAACAACAACGGTATGATCATATTTGCTACAAAGATTATGGGTGTGAGTCATGGATCCAATCAACCATCTCAGCAGAATCCAGGAATAGAGTTGCAGTTATCCAGGAAAGATCTGTGGCATTCCACTTTGATTCATCTATAATGTTTTTGAGTGTATCTTTTGGTATAGCTTTTAGTGGGTGATCTGGTATTACATTGTATATACTAACATCACAGTCTGCTGTTATTGCCATTTTACCAGTATAGACTTTGCATTTTTATGTCTCTTTATTCTTTCATTTATAATAGCATGTCATATATTTTATCTACATACATTTAGAACCACATTAGACCTTATAATTTTTGCTTCAACAAACATAATTTTAAAAACTCAAGAGGAGAAAAACAGTTTACTGTATCTACCCATAGTTTTGCTTGCTGTGTTCCTTGTTCTTTCTAGGTATACCAATATTCATTTTTAATTTTTCATTTCCTTTCTGCATAGAGAAATTTCTTTAGATATTCTTTTAGAGTAGGTCTGTTGGCTACAAATTCTCTAAGTTTCCTTTCATCTGAGATGGTCTTGATTTCCCTTTAAATTCCTGAAATGTTTTCTCTGGGTATAGTTTCAAAGTTGATGCTGCTTTTTATTTCTGCACTTGAAAAATCTGTATCACTTCTTTTTGCCATCTAGGATTTCTGATAGGAAATCTGCTGTCCTTAGAATTTTCTCCCTATAGGTGAGGTGTCTTTCACTCTTGCTCCTTTCAAAACTTTTTCCTTTACTTTATTTTTCATTATGTTTGCTTCCTTTTTATATCTTCTATTTTTCTGTTGAGAATATATTTATTTGCTGAATATTTGTATTTTTGTGTGTTTAAAGCACTTAAGTAATTGCTTATTGAAGCATTTTTATCATAGCTGCTTTAAAATCTCTGTCAGATAATGTTAACGTAGCCAGCATCTTGGTATTGTCTATTTTCTTTTTATACATTTTGAGATATTTCTGTTTCTTTCTATTATAAATGGTTCTTGAGTGAAACCCTGGCATTTTGGGAATTATGAAAGACTGGATCTTCTTTAAATCTTCCATTTTACCTACTTCATCTGACACCAATCTAGTCATGAAAGGAGGAATTTTTTCCTTAGTTTCCTAGTTGGGGATTGAATTCCAGTTTCTCTGCTTGGTCTCCATTGACACCCAAAGTGGGAGACTCATTGCTCTGGCTCTTGCTAAACCTCTACTTATACCTCCCTGGCTGGGAAGAGTAGGAGTACAACATTATTTTTCACCCTTTGGCTTCCAGTGATAACACAGGGGTTGAGGAGTAGCCTTCTTACCATTAAACAGTGATGGAAAGTTATAATTTTCCATTAGGCCTCTTCTGGCACCACCCCAGTGAGAAGGGAAAAACAACTCATTATTGCTGGATGAGAGTGGAAGTCCAGGTTCACGGTGTGGTCTCCCCAAGTGGATACTTTTGTTGGGGGACACTCATTAACACCCAGCAGGAATAAAATCCCCAGATTCTCTAAAACCACCCCAGGAGGGTCTTGGAGTGTGATAGTGGAAATCTTAACTTCCCATTCAATCTTTGCTGGTTGTGAGTGGTGATGGGGCCACAGAATGTGTGTGTCTGTGGCATTTGGGTGGGGTAAAGCAGTTATTGTCTGAAGATTTTCTGTCTTGCTAGGCTGCTTTTTTTCTGGTCTTTTGGTTATAAAAAGCAGGTTTTGTTGGGATTTATTTGTGTTCTCATTGGCATTTCTGGATTGCTGGTTTATTCAGCTACATGTATGAGGTATATGAAGTAAAATAAAATCCCAGGAACTTACTACCTTGTCATTTCTTAAGACCCAACGTCCTTAACTAGCCAGTCAGTCTTTTCTCTTCACCTTTCAGAGTCTTCGTATATATATATTCCCCCTCTCACCCCAGGATTTTCAGCTGTACTTAGCTGAAGAAATAGGCTAAAGTAAATCTACTCCATTTTCTCAGAAGTGGAAACTTATTTCACTAAGTTATTATTATTTTTTTAGGAAGTACCCGGTTTCTCCTGTTCCCCTCCTACCTCCCCTTCTTTCTCTCATTTTCTGTATCCCTTTCTCTCTCCTTCACCCTGACTTTCTTATTTCAATACATAAATTTTTTTTTTAGCTCAGTATTTTAAATACACATCAAAAGAGATGGATTAAAAAATAGAATAAAATCTATGGAACAATAGTAACTTACATCATTTTTAAATGCCCACTATGAGGCAGGCATAGATCTCAGGGTTTGCTGGAATTGCTACATTTAATCTTCAAAGCAATCTTATGAGGTAATTATTGCCATTCTTTTTTCACAGATTAAAAATAAAGGAAAATTAAGAAAAAATTAATATATTGCCCATGGTTACTCAGCAGTAAGTGGTAGAGACAAGTTTATCTCTCTGGGAAGTCTTTTGCCAGCACTTTTTTGCTTAATTGCTTCATGACTGATATTTGTTTGTGACTATTTGTTCTTTGTATATAAATATAGAGATACTTGCATGTATGTGATAAGAGAGGGAGAGAAAAAAATATAAGAAAAAGCAATAGTTTACAATTAATTGCCATATTATAATATGCAATAAATTATTAATAAATACCAAAGTTTTAATTTAAAATTGTTAATTCCTCCTCACTATAAATTGGTGGAATGCATACTCTAATCTAGCTAAGGGAATTATCTCATCAGGTAAGGTACAAATTACATTGTAATCATCTAGATTTTGTAAGATTTTTAAGTTGCACTTATGCTACAAAATTCTGCACTTATGCTCTTACACACAGTTTTAGAAAATATGGTATCCATTAGCAATTCCTCAAAGTTGAAACAGGTCTCAGCAACTGTATATAAAGAGTCCTGTTTTCCTTCAGTATATTGGGCCAAATGCCCATTCCCTGTTCCTTATTACACAAGAATGTATTCTTTCTATATTTGATGCATGCTTCCATTTCTTCTCCAACTGTTACTTCTGTGGTATGGATAGCTACATAAATAGAAGCTGCTTACTCACCTCTACTGTTTTATAAGGAGAAGCAACTTTTCTAAAATAGAGTAAAAATGACTTCAAAAGAAAAGGCTGCTATGGCACTTCCAGACTTACAATACTAAAATTTCCTCTAGCTATCACAGCCCAAGCTGGCTGTAGTTGAACCCCAATAAAATACAAATTGTGCTGATTATTTTTCTTTCTTTCATTTTTTTTTGTTTTTATCCCTTCTTTGTTCACTTAAGCCATCATAACATATGAAATTTAAATAATTTATTACATTTATTTAGTAGTGTTTTATGGTTCCACTTCTAAACTTTTAGAAGTTGAAAATAATGTTTTCCACTTCTGTTAAGGCAAAAGCTTCTAATTTCCCTTGTGTGTGTATGTATATGTATATATAAACATTATTTGCATATTTATATATATGAACAACTGTCAAATAACCCTTGCCAAATATGAAATATTTTTAGAGGTGAGCATGTGTATTTGAGTCAACAGAATATATTAGTCCTGATATTAGGACACATTCCTGCTCATAATTTTTTTCTGTATTTCACCAAAAACACTAAAGTTCATAATTGTAGAAAATATTTTGTAGAGAGAAAATCTGGTTCTTCAGCACAAAGGAAGATTTCTTCTTGATTTTTTTTTTATTTTTTAAAATATGAATTATATAGATTCATCCATGCTCAGAGCCAGGTACAAGGTGAAGAAAATTAAATACAAAATGGACCTCTCAGGAAAGAGTCAAGAAGAAGTATCAATTAGAATATATTTTTATAACTTTTTATTGAGATATAGTTAATTTACAATGTTGTGTGAACTTCAGGTGTACAGCAAAGAGATTCAGATATATATATATATATATATATATTTCTTTTTCAGATTATTTTCCATTATAAATTATTACAAGATTTTGAATATAGTTCCCTGTGTTGTACAGTAGGTCCTTGTTGTTTATCTATTTTATGTATAGCAGTGTGTATATGTTAATCACAAACTCCTAATTTATCTCTTCCCATCCATCCCCTTTGGTAACCATAAGTTTGTTTTCTATATGTGTGAGTCTATTTCTGTTTTATAAATAAGTTCATTTGTATTTTTTTTAGATTACACATATGTATGTTATCATATCATATTTGTCTTTCTCTGTCTGACTTAGTTTACTTAATATGATAATCTCTAAGTCCATCCATGTTGCTGCACATGGCGTTATTTCATTCTTTTCAATACCTGAGTAATATTCCTTTGTGTGTGTGTGTGTGTGTGTGTGTATATATATATATATATATATATATATATATATATATATATATATATATATATATATATATATATATATATCTCACATCTTCTTTATCCATTCATCTGTCAATGGACATTTGGGTTGCTTTCATGTCTTGGTTATTGTAAATATTTCTGCTATGAACATTGGGTTGCATGTATCTTTTCAAATTAGAGTTTTCACCTTTTTTATATATATGCCTAGGAGTGGGATTGCAGGATCATATGGGATTTCTGAGTGCTCTATACATATCAATTAAGTCCATCTGCTCTAATGTGTCATCTAAAGCCTTTGTTTCCTTATTGATTTTTTTTGTGGATGACCAGTCATTGATATAAATGAGTAATTAAAGTTCCCCACTATTGTGTTACTGTCAATTTCTCCTTAAATTTGCCTTATAAATTGAGGTGCTATTATGTTTGGTGCATATATATTTACCTTTGTTATATCTTCTTCTTGGATTGATCCTTTGATCATTATGTAGTGTACTTCTTTGTCTCTTGTAACAGTCTTTATTTTAAAGTTTATTTTGTCTGATATAAGTATTGCTGCTCCAGCTTTCTTTTGATTTCCATTTGCATGGAATACCATTTTCTGTCCCATCACTTTCAATCTGTAGATCTGAAGTGAGTCTCTTGTAGGCCACATATATTTTGGTTCTGTTTCTGGTTTTGTATCTGTTCAACCAGTCTATGTCTTTTGGTTGGAGCATTTAGTCCAATTACATTTAAGGCAATTATTGATATGTATGTTCCTATTGCCATTTTGTTAATTGTTTTGAATTTGTTTCTGTAGCTCCATTTTCCCCTTTCTTCTTTGCTCTCTTCTCTTGTGATTTGATGACTATCTTTAGTGTTATGTTTGGATTCCTTTTTCTTTTCTTGTGTGTATATCTATTATAGATTTTTTTTTGCCATTACCATGAGGTTTTTTGTATTGCAGTCTATATATATAGTGCTTATTTTAAGTTGCTGATCTCTTAATTTCAAGTGCCATTTAGACACCATACATTTGTACTCTCCTCTCCTCACAATTACTGTTTTTGATATTATATTTTACATCTAATTGTTTTAGGTATTCCTTAACTGTTTATTGTGGATACAAATGATTTTACTACTTTTGTATTTTAACCTCCCTACTAGCTTTGCATGTGGATGAACTTCCTACCTTTATTGTATGTTTGCCTTTACCAGTGAGCTTTTGCATTTTGTAACTTCCTTGTTTCTAGTTGTGGCCTTTTCTTTTCTCCCTAGAGAAATACCTTTGGCATTTGCTGTAAAGCTGGATTGGTGGTGCTTTTAGTTTTTACTTGTCTGTAAGTCTTTTGATTTCTCCATCAAATCTGAGTGACAGCCTTGCTGGGTAGAGTGTTCTTTGTTGTAGGTGTTTCTCTTTCATCACTTTAAGTATATTGTGCCACTCCCTTCTGCCAAGCAGACTTTCTGCTGAAAAATTAGCTTATAGCTTTATGGGAGTCCCCTTGTATGTTATTTGTTGTTTTTCCCTCGTTGCTTTTTAATATTCTCTCTCTATCTTTAATTTTTGCCATTTTGATTACAATGTGTCTTGGTGCATTTCTCTGTGGGTTCATCCTGTATGAGATTCTCTGTGCTTCCTGGACTTGGGTGACTGTTTCCTTTTCCAAGTTAGGGAAGTTTTCAACTATTATCTCTTCAAGTATTTTGTCAAGCATGTGCTCTCTTTCTTCTCCTTCTGGGACCTCTATAATGCAAATATTAGTGTGCTTGATGTTGCCCCAGAGGTCTCTTACACTGTCCTCATTTCTTTTCTTTCTTTTTTTTCTGTTCTGTGGTAGTGATTTCCACTACTCTGTCTTTCAGATCACTGATCCATTCTTCTGCCTCATTTAGTCTACTAGTGATTCCTTCTAGTGTATTTTTCATTTCAGTTATTGTATTCTACAATTATGTTTGGTTTTTCCTTGTATTTTCTAGTTTTTGTTAAAAACTTCTAATTTCTTACTCTGTGCATCCATTCTCCTCCAGAGTTCTTTGATCATCTTTACAATCATTACTCGGAATTCTTTCTTGGGTAGATCACCTATCTCCATGCCACTTAATTCTTCTTCTGGGATTTTATCTTGTTCTTTTATCAGAAACATATTCCCCTCTTGCCTCATTTTGGCTACATTGCTATTTGTATTTTTACATATGTGTTAGGTTAGTTACATTTCTCAACCTTGGAGAAGTGGCCCTTTGTAGGAGATATCTTATACATCCCAGCAGTGCACTTCCCTCTTGTCACCCAAGGGCCAGGGTCTACCTGATCCAAGGGTAATGTCTGGCCTGTGTTTGTGGACCCAGCCTGCAGGCTGAGGGACTCTAATTTTCTTATTTCTGGTGTCTGCCCCTTGGTGGGTGAGGCTGGTCTAGAGGCTTATGCAGGCTTCCTGGTGGGAGGGGCCAGTGCCTGCCCAACTCCAGTGAGTGGAACTGTGTCTCAGCTCTCTGATGAGCAGGGCCATGTCTAGTGGCATGTCTAGAGATGGCTGTAGGCTCAGGAAGTCTTTAGGCCACCTGTCTACTGATGGGTGGGGCTATGTCCCAGCCCAGTTTGTTATTTGGTTTGAGGAGTCCCAACAAGGGAGTCTACAGTCTGTTGAGTGGGGCCCAGTCTTGTTGTCAAGTTATCAGCAGGTAGATCTGGCCCAAGCTCTTATAAAATTACTGTTTTTGCCCTTGGTCCTGGGGCATGTGAGCTTTGGTGTGTGCCCTTTAAGAGTGAAGGCTCTATTTCTTCCAATCCTGCAAAGCTCCTTCAATCAAGCCCCACTGGCCCTCAAAGCCAAATGCTTTTGGGGCTCCACTTTCCAGTACAGGACCCCGTGGCAGGGGAGCCCATTGTGAGTCTCAGATCCCTGGGACTTGGGGGCCTTACATGCAGCTCAGACCTCTCACTCCTGTGGGAGAAACTCTGTAATATATTTATTCTCCAGCTTGTGGGCCAGGTGGTATAGGAATTGATTATATCACAATTTCACCCCTCCTACCCATCTCATTGTGGTTGCTCCTTTATGTCTTTAGTTGTAGAAGATCATTTCTGGTAGGTTCCAGACTTTTTCATCAATGGTTGTTCTTCAGTTAGTTGTGATTTTGGTGTGTACATGAGGGGAGGTGAGCTTAAGGTCCTTCTACTTTGCTACCTTAGCCACTCTCCTGGGAAGATTTTGAGACTAAAGTTTTGAGCTCTGCAAGTTTCTTGTACATTTCAGCTACACAGGACAATGGGGCATCAAGGATACCTCAGTTGGGGCTTGAAGTCTCACAAGTTCAAAAAAAGCTCTGCAGCCAGGCAGCCAATTGCAGGATATACTGTGAAAATTCTTTGTAATTTCTTCAATTAGGATACATTTACAATTAAGAACTACAAATAGAGGATATGACAGATTAGAGACAGGAAAACAGAGAGCTTCCATTAAAAAGAAATTGATTATAATAAATATATAAATGAAAAGAATGTGAAAATTTACAAAGATTTATTAACTATGTCATTTCTTCTTATATAATGATAATTAGGTCTGGGAATAATTTCAGTTTAAGAGACAGATGAGGAGTAGGTACTCAAGTTAGTTCATAGCCTAGGACCATCTGCTAGATTCTTTTAAGAAATGATCATGAAAATGCATTGGGTGGAGAAAAATATATTAAGGTTTAGTTAGATGTCTAGATGTAATAGTATAGCAAGCTTCCTCTTGCCAAGAGGAAAAAATAGTGTCTCAATTTATAAAATTCAGTTATAATTAGCTAGTAATATCATTATTTAAATATGAATCTTATGATAGTAAAGCAAGTCCATATAATCACTCTTCATTGAAAGTGTTCTTTGATATTTATTCATATCATCATATGATGATATGAAGCATGTGAAAATTTTAAAGATTTATGTAAACTTTATTCAGAAGTCAATGAACTTACTTTTACAGGAACCATAAATTTTATATTTGGTATTTTGATGCTTCTCTGTCTAAGCAATACCTGCTAGTGGTATACTTTATGCAATATTATTTGGTATTGATTTTAAATTTTGAAAAGCCATGTTTCCTAGGACTAAATCTTTAATATTATTATGGCTAGAAAACATTTTAACCACCACTTTAAAGAACATTTTCCCCAAAATGACGTTTATTTATACACCAAGAGAACAGCTATATGTTCCTCGTTCCACTCTTTTATCTTTCTGTCAGATAGCTGCAAGTGGTTAAGAGGCTAGGTGATTCTTGCCCATTATTATCTACTTGCACAATGAACAGTAGGATATTCCAACTTCCTGAGAGTAGAATTAAAATTGACTTTTAATGTCAAAATACTCAGGTGGCCAATACAGCTGGTTGAAATATGCCAACCTGTATAGCATTTTATTTCATATTATTTGTTTTCTTAAAGACAGATACTCAGTCCCAAATATAGAATGTCCTAAAATCACCTTAACCTAGAATTTTTCCACTGAAGTTTCATTGAGTCCAACATTCAGGAGGTAATATAGTATAAGCATATGACACTAAAAAGTCCAATAAAACTACAGCAAAATACCTCTTCATTTAGCCTTATGCATTTTAATGTGATAAACTAATTTTAGCATGACTTTAGAGTGGTAGTATTAGCTGTTTAAAAATTAGAAGGCCTAATATTTTGAATTGTGTGTGTTTTTACACATAGACACATACACACAACAGAATTGTAGAGAATATGAAATGGAGAAAAAAATAGATTTTAGAAGGTTGATATAAAACAGAAGTGCAGGTGGTAATGACTGAAGTTTCCTTTAATTATTAATACTAAAAACAGATACCTTTTACTAGGCACTTGATATTAGATTGTTTAATTCTCATCACAAACTTATAATTTAGAAAATTTTCCCCTTTCAAATAAAGAAAATAAACTTTAGAGAAGTTTATACCTTAGCCCAAGATTACTCACCTAATAAACTCTGGAGAAAAATATGAATCCTGTCCTCTCAGATTTTGAAACTTGTGCTCTACTACTCTCTAACAGAATATTTGAAATGATGCTCTTATCTGTGTACTTGAAAGCACTAATGCAGATAAGAATTCAAACTTTATTCAGGATTCCCAGCACTCTCAAACATCTGCTCAAGTAGATTACTGCTGAAGATGTTGGTAAAACCAAACTGCAGGAAACTCTGGTACCTTATAATCAAAACTGTCATGAGTGATTTTTTGTTCACTTCTGTTTGAGTTTATCTTTCTTTACATGTTTATTAAGTAATGACTGTCATTGACCTATAGGCCTGCATATGGATGATGGTAAGAACAGGGCTATTAAACCTTACTGAGTAGAACATGTGTATATCACACAAAATAAGGTAGATTAATGAGAAGAATTAAACCATGAGTTGTTACCTTATGGACCATTTCTTTTATTCTCATAATAGTTATGATTACTGCCAAATATATAACATCTCAAAGACTTAAAAAAGTGAAACTGTAATTATATAAACTAAACATATAAGCCCAATGTGGTACAATAAAAAGAGTTTTACTATTAATATCTAAACACCATAATTTTTTTTTAACATCTTTATTGGAGTATAATTGCTTTACAATGGTATGTTAGTTTCAGCTTCACAACAAAATGAATCAGTTATATATATACATATGTTCCCATATCTCTTCCCGCTTGTGTCTCCCTCCCTCCCACCCTCCCTATCCCACCCCTCCAGGCGGTCACAAAGCACCGAGCTGATCTCCCTGTGCTATGCGGCTGCTTCCCACTAGCTATCTACCTTACGTTTGGTAGTGTATATATGTCCATGCCTCTTTATCACTTTGTCACCGTTTACCCTTCCCCCTCCCCATAGCCTCAAGTCCATTCTCTAGTAAGTCTGTGTCTTTATTCCTGTTTCACCCCTAGGTTTTTCATGACATTTTTTTTTCTTAAATTCCATATATATGTGTTAGCATACGGTATTTGTCTCTATCTTTCTGACTTACTTCACTCTGTATGACAGACTCTAGGTCTATCCACCTCATTACAAATAGCTCAATTTCGTCTCTTTTTATGGCTGAGTAATATTCCATTGTATATATGTGCCACATCTTCTTTATCCATTCATCCGATGATGGACACTTAGGTTGTGTCCATCTCTGGGCTATTGTAAATAGAGCTGCAATGAACACCATAATTTTAAAGGGAATACACTAATGGAAAGAATATGATAGGATAATGCATGCTTGTGTATCTATTTGCTTAGATATTTTCAATTTCCTTTTCTTGAAACAATTATTTTACAGACATTTTAACATAACTGTAAAGTATATGAAGAAAATTAATGCTGGTGGTAAGATGTAATCAAATTTTTTTAAAAACATTAAAATTACCTGATATTAATATAACTAAATTAATTACAAAGGATTTTAGATATATCCTGATATTTTGATTTTTATCAATCAAACTCTGAAATTCAACAGTGGATAATGTTATTCAAGATTTCCAAATTAAAAAAGTTTATCTCTATTTTAAATTAACCACATACTATTTGAAGAAAACAAGAGATTTAAAATTGTTTTTAATTTCTAGCATAGTAATTTCACTTCTAAAAATCCATTCTTTGAAAATTGTTTGAAAAGGTCATACACACACACATACACATAAAAATGCACACATACACATTTTTATCATAAAATTGTTTATGATAATCAAAATTGGAAATATATGTGTCAAAAATAGATAAAATACATATTTAATAAGGCATGGATTAGATAAAATACCAGGTGGCCAATTACAGTCATAGTTATAAAAATTCTGAAACATAAAAATTTATCAGGAATAATATTATATAAGTAAAAGGGGAGGATAAATTTTATCCATAGCATGTTTCCATTTATAAGTTATAAATAGATATATAAACACTCTAAGAAAATACATTAATTGGCATTTATTATTCAACAAACAATAATTGTATGTTTTGTGTTTTAATGCAAATAGACACAAAATTGTTACTGACATTTTGTCATGCTTAATGTGGTTCTAGCTTAAAATATAAGTATTTAAAAGTGAAAATATATTGCCTGAAAAAAGCAACTAAAACTCAAAAAATCTGTGTAGAATAATTTTCTCCTATATAAAATCTAATAAATTAAAAGTAAAATATAAAAAATTTTAGAAGACAGTTGTGGCATTTTTACTTCATATTGCTACAGAGAAACATGAAAAACTGGTGCTCTCCTACTGTTAATGGGTTATTTTGAAATACTAATTAATGTAAAACTGTATCCTTTAATCAAATTGTTTACAAAGAGTTAATTAAAAATCTTTAAATAAAATATTGAGCTTTACTTTTTATAATGTTAAAAAGACATAAAAAGTGGCAATTAAAGGAGAAACCCATGTAAGCTGTTATCACTCTGCTTGAATTAGAGGAAAATTTAAATAGATTGTAATAGTCAATATAAAAGTATAATATTTTTGTGAATGAAATCAATGCAAACATAGAAAAACATTTTTATATTGAATCTTCTAGTTTCTATTAAATTATAATATTTAGTTGTATCTGTTTTCATGGCTTTTTAAGTTTATTTAGTTTAACTTTATTATGGAAAACATCATAATTATTGACACGTTTTGTTAATTCATCTAATTAGATTATCATTAACTATACATCAAGAAGTAACCTTGTTGATTACTTGATCACACACACATGAATTCATAACCCAACTTATAAAGATAAAATAATACTAAAACATTTCTACGTTAAAATTTGAAGCTCATAAAATTATTTATTTTCCCTAGAAACAAAGTTATAAGGGGTCCCCAGCCTATCCTAATAAATTTTTTTGTAATGGATATTAAAGCTAGATCTTTTGAGTCAGACTTATCTGTGTTCAAATCCAACCTCTCCCATTTACTGCTGGTGGGATCATGGAAATATGAAAATAGATAATAAAGCCAAACTCAAGTTTGCATTTTAGAATTAAGTGAAATATTGCCTTTGAATTGCCTATAACACTATCAATAACTAAATAAGCATGCAATAGATGAGGTACATCATTCTTATCAATATCAAGTTCAGATTTTTTTTTTACTGAAATATTAACACCTTTGACTTAGAAAATAAGAGAAGACACAAATTAACAATATCTGGAAAGGGGATATCACTATACATTTTACACATGTTTAAAGGATAGTAAAATAATACTATTAACAATTCTATATACATAAATTTGACAACATAGACTAAATGGACCAAATATCAGAAATAAAACTACAATTCATTCAGTGTGAAATAAATAATTTAAATAGCTCCATCAATATTAAATAAATTGAATTTGTAATTAAAAACAAATTTTCATAATAGAAATCACCAGACCGAGATGATTTCACTGGAGAATTCTAAGACTTCACACAAATTCTCCACAGTCTATTCTAGAAAATGGAAGAAGACAGAACATTTTCCAATTCATTTTATGAAGCAAGTTTTACCCTTATATGAAAACCAAACAAAGAACAGAAAAAGAAAAATACGGACAGATATTTCTCATAAATATAGATTAAAAATTCTTAAAAAATCATTAGCAAATATAGTGCAGCAATGCATAAGAAGAATTATACATGATGATTAAATGAGTTCATCCAACGATGCAAGGCAGTTTCAAAATTTGAAAAGTAATCAATATAACACACCATGTTAACAAACTGAAGAAGAAACATCATATGATCATATCAGTTGATGCAGAAAAGCATTTGATGAAATTCAAAACCCATTCATATCAAAAAGAAAAAAAAAACGGGGAATAATAGGAATAGAGGAGAATTTCCTCAACTTGATAAAATGAGCATGTACAAGACGTCTACAGCTAACATTGTGCTGAATGGTGAAATACTGAATGATTTTCTTCTAATATTCAAGAATGAGGTAAGTATGTTTGCACTCACCATTCATTAAAAATAGTACTGGGTTCTAGTCAGTGCAGTCAGGCAAAAAAAATATATATATATAGATAGATAGATATAGATATAGATACATATATGGCATATACAATGGAAAGGAAAAATAAAACTGTCTCTTTCACAGATGAATAATTTCCACATTAAAATAAAAATCCCAAGGCACCTTCAAAAAGACTTCTAGAACTAATAAGTGAGTTCAGCAAGTCTCCAGATCCAGAAAAAACAAATAAAAATAAAAATAAATTGTATATACTAGCAACCAACAGCTGGACACCAAAAGTTAAAATACAATACCATTCAGATTCTATGAAAAATAATATGAAATATTTACATGTAAATCTAACAAACCATGTACAGGTCTTATATACTAAAAATTATATATCACTTATGAAATAAATTTTGAAAAATTTATATGAAAGAAATTTTGAGAAATATATATAAAAATTTTGAGAATATATATATATATATATATATATATATATATATATATATATATATATATAGTGGGTTGGAAGACTCTGTATTGTTAACATGTCAATTCTAGCTAAACAGACATATAGATTCAACACAATTCCAATCAATATTTTAGCATATTTTTTGGAAACTTGTCAAGCTTTTTCTAAAATTTATATGGAAAAGCTAATGGAGTAGAGTACCTCAAACAATTATGATAAAGAGTGAGAATGGCTATTATCAAAAACACAAAAAATAACCATTGTTGCTAAGGATGTGGAAAAAAGGGAAGGTAAAATATTACATCCACTATGGAAAACAGTATAAAAGGTCCTCAAAAAATTAAAAATAGAACTATTGTACAATACAGCATTTACACTTTTGGGAATTTATCCAAAGGAAATAAAAACACTAAATCAAAAAGATATATACACTCCAATGTTCATTGCAGCATTATACACAAGAATCAAGATATGGAGGTAACACGAAAGTCCACTGATAGGAATGGGTAAAAAAGATGTGGTACATATTTACAATGCACTATGATTTAGCCATAAAAAAGAATAAAATTCTGACATTTGTAACAACATAGATGGATCTAGATGGCATTAAATTAAGTGAAATAAGTCAAAGACAAATACTGTATGTCTTTATTTACATGTGGACTCTAAGAAAACAAAACAAATATAACAAAACAGAAACAGACTTATAGGTACATAGAACAAAGTAGTGGTTGCCAGAGGGGAGGGCACATGGGGATGGCCAAAATAAGTAAAGGGGATTAAGAGGTACAAACTGCCAGCTATAGAATTAATAAGAAAAAGAGATGTAATGTATAATATAGGGAAAATAGTCAATAATATTGTAATAACTTTGTATGGTGTAAAATGAGTAAAAATATCAAATCACTATGTTGTACACATGAAAAAATACAAAAGTGTAAGCCAACTAAAATTCTCCTGGCAGTTGTCTCAGGATGGTGGGATTTCAGAAGAGCTTTGCTCAATATTTTTTGGTACTGTTTGAATGTGTTTATAATGAGTGTATCATTTATGTAATCAGAAAAATCAATAAAACATTTTCATTGTGAAAAAAATTGTAAGTCAAATATAATTCAATACAAAATAAGTAAAATAAAATCTTTTACATATTGATTGTGAGATTAAAATCTTTTCAACAGATAGTGTTATAACAATTGGACTTCTGTATGCAAGAATATGACCCTAGACTCCCATATCACACCTTATATAAAAACTGACTCTGCGGATGACATGTTACTATACATAGAAAATCCTAAAGATGCCACCAGAAAACTACTAGAGCTAATCAACGAATTTAGTAAAGTCACAGGATACAAAATTAATACACAGAAATCTCTTCACTCCTATACACTAACAATGAAAAATCTGAAAGAGAAGTTGAGGAAACACTCCCATTTACCACTGAAGCAAAAAGAATAAAATACCTAAGAATAAACCTACTTCAGAGACAAAAGACCTGCATACAGAAAAATATAAGACACTGATGAAAGAAATCAAAGATGCTATAAACAGATGGAGAGATATACCATGTTCATGGATTGGAAGAATCAATATTATGAAAATATACTACCCAAAGCAATCTACAGATACAACACAATCCCTATCAAATTACAAATTGCAGTTTTCACAGAACTAGAACAAGAAATTTTACAATTTGTATGGAAACACTAAAGACCCAGAATAGCCAAAACAATCTTGAGAAGAAAAACAGAGCTGGAGGAATCAGGCTACCTGACTTCAGACTGTAGTACAAACCTACAGTAATCAAGAGAGTGTGGTACTGGCACAAAAAACAGAAATATAAAACAGTGGAAGAGGATAGAAAGCCCAGAGATAAACCCACGCTTCTATGGTCAACTTATATTTGAAAAAAGAGGCAAGAATTTAGAAAGGAGAAAAGACTGCTTCTTCAATAAGTGGTGTTGGGAAAACTGGACAGCTACATGTAAAAGAATCAAATTAGAACACTCCCTAACACCATACACAAAAATAAATTCAAAATGGATTGAAGACCTACATGTAAGGTCAGACACTATAAAAATCTTAGACGAAAACATAGGCAGAACACTCCATGACATAAATCACAGAAAGATCCTTTTTGACCCACCTCCTAGAGTAATGAAGATAAAAGCAAAAATAAACAAATGGGACCTAATGAAACTTAAAAGCTTTTGCCCAGAAAAGGAAACCATAAACAAGATGGAAAGACAGTGCTCAGAATGGGAGAAAATATTTGCAAATGAAGCAACTGACAAAAGATTAGTCTCCAAAATTTATAAGCAGCCTATGCAGCTCAATATCAAAAAAAAAAAAAAAACAATCCAAAAATGGGCAGACCTAAATAGACATTTCTCCAAAGAAGAAGTACAGATTGCCAACAAACACATGAAAAGGTGCTCAACCTCACTAACCATCACTAATCATCATTTGATTTGAAATGTAAATCAAAACCACAATGAGGTATCACCTCACACTGGTCAGAATGGCCATCATCAAAAAATGTACAAACAATAAATGCTGGAGAGGGTGTGGAGAAAAGGGAATCCTCCTGTAAAGTTTGTGGGAATGTAAATTGATACAGCCACTATGGAGAACAGTATGTAGTTTCCTTAAGAAACTAAAAATAAAACTACCATATGACCCAGCAATCCCACTACTGGGCATATACCCTGATAAAACCATAATTCAAAGTACATGTACCCCAGTATTCATTGCATCACTATTTACTATAGCCAGGACATGGAAGCCACATAAATGTCCATAAAGAGATGAATGGATAAAGAAGATGTGGCACATATATACAATGGAATATTACTCAGTCATAAAAACGAACAAAATTAAGTCATTTGTAATGATGTGGATGGAACTAGAGTCTGTCATACAGAGTGAAATAAGTCAGAAAGAGGAAAACAAATACCATATATTAACACATATATATGGAATCTAGAGAAATGGCACCCATGAACCTAGTGGCAGGGTAGCAATAGAGGTGCAGATGTAGAGAATGGATTTGTGGACAATGGTTGGGGGAAGGGGAGAGTGGGACAAATTGAAAGAGTAGCACTGACATATATACACTACCATGTGTAAAATAGATAGCTAGTGGGAAGCTTCTGTATAGCACAGGGAGATCAGCTCAGTGTTTTATGATGACCTAGAGGGATAGGATGCGGAGGGAGGGAGGGAGGCTCATGAGGGAGAGTATATAGGTATACATATAGCTGATTCACTTATTTGTGCAGCAGAAACTAGCACAACATTGTACAGCAATTATAATCCAATAAAGATGTTAAAAGTATTGACTCTAAATACAACATGAAAGGCACAGTCCATGAAGGATAGAATTGATAAATTCGACTTCATTATAATAAAAAACTTCTGTTCTGTGAAAATCACTATCAAGGAAATAAGAAGACAAGCCACAAACTGGGGTATAATATTTTAAAAAGATTTATCTGATAAAGGACTATTATCCAAAATACACAAAGTACTCTTAAAATTCAACAATAAGGAAATAACCTAATTATAAAGGAGAACATACTTTATAGCACAGGGAACTCTACTTAATGCACTGTGGTGACAAATGGGAAGGAAATAAAAAAATCAGGAGATATATGTATATGTATAGCTGATTAATTTTGCTGTATAGTAGAAACTAACACAACATTGTAAAGCAACTGTACTCCAATAAAAATTAATTTTAAAAAATGGGCCAAACATCTCACCAACAAAGATATAGAGATGGAAAATAAATATATAAAAAGTGCTCAACATCATATGTCATCAAGGAATGGCAAATTAGAAAAACAATAAGATAGTACCACATACCTATTGGAGTGGCAAAATGCAAAACACTGATAATACCAAATTTTGGCCAGGATATGCAGCAACAGGAAATACCATTCATTGCTGGTGGAAATGAAAAATATATAGGCACTTTGAAAGACAGTTTGCTGGTTTCTTACAAAATTAATCATTCTCTTTTTGAATTAGTGTTTTCATTTTTTCTGGATATATACCCTGGAAGGGAATTACTTGACCATAAGGTAGTTCTATTTTTAATTTTATGAGGAATCTACATACTGTTTTCCACAGTAGCTGCACCAATTTACACTCCCACCAACAGTGGACTAGGGTTTCCTTTTCTCTATATCCTCTCCAAAATATGTTATTTGTAGACTTTTTGATGATAGCCATTCTGATAGGTATGTGGTTCTACCTCATTGTTGTTTTGACTTGCATTTCTCTAACAATTAGCAATGTTGAGCTTCTTTCACGTGCCTGTTAGCCATCTGTATGCTTTCTTTGGAAAAATGTTTATTCAGGTGTTCTGACCATTTTTTGATTGTTTTTTGATATTGTATTGTAAGAGCTGTTTATATATTTTGTATATTTACCCTTTGTCTGTCATATTATTTGCAAATATTAACTAAGTCCCATTTGTTTATTTTTGCTTTATTTCTTTTGCTTTAGGAGACAAATCTAAACATATATTGCTGTAACTTATGTAGTGTTCCATCCATGTTCTCTTCTAGGAGTTTTATGGTTTTAGATCTTACACGTAGGTCTTTAATCAATTTTGAGTTTATATTTGTATATGGTGTGAGGACATGTTCTAATATCATTGTTTTACATGTGGCTGCCCAGTTTTCCCAGCATCACATATTGAAAAGATTGTCTTTTCTCCATTGTATACTCTTGTGTCCTTTATCATAAATTAATTTACCATAGGTGTGTGGGTTTATTCCTGGGCTCTCTCTTCTGTTACAGAGATCTATGTGTCTGTTTTTGTGCCAGTATCTTGAATATCCTTTAGGCAGGGAGCAAAAATTAACATATGGATTAATATTTACTTTTAGGTTTGTTCTTCTATTATTGACTCAAAATACCTGATTGCTTAAACATTGATCTCCTTTATGATCCTGTCCTGTTATTACCACTTTTCAATAACAGGTAGCAGGCTTGGGTTTTAAAAGATTATGAACTTCCATTTGTACATATCCTAGTACACCATTCTACCTTAGAGGAAAACAATACATAAAATGAAGCTTTATAAATGACAGTTTGTGGCTTCACCAAATAAATATATATTTTCACATTCAATCTATTATGATACAATTCTGCATTTACAAAAATAATTTTCTAATTTTCAAAGCATATTGAAATGCATAATCCCAGATAACACCAAATGGTAGGTTTTTAGTGATCCAGATAGAGTCTTCACATGAGTACATCCATGGCTAATTTTTTTTAAATAGCCTTTCAAGTGAGAGCTATGCTATATAGATTAAAACCAGCTGACTCCACCCAAAATCTGTCATAAGGATATGAGCTTTAAGTTGGTTTTTAGTAGTGGATATTTATTTACACTGATCCAGTCATACTTGCTTCATTTCTGCAATCTCTCTGCAAAATAGAAACGTTTTCATAAGAATTTCAATAATTCTCACAATAGTTTACCACCAATACCATGCCCTCATAAACTGAAATAACCAATCATAGGTGCAAGAAAAAG
This sequence comes from Grampus griseus, assembly GCF_964374135.1. NCBI lineage: Eukaryota > Metazoa > Chordata > Mammalia > Artiodactyla > Delphinidae > Grampus > Grampus griseus. Next base: position 76,646,116 of record NC_138999.1, on the reverse strand, counting down.
TAACACATTAAATTTAAATCCAGAAATATTCTGCTTCAAGTATATTTTTGAAATAATGCTTAGTTTTAAAATATGCATGGTAAACAATGAAGAACATATAAACAGCTTGGAATGCCCATGTTTGATTCCAATTTTCTCTGACTGAAAACATTCTCATTGTATATATGGTCTCTTGCTGAATGTAGAGGAATTTTTTCCTCTGATGTTCAAACTTGTATTTAGAAAAGCAAATTATCTCAGTGACTTTGATAACTTATTTTATCTTCAAGTAAATCATAAGTCACAAATCCTTGACTCTGAACAGTTTTGTCTACCAGTGTTTTGAAGTGCTTATTCTGCAAATGTCTGGTTATCTATAAAATATTAATAGAAGAAAAAGTAGTGGCTCTCTGCTTGCTGTAAATTGAGGGACAAAATGAACCAGCTCAACTTTAAGCCGCAAAAGATTTCTTTGTGATGTTTATAGTAATTCACCATGGACCCTACCTGCTTAACTCATTCAGGGTACCCCCAGGAGTGTATGATATGACTTTGCTTTTGTTTCCAGGTTAGAAACAAGGTTAGCCTGCTTACTTTTCAACATCAAAGTAAAATGTCATTGGTTTTCTGACAAACAATGTATGCCAGAGACATGGGTCTTTTTCTCACTAAACTTCAATTTTTTAGTATAGTTCCAAGTTTCTGGAAATAAATCTTTTAATAGAGAGGGGTATGTCTGCTGTTGATTTTTATAGACTAAAATGTCAGATCTACAGTTATTCAGACAAAAGATTGGAATTAAAAAAGAACAAAACAAGAAAACAGCTTCTTTGGGAAATAAAAGATGGTTAATGAAGTATCCTGTTTGTCATCATATAATAATCACCAAAATGCTTGTCTTAGACATTCCTGCTTAAAAATCTGTTTTAATTACTCTTCTATCTTAGAATAGTCCCTTGCATTTGAAGCTTTTGTTGATTTTATATGATTACTATGAACCAAGTAATAGCAGTAATAAAATCAATCTTCAAAACTGATCTCTATTTAATATTACTATTTTAATATTGTGTATCTAGAAAGACTTAAATATGAAATATCTACTATACTAACAAATGGCATATTTAGATTTTATTAACAATGATAGCCAGCTATACCTATAATTTAAAAATACATATACTTGTTTTGCTAGTTGGTTTATCTGTCTTTTAATGAATGAAATATTTTGTCAACCAAAAAATTGTAAAGTTTATTGCACTAGTAAAGTAACGAAAATTGTTAGCTCCTGTGATAAAGGGCAACATGTCCACAATCCTTCATTCCCATCTGTATTCATACCTCCTGCAATCTTATTTTGTAGTTTCTCCCATTAAGAGATAGAAGCTATTCTTCCTTCTTTTGAATCTGACTCTGCAGTGTAACTTGCTTTGGCCAATAGAATGCAGTTTAAGGGACTATTTTCCAGTTAGGAGCTTAAGCTGTAAGTTTATTATGCTTTCATTTGTTCATTGGAACCTTGCCCAATTGCCATGTGAATAAGCCTGGAGATTAAGTTGCTGGAGGATGAGGGACCACATAGAATAGAGACACTCTCTACTCAGGGTTTCCTAGACCAGCTAGTCCTGGGAAATCCAAGAGCAGGACACAAGACAAGGGTGAGCCCATAGGGAACCACCCAACTGAGAGCTGCTCAAATTGCTCACCTGAACAAAAGTGAATTAAAATAGTTGTTTCAAGCCACAGAGCATTGGGGTACATTGTTACATGGAAAAAAAAAACTAATACATTATAAAAAATTAAGCATTCCTTTGTTCAACTACACATGCATAAATATCTCAACAGCATTTCAGGACAAAGACCTCTGTCATACGAAAACTGGTTCCATTTATTTTATAAGCTACTGACTTTCTGGGGGATCCCGTGTTGCTGGTACTATGATCCCATGTTGTTGCATGCTTGCCCTAAGAAACAGTCAGGCTAATGATAGACTGATAGAAATAGAGATTAATCTAAAACATCTAGTAGTGAAGACATCATTTTTTACCTTGAAGGAGATTTAGCTAGGGCTTAACTTTAAAAAGTAAATATTGGCTTTGCATAAACATTACCAAAATAACTGGAGAGGAGTAAACACATCAGTTAAACTTATCACTTAGCATTAAATAGATACAAACAAGATTTTTGATAGAATTCAACTGCTTTTGCTACTAAGTTCAAGTGGATTTTTTTCCACAAATAAAGTATTGTTTAAATATATTGCTTAAAAATTCACCATGGCGAAGAGATTGATTATGGGCACCTATTCTCATGGAAAGAAGTGGTGACTTTACACTTTAATGTCAGATAATGACTATAAGAAAAAAAAGTAAGTTAAAGAAATCTTGCCATCTAATTATCATATTTAGTTTCCACTTAGCTATTATATTTCCTTTGTAAAAAAATTCTTCTAAGGAAAAAATAAATTGGTCTTTTATAACAGAATTAAGTATCAAAAGAAAATCATTTGTATCTTAGTCTTCACATAAAACTATGCCTGAAAAAATAGTGGTAATTCAATAAAACACAAAATAATGTGAAGATTTCTGGTGCCTTGATAAACCTTTGAGAGAGTTATACTCTGTCTGCTTCTGATATTAGGCTATAGCATTTTTCAGAAGACTCACTTATTGTAAAAAATATGTAAAGCTAATGACACAACTATAATGAGACAATTTGATTTAAAAGAGTAACATGTCCTCAGATTATAAAGGCAATGTGATTCCATTAGAGGTTAGAAAACAATACAGTATTCATCATGCTGTGTTGTAACCTGTCCTTGCTTCAATATATAAGAGAAGTTTGTTGAATATAACAGTATTTCATAGTGCCGGATCCTCTGTATTAGGTATTCCAGAGATTCTGCTCTCTTTAAATAGCAAAATTTTGTTAGTAACATCTAAATATATTACTTTCATATCCATGCTTTCTGAAGTACAGATACATGAGAACAAGTCCAGACCCAACAGTTCTCCAGCTTTTATCCATGGATCACCTATCCATTGGAACCATCTGAGGTATTATTTAAAATAAAGATTCCATGTATATTCAAAAAGAAAATCAAATAAAAGATAATAGTTAAGAAACTAGGAAAAGTAATTTATAATGTTATGACCAATAAAAATTTAATATCTAGATTAAGCAAAAACTCCTACAAATCAGCAATAAAAAGACAAGAAATCCAATAGAAAAACAAAATAACATAAAAATAAGCAAATGATATGAAAAAGCCATTCACTGTTTGATCACTGGATGCCTAGTGCAGTGTCTGGCACAAAATATTAACTCAATAAATATTGAGTGAATAAAGAGAAAAGGCAAAAAGCAAAAGACCAACTGTTATACAAAAGGATGCTAAACCTTGTTAACCTAAAACAAATAGACTTCTAGATATTTCTCTGGAAAAGATGGGTTTATTCAGGATTAGCAGAATTTACAATTTGGGAGTCTGCAACCATGGCCAGCCACATGAAAGTCCCCACACAGAAGGGAATGAGAACACTTTTATGGAGGGAAAAATGAAGTTGGGAGGGCTATAGTAAACAAAGAGTTCCTGGTTTTTACTTGGCTGAGCTCTTTCCAAGAAAGAGATTAAATCTTTCTTCTTTCTCTTGGGCTTTGCTATTGTCACAGTGTGTGAAAGCTTCCCTTTCTGGTCTCCTGACTCTATTTAAATTGAGATTTCTATTTATTTATTTATTTACTTATTTATTTATTTACATTCCTCCTTTTCATCAAGATTTCTCTGAAATCGTCACTGATCAAGAGTCAGCTTTGTAGTTTCAGTGGCTTTTTCTTTTTTGTTCCTCAATGTCAGAAAGCAACTTTCCTGTGTGTAGTGTCTCAAATTAGAGGGAAAGTATGCAGAATGGAAACTTATTAAGGTCACATTTGGGTAACAAGGAAGAACAGGAGGGAGAACTCTCAGGCACTTTTCATTTAAAGCCTATACATTATCAAAATTACAGATAATCTGAAGGGTTATGCCACCATCAAAGTTTGGCTACAAACTTCCAACATGCCTGATGCAGATATTTTAAGAAAACTATCTCATGAGATATCATCTGCTTCAGTTCTGGGAAATCTTTACTTTCAGGTCACCAGATGATGTGAAGTTGTGTCATGTGAATCCAAGAGTCTATTCCTTGAAGTTTGGTGGCACAAGGGTAGGTTAGCAATACCTGAGAGGGGCCTTTCCAGAGAGGTTGAAGAGTTCTTCTGGTGTTTTTTCTTTTCCAACAGACAAGATCTCCTGGATGCAAGATGAGATGTTTAAGTTCTTTATCTCCCAAAAATGGACTGTTAAAAGATTGCTCTAACAAAACATGGTTATTTTTAATAAAAGAAATTAAGGCTTCAAAATATTGGAGTATCTCTCCTTTAATCAGTTGTGTGGCAAAATCAGCAGGAGCCAAGTGCATTGGGCTTCCTGTGACTATCTAAAAGGGTGAGAGTTTATGAGTTTCAGAAGGGGTGAATCTAAGATTTAGTAAACCAATAGAAATATTTTCAGCTAATGTATTTGGAGGATAAAAATTTTGCCACTAGAGTCTTAATATGCCACTAGCGCATTTCACTAAACCAGAGGATTGAAGGTGGTAAGTGCAGTGAAATGTTGTAAAACTGGGTAAAGGGAAAAGACTTATCAAAGTACCTGGACAGTAAAATGGGTTATTTGATCACTATAAAGTTTGAGAGGAGTTTCTCAGGTAGTGACAATCTTTCCCAAGAGAACTTAAGCCACAAAAAAAGGCAGTAGCTTATCTGTATGGGAAGGCTTCGGTCCAGTGTGAAAACATACAAACAAATGACTAAAACTTATTTATAACCATGAGATGAAGGAAGTTGTATGAAATCTAGTTGCCACACCTTGAATTGTCCATTAGACGGTTTAAAATGTCCAGGAGCAGTACAAACCGGCCTTCCTGGTTTAAATCTTGGATAAGTGGGACAAGTAAAGTAGGCAATTTTTGTGGCCTTGTTAATGTTTCTCCACCAATATTCTTTAAGGTTATTATTTTGTTAGTAGACCAATCGTTTATTACATGTACAGTGGTGAGAAGCGGGGATTTCAGAGTCTCCAGCAAGACTGGGCTCTTATTTGATCCAGAGCTTCCTCTTTTTATTAAACCAACAATTGTTGAATTTTGAATCTTGTTTTTACTTTCCTGAGGCCAATTGTTGGGGTTTTCTACCGAGTTTTCTGTTATCATTTGGGGAAATATCCCTTTGAACTAAGACAGAGATTTGGCTGCTTTTGGTCCCTTAAATGCTAGCATTCCTTGCATAAATGTCAGCAAGGTGATTTTCTTTAGCTTCCAGAGAGTCAAGTTTAGCATGACCTGGGATCTTAATAATAACAAAGCAGCAGGTTAAAATGTTACATTCAAATATTCCCGAACATAGGGGGCATTTCAAATTTTATTTCCACTGTGAATAAGGAGGTCATTTTGCATTCACAGCACACCCACATATTGAGCTACTCCAAAAACATATCTACTATCAGTATAAATATTTGCCGTTTTGTATTTGGCTATAGTACAAGACTGAGTAAAAGCCTATAATTCAGCCTGTTGGTCTGAAGTAGCCATAGGTAAAGATGCTGCCTGAACAATATCAAAGGGGCTACAATAGCACACCCAGCACAATATTTGCCTTTGTCACCTTTAAAATAAGAATCATCAGTGAACCAAAAGAAGTCAATGTTACCCAAACAAATTTCCTGTAGATCATTACAAGAATCCAAGAGGTCATCCATCAACATGAAGCAGTTGTGAGAATCTCCATTGGCAACAGAGGGGAGAAGAATAACAGGATTAAGGTTATTACAACATAAAAGAGTTATGTGAGGAACAGTTAACAAAAGGACTTCATAGGAGGTGAGGCTGCTGACTGAGATATGTTGAGTGTGATGAAAATTCAGGAGAAATTCTACTATATGAGATACAAAAATGGTTAAAGGGGATCCCAAAACAATGATCTCAGTGGCCTTTATGGCTCTAAGGTAAGGGGTTTTCCCCATGCTACAGGGTCCAGTTGATGGCTATAATATCCTACAGGTCCCCGTGTTTGGGGGTAAGTAGCTCAAAGGGCATTCTCTTTCTTTTCACATACAAAAGGGAAAAAGGAAATCTGATCATTGGAATGCCCAAGAGCATGTGGGTTTATAAAACTCTCCTTTAAGGCCTTGAAGACTATGTAATCCAGTTCTACCCATACAATTGAGTGGGGGTTGTTACTGTTGAATAAAATATATAGAAGTTTGACCATAAGAGAAAATTTGGAATCCAACTTTGGCAAAAAAACAACTAGCTTAAGGAAACTTTGCAGTTAGTTCTTAATTTTGGGTTTTGAGACCCTTGGGATACCATGAAGTCTATCTGGATCTAAATGTAGCCCTTGTTCTGATATTAGATACCTAGGTATCAAAACTGGGTTTAAGCAAGCTTCAATTTTTCTTTGGCGACCTTATGTCCCTCTAAGGCTAAATGCTTTATTTAGCAAGTAGATGGTGTCCTGTGGATGTCTCATTTGGGGAAGCTTAAGAAGGTGAGCAAAGAATCAAAAGAGCAAATAATCTACATATTGTAACAATGTAGAAAATCTAACGAACTTTATTTTATTATATCAGCATTCAGTATTGGGGAAAAATAAGGTTTCTCAATAAAACTCTGAAGCATTACTATCCAGGTGAATTGTTTTTTGTTTGCTTGTTTGTTTGTTTTCCTGAGTGAAGGCAAAAAGGCATTGTCTAGCTTCATTTTTCTGGAATACTAAAGAATGTTCTGCATAAATTAATTACAGTAATAAATTTAATTTTGCTGAGAATGGATGTTAGTAATGTATGTTAGGAGCAACAGGATGTCAAGGATAACAATGTGGTTTATTGTCTGGAGGTCCTGGACAAACCTCTACCATCAGCACTTAGGTTTTCTCACCAGTAAAATGGGAGTGTTAAAGGGACCAGTATAAGGGATAATGAGACCTTGAGACTTGTAATCTTCTATTATAAGCTTTATGACTGTGAATACTTATAGGGTATTGATTAATTCTGGGAAGAGGATTTGAGGGGTCTTTTTGAATATTGATGAGAGGTGCACTGTGAATTTTCCCCATATCAGTTGAAGATTTTGCCCATTAGGACAGTGGTAGCTTATTCAATAGGGACAAATATTCAGTGTTTCCAGAATCAGCTTTAGTACCATCAGAGATGGAGCAAATAAAAGATGTCAAAGAGTTATTTAATTCACCAAGTTGGTTATTTTGATGACTATTGTCAAGTTCTAGCATTATTTCCCTCTTTCAGGAGAAAGAAATCCTGGCATAATACTTTAAGAAGTCTTGGCCTAAGAAATGGATAGGGGTGGGGGAACTAAGGGAAAAATGTGTGTATCTCTCAGAAGGCCTAAACAAAAAGGAATGGGTTCAGAAACATTTTGAGGTTCACCAGAGATTCCCACTATTTAAACTATTTTAGTACTCACAGACAGGGGCTATATTCTAGTAGGGGATTGTAGCACCAAGAGTATGGCTCTGGTGTCAGTTAGGACTGGAAGTGATTAATCCCCAATCTGGAGTAACGTTTTTCCAAGCCAATTAACAGGGAGGATTTGGAAGTGTTCCTGTAGTTCCTTGAAGCCACACCACTGAAAATTGGGAGAACATTGGAAAGGCTGGTTAGAGGGCTGAAGGTGCCTAAAGCACTTAAATTTGTAACAATCTTGGTCCCAATATCCTGGCTGTTTGCAATAATAGCTGAAACTGGGAGGTTTTGGGTTTTGTTTATGAGTCTCCATTTGCTGGAGTTGAAGATTAATCATTTTGGTGGTCTTCTTTATAGCTAATTCATCTAGGGCGCAAGAGAGCTGGTTTGTCAGATTAACTAAATCAGGAGTGGACATAGTTTCCCATTCTATCCCAGGTCTTTTTACTAGAAAGGAAAGGTCCTAATTCAGCCCTTTAATAAACATAGAGCTAAAAACCACCTGGGTGGAATCAGCATCTGAAGGATGACCAGAATTTTTTTAAAAAAAACAATGTGAATTTGATTGTAATATTCATAAACAGGTTCATCGGATTTTTGTGTGCAAGCCCAAATTTTGTTCCAATCAGCAGGCTTTGGAAAAGCCCCAGAAATTACTTGATGAAGTCAACTAGCAATTGCTCTAGCCTGGTCATATAATAAGATAGTGGACTTGTTTCCCGATTGTAATTCTAGAGAGCTTTCAAAAGTTTTCCAATTAGTGGTTTTCATACAATTCTTCCCCTGACCTTTGTATTATGTATATAATACAAAGCATATAAACTAGCTGATATTAAGTCAGAGAAACCAGGTTGATAAGTTTGAATGACTATATTAAATTCCTCAGCAAATCTGTGAGGATTTTGATTACTTTGGGAAGATCTTTGACTATGGTTCACAGTTCAGCTTTAGACCAGGGATATAGGAAATTAAGGGTTTAGTGTCTGAATCATCAGAAGGCTTAATTTTTAAGGAAGACGTTCTGATAAAGTCAGAGGAAAAGGAATTGGGGAGAGTTTCAGAGAAAAGAAATTTAGTGAGAGAATTAGTATCGGGGAAACTAAGGGTATAGAGTAGTAAGGGAAGGAGGAAGATGATGCTGGGTGTAGAGTTAGGCCACAAAATGCTGAAAAAGAAAGTCAAGATGGTACCAGAGTCAGAGCCTTGGACAAAAAAAAGCCATGGAATAAGAGCCTGAGGTTTTCAGAGCCATTCTATCTTTCTTCATTTATATGTTTGCTTCAGTTAATTTTATTTTATTTTATTCTTTTTAATAAGTGATTATTCATTTTTTTATAAATTTAATTATTTTTGGCTGCATTGGGTCTTTTCTGCTGCACACGGGCTTTCTCTAGTTGCAGCGAGTGGAGTCTACTCTTCGTCATGGTGCGTGGGCTTCTCTTTGTGGTGGCTTATCTTGTTGCGGAGCACAGGCTCTAGGCATGCAGGCTTTAGTAGTTGTGGCATGTGGGCTCAGTAGTTGTGGCTTGAAGGCTGTAGAACACAGGCTTAGTAGTTGTGGCACACAGCCTTAGTTGTTGCATGACATGTGGGGTCTTCCTGTACCAGGGCTAGAACCCATGTCCCCTGCATTGGTGGGGGGATTCTTAAAACTGCACCACCAGTGAAGGCCTGCCTCGGTTAATTTTAAATTCATATTTTGCAGAAACGGAATTATAGACTTTTGCTAATATTGGAAAACCTCAAAATAACAATAGAAATGAGCAGTCACTCAGTTTTGGAAACTTTTGAGCTGTTGTAGTCCAATTTGCTTTTCAGGAACTTAAGTTTGGGGATTTTGAAAGTTCTCCATAATGGCCATTGGTATTATAAATTGCCTTAGGTCAGGTAGGTTCATTTAGTTAGAAAGCACATGAGGAAGGGCCATGGTTTTTAAACATAAAATTGTCTGGAAGCCCTATAGGGGGTGCATCTTCAAAATATTTAGATGACTGGAATCTCGTTTCCTTTAGAATAAAAGAATAATTTTCACACAGCTTAAACAGCTCAATTCAAACAGCTTGTACCTCAAACAGCCTGTAAACATAATACCTACCAGTTATAAGAAAACAGCTTGGTCTCAGAGGAGCCAGGCCAAAGGCTTTCCAACCCATTTCCATAGGACAGCCCCTAATCCAAAAGAATAGGCTTAATGCTGAGAAACTGGTACAGTTTTGTGTAACAACCCCTTTTCCTAAAAGAAAGGTTTGAAGGCTAGCCAGTTTTAGAAGAAACAGCCTGTTTCCAAAGGGAATGGGCCAGAGGCTGGCCAGTTTCAGTTAAAACAGTCTGATCTCTAGATCAGACCAACGTGCCATATGAGTACTTCAATACAGAACAAAGCCTTAACCAGAAAAAAAAAGAGAAACCTTTAAATAGATCCTGAATAAATCCTGGAAAGCTTCAAATGCATAGAAGGCATGAGCTCAGATACAGTAGAAAGACATACCTTCAAACTCCGAGGTTGGCAAGAAAAGCAGTGAGCTATTGGAGTTCAATTTTTGTTTTTTTGTTTTGTTTTGTTTTGTTTTTTTTTAAGCTGAGTTCTCTGAATATTTATTACAATGGGTCATCAGCAGTAACAGGGCTGGGGGAAAGACACACGAGGCTCATTTGCCCTTCAGGTAGATCTTGGGTGTCTGCCAACCTGGGGGCTTCCTTCAGGCCCGCCTCCCGCCAGATGCACCTCAGGTGTCTCTCCAACTTCATCTGCTTCCGGTTCAGGTGTCCTTCCCTGACTTTTTGCCACAGGTACCAGGTCCTTTTGACCAGCTTGTGTTACTTGTGATGATTCCACTTCTGCCGGTGGATCTTGAGCACATTTTTGCACTGTATCTGGGGTGCATCCCAGACCTCCTTACCACTCTGCTCGACCCCTTCCCCCACCTGGCTGGTGGACACTCATAGAGTTGGGCTAGAGACACAGTCCCTGGGGTCCCAGCGTCCAGTCTGGGCAGGGGGTAGTGAACAGTCAGCCAGCCCTCCAGGGGGCTGATGGACATCTTCCTGGGGACCCGCATCTCCTCAAGCTACATGTGGACCCACCTGCCAGGGAAGGAGGCAACCCCACTTGGGCCTGTTGGTTGTGTGCTGTAGCGAGGCCTGCAGTCATGCCTGCCCAGCACCCCAAAGACAGGCCAGGGCGCACTGCAGCCTGCCCAGGGAACAGCCTTGAGCAGCTGGGAAGTCAGACACACCACGAACATGGTCTGTGTGTAGTGGCACCCCAGACGCTCAGAAGAGCCTCCCTGAGCCTAACTTCACCCCGAGGCACCCACCGGTTGGGTGGTGTCGACACTCCGGTCTTAGGACCCGAGCCCCAACCGGCTGCGTCCACCTCGGCTGTCCCTGGAGCCCACGCGCCACAGCCTCACATCGACTCTTCCCAGACGCAGCCGGGAGACTCAACTGACCATTCCGCTGCCGCCAATTTGGGGTTTTGCACCTGTTTGCTCACCAGCCATGGAGCCTTTAAGGGTCTTCTCTGGTCCCCTTATAGGCCACCGAAATATTGACATAAAACAAATAGACTGCAAGATTTTTCTCCAGGAAAAATGGGTTTATTCTGCATCAACAGAGAACTGCTATTTAGGAGTCTGCAACCATATAGAGTCAGTGCAAGTCCTCGCAGAGCAAGGAGGGAGAACACCTTTACAGAGAGAAATAAGAAGTTGGGGGAGTTATAGTTTACAAGGCGTCCATGGCTTTTTATTGGCTGAGTCCTTGCCAGGAAAGAAGAGGAGTCTTTCTTCTTTTTGTTGGGCTCTGCAATCATCACATGGTGTGAGAGCTCTCCCTTCTGGTCACGTGACTCTAATTAAGGTTTTTGTTTATTAAGTTTTCACAACCTCAACAGTAATTAGAGAGATTAGAAATAAAGTGTCACTAACATGTCACCTTAGAATTATTAGAGGGCAAAAGTAGAGGATCAAATAATTTGAAATGTTGGTAGGAATTTGGGGAACCATAAACCCTCATATATAGTCAGTGGGAATTTAAACTGCTGTGGATGTTTTGAGGCACTATAGCAATATTCAGTAAAATTGAGTATGCTTATGTTTGAGCAATTCCATGACTGGGAAATATATTAAAAAATAAATAAAATAGACTTTTGCCAGGTGCACAAGGAGCTATGTTTTAGTTTGTTCATTAGTTTAATTTGTGGTAACAGAGAGTTGGAGACAACCTAGGTGTCCATCTATAGTGGAATGAATGCATGAAATGTATATACAATGGATTGTAATGCGCTTTAAACTAAAATTACACAATAAATCATGCATAAGTTTTAGAATTATATTCAGTAAAGAAGTAAGACAAAATAAAGCAGAATACCATATTTAAAAAACACATAAAAAACAAAACTTTATATTTCCACAGATCAATCTGTTTATTTACTACCTATCTAGATATAAATATAGAGATGGTATGCAAGATGGATTGGAAAGACATATATCAAATTCATAAAAGTGTATGTCTATGGTAGAGGAAAAATAAGTTGGAGAAGGATGAAGAATAAAACTTGCTAAAATTATCTTTTAACAAACATAGGGCTGTGATGACAATATTCCATGAAGTGAACATAAAACACAATTCTATACACTGGAGTTAAGAGAGAGAAAAACATATCCCTGACTCAGCATATAGCTTACACAAACTAAATTTCTGAAATAGTACATTGCAATTTGCATTTCTAATATTCTCCTCAAGTGATTTTGATGCCTATTAAAATTTTTGAATTACTGCCATACTCTATTATCTTAATCACATGCTAACTATCGGTGCCATATTACTTCCTGAATTCTAGAGTTGCCCATAACATGTACAAGAGTACACATGGAACAAAAGCCAAAAAAGTATGCCTGCATAACATATGCTCAAACATTAAATGTTATTGTATTAAAGAAACATGTCATATCATCCTGCTGTTACAAGTGTATCTGTTTAACAACTTAATGAAAAGTAGTGTTTTTATTTGTCAAGTCTTTTAGTGTCTTTAGTGTGTGTATGTGTGTGCACATATGTGCAGATCCAAGGAGGAGGGTTGGGGCAGATTGATTCAATCTTATCCAGAATTGAGCTCAGTTTGGGTTTTATTGTTGCAATGCCTACCTTCATTGAACCACAGGCTTCAAGTTCTTCCAGCAGTGGGTCTGCTGATACTTTTGCTTAGTGTGAAATCTGGAGTGCTGGAGGGATTTTGTTGGTGTTTTTGCTGTACATTCAAATTTCAGTGGCTCCTGGACACCTGTGTCAATTGTGTGGGAGGCACTTTATGTTCTTAGTGTCCTCTAGCAATAGTCTGCTGTGGCTGGTTACTCAGAGTTAAGCTCATGTTGTGAGTGGAGAGGCCATGGTTCTTCTCACCCAACATTAGTTTTACATTTCTTTGAAACAGACGGTTCAATTACATTCCATTTCTAAGCCAAATAGCCAATTTTTGAAACCCTGAACTTTTAGTTCAGCTACTGAGAGTTTTGTTTGTTTTTATTATTTCTGAGAATTAGTCTTATTAAAGTAAAACTATATTGTATACTTGTAATGCTAAATTCAAGGTTATTCTCTCATACTCCTACTCTTATTGACTGTTCATATAATTTAAGTATGATGTATTATAGAATTAAATACATTTCTCTCTAATAAATTAACACTTTTGATCCTTTAAAAACACTAATAAACTAGCAACTTTAAATGTCTAAGCGTTGAGATAGTTTTAGGATACCAAGTTACATCTCTGTGTTTGAATATTTGCAAGTGAAGAAGACTGAGCAGTTGGAAAACAATGTTTGTGCATCACTTGGTCACACAAGTTTTGCTGGAATGCATATAAAGCATATATTTGAAGCTCTCCCCCAATCCAAAACAAAAAACAAACCCTGAAAACACTAAAAAGTGAAGTGGGAGACATTTGTATCATTAACATTGACATGAACTGATGTTCTTTTGACCATGCATTTGACCCTTAAGGGTTAAACTAGAGTATAGAAATATTTTCTGATTTTACAGAATGTCACAACAAGTACAGAATTATGTCTTTAAAGCCTTCTTTTAATAGAATGCACATGACTAAAAATCTGACCTCTCCTCTATCCATCAAAAACATTAAAAAATCATACCTTGAATTATAAGTTATTTTTTTTCATTTCTTAATTATATCAACTCAGTGAAAGACTTATTCAGAAGCATGTAGTCAAATTGCAGAAAATGCATAAAGTTAGCCGATGTGCAAAATTAGTAGATTCAAAATTGGAGATTTAGCCTTAACAGAAATGTCATGACACACTTGAATTTGCTTCTACAAAATAAAATAGTTTATAACTATTTCAAATTGCTTCATCCTCCATACAAATCAGCATTCCCTTATGATTGTTTTAACGTCTGTTAGGTTCCATAAACCACAAGTCCTCTATTTTTAAAGTACAAGATGAGAAGATAAGATTCCAATATAGAACTCTTTCCAAGTCCTTCAAAAGATAGTGCTGACAATTATCCATTCATTCTAATGTAGAACATGAGTCAGCAGTTGTTGCTATCATTTAATCTAATGTATTAATTGTTTAAAAATTACAAAGCCATACAGAGATATAATGCATTATATTAAAGCCTACACACTTTCAAGCTTCCCTTCTAAACAGGAATCAATGTGTGCTTAATGGAGAAAATAATAAAAATAATTTGGGAAATAAAATTTATGTAGTTACAAAATCCATTATGTAACATTGAGAATATTTATACTATACATTCTTAGCATCAGATACAGATGTGGAAATTATTTTTATATTTAAAGTTACAATTCCACTACGTTGTAGCTCTGGATTTAAGAAGTATGTTTTGTTTTTTATTTTGTTTTCATTCATTTGAAACAGAGGTTAGCCTGACTAAAAGTAAGACAATATTGGATATTAGCTTAAAAAATGCAGAAAACAAGGGCCATTGTTTTCTTCCTGCCATTTCTTAACAAATATTTAACCTTTGTCAACATGAATGCAATCTACATGTTTTTTTTAATTTTTATTTTATATTAGAATATAGTTGATTAACAATGTTATGTTAGTTTCAGGTTTACAGCAAAGTGATTTAGTTATATATATACATGTGCCTATTCTTTTTCAAATTATTTTCCCATTTAGGTTATTATAGAATATTGATGAGAGTTCCCTGTGCTATACACTAGGTCCTTCTTGTTTATATATTTTAAATATAGCAGTGTGTACATGTTTTTTTATCAACTGAATTTATATGATACAAAAAGAGCTAGTTTTTTGGTGATAAAAGATTTAAAGTTTAAAATTCTGTACAAGCACACAAGCAGCTAGTTGTATTTGATTGATATATATTTGGTCATCCATATCAGATGTAATTGATAATGCTCTAATTAATCATATCATCTTTATTCAAAATTCAAATGACAAACAAGAAACAAACAACAAAATAATACTAATAGCACTGCCAAGAGCTTCAATGAAAGAAAAAATTAAAAAAAACCCAGAAGATTTGCAAAATTAAAATTATCTACCAATAAATACTACCCAAAAGGTAAGAAATAGGTATTACAATAAAATACATCCATGTATTTTATATTTGCCCAAATATTTTCATTAAATGTAATATGGGATCTAATTATAGGTGTGGAAGAACTCCAGAACTAATCTTCTATAGCGTAAAATAAGGTAGAATCAGAGAGCAATGTCTGAATAAGATCACTTCTAATTAAAAATAAATTCTGGGACTTCCCTGGTGGCACAGTGGTTGAGAGTCCACCTGCTGATGCAGGGGACATGGGTTCATGCCCCGGTCCGGGAAGATCCCACATGCCGCAGAGTGGCTAGGCCCGAGAGCCATGGCCGCTGAGCCTGTGCGTCCAGAGCCTGTGCCCCACGATGGGAGAGGCCACAACAGTGAGAGGCCTGCATACCACAAAAAATAAATAAATAAATAAATTCTATATTGATATAATTTCTTTTTGCCAAATGAGCTAATCTAAAACTGGTATATTGATTCTGTCCCTCTGAAATAGGAGTTGTATTTTTATAGCAGCATTTTAAAACATACACATAAATACTGAAGTATACATTCTTTTTTAAGTAGCTTTATGGTAATTGATCATCTCTCACTTATAATTTAGCAATACTTGTAGAGCAGAGGAGCAATCTAGACACAATCATCCAAATGTTCTTAAGAATGAAATTTTCTTTACTTTCCCTGACTGATCTCCTTTTCATCTATCACTCACCTTCCTGCTAATGAGAGAGGGGGGAATAAAGAACAAAAAGTAAGGAAACAAGCAAGCATAGACATCCCAGTTAAAATATTCCCAGCCAGTTATTTTGTGGATATTGACGAAATGATTCTGAAGATCATATGAAAATGCATAAGATCTGGAATAGCCAACAGCTTACTGAAGGAGAAGAGAAAGTCAGAGGACTGACATTACCCAATTTCAAGTCTTACTTCAATACTGTAGTCATCAAGAGAGTGTAGTACTGGTGAAAGAATAGACAGAGATCCCTGAAGTAAATTCACATAAATATAGTCAACTGATCTTTGACACAAACAAACAAACAAAAAAAGTAACTCAATGGGAAAATAATAGTCTTCTCAACAAATTGTTCTAGAACAACTAAATATCCACAAGCAAACAAACAAAAAAACTAGACACAAACCTTACACCATTTACAAAAAAAACAACTCAAAGTGAAGCATAGACCTAAAAGTAAAATTTTACATTACATTTACTATAAAATTCTTTGAAAATAATGTAGAATATAATCTGGTTGATCTTGGATTTGGCCAAGACTTTTTATTTTTTTGTATTTTTTTACATCTTTATGGGAGTATAACTTCTTTACAATGTTGTGTTAGCTTCTGTTGTACAACAAAGGGAATCAGCTATATGTATACATATATACCCATATCCTCTCTCTCTTGAGCCTTGCTTCACCTTCCATATTCCACCCTTCAAGGTCATCAAAAAACATTGAGCTGATCTTCTTCTGCTATGCAGCAGCTTCCCTCTGGCCATCCATTTTATATTTGGTAGTGTATATATGTCAATGCTACTCTCTCACTTCATCCTAGCTTCCCATTCCCCCTCTGTGTCCTCAAGTCTATCTCTACTCCTGCATCTTTACTCCTGCCCTGCCACATCAGTACCATTTTTTTTAGATTACATATATATGTGTTAGCATACGGTATTTGTTTTTCTTTTTCTGACTTACCTTACTCTGCAGGACAGACTACAAGTCAATCCACCTCATTACAAATAACTCAATTTCATTCTTGTTTATGGCTGAGTAATATTCCATTGTATATATGTGCCACATCTTCTTAATCTATTCATCTGTTGATAGACATTTAGGTTGCTTCTGTGTCTGGCTATTGTAAATAGTGCTGCAATGAACACTGTGGTACATGCTTCTTTTTGAATTATGGATTTCTAAGGGTATATGCCCAGTAGTGGGACTGCGGGGTCATATGGTTGTTCTATATTTAGTTCTTTAAGGAACCTCCATACTGTTCTCCATAGTGGCTGTATCAATATACATTCCCACCAACAATGCAAGAGGGATCCCTTTTCTCCACATCCTCTCCAGCATTTACTGTTTGAAGAATTTTTGATGATAGCCATTCTGACCAGTGTGAGATGATACCTCATTGTAGTTTTGATTAGCATTTCTCTCATGTATAGTTACGTTGAGCATCTTTTCATGTACTTGTTGCCGATCTGTATATCTTATTTGGAGAATGTCTATTTAGGTCTTTTGGCCATTTTTGAATTAGGTTGTTTGTTTTTTGATGTTGAACTACATGAGCTGCTTGTAATTTTGGAGATTAATCCTTTGTCAGTTGCTTCATTTGCAAAAATGTCCTCCCATTGTGAGGGTTGTCCTTCTGTCTTGTTTATAGTTTCCTTTGCTGTGCAAAAACTTTGAAGTTTCATTAGGTCCCATTTGTTTATTTTTCTTTTTATTTCCATTTCTCTAGGAGGTGGTTCAAAAAGGATCTTGCTGTGATTTATGTCATAGTGTTCTGCCTATGTTTTCCTCTAAGAGTTTGATAGTTTCTGGCCTTATATTTAGGATGTTAATCCATTTTGAGTTTATTTTTGTGTATGGTGTTAGGGAGTGTTCTAATTTCATTCCTTTACATGTAACCGTCCAGCTTTCCCAGCACCACTTATTGAAGAGGTTGTATTTTCTCCATTGTATATTCTTGCCTCCTTTATCAAAAATAAGGTGACCATATGTGCAAGGGTTTATATCTGGGCTTTCTACCCTGTTCCATTGATTTATATTTCTGTTTTTGTGCAAATAGCATGTGGTCTTGATTACTGAATGTTTGTACTATAGTCTGAAGTCAGGGAGCCTGATTCCTCCAGCTCCTTTTTTCTTTCTCTAGATTGCTTTGGCTACTAGGGGTCTATTTTTTTTTGTGTGTGTGGTATGCGGGCCTCTCACTGTTGTGGCCTCTCCGGCTGCAGAGCACAGCTCCGGATTCACAGGATCAGTGGCCATGGCTCATGGCCCTAGCTGCTCCGCGGCATGAGGGATCCTCCTGGACCAGGGCACGAACCCGCGTCCCCCGCATCAGCAGGTGGACTCTCAACCCTTGCGCCAACAGGGAAGCCCTACTAGGGGTCTTTTGTGTTTCCATACAAATTGTAAAATTTCTTGTTCTAGTTCTGTGAAAAATGCCGTTGGTAATTTTATAGTGATTGCATTAAATCTATAGATTGCTTTGGGTAGTGTAGACATTTTCACAATGTTGATTCTTCCAATCCAATAACATGGTTTATCTCTCCATCTGTTTGTGTCATCTGTGATTTCTTTCAGCAGGGTTTTATAGTTTTCTGCATACAAGTCTTTTGTCTCCTTAGGTAGGTCTATTCCTAGGTATTTTATTCTTTATGTTGCAAAGGTAAATGGGAGTGATTCCTTAACTTCTCTTTCTGATATTTGGTTGTTATTGTATAGGAATGAAAGAAATTTCTGTGCATTAATTTTGCATCCTGATACTTTATCAAATTCATTGATTAGCTCTAGTAGTTTTCTGATGGCATCTTTAGGATTTTCTATGTATAATATCATGTCATCTGCAAACAATCACAGTTATACTTCTTCTTGTCCAATTTAGATTCCTTTTATTTTTCTTTATTCTCTGATTGCCATTGTTAAACATCCCAAAAGTATGTTGAATAATAGTGGCAAGAGTGGGCACCCTTGTCTGGTTGCTGATCTTAGTGGAAATGCTTTCGTTTTTTCAACATTGAGAATGATGTTGGCGGTGAGTTTCAGATACGGCTATTATTATGTTGAGGTAGGTTGCCTTTATGCCCACTTTCTGGAGAATTTTTATCATAAATGGGTGTTGAACTTTGTCAAAAGTTTTTACTGCATCTATTGAGATTATTATATGGTTTTATCCTTCAATTTGTTAATATGGTGTATCACACTGATTGATTTGCATATATTGAAGAATCCTTGCATTCCTGGGATAAACCTCACTTGATCATGGTGTATGATCCTTTTATTGTGCTGTTGGATTCTGTTTCCTAGTATTCTGTTGAGGATCTTTGCATCTATCTCATCAGTGATATTGGTCTCTAGTTTTCTTTTTTTGTGAGCATCTTTTTCTGGTTTTGATATCAGGGTGATGGTGGTCTCATAGAATGAGTTTGGTATTGTTCTTCCATCTGCTATATTTTGGAAGAGTTTCAGAAGGATAGGTATTTGCTCTTCTGGAAATGTTTGATAGAATCCACCTGTGAAGCCATCTGGTCCTGAGCTTTTGTTTGTTGGAAAATTTTTAATCACAGTTTCAATTTCAGTGCTTGTGATTGGTCTGTTCATATTTTCTATTTCTTCCTGGTTCAGTCTTAGAAGTTTGTACTTTTCTAGGAATTTGTCCATTTCTTCCAGGTTGTCCATTTTATTGGCTTATAGTTTCTTGTAGTAGTCTCTCATGATCCTTTGTATTTCTGCAGTGTCAGTTGTTACTTCTTTTTCATTTTGAATTCTATTGATTAGAGTCTTCTCCCTTTTTTTCTTGATGAGTCTGGCTAATGGTTTTTCAATTTTGCTTATCTTCTCAAAGAAATACCTTTTAGTTTTATTGATCTTTTCAATTGTTTCATTCATTTCTTTTTCATTTATTTCTCATCTGATCTTTATGATTTATTTCCTTCTGCTAAGTTTGGGGTTGTTTTAATTCTTCTTTCTCTAATTGATTTAGCTGTAAATTTTGTTGCTTATTTGAGATTTTTCTTGTTTCTTACAGTAGGATTATATTGCTATAAACTTCCCTCTTAGAACTGCTTTTGCTGCATCCCAGAGGTTTTGGGTTCTCATGTTTTCATTGTCCTTTGTTTTGGGGTATTTTTTCATTTCCTCTTTGATTTCTTCAGTGATCTCTTGGTTATTTTGTAGTGTATTGTTTAGCCTCCATGTGTTTGTATTTATTACAGTTTTTTTTCCTGTAATTGATATCTAATTACATAATGTTGTGGTGAGAAAAGATAACTCATATGATTTCAATTTTCTTAAATTTACCAAGGCCTGATTTGTGATCCAAGATGTGATCTATCCTGGAAAATATTCTGTGTGCACTTGAGAAGTGTATTTTGTTGTTTTTGGATGGAATGTCCTATAAATATCAATTAAGTCCATCTGGTTGAATGTGTCATTTAAAGCTTGTGCTTTCTTATTTATTTTCTTTTTGGATGATCTGTCCATTGGTGTAAGTGAGGTGTTACAATCCCCTACTATTTTTGTATTACTGTCAATAGCCCCTTTTATGGCTCTTAGCATTTGCTTTATGGATTGAACTCCTCCTATTTTGGGTACATAAATATTTACAATTGTTATATCTTCTTCTTGGATTGATCCCTTGATCATCATGTAGTGTCCTTCCTTGTCTCTTGTAACAGTCATTATTTTCAAGTTTATTTTTTTCTGATATGAGTATTGCTACTCCAGCTTTCTTTTGATTTCCTTTTGCATGGAATATCTTTTTCCATCCCTTCACTTTCAGTCTGTGTGTCCCTAGGTCTGAAGTGAGTCTCTTGTAGGCAGCATATATATGGGACTTGTTTTTTGTATCCATTTAGCCAGTCTGTGTCTTTTGGTTGGAGCATTTAATTCATTTACATTTAACATAATTATTGGTATGTATGTTCCTATTTCAGTTTCTTAATTGTTTTAGATTTGTTTTTGTAGGTATTTTCCTTCTCTTGTGTTTCCTGACTAGATAAGTTCCTTTAGAATTTGTTGTAAAGCTTGTTTGGTGGTGCTGAATTCTCTTAACTTTTGCTTGTCTGTAAAGCTTTTGATTTCTCCATCAGATCTGAATGAGATCCTTGTTGGGTAGAGTAATCTTGGTTGTAGGTATTTCCTTTTCATCACTTTAAATATATCTTGCCTCTTCCTTCTGGGCTGTAGAGTTTCTGCTGAACGATCAGCTGTTAACCCTGTGGGGATTCCCTTGTATGCTATTTGTTGCTTTTCCCTTTCTGCTTTTAATATTTGCTCTTTGTGTTTATTTTTTTTAGTTTGAATAATATGTGTCTTGGCATGTTTATCCTTGGGTTTTTCTTTTATGGTACTCTCTGCATTTCCTGGACTTGACTATTTCCTTTCCCATGTTGGGTAAATTTTTGACTATAATCTTTTCAAATATTTTCTCAGACCATTTCTTTTTTTCTTCTTCTTCTGGGATGCCTATAATTCAAATGTTAGTGTGCTTAGTGTTCTCCCAGAGGTCTCTGAGACTGTCCTCCTTTTTCTTGCTTTCTTTTTTCTTTATTCTGCTCTGTGGCCGTTATTTCCACTATTCTATCTTCCAGCTCACTTATCCATTCTTCTGCTTCAGTTATTCTGCTATTGATTCCTTCTAGAGTACTTTTAATTTCATCTATTGTGGTGTTCATTGCAGTTTGTTTGCACTTTAGTTCTTCTAGGTTCTTTTTAAGAGTTTCTTGTATTTTCTCTATTCTATTTCCGAGATTTTGGATCATCTTTACTATCATTATGCTGAATTCTTTTTCATGTAGTTTGCCTAATTCCTCTTCATTTATTTGTCCTTATATGTTTTTACCTTGTTCCTTTGCCTGCAAGATATTTCTCTGTGTTCTCATTTTGTCTAATTTATAGTATTTGAAGTATCCTTTCCTTAGGCTGCAGGGTCGTAGTTCCTCTTGCTTATGTTCTCTGCCCCTGGTGGTGAGGTCGGTCCAGTCTTCCTGATGTGAGGGACTGGTGCCTGCATTCTGGTAGATGAAGCTGAGTCTTTTCCCTCTGATAAGCAGGGTCATGACAGGTGGTGTGTTTTGGGGTGTCTGTGAGCTTACTATGACTTTATGCTGTCTGTGTGCTAATGTGTTCATTTGCGTTCCTGTCTTGTTTGTTGTTTGGTGTGAGGTGTCCAGCGCTGGGAGCTACAGGCACTTGGGTGGAGCTGCGTCTTGGATTCAGATAGAGGTCTCTGTGACAGCACTCAAAAATTAATCTTCCTTGGGGCTGGGAATTCTCTATTTGTCCAGCGGCTTGGACTCAGTGCTCTCACCCCAGAGCCTCAGGGCCAACTTCTGGTCGAGGAACCAAGATGCTGTCATTCACTCATCTCAGCAATAAAGAGGATTATATAAAAAAAAAAAAGACTAACAAAACCCCAGACAAATGGTAAAAATTAACATCAAACAAACAAAACAGAAACAAGGAAACACACACACACACAGAAGAATAAAAAACAGAACCAAGTAACACAAAAAGCAAGAGAGCAACCAGACAAATGAAAGAACCTAATTATGAAATCAAACAATTAAAAAGAAAACTGATAAAAAAACAAAACCAAACCAGAGTGCCAACTGAAGAATGAAGCAAAGAAACAAAACAAACCAACAAAACTGATATTAAAAATAAAAGAAAGAGGGGGACCTTGAAGATGGCGGAAGAGTAAGACGTGGAGATCACCTTTCTCCCCACAGATACACCAGAAATACATCTACACGTGGAACAACTACTACAGAACACATACTGAAGGCTGGCAGAAGAACTCAGACCTCCTAAAAGGCAAGAAACTCCCCACGTACCTGGGTAGGGCAAAAGAAAAAAAGAATAAACAGAGACAAAAGAATAGGGATGAGACCTGCACCAGTGGGAGGGAGCTGTGAAGGAGGAAAAGTTTCCACACACTAGAAAGCCCCTTCATGAGCGGAGACTGCGGGAGGCGGAGGGGGGAGCTTCGGAGCCACGGAGGAGTGCACAGCAACAGGGGTGCGGAGGGCAAAGCGGGGAGATTCCCGCCCAGAGGATCGGTGCCCACCGGCACTCACCAGCCCAAGAAGCTTGTCTGCTAACCCGCCGGGGCGGGCAGGGCTGCAAGCTGAGGCTCGGGTTTTGGTCGGAGCGCAGGGAGAGTACTGGGGTTGGTGGCTTGAACATAGCCTGAAGGGGTTAGTGCACCACGGCTAGCCGGGAGGGAGTCCTGGGAAAAGTCTGCACCTGCCGAAGAGGCAAGAGACATTTTCTTCCCTCTTTGTTTCCTGGTGCGTGAGGAGAGGGGTTTCTAGAGCACTGCTTAAAGGAACTCCAGAGATGGGCGCGAGCCGCGGCTAAAAGCATGAACCCCAGAGATGGGTGCGAGCCGCGGCGAAAAGCGTGGACCCCAGAGATGGGCGCGAGCCGCGGCGAAAAGCACAGACCCCAGGGACAGGCATGAGCCGTGGCTAAAAGCACAGACCCCAGGGGCGGGTGGGAGATGCTAAGACTGCTGCTGCCACCAACAAGGGGCCTGTGTGCGAGCACAGGTCACTATCCACACCTCTCTTCCACGGAGCCTGTGCACCCCGCCACTGCCAGGTTCCTGGGATCCAGGGACAACTTCCCTGGGAGAACGCACAGCGGGCCTCAAGCTGGTGCAACGTCATGCCGGCCTCTGCCGCCGCAGGCCCGCCCCGCACGCAGTGCCCCTCCCTCCTCCCCGGCCTGAGTGCGCCAGAGCCCCCAAATCAGCGGTTCCTTTAACTCCGTCCTGTCTGAGAGAGGAACAGACGCCCTCCAGTAACCTACACGCAGAGGCAGGGCCAAATCCAAAGCTGAGCCCCTGAGAGCTGTGAGAACAAAGAAGAGAAAGGGAAATCTCTCCCAGCAGCCTCAGAAACAGCGGATTAAAACTCCACAATCAACTTGATGTACCCTGCATCTTTGGAATACATGAATAGACAAAGAGTCATCCCAAATTGAGGAGGTGGGCTTCGAGGGCAAGATCTATGATTTTTTTCCCCTTTTCCTCTTTTTGTGAATGTGTATGTGTATGCTTTTGTGTGAGATTTTGTCTGCATAGGTTTGCTTCCACCATTTGTCCTAGGGTTCTATCCGTCCATGGTTTTTTTTTTTTTATTTTTTTTCTTAGTAATTAATTTTAATTTTAATAACTTTATTATACTTTACCTTCTTTCTTTCTTTCTTTCTTTCTTTCTTTCTTTCTTTCTTTCTTTCTTTCTTTCTTTCTTTCTTTCTTTCTTTCTTTCTTTCTTTCCTTCCTTCATTCCTTCCTTCCTTCCCTCCTTTAGACAACGAATCATCCCAAATTGAGGCGGTGGTCTCTGAGAGCAAGATTTATGATTTTTTCCCCTTTACCTCTTTTTGTGAGGGTGTATGTATATGCTTCTGTGTAAGATTTTCTCTGTATAGCTTTGCTTCCAACATTTCTCCTAAGGTTCTATCCGTCCTTTTTTTTTCCTAAATAATTATATTTTAATTCAATAACTTTATTATACTTTATATTATTTTACTGTATCTTCTTTCTTTCTGTCTTTTTTCCTTCCTTCCCTCCTTCCTTCCATCCACCCTCCCTCCTTTCTTTCCTTCTTGCCTTCTTTCCTTCTTTGCCTCTTTCTTTCTTTCTTTCTTTCTTTCTTTCTTTCTTTCTTTCTTTCTTTCTTTCTTCTTTCTTTCTTTCTTCCTTCCTTCCTTCCTTCTTTCCTTCCCTCCATCCTTCCTTCCTTCCTTCCTTCCTTCCCTCTCTTCTTTCTTTCATTCTTCATACTTTTACAAATTCTCTCTACTTTTTCTTCCTTTTATTCTGAGCCATGTGGATGAAAGGTTCTTGGTGCTCCAGCCAGGAGTCAGGGCTCTGCCTCTGAGGTAGGAGAACCAACTTCAGGACACTGGTAAACAAGAGACCTCCTAGCTACACATAATATCAAATGGCGAAAATCTCCAAGAGACCTCCATCTTAACACCAGAACCCAGCTTCACTCAACGACCAGCAAGCTACAGTGCTGGACAACATATGCCAAACAACTAGCAAAACAGGAACACAACCCCACCCATTAGCAGAGAAGCTGCCTAACATCATAATAAGGCCACAGACACCCCAAAACACACCACCAGACGTGAACCTGCCCACTAGAGAGACAAGATCCAGCCTCATCCACCACAACACAGGCACTAGTCCCCTCCACCAGGAAGCCTACACAACACACTGAACCAACCTTACCCACTGGAGACAGACATGAAAAACAGCGGGAACTACGAACCTGCAGCCTGCAAAAAGGAGACCCCAAACACAGTAAGGTAAGCAAAATGAGAAGACAGAAAAACGCACAGCAGATAAAGGAGCAAGATAAAAATGCACCAGACCTAACAAATGAAGAAGAAATAGGCAGTCTACCTGAAAAAGAATTCAGAATAATGATAGTAAGGATGATACAAAATCTTGGAAATAGAATCAACAAAATGCAAGAAACAGTTAACAAGGACCTAGAAGAAAAAGATGAAACAAGCAATGATAAACAACACAATAAATGAAATTAAAAGTACTCTAGATGGGATCAATAGCAGAATAACTGAGGCAGAAGAACGGATAAGTGACCTGGAAAATAAAATAGTGGAAATAACTACTGCAGAGGACAAAAAAGAAAAAAAAAAAAGAAAAGAACTGAGGACCGTCTCAGAGACCTCTGGGACAACATTAAATGCACCAGCATTCGAATTATAGGGGTTCCAGAAGAAGAAGAGAAAAAGAAAGGGACTGAGAAAATATTTGAAGAGATTATAGTTGAAAACTTCCCTAATACGGGAAAGGATATAGTTAATCAAGTCCAAGAAGCACAGAGTGTCCCATACAGGATAAATCCAAGGAGAAATACGCCAAGACACATATTAATCAAACTGTCAAAAATTAAATACAAAGAAAGCATATTAAAAGCAACAAGGGAAAAACAACAAATAACACACAAGGGAACCCCCATAAGGTTAACAGCTGATCTCTCAGCAGAAACCCTACAAGCCAGAAGGGAGTGGCAGAACATACTGAAAGTGATGAAGGAGAAAAACCTGCAACCAAGAATACTCTACCCAGCAAGGATCTCATTCAGATTTGATGGAGAAATTAAAATCTTTACAGACAAGCAAAATCTGAGAGAGTTCAGCACCACCAAACCAGCTTTACAACAAATGCTAAAGGAATTTCTCTAGGCAAGAAACATAAGAGAAGGAAAAGACCTACAATAATGAACCAAAAACAATTAAGAAAATGGGAATAGGAACATACATATCGATAATTACCTTAAATATAAATGGACTAAATGCTCCCACCAAAACACACAGATTGGCTGAATGGATACAAAAACAAGACCTTATATATGCTGTCTACAAGAGAGCCACTTCAGACCTAGAGACACATACAGACTGAAAGCAAGACGATGGAAAAAGATATTCCATGCAAATGGAAACCAAAAGAAAGCTGGAGTAGCAATTCTCAAATCAGACAAAATAGACTTTAAAATAAGGACTATAAGAAGAGACAAAGAAGGACACTACATAATGATCAAGGGATCGATCCAAGAAGAAGATATAAAAATTGTAAATATTTATGCACCCAACATAGGAGCACCTCAATACATAAGGCAAATATTAACAGCCATAAAAGGGGAAATCGACAGTAACACATTCATAGTAGGGGACTTTAACACCACACTTTCACCCATGGACAGATCATCCAAAATGAAAATAAATAAGGAAACACAAGCTTTAAATGATACATTAAACAAGATGGACTTAATTGATATTTATAGGACACTCCATCCAAAAACAACAGAATACACATTTTTCTAAAGTGCTCATGGAACATTCTCCAGGATAGATCATATCTTGTGTCACAAATCAAGCCTTGGTAAATTTAAGAAAATTGAAATTGTATCAAGTATCTTTTCTGACCACAACGCCATGAAACTAGATATCAATTACAGGAAAAGATCTGTAAAAAATACAAACACATGGAGGTTAAACAATACACTACTTAATAATGAAGTGATCACTGAAGAAATCAAAGAGGAAATAAAAAAAGTACCTAGAAACAAATGACAATGGAGACACAACGACCCAAAACCTATGGGATGCAGCAAAAGCAGTTCTAAGGGGGAAATTTATAGCAATACAAGCCCACCTTAAGAAGAAGAAAATACCTCGAATAAACAACCTAACCTTACACCTCAAGCAATTAGAGAAAGAAGAACAAAAAAACCCCAAAGCTAGCAGAAGGAAAAAAATCATAAAAATCAGATCAGAAATAAATGAAAAAGAAATGAAGGAAACAATAGCAAAGATCAATAAAACTAAAAGCTGGTTCTTTGAGAAGACAAACAAAATAGAGAAACCACTAGCCAGACTCATCAGGAAAAGAAGGGAGAAGACTCAAATCAATAGAATTAGAAATTAAAAAGGAGAAGTAACAACTGACACTGCAGAAATAAAAAAGATCATGAGAGATTACTACAAGCAACTCTATGCCAATAAAATGGACAATCTGGAAGAAATGGACAAATTCTTAGAAATGCACAACCTGCCAAGACTGAAACAGGAAGAAATAGAAAATATGAACAGACCAATCACAAGCACTGAAATTGAAACTGTGGTTTAAAATCTTCCAACAAACAAGAGCCCAGGACCAGATGGCTTCAGAGGCGAATTCTATCAAATATTTAGAGAAGAGCTAACACCTATCCTTCTCAAACTCTTCCAAAATATAGCAGAGGGAGGAACACTCCCAAACTCATTCTATGAGGCCACCATCACCTTGATACCAAAACCAGACAAGGATGTCTCAAAGAAAGAAAACTACAGGCCAATATCACTGATGAACATAGATGCAAAAATCCTCAGCAAAATACTAGCAAACAGAATCCAAGAGCACATTAAAAGGATTATACACCATGATCAAGTGGGGTTTATTCCAGGAATGCAAGGATTCTTCAATATATGCAAATCTATCAATGTGATAAACCATATTGAAAAACTGAAGGAGAAAAACCATGTGATCATCTCAATAGATGCAGAGAAAGCTTTTGACAAAATTCAACACCAATTTATGATAAAAACCCTGCAGAAACTAGGCATAGAGGGAACTTTCCTCAACATAATGAAGGCCATATATGGGAAGCCCACAGTCAACATCATCCTCAATGGTGAAAAACTGAAAGCATTTCCACTAAGATCAGGAAGAAGACAAGGTTGTCCACTCGCACCACTGTTATTCAACATAGTTTGGAAGATTTAGCCACAGCAGTGAGAGAATAAAAGGAAATAGGAATCCAAAGCAGAAAAGAAGAAGTAAAGCTGTCACTGTTTGCAGATGACATGATACTATACATAGAGAATCCGAAAGATGCTACCAGAAAATTACTGGAGCTAATCAATGAATTTGGTAAAGTAGCAAGATACAAAATTAATGCACAGAAATCTCTGCCATTCCTACATACTAATGATGAAAAATCTGAAAGTGAAATCAAGAAAACACTCCCATTTACCATTGCAACAAAAAGAATAAAATATCTAGGAATAAACCTAGACAAAAGACCTGTATGCAGAAAATTATAAGACACTGATGAAAGAAATTAAAGATGATACAAATAGATGGAGAGATATACCATGTTCTTGGATTGGAAGAATCAACATTGTGAAAATGACTCTACTACCCAAAGCAATCTATAGATTCAATTGAGTCCCTATCAAACCACCACTGGCATTTTTCACAGAACTAGAAAAAAAAATGTCACAATTTGTTTGGAAACACAAAAGACCCTGAATAGCCAAAGCAATCTTGAGAACGAGAAAAGGAGCTGGAGGAATCAGGCTCCCTGACTTCAGACTATACTACAAAGGTACAGTAATCAAGACAGTATCGTACTGGCACAAAAACAGAAAGATAGATCAATGGAACAGGATAGAACGCCCAGAGATAAACCCATGCACATATGGACACCTTATCTTTGATAAAGGTGGCAGGAATGTACAGTGGAGAAAGGACAGCCTCTTCAATAAGTGGTGCTGGGAAAAATGGACAGGTACATGTAAAAGTATGAGATTAAATCACTCCCTAACACCATACACAAAAATAAGCTCAAAATGGATTAAAGACCTAAATGTAAGGCCAGAAACTATCAAACCCTTAGAGGAAAACATAGGCAGAACACTCTATGACATAAATCACAGCAAGATCCTTTCTGACCTACCTCCTAGAGTAATGGAAATAAAACCAAAAATAAACAAATGGGACCTAATGAAACTTCAAAGCTTTTGCACAGCAAAGGAAACCATAAACAAGATCAAAAGACAACCCTCAGAATGGGAGAAAATATTTGCAAATGAAGCAACTGACAAAGGATTAATCTCCAAAATTTACAAGCAGCTCATGCAGCTCAATAACAAAAAAACAAACAACCCAATCCAAAAATGGGCAGAAGACCTAAATAGACATTTCTCCAAAGAAGATATACAGACTGCCAACAAACACATGAAAGAATGCTCAACATCATTAATCATTAGAGAAATGCAAATCAAAACTACAATGAGATATCATCTCACACCTGTCAGAATGGCATCATCAGAAAATCTAGAAACAATAAATGCTGGAGAGGGTGTAGAGAAAAGGGAACACTCTTGCACTGCTGGTGGGAATGTGAATTGGTTCAGCCACTATGGAGAACAGTATGGAGGTTCCTTAAAAAACTGCAAATAGAACTACCATATGACCCAGCAATCTCACTACTGGGCATATACCCTGAGAAAACCAAAATTCAAAAAGATTCATGTACCAAAATGTTCATTGCAGCTCTATTTACAATAGCCCGGAGATGGAAACAACCTAAGTGCCCATCATCTGCTGAATGGATAAAGAAGATGTGGCACATATATACAATGGAATATTACTCAGCCATAAAAAGAAACAAAATTGAGCTATTTGTAATGAGGTGGATAGATCTAGAGTCTGTCATACAGAATGAAGTAAGTCAGAAAGAAAAAGACAAATACCGTATGCTAACACATATATATGGAATTTAAGAAAATAATATGTCATGAAGAACCTAGGGGTAAGACAGGAATAAAGACGCAGACCTACTGGAGAACGGACTTGAGGATATGGGGAGGGGGAAGTGTGAGCTGTGACAGGGTGAGAGAGAGTCATGGACATATACACACTAACAAACATAAGGTAGATAGCTAGTGGGAGCAACCGCATGGCACAGGGATATCGGCTCTGTGCTTTGTGACAGCCTGGAGGGGTGGGATTGGGAGGGTGGGAGGGAGGGAGACGCAAGAGGGAAGACATATGGGAACATATGTATATGTATAACTGATTCACTTTGTTATAAAGGAGGAACTAACACACCATTGTAAAGCAATTATACCCCAATAAAGATGTTAAAAAATAATAATAATAAAATAAAAAAATTGAAAAAAATAAAAATAAAAGAAAGAAAAAGAGAAAAGTGAAAGAAGACAGAATAACAGAAAAACAACATAGAAGTAGAAATATAAAAAATAAAATAGAAATTATGTTAAAAAAAAGACAAAACCCCAGAGAAATGGTAAAAACAAAACAAACAAACAAAAAATGAAACAAAGAAACATGCATGCAAAAGCAACAGACCGAAATAAAACAAAACACGAGTGGCCATGACTTTTTAAATACAACACCACAAGCATAATTTATAAATAAAAAAATGTGATAAGTTGGACTTTATTTAACTTAAAAACTTCTGTTTTGCCAAAGGCATTGTTAAAAGAAAAAAAAAAAAAAACAAGCCACAGAGATGGGGAAAACATTTGCAAAACACATATCAGGTAAATAACTGGTATCCAAAATATACAACAAACTCTTAAAATTCAACAACAGCAGTGTAACAATCCAATTAGAAAATGAGCAAAAGATCTGAAGCAATATTGGTTCGTCAGTTGTAAACAATATGTTACACTAACACAAGATATTAATAATAGGGTAAATTGGTGGCAGAATTCTGTACTATTCATTCAGTTTTTCTGTAAAACTAATACTGCTCAAAAATATTTTATTAATTTAAAATTTTGCAATCAATTATGTCAATGACTGCTGATCAATTGGCAAGTTGTGGACTTACTTCTCTACAATTATTATATGATACATATAACATCAATTTCATTATTAACAATTATAAAAAGTCATCTGTATCTGAGATTACTAATTGCTTATTAATAAGTACAGAAAATAAATCCCATATATTGTAGGGGTCTGTTAACTTATATACATTTTGTCCTCAGTGTTTGAGGAACTATATGATACTTGAAAATTATAGATATTTTCATTTTTTCCCCCTCTTTTAGATTAATACATGTTTACCAATTATTTGTCTCTGTTAGGTACTCTGAGGATATATTTAGATATTTTTATATTCTAGACAGTGTTTCTCAAAATAGTCCATTCCTCACAGGTGGACCATGAAGACCAATTAAATAATCCAGAACTAAATATCAAAATTATTTTCCCATATTTACAATAAAATGATGCAGTTTCATAGATTGTAAACTTTTCATATGACTGAAATGTCATATTCGATACTAAATTTAGCATTTCAACAAAAATTATCTACCCTTCAATTTCTATATTTATATATTTAGTAAGAAGGATTTGCCATGAAGGACTTGCCATGAATGACTTGACAATATTTTAAATCGACTACTGAATATGTTGTCAGTAGGTAGTTGAAGTCTCCACTAGTTTGGGAAGTTCCCACTATAGTTGTCATTAGTGTCTTTTTGAATTGGTCATGTTTGTCAATTTCTAATTTTTTTATGTTAACATTCTTATTGAATTATGAAGGCTTTACTTTTCTTCTTATGTCATTGTGCTTATACTACTTTGATTAACGTTTTTAAAAACCTTCTCCACTTCTTTGTTACCTAACTTGTTTCCCGTATAAAGTGGCAACAGCATGGCTGGACCTTGAGATTCACTCTTGTAGATCTCCTTTGATTATTCTCAATTTATTAGCCACAACTCAAATTTAATTTAATCTTTGGAACTTCTCATTTAAAAACATCTTAATCATGCTTTTTTCTGCATAATAGTGCAATAAGACATAATATAATCTTAATTTTCTTCAGTAGGCTAACTTCTGTGTTTTAATCAAAGGTATCATAAACCCCTTAGGAAATTTTATTTTTATTACATATTCAATGATCCTACTCTTCTTTAAAATTGTTTATTTTGCTAATCTCTTTCCACATTGCTTATAAATACAATTCTGGCACTGACTTTCTCCTTTATTCACTCTGCCCCACCCCAGGTAATTTGGGGTGATTAAACTAACTGGTAAGATTGAAAAGAATAATTATCTTCAAATTATTTTCTGCTTGGAATTTTACGACTCTTATGCTCTTCCTTAACACATATCAGGAAAGTCTTAGTCCATTACTGCCTGTCACTGCCTGGGTAAATCTCTTATTCTGAGGTTCAGTTGTTTGCCTATCTGGATTTTATTCTAAAATGCATCCACCATTTTGGGATTTCTCAGCTATAAAAGGTGATGTTTTGTTTCTTAAGTAACAATGTCTATATTTCTCAATTTGTTCAAAAATGGGCAGGTCAATATACATGTAATTTATTGGGCTTTACACAGAGTCCTCAGAAAGGTCTCCCTGATGAAGCAAAATTATTTTTCCTAAGAAAAATATTCCTCCATTTTGAAGTTAACGTAACAATCCCCCATCTTTCATCAGAATTTAATATTAGAATAACAGTTTTGACATCCAAGGAATTCAGTGTTTTTCCAGGGTAAAACTGGTAAATGATCTGATACTGTATATCTAGTGGTAAGCAGTGTTCACAGATGGGAGCTGGTTAAGATTCATTTATCCCTAGCTGAAGAGCGTCTTATAAATTGGATCATGGCACTTGACTATTTTAGATTTTATTTGAGCATGCTAATTTTATTCATAATCTTGTTGAAAATACTACCCCTAGCTATAAAAGTGTTTTCTTAGCACTTTTTATTTAATTTTTCCAAATACTCTAATACAGCATTTTCTTTTCCACTACAAGGGGAAACAGAAAATTTTTACTTGTATTTGACAATTATCAGAATGTTTTCAAATAATGATCTACTTTAAAGAGTAATAACAAGAACTAATGGATGTCAGCACATTCTCTATTCTAGGATCCAGAAGAAACTATCAAGTTTATGCCAAAAGAAAAATAAATACTGGTACTGGTATTTCAGAATAGAAGAGGACTTAAATATTTAACAATATAACATGTGTCTCTTTTATTGTAACTCTTGATGAGAGTAATTTACCTCTGATGTACATTGACAGTCATTTAATTTTCTTTTGTTTGCTTTTTGTTTATCTGTACAGATGAGAATCAACTTGTAGGATCAAGTGAACATCTTTGATGAAAGAATATGCCTAATTAGATTAAAGGTATAGCAAACTGCTGTTCAGACAACATTTCCATTAACTTCTTATCATATTCAGTAATGGGAAAATTTCCAGCAATGGTTTCTATCCATGAAACATTAAAAATAGGAGCTTACAAAACCAATTCTTGAACACTATCAATTATTATCAAATTATCTCTTTTAACTATGAGATGACAGGTCCCAGGTATGTGCCTTTAAAACTAGTGAAGGAAGGCATTGCCTGTGTGGGTAAGGCTGTTGATCCCTCAAGAAAGTCTTAGAGCACAGATAACTCCTTCTACAACTGTGTTCACTTACTTTATTTCTTTGCTCTTCTTCATCAATCTCTTCATCTCCTCCAGATATACCAGCTTTGCCAACCTGCTTGCATTTTCCCTGGAATGTTTCACCTTCATTGCTCCCATGTAAGTGCTATTAACTCAATAGGAGGTCATCTGATAGATATCATATAATATGGCAATTATATTTTTTACCCTTTTGGGTCAACTCTCCTCATAGAAAAATTGCCTGACTAAAAGTTGAATCTGGAATTTTCTGATATCAGTTTATGCTGGTACTTTAGTTAGTGTATATATTACTACAGATAGGCCATTTTTGTAGAATATATATGCACCTTGAAAATAGTGTGTAGTTTGTGTAATGTTACATATCTTCCAGCTGCACACAAAGATCTTAAGACTCCCATTAGTGAATGCTTTTGCACAGTTAATACCCTTCTATTATGGGAAAAATCTCCAATTTTCCTCTTATAATCTCTAAATTTAGATACTTGAATATGAGAATTTCTGAGAAGTACTATGTTGTGTTTCAATGTTCACAAGAGAAAATACTAGAATTCTGAGCAATTTAGGGTAAATTCTGAATATAGATCTCTATTTCATAGTTGATTGAAGCACTGATATAGCCACTATAGTTCTGAATAGCTCTTAGGATGGATTTTAAAACTATTTGCCATAAAATAAATTCACAAATAATAGTAGAGTCTAGCAATACCCTCAAAGAGCTTTTCTTTCAATAGCACTTAAAACTTGCAGGTGAGCATACTGTTAGTCTCTGTTCTATGCCCAATTCCATCTAGCGAAACAAATATTCATTTTTCTAAAGCTCTGGGCTCTGAGATGGCAAATCCAGCAGAGAAACTGACTCTCAGTAGGGATACCTGTAACTACAAAGAGCAAGACAATATTTTGCCATGAATCAGATCTGACAAAATTACATTTGGAGATCCTGCAAAGTCAGTGTGTAAGATAAGTCAAATTAAATCTTTAGAGCTTTGTTGCTATTTTCCAGCTCACATCATTTTTTTTTAATTTGTTACCTAGTGTCTAGTTATACTTTTCTCTTGGTACACGTAGTATGAACTCTATAAATACTGTTGATTAAAGTCAGTCCCTACTCCTTGTCTTGAGCCATGACAAATTCAGTTCTAATCTATAATTTCTCTCCCTCTTTACTCTGATAAATTATTCCTGTCATAAGCTTTTTATTTTCTAGAAGCTTAATAATCTCCAACCCAGCCTTCACTATTTTGTTAGTGACACTCCTCATCAGCCCTAATTACTCTCCCCCACACTTGGCTGACTGATCTTCTCATTTCATTATTCTTTTAGTCTCATTCATTTCACCTAGGCCTTAAATAGAAACATTTTTTCATATCCTGGGAAGGATTTATAGGTTATTTTAGATGTCCCTACATATTTCTCAGTTTAATAATAATTATGCCCTACAAGGAAATTAGACTACGCACTGCAAGAGCACCACAGTGAGCCTAGTGTCTACCATAGTGTCGTCATAAGACTTCATTAAATTACCCATTCATTCACTCACTCATTTACTCCTCCTGCTTTCAGACATTTACTGAGCAACTACTACTTGTGAGTCATGCTGATGAGTGCTCCAGGGAATGTATAAATGACTAGAATACCATTTTTTTCTCTCTAGTAGCTCAATCTTAAAGAGACAGACATGTCCACAAATAACTACAGTATATCAAATTCTATAATAGAGGTTTGAAAGAGCTCCGTGGCAAGATAAACGTTCACCCTTTGAAGAATTGAGAGAAGACATCTCAAAGGAAATGATATTTAGTTTGGCTGACAGATCAGAATTAGATTCAATACATAAAAATTGGGAAAGGGCTTCCCAGGAAAAAAAATATCATGTGCAAAGAGTAGGGTATTAAAGAATATGACTTTTTCAGGGAACAGGAAAAAATTATTGGTAGCTGGAGCATGAAGTGCAAAAGAGGTAATAATTGGAGATAGGGCAAATAAGTCAGATTTTGGCATTATTGCAGAAGGTATTATATGTCACAGAATAAAGTTAAACTTTTTGCTATACATTATAGATAGGCAATACAAGTCAGTTTGTTGATCATTTTCTGAAAAAAAAAAGACTCTGAAGTCTGTTACAAAGGATAATTTAAATGAAGAAAATATATTTTTCTAGAAAAAAATGACAAAATAATTCTGATCTTTCTTGAGCAGAATGATTATTGGCAAATGCTAAATTCCAAATACTGTCCTCATAATAAATTTATAATGTAAAGAAAAATAATGGTTCTTAGGCAGCAACAGGGAATTTTGGTTATAAACCATCACCATGAAGAAAATGTGAGCAGAAGTAGAAAAGAGGGAAAGTGGCATCCAGGGATTGAAAGCAACTCTTTTGCTCCATTCCTGTTTGCCTATTTCTGTTCCACTCTAACCTTAAAAGAACCTAATTATGGGAATGAGATCACTAAACAATTGAAACTAACTCCTGACTTACGCTCTCCTGAATGCACACCATGCCTTGTCTAATCTGTTGATTCTTTTCCTAGATAAGTAGAAGTAAGAATGAAGATTTAAGCAGTTAAAACATGACTCCCCTTTAGCAATCCTGCAGGCAGATCACACAGGCAAGGTAACATCTGAAGAAGGAGTCAGCCAGTCTGCACTTAATGGAGAATGATGCAGAAACCAAGGCCCTGCCTCGATGATTCACTGAGATTCTTGCCCCTCTATTTTCTCCTTAAAAACTGTCAGAAAAAAAAAAAGAAAGAAAAAAAACTGTCAGGGCTGAGCAGAAACTCTGGAGTTGGTCTCTGGACACAAGTTCACCTTCTCGTCAGATTGCTGACTTTTCTGATTAAAGCACCTTTCTTTTCTACTGACACTTGACTCTTGAATTATTAGCTTATAAGCAGTGAACAACCAAGCCTAGGTTTTGTTTCAGGATAATGGCTGCAATGATAGAAGAAAAGAGAGAAAGACCAAATGATCAAAGGAGATGCAACTATTGCTCATGTCTTGATCCTCACTTTTATTCTATCCTTGACTGTTGAATGTTTCTCAGGAAGACTCAGGTATTTCATATTGCTAGGGCAACAGCCAAAAGATGTTTAAGAATATCCTTTCTTCTCCCTTTTTTACCTAATGTGATCCTACCAACAACATGCGTATTTTTTATATATATTTTAATAAGTACTTCTAATAATAATTATTACTATTATTACCAATATTTACTGAAGTACCACTACATGCCATGCAATCTGCTAAGTACTTACATTATTTCAGTTAATTCTAATAATCACACAACAAATTAGTTTTCATTCACATTTTATTCTTATCTAATTTGTTACCAAGTGCTCTGGGTAAAATCTTAGACAAGTCTATTGACTCTCACTCTTCTTTCCACTCATACTGTCATTTTCATTGTATGAGCGCTCATATTTTTTCTTATAAACTACTACAACAACTTTATAAATGGTCTTTCTTCTACCAGTTATTTTTTGTTCCAGTATATTTTTCATACAATATTTTTCATATTCTTGTAACAAAAACTGACCACTCTTTTAATAGACCTATATTAACAAGCATATAACTAAGCACTTCCAGCCCGTGTCAATAACAATGAAGATACTGACCTTCACAAACATAATTTCTCTGTTTCTGTAACTCTAAAAAGTTGATGTAAGATACTGCAATGCTTTCTTTTTTTCTGTTTCAGTGATCTCTTTATTCACAGATCCTTATATTATATAGACAACATGCATAATGTTACATAAATCTGAACATACTTTTTTCTAATATCTTTATTGGAGTATAATTACTTTACAATGGTGTGTAAGTTTCTGATATATAACAAAGTGAATCAACTATACATATACATATATCTCGATGTCTCTTCCCTCTTGCATATCCCTCCCTCCCACACTCCATATCCCACACCTCTAGGTGGTCACAAAGCACCGAGCTGATCTCCCCGTGCTATGTGGCTGCCTCCTACCAGCTACCCACTTCACGTTTGGTAGTGAATATATGTCAATACCACTCCCCAACCTCGCCCCAACCTACCCTTCCCCCTCCCCATATACTCAAGTCCCCTCTCTAGTAGGTCTGTGTCTTTATTCCTGACCTGGCCCTATGTTCTTCATGACAGTTTTTTTTCCCTTAGATTCCATATATATGTGTTAGCATATGGTATTTCTTTTCTCCTTCTGACTTACTTCACTCTGTATGACAGACTCTACGTCCATCCACCTCACTACAAATAACTCAATTTAATTTCTTTTTATGGCTGAGTAATATTCTATTGTATATATGTGCCACATCTTCTTTATCCATTCATCAGTTGATGGACACTTATGTTGCTTCCATGTCCTGGCTATTGCAAATAGAACTGCAATGAATATTTTGGTACATGACTCTTTTTGAATTATGGTTTTCTCAGGGTATATGCCCAGTAATGGGATTGTTGTGTCGAATGGTAGTTCTATTGTTACATTTTTAATGAACATCCATACTGTCCTCCATAGAGGCTGTATCAATTTACATTCGCACCAACAGTGCAAGAGGGTTCCCTTTTCTCCACACCCTCTCCAGCATTTACAGTTTCTAGATTGTTTGATCATGGCCATTCTGAGAGGTGTGAGACAATATCTCACTGTAGATTTGATTTGCATTTCTCTAATGATTAATGATGTTGTGCATTCTTTCATGCGTTTGTTGGCAATCTATATATCTTCTTTGGAGAAATGTCTATTTAGTTTTTCTACCCATTTTTGGATTGGGTTGTTACTTTTTTGTTATTGAGCTGCATGAGCTGCTTGTAAAGTTTGGAGATTAATCCTTTGTCAGTTGCTTAATTTGCAAATATTTTCTCCCATTTTGAGGGTTGTCTTTTCCTTTGTTTATGGTTTCCTTTGCTGTACAAAAGCTTTTAAGTTTCATTAAGTCCCATTTGTTTATTTTTATTTCCATTTCTCGAGGAGGTGGGTCAAAAAGGATCTTGTGATTTATGTCATAGAGTGTTCTGACTATATTTTCCTCTAAGAGTTTGATAGTGTCTTGCCTTACATTTAGGTCTTTAATCCATTTTGAGTTTATTTATGTGTATGGTGTTAGGGAGTGTTCTAATTTCATTCTTTTACATGTAGCTGACCAGTTTTCCCAGAACCACTTATTGAAGAGGCTGTCTTTTCTTCACAGTATAATCTTGCCTCCTTTATCAAAGATAAGTTGACCATATGTGCGTGGGTTTACTCTGGGATTTCTATCCTGTTCCATTGATCTATATTTCTGTTTTTGTACCAGTACCATAATGTCTTGATCACTGGATCTTTGTAGTATAGTCTGAAGTCAGGGAGCTGGATTTTACCAGCTCAGTTTTTCTTTCTCAAGATAGCTTTGGCTATTAGAGGTCTTCTGCATTTCCACACAAATTCTGAGATTTTTTGATCTAGTTCTGTGAAAAATGCCATTGGTAGTTTGATAGGGATTGAATTCAATCTGTAGATTGCTTTGGGTAGTATAGTCATTTTCACAATGTTGATTCTTTCAAACCAAGGACATGGTACATCTCTCCATTTATTTGTATCATCTTTAATTTATTTCATCAGTGTCTTATAATTTTCTGCATATAGGTCTTTTGTCTCCTTAGATAGGTTTATTCCTATATATATTTTTTTCTTTTTGTTGCAATGGTAAATGGGAGTGTTTCCTTAATTTCACTTTCAGATTTTTCTTTCTTAGTGTATAGGAATGCCAGATATTTCTGTGCATTAATTTTCTATCCTGCTACTTTACCAAATTCATTGATTAGCTCCAGTAGTTTTCTGTTCATATCTTTAGGATTCGTTATGTAGAATATCATGTCATCTGCAAACAGTGACAGCTTTACTTCTTCTTTTCCGATTTGAATTCATTTCTTTTTCTTCTCTGATTGCTGTGGCTAAAACTTCCAAAACTATCTTGAATAATAGTGATGAGAGTGGGCAACCTTTATTTGTTCCTGATCTTATTGGAACTGGTTTCAGTTTTTCACCATTGAGGACGATGTTGTCTGTAGGTTAGTCATATATGGCCTTTATTATGTTAACGAAAGTTCCCTTTATGCCTACTTTCTGGAGGAGTTTTATCATAAATGGGTGTTGAATTTTGTTGAAAGCTATCTCTGCATCTATTGAGATAATCATATGGTTTTTCACCATCAATTTGTTAATATGGTGTATCACATTGATTCATTTGCATATATTGAAGAATCCTTGCATTCCTGGGATAAACCCCACTTGATCATGGTGTATGATCCTTTTAATGTGCTGTTGGATTATGTTTGCTAGTATTTTGTTGAGGATTTCTACATCTATGTTCATCAGTGATATTGGCCTGTAGTTTTCTTGCTTTCTGACATCTTTTTCTTGTTTTGGTATCAGGATGATGGTGACTTCGTAGAATGAGTTTGGGAGTATTCCTCCCTCTGCTATATTTTGTAAGAATTTGAGATAGGTAGGTGTTAGCTGTTCTCTAAATGTCTGATAGAATTCGCCTGTGAAGCCATCTGGTCCTGGACTTTTGTTTGTTGGAAGATTTTTAATCACAGTTTCAATTTCAGTACTTGTGATTGCTCTGTTCATATTTTCTATTTCTTCCTCTTTCAGTCTCTGAAGGTGGTGCATTTCTAAGAATTTGTCCATTTCTTCCAGGTTGTCCATTTTATTGGCATATGGTTCTTGTAGTAATCTCTCATAATCCTTTGTATTTCTGCAGTGTCAGTTGTTACTTCTCCTTTTTCATTTCTAATTCTATTGATTTGAATCTTCTCCCTTTTTTCCCTAATGAGTCTGGCTAATGTTGTATCAATTTTTTTTATCTTCTCAAAGAATAAGCTTTTGGTTTATTGATCTTTGCTATTGTTTCCTTCTTTTCTTTTCATTTGTTCCTGATCTGATCTTTATGATCTATTTCCTTCTCCTAACTTGGTGTCTTTTAGTTCTTCTTTCCCTAATTGCTTTAGGTGTAAGGTTAGGTTGTTTATTTGAGATGTTTCTTGTTTCTTAAGGTAAGATTGTATTTCTATAAGCTTCCCTCTTAGAACAGGTTTTGCTGTATCCTATAGGTTTTGGGTCATCGTGTTTTCATTGTCATTTTTTTCGAGGTATTTTTTTTATTTCCTCTTTTATTTCTTCAGTGATCTATTGGTTATTCAGTAGTGTATTGTTTATCCTCTATGTGTTTGTATTTTTTACAGAATTTTTTTCCTATAATTAATATCTAGTCTCATAGTGTTCTGATTGGAAAATATACTTGATAAAATTTCAATTTTCTTAAATTTATCAAGGCTTGATTTGTGACTCAAGATATGATCTATCCTGGAGAATGTTCCATGAACACTTGAGAAGAATGTGTATTCTGTTGTTTTTGGAGGGAATGACCTATAAATATCAAGTAAGTCCATCTTGTTTAATGTATCATTTAAAGCTTGTGTTTCCTTATTGATTTTCAGTTTGGATGATTTGTCCATTGGTGAAAGTGGGGTGTTAAAGTCCCCTACTATGAATGTGTTGCTCTTGATTTCCCCTTTTATGGTTGCTAGTATTTGCCTTATGTATAGAGGTGCTCCTTTGTTGGGTTCATAAATATTTATACTTTTTATATCTTCTTCTTGGATTGATCCCTTGATCATTATGTAGTGTCCTACTTTGTCTCTTGTAATAGTCTGTTTTTTCTTGTTTTTTTGTGTTTTTTTTGTGGTACGTGGGCCTCTCACTCTTGTGGCTTCTCCCATTGTGGAGCACAGGTTCTGGACACACAGGCTCAGCATCCATGGCTCGTGGGATCTTCCTGGACCAGGGCACAAACCGGTGTCCCCTGCATTAGCAAGCAGACTCTCGACTTCACCACCAGGGAAGCCCAGTCTGTGTTTTAAAGTCTATTTTGTCTGATAGGAGAATTGCTACTCCAGCTTTCTTTTGATTTTCATTTGCATGGAATATATTTTTCCATCCCCTCACTTTCAGTCTGTATGTGTCCCTAGGTCTGAAGTGGGTCTCTTGTACACAGAATATATACGGGTCTTGCTTTTATATCCATTCAGCCAGTCTATGTCTTTTGTTTGGAGCATTTAATCCATTTGCATTTAAGGTAATTATCAATATGTATGTTCGTATTATCATATTCTTAATTGTTTTGGGTTTGTTATTATATGTCTTTTCCTACTCTTGTGTTTCCTGCCTAGTGAAGTTCCTTTAGCATTTGTTGTAAAGCTGGTTTGGTGGTGCTGAATTCTCCTAGCTTTTGCTTGTCTCTAAAGGTTTTAATTTCTCTGTCAAATCTGAATGAGATCCTTGCTGTGTACAGTAATCTTGGTTGTAGATTTTTCTCCCTCATCACTTTAAACATGTCCTGCCACTCCCTTCTGGCTTGAAGAGTTTCTGCTGAAAGATCAGCTGTTAACCTTATGGGGATCCCCTTGTGTGTTATGTTTTGTTTTTCCCTTGCATCTTTTAATATATTTTCTTTGTATTTAATTTTTCATAGTTTGACTAAATTTTTGACTAATTTTTCATAGTTTGTCATGTTTCCTCTTCGATTTAGCTTATATTGTACTCTCTGTTTCCTGGACTTGATTAACTCTTCTTTTCCCATATTTGAGACCTTTTCAACTATAATCACTTCAAATATTTTCTCAGTCACTTTCTTTTTCTCTTTTTCTTCTGGCACCCCTGTAATTCGAATGTTGGTGCATTTAATGTTGACCCAGAGGTCTCTGAGACTGTCCTCTATTCTTTTCATTCTTTTTTCTTTATTCTGCTCTACAGTAGTTATTTCCACTCTTTTATCTTCCAGGTCACTTATCGGTTCTTTTGCCTCATTTATTCTGCTATTGATCCCTTTTAGAGAATTTTTAATTTCATTTATTGCATGTTCATCACTATCTGTTTGCTCTTTAGTTCTTCTAGGTCCTTGTTAAACATTTCTTATATTTTCTCCTTTCTATTCCCAAGATTTTGGATCATCTTTACTATCATTATTCTGAATTGTTTTTCAGGTAGACTGCCTATTTCTTCTTCATTTGTTAGGTCTGCTGGATTTTTGCCTTGCTCTATCATCTCCTGTGTGTTTCTCTGTCTTCTAATTTTGCTTAACTTACTGTGTTGGGGTGCCCTTTTCACAGGCTGCAGGTTCGTAGTTCTTGTTGTTTTTGGTGTCTGTTCCCACTGGTTAAGGTTGGTTCAGTGGGTTGCATAGGCTTCCTGGTGGAGGGGACTAGTGCCCGTGTTCTGTTGAATGAGGCTGGATCTTGTCTTTCTGGTGGGTAGGTCCACGCCTGGTGGTGTGTTTTGAGGTTTCTGTGTCCTTATTATGATTTTAGGCCACCTCTCTGCTAATGACTGGAGTCGGGTTCCTGTCTTGCTCGTTGTTTGGCATGGTATGTCCAGTTCTGTAGCTTGCTGGTCATTCAGTGGAGCTGGGTCTTGGCATTGAGATGGAGATCTCTGGGAGATTTTCACCATTTGATATTACTTGGAGCTGGGATGTCTCTTGTGCACCAGTGTCCTGAACTTGGCAATCCCACCTC
The DNA here is from genome assembly GCF_964374135.1 of Grampus griseus. Taxonomy (NCBI): domain Eukaryota; kingdom Metazoa; phylum Chordata; class Mammalia; order Artiodactyla; family Delphinidae; genus Grampus; species Grampus griseus. The sequence continues at coordinate 76,603,010 of NC_138999.1, read as the reverse complement.
AGAGGCACAGCCTTGACACCTGGCTGGAGCACCAGGAGCCTGTCATCCTCATGAAAAAACAGAAAAATGGAAAAAAAAAAAAATATATATATATATATATATCGTTGCTCACAAAGTCCACTTCCTCAATTTTAGAAGATTTGTTGTCTATTTAGGTATTCCACAGATAAAGGGTACATCAAATTGACTGTGGAGGTTTAATCTGCTGCTCCTGAGGCTGCTGGGAAAAATTTCCCTTTCTCTTCTTTGTTCACACAGCTCCTGGTGTTCAGCTTTGGATTTCACCCTGCATCTGCCTATAGGTAGCCTGAGGGCATCTGTTCTTTTCTCAGACAGGACGGGGTTAAAGGAGTAGTTGATTCGGAGGCTCTGGCTCCCTCAGGCCAAGGGGAGGGAATGGTCCGGAGTGCAGGGTGAGGTTGTGGTGGCAGAGGCAAGCGTGACCTTGTACCAGCCTGAGGCATGCTGTTTGTTCTCCCAAGGAAGTTGTCCCTGGATCACGGGACCCTGGCAGTGGTGGGCTGCTCAGGCTCTCAGGAGGGGAAGTGTGGATAGTGACCTTTGCTTGCACACAGGCTTCTCCGTGGCTGCAGCAGCAACCTTAGGGTCTCATGCTTGTGTCTGGCGTCCGCGTTGAGAGCCATGGCTCACACCCATCTCTGGAGGTCCTTTAAGCAGCCCTCTTAAAGCAGGTCCTTTAATCCTCTCTCCTCTCTCACCAGTAAACAGAGAGGCAAGAAAAGTTCTCTTGCTTCTTAGGCAATTCCAGACCTTTTCCTTGACTCCCTCCTGGCTATCCTTGGTGCATTAGCCCCCTTCAGGCTGTGTTCATGAAGCCAACCACAGTCCTCTCACTGGGGCCTGACCTCCGAAGCCTGAGCCTCAGCTCCCAGCCTCCACCCCTTCCAACGGGTGGTCCGAGAAGCCTCTTGGACTGGTGAGTGCTGGTTTGCACCGGTCCTCTGTGCGGGAATCTCTCCACTTTGCCTTCTGCACCCCTGTTGCTGCGCTCTCCTCTGTGGCTCTGAAGCTTCCCCCTCCGCCTCCCACAGTCTCCACACACGAAAGGGCTTCCTAGTTTGTGGAAACCTTTCTGCCTTCACAGCTCCATTCCACTGGTACAGGTCCTGTCCCTATTCTTTTGTCTCTGTTTTTCCTTTTTTCTTTTGCCCTACCCATGTATGTGGGGAGTTTCTTGCCTTTTGGGAGTTCTGAGGTCTTCTGTCAGTGTTCAGTAAGTGTTCTGTAGGAATTGTTCCACATATAGATGTATTTCTGATGTATTTGTGGGGAGGAAGTTGATCTCCACATCTTACTCTTCTGCCATCTTGAAGCTCCTCCAGATATTGCAATCTTGAAGAATACCTATTACCCAGTATTTTTAGGAATACTCTGAGGAAAACTTACATTACAACTCACAAATATTTTATTCTCATGCAGTATTTACTGTTTTGCCAGGTTATGCTGTTGTAGCAAACAGTCTCTTAATTTTTCTTGTAGGCTTAGTTTCCTTGCAGAAGTCTCCTCCACACTGCCTGGCTACTCTGTTAGTTTCTGAGATATGCCCAAAAACAAATGAACCCCCGAACAAGAAACCCCAACACATGAGTTGTTTTTCCATCATGTTATAATTGCAATGATAGAAGAAAAGAAAGAAAGACCAAATGATCAAAGGAGATGCAACTATTGCTCATGTCTTGATCTTCACTTTTATTCTATCCTTGACTGTTGAATGTTTCTCAGGAAGACTTGGGTATTTCATATTGCTAGGGCAACAGCCCAAAGATATTTAAGAATATCCTTACATCTCCCTTTTTTACCTAATGTGATCCTACCAACAAAATGTATAATTTTAATGTATAATTTAATTATAAGTATATCTAATAATAATTATTACTATTATTACCAATATTTGTTGAAGTACCACTATATGCCAGGTAATCTGCTAAGTACTTACATTATTTCAGTTAATTTTTAAAGGCATCTGCTCCTTCAAATGTCAAAGCAACAACACAAAATTACAAGGAACATGAAAAGTCACAATAACATGTCATCACAAAAAGATAATGTCTCCAAAACCCAAGCTCAGAGTCACAAAATTTTGTGATCTGATAAAGAATTTAAAATAGCTGTTTTCAAGAAACTCAATGAGCTAAAGAAAACTCAGAAAGACAATTTAACAAAATTATGAAAACAAAATAAGCGTTCAAATGAGATATTTACCAAAGAAATAGAAATCATAACAAAGAACCAAGCAGGCACCCTGAAGCTGTAGAACAAATGAGTGAAATTAAAAAAAAGAAAAATGTAGTAGAGACCATATGTGGTAGAGTAGAGCAAGTGAAAATAGAATAAGTGAGTTAGAGGATAGGAATTTTGAAATAAACCAATTACAGTAGAATGAAGAAAAATAAATGAAAAGAGTAAAGAAAACTTACATGACATATGGGAATACACCAAAAGAGGAAATATTAGATCAATTAATAATCCAGAATTACAAGAGTAAAAGAAGGGTGCAAAGAGTTTATTTAAAGAAATAATAGCTGAGAATTTCCCAAACCAGGGGAGAGACTTGGACATCCAAGTTTATAAAGCTAATATATCGCCTTATTATCTTAATGTTAAAAGACTTTCTCCAAGACATATTATAATGAAACACTCAAAAATCAAATATAAAGAAAGAATTTTAAAAGAGACAGAGAGAGAGAGAGAGAGAAACACATTGTAACCTACAAGGGAACTCTCATTAGGCTATCAGCAGATTTCTCAGCAGAAACCTTACAGGGCAGAAAAGAGTGGAATGACATATTTAAAGTGTTAAAAGAAAAAAAAATCTCCTCAGTAATACTTTATCCTTCAAAATTATCTTTCAGATTGAAGGAGAGTATGATCAGGTCTCATAAGATGGCTGCTCTCTTGCACTCTTGCCCCACCCGGCCTGCCTCACCCTTACATTATGTACATGTTTGACTACCATACCTAAGCTGAAAATTTAATCAGTAACTACCTGTGTGATAAGCCTGACCCCCAGCTTGTTCTAGCACTTGGACCAGAATGGATCCATCAACAGGTCATCAACAGGAAACAGTGACCCTCGCAACTGTTGCTAACCCAAAGAGCTGAAGGGGTTGTGTTCAGCAGTCACTCTGGCAACCAAAGAACATGATGACATGCCGCCTATAACTGGTAGTTTACTCCCCACCATGTAGCAAAGATTGCTGCTGTGTCTTGCATGACATCAGCCTTACACAGTGGAATGTTGCTCCAGGACCTTTACCTCTGACTTTTAAGATTCCCTTTCCAATAAATCACTGATGTCTCTAACATTGACTCCAGATTCCTTCTCGGGTCTAGTGGCTGGACAATTTCAAGCATTCCAAGACAGTGGGGCACAGCCTAACAAGGGGAAATAATGACTTTTCTAGACAAACAAAAGGTAAGAGAATTTATCACCACTAGAGTGCCCTTGCAAGAAATGTTAAAAGGAATTCTTCAGGTTGAAATGAAAATATGTTAACAGTGACATGAAAACATATGAAAGTATATACAACATACTGGTAAAGGTAAATACACAGTCAGAATTAGAAAGCTCTAAGTCTGTAATAGGATGGTGTGTTACCCACTTTACTATTGTATAAACATCAAAGGACAAGAATATTAAATACAATTATAGCTACTATAATTTGTTAATAATTACACAATAAAAAGAGGTAAAAATACAAAAGGAGGGAAGCTTTTGTAAATAATCAAAGTAAGTTTCTATCAGTTTTGTCTATTCTCACCACTATTATTCAACAAAGATTTCGAAGTCCTAGCCACAGCAATCAGAGAAGAAAAATAAATAAAATGACTACAAATTGGAAAAGAGGTAAAACTGTCACTGTTAGCAGATGACATGGTACTATACATAGATAATACTAAAGATGCCAACAGAAAATTTCTAGAGCTATTCAATAAATTTGGTAAAGTTGCAGGATACAAACTTAATGCACAGAAATGACTTGCATTCCTATACACTAACAATGAATGACCAGAAAGAGAAATTAAGGAAACAACCCCATTCACCACTGCAACAAAAAGAATAAAATACCTAGGAATAAGCCTACCTAAGGAGGTAAAAGATCTGTATACAGAAAACTATAAGACACTGATGAAATAGATCAAAGATGACACAAACAGATGGAGAGATACACCATGTTCTTCAATTGGAAGAATCAATAAGGTGAAAATGACTACACCACCCAAAGCAATCTACAGATTCAATACAATCCCCATCAAATTACCACAGAATTTTGTGCAGAACTAGAACAAAAAATCTTAAAATTTATATGGAGACAAAAAAGACCCCAAATAACCAAAGAAATCTTGAGGGAAAAAAAATGGAGCTGGAGGAATCAGACTCCCTGATATTAGACTATACTACAAAGCTACAAAAATCAAGACAATATGATACTGGCACAGAAACAGAAATATAAATCAATGGAACAGGATAGAAATCTCAGAGATAAACCCATGCACCTCTGGTCAACTAATCTATGACAAAGGAGACAAAGATATACAATGGAGAAAAGACAGTCTCTTCAATAAGTCGTGCTGGGAAAACTGGACAGCTACATGTAAAAGAATAAAATTAGAAGACTCCCTAACACCATACACAAAAATAAACTCAAAATGGATTAAAGACCTAAATGTATGACTGGACACTATAAAAGTCTCAGAGGAAAACATAGGAAGAACACTCTTTGACAGAAATCACAGCAAGATCTTTTTTGACCTGCCTCCTAGAGTAATGGAAATAAAAGCAAAAATAAGCAAATGGGACCTAATGAAACTTAAAAGCTTTTGTACAGCAAAGGAAACCATGAACAAGACCAAAAGACAACCCTCAGAATGGGAGAAAATATTTACAGAAAAATCAATGGACAAAAGATTAATCTCCAAAATATATATACAGCTCATGCAGCTCAATATTTAAAAAAAACAAACATCACAATCAAAAAATAGGAAGAAGACCTAAATATATATTTCTTTAAAGAAGAATTATAGATAGCCAACAAACACATGAAAAGCTGCTGGACATCACTAATTATTAGAGAAATGCAAATCAAAACTACTATAAGGTATCACCTCACACCAGTTAGAATGGGCATCTACAAACAACAAAAGCTGGAGGGGATGTGGAGAAAAGGGAATCTTCTTGTACTTTTGGTGGGAATGTAAATTGATACAGCCACTATGGAGAACAGTATGGAGGTTCCTTAAAAATACTAAAAATAGAATTACCATATGACTCAACAATCCCACTACTGGGTATATACCCAGAGTAAACCATAATTCAAAAAGACACATGCACCCCAATGTTCATTGCAGCACTATTTACAATAGCCAGGCCATGGAAGCAACCTAAATGCCCATCAACAGACAAATGGATAAAGATGTGGTACATATATACAATGGAATATTACTCAGCCATAAAACGGAATGAAATTGGGTCATTCGTAGAAACTTGGATGGACCTAGAGAGTGTCATACAGAGTGAAGTATGTCAGAAAGAGAAAAACAAATATCATATATTAATGCATATATGTGGAATCTGGAAAAATAGTACAGATGAACCAGTTTGCAAGGCAGAAATAGAGACACAGATGTAGAGAACAAACATACGGACACCAAGGGGGGAAAGTTGGGTGGGGCTGGCTGGTGTGATGAATTGGGAGATTAGGATTGACATATACACTAATATGTATACAATAGATAACTAATAAGAACATGCTGTATAAAAAATAAATAAAATTTAAAAAAAGTTTCTACCAGCTTAAAATGAACTATATTGTCTATAGTATGTCCTTATGTAAGCGTCATGGTAACTACAAAGCAAAAGCCTAGAATATGTGCACAAAGGATAAGAAAAGAGTATACTACTATGGAAAATCACCAATTTACAAAGGTAGGTAGAAACAGAGGGAAAAAGAAACAATGGGAATACAAAACAACCAGACACAATTAATAAGATTGCATTAGTAAATCCTTATATATCAATGATAACTGTAAATAAAGGTGTATTGAATTCACCAATCAAATAGTACAGAGTGGCCGGTTGGATTAAAAAAACACACTATCCAACTATATGCTGCCTATTAGAGACTCACATCAGGTTTAAGGGCACTCATAGGCTTAAAGTTAAGGTGTTGAAAAACATATCCCATGCAAGTGAAAACCTTTTAGAACGCAGAGATAGCTATACTTATTTCAGAAAAAAAGTAGACTTTAAGACAAAAACAGTAACCAGAGACAAAGAAGGTCAGTATATAATGACAAACGTGTCAATTCATCAAGAAGATATAACAATCATAATTATAAACACATCCAACATAGGCGCACCTAAATATTTTAAGCAAACACTAACCAGTCTGAAGGGAGCAACAGACAATAATACATTAACAGTAGGGAACTTCATTACCCCATGTTCAGTAATGGATAGATCATCCAGGTGGAAAATCAAAATGGAAACATTGGACTTGGAGCATACATTAGACCAAATGGACCTAACAGACATTTATAGAACATTCCATCTTACAGAAGCAGAATACACATTCTTCTCAAGTGATTACAGAACATTATTCAGAACAGAACATATACTGGGGTAAAAAAAAGTCTTAGAAAATTGAAGAATATTGAAATTATATCAAGTACTCTTCCAACCACAATGGTATGAAACCAGAAATCAACAAGAGGAAAGCTGGAAAATATACAAATATTTGGAAATTAAACAATACCCTCCTGAAAAACCAATGAGTCAAGGTAGAAATCAAAAGGTAAATTTAAGAAATCTTGGAACAAATGAAAATGGAAAAACATACTAAAACTTATAAGATGCTGCAAAGTCAGTTCTGAGAAGGAAGTTTATAATCATAAATGCATATATTAAAAAAAAACTCAAATAAACAATTTAACTTTACATTTCAGAAGAACAAATTAAGTCCAAGTTAGCAGAAGGAAGGGATAACAAAGATTACAACAGAAATAAATAAAATAGAGATCAGAAATAAAATAGAAAAAAATGAAAAACTAAGATCTGTTTTTTCAAAAAGATAAATAAAATTCACATTGGCTAGAGTAATTGAGAAAAAGAGAAGAGGCAAATAAATAAAATCAGAAATGAAAAAGGAGACATTACAACTACAGAAATAAAAAGGATCATAAGAGATTACTATTAACAATGAATATATGTCAAAAATTTAATAACCAAAGAAATGGACAAATTCCTAGAAACATACAACTTACCAAGACTGAATCAGAAAGAAACAGAAAATCTAAAGAGACCAATAATGAGTAAGGAGATTGAGCCCTTAATCAAAAAACTCAAACACAGAAAAGCCCAAGACCAACTGGCTTCAAAGGTAAATCCTATTACATATTTAAAGAAAAATCAATGCCAACGTTTCTCCAACTCTTCCAAACAATTGAAAAAGAGCAACCACTTCCAAGCTCATTTTACAAGGCTAGCATTACTCTGATACCAAAGTCAGATAAAGACACTACAAGAAATGAAAACTATAGACCAATATCCCTGATGAATATAAATACAAAATTCTCAACGAAATATTAGCAAATTGAATTCAAGAACACATTAAAAAGATTATACCCCATGACCAAGTAGGGTTTTATCCCTGGGATGCATAAATTGTTCAACATATGTGAATCAATAAAGTTGATACACCACATTAATAGTATAAACAATAAAAATTAAATGATCAGCTCAATAAACACACAAAAAAATGCATTTGACAAAATACAACAACGTTTCATGACAAAATCCCTCAACAAATTGGGTATAGAAGGAACATATTTCAACATAATAAGTCCACATATGGAAAACCCACAGTTAACATTATACTCAATGGTGAAAAGCTGAAAGCTTCTCCTTTAAGATCAAAAACAAGACAAGGGTGTCCACTCTCACCAATCCTATTCAACATATTACTGTAAGTTCTAGATAAAACTATTAGGCAATACAAAGAAATAAAAAGCATCCAAATCAGAAAAGAAGTAAAATTGTAATTGTTTGCAGATGATATGACAGTATATATAGAAAACCCTAAAGACTCCACCAAAAACCTGTTGGAACTGATCAACAAATTCAGTAAAGTTGCAGGAAATAAAATCAACCCATAGAAATCAACTGCATTGGTATACAACTGCATTTGTATACAATACATTTGTATTGTAACAATGGAACATCTGAAAAAACATTAAAGAAAACTATCCCATTCACAATAGCATCAAAAAATAAAATAAGAAATAAAGTTAACCAAGGAAGTGAAAGTTCTATACAATAAAAACTACATGACTTTGGTGAAAGAATTCCAAAAAAATGGAACAATATTCCATGTCATGAATCAGAAAAACTAATATGGTTAAAATATTTATACTACCCAAAGCCATGTATAGATTCAATTCAATCCCTATCAAAATTCCAATTTTTCACAGAAATAGAAAAAAAATCCTAAAATTTGTCTGGAAGCACAAAAGACCCTGAATAGCAAAAACAATCATGGGAAAGTCAGAGACATCACAGTTTCTGATTTCAAACTATACTACAATGCTATAATAATTAAAACAGTATGGTATTGGCATGAAAATATACATACAGACCAAAGGAACAGAATAGAGAGCTCAGAAATAAATACATGCATTTACAGTCAACTAATATTTGACAAGGGAGCTAGAACACTCAATGGGGAACAGAAAATCTCTTCAACAAATACTGTTAGGAATACTGCATAACCACATAAATTGGACAGCTATCTTACACCACTCACAAAAATGAACTCAAAATGGATTAAAGACTTAAACATAAGACTTAATACCATAAAACTCCTGGAAGAAAACATAGGTGTTAAGCTCCTTGATATTGGCCTTGGCAATTATATTTATAGATAGGACACCAAAAGCACAAGCAACAAAAGCAAAAATAAAAAAGTGGACTACATCAAACTGAAAAGCTTTTGTACAACAAAAGAAACAATCTAAAAAATGAAAAACAATGTACAGAATGGGAGAAAAAATTTGTAACCATATACCAGATAAGAGGTTAATATCCAAAAAATATAAACTTATACAGTTCAATTACAAAAAACAATCTAATTTAAAAATGGACAGAGGAATTAAATAGACATTTTTCCAAAGAAGATATTCAAATGGCCAATAGTTACATAAAAACATGCACAACATCATCAGGGAAATGCAAGTCAAAAATCACAATGAGATATTACCTCACACATGTTAGAATGGCTGTCATGGTGAAGGCAAGAGATAACAAGCATTGGTAAGGATGTGGAAGAAAGGGAATCCTTGTACACTGTAGGTGAAAATGAAAATTGGTTCAGCCACTATGGAAAAGAGTATTGAGGTTCCTCAATACATTAAAAGTAGAGCTACCATATCATCCAGCAGTTCTACTTCTGGATATATATCCAAAAGCAATGAAAATAGGAAATCAAAGAGATATATGCACTCACATGTTTATTGTAGCATTATTCACAAGAGTCAAAATATGGAAACTACTATGTGTACATCAATAGATGAATGGATAAAGAAGATGTGAGATATATCTATATATATCTATATATATCTATATATATATATACACACACACACACACACACACACAAAGGATATCCAAAGGATATACACACAAAGGATATCTCAGCTTTGAGAAAGAAGGAAATCCTTCCATTTATAACAACATGGATGGACCTTGAGAGCATTATGCTAAACTAGATATTTCAGACAGAGAAAGACAAGTACTGTATGATATCACTTAAACGTGGAATCTAAAAAAAGTCAAAATCATGAAAACGGAGAGTAGAGTAAGGATTACCAGTGCTGGGTGTTGGGGAAATAATTTTAAGGGTGTAAACTTGCAACCAGTAGATAAATAAGTGCTGAAGGTTTCATACACAGCATAGGGATTATAAACAACAAACTATACTATAAATTTCAAAGGTGCAAAGAGAGTAGAACTTAATTGTTTCCACCATAATGAAGAAATGATAATTATGTGATGTGACAGAGGTGTTAGCTAATGCTAAGTGGTAATTCTTATTGCAATATATAAATGTATCAAATCAACACATTGTACACCTTAACGTACACAAAGTTATAAGTCAATTATATATCAATAATTTAAAAAAACCCCTAGATACCTCATTTCCCAATACTTTTGTAAAAACAAACAAAAAATATATATGTATTATGCACGTAGTATTTTGAGGTCACCAAGAGATGAAGGCTGAAAGTGAGAATATAGATTCTCCTGATTGTTCTAAGGGAAAGTGATACCCATCCTCTCATTAAGGTGTTTAGTAGATTAAAATTTGAATTTCAGAATGACAAAAGTAAATTGGCATCTTTATGGTGAGAGTTTTCCTAGGAAAAAGTTTAAAAAAAAGCGCATGGGAGAAAATTTCAAGCTGGATGGGATAAATACATATAGGTAGAATTTTTTAATGAAGAAAACAGGTTGCACTGTGGGAAAATTTAATCCAGGGTGTCTTGTCCTTAAATTGTGATTGCTTTTCAATTATAATTTTGGAGAAGCACACTTTTTAATGTCTAATAGATTTGTTTTTAGATAATTAATGATGGAATAAACTGCTACAATAATTTCATTCATTATTCACTACAGTCAGCAAACTTTAGAATATAAAATTTCAGTAGAATTTTTGCTGACTTGCTGTGGTTGATCAGGTATTTCTTAATATATTATACATATGTACCTATATGTTTTATATTATATATACTTATTCAGAATAAAAACAATACAAAACATTTACATGAAAGATGAGACTATTATACATATTTACACAGACAAATAATAAAAGTGTCATCAACTTAATTCCAAATTGATTTGATGATAATATATAACTCAGTCAGAATTAGACGTGTAAATTAGATCACTTAAACTTCAGGAGTGCTCAAGCAATTTAGTTAAGAGTTTCACACTGTGTCAATTGAATTTTAACGGAAATTGTTTAAAACACTAGAAGCAAGTTTTCCATCAATTCAAACTGAAATTACCAACACTAATGTATTTTGAGGAGTCATTAAAACAGAAGAAAATAATCTTCTTCCAATGAAACTCTTCTGATTGTACAAAAGAGACATGTCTCAAACATTTATTTGCATTTGTATTTTCTGAGTAAATATCTCTTGAGATTGTTTATAAGGCATAATTTATTTGCAAATGTTTTACTCCATTCCAGTTACTATAACAAAATACCATAAACTGGTGGCTTATAAACTAAAGAAATTTATTTCTCACAGTTTTAGGGGCTGGGAAGTCCAAGATCAAGGTGTTGGCAGATTCAATATCTACTGAGAACCTGGTTCCTGGTTCATAGCTGACCATTTTCTCACTGCCTCCTCACATGGTGGAAGGGGCAAAGGAGATCTTTGGGGTCTCTTTTATAATGGCACCAAATCTCGTTCATGAGAACTTTGCCCTCAGTACATAATCACTGCTCAGAGACCCCACCTCTTTATACCATCACATTGGGGATTAGGGTTTCAACATATAAATTTTTGTATGACACAAGCATTCAATCTATTGCAGCAAGATAACAGGATCTTACTTTGTAATATCAAGTGATCTGTCTTATTCTCATAACACTAGTGGTTCAGTTTAAAAAAAAAAGATTGGCCAGTGAGAAGGAGAAATGTAATATTTATTAAAGGCAATTTATATCAATTGATATATGTTAGGCAGTTTATATCAATGACTATATGTTGTCCAAGGACAAAACAGGTATGCCCAGAAATATCTTCCAAGTTTATAAAGAACTAAATTCCTCTCTGTTTTGCAAGAAAGAAAAATAATTAACCCAGAAGCAATTGTAAATGGTTAACAGAAACAAAACCAAACAAATCAATAGCTAACATTTAAAAAGCAGAAGTATCACCAAAGTGACAAGAGCTCATTTCAAATGAAAAGCATTTAAATAATCATTCTAACTACATCACTAATACATTCTTATCAGATACCACACACAGCCACTACTAATGCTACTCCCTGTCTGAACAAACCTAAACAGAAATAAAGTGGCTGTGTTAAGTAAATTTGAAGTCTTTGCTTGAGATCACATAGTATACAGTGCTTGCTCAACAAATATCATTTTGCAAGTCTTCTAGAATATATACTGATTTTAGTGCAAAGTACCATATTTTGAGAAATATATTAGTTTTCTATTGCTGTGTAACAAATTACCACAAACTTAACAGCTTAAAACAACACTCATTTATTAGCCCACAGTTCTCTAGGTCATAAGTCTAGTACAGTATGGTTGGCTTTGGCTTAAGTTATTACAGAGTTAAAATCAATCTCTTGGTCAGGCTGGCTTCTTATATGGGGGCCCTGGAGGGAAATCCACTTCCAAGCTCATTCTGATTTGGCAGAATTCAGTTCCTTGAAGTTATAGGAAAGATATACCTCTATCTTGCTCATTGCCAGCCAGGGACCTCACTCAGGTCTTTAATGCTGTTCACATTTCTTCTTACAGAGCCCCCTCCATCTTTACACCAGAAATGGGTTGTTGAATCTCACTAATAGTTTAAATGTTTCTGGTTTCTTTTCCTTCACCGCCAGCCTGATAAAGCTTTCTACTTTTAAGAGCTCATGTGATTATATTGGGCCTATCCAGGTTATCCAGGATAACCTCCTTAATTTAAAGGCAACTAAGTCATATAATATAATTATGGGAGTGATATCGTATTCACAGGTTCTGAGGCTTAAGCTAGGACATCCTAGGCAGGTCATTTTGGAAATTCTGCTAAGCATATGAAGGCACATGGAAATTTTATAGAAACCATTTGCAAAAGTACTCTTTATGAACTAGGAAAACTTAGACCTATATCTCAAGAAAGAATGCATTTGCAAAAAGATGGAAAGAAACATAATATCCCTCTGAAGTCCAACTTTAAATGATGTAATATGGAGATCCACTGTTTGGACACCGCATTGCAACAGAATTCTATTTCCTGAGCCAAAGCTCACATGCTGCTTTTACTAAGCCCCCACCACAGTAGGGAAGTTTGGGTTTCTGCCAAAAGAGATAGTCAGTGAGAAAACTGGCAAAACCACAAACAGAAACTGAATTATGTTCAAGAACAATTCTGTATACTAAGTCAAAGTTCGTGATACACGAACTTCGTATGAAAAGGAAAGTTTGACCAGGATAAGCAGTATTCTTGTCAAGCAAGAGTACGAATGCACACTCACACACACACACACACACACACTACCTCATCACATATATTTATCGGATCACCCTTCTGTGGAAGGAGGGCAGTGGACTAGATTATCTCTAAGGTACGAAAAGCCTCTTTCATCTTCCATAATATGTGATCATAGGAGAAATAGAAAACATTTCAATGGAAATGCAATATGTAAATACAATTTGTTTTCGATCTCCTGTTAGCCATGAAATGGAAGTTATAACAAATTGAGTATGCAAACAAGATTGCAGAGAAAATTTTTTAAACTCCTAAGGGAATAAAATATTTAAAATATTTAAAAATATTTTAAATATTTTAAATATTTATTTTAAATAAATACTCATATCCATATAAACCATGGTATACAAAACAGATTAACATGACTTATACATGCTGATCCTGTGGCAGCTTGATTTACTGTTTATTTTCTATATCACTCCTTCACTTTATTCAGGTCTCTGTACAAATATTATCTCCCCATAGAGGCTTTTCATTGTTTTCTTATCTACAATATGACCAATTTAATTCTTTATTTACTCAGCTTATATTTATTTTATACCACTTACTACTACCAGACACGATATTACATATGCATTTGGTTATTATCTTACTCTGCCACTAAAATGTAAGATCCAAGAGTCTGGGGAATTTGTCTTCTGATCCCAATATATCCTCTGCATCAGAAAAGAGCCAGGTATATACTAGGTACTTATTAATACCCCCAATTTCTTGTTGAAATAAATTTTACTTATTTACAAATAAAATAAATATATGTATATACAATATTTTATATACCCACATATACATATATAGGTATCTTGTTTTATAGAAATTCAGAGTAGCCTTGAATTCCTCATAATAAGTTCAAATTTGTGAAAATTTAAAATTTATATTTGCTGTAGAAGATTATCAGATGATAATTTCATGTCAGCTTATAGGAGTTTCAATAAAGTCAAAAACAAGCACCAATCTAGAATGTTATCTGTAAGCTTTCTTCCTCTTGACAAGATCTACATACTTAATATCGATGTAAATATTTTTGTCAGAGTTATGTAACTCGTAGTCTAATTATTTGTTATTTAATTATGTTATATTTTAAATGTTTTTTAAACTACAGATGAAGTAGCTTTCTTTGTAAAATTAGGGCACACCAATCTCTTCAAGAAATGATAGGAGGATACTCTATGTAAAACACAATTATTATTTTTTAAAGTGTACCTTTTATAGCATTGTCTAAACATCAAACCAAGAAAAGATAACCTACAAAACAATATGCCATCCTTGACAGCTTGATTTTGATGAAAATGTTGGTTTACCATTTTATGTGCCTTTCAAAAAATAGCCAAATATTCAGAATTGCTATTGAAATATCTTTGCTCTACTTTTAATTTGGTTGACATGATCTGATACTACACTTGAATTCTCCAAACACCTGAGCTATGACATTAATGACTGTGTTAGCTGTCCATTATTGTTAATATGTATATTAATGAATCTTTTTTTCAGTCAGCAAACTCCAAGAGGGAATACAAGATAGGTGCAGTATAAGATGAGGAGAACTTGTTAAAGATCTAAGTTTGCACATAGCAAGTTTAACACATTTCTTATAACAACTGTATGCTTCATTGTAATTAGCAATAATGCCCTAACATTGCTAGGTTATATTCTTGATACTTAGACTTTTCTCTTTCCTGTGAATCTGCTTTTATTCCAACCTTGATTTATAATATGAAGAGAAAAATTTACAAATTAGTAATTTACAGTGAAATATAAATTATGAAACCTTGATGTCTCATGAAATACAGCACTTCTACACAATCTGACAAAGCTTTCTCTTTTTTCTCAATTTCTACTCAGGCTGTCATTTAGGATTAAGTGTGAACATGCAATACTGTAGCAGCAAAAAGAAATCTAAACTCATCTTGACAGCCAGTATTATTCCACTGAGATGCTAGGGACAGAAAAGCCATAATTACATTTTTAGGCTCTGCATGTAAACCAAATTCATCAGTTTAATCTAAACAACAGAGATATACACATTAAGAAGTAAAGATTAATTTTGTTGCAAACACAGTATAATACTCTCTAAACCATGAAGGCTCAGCTGCATATTTCCAGCCTACAAGCATTTTCCAGACTGTAGAATCCATTAAAATAACTCTTCTGTCACTGATGACCATAACTGTGATATCATTCAACATTAATCAGCAGCAGAATAAAACATTTAAACCTATGCTCTGAGAGGTAATTCTAAGTGGTTCTCAAGGTGTTCAATTACAAGAATCTTCAGTTTTCAGTTTATGTAACTTTTAAAAACATAAAAAAAATTTGAAATATTTATCTGTTAATAACATGAACATTGTCATTTTGTTTCTGCTTTCTAATATGAAACTCAGTTAAATCTCATGTAATACAATATATTTGTGAGGCTCAGGCTTTTGAAACATCTCCATTTGCAATATTCTTTAGTGCTTCATAGAGCAATATTTACAGCAAATAATAAAGTGTTTGTAGACTATTAAGAAAGAAATTGCAGAAAAACTGTTTTAAATAAAGATAATTTCATGGAGAAATATAGTTTAAAAATCAATTTAGCACAGGAGAAGGCAAATTAGATCTTCTGCCTATAAAACTAATGGGAAAATATGGTTTTAAACATCTTTTTCTATGCTGGTTATTACATGCCTTCAGTAATTTACATATCTTGCAACACATTGCTCCCATGATGGTAGCAGATGTGTCTGAAAATATGATAACCTTTTAGCAATAACCTTTTAACAAAATTAAATGAATTTTTCAAGCATAAAAAGTATCTGAGTTATTAATGAGTTTATTAATATAAAGTAATACACAGCAGGGGCTTCCCTGGTGGCGCAGTGGTTGAGAGTCTGCCTGCCAATGCAGGGGACACGGGTTCATGCAGGAAGATCCCACATGCCGCAGAGCGGCTAGGCCCACGAGCCATGGCCGCTGAGCCTGCGCGTCTGGAGCCTGTGCTCTGCAACGCGGGAGGCCACAACAGTGAGAGGCGCACGAACCGCAAAAAAAAAAAAAGGAATACAGAGCAAACAAAGTAGGTAAGTTTTCTTAAATCTTATTTTAAGTGAGAAATACATGCACATATCTGTTTAATACTCTCTGGAATATCTATCAATAAAATGGTGTATTTCTCTGATATGATTCTGCCACAGAACATTTTTACAGTTATATTTTGGAACAAAATGAGTAGTCACAGTAGTTGTTTTACTATACATTAAACTAGCTGTCATGTATGAAAGCTGGAAATTTATTTTCCAGAACCAATGTCATCCTCTCTTCACAAGCCTGAATACAGAAAAGGATTTGGCATCATTGGGAATTCTTTTTTTTTAGGAATGAAATAAACTTTGTTCAAATCTAAATTAAAAAGATCTTTTGAAATCAGGTTAGTATGAATCCTTTAAACTGAAGTTGGGAGAAAGTTCACATCTTAATTGTGGAGGACAGAAGCAAGATGCTATAAGCTACAATGATATTGTCAAACAAATAAAGAAACAAATATGTTTTGTTCATAACATTGATTAAATACAATCAGTTAACAAGGGCAAATGATGTTAAATAACCATTTCTTCCCTTATGACACTAAATAGATAGCTTAAAAAGCTTTCATTTACAATAGGTATTTATTCAACAAAAGTCAATTTGGACACTCTGAACAGTTAATATACCTGAATTAATAGGACACATGCTTTAAACTGGAGAGGGTTTATGAGATAAACATAAATTAATAAAAAACTTGGATCAGAATTCTACCAGTATAATCATGTTATTATTTCTAATTTTTGGCTTAAAAAGATCAAGTCTCATGGAAGAGTCACTCATTTTACACATATCTATTTAATTTCTGATTTTTATATCTTATTCCCCAAACCTATTGAACATCTTTAAGGTTTGCCTATCAAGATAATAATTTTTCAATGGTTCTAAGGATTAAAGGACAATATTTTTCAATAAAATATAAAATGTATCCTTTAAGATTCAAAGATCTGATTTTTAATCCATAACTTATAGCTATTTTATTAATGCTATTTTAATGTTTCTATTTGAGTACAAGTTATTTTTATTTAGATTATTCTGCCTTATACAAAAAATTAACAAGGTTAAGCTAGTCACATAAATTCTATGATCTAAAAATGACATGATGGAGACTTCCCTGTTGGAGCAGTGATTAAGAATCTGCCTAGAGTGGAAAATATTCCCTAGAAGAAAGAGCTGGATGACCTAAGCCCTGAGGAACACTGCAAAGAAATGACTGGGCTTGTCTGGGATTCTTTTCATTCTTGAGTCTTATCTGATCTGACAGATGGGAGAGGTTCGCGAAAAAGTCTGGACCTGCCAAAGAGGCAAGAGACTTTTTCTTCCCTCTTTGATTCCTGGTGGGTGAGGAGAGGGTATTAAGGGCACTGCTTAAAAGAGGTCCAGAGACGGGCGTGAGCCGCAGCTAACAGCGCGGACTGCAAAGACAGGGATGAGACGCTAAGGCTGCTGCTGCCACCACCAAGAAGCCTGCGTGCAAGCACAGGTCACTATCCACACCTCCCCTCCGGGGAGCCTGTGCATCCCGCCACTGCCAGGGTCCTGGGATCCAGGGGCAACTTCCCCGGGAGAAAGCACGGCACGCCTCAGGCTGGTGCAACGTCCCGCCGGCCTCTGCCGCTGCAGGCTGTCCCTGCATACACATCCCTCCCTCGCCCCGCCCTGAGTGAGCCATAGTCCCCGAAGCAACTCCTCCTTTAACCCCCTCCTGGCTGAGCAAAGAACAGACGCCCTCCAGCGACCTACATTCAGAGGCAGGGCCAAATCCAAAGCTGAGCCCTGGGAGCTGTGCAAAAAAACAAGAGAAAGGGAAATCTCTCCCAGCAGCCTCAGGAGCAGCAGATTAAATCTCCACAATCAACTTGATGTACCCTGCAATTGTGAAGTACCTGAATAGACAACAAATTATCCCAAATGAGGAGGTGGACTTTGAGAGCAAGATGTATTATTTTTTCCCCTTTTCCTCTTTTTGTGAGTGTGTATGTGTATGCTTCTGTGTGAGATTTTGTCTGCATAGCTTTGCTTTCACCATTTGTTCTAGAGTTCTATCCGTCCATTTTTTGTTTTTTCTTTTTAAAAAATCGTTTTTCTTAAAAATTATTTTTTTATTTTCATAATTTTATTTTATTTTATCCTCTTTCCTCTTTCTTTCTTTTCTTCCTTCCTTCCTTCCTTCCTTTCTTTCTTTATTTCTTTCTCTCTCTCTCTCTCTTTCCTTCTTTCCTTTCATTCTTTCTTTCTTCCTACCTTTCTTTCTCTTTCTTTCTTTCTTTCTTTCCTTCTTTCTTTCTTTCTTCCTTTCTTTCTTGCTTTCTTTCACTTTTTCTCTCTTTTATTCTGAGCCATGTGGATGAAAGGCTCTTGGTGCTGAAGCCAGCAGTCAGTGGTGTGCCTCTGAGGTGGGACAGCCAACTTCAGGGCACTGGTCCACAAGAGACTGCCCAGCTCCACATAATATCAAATGGCGAAAATCTCCCAGAGATCTCCATCTCAACACCAGCACCCAGTTTCACTCAACGACCAGAAAGCTACAGTGCTAGAAACTCTATGCCAAACATCTAGCAAGACAGGAACACAATCCCACCCATTAGCAAAGAGGTTGCCTAAAATCATAATAAGTCCACAGACACCCCAAAACACACGACCAGACATGGACATGCACACCAGAAAGAGACGATCCAGCCTTATCCACCAGAACACAGGCACTAGTCCCCTCCACCAGGAAGCCTACACAACCCACTGAACCAACATTAGCCACTGGGCACAGACACTGAAAACAATGGGAACTATGAGCCTGCAGCCCACAAAAGGAGACCCCAAACACAGTAAGATAAGGAAAATGAGAAGACAGAAAAACACACAGCAGATGAAGGAGCAAGATAAAAACCCACCAGACTTAACAAATGAAGAGGAAATAGGCAGTCTACCTGAAAAAGAATTCAGAATAATGATAGTACAGATGATCCAAAATCTGGGAAATAGAATAGACAAAATGCAAGAAACGTTTAACAAGGACCTCAAATAACTAAAATGAAATAAGCAATGATGAACAACACAATAAATGAAATTAAAAATACTCTAGATGGGATCAATAGCAGAATAACTGAGGCAGAAGAACGGATAAGTGACCTGGAAGATAAAATAGTGGAAATAGCTACTGCAGAGCACAATAAAGAAAAAAGAATGAAAAGAACCTATGACAGTCTTTGAGACATCTGGGACAACATTAAATGCACCAACATTCAATTATAGGGGTTCCAGAAGAAGAGGAGAAAAAGAAAGGGACTGAGAAAATATTTGAAGAGATTATAGTTGACAACATCCCTAATATGGGAAAGGAAATAGTTAATCAAGTCCAGGAAGAACAGAGAGTCCCATACAGGATAAATTCAAGGAGAAACACACCAAGACACATATTAATCAAACTGTCAAAAATTAAATACAAAGAAAACACATTAAAAGCAGCAAGGGAAAAACAACAAATAACACACAAGGGAATCCCCATAAGTTTAACAGGTGATCTTTCAGCAGAAACTCTGCAAGCCAGAAGGTACTGGCAGGACATGTATAAAGTGATGAAGGAGAGAAACCTACAACCAAGATTACTCTACCCAGCAAGGACCTCATTCAGATTTGTGAGAGAAATTAAAACGTTTACAGACAAGCAAAAGCTGAGAGAGTTGAGCTCCACAAAAACAGCATTACAACAAATTCTAAAGGACCTTCTCTGCTCAAGCAACACAAGAAAAGGAAAAGATCTACAATAACAAACACAAAACCATTAAGAAAATGGGAAAAGGAACATACATATCAATAATTACCTTAAATGTAAATGGATTAAATGCTCCCACCAAAAGACACAGACTGGCTTAATGGATACAAAAACAATACCCATATATATGCTGTCTACAAGAGACCAACTTCAGACACATACAGAATGAAAGTGAGGGGGAAAAAAAGATATTCCATGCAAATGGAAACCATAAGAAAGCTGGAGTAGCAATTCTCGTATCACAAAAAACAGACTTTAAAATAAAGACTATTACGAGACAAAGAAGGACACTACATAATGATCAAGGGATTGATCCAAGAAGAAGATATAACAGTTGTATATATTTATGCACCCAACATACGAACACCTCAATACATAAGGCAAATACGAACAGCCATAAAAGGTGAAATAAACGGTAACACATTCATAGGAGGGGACTTAAACACCCCACTTTCACCAATGGACACATCATCCAAAATTAAAATAAATAAGGAAACCCAAGCCTTAAATGGTACATTAAACAAGATGGACTTAATTGATATTTATAGGATATTCCATCTAAAAACAACATAATACACATTTTTCTCTAGTGCTCATGGAACATTTTCCAGGATAGATCATATCTTGGGTCACAAAATAAGCCTTGGTAAATTTAAGAAAATTGAAATTGTATCATATATCCTTCCTGACCACAACATTATGAGACTAGATATCAATTACAGGAAAAGATCTGTAAAAAATACAAACACATGGAGATAAACAAAGCATTACTTAATAATGAAGTGATCACTGAAGAAATCAAAGAGGAAATCAAAAAAAACCTAGAAACAAATGACAATGGATGCACGACGACCAAAACCTATGTGATGCAGCAAAAGCAGTTCTAAGAGGGAAGCTTACAGCAATAAAATCCTACCTTAACAAACGGGAAACATCTCAAATAAACAAGCTAACATTGCACATAAAGCAATTAGAGAAAGAAGAACAAAAAAACCCTAAAGTTAGCACAAGGAAAGAAATCATGAAGATCAGATCAGAAATAAATGAAAAAGAAATGAAGAAAACAATAGCAAAGATCAATAAAACTAAAAGCTGGTTCTTTGAGAAGATAAACAAAATTGATAAATACTTAGACACCTCAAGAAAAAAATGGAGAATACACAAATCAATAGTATTCGAACTGAAAAAGGAGAAGTAACAATTGACACTGCAGAAATACAAAAGATCATGAGAGAATACTACAAGAAACTCTATGCCAATAAAATAGACCACCTGGAAAAAACAAACAAATTCTTAGAAATGCACAACCTGCCAAGACTGAATCAGGAAGAAATAGAAAATATGAACAGACCAATCACAAGCACTGAAATTGAAACTGTGATTTAAAATCTTCCCAAAAACTGAAGCAAAGGACCAGATGGCTTCACGGGCGAATACTATCAAATATTTAGAGAAGAGCTAACACCTATCCTTCTCAAACTCTTCCAAAATATAGCAGAGGGCAGAATACTCCCAGACTCATACTACGAAGCCACCATCACCCTGATACCAAAACAGACAATGATGTCACAAATAAAGAAAACTACAGGCCAATATCACTGATGAACATAGATGCAAAAATCCTCAACAAAATACAAGCAAACAGCATCCAACAGCACAATAAGAGGATCATACACCATGATCAAGTGGGGTTTATTCCAGGAATTCCAGGATTCTTCAATATATGCAAATCAATCAACGTGATACACCATATTTACAAATTGCAGGAGAAAAAATATAGGATCATCTCAATAGTTGAAGAGAAAGCTTTCAACAAAATTCAACACCCATTTATGATAAAAACCCTTCAGAAATTAGGCATAGAGGGAAATTTCCTCAACATAATGAAGGCCATATATGACAAACCCACAGCCAACATCATCCTCAATCGTGGAAAACTGGCCCACTCTCTGCACTCTTATTCAACAGTTTTGGAAGTTTTAGCCACAGCAATCAGAGAAGAAAAGGAAACAAAAGGAATCCAAATCGGAAAAGAAGAAATAAAGCTGTCACTGTTTGCAGATGACATGATACTATACATAGAGAATCCGAAAGATGCTACCAGAAAATTACTGGAGCTAATCAATGAATTTGGTAAAGTAGCAGGACACAAAATTAATGCACAGAAATCTCTGGCATTCCTATATACTAATGATGAAAAATCTGAAAGTGAAATCAAGAAAACACTCCCATTTACCATTGCAACAAAAAGAATAAAATATCTAGGAATAAACCTACCTAAGGAGACAAAAGACCTGTATGCAGAAAATTATGAGATACTGATGAAAGAAATTAAAGATGATACAAATAGATGGAGAGATATACCATGTTCTTGGATTGGAAGAATCAACATTGTGAAAATGACTCTACTACCCAAAGCAATCTACAGATTCAACGAAATCCCTATCAAAATACCACTGACATTTTTCTCAGGACTAGAACAAAAAATTTGACAATTTGAATGGAAACACAAAAGACCCCGACTAGCCAAAGAATCTTGAGAACAAAAAACGGAGCTGGAGGAAGCTGGCTCCCTGACTTCAGACTATTCTACAAATCTACAGTAATCAAGACAGTATGGTACTGGCACAAAAACTGAAATATAGATCAATGGAACAGGATGGAAGGCCCAGAGATAAACCCATGCATATATGGTCACCTTATCTTTGATAAAGGAGGTAGGAATGTACAGTGGACAAAGGACAGCCTCTTCAATAAGTGGTGCTGGGAAAACTGGACAGGTACATGTAAAAGTATGAGATTAGATAACTCCCTAACACCATACACAAAAATAAGCTCAAAATGGATTAAATACCTAAATGTAAGGTCAGAAACTATGAAACTCTTAGAGGAAAACATAGGCAGAACACTCTATGACATAAATCACAGCAAGACCCTTTTTGACCCACCTCCCAGAGAAATGGAAATAAAAACAAAAATAAACAAATGGGGGCTTCTCTGGTGGTACAGTGGTTGAGAGTCCGCCTGCCGATGCAGGGAACACAGGTTCGTGCCCCAGTCTGGGGGGATCATACATGTCACGGAGCGGCTGGGCCCATGAGCCATGGCCACTGTACCTGCGTGTCCAGAGCTTGTGCTTCATGACGGGAGAGGCCGCAGAGGTGGGAGGCCCGCATAATGCAAAGAAAAAAAAAAAAAGCAAATGGGACCTAATGAAACTTCAAAGCTTTTGCACAGCAAAGAAACCATAAAAAAGACCAAAAGTCTTACCTCAGAATTGGCGAAAATATTTGCAAATGAAGCAACTGACAAAGGATTAATCTTCAAAATTTACAAGCAGCTCATGCAGTTCTATAACAAAAAAATAAACAATCCAAACCAAAAATGGGCAGAAGACCTAAATAGACATTTCTCCAAAGAAGATATACAGACTGCCAACAAACACTTGAAAGAATGCTCAACATCATTAATCATCAGAGAAATGCAAATCAAAACTACAATGAGATATCATCTCACACCAGTCAGAATGGCCATCATCAAAAAATCTAGAAACAATAAATGCTGGAGAGGGTGTGGAGAAAAGGGAACACTCTTGCACTGCTGGTGTGAATGTGAATTGGTTCAGCCACTATGGAGAACAGTATGGAGGTTCCTTAAAAAGCTACAAATAGAACTACCATATGACCCAGCAATCCCACTACTGGGCATATACCCTGAGAAAACCGAAATTCAAAAATAGTCATGTACCAAAATGTTCATTGCAGCTCTATTTACAATAGCCCGGAGATGGAAACAACCTAAGTGCCCATCATCGGATGAATGGATAAAGAAGATGTGGCACATATATACAATGGAATATTACTCAGCCATAAAAAGAAACGAAATTGAGCTATTTGTAATGAGGTGGATAGACCTAGAGTCTGTCATACAGAGTGAAGTAAGTCAGAAAGAAAAAGACAAATACCGTATGCTAACACATATATATGGAATTTAAGAAAAAAAGAAAATGTCATGAAGAACCTAGGGGTAAGGCAGGAATAAAGACGCAGACCTCCTAGAGAACGGACTTGAGGATATGGGGAGGGGGAAGGGTGAGCTGTGACGGGGTGAGAGAGAGTCATGGACATATACACACTAACAAACGTAGTAAGGTAGATAGCTAGAGGGAAGCAGCCGCATGGCACAGGGATATTGGCTCGGTGCTTTGTGACAGCCTGGAGGGGTGGGATAGGGAGGGTGGGAGGGAGGGAGACGCAAGAGGGAAGAGATATGGGAACATATGTATATGTATAGCTGATTCACTTTGTTGTAGAGCAGAAACTAACACACCATTGTAAAGCAATTATACCCCAATAAAGATGTTAAAAAAATAATAATAATAAAATAAAATAAAATCAAAAAGAAAAAAAAAATCTCTCTTGGGGGACAGGAATTCACCATGAGAACATTATTTTATGCATTTTTGTAATAGTACATGTAAATATCTAAGATTTTATGTTCATTAACTTGGTGTGACAGCTAATTTCTTTCTAATAAAATGTCATAGAGAAATTCTGGAAGACAGCACATAAAACTCAGTATGGCGACCCTGGGAAGTAGAACGAGGGGATTGGTAGGCAGGGAAGGTCAGTAGACTTCTATTTTTTATTTTATATTATTTTATTATGTTTGAAATTTTATCATGTGTTACTTTTGTAATTGAAACAACCAGTTAATAAAAATTTAAAAATAGAAAATAAAATAAAATAAAATAAAAAGGTATATGAGAACTAAATAAAGAATATGACAAAACCCTACTAAGGGTCATAAAATTAAATTTGCCTAAATGGAGATACATATCATTTTGAAGAATAGGAAAATTCAATATTGTAAATATCACCATTATTCTTGTTATAAATTCAAATAAACCCTTATTTTTAAATTTGAAAAAAGTTTCTAAAATTTACCCTGTCAGAAAAACTACAATATTCTCTCTCTCTCTCTTTCTCTCTCTCTCTCTCTCTCTCTCTCTCTCACAGAAACACACACACACACACACACACACACAAATAACCTGGTAAATCTGGAGAGTGGTAAAACTA
Source organism: Grampus griseus (assembly GCF_964374135.1). Taxonomy (NCBI): domain Eukaryota; kingdom Metazoa; phylum Chordata; class Mammalia; order Artiodactyla; family Delphinidae; genus Grampus; species Grampus griseus. The sequence goes on along the minus strand of NC_138999.1, from coordinate 76,577,807 downwards.
TATTAATTTAAAATATTTTTAGTCTAAGAGTAGATGGATTGAGTAATGAAACAGAATAGAGTATTGAGAAAATTGACATGAGAAAATTCAATGATTTGGTAGCAACTAGATAGTCCTATTGAAAAATAAAATAAAATCATACTCTTACTCTATTCCTAACATCAAAAAAAGCCACATATATACAATATTGAACTATTAAAAATAAATTAGAGAAATACTAGCTCTTACAATACTAGGATGGGCATTTTTCTAAGTATGACATTAAAGTCAGAACACATTAACAAAAATATTGTGGATTTGAATATATTAAAATATTATAAACTTTGGTAATGTAAGAAACAACACAAGTAGATTGAAAAGAAAATTCAGACTGGAGAAAAGTATTTACAGTATTTTGACAAGAAGTTAGTATCTCAAACTACAAATAATACTTATAAATCCATAAAAATGAGATAAGCTTTCCAATAGAAAAAATGGCAAAAATACAAATAAATGATAGATAAAAGAAGAAATATAAATAATAACATGTGTGGCAAAGAACACCATGTATTGGTTACCAATCCCAGGGAAAGCCTACAACTATGGAAGACAGCAAAAATCATCACTATGCCATTTACCAGGAATAGAAGTCTAAACCCTTCTGTGCATTGCATCTTGGTGTTGGAGTCACCAAGGAAAACACAGTGCAGTCAACCACTGGATGGAAAACTTTACTTACATAGAAAAGAAGCAGAGCAAGATCAGCTTAATAGTGGGCATTGGTTGCCCATAGCCAGTGGATTTCTCTTGGCAACCAATGAAGAGAAATTAGCCTGCTGGCACTCCTCCCATGTTACAGCAGAAGAACCCTGTTATTCACTGTTGCAGGCCCAGCATCCATTCTTATGTGATTGAATGGGTTTGAAAGACAGCATGCACTGGACTGCCTTTTCCAAAAGTAGGCATGTAAAAGGATGAACCTCATTAATAAAAAAGCAAATGCCAATAAAAAGTGAGATGCCACTTTTCACTATTCTTATTAGCAAGCAATTAAAATATTTGTAACACTGAGCATTGAATAGGGAATCAGGGATCCTTTTGCAGTCTTCTTACACACAGAAGGGGGAGAAGCAGTCTGCAATAAATTTTAAAATGTTAAATGTTTATATCCTTTATTTCAGCAATTCCACTTTGAAGAAACCAGTAAGGCATATCGTTAAATGAGAGAAACATTTCAGTAATGGAAATTCCTTTTATTTTTAAGTAAACTGAAACGAAAAATTAGAGCAAATGTGAAAATATTTCTCTCATAGACAACAGTCTTTCATAATTCATACATACTTAAAAAAATCAAAATCAAGTCTTATTCTAACATAGGCCTGAAAAATATTTCATTCTCATAGTACTTTACATATTTTAGGGAGGGAAATAGAAATGTTATGTTCCACCTCTGGGAATGTTGGGCTAGATGATATTCACCACCTCATCCATAAGTACATCTATGAAAGACCTTCTAAAAATACAATAAATATTTGACAAGTAAGGCAAGAACACTCAATAGGGATACAATAGTCTGTTCAACAAATGGTGTTAGGAAAACTGGAAAATTCAGAAAAATGAAATTTGACCCCTATCTTATACCACTCACAATGGATTAAAGACTTAAAAATAAGACATGATGCCATAAAATTTCTAGAAAAAATAGGAAAGAAGCTCCTTGACATTGGTCTTGGTAATTATTTTTCAGATATGACACCAAAAGCACAATGAACAAAAACAAAAATCAACAAGTAGGGCTATATCAAACTAAAATGATTATGCACAGAAAAAAATGACAAGGCAACAACAAAGTGAGAACAATTTTATAAACCTTATATTGGATAAGAGGTTAATATCTAAAGTATATAAAGAACACATACAATTCAAAAACAAAGACAGTCTAATTAAAAATAGACAGAGGAATTAAATAAACATTTTTTAAAAAATCAAATGGACAAGTTCATGAAAAGAGGCACAACATCACTATTCTACTGGAAAGTGCAAACCGAAAGCACAATGAGATATCACCTCACACGTGTTAGAATGGCTATCATCAAGAAGGCAATAGATAACAAGTGTTGGTAACGATGTGGAGGAAATGGGACTCTTGTACACTGTTGGTGGAAATACAAATTCGTTCAACCACTATGGAAAAAATTATAGAGTTTTCACAAAAAATTAAAAGCAGAACTACTGTATGATCCAGCAATCCTATTCCTGAGTACATAGCCAAAGGAAATGAATGCAGAACATTGAAGAAATATATGCATTCCCATGTTTATTGCAACATTATTCACAATAATCAAGATATGGAAACAACTAAGTGTCGATCAACAGATGAATGGATATAGAATATGTCAATATGTGATATATATGTATGTTTGTGTATATATATATATATATATATATACATATATTTATTTATATTCAGCCATGAGAAAGAAGGAAATCTTGCCATTTATGACAACAACATGGATGGATCTTGAGGGGATTATGTTAAGTGAGATATTTCAGACAGAGAAATACAAATACTGTATTATGTCACTTAAATTTGTAATCTGAAAAAGTCAAAGTTGTTAAAACAGAGAGTAGAATGGCAGTTACCAGGGGATAAGTGGCAGGGGAAACAAGGATATGTTGCTTAAGGGTAAAAACTAGCAACCAATAGATAAATAAGTGCTGGGGATCTAATGCATAGTGATTATAGACACAATACCATATTATAAACTTCGAAGTCACTTAGAGACTAGATCTTAATTATTCTCACAACACACTCACACACAAAATGATAATTATGTGATGTGAGAGAGGTGTTAGTTAAAGCTACAATGATAATCATATTGCAGTATATAAATGTATCAAATCAACATGTTGTACACCTTAAACTTATACAATGTTATATATCAATTATATCTCAATAAAATTTTAAAATAATTTTTATTTTTAAATAATTTTATTTTTGGCTGCACCCCACAGCATGTGGGATATTAGTTTCCCAACCAGGGATTGAACCCATGCCCCCTGCAGTGAGAGCATGGAGTCTTAACCACTGGACAGCCAGGGAAGTCCCAATAATTTTTAATTTAAAAATAAAAATGCAGTAAATATTCCTAAAACCATGACTGTACTACTAAAATAGTGAGGGATTTCCTAGCCAGGAGCTAGGATAAAAGTGAAGATTTTATAAACTATCCTCCACCACACACTAGGACTCACTGTAAGAACACAGAAGGAGAATAAACTGAAAATAACCTAAACTTCCATTGACTTTCAGCCTAGATTCACATTACTGGTTCCAGGGAACCTTAGGTATCAAATTTGGATATGGTAGACCCAGACTGGTAACATGTCTATGTGTTAGGCAGACACAAATGTTTATCTCTTCTGAAAGTGAAAACATGGGTAATTATTAGTGAAATCCATTTCACCTGCCTTCAATAATCTAGGTTGTTTTAAAACTTTCATGTCCTCCAGGTAGCATGTAGCCTAAACAATAAGATGTTTGCCTGAGTTGTTTTCCAGGATATTGGAGTCATCTGTATCTATTTCAAGCTAAGTTGGTTAAGACTAGATAGGACCACCAACTCTCCAACTGGGTACACGCAAGTGTCTGCTTGGTAACTTTTTGATGTCAAAGGACCAAAAACTCCACCTTCAGACTGTGCTAAGTGCTTCCATTTTTGAATGTGCAGAGGACTCTAGCTTAATTATGCCTACACAGAACAACAATTAATGCACCTTTTCCCAATCACTTTTCCCCATGCTCTCCATGGCTCAGACTGCCTTGCTTCTTTATTCATTATTCTTTATTCCATAAATAACCCAAGCCCCTTGCCTTCAGGGAGGTGGATTTAAGACTCATTCTCCTGTCTCCTCACCTGGCTGTCTTGTGAATAAGGCCTCTCTTTGCTGCAAGCCTCAGTATCTCAGCATTTTGACTTGCTGTGCATAGGGCAAAACAAACTGGGTTCAGTACCAAAAGAAAACACCAACTTTAATAGTTCCAAATTATTTCTATAAATAATTTTTCAAATATTTCACACTCAAGTCAAAGATAGTGAGGAAAAGAAAATCACATGAGTAAGAACAAATAGAAACACAAAACAACAAAAGTATACACACAAAGACTGCAGATGTTGAAAATCTCAATCATAGACTATTTTTGAAATAACCTATACATACAAGATTCAAATACATGTAATTCATTCTTGAGAAATTCAGCACAAATCTGAAAAATACAAGAAGTGACATGACAGGCTTGAAAAGGAAACAAAATAGAAATTTGAAATATTGAAAATATAGTAATTCAATTAATACTAATGTACACTAGACCTAGGAGATGAGACAACTAGTGTACTGAAGGTTAGGGCATCCAGATATAATATATAAACAATAAGATATAAAATAGAGATAAGAAGGTAAGAGATGTAGAAGATATAGCAAAAAATATTATATTTAATTATATTCTTTTTAAAACAAGAAAGAAAATAAGAGAGGGATAATATCCAAAATATATAATGACTGCATGATTCAGAATTGCTGAAGAACAGTAATTTATAAATTCACTAAGCCCAATGCATTCCTAGCAAGATAAATAAGAAAAAAACCTCTCCTAGACATGTTAAAATAAAACTTCAAAAAAACAAAAAGGCAAAGTAAATCTCAGAACAAAATATGTAAAACCTTTACCTACCACTTAGATTGAAAGATGACTTCTTAACAATAAAAATGAATCCAGGGGAGAGTGGAGACATCTGCTTCTGACCAGAGATTGTAGCAGGGTCCAGAATTACTCTTCCACTGTAAACAGTTAGAAAACAAGAAAACATATAAGAAACAACTATTTTTAGGCATTTGATGATAGGCAATACAGAACTGTGATTCCTGAGTGGAGTGAAAAAAATTATGGTAGGTGGGCCCTAACATCACCCATGACTTTTGCCTTCAGGAAATTTCTGGACTGCAGCACAGTAGGAATTATACAACCAGATCCCAGAATTCTTCCTGTGTTGAGGATACAAAAAACAGAGAACAAAGATGCTAAAGCAGCACAATTTTGTGGCAAGAGTTCCAGAAAGTAGGGTCTAGGCAGACAAAGTTCTGGAAATCTCCATAGAGCCCCCGGGAGTATTTGCCTGAATACTAATCTGTACATGCATTGGGTGAAATCTTATGGGAATGACAAAGAACAAATTCTAAGTTCAGAACAATTTCCAGGGATCTAGAAAATTCATAAAGTTTACATAGGAGAAAGAATCATTTGTGTTCCCTCTAGGGAGACTGGGGCACCTTAATGAATACTTAGGGCTTTCGGTAGAGTTAGAGGAATGGCCAAGTCTTTGAAGTGGTGTTAAATTATCCCTAGAATACAGATTTCTCTAGACCTACCACAAAAGGACTTAAAAGTGAGTCTCAAAATAACTTCCTGCAGAAAACACCAATACTCCTTAAAAATTAAAAAGATAACTCAGCATTCAATGCAAAATTCACAATATCTTGCGTGCCACTCTCAATAAAAGTCCTAAATGTGTAAAGAAGCAACATTATGTGATGTAAAACAATGAGACAATTATTCAATAGAGAAAAACATGGCAGAGATGACAGAGATGATGTCATTAGTATATAATATATTAAAACAGCTATTATAAAAATGTGCCATAAGCTTAAGGACATAAAGAAAAACATGCACATAAAGAGCAAAGAAACAAAAGATATTAAAGAACTAAATAGAACTCTTATGAATCTATAATAATAAAATAATGTAAAAAAGGAATGACCACATAAAAATATGCTCTACACAACATACGCTCACACATCTGATATCATCAGCCTCAACATCCAAACCAAATTTTGGATGAGGGTTCATTCTGCTCTTTAGAATGTCCAAACATATATACATATCATTTTTTGTTTCTGTAGTTGTATATTGCTTGGGGTTTCTTATCTTGAGTTTATGCTTTTTAAACATTAGCTATAGCTGATGTAATAATGGCTAAATAAATAATTTTTCTATATATTTTTTCCATGTAGGTGCAAGTGTATCTATAAAACTCTGAAAGGTGGAATTAGTTGAAAATGATTAAGAATATATTTGTTGTCTTCATATACTAATAAAAACCTCCCTTGGTATAAAATGGAGTAGAATTTACTTTTCTCCCTGGAGAACTCTGTAAATAGTATTCCACTATATGGCATGAATGTTGCTGACTTCTCTTGCTTATAAGCTCTCTCTCTCTCTCTCTCTCTCTCTCTCTCTCTCTCTCTATATATATATATATATATATATATATATATATATATATATATTTAATTTAGATACTCATGAGTCATTTTTTTGCTCTTTAAATCACAGTAAATTCACCAGGAAATATCTTGGTGTTTATCATTCTATATTGATTATTCCTGCAACTTGGTATACTCTTGCATAGTAAATTCATTTTCTCTATCATTTCAGAAAAAGTTGTTTTAGCCTGGGATCCTTACAAAACAGATCCTCAGACAAAGCTGAAGTCCTAACACGTTATTAGTGGAGGAACTGTACAATCCTATGGAGGTGACATTGAGGGGGAATAAAAGTGATAGAGAAGGAAAGAGGGAAAAGACAAAGTAATTTATTACTAAGCTGGCCATAGCTTTACAAGACAACACAGGTGGTTGTTCAGACATACAGGTCATATCAGGTGAAGCTCAATCTGACTCCAAAACAGGTGGGGTGAACCAAGCTCAAAAGCTTGGTTTTGGGCACAAAAGCTCTTACAATCCTCACTATGGAAGGTGTTATTATGATTGTGCTGAAACCGAACTATCACCCAAGGGGAAGTTGAGACAGCCGAAGGTGTTAGAAGATGAATAATGGCCATAGTGGATGGGCTCAGGAGGCAAGTGGGACTGGGTGAATTTGGGGAAGTTCATAAATTGTGTCTGATACAAGTGTTTTCTTTACCTTATAAATCTTTTAATATATTTTTGCTTTCCTGTTAACAAATTAAATATATTTAAAAATTTCCGTAAACATCAATGTCTATTTAGAAACATTTCCTCTATACCACTGATTACATTTTATAATACTTCTCTGTTTAACCACTAGTGATTCTAAATTTGAATAATTTATAGTACTGTTTCACCTCAAACTTTTTCTCATAATTATGCAATTTAGCTTTTTATTTCCTTCTGTCATCTTATTATCTCATTTTGATCTACTGTTTCATAGAGTTAAAAATACAATTTATTTCTCCTGTTATCACAAATATATATCCTGATAAATCATGTTCATTTGTTTTTAGATGCATTCTCTTACACAAAATATTATTAAAATTTCTTAAGAGTTTCCCTCTCTCCATTCTCTCTCTCCCCCTTCCCCTCTATTTCAATTTTTATTTATCTATCCATAGTTATTTCTCATTTTTATTAAGAAATGTATAATACAAGTATATCTCAGAAATATTGTGGATTCAGATACACATCATGGAAATAAAGCGTATATCACAATAAAGCTAGTCACACAATTATTTTTTGTTTCCCAGTGCATGTAAAACTTATGTTTATACTATAGTGTAGTCTGTCAGTTGTGCAATAGCATTATGTCTAAAAAAGGTACATATATTTAATTAAAAAGTACTTTATTGCTAAAAATTGCTAACCATCATCTGAATCTTCAGTGAGTTGTAATCTTTCTGCAATAGTAATGTCAAAAATCACTGATCAATGTAACAAATATAATGATAATGAAAAAGTTTGAAATGTTGCAAGAATTACCAAAATGTGACACAAAGTGAGCAAGTGCTGTTGGAAAAATGGCAGCAATAGAGTTACTTGACTAAGGTTTGCCACAAACCTTCAATTTGTAAAAAAATCTTAATATCTGTGAAGCAAATAAAATGGTCTATAAGATGTATATGTGTATTTTATTTTATTTTTTGAGAGGACACATCATGCTTTATTCAATGGTGAAGGAGGTAATAAATTCCATGACTCTCCTAATTCTGTTTTGGTAACCACAAACAATTTGATACTTTACTACAAAAACCAGAGCTTTTTTTGCCATTTAAGTGTCCTCATTTTTTTTTGAAGTATAGTTAACTTACAATATTATATTAGTTTCAAATGTACAACATGATACAATATTTTTAAATATTACAAAATGGTCACCATTATGAATCTAATTACCATCTGTCACCATACAAAATTATTACAATATTATTGATTATATTCCCTATGCTGTTCATTACATTCTCATAATATTTATTTTATAATTGAAATTTTGTATCTCCTAATCCTCTTCCCTATTTTACCCATTCCTTTAACCGCTTCCCCTGTGGCAATCATTAGTTTGTTCTCTGTATCTATGAGTCTGCTTCTTTTTTATATTTGTTCTATTATTTTCTTTTTATATTCCACAAGTAAGTAAAATCATATGGTGTTTGTCTTACTCTGACTTAGTTTACTTAGCATAGTACCCTCTAGGCCCATCCATGTTGTCACAAATGGCAAGATTTTATTCTCTTTTATGTCTAAGTAATATTCCATTGTCTGTGTGTGTGTATGTGTATAATATATATATATATGTGTGTGTGTGTGTGTATCAGTTTTTCTTCAGTCATTCATCTGTCAATGGACACTTAGGTTGCTTCCATATCTTGTCTATTATAAATACTGCTGCAATGAACATTGGAGTGCATATATCTTTTCAAATTAATGTTTTCATTTTCTGTGAACAAATACCCAGAAGTGGAATTTCTGAATTGTATGGTAGGAATATCTAAGACCTAAATGAGGAAAACTCAAACTAATTTGTAGTTTGAAGATATGAAAACATTTTAGACATTTACACAATGTTAAATATATAAAAGTATACTATATTAAATAAATGAGGATTCATTGAAACACTGTAACAAGTGATAAAAATACAGTATCCACAAACTTAAGCAAAAAACGGGAAACATACTAGTTTGTATCCAATAGATGTATCCAAACTACATGACAGAGAATAATGAAATGATAGGAAATGGGAGCTCAAAGGCAGTCAGGACTTTATTTCTCTGTCCTTTCTCTCTTCCTGTTAGTAGGAATAAGGCTGCCACAGGCACCAGATTCATAGCCCTACTATTCCAGAAACAGAGAGGAAAGAGATTTTCTCCATCAATTTCTGTTTGTAAAATGAGTGGGAATGTGTTTGATAGAACCACCTTGATAGCTACTTCCTTAACTACCACTACAGACAGGGAATTTGAGTCAACTAGGTTGTGGAAGGAGAGAGAAAAAGTCACCAAAGAAAGAGGCAAAACATACATGGCTACCAGGAGAATTGTTGTAAGATGGGTAACTACCTCCATTTCTGATTGGGTTGCATATTGTGAATGTGTTAATACTTTAAAATCTATGGGCAAGTCCAGCATTTTTTTTCTTGCGGTACACGGGCCTCTCACTGTTGTGGCCTCTCCCGTTGCGGAGCACAGGCGCTCCAGACGTGCAGGCTCAGCGGCCATGGCTCACGGGCCCAGCCACTCCGCAACACGTGGGATCCTCCCGGACCGGGGCACAAACCCGCGTCCCCTGCATCAGCAGGTGGACTCCCTCCCAACCACTGCGCCACCAGGGAAGCCTCCATTGCAATTTTAAATAGAATTTTGTGGTATGTGTATTAGTAAGGAGGGAATTTAAAAAAATGATTCTATAGAGTATTTGGCAGAATAGCTATGCACTATAACCTTTTGTATCATAAGATCAAATCATTATTTTATAGAGTCTAGGACATTTAAGAAACTAATATACGACAATGGCATTGGCTAGATTTAGTAATAAAATATAGACTATTTTATACATTATGGTGGCATACATGATTTTCCTTGTAGAAATGAATAAAAATGAAACCCCCATCTTACAGAGGAAATAAAAATAAATTCCAGCTGTATTAAATATTATAGCTTAATTTTTTTATTCTTACAAGAAAATCTAAAGACCTACATGCAAAATTCAAATGTTGTGAATACTTTGTTAACCAATGTAAGAATCTATGAGATATAAAATTAAAGCAATACATGCTTGAATATACATTTGTTAAAAACAGTATAGTATTTTCTTCTGAGGTAGCTTTACTCCTTAGGCCTCTTTTTATTTTGGTCTGTGAGGTCTTATTCACCTGGGGGTACCGGCTTCTCAGGTTATGTGAATTTTTCAGAGCCGAAAGACAAACTTGGAGAGGAGTGCTGAACAAGTTCAGTGTGAAGAGCTCAGGCTCCATAAAACCATAGTTAATCACTGCACCAAGCAACACTTCTGGTCTGGTTTTCAACTTTAGATCCTCAGGAGAAGACTATAATCCACCATTCCTGAAGGATGGGAAAGGGAGGGATGGAGGCTGATAAGTATATACAATAGTTTCCCCTTATCTTTGGTATCCTGTTTCATGGTTTCAGTTACCCATGACCAACCAGAATTTGAAAATATTAAATGTAAAATTCCAGAAATAAGCAATTCATAAATTTTAAATTGCACACCATTCTGAGTAGCTCAATGAGATCTCACACCATCCTTCTCCATCCATCCCTGGGGCACAAGTCATTCCTTTGTCCAGTGTATCCCACCTGTTAATCACTTAGCTATCTCAGTTAGATTGACTGTTGAGGTATTGCAGTGCTTGTGTTCAAGTAACTCAATTATTTTACTTACTAATAGCCCCAAAGCACAAAAGTAGTGATGACGGCAATTCAGATATGTCAAAGAGAAGTCATAAAGTGCTTCCTTAAAGTGAGAAGGTGAAAGTTCTTGACATAGTAAGGAAACAAAGGAAAATTATATGTCAAGGTTGCTAATATCTATGATAACAATGAATCTTCTTTTTTTAATATTAATTTTTATTGGAGTATGGTTGCTTTACAATATTGTGTTAAGGAATGAAACTTTTATTTGTAAAATTCTGAATAACGAAGAAGAAATTTGTGCTAGATTTGCTGTCACACCTCAAAGTGCAAAAGTTATGAACATAGTGTTCTATAAGTGCTTAGTTAAGAGAGAAAGGCATTGGGCTTCCCTGGTGGCGCAGTGGTTGAGAGTTCTGCCTGCCAATGCAGGGGACAGGGGTTCAAGCCCTGGTCTGGGAGGATCCCACATGCCGCGGAGCAGCTGGGCCCGTGGGCCACGACTACTGAGCCTGCGCGTCTGGAGCCTGTGCTCCGCAACAAGAGAGGCCGCGATAGTGAGAGGCCCACGCACCGCGATGAAGAGTGGCCCCCACCTGCCGCAACTAGAGAAAGCCCTCACACAGAAACGAAGACCCAACACAGTCATAAATAAATAAATAAAATTAAAAAAAAAGAGAGAAAGGCATTAAATTTGTACAATAAGATATTTTGAGAGAGAGAGCACATTCACCTAACTCATTACAGCATATTGTTATATCTTCTATTTTATATTAGTTATAGTGATTAATATATTACTGTGCCTAATTTATAAATTAAAATATGTATCATAATTATGTCCTAGGAATAAACTTAAGCAAGAAGGTAGAAGACCTGTACTCTGAAAACTATAAAACATTGATGATAGAAATTAAAGATGATATAAAGAAATGGAAAGAAATCACATGCTCTTGGATTGGAAGAATTAATACCTTTAAAATGGACATATGGGCAAAAGCAATCTATAGATGTAATGCAATCCTTATCAAAACACTCATGAAATTTTTCACAGACTAGGAAAAATAACCCTAAAATTCATAAGGAACCACACAAAAATCCCAAATTGCCAAAGCAATCTTGAAAAAAAAAAGAAAACTAGAGGTATCACCCTCCCAGACCTCAAACTATACCACAAAGCTGCATAATCAATTAATCTGTGACAAAGAAGGCAAGAATATACATTTGGAGAAAAGACTGTCTCTTCAATAAGTAGTTCTGGAAAAACCGGACAGCTACATGTAAAACAATGAGATTAGAACAGGTTTTCACACCATATACAGAAATAAATTCAAAATGGATTATAGACCTAAATGTAAAACATGAAACCCTAAAACTTCTAGAAAAGAACATAGGTGGAACACTCTTTCACATAAGTTGCAGCAATAGTGTTTGGATCTGTCTCTTAAGGCAAAATAAATAAAAGCAAAAATAAACAAATGGGACCTAATTAAACTTAAAAGCTTTTGCACAGCAAAGGAAACCATCAATAAAATGAAACAACCTAGAGAATGAAAGAAAATATTTGCAAATGATATGACCCATAAGGGGTTAATAACCAAAATACATAAACAACTCATACAACTTAATATCAAAAAGCTAACAACCTGATTTAAAAATGAGCAGAAGACCTGAATAGACATTTTTCCAAAGAAGACATACAGATGGCCAACAGGCATATGATGCTCAACATTGCTAATTATTAGAGAAATGCAAATCAAAACGACAATAAATTATCACCTCACACTGGTCAGAATGGCTATCATCAAAAAGTCCACCTGGGCTTCCCTGGTGGCGCAGTGGTTGAGAGTCCACCTGCCAATGCAGGGGACATAGGTTCGTGCCCGTCTGGAAATATCTCACATGCCATGGAGCAGCTAGGCCCGTGAGCCGTGGCCACTGAGCCTGCGTGTCCGGAGCCTGTGCTCCACAATGGGAGAAGCCACAACAGTGAGAGACCCGTGTACAGCAAAAAAAAAAAAAAAAGTCTACCAATAACAAACTATGGAAAGGATATGGAGAAAAGGAAACACTCCTACACATTATTGGGAATGTAAATTGGTGCAACCACTATGGAAAACAGTATGGCGTGTCCTTAATAAACTAAAAATAGAACTACATATGATCCAGCAATTCAATTCTGGGTATATATTTAGAAAAAAAACAAAATCACTAATTTGAAAAGATATATGCACCCCAATGTTCATTGCAGCATTATTTACAAGAGCCAAGTTATGAAAGCAATTCAAGTGTCCGTCAAAAGAAGAATGAATAAAGATGTGATATGTGTATATGTATATATATAATGGAATATTACTCAGCCATAAAAAGTATAATACTGTTATTTGTAGCAAGTGGGTGGACATAGAGAATATTATGCTTAGTGAAATAAGTGAGACAGAGAAAGACAAATACTGTATGGTCACTTATATGTGGAATCTAAAAATTAAATAGATGAATATATACAGCAAAACAGAAACACACTCACAGATATGGAAAACAGTAATTCTTTTAAAGTGGTAAGAAAACTTTTAAAGACTCAATGAAACAGCAAGGGAAATGTATAAATAGACCCTTCATAGATGATCAAATTAAAATGATAAACCACCATATGAAAATATGCTAAAATTTACTAAAAGTTAATGAACTACAAATTAAACTGACAGTGAGATATCATATTACCCCCTTCCAATATAAAATAGTAGCAGAATTTATCTTTGGCAGAGCTGTAGGATGTTTTGTATTTTAATATCTCACTGAGAAACTGACCAGTTAAGTATCAATTTATAAGTGTATATATATACAAAAATATTTATTGCAGCTTTATTTTTAAGAACCAAAAACTGAAAATAAAGTGACTATTATTCCAAGATAACAGTGTGTAAAATGAAATTAATATAAGTTCAGATAAATAGTAACAAATTTTTCTGATTATGTTTTATGTTTTTCATTAACTATAATATATTTAATTCTTAAATCTGTCTGGAATCTGCTATGTTTGTTATTAGTTGATATTTTTTCTCCAGTACTGATTCATGAAATCAACTTGATTGCATATACTAAATTCTTAGCTCTAACATCTGATAGGAAATGCCTCCAGATCTTTTACTAATGTGAACTTTCTAAACATAAAAAAGTGGAAGAAATAATAAAGAACATTTTGAATTTTAATAATTAAAAATATATAAGTTCTACAAGTCAGAAATCACTATGAACTAAAAGCCAAAGGAAAAAAAATAATAAATTGAACATCAACATATTTTAATATTATATATCTTTATTGGTCATATATATAATAAATTTGCTGTTCACTTACAAATTTGTTTACTCAAACTATTTATTAAACAATCCCTATGTGTCAGTCATTGTTCTAAAATTTGAGAATACAGTAGTGAACAAAGATAAAAGACTCCTTTCTCAAAATATAGTGATGGGGCCCAGTAAATAAATGAATATATATAATATATACATCAGAACTTGATAAATATTATAAAAAATAAAACATAGAAATGTAATAAGGAGTGATGTGAGATAATTATGGTGGGGAGAAGAAGAAATTGCCATGTTAAGTATAATGGTCAGAGAAGGCCATACTGTATAGGTGACATTTTGAGCAAATTTCTGAAGGAAGAGAACTTTTTATGTCCTATGCCTATTTTCCTATTGGTATAACCCTAATTTATCAAGACTCAGTATATTAAAGGTCTATTAGGAATATTTACTATTATTATGCATGCAATTATAATTATAATTTTATATCATTATTTACAGTGAAATGTCAATTGGTTATTAAAATACTTTATTGAATATTTCATCATATGGAAGATGTTCAAAGTATAAGTTGTTAAGAAAAATTATTCCCAAATTGGAAATAAGTAAATAAAAGTGAGAAGCATGTCCTTTCAATTTCGATCAGGGAAACAGGCCCACCCAAAGATTTACAGAATGAATTCTGTTCACCTGTTTACTATTTATTAAAGGTACCACACTTATTGAAGTTGCAGACTTGTACAGATGCAAATAAATTCTCTCTGTGAGGAAAAGATAACTCCAAATGGTAGGGTTTATTTTCCTGTAGAACTTCAAACAGTATTATATCATATCCTGACATTCTTAATGCCATAACATTTCTCTATAAAACTGCCTAAAAATACCTGGTTCCTCAAATACTCTTTGAACCAGTTTTAACATCTTACAAGTTCCCTCATTAATTAATGAATTGAAAAATTTTTTTGACATATTTTCAGTTTATATTTTCATGAGAGCCATGATTTTACATTTTGAAAAACTATAAGACAATATAAAAATTTTTAAGTCACTTTCACTTCTCAGTCACATAACAGATTACTAAGTGATTTTTTTGAGACTTTATGGATTTCAATCTCACACAGTATACAGTGCTTTGTCCACTACAATTTTTCCAGGAGTTCATGCTAAGGTAAATTGCCAGCTTGACATATGAGTCTTTCTTTCAGATATTTATATTTTATTATATTTAAAATAATTGTACTTCTATTTAATTTTATGAACAGTGTCTCAGTATATGCACAGATGAATTCCATTAATTGGTGAGAAGTTACTATTTATATAAAGCACATTCCTGTATTTAGACTTATCTGATTATCACAAAAATGCCATGAAATAGGTTGTGTGTATAATATTGTCTTTATTTTATAAATTTTATAAATTTATAACTTGAAAAATGAGGTGATTAATGATTTGGCTAATGTAACACACCTAGAAAGTCATAGGACTTGACATTTCATGCCCAGAAATAGGAATTACTGACCCTAAATTGAATGTTATTTCCAATAATGCTAGAAAACATGATTGTATTATTCGTCCAAATGCCAATGAAAGAATTGTACAACTAGCATAACTAGTTAAATAGTTTATTAAATTTCTATTGAGACCATTAAATAAACTTGCCAGGGTGCTTATCCAGATAATGTTTTTTTTTTTTCCCTTTGCATTGTCTGACAAAAATGAAGAGATTTCCTTCTTCTATTCCCTGCAGACTTTCAATTGAGAAACGACTTTTGCCTGGAAGACAAGTTGCCTGGGAAGGTAATCTTCTGAAGCCAAAAACTTTGCTGAAGGCACTGAAGGAGTGAGGCTTCAGCCTTATTTTTTATTAAATAACTTTTTATTATAAATGCAGTGCTACTAGTCCTCTGTACCTAAAAACTCCCTAAGCTGATATTGGATATCTGAATTTGCCAATGGTCTGTGTTCTTCAGACAAGAACATCATGTATTTGTAATGACATTATTATAGATAAAGTCATTTAAGGTAGGTAATTATTATAAGTATTATTGCTTCACATTTAACTTCTTATGTAAAGATACAATAATTTCAACTAAAAAATAACAATTCTTCACACAGAAAAAAAAAGCTTCACTTATTTTATATCCATTAAAAGGTCAGAAATCTCACAGATAAAACTTCTGAAATTATAGAATATTTTACAAAAATTCGTTGGCATTGTCTTAATTAATGATTCTTAAAGCTTATGAGTCATCTTATGACACAATCTCAGTAGAATTAATAATTCATTTTTAAAAAAGGAAAAAATGCAACTCAAATTTATTTTATCTGATTGGTTAAGCAGATTAAATTATAATTTTTATTCCCATTTTCATAATACATGATTTAAATTATCATAAATTAATGCATTAAATTACAGAAAATAATGCTGCTAATTATTATTTTATTGCTTCAAGTGTTTGGCAAGTTTGACCATCACCTAATGATATCAAGGTCATTAAATCTGTCATGCTTTTGATAGACAAGAAGAGCAACTCCAATTTTAAACTTAGATACAGAAAGTTCATTAGCCCTTCATTCAGATGATCTAGGAGGAGCAAAACTCTGAAAAAAAATGCAAATTCAAGACTTAAAAGTGATTGTTATGCCTCATATCAAACTTTCTTCTCAGCAAGTGAATTGGTGACTGGTCATAATGACCTTTTTAATATGACAACTTGAAAGAGTTCATACCTTATCAATCAACTTCATAGTTGGTTCCCAAGTGTCTGACCAACAGAGATTTTGAGAAAACTGAGGCATCTTCTTCAGGTGCAAAGAATATTAGTCTGGCTTGTGAATTAACGACTTGCAATCAATTCTAAAAAATACATCTTACATTTAATTAACCATTTCAGGAAGAATAGAATGTTACATGTCTTTGCATACAGAGCCTTCCACTTACTCACAGACTTTGGTCTAAAGCAAGTATGTGTTGAAGGAAAGGGAAATGTTTTTATCTAAATTCCATCCCTCAGTTTCATCATTTGTGTAATGAAGATAATAACACTAATTAACATGTGTAAAATATGTAAAACTGTGCCTAGTACAGAATAAGCATTCAGTAAATGCAAGTCTATTATTATACATTGCAATCCAGAATAACAAAGCAGTTGTAGGGTATCCCAAAACTTGTATGACTAAACCAGAAAAACATATCCTATTGTTATATTCAACTAATTGAGTACCAAAATATTCAATACTGGCTACAATTTAAATCAGTTATGGGAAATATATAGC
Source organism: Grampus griseus (assembly GCF_964374135.1). Lineage (NCBI taxonomy): Eukaryota > Metazoa > Chordata > Mammalia > Artiodactyla > Delphinidae > Grampus > Grampus griseus. The sequence continues at coordinate 76,560,570 of NC_138999.1, read as the reverse complement.
ATGTTTGCCACGATTTGTCACCTTCCCAACTACCCACCCCAAATACCTGGATGCTCATAGATTCTTTTCTATTCAGCAAAGATAGGATTTCCAGTTATTCTCTGAACCTAGTGTACCACTGCTATCTATTTAGATGTGGCACACAAAGTGAAATCTATTTGCCATCTCTGACTTACCCGATTGCATGGTAAGTATGGAAAATGAAACACAAAAGGGAAGGTAAATGGCTAGCTAGCAAATACTAATGATCCATTAATAATGGATATTATTAATTCATTAATAATAAATACACTATGACTCCCATACATACACTAATATAAATATTTTAAAGCTTATGGGGAGAAGAAAGCTTAAGATTGAACAAGAGGAGAAAAAAGAGAAGATAAAAGAGAAAAAAAAAACAAATAAGTTACTGAGGGGTGTCAAACAGTAGCCACGAAAAATCTCCTGGAACAGAATATGTCATTCCCTTGTGATGTTCTAAGGATTGTTCTAATTGGATTGAGATGAAGTGTCTAGAAGTAAATATTTCAAAGGAATTCACATTTTATTACCTAGCAAAAATATTCTATTTTCTTATGATATTTTTGTCTTATCATTGGAATGAGTATATGTCTCTTTTATGTTGGTTTATTTTTGTTTTATAATTCATGTCAGTATTCTGAGTTCTAGTTCATCACTGCAGGCTAAAACATGAATCAAAATGATCTTTGACATAATTGGCTTAACATTCAATGCAATGTGCAGGAATATTGTATTCAATGACCTTTTTATTATCTTAAAATTTATACATTATAAAATATAAAATATTTAAATTTTGTCCCTACCAAATTAAGCAAATATTTTAGTGTATTAATTCACCTATTAGCAAATTTTTAGCTTTCTCTTGTCTCCTGCATGTTTCACAGACATTATTCTAAAGTTTTATAAAATAGAGAATGAAAAGTATAGAAAATATTAGAGGATTAATCATGGCATATTGAGGAAAACATCTATTTCATATTTTTGAGTCAGAGAATTATAGTGATTTTGAGTAGTAGAGGCTTTAACCTTTATTATGTGGTTTATATTTCCAGTGGCAACATGATTTTTTTAAGAGAACCATAGTGTTTTGTTTTTTTTTTATTTTAGAAAAGACTGATTATACTTTGTTTTAAATATAAACTAAATAATGTTAGAACTAAAAGTCAGCTCAGAAATCATCTGATGCAACTCCCTCATTTTATAGAAAGTTATAGACATTTTCTAATATAATAAAGACAAGTCCCTGTGGAAAATACAAAGTGATGTGTTGGAAAGAGCATGGGCATTAAAGTTAAACAGACCTGGGTAATAATCTAAGCTCTGGCACTTAAAAACTCAATGATTTGGTCAAGTTATTAACTTCTTTTAACAATGTAACTATGAACTAGGCATAAAAATGTCCATTTAAAAAGTGGTTGTGAGATTTATATGACATTTTGTGAAAAGCACCTTATAAATAAATGGAAAAATAAATCTTCCTTCCTGTTCTTTTGAAATTAGATTTTGGAAGGAAATAGAATCTAGGACATACCACTCATGACAATGAGAAAATTTTAATTTATTTTCACCGTGGTTGTGAGGAATACAGTTCTTTCATGTTTGTTTGGCATTAAAATGAAATGGCCATCCCTGCCTAAGTACAATTTTCATGAAATTAAACAAATTTTTATTAAATATATACTGTGAACCTAACACTCTGTGGGGCAACTGTGGAAAGGAAGAAATAAATAATAGCATTCAAGAAACCTATAAACTGCATAAGATTATGAATATAAAAATCTTGACTCCCAAGCTAGAGTTTATGCAATATATATTTTTAATTTAGTTCAATATGCAATAAAATTAAAAACTTGTTTCTAATGTCTATGTCATATATATACATGTGTATATGTATACTTAAATAAAACTTGTGTGCATATTATATATTTGCATATATACATCCATATTATATAATTTCTTCTTTGCATATGTATCCAAACCTATTTAAATGTATACATTTTTAGTATCATTTTATTAAGCTTCCTAAATCTTTTTTCATAGTGATTTTAGTGTATGACTAGTTCAATGTGCTTTTAAATAATACAGTTTAGATTATCAGTCCCTTGGCATACTATTGTCTGTCCGTGGCTCTCTTTTCACAGTTCAGACAACCTTTTCAAAAGCATTTGCATGTTAGAAAGTGTGCGAGTATACTGTCGTTGGAACATTTTTGATTGTGTGCTCAATAATTTGTAGGCCTACAGTAAGTCCTGTAT